>NC_044976.1:117023324-118223324 GCF_008728515.1 Papio anubis | reverse complement strand
TTTGTTTTGTGTTCTGTGAGAGCTCTCTTAAGGTTCTTCTTTATAACACTGACTTATACTTCTTCATTGTCAGGTCAGTCCTTTGTAGCCTCTTCTGCCTGCCTCTCAGCCCCTTTGATCAGAGACTAATGTCCTATATTATTTTTTATTTCTTTGTAGAACATAAATATGTCTAAATGTCTTGAGCATACAGAACTAGTTCTTTCTAAATGTATTAGCTCCTGGAAGTGAATAATTTTCCCAGTGTGCTTTTCATCAATATCTTAAGCATTACATTCTCCATGTTTTATGTTGTAGAATCTTTTAATAGGTGTCATGTTGTTTTTTTCCATTTTATTCATTCTGAGCAGAGGAACTGCCTGCCCATAGACAAGGGAGGTGGGTACTGTTTGTATCTCCTCACTCTCAACCTGGCTGCAGCTAGTTTTTCCTCCTGGTGCAGCGAGGGGCTTTTATGTAAACTGGCTCAATAACCCAGCAGCCTAAGGAAGTGGGGAGAGCCAGAGAGTGGGGCCTCCCAGCAGGAGACAGAAGCTTGACACCACTTTATTCTCTGTGGCGGGGGTCAGCTTTCTGAATGCCCCGCACTGGCCCAGCCTCCGTGGCAATCCACACAGTGGCTGAGCCTGGATGCTTTTCAGTGCTGCTGCCTTCGGAATCTGCCCCAGATGCACTGCAGTATTTCTCGTTGCTATAGTGGCCACAGGAGCCTGGACTCTGCAGTGCTTGAAGTTTTTGTTGACCTGGAGGGGTGAGGTGGAGTTCAGTCCATTCTCCTCACTGCAGCAGAGTGGACTTTCTGAAACACGCATTGGATCGAGTCATTTCTTTGCTGGAAACACTTCAGTGGGTCCTCCTTGTCTTTGGATTTAGTCCCAAGGCTGTGCATGTAACTCCCTCTCCAGCTACACCTCTCTGCACTCCCCTAATGCATGTCTTATAATTCAACCACAAGAATTTTTTTTCATTGCCTCAAGTGAGCCATGCTGTCTCTTCAACTCAAGCCTATACTTTCTGCCTGAAATACTCCGCACTCCACCCTTTTTCTACACACCCTCTCACACACTTCTCCCCTCTTGCACGCTCCTCCCAGGCCTTCTCTTAAAAGTTTCATTCTCTAGTTCCTCTCTATTCTCCCTGCTCTGTACTCTCAAGGCAATAGGTATCTATGAAAGCACCTATCACTCTGTGTCATCATTGTTTGTTTGTTTATAAATCTGCTATTTGTAAGTTCTGCAGGCAGAAGCCATGGCTGTTTTGTTCACCATTATAATCCCAGTGTGTATAGTCAGAGCCTGGCACATTGTGTTTGTGTGCGTGTGTGTGTGTGTATACATATATATTTTTTAGATAACGAATGAATTACAGCATTCAATTTTCCAGTCGTTCCCAGCCCAACCTCATCTCCAAATTCACAGCTCTTCTTACCTTTCTAAGATACTTTAGTATTTTTCTTCAGTGTGCACCAAGTTTGTACTAAATCTGTAAAACTAGACTAATTATATATGAAGACTACATTTGACAATCAATGTAAAGCACTTATTATCACATCTGGAACCTAGAAATAACTCAGTACATATGTTTTTACTGCTGAGGTTAGTAGTGATGTTGGGGAATAAAGAGAAAACCTACCCTTTCTCCCCTAGTTTCTTCTCGGTGGCAGTGTTTGAAAGAGGAAGACTGCAGGAGCTCTACTGCAGAGGGCTGACTGGACTGGTACCTTTAGGGAAAACTCAGGTTTCAGTCAAAGAAGGAAGTTGTGCACCTTAATGTGTAGTTGAAGGATTAGTGTGCAAAGGCAAGGTGAATCTGGGTGTGGTACAAATGAGATGGAGTTTAGTGACACAGGAAGGGGACTGGGATGAGGGGTTTCTGTGTGGACTGGTGGTGTAGACAAGGGTGACAGACATTTGGGGTAGGAACAGAATAGAGACACTGTTTGTTGCTATGAGAGGGGTGAGTTGAAAGATGAATATTATTTTGGGATTAGGGTAACTTAAATAAGAGAACTTTAAGCAGATAAACATTCATTTAAGGAATATTTTATTTAAGCTTGGGACTGTGTTGGATGCTGGGGATTCAGTGATGAGGGAAACAGCTCCCCCCGTTTCTTCATGGCACTGACAGTCCAGTGAGAAACACAGGCATAGACAATATAATTCTCTGTAAAATTTTGAACTGAACTAAATGCCTTGTAGGAAACATGGAATGTATCTGGAGAGCATATTAACAAGCAGAACTAATTGTGTTTAGTGACAGGCAAGTAAGGTCTCTTTGAGAAGGTAACATTTTCGACATAGACAATGAGTAGGAGTTGAGGAGAGAGAGGATAAGACTATCCCAGGCACAAGGAATAACATGTGCTAGCCACTGAGGAGGGAAAGAATGTGATCATTTTGAGAAATGAAAAAAGCCCAGAGTGGCTGGAGCTAGTGGTATTTCGTGGTTAGAGCTTAAAGAGATAGGCAGAAAACACAGGGAGGTGTTAGAATTTTATTCTAAATGCAAAGAATTCATCAAAGGATTTGAACAAGTGAGCAGCACAGTCCACTTTACATGTTAAGATCATCCTGGCAGCTCATTAGAAAATACATTGGTCGTGGATGCAGGGAAACCAGGCCTTTGAGAAGTCCTGAAAAAGATGATGGTGTCTAGAATTAGCGGAGGAATTTCTTGCGTTTATTCTGTATGAGTATCCTTTCCACAACTACATTATCCCCTTAGTTACATCGATACTCCCAGACCATCCTCTCAGTAGGTAGGGCCTGTAGACAGCAGTGTTTATACAGAATGTTTCACCCAACTTTATTCCCTGCAGGTGATGGGACTCTCGAGCTTGTTCTTTGTTGTTCATCTCCAACTTCAGCAGCGTGATAGAAAGTCTCCTGTGTATAGAGCTGAGGTTTTGTAGGATAGAAGTCACAAGAATGATCTTCTGTGATACAGAAAGAGATGAAACTCCAGAACTCAGGGGCTTGGGTGACTGCTGGTTGGAAGGATATATTGGAGATGGAGCTCTCTTGACTCAGCCATAGAGGAGAAGGTAGCAGGGTCAGGGCAAGGGCCAGCCAAGCTCATTTTTTATTTGTTCCTGTTGTGGAGATTGTTGTTGCAATGAGAGTTGACCCTTAACAGGACCAGTGATGTGATCAAACTTTTCCCCACAGACTTCACTGTTGAGAGATGACTGGAAAGGGTGAGAGCCGAGTCTCAGCACCTTACTTTTTTCAATTCCTTTCTCTTCTTTTCTTTCTTTCTCTTGTTGTCCACCTCTATTTTTTACCCATCACTTGTAGCTCCAAGTCAAACTAGTGGTTTGTGGGTGGGGCCCTTGCCTTGAGAGAGCTGTAATGAGCTGTTTGTGTCCCCGCGTGTTACAGATCATAAATGCTGACTGTTCTGTGGTCCTTGGCTCACTTGGCTGAAGCGTGGTGCTAATGAGGCCCAGGCCATGGTGTCTATTTCAGCACAGACCTCTTAGGTTCACCCTGTTATATTTACTGCCACAGCCTGTGCCCATAATTTTTGTTTTTGTTTTTGTTTTTTTTTGAGATGGAGTCTCATTCTGTCGCCAGACTGGAGTGCAGTGGTGTGATCTCAGCTCACTGCAACCTCCGCCTCCTGGGTTCAAGCGATTCTCCTGCCTCAGCCTCCCAAGTAGCTGGGACTACAGGCATGCACCATCATGTCAGCTAATTTTTGTAGTTTTAGTAAAGACAGGGTTTCACCATGTTGGCCAGGATGGTCTCAATCTCTTGACATCGTGATCCACCTGCCTCAGCCTCCCAAAGTACTGGAATTATAGGTGTGAGCCACCGCGCCTGGCCAACTGTGCCCATAATGTTACTTGTTCAGCCTGAAGAAGCCAGAGGATGGAGCAACAAGAAAAGATCAGCATAGAGGTGACCCTACTCCTGCAAAACCAAAACAGGATACTTCCTTTGCTAATGGTGGGTTGATAATACCATGTTATCTTCACTTGTAGTACTCTTAGCTTCTTCCTCTTTCCCTACATCCCTCAACAGTCAGCTCAGATTGGCCTTCTTTATTTTGAAAACTAACTTAATCTGTAGCAATCTCACACCCCAAAGTCTTTATCAGCACTGAACTATTTTTGCTTCTAATTCTTTTGCCAGCTAACTGTGCAAAGTTGAAGAAGTTGCTATACCTCTCAGGTCCTAGTTTCCTCATCTGTGAAATGAGCATGTTAGATTCGATGCTGTCCAAGGTCAGTTTCACCACTAGTGTCTAGTGCAGTGGCTGGCATAGATACCAAAGTGAATGGCAGACACTGTCCCTGTCCTCCTGGAGCTTATAGTGAAATGGGAAAGAGACTGTGAAGAGTAAATAAATATAAAATCACAGCTTGTGATACATTCCAGGATGGATTGAATGGAATGATGCAGTGGTGGAGAATCATGAGATGTGCATTTGTAGACCTACTCTATTGATAAGACAGGTACCTAGCCATGTGAATAAGCAGGGAAAAAATGTTTCAGGTGGACAGAGCAGCTTCTGCAGCAGCACTGAGGCAGGAGGAAACTTAATGTTTGAGGAATCAACAAAAGTTATTGTGGTTAGCATAAACTGTACAAAGGAGAGGTATAGATTTGAGTATATTTACAAGGCAAAAGTGATCAACCAGAAAATTGTCAGTAGTTACAGGTGGCACTCAGTGTTTAAGGTATCAACCAAGGATATGGTAGTTTAACATTTCATTTCAGATTATTCCAGAGTCATTGTGGCATTAGAGAGGGTAGTTTTTAAAAACAAGTTATTTTCTTTCTCTTTTGCCCGTAGGAAATAAGAGCCTAGTTCTCTACCTCAGTCCTGATGTTAAAAAAATGACAGTAGCTTGCAATATCTGGAAGGTGGAAATTAGTGAGAGGGATAATTATTGCCCTTGAAAACTTGCCTAACTGAGCTTTGTGCAACATTTTGGGAGTTCACCAGCAAAGTTTGTATGTTGACACAGGTGATGACACATGCTGACACTTGTTTGTATTGAAGATTTAGTAGCTTGGTAGGACATGGAAACAATACAGCTCTCCTGTTTCACCAAAGGCTTTTATTTGCTAGGTAGCCTATAACTTAGTGCTCTCTCCTCCTTTCCCTACTAACGTAAACTCATTTGCTTTTAATCCCTTCTATATTCTATTGGCCAACTTACCTTCAAACACAATATTGATCATGTCTTTCCTCATCCTCCTTTACTTGTATCAAGTTCCGAATTCATACTCAAATTCAAAACCTCAATGACCTCCAAATTTTTCTTCTTTTAAAACCCCAGCCAAAGAATACACTCCAGTTATTTTAATATGTTTAAGACTTAATCCTGTATTCCTCTGTAAATCTTCAACCACCAGCCCAGGCTGGTGCTTTCTTGCGCCAGTGGGATAAGCTCAGTGACCATAGAGCATACACTTAAGACCTCTAGGTGATCGCCAAGAACTTTTACCACTCAAGTATCTAGTGACCTTGTGCCTTTTCCTCTCTAATATGAGTGTTCCTTAACTGTCTTATGCACCTGTGCCTTCTCAGGGTGCTATAAGACCCTGGGATCAGGGACCTCATCTGTGGATTGTGTTGATCACATCCAGGGCTGAATACTCAACTCTGCTGCAGTCAAAGAGCATCAGATTTGCAGTCAGACCAATCCGGGTTTCAATGCAGCACTCTCACTCACCAACCGTGTGAACTTGGGAAGATTTTGTTTCCTTTTTTTACCTTCCTGAACCTGAAGTTTTTTATTTTTAGGCTTCTGACTGGTTTTTCCTGTGCCAGGAGGGTGGTGACGTGAAGCAAGTTGTTGTGTCGTAGCAGATGTTCCACTGGGAATTTTAGAATAAGCAAGTGTTATGGCCATCCTGGTTACTGTTCTTCCTAATTCGAATTTTAGAACCAGTTGATAGAAGTTTAATAGGGAGAAAATAATCTGGCAGAAATGGGACTAGGAGGAAATGTGAATCTGTAGAAATGTGCCTGAACCTTAGAGAAGTGTGATCCATCCAGTAGCTAATTACTTATAAGCCAGTGTCTTCTTGGATCTCTAAATTACCTGTCCCTAACAAGCACTGTCAAACAGATACATGGTCCAAAGGTGTTCAGTGAAGACAGGTAATCTTCAAAATTCAGTCTCATTCAAAAACCAGTGGACTGGCCGGGTGTGGTGTCTCACACCTGTAATCCCAGCACTTTGGGAGGCTGAGGTGGGCAGATCACAAGGTCAGGAGATCGAGACCATCCTGGCTAAGACGGTGAAACCCCGTCTCTACTAAAAATACAAAAAATTATCCCGGCGTGGTGGCGGGCGCCTATAGTCCCAGCTACTCGGGAGACTGAGGCAGGAGAATGGCGTGAACCTGGGAAGTGGAGTTTGCAGCGAGCCGAGATCGCACCACCACACTCCAGCCTGGGCAACAGAGCAAAACTCCGTCTCAGAAAAAAACAAAACAAAACAAAACAAAACAAAAAACAGTGGACTGTACCTAAAAATACATTTCCCTTTTAGACAGGAGTTTGCAGTCACAAGTGTTTCCAGTAACCAGTTGTTTGAGTCATGATGAGTCCTCACCTCCTCCATCCCATCCACTTCTCCATGCCTGTGTGCCCTTGGGAAGCCCAAGACATGCAGAGATGGCCTGATATGGTCAGATTCTCACCTCAGGTCTTTGTTAAGAATTTTGGAGTAAGGCAGCTCCAGTTCAAATCTCAACTGTCCTCCACTCACTGTCTTACAAAGGCACATTATTTTACCTTTCTGAGACTGTGTCCTGAGATTTAAATGAGGCAGTTGTTATGAGAGTCCAAGCACAGTGCTTGCTTCTCAGTAGGCAGTCAATGGCTACTGGTTTCCTTTCCCAAGAGTACCACATTTCCTTTCCTTTATTTACCTACTTTGTCTTGCTACATTATTTCAGTGTCTGTTTATTATAGTGCATAAGAAATGTATACAAAATAGCTTTAAACACATTGTATCTTACAGTACCCAAAATTATCACAAAGCCTCAATAAAGGAAAATGGCATCTAAATTGTTCACATTCAGCAAGTCAGTTTGGTTGGTGGGTATTGTGGATATTTGAGTTAGCATAAATATAATAGATGAGACTCAGCAATTTTCATGTTGCAGTAACTCTTCACCTACTTCTTGGTCATGTTTTCATTTCTCAATCCCACCTGCATCCTAATAACACAGCTCTCATTACTTTGAGGTACCATTTCTGCTAGCACTATAAGATAGCAGAGTTTCTGTAATAAATGACATCATTTGCCCTGAGGGAGATTATTGCCAGTGTGCTCACTCCCTCCCTCCTTCACTCTCTGATTCCTTCACTCACTCACTGACTCCCTCCTTCCCTTTCTCACCTCCCTCCATCTTTTACTCTGTCACGCACTGCCTCCCTCGCTCACTCCTTTCGGTCACTCCCTCACTCACTACCTCAGTGTTCTCTCTCTCTTATTCATCCTCTCCCTCCCTCATTTCCCTCATTACCTCCCCCATTCACTGCCTCATCCCTCACTCACTCTTTCTGTGTTAATACTTTGGGTTGCAGTTGACACAACCTCGTTTCAAATTAGAAAGACCTGTTGCAAGGGGCATCTCTCAGAATGGCTATGCCACTGAGTAGGCTTACTAGTAGTTGGGCTTCAGTAACAATTGGAACCAACAACTTGAATGCCACCGTGTTTTTTTCCCTTTGTGCACATCTTTTCTATTGTTCTTTTTTGGAGATAGGGTCTTGCTCTGTTGCCCAGACTGGGATGCAGTGGCATGATCATGACTCAAGTGATTCTCCTACTTCAGCTTTCCGAGTAGTGCCTGAAGGCTGGTCTCTTAACTTGTGGGCTCAAGTCATCTTCCTGTTTGGCCTCCCAAAATGTTGGGTTTACAGGTGTGAGCCACTGTGCCTGGCTCTCTGTGCATTGCTCATTCACCCATATCACTTTCTCTGCAGACCAGCCTCCTCATCTTTTTGGTCTATGTGGCAAAGTGGTCCTACTCCAATAATTTGGGAGAGATACAGCGATGTAGCTTGGATCAGATGCCCATCTTAGGTCAGTCAGCTATGGCCAGGAGGGTTTGATCATGTAAAGACGTGGTTGCTCCTTCAAGAATTATATGGCTGGACTTAGGAGAGGAGCATGGAAGGGTTATGCTGAACACAGAGTTCCAGAAACATCCACATACCCATCCTGCCATCCTAGGCAATTGGCTCTTGGCTGGGAATACAAAAAAAACCCTGTAAACTGCAACCAAGTAGTGGGAGACAGAAGTACAACCAAATAAGTGTGATAGAGTGATATTGGTTCTATAGTAATGGAGGTACATGTTAGATAGGAATAAAGAACAGGCAGTCAGGTTAAGTCAGATACAACTAGCATTGGTGAGTAATAATGGCTAACAGGCCTTCTACAGATACATGAGCCAGTCAAATTGCTAGGTATTCCGAGTCTGGAGATAGCCTTGGCATTTTCTAAGCGCAAATACTGTGTTCTCTTTTTTTTATTAGGAGGTCTCTTTATCAGAGTGCCTTTTAAAATTATTTGTTGAGTTTTATTTACAAAGGAAGAATGAAGGACACCTTGACATTTTTTTGTTTTCAACAACTTACCATGTTTTAGAGAATTCGGATGATCTAAATTTTAGTTCCTTTGGTAGCTCTCTAAACTGTTTTTAAAAGACCTCAAATAAAACCAACCACCAATTTATTTTATATCTCATATGATCTGGCCCTATACTGCTTTTGTTAATCACAGATTCTTGGGTTGTAAGTTGAAGACATTCTCTTGTTCTTTGTTAAGGGACTTAGGAGCCTTTGCCTTAGTCTCCATTGTTGCTATAGTTGGTGGCCTACAACCTAGCCAGATGTGGGCTCATGTTTAGCTTCCTTTAGTGTGGTCTTTTTCAGGCAATGCATACCAGTCCTTTTTTCATCTCCTAGTACATTGGGTGGACTTTCCATGTCTTCTTCCACAAATCCCCATCCTTTAAGTATGGAGTGCCTCAGGCTGAGCACAGCTTGCTCCAGTCTCACTATTCTTGGCCTTGCCCTTCACATCCATACTTCATCAGAGATTTTCAACATCTTTCATGTCTTCTCTCTACCCTATGTTGCTTGCCCTAACATTTTCAAAAATTAGACTTTTTATTTTCAGATATTTGTAGTTTTGCACAGTTATGAGAATTAATACAGAAAGATTTCCTGTACCCTTTATCTAGTGTCTCCCAGTGCTAACATCATCTTATGGAACTGTTGCATAATATTACAAGCAGGGTATTGACATTGATACAGTCAAGATATAGAACAGTTACCCTAATGTTTGGCATATAGGTTCCTTCTCATTTTTTTTTCTTACTCATCTTTTATACTCTTCTTTCCTTGCTCTTCTTACTTATATGTTCATTGACCCAGGGATTAGTTAACTCAAGGGTCCTACAGGTTTTACCTTCTCTTTGATAGGTTGGCTAAACCCTCATGTTGTTAGAGTTTCTAGTGGTAGGAACTATTCTATTCATCTTGAAATGATTTGCCTAGAATAAATGTCATTTGGATGGCTCAAGTTGGCCTTAAAATTCATGTGAAGACCTGGCCTTCTGTGAGCTCTGCTTGCCTTAATTTCAGACAGGTCACATGAAGATGAAGTGTGTGTGGGGGCTGGTATGGTACTAATCCTTTGAGACTCAAGAGCTCTAATCAAAAGTAATTTTCCCCTAAAAGGACAGTTCTGCACAGAGGATGTGGATGAATGCCTGCTGCAGCCCAATGCCTGTCAGAATGGGGGCACCTGTGCCAACCGCAATGGAGGCTATGGCTGTGTGTGTGTCAACGGCTGGAGTGGAGATGACTGCAGTGAGAACATTGATGATTGTGCCTTCGCCTCCTGTACTCCAGGCTCCACCTGCATCGACCGTGTGGCCTCCTTCTCTTGCATGTGCCCAGAGGGGAAGGCAGGTAGGTTAGCAGAAGGACGGAGCTAGAAACGGGGAAGGGGCGGGGGCATTCAGGACTCTGCCTTCTCTTTCATCCCAAATAGCTGTATTCTTTGAGTTAACCATCCGTGGGAACATATCACTCAGGACTGTTCCAGAAATGTAACCTGCTAACCAAAGTGCTGTGAAGATAGTCTTCCTCCTTAGGACTTTAGGCTCTCTTCTCAACTCTTCATACTTTAGTTTTTCATTCCAAAAAAGGAAAGTTAGTAACTATTGTCTTTGGAGCATCTGCTGAAGTCCTTAAGATCTTAGACTGAAAAGCACCTCAGCTATTAAGATAAAATGGCTAATAAATGGATCCGCAGGCTTCATTTTAAGAAGAAACCATCTATTTACTCAGAAGAAGTTGGCAGGAGAGAAACATTTAAGTGCCTTCTAACCCTCAATGTCTATGAAAATATTCCCCTCAGGGAAGATTTTTACATGCTACCAGGTTAACATTCCTCTCACCTCTCAATTTAACAGCTACTAGTTCTAGGAGAAGGAGAGCAATGTAAGGAGGAAGGTGATGGGAGAAGATAATTTAGCTGGGAGAACTTTCTGCCCAGCAGTTTTGAAATGTTCTTTCATGGATGCCTTTCCAAAAGCCCTAGCTCCAGCTTTGTGGAAGAAGCCTTAGTTACCTGTTCTTAAGTTAATTGCAGACTGGAAAATCCAGTTCCCATGTGAACTATATAAAACAGGAAGCCTAGTAATATCTTCAGAGACCTGGGGCCACCTGAATCAGGAATGTTGGTGCTATTAAAAGGCTACTCTAGTAGAGGCTGATGGTGTTCAGGTGGCCCCATGATCATCAGGTAGCATAATATTGGGGAAGTAGGATTCCAGATAAAATATAGGATATATGGAATATTTGAGACATACTAAAAGTTACTTCTTGTTTATCTAAAATTCAACTGGGCATCCTCTATTTTATTTGCTAAATCTGGCACACTATCTGGATGGTTGCTCCATTTTCCTATCTCTGTCTTCTTTTTTTTTTTTTTTTTTTTGGAGACGGAGTCTCGCTTGTTGCCCAGGTTGGAGTGCAGTGATGTGACTGCAAGCTCCGCCTCCCAGGTTCACGCCATTCTCCTGCCTCAGCCTCCCAAGTAGCTGGGACTACAGGTGCCCACCACCTCGCCCGGCTAATTTTTTGCATTTTTAGTAGAGACGGGGTTTCACTGTGTTAGCCAGGATGGTCTCCATCTCTTGACCTTGTGATCCACCCGCCTCGGCCTCCCAAAGTGCTGGGATTACAGGCGTGAACCACCGCGCCCGGCCCCTATCTCCGTCTTATTTTCTGGCCTGTAGATGTCTCTGCACTGAAGGAGAGGTCTAGCTGAGGGCTCAGGATCAGTGTCTAAGGTTGCAGCTAGGTACTTTGCTGGTAGCCAAGCATGTCCCCAGGGTAGGGTCAGGCAAAGCGGAAGTTGCCTATAAATCTCTATGTTGGTTTCTGAGGAACTGATCATGAGGTTTTCCCTCCTGGGTGAAAGAGAAAGCTCTTCCCCAAGTGAGAGACATTTTCTCTTAGTTCTCCTTTGCGCCACCCTGTGACAGGTCTCCTGTGTCATCTGGATGATGCCTGCATCAGCAATCCTTGCCACAAGGGGGCACTGTGTGACACCAACCCCCTAAATGGGCAGTATATTTGCACCTGCCCACAAGGCTACAAAGGGGCTGACTGCACAGAAGATGTGGATGAGTGTGCCATGGGTAAGTACCCAGAACTTTTTCTATTCTGTGAAGTGTTTGTTGAGCTCAGCAAATGTTTAAACTGAAGCACATTTTACTGTAGGAGCAAGTTACATACACCCAAACCTCAGATTCCTCTTGCTATGTGGCCGGTGTTTACAGGTGACCTTTCAGCATAACCATAACCATATATTCCATTCTGTGGATTAAATGTATGAAAGGTATATACTTGATTCTTAATATAAAGCCATACCTCAATGACAGTTTGGGCAGAAACTGCAATAGCAGAAATGCCTAACAGTTGAGGATACTCTGCTTTTATTTCTTTTTAAATTAAGGAAAAAAGAATATTGGGAATGATATTATTAAAGGCCTGGCCCTGATGCTATAACCATCAGATCTTCTTCTGTTGTTCACGTTTGTGGAAACTCAAGTGCTTTGATCCCAGTAATTGGTACTTGTGTCTTTCAGCCAATAGCAATCCTTGTGAGCATGCAGGAAAATGTGTGAACACAGATGGCGCCTTCCACTGTGAGTGTCTGAAAGGTTATGCAGGACCTCGTTGTGAGATGGACATCAATGAATGCCATTCAGATCCCTGCCAGAATGATGCTACCTGTCTGGATAAGATTGGAGGCTTCACATGTCTGTGCATGCCAGGTAAGTGGGCCCATCAGCATGTGGGGTCTAGAGAGGAGGGACTGTTCTGAACTTCTCTTGGTAGAGCATTCAGTATACTATTGCAGTCTGATGAGCTCTGTCAGCATTTGATTTCCTTTGCTGACTGGGGACTAGAGGAAGTCAGGGTTCACAAGCAAACCTTCCTTCCTCAAAGAGTAAGGCAGTGCTAGAATTCATCAAGCTATGTAGACCAAGTTAAACAAGCCTGTTATATCAAAATCCACATGTAATAGAAAATTTCAAAAATGATTTACTATAAGAATCCTTTAAATAGCAAGTTTTTCTGATACTTTCATGTAATTATAAATACCATACCATTCCATTTATAGAAATAAATTTTATCCACAATTATATAGGAAGTTTCCATTTAGCTAAAGTACAGTACATGTTTAGTTGTATTCTGGAGCTCTTCTGCAGAGACCATGTCTTTAATTTTCAGAGGATACAGCCAAATCCAGCTTGAAATGATGGCTAACATTGGCTGCTCTGCCTGATGAAGGCTGCCAGCTACTTCAGCCTTGAAAGGCACTCCTGACCTTGAACTGCACCCTGAAGGCAACACCAGCTCCAGCTCGGCTTGTCTTTGGGAACATAGAGTGGGAACATTTTGGGCCTTCCACAGTCCAGGAAGTATGGATTTATCACAGAAAATGTGGAGCAGTCCTTGTTTATATGCTAGGTCTTGCCAATGTCTTTTACAGTAATCCCTTCCCGCTTTTCACAGTAACATGGGTATCTCACAGTATGCCCTGTCCTGCTTGATCCTTGGAGTGACTATTTCTCATCATGGCAGAGTTCCTTTTCTCTCTGCAGGAGTGTGTGGACTCGCAGAGAATGTAGTTATCATTGCAAATTTGTGCTTCTTTGTCTGGAATACACCTTTCTGTCTCTTTAAGCCACTTGTGTGGTCTGTTTTGTTTAGGTTTCAAAGGTGTGCATTGTGAATTAGAAATAAATGAATGTCAGAGCAACCCTTGTGTGAACAATGGGCAGTGTGTGGATAAAGTCAATCGTTTCCAGTGCCTGTGTCCTCCTGGTAAGTGCCCATCACCTGGCCCTGTTTTCTCTTAAAGCACAAAGCCAACTGACCACAGGGAAGAAAGCAGGGAGAGAACGTGTGTGGGCTGTGCATGAGGAAATCATTAGAGTAAGTGCTTGGTGATAGGAGTGTGTGTGTACAGAAATAGAGAATTTGTTTTAGCTACTATATCTTACAAATCCTTTGTGGCCAGAAGTCCAAGTCTATTCTTGAATGGCCCATGACCTTTTCGTCTGTGTGTATATTTCAGAATGTTCATACCTCACAGAAGCCTTAGTTGTAGGCTATACGGGATTTTGTTTTTTTCCCATGGGTCGTATTCTTGAAGGCCCTCTGTGAGACTGTTATTTTTAGACATTTCACCCATGAGTTCAGGAACAGAAAACACATGCCAATTTTTCCAGGATTCTGTGTCTCTCCTTTTTTTTCCTCAAGCTATTTTTGAAGATATGCCAAATTGTCCTCCATAGACTGCATCTTACCCCATTGTATCTTCAGAGGGAAGGTTTCCGTTGCCTCTGAAGCTACAGTTACTCGTTTGATGTTTCCACCTATAAATTTCACTTCCTACATCCTTCCTTTATAAGTGAAGTCTGTCTGTGAAGAAGCAATGGTGGAGACACACCACAACTGCCTCTGATTCCCTGAGTGTCACCTGGTTATTCCAGTTACCTGTTGGGGAGAATAATAAAGCATAGGCTTATTGACCCATTGGTATAAGCCCTGCCAGTAACCTAACCCACCCCTCCCTGGACATCATTCTCATAGTAAAGGAAGATGCAAGATAATCCTTCAACTCATGTTACCACTGTCCCTTTTTGAGGTTTTACTGGGCCAGTTTGCCAGATTGATATTGATGATTGTTCCAGTACTCCGTGTCTGAATGGGGCAAAGTGTATCGATCACCCAAATGGCTATGAATGCCAGTGTGCCACAGGTAAGATTCTTCTCACTCTTCGTCTCCTTGGTAGGTCCATCTGAACAAAATAGGGTGTTTGTCCCTGTCCTCTGCTAGCTGCTCTACCAGGTCAGTCCACTCCCAGGGGCTCCTCTGTGTTTAGGAAGAGCTGCTTCTAGCAAATTTTTTGCTGCTCTCTTTTTCTACAGCACCTGCCTCCTCCACCACAACAGTGGTCTGGCCCAGATATTTCCATTTGGTATCCATGTCTTTCTGGGACAGACTTTGGCAGCAGTAAGTTTCCAGCTGGCTAGATTTACTCATTTAGGAAAGAGAAGAATTCCAGTTGAAAGCTATTTTTCATTGGGGCTTCTCAACAGGAGGCCTGGTTCTGTGTTTCTTGAAGCAAGTGACTGAGAGAAGGCCCAGAAATTTAAAGGCTGAATGTATACAATTGCAGGGGTATTCTGCATAAAAGACACCAAATAGGATTGAGAATCAAGTGTGTAAATGACAGGAGAGAAAGCTTTAACTGGGAAAGTTTGGGTCCTCTTTGCTGACTTCTGCAACTAGAGTCAAAAACGATCTGTGCACAAATATTCTGCATTTCTGGGTTTGTAATCACATTTTGTACTTGGGATTGGATTTCAGTAAGCCAGATGTTCCCTATTACACATTTCCTTTTACACAGGCCAATATTATACAGAAAGGTTAGAAATTATTAGAAGTGAACTTCTTTATTGTCCGACTGCTTGAGAAAGAAGTTATTTATATAATTGAAGACATTATCTAATTTTAGAGAATGGAGTCTTAAAGATTACATGCATCATGCATGTAATTTATTTCTGATCACAGAAAAGCAAATTTAGTTGTGAAAATTAGTACAAAAAGTTAATATTTCAAGTATTAGACCTACTTAGGTTAGGACAACTCAGATGAGCCACTTTCTTTCTTTTTGCAAATAGTTGCCCTTTGTTGGAGAATCCAAATTTTGTCTTTCCCTGGCCAGATTCTTCTTGTAGAGGATAAGTTTCAAAGAGATTAAAAACCTTTAGCTGAGGTTTAAAAGTGGGGAGAGGTCTCCTGGAGTCTTCTAGGGAAAGATATAATGTTTGTCTATTTAAGCCTCAAAGAAAGGAACTCTTGTCTCTTTTTCTTTTAAATGCTCGTAACAGGTTCATTCATTTTATTCAACCAGTATTTATTTAAAACTACTATATATGCATAATACCGTCCGAGGAGCTGAGAGGAGTAAAATAAAGCTCTCTTACCTCCAAAGTCAGAACTGGGAACATAAGATACATAAAATCATTAACCTGTAAATTGGGCTGGGAAGAAAGAAATACAAAGATAAATATATAAAGGAAAAATGTTTTGAGCTGTTATACCTGAAGCCTAATAAAAAATGAAGATGCAGTTAAAGCATCTCTGCAGTGAAACTATTGATCAGTTGCAAACGTATTTCAATTCTAAAATTTGATTTGGAAATCTTTATTTTAAGCACCTCTCTCCAGGCATGCTTTCTAAATCAATGCAGATAGTCATTTTCTACTGCTCAAGACCTGCAGTATTAATTGACCACACATGGAATGTGTAGAGTAAATGGATGTAGCTACACTTGTGTTCTGGTGTGGAGTATCTGCCTTGGTTTTTGAGAATCCTTGATAAAATTATTTCCAAAGGTTTCACTGGTGTGTTGTGTGAGGAGAACATTGACAACTGTGACCCCGATCCTTGCCACCATGGTCAGTGTCAGGATGGTATTGATTCCTACACCTGCATCTGCAATCCTGGGTACATGGGCGCCATCTGCAGTGACCAGATTGATGAATGTTATAGCAGCCCTTGCCTGAACGATGGTCGCTGCATCGACCTGGTCAATGGCTACCAGTGCAACTGCCAGCCGGGCACATCAGGTAAGCCCACTCCGTTTATGTTTGGTATGGGGTTTTCACTGTTTCTCAGATCGATTTACACAGATGTTTCAGACGGTTGGCATATGCTCAGATACCTAAAAAACAGTCCTAATTCTGAGAAGCACAGCCAAAGCTACAAACATAAATGTCTCAAGGCAGATGGCCCCAGCCAGTGGAGAAGTCAGAGACAATCGCTCTGCCAATCTGATGATTTTGTGTGTGTGTTTTGTTAAATAGAGGCATACCACTTCAAAAATTAAAATTAATTATTTAAAATTTGAAACCCTCTTTTTTGTGGCTATATTATCTTTTTTTCTTTAAGTTCCACCCCACCCAGATTAATAAATTCAGTCCTTCTTGCCTGCTTTCTTGCCTGCTTTCTTGCCTGCCTGCCTGCCTGCCTGCCTGCCTGGCTGGCTTCCTTCCTTCCTTCCTTCCTTCCTTCCTTCCTTCCTTCCTTCCTTCCTTCCTTCCTTCCTTCCTTCCTTCCTTCCTTCTTTCCTTCCCTCCCTCCCTCCCTCCCTCCTTCCTTCCTCCCGCCCTGCCTCCCTTCCTCCTGCCCTGCCTCCCTTCCTCCCACCCTGCCTCCCTTCCTCCCGCCCTGCCTCCCTTCCTTCAGTGTATTTTCTCTTTCACAGTTCAGTCTTTTTAGTGTGTCATGTTTCTTCAGTCACTTGTCTCTGGTGGGGCCTTAGCCATCTTGGGGGATTCTAAGGAAGAGGAGATACCTTGCAACACACCACAGTAACTAAAGTAGAACGCAGAGCTGTCATTTCCTGTCCTCAGAGTTCATCATTGTTCTCTGACCTTGGTTAAATGACTCCTTGTTGGTCGTGAGGACATGCTGCTCCTTGTTGGGGGAATGGGGTATTATCTTCTCAGGGAGCAGCATCTCACAGGTTTGAATGGTTCTGTTTTACTTATTAGATGAATGATCATGGTCATAACTATAGTTAATGGACAGAGAAGTTTATGTTCCAGATCAAAGGAAAATGTATTAGTGGAAGATTAACCAATGTGTGCCTTTGTTAGAAGGAAACCTGCCAATATAAAGGAGTGATTTATTGAGAACTCATTCTGGATGTAAGGAAAATGACCTATGTAGAGAGCAGAGGTGGAGAAGGTAGTTAGCTGCCCTCATTTTATTTTATTGTTTCCAAATCCATTTCTTCAAACTTGTCAAAGGCTCTGGTCTTTATCCAAGACTTCATACATGCCAAGTTTGAAAACAAAGTCCTTTTTGAATTGCTCAAGCATACGAAAAACATCCCATGCCGTCACAGCTGAAAATGCCTTTCCCTCCCCCATTTAGATAACTCACTAAAAGGGCTGAATAGATCTTTGTGAAAACTTCCAAAAGCAATTTGCTTCCGGGCTGTTCCTCAGACATGAGAAATTACAGTAGGAAAAGAAATTTGAGAGATTTACAAGCAATTGACTGGATGCCTTTAGAATGGAGGGGCTGTTTTAGACTTTGCTATCATTCCCATCATAGTAAACATACTGGAAACCTGGGTGAGTGGTGGGTTGGCAAGCACTTTGTTTTCTCTGGGATTATATCATTATATCAGGATATATCAGGTGTTTTCTGGGGAGGACAGAGAGGGTATGGTGTAAGTAGCTGTCACTGAGAAGGTGAGAAGTCAATATGAGTGATCTGTAGGCAGCATGGAAAGGAAGGCCCAGAATCTGTCAGAACCTGCCAAAGACATTCCTGCAGTTATTTGGAGAATTAAAGCAAGCAACAGTCAGACAACATTAAAAAAAATGTTGGTCTGTAATGGGTGGAGAAAGAGCTGGCATGTATCAGGGACCTGGGTGGAAAATCCATTAAACGAGGCATTATGAATAGTCTCAAGTTCTAGAGTAAGAATTCCTGTTCCACTTATATGGCCTAAGTTGGTAGTTTGGTGTTCGGATAGGGGAGTGGGTGGAAGAAATATTTTACAATTTGCCAGCTAAAATTGTGGTAGTCAGTCACTGGGTACTTAAAGTAAGATATACTACCCAGAGTTACTTTCAGTGCCTTCTCTCATCTGTGCTTTTATGATAGTAAAGTTTTAAGTAAGTTTCTTTGTGTTTCAAGTAACAGACCAACTTGAGCTAGCTTAAGTCATCATTTACAAAAAATAAACAACAACAAAACAAAGAAACAGAGCTTAACTAAAGCACCCAGAGCCTCTTATAGATTCCAAGCAATTGAATAATAAGGCTTTGGAGAAAATAACAGGAAACTGGGCATTTTTAGACCAGAGGTCACACAGTCTGTGTTTCAGTGTTGTAATGAGAGAATCTCATTGGCCTGGCTTGATCCAGGCGTCTTTTCCTACTCAAGTACACAATGGACAGGGGGCTAGAGTCACATTGGATCATCAGGGCTTCATTGGGAGGGGGTGCTGCCGTCTTGGTTTGAGGGTAAAGGGGGTTTGTCAGTCAAAGGTTAGAAACATCTAAAGATACCACTTCTCTGCAGGGAATATGGAAATCTTTCCCTCATTTATGGCTAGTTAGGCAGCATAGCCTCATTAATCACGGGATGACAGTACAGTGTGGCAGAAAGAGGATGCTGTGGAGCCACACAAACAGGGTACAGAGCCCAGCTTTCCTGCCCTAATGGTGGCACTGTGCATGTCAGCCCTGTTGTCTATAAAATGGGTGTAACACAGACTAATATGCAGGTTGGGTGACAGGGTTAGAGAAAACTTACGTGACAGGCAAAGCAGCGTACTTTGCACATAGTAAGAGCTCAATAAACTGTTCCTCTGTAATTATTATTAATAAACATTATTGCAGAGTATGGGCACAGTGGCTCATACCTGTATGAGGTATACATACAGGTGTATACCTTACCTTTTGGGAGGCCGAGGCGGGACGATTGCTTGAGTCTGGGAGTTTGAGACCAGCCTGGGCAACATAGCAAAACCTCATCTCTTAAAAAAAAAAAAAATAGCCAGGTAAAGTGGTACACACACCTGTAATCGGGAAGCTGAGGTGGGGGGATTGCTTGAGCCAGGGATATTGAGGTTGCAGGGAGCTGTGCTCTTGTCATTGCGCTCCAGGCTGGGTGACAGATCAAGACCCTGTCTCTGAAAAAAAAAAAAGAAAAACAAAGTATGAGTGAATCACAAGTATGGCATTTTTATCCTGGGTGTTTTGTTTTGTTTTATTCTCATTACCAGTTTTTATTTTTAGTCCTTTTAAACTACCAAAATATTATTGTATGATACTCAGAAAGCATCACTTAATTCATACAAAAATAAAAAATATCCTTACCATTATTTGTAAAAAGATATTTGTGAAATATATTACAAATATATTTCACAAATATCTCTTTACAAATAATGGTAGCAATAATGATTGTATACTGTTAATATAACGAAACTTTTCCATTCATCTGGGCAGCAGAGCAAAAATAAGGCAGCTTACCTCAGGAGGAAGTTACTAGACTCAAGATTTATCCTGAAATTTAGCCTGTAATACTGACAGGCAGTGTCAAGCTCACTGTGATAGATAAAAATTCCAAAATTCTAATTTTGATTCAAAAGCTTAAGTTTTATCTTTGGCAAAAATACTGTTAATTTGCTTTTCCTCAAAATGACAGGCTTGCTGCTTTCACTTAATATTTGCTAAATACTCAATTGTGATTCACGCTGGTTTGTCTTGTCAGCTGCTCTTTCAATTAAAATGTGGTTTCATGAAGAAAGCAGCTATTTCAACGCACAGCTCAAACAATAGCAGTATAGCTCTTCCTGGAGACAACTTTCATACTTGGCATGCCACAGAAATGCTTTATGTATACTCTATTTCATCACATGGAGTAGTAGACATTACTCAAGGTTTGAGATTTATTAAAATTATAAAGTTTCTAATTTTAACTTCCTCAACAAAGCCACTCTTGAGTGAAACTGGTGTTTTTGCTTGTTTAACTGTGGCACATGGAGGTGAGCAGTAGAATAATTATAGTACAGTTTGGTTCTACTGCCTTGATTCATGCTGATGCGATCAATTTCACCCCATTGCCTCTGCACCATCAGTTTGAATGTTAGCACGGTGAAAAGGAAAGATGATGGCTAAGTATGATTAATAAAATCCTTTGGACCTCTATATCTTCCTGAAAGAGTGGACTACATTTTGAGAACTGCTGCTTTATTCTGTCCGGGGTTGGCTGGAATTCACCTTAGATTTCTTACACGTTGCTGCATCACAAGCAGAAAGCCTTAGTATTTCTGTGGTAATATTGAATGGTTTCCCTTTGGTTTTCTCTTCCAGGGGTTAATTGTGAAATTAATTTTGATGACTGTGCAAGTAACCCTTGTATCCATGGAATCTGTATGGATGGCATTAATCGCTACAGTTGTGTCTGCTCACCAGGATTCACAGGTAAAGCTCCTTTTACTGTAAGGCCCCTCCTTCAGCCCTATCACTTTGGGAATATAGCATCCAAAGGAATATTGCTTTTCAAGTGTTTCCTATTTCTTTGTCTCTCTGGAAGGTTAGTAGTCTGTTTCTCTGCTTTTCTAGATCAGTTTTCTGTTCACAGACCTTTTCTAAACTGAAACATACTTTTCATTAATTAGAGTTTTTAGATTATATGTTTATTGCTACCAGAAAATAATTCCTAGACAGACCATAAATTGCCTTTGCTTTGCTTGAGTTATATTGCTTCCAAAGCTATGTTTATTGACTACAGGTAGTAGTCAAGGCCTTCCATAAAGACATATTCAAGGTAAAATCTTATGAAAACACTGAATGCTTGTTTCTGGGTACTTCCTCTTTGACATACTCAAGGTAGAATTCTATGAAAATACTGAATGCTTATTTCTGGGTACTTCCTTCTCTGAAATATTGTTAGATGAGGTCAGAACTTGGGGAGACCTCCCTAATTTGGGTAGCATGAGAGAGATATTTCTGCCCAGGAGGAAGAAAGTAAATAGCTAGAAGAATTTTGAATGTAACTCCTCTTAAAGTATAAACAGCCTAAGCATTTACACACACACACACACACACACACACACACACATCTTCTCTCTATTTGTTAATATTAACTTTGTCTTTTACCCTCCTGATCAAAAAGTGCTAGAGGCTACTACAGAAACCTGAGGCCCCTCACTGACACACCCGAGTTTCTTATTGGCATCATCAGAAGGCACACACTGTACATTCTGTTCTTTCTGGACAGTGACACACAGAAGCAGCCACTAACATGTTACCATTTAATAATTTCCATGTGGTTGTTTGTACCCGAATGTGAAACACCCTTCAAAGTTTTTGATACAGTCCGCAAAAAGCCAGAGCAAAGCGAAGTGAATGTCCACCATTCATTTGCCAGGAGTGTACTTTGTTCTTCTCTATTTCACAAGAATTTCTCCTATTTGGTATGATTGTGGACATTAGAGAGGAAAGTTTGCAGCCCAAATGGGTCACAGCGATCCCTGTTCAGTGAAAGATCACTGAGAAGCCAAATCTGATGAAAACTGTCATGCCCAATGCCCAGTGCTGCTGTAGTAGCCTGATGTTCAGCATCCTGAAACTTGTGACTCCAAGATCAAATGGCAGTCAAGTGAATACACAGAAATCCCTGCTAGATAGGATAATAGGCACATTGTTGATAAGTGGGTAATACAAAGAGAATAGGTAACATTTATGAAGAACTAATTTTGAACTAGGCACTATGTGCCTAGTCTCAATTGTCACTGCTGTTGAGAATACCTACAGAATTTATAAGAAACTGAGAACACAGAGAGGTTAAGTAATGTTACCAGAGCACAGCAGCCAGAATTACATCCCAGGCAATCTGACCCCAGAGCCCATGCTCATTCCCACAACACTGGGCATCCTGATTAGGGGCCTGTTGTAGAGAGAGAGAGAGAGAGAGAGAGTGTGTGTGTGTGTGTGTGTGTGTGTGTGTGTGTGTTTATGTAAGGCTTCTACTGGACTCATTTTTTCAAAATGCCAATGAATCATATTCTTTCTCTTATTAACATTCAGCAAACCAGAAAGGTCAAGAAGGGAGAACATAGGCTAAATATATTCTAAAATAAACCTAAGGTGTAGCATGAAACCTTATAAGCAAGAAATGGAATGTTTTGGTTACTAGGTGGTCCCCTGTTCATGGAACTGTTGTCTGTGTCTGAGATGGTTTTTTTAATGAGCTGCTGAAAACGTCAGAGATGACTGTCGTATATACTCATGAGTGGTAAATGTAAGGAGTTTTATTCTTGCTCTTGTTTTAATATATTTTTCCCATATCATTCTAACAATAGCTTTGACAGCTTTAAAGGATATTGGGTTTTTTTTTGTTTTAATACTAAGTTATCTGTTCTCTTAGAACCTTTTTAAATGGGGGAAGGTAAGGAATTATGTGATACTTCTATAAACTGCTTTTCAGGTTTACAAAGCACCTTCATACCCATTATCTTCCTGAATTCTCATAACAATCCAGAAAGGAAGTTCTACTATCCCCATTTAACAAATAAGGCAACTGAGAGACAGACCTTGATGTATATACTCATGGCCTGCCAGTGAGTTGCATAGTGAGGACTGTGAGTTCCCAGAAGGTGGAGACCTCGTTTAATCATCTTTATAGCAAGTGTCTAAAGCAATGTCTAGCACACAGGAAACACTCAGTGAATGTTGCTGAATGAACGAATGAATGGGACTCAAATACAGCACTTTTGCTAGCTAATCCAGACTCTGAAGTGTGGACTATACCATGTTTTCATTTATTAAGCACCAATTTACTGAGTACCTGAGTCAGAAGAAACACTGGGTAACTTCTCATTTCAGTTAGCCCAACAAATTGCTTGGCCTTCCACTGGACTTTTCTGATGCTCAGTGGAAACTCCTTGAGGGTAGGACCTTGCTGATGGAACAGCTGTCAATCAACATAGTAGAATGCATTTAACACTTTCGGGTAAAGATGGCTTGAAAATTTATTCTGCAAAGAGTTTAAAAGCAAACAAAGAAAACTTGGGAGGAGTGGCTTCTGAGGAGATGCTTCCAAGAAAAGGCCAAAAATGAGAAAGGCTTTTTCCTGTCATCCTCCACTATATTACAGGCCAAGGCTAACTGTGTGGTTGAAGAGCTCTGGTTCATATTTTGGTGCCACTGACAAACATCTCAAAGAACCAGTGGTTGAGGCCAAGGAAATAGTATTTTAAAATAAGCTATTAATAAAACACTTAAGAGGAAAACAGCAGCCACTTCCAGATTATGGGTTTTTACCACAAGAACCACCAATAATGGTTTAGAGAGCAATGGAGGGTGAAAAAATGTGAATACTCATACTTCATAGGAGTGGGTATCTATTTCATCTGGAATGTCCTGTTCTAAATACAGGATTGCTCTTTCTTAAATGAGAAAAATGCATGTTTTCAAAATCTGAATCAGAACATTGTATTCTTTGAAATTTATAAATTCATAGCAGTTGCTTGATCCCACTCATTTATAGAATTATAGGTAATTTTAACATTTCATATCATTTTGGAATATATAGTTAAATCTCAGTTACTCAAAATGTAGCAAATTGAAACACTTGTATAACTGCCCATGTTACTTTATTCAGCCTAAGAAATATTAAGGTTATAACAGACGTCTTTTTAAAGCGCAATCTTGGCTATGTCTTAGAGGAACAACATATCCACTTCAATTTCACTTACTCCCAGTATCTGCATTATATGATGATAAGTAATAATTGTCTAGAACAGAATTTCTCAAAATCTAGTTTTTACTCCACCTACATTTTTAAAAATATGGTTTGCTAGATTCTGTTCATCGCAAGCTATGGTGATAGGGCCTAGGAATCTCCACTTAAAATAACAACTTAAAGTGATGATTTTACACATTAAAGTTTAAGAACCATAGGTCTAAAGTGACGGAATCTGCATTATTTTCTCCAATATCAGAGGACAACAAAATTATACCTTGAGACTCTACTTCCTGAGGTTAAAAAAATGGATTAATACGACTCTAAGAATGAAAACAAAATAGCTTTTCTTTACAATCAGTTTAATTATTGAATTAAGTTACTATCCCATTCATTAAGCATTCCAGTTAATTTGGATTTACCATAAATAGAAATGTAAGAGGCTAACTGAGAAAATGAATTTGTGGTAAACCAGCACAAAGCATGTTAATGAATGCTTCTTTGAGTTGTACTCAGGACAGCATTAAAAAGAGAAGCCTTCTTTGCTGACATTTGACGTTCTCTTCTTAGAACCTGGCAAAGTTTCCCCATTTCTGAGTTGAAAGAAAATACCAAATTGCTATAACACTTTTCCAACCTTTTGTTAACTTTCCTTGATTATCAAAAGTCAATGCTCTTTGCTCCTTCTTTGCATGGCATTAAGTATTATTGGGTATCTAATTCCTTACATCTTGTCATTTGGTGCCCCAAAACACCTTATGGCCTGAGCAGATGAAGGGTGAAAACATAATGTGTCTTATAGTTCTGGGTCTATTTCCTGAGCATTTAGGATGTAAATAACACTGTCCCCCTTCTCCACAGGGCAGAGATGTAACATTGACATCGATGAGTGTGCCTCCAATCCCTGTCGCAAGGGTGCAACATGTATCAACGGTGTGAATGGTTTCCGCTGTATATGCCCTGAGGGGCCCCATCACCCCAGCTGCTACTCACAGGTGAACGAATGCCTGAGTAATCCCTGCATCCATGGAAACTGTACTGGAGGTCTCAGTGGGTGAGTAGCTGCCCCAGGTAATAGCTTCTTATTGACCTGTGTTAAGCCAATTGGATTGTAGTAGTGGTGACAGCCTGAAGTCGTCAAATGGGACCTTGAGCTGAAACTTTACTGAAGATTTGGTAGTCTGCATCAAAGCCTTCTGAATTACCACTTAATCCATGGAAGCTAGCCCCTCCCTTCCGTAAGTGAGGACCTAGATGGAACATAAGGAGGAATGTCTCCTTTATATGGGTCATTAGCAAGGACCTCATGGGAGGAACCCAGACTCATTGTGTGAATCTTTGGCAATTATGTTTTTAGTATGTATTATTGGAATGATTTCTGAAGAATGTTCTAGCCTTTGTTTTTTTTTCCCCTGCTTAAACATAGCTCAGCTCTGTTCTGTCACAGTGCCAGTGTGTGCTCTGAAGTAGGGCCACTTCAGCCAACTTTAGAAATGTCCCTGATAAAACATTTGCAATTTTTAAGCCCCGCAGACTTGTGTGATGTGTTAGTGATTTTCTAGAACCGTAGAGTGACATTAGGTCTCATGAGACGCTCTTATACTCTTGCTGTGTTTGCCATAGGATATGGCTTTGGACATTTTCCTTTGCAAACTGAAAAATGAAAGAATAAAGTGTTTAGAGGTAAATAGTAAATAGTTATTTTAAAATGAATGAACTCAGTATTACTGTTTCAGAGTATAGCAGCCTTCAAGGCACACTTATCCATCTCTCATTTTCTTAAAATTCTCCAGATAAGAAAGCTATCATTTCCTGATATCACATTCTAGGTGTTAGTGATGTTCAAATTGGAGATTATGTTTACATTTCAAATACCTTCATTCTTGTGCCTTTTCTTGCAGAATACCCTAGGTGCTTTCTGAAGCCAAGTTTCAGGTCAGAACAAAGCATGACTAAGATATGAAATATCCCAGGAGCATCTTAGAGTGGCTCAGGGTCCCTGATAGTAACCTAGGTATCTATTTTGCACCAAAAACTAATGATCTTAATGTTTGCTTTACTTTAGTTTTATGTATAATAAAATACATTGTGCAGATTTAATCATGATATTGTTTCCTTCAGAGTGGCCCAATATATTGTACAAACCATTGTTTACATAAGAAATTTCATTGTAATTTCACTAACTTGGTGAGCCAGGAAAGCACCAAGAAGGTTTCTTTACTGGATACACCTGATAGGGCCACATGGTACACACCATGTGCAAGGTGATGCAAGGATAGTTCCATGAAAGTAGAAATGAGATCAGTTTACCCCATTTCTTCACCAAGTCCTGTATTTCACTCTATGACTCAATTGTACATTTATATACCTCCTATACTAAAAAGTTTTGTCTTCTTTCAGATATAAGTGCCTCTGTGATGCAGGCTGGGTTGGCATCAACTGTGAAGTGGACAAAAATGAATGCCTTTCTAATCCATGCCAGAATGGAGGAACTTGTGACAATCTGGTGAATGGATACAGGTGTACTTGCAAGAAGGGCTTTAAAGGTGAAAACAAAAGTACATCTTTCTGTGTCTGCTCTGTCTTCTTTTTGTTGCATACTGCTTGACTCACTTCTTAGTTTCCTTTTCTCTTTTCATTCATTCATGTAACAAACATATTGAACAATTAGAACTTCTAAGGCACTTAGGGAATAAAAACATGAATAGATACAATTTCTACCTTCAGCCTAGCAGTGAGGTAACCTATTGAAATAGTAATTTTTATTTTTCTTTTCTTTTTTTTTTGAGATGGAGTTTCGCTCTTGTTGCCCAGGCTGGAGTGCAATGGCACGTGATCTTGGCTCACCGCAAGCTCCGCCTCCTGTGTTCAAGCGATTCTCCTGCCTCAGCCTCCCTAGTAGCTGGGATTACAGGCATGCGCCACCACACCCAGCTAATTTTGTATTTTTAGTAGAGATAGGGTTTCTCCATGTTGGTCAGGCTGGTCACGAACTCCTGACCTCTGGTGATCTGCCCACCTCGGCCTCTCAAAGTGCTGGGATTACAGGCATGAGCCACCACACCCGACCTGAAATAGTCATATTTGAGATGAACAGTTAAGACTCCAGTTTTACAGCATTGGCCAAGTGTCCAATTATAAGCTTCCTGGTCCAGGTTTGAGTCTATATAATAGTTCAAATAGATATATGAAAGTAGAATGAAAATACTATGCTTACTATAATTAAGATAGTAGTAATATCAAGGAAGAATCCACATGTTCAGAACTCTTTCAACACATTGAGATATTCTTAGTTACTTAGTCATCTTTGGTCTTCACCGGCGGTCCTCAACCCTCAGGCTACAGACCAGTACCTGTGCGTGGCCTGTTAGGAACCAGGCCACACTGCAGGAGGTGAGCAGCCGGCGACGGGGCCAATCTTCATCTGTATTTATAGCCACTCCCCATCACTCACATTACCGCCTGAGCTCTGCCTCTGTCAGATCAGTGGTGGCCTTAGATTCTCATTGGATTGCGAACCCTGTTGTGAACTGCATATGTGGGGGATGTAGGTTGCGTGCTCCTTATAAGAATCTAATGCCTGATGATCTGTCACTGTCTCCCATCACCTCCAGATGGGACTGTCTAGTGGCAGGAAAACAAGCTCAGTGTTCCCACCTATTCTACATTATAATGTAGATTCTACTATATTATGAGTTGTAAAACTATTTCATTGTATATTACAGTGTAATATTATAATAATAAAAATAAAGTGTACAATAAATGGGATATGCTTGAATCATCATCCTAAAACCATCCCCTCAACCCCGGATCATGGAAAACTTTGTCTTCCACGAAACCAGTCCCTGGTGCCAAAAAAGTTGGGGGACTGCTGGCCTACCCAACAAATGTATGGTCATGGGAGTTGGGTAAATTCTGTTTCTGAGTTATCACTGTTGTATTTCTACCATCAGTTTTCTCTTGGAAACTCACAAAAGAGACCTGTGTGGATAAATCATTATATTTGCACTCATCTGTCTACTTATTCATTGATTTCCTCACTCAAATATTGTACCATGCTGTTGTCATACATCAGCATGTTTTAGAGCCACTTTATTTGATTACTTGAAACTTTTCTGAGACCATATTTCAGCCATTAATTTTCTGATATATTGTATTACATTGGCAAAGAAACTTGCAGATTTCAAAACACTTTTATTTCCTTATCTTATGAGACTTGCTTATCAGTGAACAAAATAAAATTCAAAAGGTAAGATCCCAAGTTATATGCCCAGTGAGCAGCAGAATACTCCTTGAACCCATACCTCTGCATTCCTAGACCATGTTTTCTTTTCCACAGTGCCATAGTTTCTCTATTGTAAGGCTCTGTGCCAGGCCCTATTGCAGATGCAGAGGTGTGCAGTATTTGGGTACAGTGCTATCTCCACTAATCTTTTATTCCTTTTATCCTTTTCTTAGTGGGAGAAGGTTTCATGCCTTGAATCAGGAGAAAACAGCTTTGTAACTTCAGGAAGTACCACATGGGTGGTAGACACTGTGCCTATGAAAAAATGGGTGTAAACCAGAGGCTTTGATTAAAGTATTCAAAAACATCATCCCTTTTCCTGACCAGAAATGTTATATACAAAGGGCTTATGTTTATCATGCAGCAAGCTATTGGCTGGGTGTGATGGCTCACACCCGTAATCCCAGCATTTTGGGAGGGTGAGGTGGTAGGATCATTTGACCCCAGAAGTTTGAGACCAACCTGGGCAACATAATGAGACCTCATCTCTACAAGAAATTTAAAAAGTCAAGTGGGCATGATGGCATGCACCTGTGGTTCTAGCTACTCAGGAGGCTGAGGTGGGAGGATTGCTGAGCCCAAGAGGTCGAGGCTGCAGTGAGCCATGGTTACACAACTGCATTCCAACCTGAATGACAGAGTGAGACCCCCTGTCTCAAAAATAAATAAACAATAAATAGATCATGCAACAAGCTTTTGAACCAAGAACTTCATTATTGAGAAGTTATTTGTAGTTGGAGGGGCATTAGGCTTTCAGACCGTTAGAACAGACTGTTTTTCCATACATCTTTTCAACTAATTGACTGCTGTCATTTACTGACTGTATGTCAGGGACATGGGGCTGAAATGAATGAACAGATATTTCAGTGGCCTGAAGAAATGAATGCACTTTCTGGTGTGTTCAGTTTTTACCCCCAAAGAGAATTGGTTAGAAATTGAGATAATGAAAGTTTTACTGTTTTTGGTTTTTCCCTTTTGTCTACAGGCTATAACTGCCAGGTGAATATTGATGAATGTGCCTCAAATCCATGCTTGAACCAAGGAACCTGCTTTGATGACATAAGTGGCTACACTTGCCACTGTGTGCTGCCATACACAGGTAGGTCCTGGAAGTACTAGCAGGGACCAGAGGGGATACTTGGCCTTGCTTTGTCAGTGCCTGAGTCTGAGTGCCCAGGTCTGTGGGGCTGCAATGCTGCTCCAAGGGCTCACTCCTCAGTTGTCCTTCCTGCCCTTACTGACTGGATCTTGAGCTTTGAGGAAACATTGTGGCCTCCTAAGATGCAAGTGGTAGACAGTCATTTGCCTACATTGTACTTAAGTATTTGAAAGAAAAAAAAATTTTAATTGTATGTGACTGGAACCAGGCACATAGCTGATGGTTGTCTATCAGTTGACCGTTTCCAGGACATTAGCTATTTGTCTTAGTTTCAATAATACAGCTACCATTTATTGGTAATTTACTATGTGCCAGGCACTTTTTGTACTTTGGATTATTTAATGTATTCCTCAATAATTCTACAATGTAGAAGTTCCTATTGCCATTTTACACATGAGGAGGCTGAGGCAAAGGGAGCTTGCTTGCTCAAGGTCATATAGGTAAGTGGTACATCTAGGATTTACCTGTAAGTCTCTTTGAATCTGAAGTTTTTCCTCTTAATGACCTTTTTACTTCCCACATTCAGTACCGCTACATCTCACTCAGAGGTGTCACCCCTTTGACGGCTGTTACAACTGAGAAGACGTGAGTGTGACTGCATGCCACATAGCTGTTCTTTGTTTCAGGTGTTACATTTGGAGTGTGCTTGGGACATTTATTCTTTGTTTTCTACTGGCTTATTATTGCCTTCTTGTGATTGGTTATATTTCTATGGCTTGTTTGTCTCCTCTTCATCTATTTTCCTCATTCAGAGGGAACAGAACACAAACATAGACAATAACTGTCTGTTTCATCAGGTTGCGGCATGCAGTCAGGAGCATGGCTGAGTTATTACTTCCCTGGAGTCTTTAGCTGTTGATAGCAGCTGTTGATAGTGACGCTAAGTTGTGTAGAGTAGCAGAATAACCATAGCATGACTGTGTTACCTGAAAGACTTGATAGCACATTGTTTTTTTTTCCCCTCTAGAAGAAATAGTAGGCCGGGCACGGTGCCTCACCCTGTAATCCCAGCACTTTGGGAGGCCAAGGTGGGCGGATCACGAGGTCAGGAGATTGCAACCATCCTGGCTAAACATGGTGAAATCCCGTCTCTCCTAAAAATATAAAAAATTAGCCGGGCGTGGTGGCAGGCACCTGTAGTCCCAGCTACTTGGGAGGCAGAGGCAGGAGAATGGCATGAACCTGGGAGATGGGGGTTGCAGTAAGCTGAGATCATGCCACTGCACTCCAGCCTGGGTGACAGAGTGAGAATCCATCTCAAAAAAAAAAAAAAAAAAAAAAGAAAAAAAGAAAGAAATAGTAATGTAGGGAAACTACATTTAACAGGCCTAGTTCATAAAATCACAGTTGTAGGAGGTCCCTAACTATCTTGCCCAAGGTTACACAGTTAGCAATATTGGAGCCAATGCTGAAAAGACTATGGGTTTCTCCATTTTCAAAGCCTCTTAATCAGGACTTCTTACTTAAATTCAGAGAACATCCTTGGGATACAACTTGGGAAATTTTTCGTTTTCTTACCTGTTTATGTGTCATAAACTCTGTCATTTACTTTCCAGGCAAGAACTGTCAGACAGTATTGGCTCCCTGTTCCCCAAACCCTTGTGAGAATGCTGCTGTTTGCAAAGAGTCACCAAATTTTGAGAGTTACACCTGCTTGTGTGCTCCTGGCTGGCAAGGTAACAACATGGGTGTGGAGAAGCCAAGAACATGCATTCTGAGCTTTAAACAAAGTGGTCAGGTTATCAGATCATATGGAAGGCCCTGCTGGTCTTCTGAGGCCTGTCTGTCTTGTCAAGAGCACACAGGTTTTGCATAGGAGCTGCTAATTGGAATGGCTTAGAAAGCCTTTCCATCGTCCGTGTCTTTGGGGCCCCCTAGCGGCTGGAAGGCTGCTACCGCAGACTCTCAAGCCATGATGTTCGTTCTTCAGGGAGTTTTAGCACCTTGGCAGCAACTTCCTAGGCCACAGAAGTCTTCCTGAAACTTCCTAAAGTAGGGGACCAACCAGTTTGTGGAAGAGCTCCATGCACCCCAACTTAAGCTCAGGTCCTGCATAGGTGTTTGTGGGAATCACCTTCCAAGGACTAGGTCATTTATTGGCCTTGTGTTCCTAGGTCAGAGGTGTACCATTGACATTGACGAGTGTATCTCCAAGCCCTGCATGAACCATGGTCTCTGCCATAACACCCAGGGCAGCTACATGTGTGAATGTCCACCAGGCTTCAGTGGTATGGACTGTGAGGAGGACATCGATGACTGCCTTGCCAGTGAGTATGCCAGTCAGCTCTTAAGCCCCCCTGAAGAAAGGAAAGCACACAGGGAGCAGAGGAGAGCGCAGTGGAGGCTGCCACCACTCATGCCTGACATTGGGCATACCGGTCATTTATCCAGCATATTTAACAGTAGTGTTTTAACTCTTTCTTTTGAAGCTAGTGTCTTGGAGTTGAGGCAGTGGAATATATTTTAAGTATTCCCTTTAATTTGTGAACATTGAAAATGTGAGGACAATGCTATGATAGTGTTTTTTTAAAAACAGATTTATTGAGGTATAATTAATATACATTAAACTGCAGATATTTTTAGTGTACAGTTTGACACATTTTGACATATGGTAACTGAAACTATCACCCAAAATAATAAACATATTTATCACCCTAAAATTATCTTCATCCCATTGCAATTTAACCTTCTCTCTCTCTTTATTGCCTGTGGAGCCACAGGTTTACTTTCTGTCACTATAGATTATTAGTTGGCAGTTTTTATCATTCTGTATAAATGCAATCAGATAAGCATAAGCCAGGAGAAGTTCTGAGTTGTTTTAATGAACATAGTATTTGAGATCCATCCATGTTGTTTATACCAATAGTACATTCTAGTTTATTGTTGCATGGTATTCCATTGTATGGACATATTACAGTTCATTGGTTGATGGCCATTTGGGTGTTTTCCAATTTGGGGATATTACAAATGAAGTTGCTATGAATGAGTCTTTGGGTGGACATATGATTTTAGTTCTTTTGAGTAAATACCTAGGAGTAGAATTGGTGAATCATGTGCTAAGTGTGTGTTTCACTTTTTAAGAAATTGCCAAAATATTTTCCAAGGTGGTTGTACTATTTTCATTCTCACCAAAATTGTATGAAAGTTCTATTTGAACCATATGCTCACAAACTCTTGGTGATATCAGTCATTTAAATTTAGCTCTTCTAGTTGGTGTGTAGTGGTATTTCATTGTGATATTAATTTGTGTTATTATCTTTGCCAATGATGTTAAGCATCATTTCATGTGCTTTTTGCCCATGTGCATATCTTCGTTGGTGAAATGTCTATTTAAATCTTTTGCCAATTTGAAATAATTGGGTTGTTTGTCTTCTTGAGTTGAAAGAGTTCTTTATATTTTTAGGTAGGAATTCTTTGACAGGTATTTGCTTCCCAACGACTTCCCTCCAATTTATAGCTTCTCTTTTGATTTCTTTTGAAGATGAAGATGTTAACATTGATGAAATTCAGTGTATGCATGTTTTTTCTTTATAGTTCATGTTTCATATTTCTTGTTTAACAAATCTTCACCTAATCCAAACTCGAGGTTTATCTACTGTGGTTTCTTCTAAAAGTCGTATAATTTTAGCTCTTATATTTTGGCCTATGATCTATTTTGAGTTAATTTTTACATATTGTGTGTTATTGTACTAAGATCTTCAATAAATGCAGAATAGAAGTGGTGAGAGAAGCCAGCCTTGCCTTGTTTTTGATCCTGGGGGAAAAGTATGTAGTCTTTTACCATTAAGTAAGATGTTACCTATAGGTTTTCATAAAGGCTCTTTATCAAATTGAGAGACCTTGTACTTCTGGCTTGTTAAGAGGTCTTTTTGTATTTTTATAATGAATGAATGTTTATTTTTTGGTGTGCAGTTGATTTCTCTACATCTGTTGACATGGTGAAATTATTTTTTGGTCTTTTAATATAAGTAAATTGTCATCAACTTTATTATTTAATATTTTGCAAATGTTAAACTAATCTTAAATTTATTGGCTATATTCCATTTGGTCATTATGTATTACTCCTTTTATGTATTTTTGGATTTGATTTGCCAAAATGTTAAGGATTTCTATATCTGTGTTCATGAAGGATATTCTCCAGGTTTCTTGTACTATCATTGTCTGGTTGTGATAGGAGGGCAATGCTGTCCTCATAGAACATATCAGGAAGTGTTTCTTTCTGTTTTCTGGGAGAATTTATGTAGAACTGGTGTATTTTCTTCCAAATATCTAGACATGGAACCTTCTTTCTGGGAAAGTTTTTAACTACAAGTTTGGTTTTCCTAATACATATATTGCCTTATGGGCTATCTGTTTTTAATTGAGCTTTGGTAATATCTGTCTTTCAAAGAATTCCTCCAGTTCATCTGTTTTGTCAAATTTGTTGACATAACATCAATTTGTTTTGTAACATTTCCTTACTGGGCTTTAATAGTCTGCAAGATCTGTGACGATTTCCTTCTCATGTTTCTATTATTGGTAATTTGTCTCTTCTTTGAGAGGAAAGAATGTCTGTTTTGCAGATTTTTTCATAGAGTGTTCTATAAATGTTATTAATTCAAATTGGATAATAGTGTTATTCAGGTCTTTTATGTCCTCTATGACTTTCTGTCTACTTATTATTCATCGAGTATAGTAAGTAGGCTTTCTGTTTATTTCTTATTCAAGAGTATTGAAATCTTCTACTATCATTGTATATTCATCTGTTTCTCTAGTAATTCTATTTGTTTTGGCTTAATGAATTTTGAAACTAATATTAAGTGCTTATAAACATTTAGGGTTCTTATGTCCTTTTGAGGAATTGACCCATTTATCATTTTGAAATGGTCTTTTTAAACTCTTGTCATATTTCTCTCTCTGAAGTCTACTTTGGCTGATATTGATATAGCTGCTCTAGCTTTATTTTATCATTAGAGTGTGTTTTTAAAAATCCTTTTACTTCTGACCTGTTTCTCTAAAATGGGTTTCTTGTAGAGAGCATATGTTGGGTCTTATCTTTTTTCTCCAATATGACAATATCCATCTTTTAATTCAGGTATTTAGACTGTTTAAATTTAATGTAGTTTTTTATATGGCTGGCTTTAAAATATGCCATCTTGCTGTTTGCTTTATCTTTGTTCTTTCTGTTTATTGTTTCCATTTTCCTCTTTTTCTGACATCTTTTGAAATAATTGCGTATTTTTATGATTATATGTTATCTACATACATAAATTTCCAAAATTTATCTATAATCACTACCGTATTCGTTATATATTTTTTAGTAGTTATTGTAGGGATTACTGGTGTACAACTTTAACTTGTTATAATGTACCTTCAATCATGCAACTTCATATAGAGGAGAAGAGCTGTACACTCACATTTGCATTCCTCCTGGCCTCTCTTGTATTGTTGTTATAAAATGTATATATCGTTAAACCCACCAAATATATAATTAAAAGGTAAATTATTTTTTCAAGAAATTTGAAAAATAATTTAGAAGTCTTTAGATTACCCACATATTTTCCAGTCTTGTTGGTTTTTATTCTTTTATGTAGATTTGTGTTTCCATCAGGTATCATTTTCCTTCTGTCTGAAAAAATCCCTTGAATATTTTGTGTAATCTTTGTCTCCTGGTGATGAAGTCTTTCTGTTTTTGTGTGTCAGAAAGGTTTTTATTTTGCTTTAGTTTTCAAAGATATTTTCACAGGGAAGAGAATTCTAAATTGACTTACTCTTTCAGCACTTTAAAGCTATCCTATTATCTTCTACCTTGCATTATTTCTGAGGAGAAATCTGCTGTTATTCCACAATTCTTTTATCTGTTCCTTCATATATAATTATCTCTCCTGTGGCTGCTTTTAAGATATCCTCTTTCCACTGATTTTTACCAACTTGATTATAATGCCTGTTAGTGTAGTGTTCTTTATGTTTCTTCTGTTTGGAGTTTACTTGTATTTTTGGTTAGGGGTCCAGGTCTGGAAAATACTTAACCATTATTTGGAAAATATTTAACCTTTTTTTTTTCAAAAGTTTTTGCCTCTCCCCTTTATAATGTTCATTATGCATTTATTAGACTGCAAGGTTGATTCATTTATTTTTCAGTGTTTCTTCCACTTAGTGTTTTATTTTGGATTATTTTATTATTTGAAGATATCTTGTTATACTTCCAAGTTCACTAATTGTTTCCTCTATAGTTTCTTGTTTACTGTTAATCTCATTTAGTATATTTTTCCCTCAGATATTATGTTTTTATAGGTAGAAGTTTAGTTCAAGTCTTTCTTTTAATGTTATCTCCCTCTTTGTCATGTTCATCCTTTTATTTCCTTCTTGAACATATTGAGTATCATCGTTTTATAGTTGATAATAATTGACCATATTTTATTGTCCTTACCTACTTTTCTACCATATAAGAAACTCCTGAGTATGTTTCTGTTCAAATTTTTTCTACTCATTTTGAGTTGTATTTCCTGCTTCTTTGCCTGCCTGGTAATTTTTTGTTGGATGCTAGACATCCATTTTACATTGTTCCATGCTGAATTTTCTTAAAAATCTTTTTTAAAAAAACATTTTTGAACTTTATTCAAATATTCAATTATTTGGACATAGTCCAATCCTTCAGAGTCTTACTTCAAGTTTGTTAATTGGTTCCAAAATAGTCTTTAGTCGAGGGCTAATATGGCTCACTACTAAGACAGGGGTCCCTCGGGACTCTACTCACTGCCACATGGTTTTTTTCATTGTTATTGAATGAACATGAGCTATTCGCAGCCCAATGAAAACTATAGGGATTATACTGCCTACGTCTTTCTGGTGGTTGTTCCCCTAGCCTTAATAGTTTTATTACGTATGTACTGACCAATCCTAAGTTACTTGTGTAATGATTAAGTCATTAAACTTCAAATTAGATTATCACAATGCATTAATAATGGCACCTTAATTTATAGGATATATAACTTCAGATTATCATAGGGAGGCCACCATGCTAGGTGCTGGCAGTGATAAATAAGTTTTAGTTTCTATTTTCATGAAGCTCATAGTCTATTAGGGAAGAAAGACATATAGATACAGTTTGAGACCAGCCTGGCCAACATGGTGAAACTAAAATACAAAAAGTAGCCAGGCGTGGTGGCGGACATCTGTAATCCCAGCTACTCGGGAGGCTGACGCACGAGAATCTCATGAACCCAGGAGGTGGAGGTTGCAGTGAGCCAAGATTGTGCTACTGCACCTCCAGCCCAGGCAACAGAGTGAGACTTCATCTTTAAAAAAAAAAAAAAACAGACATATGGACAAATAATTTTAAGGATGTATTACAAATGGTAAAAAAGTATGGATCCAAGGCACAATTGATGGAGAACTTTAGGGAGTGAGATCAAGCTGTTTGTATTTCTTTCTCACATTGAGTAACATGTCATTCAAAATACTGAGTGTTTTTAAATTTTTCTATATGAAGTGGAACCAACAGTATTTACAATGAGTTTAAAATAATTCAGTAAATTATGGATGGTGAGTTTCCTGAAAGATGCTATGGAAATTATAGTAACTGTGTACTGTGGTTAAGAAACAATTTTTTCTTAACTGAAACAATTTTTACAATTGCTTTAATAGAGACTGCAGATGAGTCTTATAAGGGAATTAGTTCAAGAGATAAATGAGGTATATTAAATGTTTCTCTAATAAAATAAGGGTCACATTACCCATTAGTTTAGTATTTAGTTTTCATTTTACATGTATAACCCATCTTTGCAATTATATTTTTAAGTTCCTTAAGAGCCATAGCTACAGCTTGTTTTTCTTATTCTGATTTGTATGCCATATGATTGTAGAGTGCCGTGGCATGACTGTCACTTAAAATTTGTTGGTTCCTTACTATGAGTATAAAGTGTTCCAATTTTTATTTAAACTTTGTTTCATAAGGCTACTGAAATCTAAAAGAGAGAAAAAGAGAGAGAGAGGAGACAGAAGTGAAAGGGAGAGAGAAGATTAATTTATATAGTTAATATGCCTGGAAAAACATGAATATGTGTATTTTGTCCTCCCCCACACACTGCACAATCACATATACCTTTTGAAAATATTGATTGATATTCTGTGTATTGGGGCACATATTTGATTTGCAAATGTGTGAGGGACCAATGCAAGTTTTATGACTATTGGTTTTACAAAACTGTTGGTGGTGATATAGATGAAGTTTATTCCAATTAACAAACAGGTTAAAAACTTCAAGCAAGTATTACTGAATTGATTTTCATAAATGGGGGAGTTGGCAGAATTCAATGAAAAAGTCAGAATTATGCTGCCCTCGGCGTGACTTAGTTCAGGTCATTCACTTTTATGAATCTAAGATTAAATTGATGCTACTCTTCAGAGCTCTAATTCTTATGTAATGGCTTAGATCCTTGCCAGAATGGAGGTTCCTGTGTGGATGGAGTGAATTCTTTCTCCTGCCTCTGCCTTCCGGGTTTCACTGGGGATAAGTGCCAGACAGACATGAATGAGTGTCTAAGTGAACCCTGTAAGAATGGAGGGACCTGCTCTGACTACGTCAACAGTTACACTTGCAAGTGCCAGGCAGGATTTGATGGAGTCCATTGTGAGAACAACATCGATGAGTGCACTGAGAGGTGAGCAACCAATCACTCGGGCATCAGCATCTTACAAGAGAAAGGGAGAATGGGAAGGAAACTTCAGAGCACAGTGCTAGAATTGTGGAGCAGGGATGAGGTGTCCCCATGGATCCCAGTCCACAGTCATCTCCTATTGCCCAGTTACTGGTTCCTGAAAAACATATGTAGTTAGAAAGTTAAAGATCAGAGGTTGCAAAGTTTATAGGGATGGTTTATTATTTCTTGCTTAGAGAACAGAAAGAGCTATAATTCTGTTCTGTTCTTCCCTTGGTCTCTTGTTCATTTCAAAAATCCGAAAATTCCATTTTCTCTGCAGAGATTGGAATTGTTACCAGTCTTTAAGAAATTTCTGGGAGTTTTGTTTCATTTCTTTTTATGATATCATGAACATATTTGTTCTATTTGTCTTTTATAAATAATCTATAGTGAAGAGGATTTTTCAAATAAATTGACTTAGAGATAAAATGAAATGAGGTACATGGGAAAACTACAGAAGAACTGGGTAAAACCTAGAAAACTTCACTTTCTCTAGGTATCTATACTAAGCTCAGTCTTTTAAATACTTCTGAGCCTTTGATTATAGAAAGGAAGTGGGCACCTCAGAGCTTCTGGCACCCAATCTAGCTTGTAAGAAAGTTTACGGGATATGGGTTGCTCAGAGGTATTTGCCTCTGTAACATCTTAGATTCCAGAAATCTTACTTTCTAGTAGTAAGTCACAGGCACCAGATGCATAGCTGATGTTGCTCTCTCTGTTTGCTTCTTAGCTCTTGTTTCAATGGTGGCACATGTGTTGATGGGATTAACTCCTTCTCTTGCTTGTGCCCTGTGGGTTTCACTGGACTCTTCTGCCTCCATGAGATCAATGAATGCAGCTCTCATCCATGCCTGAATGAGGGAACGTGTGTTGATGGCCTGGGTACCTACCACTGTAGCTGCCCCCTGGGCTACACTGGGAAAAACTGTCAGGTAATTGACTTCCTTCCCATTCACCAAACTGCTCCCCTAGAGCAGCTGAATATTATACCTGTTCACTTTCTAGTCTGAATAAGTTCCTTCTAAAAGAGACTATTGTGGATCTCAGGGATGTCCCTGAGATAATCTAGGTAACTTCTTAATAACTTGCAGATTCCAAAATGGTGCTGGAAATATGATATAGATTCACAAACGTAAGATCTTGAAAAGAGGCTAACCACGAACTGCAGAAAAATGCATGTGGGAAATAAACACAGTGTTTTTTTGTTTGTTTTTTGTTTTGTTTTGTTTTGTTTTACATTGGAAGCACAGAAAGAACTGAAGAAAATAGAGAATAATCAAAATAACCTTTTAAAGGTCAGATGCAACATCTAAGGGGGTAATAATGATAATTGTTATATCTTACAATGTGGTAACATTCTCAAAACCAAACGATTTACATATCTTTTAAGTTCAAATATGTAAATACACACTTCCATAAAATTTTAGGATGGAAAGAGCCCTTATAGGCAACTAATCTAACCTTTGATTTCATAGAAGGCAAAACTGAGCCCCAGAGGGGCAAAGTAACTTTTCCAAAGCTGCATACCAAACAGCACTGTATTTAATTTTATGCTATTCTACCTCTTTAATGGTGATAGAATAATAACTCCAAAGAACATAGGAACAAATGGCCAAACTTGACTTACAGGGCGCACTTAAGTAAGGCTTAGGCTATATTAGACATGGGAGCACCCACCTCCACAGAATTAAGCGGCTTGTTGCAGATTCCATGGATCCCAAGAGCATTTTTGGTTGGGCTCCTATTTGTTCTCATAGCGTTGATTGGAAGTGCTGACGAAGCACTCCTCCCTTCTTCCAGCAAACAGTCTATATTGTGAATTTGGCCTTCCTCTCCTCAAGGGGCCAAGCCACTCCATGTGTGAATTCAGATGAAAGGTGCCAGTCCTTGTGCACTCTTTGCCTCAGATTGCCTTCCTTAGAAATAAGCTCTTAAACGGTTTTAGGCTTATTAACAGGCATTAAGTCCTTTTACCCATATTCACCAAAGATAGATTTGGTCAAGACCCATGTGGATTTCTCACACAGGATTAGCACAGAAAGTGTGAACCTGTCTGACAGCTTTAACTCTTTCTTTCTAGCACTGCGGGGTGGCCATACATGTAGGCAAATCATGTCTAGAGCATTGGGAATAGCTTAACCTGTTGGGCTTCCTTGAATTTTTAAACTTTTTTGGTAATAACTTTTTAAATAGAAGACCTAAGAGGAATTAGACTACAGCAGGCCCTCAAATAACTTTGTTTCCTTCAGCGTCATTTTGTTATAACATTGAGTGGTGGAAAAAATCTGTTTTTGGCCAGAGCTGCTGTCTGTGTGGAGTTTGCATGTTCTCCCCATGTCTGTGTGGGTTTTCTCCAGGGACTCTAGTTTCTTCCCACAACTCAAAGCCATGTATGTTGGGTGAAGTGGACATGTCTACATTGTCCCATTGTGCCAGAATAGGCTCTGGCCACTCATGAACCTGAACTGGAATAAATGGGTTAGAAAATAAATGAATGGGGCCAGGCACGGTGGCTCACGCCTGTAATCCCAGCACTTTGGGAGGCTGAGGTGGTGGATCATGAGGTCAGGAGATCGAGACCATCCTGGCTAACACGGTGAAACCCCGTCTCTACTAAAAATACAAAAAATTAGCCAGGTGCGGTGGCAGGCACCTGTAGTCCCGGCTACTCAGGAGGCTGAGGCAGGAGAATGGCATAAACCCAGGAGGCAGAGCTTGCAGTGAGCCAAGATTGCACCATTGCACTCCAGCCTGGGCGACAGAGTGAAACTCCATCTCAAAAGAAAAAAAAAAAAAAAGAAAATGAATGAATATGCCAATTATTGTAAAATGAAAACTCATAAAGCCTATGATAATCGTACCGGGTGCACAACAATAAACGATGTGGTACAAAACCACCCAGCAAGCCTGCCATATTGGTTAGTGTTGCTTTCTGAACTGTGTGGTGGTAAGAGGTGCTGACAGTTTTGCTTTGCAAACATTTATTCCTTGACTTGACCTGCCACCACTAGGACTACCGTTCCTCGCGGATTCACCAAAAATTGGATGAATAATTATTTTACTTGTTTTTATTAATATTTCTTAAATGAATGTATAGCTTGTTTATTTTAATGTTTAATATTAGAAGTGGGTGGTAATTTGAAGTTTAGTGACTTTTTTAACCAGAAATAAGTACAGGAACTTAACTCTTTTTTATATCAATTAGACTGTGGTAAAATTGGTTTCATTATATATTGTTGTCCTTAAAGTCGCAGTTTCCAGGAACCTAATGATGACGTTAAGTGAAGACTTATGGTACGTAAAAAATGGTTAGGTGTACCTCAGAACACTGAATCTAGTTTAAGGGCTCTTTTACTAGATGAAGGCTCCTTTTCTTTTTAATCAGTGTGCTTTTCTTTCATTTCTTGTAACATAATAGAACTTCTTTTTCTTCATTTCTAGTATTTGGATTTTGATGTATGTACACCCCTGCCTCTGTTTCAGACCCTGGTGAACCTCTGCAGTCGGTCTCCATGTAAAAACAAAGGTACTTGCATTCAGGATAAAGCAGAGTCCCGGTGCCGATGTCCATCTGGATGGGCTGGTGCTTATTGTGATGTGCCCAATGTCTCTTGTGACATAGCAGCCTCCAGGAGAGGTAAGCTTTGCTCCCTTGGACTCAGGTCATTCACTGAAATATTGACTGACCAGTGGCATTTAGAGCAGGTATTATTTTTTGTCAGATAAGAGGGAAGGGCAGATAGTAGTGGGTGGGCAGGGCTCTGGGGAAAGGGCTCAAGATAGAAGATGTAAGGGTAGAGGAATAGGTTCAGAGATTCCAGGAAGAAATGTATTTGAAATGAAACTAAGGTATATTCCACTTTCAGGGTTTATTTTTAATATACATCTGGTACTGAGGGCTGTGAAGAACTGGCTAAGAATAAGATTTGATGTGTCAGCCAGTTTAGGTTTACTTGCTCATTGGTTGATTTGAACCCCACGTGTCACATGTTCTTCTGTGACATTTCTTCCTCACTGGGTTTCCCAGGTGTGCTTGTTGAACACTTGTGCCAGCACTCAGGTGTCTGCATCAATGCTGGCAACACACATTACTGTCAGTGCCCCCTGGGCTATACTGGGAGCTACTGTGAGGAACAGCTCGATGAGTGTGCGTCCAACCCCTGCCAGCACGGGGCAACGTGCAGTGACTTCATTGGTGGATACAGATGCGAGGTGAGGACACTGAACAAGCAGAGGTCATGGACCTCCCAGGAGATCATACAACTGTTTTGAGCACTGATATATTGAATTTAGCTGCTTGTATCTTATATTTATAGTTTATAGATTTTTACCAATCCCCATCATAGTGTTTACCACTGTTTCTTTCAGCTTCTCTATGCAGTAAGTTAACATGTCCCTAGTATGGAACCATCCCAGCTCCTTAGGCTTGCTTTTAGGATTCGGAGCCAAGAGTCACTACCAGAGTGCATTTTACAGGCTCACCCAACATAGCAGTCCGCACTTCCCTGAATAGCAGCTGAGATAGGAAAAACTGCTTTGTGGAGTATTCCTTTGGCCCCTGTCACCTTTGTATGTAGTCATTAATCAGTCAACTAGCAATTTTCTCTCAAAAAAAATGTTGCTCATCCTGTTCCCCATAGCATCATGCTAGATGTTACATGTATATATTGGAGGAAGTATGTGTCTTCAAGGGACATGTCACTATTTTAATGTCTGGGCTGATAATGGTTAGAGCAAGCAAGATATTAGCAAAATGTCTGAGACATTAATTGGATACCAATTCAAACCACCAAGCAACACTGAGAAAAGCTTTGCTTCTCTATTGTTATATGAATGAGCCAATGATAGCTTCTGTATTTTGGCCCCTGGGTTGTTTATTTCTTCACAGCAGGCTGGGACTCATTAGCTGAAAGGCCTGCCAGTGCCAAACCCAAATTTTGACACATCCAGTTGTTTTAAACATAGCGCTCAAATAAGCAGATTTTTAACTATTTAGAGCTTGCCTGCTTTGCATAGCCTGCAAAACAGCAGCCAAAATCTGCTAGCCATAGTATAAGTAGGACAAGATAAACCCTGGGGCCATACAGACCCCAGACTGATGCTGGCCTTTAGAGCTCTCTGACCCAGAGATTCCTGCCACTGGCTGCTGAGTGACATCACCTAGACTCCCTCTCTGATCCTTCTTTCCCAGAGTTTATTTGCTGTCTTCCTCTTACCCACCTACCCCTCTGAAAGGTCTCATGCTATATGAGACTTCTCCCACATGCAAACCTGTCAAAGTGTCCAAATAAAGCCACCTCACAGCCATATCCTTTTTCTTGGTCAGCCCTGAAATCCTTCCAACCCCTATAGCCACCACAGCCAGCCAGACCCACCTCCCTTTACCCCCAGCCGTATCTCAACCAGTTTCTCACACATACATGCAGTTTCCTAAACCTGGAGATCAATAATTGCATGTCTGTGCTACCATCCACATATGCCTTTTGACTGAGTCATAGGGTCCTCATCACATACAGAGGAATGTGTATTTTAAAGATGAGGAAACCTGTACCTGGGAGGAACAAAAGGTTTGCACACAAGTCAAATCTGAAATATTCTTCATTGTATTCAGTCTTTGCCTTCCTTTTAAAGTGCCTTTTTCAACTGGAGGAGGAATAGGTAAATGCCAGTAAGCTGCGGGTTTTCTGTCCCTGCGTAGAATGATTAGCAGAGAGTGTGATGGCTCCAGAGAAAACATACAAAAGCTAAGTGGGGAGGTGGGAGAGAGTCACAGAAATGTTCCAGATCTCACTTGCTCTCATGGTCTGTTTCCAGTAATGGTCCAGTATTTCTTACCCATTTTGTTTCCTCATGGCAGTGTGTCCCAGGCTATCAGGGTGTCAACTGTGAGTATGAAGTGGATGAGTGCCAGAATCAGCCCTGCCAGAATGGAGGCACCTGTATTGACCTTGTGAACCATTTCAAGTGCTCCTGCCCACCAGGCACTCGGGGTATGAAATCATCCTTATCCATTTTCCATCGAGGGCATTGTCTAAGTTATAAAACCATTCTTAGTGTTCAGGGGATTTTATAAAATCAAAGATAGTAAGACTAGCTTCATTCCAAGCATTTAGTTCTGCATCCTAGTAATTCAAGCCATTTTATTCTCCCATCTCTTGCTAACTCTGATGTTGTGATTTATGTTCTCAGTTTTATCCGGTTGTTTGGCATCTTGATATTCCATGAAACACAGAATATGGAACTGATACAATATTAACATAACATAACAAAATTAGCTTGGTCAGTAAGATTTCTTGTTGCTTCACAGAAAAGCAACTAATGACCTCTAAAATAAACAATTCACATTTACCTGCTTATGTATTTTTTAAATTAGCCAAGTCTTACCTCTATAAGGTGGGGGAATGAATGAAATGAAAATATCTACCTATTTTCATCACCTCAGGGGAGGATACTGATGGTGCAAGGTTCTACCTTAGGAATTGCAGTAAGGCCTGATGAGAGATGCAGCCATGGACTGTGAGTGATGGGGCCATCATTCTTCTGTGGGCATTGCCACTGCTTTTCAACTAAGTGGTAGGGCCATGATTCTGCTGCGAACATTGACACTGCTTTTGAACCATCCCTTGGAAAGAGTTTTGAGTATTGTTTATCAGAAGAGATGTAGTTATGATGGGGCCTACTCTGAGAAGCCTGTGAAAAAAATGTTAAAGGCCATCCACACTGGTGACAAATTCATTCTCGTTAGTGTCAAAGAGAACAGAGTGCCAGAGAAGTATTTGTATTGCCTTAGAGCTTTGTGTCAGTAAAGTTTGATAATTTGCCTTCCCAGATATCAGAGTTTGACTAAATTAAAATAGGAGAGTACCCTACTAGTAGGCTCGTTATTGAGGAATGAGGTTAATGGGAAGAAGAAAACTAAGGAGAAACGGTCTTTAAGTATTTGAAGAATGGTCCTGCAAAAAGGAGAATTGTTCTTTATTCTAGAAATCAATGGTTGAGTAGAAATTAATTCTAATTCATTGTTAGTTTGTTCCTTTGAGAAATTGTACTGGTTAGGACAAGCTATGATTCTGGTGATAGCTATTATCGTAGTTCATTTATGTTGCTATAAAAGAATACCTGAGACTAAGTAATTTATTTTTCGAAAGAGGTATATTTGGCTCACAGTTCTATAGGCTGTACAGGAAGCATGGTGCCAGCATCTGCCTCTGGTGTGAGTGTCAGGCTGTTTCCACTCATGGTGAAAAGTGAAGAGGAGCCAATGTGTGTAGGGATCACATGGCAAGAGATGAAGCAAGTGAGAGGGGAGGGAGATCCCAGGCTCTTTTTAACAACCAGCTCTCATGGGAACGAATAGAGCGAGAATGCTGTCATTGTCTCAAGGATAGCACCTTGAGACATTCATGAGGGGTCTACTCCAGGGACCCAGATACCTCCCATTAGGCCCTATGTCCAACATTGGAGATCACATTTTAACATGTGGTTTGGAGGAGTCAAACTTCAAGCTATAGCAGCTAATTAAACCTCAAATCTCAGAGCTTAATATAACACTGATTTTGTCACTCAGATAAAGTCGAATATGTGTTGGGCTACCTTTCTCTGTGTTTCAGATATGTAGTTTGAAACACCTGGCCTCCAAGGCCTCCACAGTACAGGGAAGAGAGACAGACTTGAAGGGTCATACAGCAGCTTTCACTAGCTCAGTTTGGAAGCAACACACATCACTGTCCCTCACAGTATATTGACCAGAATTATTAAATGGCCTCCATGACTTCAAGGGAGGCTGGGAAATATAGGAGAATACATGAGTATTCATCAAACTCTAAAATCACTGCCATACCATGAACTTTTAATTAATAAGACATGTCCAGTCCTAGAATGGATCATTTCAGGAGGAAACAAAATTTTTGTCTCTTCTAACCCTGTGGTAAAGATGGCTTAGAATACTAGTTTCAATATTATCATGACAGTCTTTTTCTTTCAGCACTTTGAATATGTCATCCAACTGATTTCTGATATCCATGGTTTTTAATGAGAAATATGCTGTTAATCTTGTTGAAGTTCCCTTATATGTGATACATTGCTTCTCTCTTGATGCCTTTAAGATTCTTTCTTTATCTTTTGACAGTTTGATTATGATATGTGTAGGTATGAATTTCTTTGACTTTATCCTACTTACAGTTCCTTGGATTATTTTACTATGTGTGCTTGTTTAGGTATGTGGAACAGTATTTTTTTTTTCATCCTGACTTAACTTCTCTGGCCATTGGTAAACATTCCAGGAAACTCTAAAGTCCCGTAACCCCATTGTGAGAGTCATCACAATGTGTCACTGTATTTCTAAGCCTTGGATCTTTGCCTACATGTCCCTCCAGTTTCCCAGGTCGAGGGCTAACTGTAACAGTTCTGCCTCTTCCTATTACTTTGCTTCAGGCTGAGGTTGAGTTCTCTCTCATTTGATAGATCTGTTTATTTCTGGTGGTTCTATTCTGATGGGGAAATACACATTTATGTTCATTTTACTAGCAATCCCTAAATATCAAATATTCTTTGAGATAGGGAGCATATACTGGATTTTGTTTTTACTTTTTTGTTTTCAATTTACTCTATGTATAAGGTGAGATATGCATATATGCATATAGACCAAAAATGTATTCACACGTAGAAAAGTATACAGTGAAAATACTTCTCATTCCCATCTCTCTTCTGGTGGGCAAATTTTCCCTCTCCCACAAACACGTAATCACCACTTTTAGTTGTTTGTGTTTCTTTCTAGAATTTTTCAAAAACTGTATCCTTCAAAATTTTCTTTATGTAGAGAGAAGCCAAATGCAATGATATTTTATTTCCTTTCCTTTTTACTCTGAAGATAGAACATTAGACACATTTTTTGCACTTGATTTTTTTTTATTTAGTTGGAGATATTTTCATATCAAAATATAGAACTTCTCTCTCCTCTATATATACTTCTCTCTATATATATTATATATATTATATATATATTGATGCCTCTAATATTCTTTATCTTTTGATAGTTTGATTATGATGTGTGTAGGAATATATATTTTATATATATATATATTTTTTTTTTTTTGAGATGGAGTTTTGCTCTTGTTGCCCAGGCTGGAGTGCAATGGTACGATCTCAGCTCACCACATCCTCCGCCTCCTGGGTTCAAGTGATTCTCCTGCCTCAGCCCCCGAGTAGCTGGGATTACAGGCATGTGCCACTACGCCCAGCTAATTTTGTATTTTCAGTAGAGACAGGGTTTCTCCATGTTGGTCAGGCTGATCTCGAACTCCTGGCCTCAAGCGATCCATCCACCTCAGCCTCCCAAAGTGCTGGGATGACAGGCGTGAGCCACCACGCCTGGCCCGAACTTCCTCAATATTTTTTATAGCTACAGAATTCCCTTTTACAGGCATGTCATATTTTACTTAACCAGTGTCATCATGATAGATATTTCAGTTATCTTGCAGGCATATAAGTATATTGGTAAAATAAATTTTCAGAAATAGAATCGCTGGATTGAGTAATATGTACATTTATAATTTTAATCAGTAATTTCAGTATATCAGCATACTGGCTTTTTGTTAAGGTGGAGAATATATTTTCATTTAAGAATCATTTTCTTGGCCGGGCGCGGTGGCTCAAGCCTGTAATCCCAGCACTTTGGGAGGCCGAGACGGGCGGATCACGAGGTCAGGATATCAAGACCATCCGGGCTAACACGGTGAAACCCCGTCTCTACTAAAAATACAAAAAATTAGCCGGGCGTGGTGGCGGGCGCCTGTAGTCCCAGCTACTCGGGAGGCTGAGGCAGGAGAACGGCGTAAACCCGGGAGGCGGAGCTTGCAGTGAGCTGAGATCCGGCCACTGTACTCCAGCCTGGGTGACAGAGCGAGACTCCGTCTCAAAAAAAAAAAAAAAAAAAAAAAAGCATTTTCTTTTCCTTTTCTTGCAGTTTCTGTTTATATATATATTTATATATATATATGTATGTCTTTTTTCCCCCATTAAGTTGTTGATTTAATTTTTTGTGGAAATTGGCTGTCTATGATATTAAAAAAACAAATATTTTCCCAGTATGTTGTTTTTTATCTTTTGATTTTCTTTATAGTGATATTTAGTGCACACTTTTACTTTTTAATCAAGTTGAATTTATCATTTTTAAAATGGCTTCTGGATTTTGAGTTGTAGTTAGCAACATCTTATACACTTGAAGGTTGTAAAGAAATTCTCCTATATTTTCTTCAAGTACTTTTTCCATATGGCTACTCATTTGTTAATACACAATTTATTGAATATTTTGTTTTTTATATAATGATTTGAGATGGTACCTTTGCCAGATTCTAAATTCCCATGTGTATTTTTGGTATTCTTCTGGACTTTATTTTCTCTGTTATTCTATTAATTCACCAATAACTTTCTGTTCCAATTAAGGATCTTCTTCTTCATAGTTTTTCTGGTTATAGTTACAGTTTATTTTTCACATAATTTTATAATCAGCTTGTCTTAATAAATTCCTGTTGGTAATTTTTATTGGGGTCTCATTAAATTTATGAATCAGTATAGAGAAAACTGACAACTTTATGATGAGGAATCTTGCTAACCAAATCCTGGTATGTCTTTCCATTTATTCAAGTCTCTTTTGTGTCTGTTAGGACAGTATTAAAGTTGTCTTCATATAAGTGTAACACATTTCTTGTTAAGATTGTTCCTAGGTATTTTATCTTTGGTAATTTGGTAATTGCTATTGAAAATTGGGCCTTATTTTACATTTTTTAAAAAATAATCTTGCTTTTGTTAGTGTATGCTACAATGCAAGTGGTAGGAATACAGAACTATTTTCTTTTGTACCTGTTTTTATTTTTATTATGATTATGATTGTTTTTTGAGACAGAGTCTCGCTCTGTTGCCCAGGCTGGAGCACAGTGGCGTGACCTCGGCTCACTGCAACCTTCATCTCCCGGGTTCAAGTGATTCTCCTGCATCAGCCTCCCGAGTAGCTGAGATTACAGGCATGTGCCACCACACCCAGCTAATTTTTGTGTATTTCGTAGAGATGGGGTTTCACCATGTTGGGCAGATTGGTCTCGAACTCCTGCCCTCAAGTGACCCGCTCGCCTCAGCCTCCCAAAGTGCTGGGATTACAGGCGTGAGCCACTGCGCCCGGCCTCTTTTGTACCTTTTTGAATTAATCATAGAATAATTTCTAGAATAGTCATTGATTTCTTTTGTTTCTTTCTAAGACACTGTATGCAGATATTCATACTAGATGGCTCATTTATAGCTATAGTACATTAAATGAGTCCTATTTTAAATGGAATAACTTTTGAACTCTCAGCAGGAAATTTATCCTCTATTTTTGTTAAATAAAAAGCATTGGTGCATTTACACACTATTACAGAAAAAAGCCAGTGATTATAAAACTTAAAAATGTATTTCATTCAAAATTCAGTTCCAATTGTTACCAATGTGTTTACATAACCTATGTATAGTCATGGGTCACTTAACAGTGGGGATATGTTCTGAGAAATACGCCCTTAGGCAATTTCATTGTTGTACAATCATCATGGAGTGTAATTACACAAACAGAGAGAGTATAGCTTACTACACACCTAGGCTCCAAACCTGCACCTTGTTTTACTGAACTGAATATTGTAGGCAATTATAACACAATGGAAAGTATTTATGTATCTGAACATACTTAAGAAGAGGTACCGTAGAAAACTTAAAAGGTACAGTAAAAATACAATATAAAAGATAAAAAATAGTATACCTGTATAGGGCATTTACTGTGAAAGGAGCTTGCAAGACTGGAAATTGCTCTGGGTGAGTCAGTGAATGGTAAGTGAATGTGAAGGCCTAGGACATTACTGTAGACTACTGTAGACTTTGTAAATACTGTACACCTAAGCTACACTGAATTTATTTAAAAAGTAATTGCGCTATGACATTACAAGGCTATGATGTTACTAGGCAACAGGAATTTATCAGCTTCAGCTTCATTATGGGACCACTGTTGTGTATGCTGCCTGCATTGACTAAAGTGTCATTATACAGTTGCATGACTGTATTTATTGTTATGTTCTTTTTTGGACTGTTTTTATATTTTAGATTATACTTTGGAAAAATTACTGAGCCTCTCTTGAGCTCCAGTTTCCTTGTCTTTGAGATGGGACAAATAATAGGACCTACAGCATAGGGTGCTACTTCACTGGATTGTGTGGGAGAGTACATGTGGAGCTCTAGTGTGTTCATTCCTTTACTTGTACAACTCACCAGAAGGATGACAGCTGTCATGAATAAAGCATGTGCTTTGCCCTGCCCAACTACAAGGTCCCACTACCAGTTGAAGAGTATACTCTGATTCATTGTGAAAATGCCAACAAGTGTGGTTATCCCTTGCTGGAAAGCAGGTTAAAAGGATTTTCATAATTCTGTACCTCTTCTCTTTCCTCCAGGCCTACTCTGTGAAGAAAACATTGATGACTGTGCCAGGGGTCCACATTGCCTTAATGGTGGTCAGTGCGTGGATAGGATTGGAGGCTACGGTTGTCGCTGCTTGCCTGGCTTTGCTGGGGAGCGATGTGAGGGAGACATCAACGAGTGCCTCTCCAACCCCTGCAGCTCTGAGGGCAGCCTGGACTGTATACAGCTCACCAATGACTACCTGTGTGTTTGCCGTAGTGCCTTTACTGGTGAGAAGTTCTCTAGCCTCCTGGCCTCTCTGCCTTGGAAGATGGTTTTAGTGAACAAATTGGGCCCTGTAACTTGTCCCAGACCCAAGTGAAGCTTTTCTTATATAAGAAAAACAACAGTAGCTTAATTTTTAAAAGCCAGTTTTTTCTTGGTCTGTACTCTATGGATGTTACAATCAGTGTCTACCTTTAATTTTTCCTGAGAGATTCTTTTGTTGTGCATTGATTATATCATGCTATGGCAGGAATATTTTTTACAGTGTATATTGAAAGTAGTTGAACAAAATAACATTTTTTAATAGTGGCAAAATATCCAAAACCTAAAATTTACTATCTGAGTCATTTTAAAGTGTACAGTGTACAGTTCAGTGGCATTGTTTAGTACATTGACATTGTTGCTACTATCACCACCATTCATTCACAGAACTCTTTTCATCTGAACAAAATAACATTTTGTTTTAAGGAACCTTACGTCTAACTCTGGTTTCTTCACCCTGCCTCCTTTGACATGTGAGGCTTGAATTACAGGGTAGTTCCTGCCACCGTGATCATTCCACTCCTAGGACTCAGAGAAGCTTAGGACCCTGCTTAGATACTTAAAGGGAGCAGGTCCAAATTCAAGTGTCTTTAACCAAGGATCGTTGATATGGGTATGAAATGAAAAGTTGCAGTGGTCACAAGTAATGCCCTGCTCAGTAAAGGCTTGGCCATGTTCCTACTCTGTTCCCAAGTTTCTTTCTTTCATCACAGGGCATGAAGATGACCAAGCCCTGCCTCAGAATAGGGGTCTTGTCACAAGAACTTACTGGTTGCTTCTGGAGAGGGCAGCATGGTGACTGTTGGGAACTAAAATAGTTGTTTGTATCCAGATGTGGCAGGATACTGAGATTTGAAAATTATCATGCATTTCCTGGGGTCTGTAGTTGTATTTCTTATACGGAGGGTGTGATCAGATTCCTTGGGAGTCAGAAAATAGGCTTTAATAGTCTATTTACAAACAATTCATCAAGCTGAACTCTGCTATATCCTGAGCCCATCTGCAGCCATCTTTCCTTCCAACTTTAAAGATATGCTACCTTACCATCTTAGAATTTTATAAAGAATAGGGATTCTGCAATATGGAAGCTCCCTGGATACACTAACATCCAAAAAGAAATAGTCCGTTGTGAACATAATAGCTATTGAGGCAATGTGGAACAGAATGAGTATGAACAGTCTGTCTACAGCCTCGTATTGGCCATACTGCAGCTGGAAAGCCAAGGAAGCAAAACTGGCTCCCGTTTCTTTCATTGCCCCTGAGGCTTTTTTCTCTGGAAACACTGACAAGCATTTGCAAAGTAAGGGGGAAGCAGGAGAAGGAAGGAATGGAGACCACTTTGAAGTAGTGTCCCACAGCCAGGAAGTAGTGTTTGTGTGTTTTCCACATTTGTGAATGGAAAAAAAAAAAAAATCTGTTGAATACATTGAGCACAATTATTGTGGGATGCTGTTGCAGAGATAAACAGCAAGGGACTGGTGGTCCACCAAGCTGTGTCCATGTGGTGGTTGCTCTTGGTTAGTGGCTGCTGCTGTGATTTGAAGAGACAAACATTTATGCCTCTTGCTGCTTGATCTCATTGGCCAAAAACATTATATTTTTGTTTCATTTTTAAAGCTACCTCTTCTTTCCCGAGTGACCACAGGCCAGGTGGGGCCTATCTCCTGCTATTGACCAGGAGTCCCAGCTGTGCCCTGCGTCTCCTCTGTGGTTCCAGTTGCCTCGCTCTTTATCTTGGAGCAGTGGCCCCCAGGGACCTTCTGTTTTGGAACTATTCCTAGAGGAAACTAACTCTAGGAAAATTAAGCTGCATTTTAAGGAATTGAGTTAGGTTACAGAAAGGCCAAAAAGTGATTGAAATGAGGTATCACAGATGAAAATTCTCTATGCTGCAAATCACCTTTTAAATATATTGGCCTGGTGTAGCCTCTCCTATGAAGTAGATGACATTAACAAAATACAATGAATAGTTTTTCAACTGTTTCCTGCAATTTATGAAAGCTAAAGTGACTTCAAAAAGCTGAAGTGTGATTTCTCTTTTTTTGGTGGGATTTAAGTCACTTTTCTCACCCATCCTGTCGTGTGAGTTGGTACTTATTGTGGAGGCAAGACAGAGTAAGGGACTGGCCTGAGCCAGTGACAGGCCAATCATGCTGAGATGCAGTGAGTGTTTTCTTCCTATGCTCAGATTACCACAGGCTTAGAACTGAACTCTCTCACACTTGCTCCACCTATGGCTAGTTCCCATCCCAGCAAAGTTTGTTCAGTAACTTGTAGTGACTACTTCTGCCTTTTAAAGCTTTTTTTATTTTTTATTTTCTGAGGCCGGCACTGTGAAACCTTCGTCGATGTGTGTCCCCAGATGCCCTGCCTGAATGGAGGGACTTGTGCTGTGGCCAGTAACATGCCTGATGGTTTCATTTGCCGTTGTCCCCCGGTAAGTGCCCTGTTGCTCATGTAAGAAGGGGCATTGTCTCTTCCATACAATCTGTGACAGAACTGAGATTAAACCTGGTTTAATCAATCTTCCAAATGGGAAGATTTCTCAGTTCTACTCTTTCACAAGAAAGTGCTTGGGTTCTTCCATTTAAAGCTGTTTACAAGCGACAAAACAAAACAAAAACAAAAGTAAATAAAAGCTGTTTAGATACTCCCAGAAACAGTGAGCTTCCCAATCCATGACTGTCAGTCTTAAGAAAAACTAAGGGAAAACCACAAAAAGTGGTGGAATGCCCCCTTGAAAATAGGGCTGATGTATGTGGCTTCTTGGCCCCATGCTGGAGGGTAATCTCACTGCCCAGGTTGGGCCAGAGTTGGTGGAAATGCTGCTCTGCTTGCATTCTTTAGCAGGAACCATTTGGAAGCAAGTTGTCTCTTAAAGTAGAGGGAAGCTTAATTTTAGCTCTTTACTATACCCATTCTTTTATCACTGCCAGAGGCTGAAACCTTCCCAAAACAAGAGATCCCTATGCCTCGGAAGATACCAAAAGGAAACCTGTCTAGTAACCTTGGCTTGGGCTGAACAGGAAGTACAGAAGGGAGTAGTGAGATGTGGAGGTTTTCTAGAAACCCAAAACTTCCAATATGACTGTTTTCCTACCAATGCCATTTTTATTTCCTCACTGATTTCCACAGGGATTTTCCGGGGCAAGGTGCCAGAGCAGCTGTGGACAAGTGAAATGTAGGAAAGGAGAGCAGTGTGTGCACACCGCCTCTGGACCCCGCTGCTTTTGCCCCAACCCCCGGGACTGCGAGTCAGGCTGTGCCAGTAGCCCCTGCCAGCACGGGGGCAGCTGCCACCCTCAGCGCCAGCCTCCTTATTACTCCTGCCAGTGTGCCCCACCATTCTGGGGTAGCCGCTGTGAACTCTACACGGCACCCCCCAGCACCCCTCCTGCCACCTGTTTGAGCCAATATTGTGCCGACAAAGCTCGTGATGGCGTCTGTGATGAGGCCTGCAACAGCCATGCCTGCCAGTGGGATGGGGGTGACTGTTCTCTCACCATGGAGAACCCCTGGGCCAACTGCTCCTCCCCACTTCCCTGCTGGGATTATATCAACAACCAGTGTGATGAGCTGTGCAACACGGCCGAGTGCCTGTTTGACAACTTTGAATGCCAGGGGAACAGCAAGACATGCAAGTAAGGGCTTCACGTTTTCCAGAAGCTGAAGGGGACTGTCACTAACACACTTCAGTTTCTCGTTCTTGCTCCTAACCACTCCAGTGCTTCAGCCTAAGCTGCCTCTGCTTTTCAGATGGTGCCAGCCTTGTCCCATCGCACACTACCCTGTGCTCTCCCTTGCTGACAAAGGGCCAGGAATGCTCATTGCATAATGACCCTCTCTCTCTGCCTATCTCTGCCTTCTCACCTGCTGCCTTCGTGACCTCCTGGGGGATATAACTTTTGGAAGTGGTGTTTCCCACTTCAAGCAGCCTCTCACATAACCTGCCTGCAGGATGGATGGAAAGGTCTGTATCTCTCTCTTCACCCCATTCCTTTCCCTAAGACTGTTTTTCCCCACCCAGGTTTATCAGGAAGCATGAATTAGATTAGGCCTGTGAACCCTCCTGGTCTTAATTGTTATAGTTGTAGGATGCTGTGTGGTTTACTTAGGAACTTTCCTATTAATTAGCCATTCCATCTAATTTAATCCAAGTTAATTCTCAACAACCCATGAGGCATAGGTATTATTAACATTCTTTCATAGGTGAGAGAACTTAGGCCCAAGGGTTAAAGAACTCGCCAGAGCAAGTTGTTTCATTGACTCCTAATCTTTTGATTGAGATAGCATGAAAAGTTGTACCAAATAGTATAAATATCAAGGGGTAGGGTATGAGGAGAGGAGAGTGTAGATGAAATAGTTTGTACATCATTTAGGTTTGGGGGTTCTAATTCCTTTTGCAAATATTGAAAGAGCCTGTACAAGTAAGGTCTGGTGTGCTACAAGGACATACCCATCCCCCTTTACCTTCTGTAGCTGGGATTCGCTCTTGAAAGGGAAAGAAATGGGTCATGTTAATATGGTTCTCTATGGCAACTCTCAATGGTTCAGGGTCATTTATCAAGTTTCTAGAGGCATCTTTCACTTCCTAAAGCCCGTTGTTACCTTATTGGGGACAATGGATACAAAGTAGAGGAAGCATGAACCAGGCTGACTTTTGTTTCAGATATGCAGCTTTGTTTGAAAACCTAACTTAACAGGATTGTAAACTGCCTGGGAGTCCCTAAGCTCCTGCAGCGTAGTGAGTACAATGTTCTTCATTTAGGAAGTACACAACAAGGATGAGTGGCGTAGACTATACATACTCTATGACATCAGGGATAGGAGATGCAAAGAAGGTTTTGTGGGGCATTTGGGTCCTGGATGTGGGCCACAGAAAATGGGTAGAAAAATCCACAGTTAGTTCCAAATGAAAAAGCAAATAGAGCTCCAGTCTAATCTGAGCCCCTTTCTCCTGTTCTCTGCTTCCCCTTACCTAGGTATGACAAATACTGTGCAGACCACTTCAAAGACAACCACTGTGACCAGGGGTGCAACAGTGAGGAGTGTGGTTGGGATGGGCTGGACTGTGCTGCTGACCAGCCTGAGAACCTGGCAGAGGGTACCTTGGTTATTGTGGTATTGATGCCACCTGAACAGCTGCTCCAGGATGCTCGCAGCTTCTTGCGGGCACTGGGGACCCTGCTCCACACCAACCTGCGCATTAAGCGGGACTCCCAGGGGGAGCTCATGGTGTACCCCTATTATGGTGAGAAGTCAGCTGCCATGAAGAAACAGAGGATGACACGCAGGTCCATTCCTGGTGAACAAGAGCAGGAGGTGGCTGGGTAAGTGTTTGGTTTCTGAACTTCAAGGCTAATTTTATGAAGCCTAGCACTTTGATATGTAGCACATGTCATAACTCAACCTATAGAAATGCAAGGATCAGACAAATAGAATGGCCCACCACTTAAGATAAACCCATTACCCCAGTACTTATGTTTAAATGTAAAGATGTGCCTTGATCTTGGGCTCCTGAAAAGTGGACTGGGGTACACAGAAGGCAGGATGCCTGGAAGGCCTTCTCGGATGCCAGAATCCATAACCTTTTGCCAGAGTTGCCTCAAATCCCTTTATTAGTGACATTCCTTTGTACATTAATCATTGCCTTATTGTCAAGGCCCTTCTTTAGAATATACGTCTCTTTGACACAGGTAATGATCTTCACTTGCTCTGTCATTCACACCTCACTCTTTGTTGGTATATTCTCAAACTTTCAACCCTCCAACGAGCTGAGATACCAATGCACAGACAAAGGAAAATAAGGACTAAAAATGCACAGGGATATATTTTTAGAGTAGCACTAAGTACCACTGAGTAGGTAGGAAAGAATGGAAGAAGACCACTGAAACCTTCAGGAGGAAAACAGCTTCTCACTTTGTCATGCATTGCCTCAGCCAGAAGGCTTTGGTCAGCTAGACTAAGGAAGGTGGGACATCCTCTATGTGGGAATTAGTGTTTAAGATCTCAAGGGACAATATCCTAATTTCTGAGATATGTCTTAAAGCAGCATGCCAGAGGTAGGGACCTGATGCTGAAGGGGAGGAAGGGAGGCTCCCATCACCCTTTATGACACATTCTGCCTGACCTGCACTCTTCTGTTTTACCCCCATCTCTCCTCCTCCGCTTCTCCCTTGGCATCCCACAGCTCTAAAGTCTTTCTGGAAATTGACAACCGCCAGTGTGTTCAAGACTCAGACCACTGTTTCAAGAACACAGATGCAGCAGCAGCTCTCCTGGCCTCTCACGCCATACAGGGGACCCTGTCATACCCTCTCGTGTCTGTCGTCAGTGAGTGGCAGTGGTGTAAAGGGGAAAGGTGGCAGGGGGAGAGTGTCAGTTGGGGGAACAATTTTCATTATGTAGCCCTCTTATTTTTTCAGAACTGTTGAGGTCAAAGTTGCCCTCTAAATGAATCTAATGCTGACATTGAGAGGTTGATGTTTTATTCAGCACTTTCCCTGTCTCTGTGGACTTTCAGGTGAATCCCTGACTCCAGAACGCACTCAGCTCCTCTATCTCCTTGCTGTTGCTGTTGTCATCATTCTGTTTATTATTCTGCTGGGGGTAATCATGGCAAAACGAAAGCGTAAGCATGGCTCTCTCTGGCTGCCTGAAGGTTTCACTCTTCGCCGAGATGCAAGCAATCACAAGCGTCGTGAGCCAGTGGGACAGGATGCTGTGGGGCTGAAGTAAGAGGCGTTGCCAACAAGCCACTATTCACAGTATAAGTAGGGATGACTAGAAAAGCGTATCTTGTTGAATCATGATTTTAAATTCTAAGCTCTGGACATTTACTCGCACTGCCCGTGATTCTAAATGCCTTGTGAGTGACTGAAACCACAGTCAGAGCCTGGGTGCATCTATTCTGTGCATATTATCACAGTGCCACCCAGCTTCTGTGTTGAGGTGCACTTTTGTTGTAAGCTCACGCTCAGTGGGAAGGGAAAGGATGAATGCCCAGGGAATGTCACAAAAATACTGCCCATCTTCTCTGGGCCAAGACCCTGCAAGATTGTAATAGAGCCATGGGAGTGTGTCATGATGGAAAGTGTTGAAAACCGCTCTATTAGTTTATGACATAACCGCCATTCTTATTTTTTTATTTTTATAATCGTATTAGAAATCTCTCAGTGCAAGTCTCAGAAGCTAACCTAATTGGTTCTGGAACAAGTGAACACTGGGTCGATGATGAAGGGCCCCAACCAAAGAAAGTGAAGGTGAGGTGATCATGGTAGAACCACCATTGTCAGACATTATCTGATTACATTTCAAATTTCTGTCCTTTAGCTCCAGAGTGTCCTGAATGGGAGTAAAGAGTGATAGTCTTTATATGTTACCCAGACAATAACTATCCTAGGTTCTTTTAAACAGCAGGAATCCTTAGGATATTGATGACCTTGGGTTACCTATGTATACTCTTCAAGAATAACTCTTTAAAAATATTAAAACAAACACGTCTCTTTCCTTTAGTGTCATGCTGGCAGTAGTCAAGTCAGGAATGGTGTTTGTAGATGGCAATTCCTTCATGGCCACGTCTCTTCCTTATCCTTTATGGGTACTTCTCCTTCTATAAGAAAAGATGAAATTAAGCAGTAGAAGAAAGCCAGTGATCATTGACATTGGCAAAACGAAAGCCAGTGATCATGGCAAAACGTTGACATTGGAGGCTCCATACTTTGAGCCCAAGAAACTAAAACCATATAAAAGCAAGTGGTAGATTGAGCTGAGACTGACATGAAAAAGGAGACCATCCATCCACAGCTGTGCATTGCTGGGAGCTGGTAGAGCATGATGGTTAAGAAGACCATCGCTGGCCCTCACCCCTCCTCAGGCAGAGAAAGAGATGGATGTGTTGGATGTGAATGTCCAGGGCCCAGGTCAGCACCTGGCCTCTTCCCCTCTTCACTGGGCTGTGTCTGCCCATGGTTCCACATTGCTGTCCCTGTGTTTGCCCCATCCAGCCATATATCCCTTCCCAATTTCACAAGCTCTAAATCAGCTTGAGGAAGTGAATGCTTAAGGAATGTAGCCGTGAAGAAATTATGATAGTAACTAATCTGTAGTTAATATCAGAACTGGATTCAAATCCAAAACTCTGCCACTTAGTAGCTGGCAAGTTACTTAACCTCTTTGTAATTATCATTCCTTGTAAAATGCAGATAATAATAACCCTTTCCTCTGTGGGTTGTTGTGTTGGCATATGTGCCTTATCTACTTTCCTGTCATGTACTAAGTGTTCAGTAAAGGGTAGCTGCTTTTAAATTATCATAATTATTATTGAATAGTCTTTCCTGAGTGCTTTCTACATGTTGGGTGCTATGTTGAGTACAAGGAAGCAATGTTGAACAAGGCTTATTTTGCCTTCTCGAGAAGCTTACAGCCTGGTGGTGGAGATGGCCATGTAATACTATGTAAGCACTTAAAACAAGATCAGTTAAGCAGAGGTGAGCAGAGTATGCTTTTTAGGGCCAACAAGAAGAATTAAAGTTTACTTTCTAGTGGAGGGTAGGAAAAGTGAGAATTGGGTGCTCTGGAGATCTAAAGGCTAAAGCCTAGAGTTTGGGATGGGGGAAGGGAATTGTCTAGATGATGCAGGAAAAGTAAGCAGGAGCCACATCACGAGAGCAGTGGGAAGCCAAGGCTGAGGTTATCCTCCGGAGAGGTGGAGGAGTAGGAAGAGAGAAAACAATGGGAGATAAGCAGGGTTGGTGGAGGCTCTGGACAGCTTCTCATTAGCAGTTTCTGGTGGTGGCCAGATTGACAGGGAGCGTTGTTTTCACCTTTCAGGCTGAAGATGAAGCCTTACTCTCAGAAGAAGACGACCCCATTGATCGACGGCCATGGACACAGCAGCACCTTGAAGCTGCAGACATCCGTAGGACACCATCGCTGGCCCTCACCCCTCCTCAGGCAGAGCAGGAGGTGGATGTGTTGGATGTGAATGTCCGGGGCCCAGGTCAGCACCCGGCCTCTTCCCCTCTTCACTGGGCTGTGTCTGCCCATGGTTCCACATTGCTGTCCCTGTGTTTGCCCCATCCAGCCATACACCCCTTCCCAATTTCACAGACTGTAAATCAGCTTGAGGAAATGAATGCTTAAGAAATGTAGCCATGAAGAAATTATCAACTCAGAAAGGGAAGGATTTCACATTGCTTCACGTACAGTGTGTTGAGACTAAACAGGCTGATAAAATGGGTTAGATTGTAGTAGGATAGAAAAATAATATCCCAAAGCAGAGGATAGTTAGTTAATACCTTATGCATATATCAATTGCTCTATTAATATTACATATTTTTAAATGTCCAATTAAAATAACATATCACTTAAACTTGAAAATAAAAACTTGTTTTACTTAGAGAAGAACCCCCAGCTTAAAAAGACTTGTACTTTCCCATTATTCTTTACAGAAACGATGTTATCAGAGGAAAAGGTAGCAAATGTGAAACTAATAACCAGTTACTACAAGAAGTGCAGGGAATTCTTTGCCCCTAAGAGTAACTAAAATAGAGCTGTTTCAAGCTGAAGATAGGGTTAACTGCCTTCTCCTTCTTGAGTACTTCATGGAATTTTCCATTCCTACAGATGGCTGCACCCCATTAATGTTGGCTTCTCTCCGAGGAGGCAGCTCAGATTTGAGTGATGAAGATGAAGATGCAGAGGACTCTTCTGCTAACATCATCACAGACTTGGTCTACCAAGGTGCCAGCCTCCAGGCCCAGACGGACCGGACTGGTGAGATGGCCCTGCACCTTGCAGCCCGCTACTCACGGGCTGATGCTGCCAAGCGTCTCCTGGATGCAGGTGCAGATGCCAATGCCCAGGACAACATGGGCCGCTGCCCCCTCCATGCTGCAGTGGCAGCTGATGCCCAAGGTGTCTTCCAGGTAAAGAACATGAGAAGAGTCACTTGAATAATAATTCCTATGGCTCTGTACAGTTTTATCTTTTTTAAGGAACTAATATCTCATTGAATTTATTCAATCATTTGAGAGATTAGGGCAGGTATTAGAGTCATGCCTGCTAGATGGGAAAGTGGGAAGGGAGACAGGCAAACTGACCCAGCTCTATATAGGAAGATAGTGATAGAGCCAACTGCAGACAACAGCAGTCTTTCTGATTATTAGTGATAATTTGTTGTGCCGAGATGCTTCCCAAATGCATAGATTAGATGAGAGTGATACCTGGTCTGGAGCCTTTGACTTGTATCCGCTACTGCTTACGGATTGGCCTGACTGTATGGGCTTCCAGCTGCTCATTGGCAGTTTTCTTGACCTGAGTTCCTGTTATATTCTCTGATGCCTGTTTATCCTTATGAGGAAATCGGAAGCATTCTGAATCACCTTAGACTGTAGACTGACTGAAGTTGTGATATTTCCCCACATCCCTCTTCTTTCCTGAGGAAGTAGAAGGCTCTTCACTTTACATCGGCCATTATTTATTGAGCACGTATTTGTTTATTTATTCAATCAACAACTATTTATTGATTGATGATGATAGAATCTTGGGCACAAAGATAACAAGACTTTCCCTCCCCTCCGGGAACCTACAGTGTAGCCTCAGCTCTGATGCCCTTGTTTCTTCACTGAGTTTCATTATTTTCCTTCATCCAGGTGACTCTCTTTTCTGTATTTTCTCCTCTTCTAGATTCTGATTCGCAACCGAGTAACTGATCTAGATGCCAGGATGAATGATGGTACTACACCCCTGATCCTGGCTGCCCGCCTGGCTGTGGAGGGAATGGTGGCAGAACTGATCAACTGCCAAGCAGATGTGAATGCAGTGGATGACCATGGTAGGGATGAAAGGCAGGGATTTGGATTCTTACCTGCAAAGCATGCCTCTGAGGAGGGGGAATGGTTACATGACCCTTAAAGAACTGTCTGAGATTCAAATACATGGGAGATTCACTCATTCTTTCATTCATGCATTTATTCATTCTTCCTTTAACATGCTGAACTCAGAGATCCAAGCCAGTAGGAGATCCCTAATTAAAATGAGGGATTTTTAATGAGGGTTCTTGGACCTCAGAGCAGATACATGAAAGGTGTTCCCATGTAGTTTCCTAGGCATACCACTCTTGATTTGAGGATTTATGAGAGCTGACTTCTCTAGGAGAGTTGTGGAATATTCTCAATATAAATTCTGACATGTAATACATAGGTTTTTGTCTTCAGTATGTAACAGGGTAGATTCTGCCATGTAGGGGACATGAATACCTCATACAAGTGATCCTTTCACCTAGAGGTCTTCTGCAGGCTAGGCAGCCTGTACTGAAGTATTTCTAGAACAGAGGAAAAGGAAGAGATTACTTTGGTTTTTCCTATAGACCCCTACAGAGAACTGCTTCCTGCTGATCTCTGGGGAATTTAAAGTTTCGTTGTACAAGTCATGGTGTTTTTTACTAAGAGTATGATATGTCTGTTTATAAAAATGTTTCTCCCCTTCAGGAAAATCTGCCCTTCACTGGGCAGCTGCTGTCAATAATGTGGAGGCGACTCTTTTGCTGTTGAAAAATGGGGCTAACCGAGACATGCAGGACAACAAGGTACAATTTGTGGCTCTGAGTTTGAGGAGGCTCATAGCAGTGCCTCAGTTATAAGCCCCTTCCCATTTCTCCTTACAGCTTCTCTTGTGATATGTATAGACAAAGATGGAAGCAGTTTGGGCAGACACTGGGTTTGGAGAGCTTGATGAGAATGTAGGGCTTGTCCAGGCATGTGTCAGGATGAGTTCTTTTCCCTCTCAGTATTCAGCTTGTAGTAGGCTGGCTATAGATAGCTTGGTGTAACCTTTTCTCTCCCTGACATTCCTTTTCTCCAGCTGTCTCTTCTGTTCATAGTCACTTCTTTTTCTCTTGTTTTCTTTCTTTTTTCCCTCCTGCTGCTTTTTCTATCCTTGGATACCCTGATGTTTTCCTGTTTGATTTTTCTCCGTCTGAGTTTTTTGTCCTGCTTCCTTCTGTCATTCATCTTCTCTCAGTTTTCTTCATTTTCCTCATCTTAGTCCTTTCTTGCACATGTTTTGTCTCTTCTTTCTTTCACTGTTTCCCTTATTTTTCCCAGTTCTGTGCATGCCTTAGTTTTTTCTCTTCCTACCTTTCTTATTTCTAACTCCTTTTCCTATTAGAACCTTATTTTGATAAGCTCAGTACTCTTTTAAGTGAGTCTCTGGCTCAGGGGCATGCTTTATTTTATGAATTCCCAACTAAAGAGATGTTCCCCCTAAGGTGCAAAATTGTTTTTTGAGGAGAGGTAAAATAATCTTACTCTTTTTATGTATAAATCACAGATATACATTCAGTACACTGGTAGAGGCACAGCCTATCTGTGATGTTAATATTTCATCGGGGAGATAATTAGGAAAACATGTCTAAGGGGATGATAATAAGAAAGACTGAGAAAAACTGCTATATTCTCAAGAGTGTTAACGTGTTCTGTGATGGGCCTTTTCTGTAGGAAGAGACACCGCTGTTTCTTGCTGCCCGGGAGGGGAGCTATGAAGCAGCCAAAATCCTGTTAGACCATTTTGCCAATCGAGACATCACAGACCATATGGATCGTCTTCCCCGGGATGTGGCTCGGGATCGCATGCACCATGACATCGTGCGCCTCCTGGATGAATACAATGTGACCCCCAGCCCTCCAGGCACCGTGTTGACTTCTGCTCTCTCACCTGTCATCTGTGGGCCCAACAGATCTTTCCTCAGCCTGAAGCACACACCAATGGGCAAGAAGTCTAGACGGCCCAGTGCCAAGAGTACCATGCCCACTGGCCTCCCTAACCTTGCCAAGGAGGCGAAGGATGCCAAGGGTAGTAGGAGGAAGAAGTCTCTGAGTGAGAAGGTCCAACTGTCTGAGAGTTCAGTAACTTTATCTCCTGTTGATTCCCTAGAATCTCCTCACACATACGTTTCCGATACCACATCCTCTCCAATGATTACATCCCCTGGGATCTTACAGGCCTCACCCAACCCTATGTTGGCCACTGCCGCCCCTCCTGCCTCAGTCCATGCCCAGCATGCACTGTCTTTTTCTAACCTTCATGAAATGCAGCCTTTGGCTCATGGGGCCAGCACTGTGCTTCCCTCAGTGAGCCAGTTGCTATCCCACCACCACATTGTGCCCCCAGGCAATAGCAGTGCTGGAAGCTTGAGTAGGCTCCATCCAGTCCCGGTCCCAGCAGACTGGATGAACCGCATGGAGGTGAATGAAACCCAGTACAATGAGATGTTTGGTATGGTCCTGGCTCCAGCTGAGGGCACCCACCCTAGCATAGCTCCCCAGAGCAGGCCACCTGAAGGGAAGCACATAACCACCCCTCGGGAGCCCTTGCCCCCCATTGTGACTTTCCAGCTCATCCCTAAAGGCAGTATTGCCCAACCAGCGGGGGCTCCCCAGCCTCAGTCCACCTGCCCTCCAGCTGTTACGGGCCCCCTGCCCACCATGTACCAGATTCCAGAAATGGCCCGTTTGCCCAGTGTGGCTTTCCCCACTGCCATGATGCCCCAACAGGATGGGCAGGTAGCTCAGACCATTCTCCCAGCCTATCATCCTTTCCCAGCCTCTGTGGGCAAGTACCCCACACCCCCTTCACAGCACAGTTATGCTTCCTCAAATGCTGCTGAGCGAACACCCAGTCACAGTGGTCACCTCCAGGGTGAGCATCCCTACCTGACACCATCCCCAGAGTCTCCTGACCAGTGGTCAAGTTCATCACCCCACTCTGCTTCTGACTGGTCAGATGTGACCACCAGCCCTACCCCTGGGGGTGCTGGAGGAGGTCAGCGGGGACCTGGGACACACATGTCTGAGCCACCACACAACAACATGCAGGTTTATGCGTGAAAGAGTCCACCTCCAGTGTAGAGACATAACTGCCTTTTGTAAATGCTGCTGAGGAACAAATGAAGGTCATCCGGGAGAGAAATGAAGAAATCTCTGGAGCCAGCTTCTAGAGGTAGGAAAGAGAAGATGCTTTTATTCAGATAATGCAAGAGAAGCAATTTGTCAGTTTCACTGGGTATCTGCAAGGCTTATTGATTATTCTAATCTAATAATCAAGACAAGCTTATGGAAATGCGAGATGAATACAAGCCTTGAGTCCATGTTTACTCTCTTCTATTTGGAGCATAAGATGGATGCTTACTGAAGCCCAGACATTCTTGCAGCCTTGACTGTGTTTTAAGCCCTGCGGGCTTCTGCCATATCCATGAGAAGATTCTACACTAGAGTCCTGTTGGGAATTGTGCCCTGGAATTCTGCCTGAATTGACCTATGCATCTTCTCCTCCTTGGACATTCTTTGTCTTCATTTGGTGCTTTCGATTTTGCACCTCTCCATGATTGTAGCCCTACCAGCATGTTATAGGGCAAGACCTTTGTGTTTTTAATCATTCCAGCCCATGAAAGCAACTTTGGTCTCCTTTCCCCTCCTGTCTTCCCAGTATCTCTTGGAGTGTCACGAGGTTTACTTTGGTATGGTTCTCAGCATAAACCTTTCAAGTATGTTTCTTTAGAAAATGGACATACTGTATTATGTTCTCCTGCATATATCATTCCTGGAGAGAGAAGGGGAGCAGAATATTTTTCTTCCACAAATTTTGGGGGCAGGAGATCCCTTCAAGAGGCTACACCTTGATTTTTCTTGTCTGCGTGCAGGTCTTCATATAAACTTTACCAGGAGGAAGGGCATGAGTCTGTTGTTTTTCTGTGTATGGGCCTGGTCAGTGTGACGTTTTATCCTTGATGGTCTAGTTACTATGACCCTCCCTACTTTTTTAAAACCAGAAAAAGGTTTGGAATGTTGGGATGACCAAGCGACAAGCTAACTTGTGCAAGAGCCGGCTACCCACCCACAGGTCCCCTACTTCCTACCAAGCATTCCATTGACTGCGTGTATGGAACATATTTGTCCCAGATCTGAGCACCCTAGGCCTGTTTTACTCACTCACCCAGCATATGGAACTAGTCTTAACTGTCGAGCCTTTCCTTTCATCTCCACAGAAGACACTGTCTCAAATGTTGTACCCTTGCTCTTTAGGACTGAACTTTCCTTAGCCCAAGGGACCCATTGACAGTTGTCTTCCTTTTGTCGGATGATCAGTCTCTACTTTCTGATTATCTTGCTGCTTAAAGACCTGCTCACCAATCTTTCTTTCACACTTGTGGTCTGAGTTACTGGTATACCCAGTATGTTCTCACTGAAGACGTGGACTTTGTGTTTAAGTGCAGGAAATGGAAAGTTGGACTTGTTTTCTATGGTCCAAGACAGACCTATAAGAAGATTGGAAAAGGAGGAACTATATAGCTGTTTTCTGCTACCATTTCTTTTCCTCTGAAGCGGCCATGGCATTCCCTTTGGCAACTAACATAGAAACTCAACAGAACGTTTTCCTTTCCTAGAGTCACCTTCTAGATGATAATGGACAACTACAGACTTGCTCATTGTTCACACTGTGACTGCCCCTCACCTGAACCCACTGTTTGTATTCATGCTCTTGGCAGTTTCCTTGACTCTGTTTTAAGGGCAGAAGCATTTTAGTTAATAGTAGAAAAATAATAGTTTTCTTCCTCTTCTCCTTGGGCCAGTTAATAATTGGTCCATGGCTACACTGCCACTTTTGTCAGGTACTGTGATGCCCATGACACCTGCAAAATAAGTTCTGCCTGGGCATTTTGTAGCTATTAACAGGTGAATTCCTGACTCTTTTGGTTTGAATGACAGTTCTCATTCCTTCTGTGGCTGCAAGTATACATCAGTGCTTCCCACTTACCTAATATGTCTGTTGGTGGCCCCATATGGAAACCCTGTGTGTCTGTTAGCATGATAGTTTACAAATGGTTTTTTCAGTCCTATCCAAATTTATTGAACCAACAAAAATAATTAGTTCTGCCCTGAGATAAGCAGATTAAGTTTGTTCATTGTCTGCTTTATTCTCTCCATGTGGCAACATTCTGTCAGCCTCTTTCATAGTGTGCAAACATTTTACCATTCTAAATGATGACTCTCTGTCCTTGGACCCATTTATTATTCATAGATGAGGAAAACCTTTCTGCATGGACCTCTGTGGACCACAGCATTCCTGCCCTTTCCTGCCCTCCTGCCCCAGCCCCACTTCTGAAAATATCAGCTGCTGATCCAGCCACTGGATATTTTATATCCTCCCTTTTCCCTAAGCACGATGTCAGACCAAATTGCTTGTTTCTTTTTCTTGGAATACTTTAATTTGGATCCTTTGGGTTTGGAGAAAGGGAATGTGAAAGCTGTCATTACAGACAACAGGTTTCAGTGATGAGGAGGACAACACTGCCTTTCAAACATTTTACTGATCTGTTAGATTTTAAGAACTCTTGAATTGTGTGGTATCTAATAAAAGGGAAGGTAAGATGGATAATCACTTTCTTATTTGGGTTCTGAATTGGAGACTCGGTTTTTATGAGATACATCTTTTATGCCATGTATAGATCCTCCCCTGTTATTTTTGGTTTATTTTTATTTTTATACATTCTTTCTTTGACTCCTCTTCTGCCTGCTTTTGGGGATAGGTTTTTGGTTTGTTTATTTGCTTCCTCTGTTTTGTTTTAAGCATCATTTTCTTAGGTGGGGGAGGCAGAGGTATGAGGGAAAGAGAGTCTGAGAATTAAAGATTTTAGTATAAGCAATTGGCTGTGATGCTGAAATCCATTGTATCGTCTTATTGAATTTGACAATTTGTAATTCTTGCATAATAAAGAACCAAAGGTATAATGTTTTGTTGAGAGGTGGTTTAGGGATTTTGGCCCTAACGAATACAGTGAATGTATGATGACTATTTGGGAGGATACATTTATGTACCCAGAGGCCCCCACTAATAACTGGTACTACGGTTACTTCCTTGTGTACATTTCTCTTAAAAGTGATATTATATCTGTTTGTATGAGAAACCCAATAACCAATAAAATGACCGCATATTCCTGACTAAACATAGTAAGGAAAATGCACACTTTGTTTTTACTTTTCCGTTTCATTCTAAAGGTAGTTAAGATGAAATTTATATGAAAGCATTTTTATCACAAAATAAAAAAGGTTTGCCAAGCTCAGTGGTGTTGTATTTTTTATTTTCCAGTACTGCATCCCTGGCCTGGCAGTGTTACCTCATGATGTCATAATTTGCTGAGAGAGCAAATTTTCTTTTCTTTCTGAATCCCACAAAGCCTAGCATCAAACTTCTTTTTTTCTTCCTTTAGTTAGATCATAAATAAATGATCCTGGGAAAAAAGCATCTGTCAAATAGGAAACATCACAAAACTGAGCACTCTTCTGCGCACTAGCAATAGCTGGTGACAAACAGACAGTTGCTCAGGGACAAAGTGCCTTCCAATGGAAATGCGAAGTAGTTGCTATAGCAAGAATTGGGAATTGGGATATAAGTAATAATATTAATTACGCTGTTATGTAAACAATTGGTTTGTAATATTCCTTAAGTGAACTTTGCATAGAACTTAATATACAGGATTATAAAATAATATTTTGTGTATAAATTTGTTATAAGTTCACATTCATACATTTATAAAGTCAGATATTTGAACATGAATACTTGATGTTGATAATATGTATGGCATTAGCAGTCTCATATTGACCCTAGCATCTTATTTCCATTTTCCATTATTTTGCAGAAACTTATCAATCACACATGCATAATTATAAATGGTAACAGTATTTTTTTAAATGACTTGAAATCTTAGGATATGCTTCTGCTAAGCAGATAAAGGAGCCTTGTTCAAGATCTGCACACTTCAGGTTTTGACGTAATTTAGCATTAACTGATTATGTTCAGAATGTTTTAATTTTATATAAAACATATTTAAGTCTTCATACTGGGTTTTATAATGGTGGAAGAATAAAATGAATTTGAGAGCTAAGGAATGATCACCTGTGCAGGCCGGCCACTCAGAGCTCAAGTTGCCACTTGCAAACTATTTGGGAACTAAATTGCTCAATGAAAACCTGCTTCAGTGGATCCAGGCTGCAGGCCATTGGGTGGCTGACCACATCCGGCCCCTGCAATTATAAGTCTTGAATGCTAGCCTTTGATTTTGCAGGGAGAACTCAGGACACTCCCAGATGTGAAAGCCAAAAAAGGAGAGTAGTGCTGAAGCCAAGTGCCACCCTATCACAAAGCTGGAGCACTAGGCTTGGACACTAGACCATGAGCATGCCAGGAGAGGGGCTAGTGCCTCACTCATGCAACTAAAAAGCTTCACGACCCAAGGAGAGGGGCTGCTTCCTTTCTCAGAACAACCTCCTTAATGCCCACATGCTTTTCAGGATGTGGGCAGTGGGGGAACTGCAAGCCCGTTACTGCCTCTGCCACTATGCCTTTCAGCCACAGGGTATATGAAGTGTGTGTGTGTGTCGTGTGTGTGAAAGAGAATACAACTTTTCCTTCTTTTGACTTAGCACTTAGCAAAACACATTTAAAATATTTGTACCAGTCAAGTCCCAACCACAAAGTTGGGCACACTCAAATTAGGATACATCAAAGAGGGCGATTTACAAAGGATTAATTACAAAAGTGTATGCAATGTCAGGGACCAACACACAGTAATGCAGAAACCCGTGTTAGCATCAGCAGAGCTATTTCCACTTCTGGGCCCAAAAGACCAAGAGAAGTCACTAGGACCTGGAAGCAGAATCCTGTAGAGCAGGGGTCCCCAACCCGCGGGCCACTGACTGGATACCTTAGCCTATTAGGAACCGTTCCGGGCTGCACAGCAGGAGGTGAGCAGCAGGCAAGCAAGCATTACTGCCTGAGCTCCGCCTCCTGTCAGATCAGCAGTGGTGTTAGATTCTCATAGGAGCACGAACCCTATTGTGAACTGCATATGTGAGGGATCTAGGTTGCGCACTCATGATAATCTAACGTCTGATGATCTGAGATGGAAGAGTTTCATCCCAAAACCATTCCCTGGCCCCAGTCCATGGAAATACTGTCTTCCACAAAACTGGTTCCTGATGCCAAAAAGGTTGGAGACTGCTGCTGTAGAGCAAGCTACCTCAAGAAGAGCTGTGACTTCCTTCAAAGCACATAGTGGGCCTTAAGCCGTGTCAGAAAGAAGCTAGGGAATGAATGAATACCCTGATCTAATTCGCCTCACTGGGCTTTCTGTTTGCCGACTCCAAGTGGAAGCCTGCAAATATGGGAGCTGTTGATTATAATCTATCAATGTAAGTCAACTTTCTGGCTGAGAGCTTGGTGGAGAAGGAAAGAGAGTGAATCTGAAGGGGCAAACATATCACTATCTAAAATGACATTCTCCCTCCAACTATATTTCTGAGAAATTTCCACTGGTATCCTGTTGTTGATGTGTCTAGGCAGAAAGCATAAAGTTTAAAAAAAGTATATATTTAGAATCCTGACTTCTTTTTCTGATTTAGTAGTGTGCTTCTTCACTACTTTGGCTTTGAGTATTCAAACTGAAGACAGTCATCGGCAGTGGGATGGATAAATTCTGGCACATTCATTGAAATGAATGCTATGCATAAATGAAAAAGAGCAACTTGCAACAACACGAAGTATATTCATCAAAATAATGTTGAGCAAAATAAGCCAGACACAAGTAATTCTGTATGATTCCATTATATAAGTTTAGGAAAAACCAACCAATAGTAAATAGATAATCTGAACAGTGGCTACTTTTTGGGAGAAAGGTCTAGACTGAAGTGAGGGAAATAAGAATCTTTCTGGAGTCTGAAAGTATCTTGACCTGGGTAGTGATTACATGAGTGTATACATACATAAAACTTCACGTAAAATTTAACTTGAGATTTATGCGTTTGACTTATGTAAATTATACTTCAATAAAATGTATCTACAATAACCTAAAGAAATGTACAAGCATCTAATATTAGAATTCATAAAGTGTTGATATTTTTGTACTTATTTCAGATTTTTGAAGATGCATAATGCTTATGGCTTAAAACTCCTATATTTCATCCTCTAATTCCATTTCTCTTCCTGTTTTTTTCCTTCCTCTTTTTCCCAGTTAGTTATTTTTATAAATTTGGTCTGTGGGGATTATTTTCTTCTTGAAAACATTGTTATTTGCAATAGTTGGCCCATGAAAAAAGTCTGTTTTCAAATGCAATTGTATAAAATGTGGGACTCCATAATTGTGAATTTAATTGACTGAGTAAGACAAGCCAATGGAGTCAGCTTGCAAGGCAGGAGTTGTGGGCTCCAGCTGAATAATTCATACCCATCTGAGTCATGGCTGCCATTTGGCACCACTTGGTGGCACTTGTGTGCCTCAGCATAAATATATGTGGGATTGATTCTGGACTTTGTAATCTGGCTGAGAATTTCAAGAGCTTCAAAAGCCTTATTGTAAAACATCACCTGTCTATTTCACATGCCTATTTGAGAAAATTTAGGCTGGGCAAGCACTGAGATGTAGGGACCCAGTCCTGTCCCTCTGTCATGCAATTGTCTCACATTTCTCTGTCTCTGCTTTTTCTCTCTTCCATGACCCCTTTTCCTTGCCTCCTAGGAAAGGTTTAAGAAAGTGGATTTGAAGACCACTTTCAAACCACTAATCATGTTACATTGGAATCTGTGTTACTGTGCTTAGGTTTTACAATTAAAACTAGGGTTTTACATATAATAATTAGAAAGGAGGTTAATATGACTATATACCTGGACAACTGAAGAAAACAGAACTACCATAAACTATTAGGGATTCAGTAAATAAAATGATGTAAAACCAATTCACAGAAGAACCATTTGGAGGATGTAATTGAAAAGAAGACCACATTTACAATAGTGCACACGTGCACACGCACACACAGCCACACACCCCAATAACTTTAAAAAAATTCAAACCCAGTGGAGGGGCTTCAAGATAGCTAACTAGGGGCATCTGGTACTTGTGTTTTCTACAAAGAAGAACAAAAATAGCAAGAAGATAATCACACTTCAAATAGATCATCTAAAAGAGGACACAGGAATTCAACAGAAAAGTGACCGGAAACACCTAAGGCAAAGAAAGAGAGAAGTGAGGTAGCCTGCTCAGCCATGACTAGCTGGGAGCCCAGAGAGGCTCCCCAATGTGGGGAAAGGGTAAGTGAGAGGCCCCCAGCAGTCCACATTCCCACTGCAGATTCTTGCAATCCTAACCATGAGATACCTCCTTGACCCTTGAGGACCTTAAAACTAACATAGGAAGCTGCCTGAAGACCCTACAACTCTACTGCTCCACAAGGGGAGCTCACGCTGGGTCCCACACACACCACCCCTGGCAAATCCTAAGCAGCTACTACAAGGTTCCATTTTGAGGGTCCATCCCTCAGCAGACTGAAACCTGTCATTAGGCCCAAAAGCCTCTGCATCTCCACATCCTGGGTTCCCCGTTGACATCCTCCACCCAATTCTACTGCCAGGCCCAAAGTGTAAGCCATTGGCTGTGACACTGCCCACCCCCAGCAGTTGGCCACCACACATTTACAAGCAAACTAAGGACAGGCTACCTCATGCACATCTTCCACTTAGGACCAAAGCATGCACTTCCCAACCACCTGCCCATGGTTGCTGCCACTGAAAACAACCCTGCCCCCTAGCAGCAGGGTCACAGGGCATCTGCTGCCACCCTCACCCAAGCATTCTCCCAGGGACCTGGTGTATTGGTCAGAGTTCTCCAGAGGGACAGAACTAATAGAATATATGTATATATGAAAGGGAGTTTATTAAGGAGAATTGATTCACGCGATCACAAAGTGAAATCCCGCAATAGGCGGCCTTCAAGCTTAGGAGTTAGGAACCCAGTAGTGGCTCACTCGGAGTCCCAAAGCTCAAAAGCAGGGAAGCTGACATTGCAGCCTTCAGCCTGTGGGTCAAAGGCCTGAGAGTCTGCAGCAAACCACTGGTGTAAATCCAAGAGCCCAAAGGCCGAAGAACCTGGAGCCTGATGTTCAAGGGCAGGAAGCATCCAGCACAGGAGAGAGAGATGAAAGCCAGAAGACTCAGCAAGTCAGCTTCTTCCCCTTTCTCCCAGCTGCTTTCTGTAGCTATGCTAGCAGCTGATGGGATGGTACTCACTTAGATTGAGGGTGGGTCTTCCTCTCCCAGTCCACTGACTCGAATGTTAATCTCCTCCGGCAACACTCTTACAGACACACCCAGAAACAATACTCTGCATCCTTCAATCCAATGAAGTTGACAATGTTAACCATCATATCCATGATCACTGTGCCCCTGTCTACCACAGCTAGCGCCTGCACACTCTGCCAGTGGGTGTTGAAGACAGGCCTGCCTCGCCCAGCTGTGCCTCTTCCCACAGTGCCCAACCATACTGTCCAGGAGCCTGGGGATCACCCTGCCTCATCCACCACTTTTGGCATGTGAGCACTCCTTCCAGGAGCCTAAGGATGGGCCATCCAACCTGCTGCTACCACCACAGCTGGCACCCACCTGCATGTGTGACCTACGGTCTTCAGGACTGGCCCAACTAGCAAATTTCAGCCCCTGCCAACCCCAGTGCAGACTGCTCAGAAACAAGAAGGCTGTCCCACTACTGCTACTGCCATCATCTATGCCATGCTCACTATGCAGGGGCCCAAAGACCCATCAACCTATCCAGCCCACCACTGCCACTGCCAGCACCAAAGCAAGCCATTTGGAGGCCCAAGAACCAGCCTGTCTAGACCTGCTAACACTGGTGCCAGTGCACATTTCCCTGGGGCTCAACAACAGGCATTCTCAGCCTACCACTGCCACCACTGGGACACAAGGACTGGCCCATTTTGTGTCCCCATCCCTAGCAGAATGTCACCACAGCCTCCACTAACAACCACACCCTAAGCCGCTGCTATTGATGCTAGCTACAGCCAAAGAAGTCATACAGAGACTACACTACTGCATGCACCTGGAATCAAAGCCAAAGTGCCCTACACAACCAATACCATAGATACATCCTCAGAAAAATGTCCTCCCTTATGAAATCAAATTCACAAAATTGGAATAAGTGATTGTTACACCAGATGTGCAGATATCAGTGTAAAGACACAAGAAACATGAAAAAGCAAGGAAATATAGCATCTTCTAAGGAACACAATAATTCTCCAGCAAAAGATTCCCATAAAAAGAAACTTACAAAATCCCAAAAAGGAATTCAAAATAACGATGTTTTAAAGCTTAGTGAGATACAGCAGAACAAAGTAAACAATACAAAGAAATCAGAAAAGCAATTCAGGGTATGAATGAGAAATTTACCAAAGAGATAGAGGTCATAAATAAAAGAACCAAACAGATTCTGAAACTGGAAAACTCATTGAATGGAATTAAAAAATATATTCAAAAATTTCGATAATAGACTAGATCAAGCAGAAGAATTTCAGAACTTGAAGACAGATCTTTTGGAATAACCCAGCCAGACAAAAATAAAGAAAAAAGAATTTAAAAGAATGAGCAAAGCCCACATGACACATAGCACACTATTAAGCAACCAAATGTTTAAATTTTTGGTGTCTCAGAAGTGAGAGAAAATATAAGAGATCGAAAACCTATTTAACAAAACAATAGCTGGAAATTTTCCAAGTCTAGCAAGAGATTTAGACATCTAGATAACAGGAAACTCATAGATCTCCAAATAGATACAATTTAAAAAGGTCTTCTCCATGGCCCATTATAGTCAAACTGCCAAAAGTCAAAGACAGAGAATTCTAAAAACAGCAAGAGAAATGTGTTTAGTCACTTATAAGAGAACCCCCATCAGACTAACAGCACATTTCTCAGCAGAAACCTTATAGACCAGAAGATAATTAGATTATATACTCAAAGTGTTGAAAGAAAAAAAAATGCGAACCAAAGATACTATACCCAAAAACTTATTTATAAATGAAAGAGAAATAGTCTTTCCCAAATAAGCAAATGCTGAGGGAATTCATCACCACTAGACAAGTTCTACAAGAAATGATTAAGGAAGTTCTATATCTGGAAACAAATGGATGATATCCACCATCATGAAAACACATGAGTGTATAAAGCCCACTGGTAGAGCAAACACACAAATAAAGAAAAGAAAGGACTCAAATGTTACCACTAAGGAAAATCACCAAACCACAATAATAAACGATAAAAGAGAAAGAAAGGAACAAAGGATATACAAAAATCTTGAAATCAATTGATAAAATAAAAACAGGAATAAGTCCTCACATATCAATAATAATCTTAAATGTAAGCAGATTAAACTTTCCATGTAAAAGATATAGACTGGCTAAGTGGATTAAAAAACAAAATAAAACATGCTCCAACTATATGTTGCCTTCAAACATAGTGAAAGTATTCTAGCTTGATGCGTAAACTAACCAAGGAGTATACCCTTGTAACAAACCAACTGAGTCTCAGCCAGTTATAGTAGCTGAACCCTCAGCAAATCTCAGGCTTTAAATTGCCAGATTATGCCCAAATAAAACAAACCTCAAACAGTACCAATCATTTAACTCCTATATGTCATTTCTTATTTTCTGATTTTTAAGTATAGCTCACTATATTGGAGGTGGGGGTATTCTGAACAATTTTTGGTTCAGAATGCTTCCCAGTTCTAAAACCTGTTCCCTCCACAAACTTTGTTAAATTTAACCTGTCTTAGGTTTTTCTTTAATAATTGTAAAATATAGCATATAAAGAAACGAGGATAAAACTTTCAGGAATATTTTTAACAAATATGTGCAGCAAACCCTAGCGGTCAAGAAATATATTGCCAACACCCCAGCAAAAGCTACACCAAGCATACCCTTCTTCCTCCCTCCCTTCTTTTCCTGAGTGTAGCCCCTTCCTTTCACCCTAGAAATAATAACTCCCTGACAGGTTTAGTAATAATTTCCTCAATTTATTTTACCAACTATCTGGGCTGCTATGACAAGATACTTCACACTGGGTAATATATAAATAGAAGACAGATCTTGCTTACAGTTCTGGAGGCTCAGAAATCCAAGATAAAGACAACAGCAAATGTAGTGTCTGGTGAGGACTATTTCTCTCTTTGCTTCAAAGACGGTGCTTTCTTCCGGGGTCCTCACATGACAGCAGGGGCAAAGAAGCCCCCTCAGGCTTCTTTTTAAGGGCACTAATCCCATTCATAACTCATGGAACCCTGCTGATCCCAAAAGCCTACCTCTTAATACCACCACACTGGGGATTAAGTTTTCACATTTCAACTTAGAGGAGACATAAACATTCAGACTATAGCATTCTGCCTCTGGTGTCCCAAAATTTATTTTGTTCTCACATGCACATTACATCCCAATAACCTCAAAACTCTTAAATAATTTCAGCATCAATACAGAAATCTAAAGTCCAGAGTCTTGTCTAAACATCATTTAAATCAGATATGAGTGAGACTCAAGTTAGAATTCATCCTGAGGCAAATTGCCCTCTGGTTGTGAATCTGTTTAATTAAACTTATGTGCTTCCAAAATACAGTGGAGGAGAAGGCATATGATAAATGTTTCTATTCCAAAAAGGAAAAATAGGAAGGAATAAAGAGTTAACTGGTCTCAAGTAAGACCAAAACCCTTCAAGGTAAACAACAGTAAATCTTAAGTCTTGACAATCAACTTTGACTTGATGTCCTGCCTTCCGGACATACTGGTGCAGAGGTTGGAACCTCAAGGCTCCAGGTGACCTCACCCCCATGGCTTTGCTGAGCACAGGCCACACAGCAGCTTTCAGGGGTTGGAATCAGGTGCCTGTGGCTCTCCCAGTCTGTCGTTTCACACTGGAGGCTTTACACTTCCAGGGTTTTGGGGTAGCCCTGCTCCCACGGCTCCATTAGACATTGCCCTACTGGGGACTCTCTGTGGTGACCCAACTCCCACAGTTCCAGTGAGCAATGCCCTAGTGGGAGCTCTCTGTGATGGCCCTTCCCCTGTGGCAGTTCTCAGCCTAGATTTCAAGGCTCTCTGGGGTATCCTTTGAAATCTATGTGGAGGTGGCCATCCTCCCACAGTTCTTGCATTCTGAGTGCCCGGAGAGTTGGCACCATGTGAATGCTGCAAAGGTTTACTACCCGCAACCTCTGGAGGGCCAACCACTGCTGCTGGCACCACAACTGGGCCCACTGGAGCCACACCGGGGGTGGCCAAGAAGTGCTGCATTTGAATTAAAGAGCAGAGATTTGAAGTGGCACTGGACAGTGAGTTAAAGGCCCCACATATGTCCTGGGCTCCTCCTTTTAAACCATTATGCCCTCGTGGCTCTGCCATCGTGGACCTGTGATGGAAATGGCAGTCCCAAAGATCTCCACATTGTGTTCAGGGTCATTCTTTCATTGTCTTGATGAATGACACAGGGCTGAGTGATGCTGATCTCCTTATCAAAGAGTGACTTGGTCACGCCCGTGGTATTTTCTTCTGAACATGACCCGGCTGAGAATTTTCCACATTATTACATTCTTTTCCCTTTTTGATTATCTGTCTTTAGCTCATTTCTGTCTTCTCATATTTTATCATAAGCAATCACAAGAAGCCTCAACACTTTGCTTAGAGATTTCTTCCCTCCAAATATCCTCTATCATCACTAGAAGTTCTACCTTCCACAAAACACAATTCAGCCACGTTTTCTGCCACTCTATAATAAGGATTGTCTTTCCTCTCATTTTCAATAACACGTTCCTCATTTCCATCTAATACAATGTCCTCATCAGAATAGCCTTTGCCATTCACATGTCTATTTAACACCAACATTCTGACCATGACCACTTAGGTAATCTCTGAAGACTGAGGCTTTCTCTACAGCTCTTCTCTTCTAAGCCCTCACCAGAATCATCCTTAATGCTTCATTAATGGCAATGTACAGTTTAAAAAGAAATCATGTATCCCCAAACTCTTCTAACCTCTACTCATTACCCAGTTCCAAAGCCACTTTTACATTTTAGGTATTTGTTAAAGTGACAGCCTATTCTCAATACCAATTTCTGATTGAAACTCTAAAAACAGAGTTAGATTTTGCCAGATTTTGAACTTTATATTCATTATGTTTTGTTCTTCCATGTTTGTAAAATTCTTCCGTGTTGTTGCATGTAACTGATTCATCATCTCCATTGCCACAGTCACTATTGATAGAAATTTGGATTGTTATCAGTGTGGAGAATATTGTTATGTCCATGTATCCTGGTGTACATACACACACATTTCTGTAGGATATATACCTAGAGTGGAATTGCTGGATCACAGGGTCTTCATATTTTCAGATACATAAGAAATGCTAAACAGGGCTTTAAAGTGTTTTTACTGATTTACATTGCCACCAAAGGATATAAGAGTTCTTACTTTTCTACGTCCTCACCTAAACTTCATGTTAATCGGCTTCCTGAATCATTTTCAGCCTGAGGGACATCCGATAGAAGCTTTAATTTGCAGTATTCTGTTTAGTAATGTGGTTGAAAACCTTTCCAATTGTTTACTGGCCATATACATTTTCTCTTTTGTGAAGTGTTTGTTAAACTCTTTTGCTCATTTTTCTGTTAGATTATCTGTCTTTTTCTCATTGACTTGTCAGAGTCACTTACTATATCCTTTGTCAGTTATAGGATTATTCAATATCTTGATCCAATAATAAGACAGATTCCTACCTTAGATGGGAGACAATATTATATTCCATAGAAAAGAAAAATCAGAGATATACTAACATAAATTTATCAAAGCACATATTAGACAGACAATTTTACAATCATAGAATCAAGAAAGACAGAAGAATGACATGAAACTCTGCAACCAGGTGGGTTTAAAATGTTCTGCATGGTGAAAAACACTATAAAAGTTAGTGACAAATAACTGACTGGAAGAACAGATTTGCAAAATATAAATAGCTCCAACAAGTCAATAAAAGCAGAACAAACCATGTAATATAAGAATGAGCAGGCAAATTTAAGAATTAAAAAAGTAGATTGGTTTTCAGCTACTAAATATGCTCAACTTCACTAATAACCAGAGAATGCAAATTGAAATAGTGAGTTGCCTTCTTTTTACAATGCAGGTGTAGGTTAAAGAGTTGGATATTATATACTACTGGAAATGTTGCGAGAATATGGGCCTTCTATACCTGCACTGTATAACACCGCAGCTACTGGTCACAAATGGTTATTTAAGTTTAAATTAGGCCAAGCGCGGTGGCTCACGACAGTAATCCCAGCACTTTGGGAGGCCAAGATGGGCAGATCACGAGGTCAAGAGATCGAGACCAACCTGACCAACATGGTGAAATCCCGTCTCTACCAAAAATACAAAAATTACCTGGGTATGGTGGCGGGCGCCTGTAGTCCCAGCTACTCGGGAGACTGAGGCAGGAGAATGGCTGGAATCCAGAAGTGGAGGTTGCAGTGAGCAGAGATCGCGCCACTGCCCTCCAACCTGGCGAAAGAGCGAGTCTCCCTCTCAATAAATATAAATAAATAAATACATTTAAATTAAATAAATTTTAAAGTATAAAGTTCAATTGCTCAGTCACACTAGCCACATTTCAAGTGCTCAATAGTCAGAGGTGGCTAGTGGCTACAGTATTGGGCTATATTAACATTTTCACCATCACAAAAAGTTCTATTGGGAAGCACTATTTTATAGATAGTTTGCAAAGAAGTAGAAGATTTTTAGAGGGAGGTTGTATTAGCTTGGATCTAACACTTTCAATTCTAGGACTCTATCACAATGTAAATACTTTTCAGGGGCAAAGAAAATGTATGTGTATTTATTATGTGTGTGTGTGTAAATTGTTGTAAATATATTTACCGTCAAAATATAGAAAGCCTTATAAACAAGATAATTATAATATTTTAAACAACAATTACATCATCCATACATGAGGAAAATTGTTAAATAAATATTTGCTTCCATACTATAGAACAGTATGCATCTATTGGAAGCAATAACCTAAATCACAGAACTACTTACAATATGTTGTTCACTTTTTTAAAAAAAATAGAGACAGGATCTCACTATGTTACCCAGGCTTGTCTTGATCATCTGAGCTCAAGTGATACACCCTCCTCACTTCCCAAAGTGCTGGGTTTATAGGTGTGAGGCACCACTCCTGTCCCCAATATGTTGTTCACTACAAAGGACAAGGGTAAAATAATATGAATAATATATACTTATTTATTTATTTGAACCATTTTATTAAGGTATGATTCACATGTAAAAAGTTGTACATATTTAATGTATTTACATCTCAGTGAATTTGGGGATAAATATATACCTGTGAAACCATCACCATATCACCATTATCAAGGCCATGAACATAGCCATCATCTCCAAAGTTTCCTTGCACCCTCTTTATCATTATTGGGGTGTGTGTGTGTGTGTGTGTGTGTGTGTGAGAATACAAGAAATTGACCCTGTTAGTAAATTTTAAGTATACAGTACAGTATTGTTGGCTATCGGCAGGCACTGTACTGTATTATGGATCTCTAGAAGTTGTTTATCTTGCACAACTGAAACTTTGTACCCTTTGACCACCACCTCATTTCATCCTCCCCCCAAGACCTGGAAACTACCATTCTACTCTCTGCTTCTATGACTTTGACTATTTTATTCCACATATAAGTGAGATGATACAGTATTCATCCTTTTGGGTATGGCTTATTTCACTTGGCATAATGCCTTCAAATATTACATAGTTTCTATACTTGTAAAGATATATCAAAAAATGGAGAAATTACATTTTAGTAATTTCTAAATTACATTTAGTAGTCACATCTGCGGAGGGGAGTGTATTAGACAAGCATGCAGGGTTGGAGGATGATGGAGGCTTTCATTTGTTACTCTATTATCATTCAGGGTTATTCGTATCCTTTGTGATACACATGTATAATTTCCATAAATAAAGATAAATATGTCAAAGCAGGCTATTTACACAAGGCTTGGGGTCCAACATTCAGATGCTACACATCTGTGTTTAGCACACAGATTGTATTGTAGCGGTGGGAATTGATCAATTAGTGTTTTTCTTCAAGAAATTCTATAACAGCCCAAAGAAAAATGGTACAGAGATGAAAATGATGATTTGATTAAATAGAATAGATCCAGAAGATATACTCCAATTGCCCTCCCCAATTTAGGCTGCTGGGTGTTGCTTGAGAAAATCAAATTAATTTACAGATAGGAAACTGCAATTTCTGGTTTCCAACCTGAAGTAGGCCCTCAACACACTTGGTGATACTTTTGTTTTTCCCTAGTCCACTGTCTCCTGAGCTCTCTTCTTCATCTCTTTCAGCTCTGTCACCCCTACACTCCCAGCAGCTGACGTCACAGAGAAAGCCGAAGCCTTCTGACTAGCTCTCCCTTATTTTCTCACTGCACTCATAGCTTCACTGCCTGCTACCCTGCTGTCTGCTCCACCCCTGCCTCCTGCTCTGCTGCCCCCAAGGAGGATCTCGCTGCGTCATCACCCAACCTCTCCTGGAGGCTGAGCAAGGCTCCAGCAGGGACTCTTTCCTCTAACAAGCCCTCTTTCTACCACATGGTTCCCAAGCTACTTTCTTACCTTTTCTCTCTCCTTCTTCACCCAATTTATTGAAAGTGCAGTCTAGGTCTGTGATCTCCTCTTTCTAACCTCCAATTTACATTCCAACCTCCTGGTATGTGGCTTTGCTCATCAGCAGTTCCCCGAAACAGGGTGCACTAAAGTTTCTATGGCCTCCTTTGTGCTCATTGCAGTGTTTCTGGAACTTTCCTCAGCGTTTCACCTGTTGGTCATGACATCGTTCATGAAGTGCTTCTGCAATCACCTGTTATCCTGCCTTTCTTTTTATGTCAATATCCACTCCTTCACAGGTCATTGCAAGCTTCTTTCCTTCAGCCTGACCTTAAATCCTACTATTCCTGAGCGCTCCAACCTGGTCTTTCTCTGCTCATTCTTCACCATCCCATGAGGCGTCATCATCTTCTTTCATGGCTTCAATTAGCGCCACTGAGCAGAGGACTCCAGTTCAGCTCTAACTCAGGCATCTCAGCCCAGAGGAAGCTGCCTACTCATCTGACTGCAGTTGAGAAATCCCTTCTTCAGTGCTCCTTTACTGGCACCTGGAAATCTACACTTTGCAAGCAGAGCTTGTCATATTTCTTTGCTTTATCTAAATCTATTTGTTCTGACGTTTTTCTTCTTTGAGTGGTTAGAGCCATGACACACACACATACACCTAAGCCAGAAACATCAACATTCTTTCTCATTTTTGCCTCTTTCATTCTGGGAGAATCCATTCAAGCATTAAGTCCAGGACAGTCTAAGTGGTTTTAAATCTGTTGAAGCTGTCAACTTCTGTCCTTCCCCAAAGAGACAACAGAGTTGACTGGAAAAGAACACAGGTTCTGGGTAGAGTTGCCTAAATGTTCACAGGGATTGCTTCAGCTGACACCACCTTCTGAACCATGGTACAGTTTTCACGTCCTCACGTGCAAAGTATGGGTGATAATAGTAGTACCTACAACCTAGGGTCATTATGAAGATTTAATGGGCTGATTTATGCAGAGCATAGCAGGGTGTGTAGCATGAAAGAAGCCAGTCTTCCATAAGCACTGTTTATTATCAGCCCTAAGGCCATGCTTTCTGCCAACAGACAACATAGATTAGTGCAAGAGTTTTTAACTAGTCCCCCTGACTCAAGCCTGGTCCTTTTTAATCTTTCCTTGTAATTCAGCCAGATTGAATACCCCAGGAACAAAACTGAAAATATTCTTCTCCTATCAGAATCCCTCAGAATCACCTCATGACCTTCTGATTTGCCCTTTTATGGATGATAAACCCTTCCGTTTTCTGAGCCAGAGGCTTCTTCCTTTGTGGAGTCAGCCTCATCACTCGACTAGGAACATAACCAGCTCTCTACCTTTCTCAGAAAGCATTTAGGTTTGCTCTTCTCACAGGCACTTTTTCTAGATTCTCCCCACCATTGCACATGGACACATGAAAATTACACTGACCCCTGGCACCCCAAAGACAAACAGCAGAAAGCACCCCCAGGCAAAATGAACTCAGAGCCTTTCTGTTGCCTGGGCCCACAACCGAGGCTCAGGGCCTTCTCTAAAAAGAAGCCGCAGCTGAAGCCAGAGGAACTGCCCAGAGTGGGGCTGGGGGTGCGGAGTCTACACTGATACTCTCAGCCTGTTTCCACTCTTGCTGGTTCTGATGCTCCTTTCTTTTGCGGCAAGCAACCCTAGTGGAAAACTGGGAAACGTCCAACAATGAAGTTAGGACAGTGGCCCATAAAACATCGGATTCCAACCTGTGTCCTAAGGTGTAAAGACACAGACTAAAGGCACAAGATATAGTGAGCCTTTAACACTTTCTCCTTTGTTCTTCCTATTTATCTATTTCTTCTCCATTTCCGATGGTGTTCTTTACCCTCTCTCCATCCCACGTGCCAACAGTCCCACTTTTCTCTTTCATTCTCGCCCACGGTTTCCCTCCTTTCTTCCATCTGCGCCCAACGGTACGGCCCAGAAAACGAACTGGATGCGTTGGACAGGGCACGCGCGCACTGGGGACGCCAGCTAGACCGAGCCCTGGGAGGCAAGGGGATCCCCAAGAAACCCTGCCAGGGGAGCCGGGTTTTGCGCTCCGGCGCCTCTAGCGGCGGCCCCCAGAAGTCTGACTAGCGAGACCCGAGTTGCAAGGACTGAATAGCAAACTGAGGCTGAGTAGGGAACAGACCATGAGGTCAGTGCAGATCTTACTCTCCCAATGCCGATTGCTCCTTCTACTAGTTCCGACAGTGCTCCTTCTTAACTCTCTTGGCGAAGATGTAATTTTTCACCCTCAAGGGGAGTTTGACTCGTTTGAAATCACCATTCCCGAGAAGCTGAGTTTCCGGGGAGAGGTGCAGGGTGTGGTCATTCCCGTGTCCTACCTACTGCGGTTAAAAGGCAAGAAGCATGTCCTCCATTTGTGGCCCAAGAGACTTCTGTTGCCCCGACATCTGCGCGTTTTCTCCTTCACAGAACATGGGGAACTGCTGGAGGATCATCCTTATATACCCAAGGACTGCAACTACATGGGCTCCGTGGAAGAGTCTCTGGACTCTAAAGCTACTATAAGCACATGCATGGGGGGCCTCCGAGGTGTATTTAACATTGATGCCAAACATTACCAAATTGAGCCCCTCAAGGCCTCTCCCAGTTTTGAACATGTCGTCTATCTCCTGAAGAAAGAGCAGTTTGGGAATCAGGTTTGTGGCTTAAGTGATGATGAAATAGAATGGCAGATGGCCCCTTATGAGAATAAGGCGAGGCTAAGGGATTATCCTGGATCCTATAAACACCCAAAGTACTTGGAATTGATCCTACTCTTTGATCACGGTAGGTATAGCTTTGTGAACAACAATCTTTCTCAAGTCATACATGATGGCATTATTTTGACTGCGATTATGGACACCTACTTTCAAGACGTTCGTATGAGGATACACTTAAAGGCTCTTGAAGTATGGACAGATTTTAACAAAATACGCCTTGGACATCCAGCGTTAGCTGACGTTTTAGGCAGATTTGTAATATATAAAAAAAGTATATTAAATGCTCGACTGTCATCAGATTGGGCACATTTATATCTTCAAAGAAAATATAATGATGCTCTTGCGTGGTCTTTTGGAAAAGTGTGTTCTCTAGAATATGCTGGATCAGTGAGTACTTTACTAGATGCAAATATCCTTGCCCCTGCCACCTGGTCTGCTCATGAACTGGGTCATGCTGTAGGGATGTTACATGATGAACAATACTGCCAATGTAGGGGTAGGCTTAATTGCATCATGGGCTCAGGACGCAGTGGGTTTAGCAACTGCAGTTATATCTCTTTTTTTAAACATATCTCTTCGGGAGCAACATGTCTAAATAACATCCCAGGAATACGTTATGTGTTTAAGAGATGTGGAAACAAAATTGTGGAAGACAATGAGGAATGTGATTGTGGTTCCACAGAGGAGTGTCAGAAAGATCGGTGTTGCCAATCAAATTGTAAGTTGCAACCAGGTGCCAACTGTAGCACTGGACTTTGCTGTCATGGTTGTCGGTTTCGTCCATCTGGATACATGTGTAGGCAGGAAGAAAATGAATGTGACCTTGCAGAGTACTGTGACGGGAATTCAAGTTCCTGCCCAAACGATGTTTACAAGCAGGATGGAACCCCTTGCAAGTACAAAGGCCGTTGTATCAGGAAGGGGTGCAGATCCAGATACATGCAGTGCCAAAGCATTTTTGGACCTGATGCCATGGAGGCTCCTAGTGAGTGCTATGATGCAGTTAACTTAATAGGTGATCAATTTGGTAACTGTGAGATTACAGGAATTCGAAATTTTAAAAAGTGTGAAAGTGCAAATTCAATATGTGGCAGGCTACAGTGTATAAATGTCAAAACCATCCCTGATTTGCCAGAGCATACGACTATCATTTCTACTCATTTAGGGGTAGAAAATCTCATGTGCTGGGGCACAGGCTATCATCTATCCATGAAACCCATGGGGATACCTGACCTGGGTATGATAAATGATGGCACCTCCTGTGGAGAAGACCGGGTATGTTTTAACAAAAATTGCGTCAATAGCTCAGTCCTGCAGTTTGACTGTTTGCCTGAGAAATGCAATACCCGAGGTGTTTGCAACAACAGAAAAAACTGCCACTGCATGTATGGCTGGGCACCTCCATTCTGTGAGGAGGTGGGGTATGGAGGAAGCATTGACAGTGGGCCTCCAGGACTGTTCGGAGGGGAGATTCCCCGGTCAATTCGGATTGTGTCCATCATAATGTTTCGCCTTTTTTTATTAATCCTTTCAGCGGTGTTTGTGTTTTTCCGACAAGAGATAGGAAACTATTTAAAATCCAAACAGGAAAAAATGCCACCATCCAAAGCAGAAACTGAACAGGAAGAATCTAAAACAAAACCTGGAGAGGAAGCATCTAAAGCAAAAACCGAACAGGAAGCATCTAAAGCAAAAACCGGACAGGAAGCATCTAAAGCAAAAACTGGACAGGAAGCATCTAAAGCAAACACTGAAAGTAAAGGACCCAAAGCAAAGAGTGTCAAGAAAGAAAAAAAGTAACCAGTTAATCCATACTCATTCAGTAACACACGCTCATTTATTTAACCAGCTAAGCATTTATCCAAAGGCTTTCCATTCTTCTCCCAATATTTTTTTACTTTAATTTTTCCCACAAGTTTTAATCAGCAAATAAATGGCATTCTTGTTTTGGAAACAAACCAGTGCATTCTACTTCTCTAGTATTCACTTGCCCCTCAGTTTGTGATCAAGTTGTGGGTATTTTGAAAATCCTGCTCTAATGGCTTTTCCATACGCTAAAGCTCTGAAAGTAGCGAGTTTCCTAGAATTACTGTTGTATTCAAGGTGTAATCTTATTTCTCAGAATCCCAGGGAACAAAGCAATTGTCTGCCTCTCCCTCTTCTTCCCTCAACTTGGTCCATGTGATCATCCACACCTGCACCCATGCTGATCAATAAATGCCGACAACATATTTTATGAATTAAAAAATGCTTCTAGAAGCATTTTCAGTATTTGGGGTGATCTCAGGTGGGTTAATGACACCGATCTGTCCTAACTCTTGCATTGCACCACAGTGCAATGATGACAAGATGATGCCAGGCCTTGGTGGTGTCCTGGGGCAAGGCTGTTAAGAAAATTCTCCATTCTTCCATCCCTTTACCCCTCCCAACCAACATCCTACTTTCTATCTGTGTGAATTTGGCTAATCTAGTTACTTCATATAAATAGAATCTCATAGTATTTGCCCTTTTGTGATTGGCTTATTTCACTTAGCACAGTGTCTTTAGGGTTCATCTATGTTGTAGTATTTTGTGTTGGAATTTCCTTATTTTGTAAGGCTGAATGGTAGCTAGATGTTTCTGTGTACCACATTGTGTCTAATCATTCTTCACTGAGGGCCACTTGGGTTGCTTCTACCTTTTGCCTATTGTGAGTAAGGCTGCCATGAACATAGGTATACAAACATCTGTTCATGTCTCTGCTTTCAATTCTTTTGGATATAAATCCAGAAGTGAAATCGCTAGATCATGGGGTAGTTCTATTTATAATTTTTTAAGAAATTGCCATACTGTTTCCCATAACAGCTGCACCTTTTTATATTCCCACTAGCAGTGTACAAAGGTTCCAATTTCTCTACATCCTCCCCCAACACTAGTATTTTCTGGTTTTTACAGATAATAGCCGTCTTAATGGGTATAACATGGTGTCTCATTGTGGTTATGATTTGCATTTCTCTAATATCAGTGATATTGTGCATCTTTTCTTGCACTTATTGGCCATAAGGATATCTTTTTTTGGAGAAATGTGTATTCAAATCTTTTGTCCATTGTTTGAGTTGTTTGGTTTCTTTTTTGTTGAACGGTAGGAGTTCTTTAGATAGTCTGGAAATTAACCCTGTATCCAAATATATGACTTGAAAATGTTTTCTCCCATTCTGTAGGTTGCTTTTTCATTCTGTTGATTTTGTGCTTTGATGCACAGAAGTTTTAAATTTTGATGTAGTACAGTTTATCTATGTTTTACTTTTGCTTCCTGTTTTTCAGTGTCATATCTAAGAAATCCAGTTAACCAAATTCAGCATCATAATACACTTTTTCCTGTATTTTTTTCTTTTCTTTTCTTTTTTCTTTTTTTTTTTTTTTTTTTGAGATGGGGTCATGTTCTGTCACCCAAGCTAGAGTTTGCAGTGCTGTGAACACAGTTCACTGCAGCCTCAACCTCCTGGGCTCAGGTGATCTGATCCTTTCACCTCAGCCTCCCAAGTAGCTGGGACTACAGGCATGTGCCACCACACCCAGCTATTTTTTTTTCTGTTTTTTTTTTTTTTTTTTTTTTTGCAGAGATGAAATTTCACATGTTGCTTAGGTTTTCTCTAACTCCTGGGCTCAAGAAATCCTCCTGACTCAGCCTCCCAAATTGTTGGGATTATAGGCATGAGCCACCATGCTTGGCTTTTGAACCATTTTGAGTTAACTTTTGTATGTGGGGTAAAGTGCTTTTTTCTTTTGCATGTCCATATTTAGTTTTGGAATCTTCTACTATTGTGGTATTTCTTCTATTTCTCCCTTCAGTTTTGTCAGTGTTTGCTTTATATATCTAGGTACTTTAATGTTGGGTGCATACATAGTTATGACTATTGTATCTTGCTGGTGGATTGATATTTTATCATTGTAAAAATCCTTTTTTGTCTCTTGAGACAGTTTTTGACTGAAAGTTTAGTTTGCCTGATATAAATATAGTCACTCCTGGTCTCTTTTTGTTAACATTTGCATGTAATTTCTTTTTCACCCCTTTACTTTCAGCTGATGTGTTTCATTAAATCTAAAACGACTTTGTCATAGACAGCATAGGTTGGGTCTTGGTTTTTTAAATTATTATTATTATTATTATTACTATTTGAGATGGAGTCTCGTTCTGTCACTGAGCTGGAGTGCAGTGGCATGATCTCGGCTCACTGCAACCTCCACCTTCCGGATTCAAGTGATTCTCCTGCCTCAGCCTCCTGAGTAGCTGGGACTACAGGTGCCCATCACCATGCTCAGTTAATTTTTGTATTTTCAGTAGAGACAGGGTCTCACCATGTTGGCCAGACTGGTCTTGAACTCCTGACCTCAAGTTATCCACCTGCCTTAGCCTCCCCAAATGCTGGGATTACAGGCGTGAACCACCATGCCTGGCTGGCCTTGCTTTTTAAAAAAAATCCATCCAGCCACTCTATGTCTTTTGACTGGGGAGGATTTTAACCCATTTATATTTAAAGTTATTATTGATAGAAAAGGATTTACTATTGTCATTTTTAAGTTGCTATCTGTTAGTTTTGCCATTCCTTTCAGTGTCTTTTCTTCTGTTTGTCTCTTCCTTTGTATTTTGTTGGGCTGTTGTTCTTTTTTTGGTATAAGTGTGCTTTGATTCCTTTCTCTTTTTTAATGTAACCTCTATGGGTTTTCTTTTTTTGTGATTACCTTGGGCTTAAATAAAACATCTTATTGTTATTACAGTTTAAGCTGATAACAACTTAAATTTAATCATGTACAAAAACTACACTTTCAATTATCCCCCCAAACACATACTTTATGTTATTATTGTCACAATTTACATCTATTCATACTGTGAGTCTCTTAACATTTTTTAGTGATAGTTATTTTTAATACTTTGTCTATTAACTTTTATACTAGAGTTAAAAGTAATTTACCCTGTAATCTCAGCTCTTTGGGAGGCCAAGGTGGGTGGATCACGAGGTCAGGAGATTGAGATCATCCTGGCTAACACCGTGAAACCCCGTCTGTACTAAAAATACAAAAAATTAGCCAGGCGTGGTGGCAGGCGCCTGTAGTCCCAGCTACTCGGGAGGCTGAGGCAGGAGAATGGTGTGAACCCTGGAGGCGGAGCTTGCAGTGAGCCGAGATTGCGCCACTGCACTCCAGCCTGGGCTACAGAGTGAGACTCCGCCTCACACACACAAAAAAAGTTATTTACCCACCACCATTATAATAATACAGTATCCTATATTTGTCTATGTATTTACCTTTACCAATTAGTTTCACTCTTTCTTATGCTATCAGGTTGCTGTTTTGTGTCCTTTTACTTCAACTTGAAAAACTTCCTTTAGTGTTTCTTGTAAGGTAGGCCTAGTGGTGATGAACTCTCTCAGCTTTTGTTTGCCTGTTAAAGTCTTTATCTTGTATATTTGAAGGAGAGTTTTGACAGTTATAGCATTCTTGGTTATCAGGATTATTTTTTCCTTCAGGACCTTGGATATATCATCCCAATTCCTTCTAGTCTGCAAGATGTCTGCTGAAAAATCTTCTGACAGTGTTCTGGAGGTTTTCTTTTATGTGACAAATGACTTTTGTCTTGCTGCTTTCAAAATTCTCAGTCTTTGACTTTTGACAACTTGATTATAATATATCTCAGTGTGCTCCTTTTGTTTGGTGTCCTTTGAGCTTCTTGGATCTGTGTGTTTCTTTCCCCAGAGTTGGGGAGCTTTCAGCCATTATTTCTTTCAATAAGCTTTTTGGTCCTTTCTCTCTCTATTCTCCTTTTGGAACTTCCATAATGTGTATATTGATCCATTTGATAGTTTCACATAATTCCCTTAATCTTTCTTTATTCTTTAAATTTTGTTTTTTTACTCTGACTGAATTATTTTTGGTGACCTGTTTCAAGTTCACTGATCCTTACTTCTGCTTGATCTATGTGCTGTTAAATCCCTCTAGTGAATTTTTCAGTTCAGTTATTGTGTTCTTCCCTTTCGTGATTCCCATTTAGTACTTTTCAATATTTTCTATCCTTTGTTGAAATTCTCCTTTTGTTCATTTATTGTTCTCTTGGCTTTGGTGAGCATCTTTATGAGAATTATTTTTAATTTGCCGTCAAATAAACCACATAACTCTGTTTAATTAATTAGGGTCAGTTTCTAGATATTTATCTTGTTTCTTTATTCAGAACATCCTTGCTAAAATTTTTCTTTCTTGACCTCTGTGTTGATGTCTACACATCAGAAAGGGCATGCACCTTTCTCAGTCTTTATGGGCTGTCCTTACACAAGAGAAGGTTTGTACCAATCTTCACAGCCAGAGATTTTTGAGGCCTCTACCAACTCTTTCCATCCCCGGAGAGAAGCAGATAGGTGTGGCTATTGGCTCTTCACTGTGTGCTAAGCCAGGGGGGAAACTATGTCACCTATGGGCTCAAGCCACTATCTCTATTCTCTCCCCAGCAGACAGACAGTGCTGAAACCATTAGAATTTCAAGACTGTTGTGACAGACACTAGGTCTTTCAGCATTCCTGGAAAAGTTGGAGCACTGGACACATGGATCAACGCTTTCTCCAGGGAGAATCTTAGAGCTGGAGTTTTTACCTGCTCACTCTGTGCTGAGCAGGGGGGTAGGTCAGTGGCTTCCACTAGACCAAGTGACTGTCTCTGTTTGCCTCCAGGTGACTGTGCTGCACTGGATCCATGAGATCTCCAAGACCAGTATGTGGAAATCCAGTTTTCTATGGAGTCCTTTCAGAAAAGTTGGCACCAACCCCCTCCCTCCCCTAGGTGAAGCTGGGAACTAGATGGTCTCTTCCTGACTGTAAAGGGATGAAATGGGGACAGGGTCTCTTGTGAAAAGTGTCCTGAATCTCCGTATTAGCTTCATTAAGTTTGATTTTGTATTTTCCCAGGGCTCGAGATGCTTTCAATGTGTGTCTGATATCTCACAAAGAGAACTTGTCTATAAATTATTGCTGAATCATGTTTGTGAGGAGAAGAAGGGTTGAGAACTTCCACCACCATTTTTCACTTCTCCCAGTTATGATAATTTTGAAGGAAAAGAAACAAATAAGAGGTCCTTTCTTCAAGGCTTAAATAAATCAACATTAAACCTTTGCTAAAAGGCTTCATTTGACCTTTCATCCCTTTTAAACATGAATTCAAGGGTTTTAATTTCTCTCCAGTGAAGCTTATCCTTCACAAGAAGAATCTGTCCAGGGAAAGACAAAACCTTTTGTAGAGAAAAACTTTACACTTGTACATATTCTGCCCTTAAATTTCTGGGCCTTCTTTCAGTCACTTTCCTCTTGAGAGAGGCCTCTTGTTGAGAAGCCCTGGTGAAAAACACGTTTCAACTGGAATCTTCTCTTTTTCAAGGGAGTAAACCAAGCCAGCTGGAAACTCATTGCTGCCAAAATTTGTCGCAGAAAAACATGGATACTAAATGGAAGTATCCGGGCCAGACCACCGTTGTGGTGGAGAAGAAAGCAGCTGTTGGAGAAGAAAAGAGTGAGAGCAGCAAAAAATCTGCCGGAAGAAGCTCTCTAAACACAGAGTAGCCCCTGGGAGTGGTACTGGTAGAGTAGCTAGCAGAGGATGGTCCCCCTATATTTGTTCAAATGGACCTACAAGGGAATGAAGAGTGAGAAGAATCTTACCCGTGGCACACTGGCATTCATAGCCATTCGGGTGATCGATACACTTTGCCCCATTCAGATACAAGTACTGGAACAGTCATCAATATCAGTCTGGCAAAGTGGCCAGGCCTTTTATAATCTAATTCTTAATTCTTAATTTCCAATTCTACCCTTTAACTAGAAGAGAGGGGAAGTGTGTGTGTGTGTGTGTGTGTGTAGCTGTGTGTGTGTGTAGGTGTGTGTGTGTATGAGAGAGAGAGAGGTGCATTTCTGCTATTCTTTTACCCAAACTATCACTGAGGTTGGGCTTTATATTAAGAATCAAATGCATACCTTCCATATGTTTAATCACCAGCATGAAATATATAGTTATGGTTATGCTGAAAGGTTAGTTGTAAACACTGGAGATGTAGCAAGAGAAATCCGAGGTTTGGGTGTAACTTGCTCTAACGGTAAAATGTGCTTCTGTTTAAACACTTGCTGAGTTTGACAGACGCTCCAAGGAATAGGAAAGGTTCTGAGTACTCACCCATGACACACTTGTCCACATCTTTTGGACAAGTGCAAATATACTGCCCATTTAGGGGGTTGGTGTCACACAGTGCCCCCTTGTGGCAAGGATTGCTGATGCAGGCATCATCCAGATGACACACGAGACCTGTCACAGGGTGGCGCAAAGGAGAACTAAGAGAAAATGTCTCTCACTTGGGGAAGAGCTTTCTCTTTCACCCAGGAGGGAAAACCTCATGATCAGTTCCTGTGGAGATTTATAGGCAATTTCTGCTTTGCCTGACCCTACCCTGGGGACATGCTTGGTTACCAGCAAAGTACCTAGCTGCAACCCTAGACTCTGATCCTGAGCCCTCAGCTAGACCTCTCCTTCAGGGCAGAGACATCTACAGGCCAGAAAAGAGGAAGACGGAGACAGGAAAATGGAGTGATCTTCCAGATAGTGTGCCAGATTTAGCAAATAAAATAGAGGATGTCCAGTTGCATTTGAACTTCTGATAAACAGCATGTCTCTCTGTATTCTTATAACTGCCCATTAAACTAAAATTATCTCAGAAGAAGAAGTTTACTTTTTAACTGTTAGGGCAAGTAAAGATAGAGAGAAATGATTAAAGATGCAAAGCCCTGGTGTAGTACTGCTGTGAATGGTAAAGCCAAGAATGATGAGACTGGAGCAAACTGTGCTCACCCAGATGCACCCTAGTTTCAGGGATGTGGATTCATGCAAGATGACGCAGGAAGCCCACACAATGTAACAGGATAGGTTGGCTCTGCCTGAAAAAAAGAGCACATCGAAGGATGAAAAGTGTGAGATCACCTGTGCTTATATGGTAGGCCACTACAATAGCAAAGGATGGGGGTCTAAGGCAAAGGCTCCCAGTCCCCATGACAAGGAGCAAGGGTGTGAGTTTAAGTTACACCCAAGGTGTTTGTGTGAGGCAGTGAGTGCAGGAGAGCTGGGATTTAAACTGGGGTTGCCTCACTCTCAAATTCTGAACAAAGACCTGAGGTGAGAACCTGACCATATCAAGCCATCTCTTCATGTCTTGGGCTTCCCAAGGGCACACAGACATGGGGAAGTCGATGGGATGGAGGAGGTGAGGACTCAAATAATGACTCAAACAGCTGGTTACTGGAAACACTTGTGACTGCAAATTCCTGCCTAAAAGGGAAATGCATTTTTAGGTAAAGTTTGCTGGTTTTTGAATGAGACTGAATTTTGAAGATTAACTACTTTCGCTGAACACCTTTGGAACATGTATCTGTTTGATAGTGCTTGTTAAAGACAGAAAACCTAGAGATTCAAGAAGATATTGGCTTGTAATTATCTACTGAATGGATCACACTTCTCTAAGGTTCAGGCACATTTCTTCAGATTCACGTTCCCTTCCAGCTTCACTTCTGCCAGATTTTTTTCTCCCTATTAAAATTCTATCAACCAGTTCTAAAATTCAGAGTGAGGAAACAGCAGCCAGTCATTGTACTTGCTTATTCTAAAAGCCCCAGTGGAACATCTGCTACGACTCAGCAATTTCCTTCATGTCACCACCCTCCTGGCACAGGAGAAAACCAATGCAGAAGCCTAAAAATAAGAAACTTCAGGCTCAGGAATTAAAAAAACAAAATCTTCCCCAAGTTCACACGGTTGGTGAGTGAGAGTGCTGCATTGAAACCCGGATTGGTCTGACTGCCAATCTGATGCTCTTTGACGGCAGCAGAGTTGAGTATTCAGCCCTGGATGTGATCAACACAATCCACAGATGAGGTCCCTGATCCCAGGGTCTTACAGCACCCTGAGAAGGCACAGGTGCGTAAGACAGTTAAGAAACACTCGTATTAGAGAGGAATAAAGGCAGAAGGTCACTAGATATTAGAGTGGGAAAAGTTCTTGGCGATCACCTAGAGGTGTTAAGTGTATGCTCTAAGATCATTGAGCTTATCCCACTACTCCATGGCAAGAAAGCACCAGCCTGGGCTGGCGAAGGAAGGCTTACTGATGGCGGTAGCCAGGGGCTTAACGGGAGAAAATGGTTGGAGATCATTAGGAGATCTGACGTCAAGTACAATTCTGAACTTGATACAATAAGCTAAGTAGAGTATAGGTGCATGGGTGGGAGAAAATATGATCAAAGATGTGTTTGAACGTTAGTTGGGCAGTAGCACATAGAAGAGACTAAAGACAAATGACTGTTAATAGGCAGAGAGGGAGGAGAGAGCACTAAGTGATGAGTTACCTAAATATAAAAGCCTGGTGGAAACAGAGAGCTATGTTTCCCCCAGCTCTACCAAGCTACAAAATCTTCAGTTCAACAAGGCTGAGCATGAATTGTCATATATATCAACACACAAACTTTGCTGGTGAACTCCCAAAACATGTTCTACAAAGCTCAACTAGGCATGTTTTTGAAGGCAACAATAATTCCTCTTAGTAATTTCCACCTGCCAGATATTGCAGGCTAGGATCACTTAACATCAGGCTGTGGCAGTGGGCTAATACATCCCACTTCCTAAATGCAAAAGAGAAAATAAAAACCAGCTAGTGTTTAAAAATTTCCTTCTCTAATACCACAATGAGTCTAGGCTAACCTAGCATGACACGTCAACCTCCCCAGTTCTTGGCTGATACATTAACCTTAAAATACTATCAGCTACTGATAGCTTTCTGACTGTTTACTCCTGCCTCTTAAATATGTTTCAAATCTAACTCCTTCCATTTCACATGCCAGCACGTTTGTCTAGGAAATCAGAACCCCTCCGCTCTTCTAATCCTGCCCTACTTCAATCTATTATCCATACAACAGCCATAAAATATTTGAAAGATATAAATCAGATAATATTTTTTCCCACTTAAACTTCCAATCCTTCAACTAAAATTCAAACTACTTTTCTGGACTTACATTATCCTGCATGATGCCGACTCTTCTTTCTCTGCAATCTTATTTAGCCTCACTCTCCCGTTCATACTTTTTACTTTAGCCACAATGATTTCCTCTTGGTTCCTTAAACATTAAGTTCTTTCCTGCCTCAGTGCTGCTGCAGAAGCTGCTCTGTCCACCTGAAACATTTTTTCCCTGCTTATTCACATGGCTAGGTACCTGTCTTATCAATAGAGTAGGTCTACAAATGCACATCTCATGATTCTCCACCACTGCATCATTCCATTCAATCCATCCTGGAATGTATCACAAGCTGTGATTTTATATTTATTTACTCTTCACAGTCTCTTTTCCATTTCGCTATAAGCTCCAGGAGGACAGGGACAGTGTCTGCCATTCACCTTGGTATCTATGCCAGCCACTGTACTAGACACTTGGTGTCAGTGGTGAAACTGACCTTAGACAGCATCGAATCTAACATGCTCATTTCACAGATGAGGAAACTAGGACCTGAGAGGTATAGCAACGTGTCCAACTTTGCACAGTTAGCTGGCAAAAGAATTAGAAGTGAAAATAGTTAAGTGACGAAAAAGCTTTTGGGGTGTGTGATTGCTGCAGATCAAGTTAGTTTTCAAAATAAAGAAGGCCAAGCTAAGCTGACTTTTGAGGGACGTAGGGAAAGGGGAAGAAGCTCAGAGTGCTACAAGTGAAGATAACATGGCATTATCAACCCACCATTAGCAAAGGAAGTATCCTGTTTTGGTTTTGTAGGAGGATGCTGATCTTTTCTTGTTGCTCCATCCTCTGGTTTCAGGGTGAAGAAGTAAGATTATGGGCACAGCCTGTGGCAGTAAATATAACAGGGCGAACCTAAGAGGTCTGTGCTGAAATAGACACCATGGCCTGGGCCTCATTAGCACCACGCTTCAGCCAAGTGAGCCAAGGACCACAGAACAGTCAGCATTTATGATCTGTAACACGCGGGGACACAAACAGCTCATTACGGCTCTCTCAAGGCAAGGGCCTCACCCACAAACCACTAGTTTGACTCGGAACAACAAGTGATTAGAAAGAAAGAGAGGAGGCCAACAAAGGGAAAGAAAGGAAAGAAGAGAAGAGAAAGGAATTGAAAAAAGAAAGGTTGCTGAGCCACAGTGCTCAACCTTCCCGGTCATCTCTCAACAGTGAAGTCTATGGGAAAAAGTTTGATCACATCACTGGTCCTGTTAAGGGTTAACTCTAATTGTAAAACAATCCCTACAAGAGAAACAAATAAAAAATGAGCTTGGCTGGCCCTTGCCCTGACCCTGCTACCTTCTCCTCTATGGCTGAGTCAAGAGAGCTCCATCTCCAATATACCCTTCCAACCAGCAGTCCCCCAAGCCCCTGAGTTCTGGAGTTTCATCTCTTTCTGTATCACAGAAGATCATTCTTGTGACTTCTATCCTACAAAACCTCAGCTCTATACACAGGAGACTTTCTATCACGCTGCTGAAGTTGGAGATGAAGAACAAAGAACAAGCTCGAGAGTCCCATCACCTGCAGGGAATAAAGTTGGGTGAAACATTCTGTATAAACACTGCGGTCTACAGGCCCTACCTACTGAGAGGATGGTCTGGGAGTGTCGATGTGACTAAGGGGATAATGTAGTTGTGGAAAGGATACTCATACAGAATAAACGCAAGAAATTCCTCCGCTAATTCTAGACACCATCATCTTTTTCAGGACTTCTCAAAGGCCTGGTTTCCCTGCATCCACGACCAATGTATTTTCTAATGAGCTGCCAGGATGATCTTAACATGTAAAGTGGACTGTGCTGCTCACTTGTTTAAATCCTTTGATGAATTTTTTGCATTTAGAATAAAATTCTAACACCTCCCTGTGTTTTCTGCCTATCTCTTTAAGCTCTAACCACGAAATACCACTAGCTCCAGCCACGCTGGGCTTTTTTCATTTCTCAAAATGATCACATTCTTTCCCTCCTCAGTGGCTAGCACATGTTATTCCTTGTGCCTGGGATAGTCTTATCCTCTCTCTCCCCAACTCCTACTCATTGTCTATGTCGAAAATGTTACCTTCTCAAAGAGACCTTACTTGCCTGTCACTAAACACAACTAGTTCTGCTTGTTAATATGCTCTCCAGATACATTCTATGTTTCCTGCAAGGCATTTAGTACAGTTCAAAATTTTACAGAGAATTATATTGTCTATGCCTGTGTTTCTCACTGGACTGTCAGTGCCATGAAGAAACAGGGGGAGCTGTTTCCCTCACCACTGAATCCCCAGCATCCAACACAGTCCCAAGCTTAAATAAATATTCCTTAAATGAATGTTTATCTGCTTAAAGTTCTCTTATTTAAGTTATCCTAATCCCAAAATAATATTCATCTTTCAACTCACCCCTCTCATAGCAACAAACAGTGTCTCTATTCTGTTCCTACCCCAAGTGTCTGTCACCCTTGTCTACACCACCAGTCCACACAGAAACCCCTCATCCCAGTCCCCTTCCTGTGTCACTAAACTCCATCTCATTTGTACCACACCCAGATTCACCTTGCCTTTGCACACTAATCCTTCAACTACACATTAAGGTGCACAACTTCCTTCTTTGACTGAAACCTGAGTTTTCCCTAAAGGCACCAGTCCAGTCAGCCCTCTGCGGTAGAGCTCCTGCAGTCTTCCTCTTTCAAACACTGCCACCGACAAGAAACTAGGGGGGAAACAGCAGGTTTTCTCTTTATTCCCCAATGCCACTTCCATCAGGACACCCTCTCTCTGCTCCTCCTTTGAAACTAAATCATCTTCAAATCTTCACAACTGAATTCCAGGTCAGTCTCTTTCTCTCTCTCTTTCTATATATATGTATATAGTATAATATATAATATATATTATAATAATATATTTATTTATATTAAAATTTATTTATTTATTTCTGGGTTCCAGGCATGGTGATAAGTGCTTTGCCCCAACTGTCAAGTATAATCTTCACCTAGGATTAGTCCACTTTTGCAAATGTAGTAGAGACCTTGACCATACTAAAGACAGATACTAAAGTACTTCAGGGAAGTAAGAAGAGACTCTGACAGACTTTAATAGCCTGAATTTGGAGGGAGGAGTTAGGTCCAGGAAGAACTGGAAATTTGATACCCACAGTCATTCGTGCATTTGTTTTTTTAAACAAATATGAACACGCCATGTGCCAGGCCCTGACGTACACACACTGGGATTATTACGATAAACAGCCATGGCTTCTACCCTGCAGAAGTTACAGATAGCAGATTCCAACAAACAAGCAGGGATGACCCAGAGTGATAGGCGCTCTCAGAGATCCCTGTGGCCTTTGGAGCACAGAGGAGGGAGAAGAGAGAAGAACTAGAGAGAGGAACTTTTAGGGGAAAGCCTGTAGGGCACACAGGAGGAGTGTGCCAGGTTGTGTGAGAGTGTGGAAATGTGTGGGGACGTCTGAGGGAAGGGGGTAGGATGGGGGACATTTCAGACAGATGGAAGTGATGTGCATAAACTTGAATTGAGGAGAGAACATGGCTCATTTGAGGCAATGAAAAAATATCCATGTAGTTGAATTACAAGGCATGCATTAAGGGAGTGCAGAGCAATGTGGCTGGAGAGGCAGTTACATGCATAGCTTGATCTAAAGACAAGGAGGACCCACTGAAGTGTTTCCAGCAAAGAAATGACTCGATTCAATGCGTGTTTCAGAAAGTCCACTCTGCTGCAGTGAGGAGAATGGACTGAACTCCACCTCACCCCTCCAGGTCAACAAAAACTTCAAGCACTGCAGAGTCCAGGCTCCTGTGGCCACTATAGCAACAAAAAAGTTTGCGGTGCATCTGGGGGCAGATTCCAGAGGGAGGAGCACTGAAAAGCATCCAGGCTCAGCCGCTGTGTGGATTGCCACGGAGGCTGGGCCAGTGCGGGGCATTCAGAAAGCTGACCCCCGCCACAGAGAATAAAGTGGTGTCAAGCTTCTGTCTCCTGCTGGGAGGCCCCACTCTCTGGCTCTCCCTACTTCCTTAGGCTGCTGGGTTGTTGAGCCAGTTTACATAAAAGCCCCTCGCTGCACCAGGAGGAAAAACTAGCTGCAGCCAGGTTGAGAGTGAGGAGATACAAACTACCCACCTCCCCTGTCTATGGGCAGGCAGTTCCTCTGCTCAGAATGAATAAAATGGAAAAAAACAACATGGCACCTATTAAAAGATTCTACAACATAAAACGTGGAGAACATAGCACTTAAGATGTTGATGAAAAGCATATCGGGAAAATTATTCACTTCCAGGAGCTAATACATTTTAGAAAGAACTAGCTCTATACTCTCAAGACATTTATAAGTATATAGGTTTTATAAAGAAATAAAAAATAATATAGGGCATAAGACTTTGAGGAAAAGAGGGAGAGCTAAGAGCCAGAGGACCTAGATGAGATGAGTAAATATTAAAGAAAAGAAGAATGCAATTTAAACAAAAAATCAGGATTTGAAGCTATAAAGTGCAAAATCGTCAATGCAAAAAAAAAAAATAATGCAAGAAATGAAAAGCTAAGAAGCTCTTGTAAATACAACGGGAAAAACAAACAGGTTAAAATATTGAGAGAGAACATTTGGGCTGTGGGGAAGAATGAGTGAAGACTCAATGAAAAGGTAGTAGATGTTCCTGAAGGCATGAAAACACACCGTGAATGCACTCTTTTCTAGGTTGAGGATAGATCTAAGTTGGTAAATCCAGTACTAGGAGAAAAATGATAAAAGACAATATACTTAGACAAATATTAGTTGAAAGTTGAATACTTTTTTTTAACGAGAGAGAGAAAGTGGGGAAGCCAGGGTACCTACCAAGAAAGAAAGACCCCAGTCTGACATTGGGCGTCCCCATAATATTCTCCACCTGAAGTTAAGGAATTGTCTAGGAGCTTCATGGGATTAATTTCTCACCCAAGAATTCAGTGCCTGGGAAGAAATGGAATCTTTTCTTCTTTATGTCTTTCACAGCATCTAGATCAGTATATTAGATGAAATTGTAGTTCAAAAATACTTTTTTATTGAAGCTACTTGCGACCATTCTGTGGGAATGTGAAAAGCTATGAAGGGAAACTGGATCTTGCCTGGAATGTAGCCAAAGCGGGCCATTATGCATATGCTATTTGTGTATGAAAGCAACTAAATCAAAAGAGATTTTTTAAATATCCAAGAGCTCTGAAAATATGCCAACAAGTGCCCTTCCTGGAAAACAAAAATTACTCAAAGGTATGGTCATTTGATGGGAAAACAATGATCAAAGAACTTAGGAATGAAAAAGTTGTCACATAAATGTAATGATGGTTAAGACAAACCAAATACATACTGAACTAAATCCAAACGATTATAAATTGAGTTATAAAACATTATGAATATCAAAAATAATTTTAAAAGGCCGGGCACGGTGGCTAATGCCTGTAATCCCAGCACTTTGGGCAGCCGAGGTGGGCAGATCACAAGGTCAGGAGATTGAGACCATCCTGGCTAACACAGTGAAACCCCGTCTATACTAAAAATACAAAAATTAGTTGCGCATGGTGGCACGCGCCTGTAATCCCAGCTACTCAGGAGGCTGAGGCAGGAGAATTGCTTGAACCCAGGAGGTGGAGGTTGCAGTGAGCTGAGATGGCACCACTGCACTCCAGCCTGGGTAGCAGAGTAAGACTCCATCTTAAAAAAAAAAAAATTAAAAAAGATGTATGAGATTTTCAAACTCAATCATAATAGTAATACTATAAAATAAATGTTTAAATTCCATATATATAAACAAAATATGGGGGAGTGAAGCAAAAACAGAGAAGGAGAAATAAGCCTATGCTAGTTTTGTATTTTACATAGAAGGGAATCAATACACATACTTTGATTTTTTACTCAAATAGAGAAATTAATTCAAGTTCAAACTTTTCTAAACATGTCTTCTTTAAAAATAAAAAACACATGACATAGTACAATTTAAATGATCACAACGTGGTCTCTTGTTCTTGTGAACCAATTTTCTCTTCCTAGAATGACAAGCACGTGGCTTATGTTCTCGCTCTTTCCTCTCCTGTCTCTCATGAAATTCAACATCTGGGTTGAGGACCAGTAAGGTCATCTGAGTCAGGAGTTTTACTTTTCTCAACCTTACAGACCTCCGCATCCACTCCATATCACAGGCACACTCACATTCTGCACTCCGTTACAAGACACTCATTGTTCTCCTCAAAGATCTCAAACTTGGTACTTCCACTCTCTGACTATAACTTTCACATCTTCTTCCTTTCCCATTCCCAACAGACATCTTACCTAATGTGTTCCCCACTAAAACCTGTAAGAGTAAACCCCTCCCAATAATCCACTTCATTAGCCAACGCCCTTTGGGCTGCCTTAGCTCTTAGTGTAGCTGAGCTCTATGGTCAATGAGATGAATAAAGTTTCTACCTCCTATAGCCCTGCCTTGTCTCTCTCTTTCTCGCTCTCTTCTTTTTCAGTTGTGCAAAATTTCACATAGTGATCTAAACCCATTTTGCCTCTTCCTCCTTCCCCAAGCCTACTTTTGTCTTTAACTTTCTGTAATCCAACTTCTTTATCTCCTTTGTATTAAAATTGCATTTCAGAAGATTTCTAATGACTCAAAAATTCTGATGAACATTTTGCAGTTATCACTAGTATTTGAGTCTCCTGGCTGTGACTTACTAATAACCATGGTTTGTTAAAATCAGTCTTGGGAATGTCAAAATAAGTAAGAGCAGTTTCCTGCCTTCCAGAGGCTGATAGTCTCTTAGGCAAGCTGAGCACATAACCCAGTAAGAGTAGTAAAATATTACAGGAACTGCCACCGAGGCGTTTAGAGTTGAGTTCAGGGCAAGCTTCTAAGCTTCTAAGGCTGCACCCTTTGACTCAACGATGCTATCATGGCTGAGCTCTCTTCCCACCTCTCAAACCTCCCCTTTTCTCACTTTCCTTCTTCGGATCCCCTTCCTCATCCAGTTTTCTGAAGGGTGGATGTTTTTCATACTTCAAGTCCAAATCCTCTGTTCTTATCACTCCACCCAATTTCCCTCACAGACTTGACACATTCCATGGTAACCAAAAAAAGATTCAAAATCTTAGCCTCTCAGATTTTGTATTCTGAGGTCCTGGGTATTACTGCTCCACGTTTTTCACTTGGAAAACTCATGTTCAACTTACCATCATCTCTACCCTATTTCTCTATCTCTGTCAATAGTTCCCGCATTCTCCCATTACTCAGACTTAAAACAGAAGTTCACTCCTTTCAATCACCTTCCTTACCCCACCAAGTACTTAGATGCTTCCCAGTTCCTACCATTGCTTCTTTGAAATTCACATTACTATTGTTAACAGTGCTGCAATAAACATACGTGTGCATGTGCCTTTATAGTAGAATGATTTTTAATCCTTTGGGTATACACCCAGTAATGGGATTGCTGTATCAAATGGTATTTCTGGTTCTAGATCCTTGAGGAATCACCACACTGTCCTCCACAATGATTGAACTAATTTACACTCCCACCAACACTGTAAAAGCTTTCCTATTTCTTCCTCTCCAGCATCTGTTGTTTCCTGACTTTTTAATAAACGCCATTCTAACTGATGTGAGATGGTATCTCATTGTGGTTTTGATTTGCATTTCTTTAATGACCAGTGATGATGAGCTTTTTTTCATATGTTTGTTGGCTCCATAAATGCCTTCTTTTGAGAAATATCTGTTCATATCCTCCTCCCACTTTTTGATGGGGTTGTTTGTGTTTTTCTTGTAAATTTGTTTAAGTTCTTTCTAGATTCTGGATATTAGCCCTTTGTCAGAAGGATAGATTGCAAAAATTTTCTCCCATTCTGTAGGTTGCCTGTTGACTCTGATGACAGTTTCTTTTGCTGTGTAGAAGCTCTTTAGTTTAATTAGATCCCATTTGTGTATTTTGGCTTTTGTTGCCATTGCTTTTGGTGTTTTAGTCATGAAGTCTTTCCCCATGCCTATGTCCTGAATGGTATTGCCTAAGTTTTCTTCTAGGGATTTTATAATTTTAGGGCTTAGTTTAAGTCTTTAATCCATGTGAAGTTAATATTTGTATAAGGTGTAAGGAAAGGGTCCAGTTTCAGTTTTCTGCATGTGGCTAGCCTGTTTTCCCAACACCATTTATTAAATAGGGAATCCTTTCACCATTGCTTGTTTTTGTCAGGTTTGTCAAAGATCAGATGGTCATAGATGTGTGGCTTTATTTCTGAGGACTCTGTTATGTTCCATTGGTCTATATGTCTGTTTTGGTACCAGTACCATGCTGTTTTGGTTACTGTAGCCTTGTAGTGTAGTTTGAAGTTCAGGTAGCATGATGCCTCCAGCTTTAAACTGGATAAAGAAAATGTGGCACATATACAACATGGAATACTAGGCAGCCATATAAAAGGACGAGTTCATGTCCTTTGCAGGGACGTGGATGAAGCTGGAAACCATCATTCTCAGTAAACTAACACAGGAACAGAAAACCAAACACCACACGTTCTCACTCATAAGTGTGAGCTGAACAATGAGAACACATGGACACAGGGAACATCACACACTGGGACCTGTTAGGGGGTGGGGAGCTAGGGGAGGGATAGCATTAGGAGAGATACCTAATGGAGATGACAGGTTGACAGGTTCATAGGTGCAGCAGACCACCATGGGATGTGTATACCTATGTAACAAACCTGTACATTCTACACATGTATCCCTGAACTTAAATATAATAAAAATTTTAAAAAATAGAAATTAACATACACACATATCTTCTACTTCTCAGTGTGACTATGTGTAGACTTTCTTATTTCTCCCTAGTGAATTTTACTACTCTTAAAATAGGAATTAATTTTTTCTTTGTGTCTGTTACAGCCTCTAGTGTAATATACTCTATGTAGTAGTTGTTCAATAAATATCTGTTATTGAACCTACTTACAATCATTCCATGGGGGCTTAAAGAGCCACGAAGTTAAACTGGATCATGCCTGTAACATAGCCAAGGCTACACCCTGAGTCATGGACTGCAGGGCAGGAAAGATCCTGCAGTCTCACCTCCTGCATGTGGGGCTAGACTATCCCTGTTTCCGCCAACAGCGCCACTAATCAACTCTGGGACATCTGGGGCAAGGGTGCTTCAGGTTAGCACTGTGGCAGTCTGCCCAACTGATAGGAAACTGAATTTGGGGTGAGGAGGTAGAATTCAGAGAACACGCTTATTATAGAGTCCTCACAATCAAGTTGACAGCAGAGAAATTGAAATATGAGACCTTTTTCCCATTCCTCCACGCAGAATACAAATGAGAATACCTTTCCAGTCCCAGATTTAAGTAGTTTAGTCTCTCAATCAAAAAGCTCCATCCCCACAGTCTTAAACAAAGTAGAAAAATGGTTGTGAGAAAAGCCTCACTCTAGAGAATAACTCATCCCCAGCTAGAGGCTGGACTGAGACAGGAACATCCAGCTCAGAATAAGAGCACCATGAGGAAAGTCTCCATTCCCAGACACGAGGAGCTGATGCGCCACCTCTGGCGAATGTACTTGCAACTCACGCCAAACATTTTTACTGAAATGGGAGCACCGACAGCAATGGAAACCTCCCCCAGCTCTTGAGGCTCATCATGCTCTAAAGGAGAGCTGAGAGAAAGTGTGGTCAGTTTTCTTTGACTCATATCCACCTAACTTCCATTGTTCACTTCTGCTTCCTGTCCCAGAGCACTATTCCAAGCCCACGCTGAAATTACATTTCTGGATTAATAACAAGCACAAGAAAATAAATCACATCTGCCCCAGAAGTGAGCCCAAAGTCAAAAGCAGCCACAGAGAGGAATTTGTGAGCTGAGCTAAGGGTCAACTTTAATTCTGGAGGAAATGAACCTTTAAAAAAAATCAGATAACAATCTATGTAGACAAAACATTAATCTACACTGCTCTAATAAGTTTTGGGGTCTTTAAAACCTCTTTCTTTCTTGTGTGGATATCTACCAGAGCAGAAATTCTCTGATAAGATGGCCTGAGGCCAAATACAGTTCAATAAAGTGCTTCATCTCTATCCAACCCTCAGGACTACTTTCATTTCCTAAGGAACATCCAGGTATCCAGGAATATCTCTAGAACATCATCTCACTGGGGCTTATAAACCACCTGCCCTTTCTGTCAGGACATTTCCCTGTGCCATCAGGTTCAAGTAAAAGGCTGCAGCACGGTCACTGCACCATTGCTGCCAGCTTCTATTTTTCATTTTGTTGTTGCTCTGTGTGTGTGTGTGTGTGTGTGTGCATACGTGTGCATGCAAGCATGCTTCCACATGTTTCTATCAGGAATGATCTTTCAGGAGCACATAAGAAGTGCATGTGGGAATCTTATGCTATATCTTGTAGGCTCTGTCTCATCTCTGCTGTCCATTCTCTCCAAATTTTCTGGACTCTGTTGGAGACTACCAACCCTTGCTCCTGCCTTTAGACATCCAGTCTAAATGCCTCTAAGACATCTGGAACACTCCGACAACCCTGTCCTCAAGGAACTCTATCCTCTGGGCTCACAAAATACCTGCGGGTAACTTGGCTGTGCTCTGCTGTGCCAGTTTCCACACTTCCTGCTTTGAGAGGTCCCAGGAGTCAGGACAAGCCTTTCCCCCCTGGAAAGCACTTGGCACCACAGTCCAAGGCTTTAGAATGCAAAGGGCTCCAGGCTCCTCCGAAGCACTGCCGTTGCTCTGTGACATTAGGTATGGCCTGTGGTTGCCAGCACCATCTCTACACAGAGGGCCTCCTTGAGTCCTGGTGACATCGCTGGCCTGGCTGGGACCAGGGTTACCTCCTGTCCTTTCCCTGTGTGTCATATGGACATAATAGTACCCACAGCTCAGTATGCTGTGCCGATTGAAATAACCCAAATACACACTTAGCACAGTATGGTTCCTGGTAAAAGCTCTGCTAATATTAGCTATTAGAATATGTACTGACAAGAAATAATATTTTTTCTTTAATTGTGTAATGCAATATACAGAAGTTGAATAAAACACAGGTATAAATTCTTGCATATGTTAACATGGAAGCACTAGCCAGAACTAAATACTAGCTTCCAGAATCTTCCCACATGCCCCTTCCGCACCACAGCGCCTCTCCTACCTTTAGCAATGACCATTACCTGATTTTCACGATGTTTGGTTCTTTACAATTTTCTGCTTCTCACGCCCTCCTAATGGGTCTAGGTTTTAACCTGTAATCATACACGTGTATTCCCTTATGCCTGGGTTTTTTTTTTTAACTAAATGTTATGGATTTAATAGTCATCACTGATTCACCCACTTTCGTTGCTAACGAAATATACCGTAATCTGTTTATGCATACGCTTGATGATGGGCATCTGGGCTGTTTCCAGTTTGTGGCTGTTAGACACAGTGCGGCTGTGGCCATTCATGTAATGGTGTCTGGGGCATGGGAGCACCAATGTCTCTGGGTTACACACACGGAATGGAATTCCAGGCCCTGTGTTTCACTAATCTAAGCCTTTTTGAGGTTAAGAAAAAATTGGGCTGGGCATAATGGCACACACCTATAGTCCTAACTACTCAGGAGGCTAAGGTGGGAAGATTGCTTGAGCCTCGAAGTTCAAGGCTGCAGTGAGCTATGATCACATCATTGCATTCCAGCCTGGAAGACAGAGTGAGACCCTGACTCTAAAAAAAAAAAAGGAAAATGAAAGAATCCCCATAATCAGGGGAAAGGAAAAGGGATGAGAAGCTGTTTTGTAGAAAGAAAGGCAGCTAGGGGATGCTCGACCAGGGTAGGATGTGTGGGCACAGAGTAGGGTCGGGGGCATTCCAGAGAAAGGGTCTGCCCTTCTGGGAATGACAAGAGAACACCTTGATAGCTCGCCCACCCCCCGCCCCCAGCCACTCTTCCACATGTGTCTCTCTGGCCCTTTTCTCATGTCTCCACCTCCCCATTCTTGCCATTCTCCTCCTATCTTGTTACTGCTCCTCCTCCACTCTCCCAATTGAATCCCCCCAAAGCACACAGCAGGAGGCTCCGGACCACTGGAAGGTTTGCCCAGTCTGAGAGAAATACGAGGGAATATTTTCCACCAGCAGAAGCAGCATGAATGCATCTTTCTCCGGTCAAGGTCGAGGAAATCAAGCAAGATTGCTTCACCTGACGCTCTGAGCCTCCACAGCCAACTCCCGAGGCCTGGGCAGTGCAGACCTTAGGCCGCTCCCTGGAATGGTGTGACCAAAAGTCAGGAACCTCTGGATACGCAGGGCTCATATTTGCCACAGTCTCCCCGGAACTGAAACCAGCAGAGTTCCAAGGGAAAGCACCATGGCGCACTCTTGTGGCCCCCGTGGGGACTGCAAACAGAGAGCCCTAGGGATCCTCCTGGCCCTAGAAGCAGCGCTAACCTGGAAGACCAACTTATTCTTTAAATCAAATTTTATTAATTTATATTGTAAATTAATATACAGTAGGCACCTGCGCATGTTTTAATTTGTTTTAAAATCAGAGGCAAATAGAAGGAATCAGCAGGTGTAGTGCAAGTCCTTTGTCCTTGGTGACCTCTAGCAAGGAACTTCCCTCCTCCAGGGAGGGGTCCTATCTGGAAGGCCCAGAGTCCAGCCTTGCAGTTCAGCCTCAGTTTATCTTTTCTCTTTTTCATACTGGAGGATTTCGGAGCTCAGGGCAAGAGTTTTCTTGAAGGTCACAGTTGCTACCTGTGTTAGGAGACATGAGGAAGAATTGCCTTACGCATTTTATAAATGGCCCGATTTTCTTCCAACCTACATGGATGAGCTGAAGTGAAATAATGGTTTAAGGAAGTCAAGTCACCAAAGAGGCCTCAGTGGGACATGGCAGCACTAGGGCAGCTTGTAAGTGAAAAACTCAGTGCCACCACCAGACAACTACTTCCTCAGTCCCATGGGCCCGGAGACCTTCGTGGATGGGAGAGAAGGAGAGATACAGCCTTGAGGGGGAGGTGCGGGATCCCAAGAGTGTGTGAGAAGAAAAAGAAACAGTGAATAAAATGATTGAGAACAAAGGTGTTTTAAATTATGCTGGGAATGAGGAAGCTGTGATTATCTCCCTGTTGAAATAGAGTCCCTTGAGATACCTCTCATCTATCAGGAAGCCTCGTAAGACTCCACATCACCGTAGAGCTGTTGACCACAAACAAGGTTCAGTATGCCAGAGCTCCAAGTGATTTGGCTACCCTCTGAAAATCACATTATGATGATTTATCAGGAGTGCTAATAAAATTAAGCTTATCACCTACCATATATTGAGCAATTATGTACCAAGCTTATTAAGATCCATTGGCGTCCTAGCCTGTAATTGCTCAGTGGGCAAAAGTACATTTTCAGAGTGATGAATTTTCTTTGAGTTACTGGTACAATATGAACTCATTTCTCAATAGGATAAATAGGGGCAGTATAAATAACTCTGTATAAAACTTGTAATAATAAATATAAAAATCACCCACTTTCCAGATAAATATAAAAGATAATTCATTAAGAACAAAGAGTGCTGCTCAACTCCATTGTTCTGCAGAGAAACAAGAGTCTCTTTATGCACTTCAATAAGCTGTACTTATCTTGACCTCTCAGTCCATGTAATAAAACAGAAAGCTTCAATTTGTAAGTTAAGATTACTGGAGTCCAAAACAAAGATCATAAGACAGCAGTGAAAAATGGCATCATGCTTCTGGAGTTGCAAATGGGCACATACAAAAGAATATATGGTTTGGGAAGGAACTTCGGCAACGTATTTAGTTTAATAGGGACCTAAAGGCCACTGAGTATTTGATCCATAAGCTAACCATGACCCTACACACTGATTATTCTGGTTTGACTTTGGCCAACAGTCACTATTTTTTTAACTTTTATTTTAGGTTAAGGAGTATATGTGCAGGTTTGTTATATAAGCTCATATTCTATACGTTATTTCCTCACCCAGGTACTAAACCTAGTATCCAATAGTTATTTTTTCTGCTCCTCTCCCTCCTCCCAACCTCCACCCTCAGGTAAGCCCCAGTGTCTGCTGTTCCCCTCTTTGTGTCTGTGTGCTCACATCATTTAGCTCCCACTTATAAGTGACAACCTGCAGTATTGGTTTACTGTTTCTGAGTTGGTTTACTAAGGATAATGGCCTCCAGCTCCATCCATGTTCCTGCAAAGGACATGACCTCTATTTTAAGAAAGGTCAGGGAATTGTGTAAGAGAATATCCACCTGAAATGGAGAAAACACAAAAGATCGGATTGCAAATAAACCTTATGAGAATCATAAACCATACCTAGTATCAAATTTTATTAATTTATATTGTCGTACTTAAGAAGAAAACTGATTATAAGACACACACAAATCAAGCACAAGTGTGAGAGCACCACCATCACTCCCCAAAGAGCCTCCCTTCCATATTAGGAAATGATGTAGCCCAGATGTAACATAAGAACTCTGTAAGTGATGCGCGAGATTGTAACTTACATAAATATGGAGCCATTTTTGGTCATCTCCATTTGATAAAGCTGATAGTCGCATAGATTATGTGACAGTTTCCAAGGAACAAAAGCAAGTAAATCTACAGATTCCAGGTTTGACTACCATGATTACCTACATAGATATGACACATCTTACTAAAAGGATTCCACATGTAAGAAGGTTTCCAATGGTAAGGACCATTGGTGTATTTACCAAGCAGTCTGTCATTATTTGTTTACAATGAAAATTGACTGGGTTACCTTTTTTCCTTTCCCAGGCTATCCTTCAGTAAAGGGAGATCATAGCAACTGAAATAAACAGTCCTTTGTGTCTTTTCTCCAAATAATTTTGTGGAGATTTTAGCCAAATCAGCAGGAGTTCAAATTTCCTTGTCTAAGAAAAGGAACAATGATTCCTTCCAGCATTGGCCATTAGTCAGTGCCAGATCTCAGAGAATTAGTTCAGAGTATTATTCTTAGAAATAGCATGATAGCAATCCTATCTGCAATCATTACACACTTAAGAACACCCCTATGGTGTGCAATAATCTGTCTCTAATGCTTTTTATTGTATCCTGGACACACATCATTTTCCCAGTGGTGAAACCGGTTTAGAGGTACTGTATGACTTGGGGATGGGGCCAAGAAATAGCCTGACCAAGCCAGTAATTGAGCTGCATACCAAATTGGCTTCCATAAGGCTACATGATGTGAAGTTAAATTCCACCCTAAAATACTGTTAGGAATACACATTCCAAATTCAAATGTATAGATATGGTATCTTTGGGATGGGTATCAAAGTTCTAGGCCTGCAATCCCAGCACTTTGGGAGGCCAAGGCGGGCGGATCACGAGGTCAGGAGATCAAGACCATCCTGGCTAACAATACAAAAAATTAGCTGGGCGTGCTGGCGGATGCCTGTAGTCCCAGCTACCGGGGAGGCTGAGGCAGGAGAATGGTTGAACCCGGGAGGCAGACCTTGCAGTGAGCCGAGATCACACCACTGCACTCCAGCCTGGGCGACGGAGCGAGATTCCGTCTCAAAAACAAAACAGAACAACAAAGTTCTTGGTACAGGATGTGCTCTCAGAAGTTACGTTGCTGGACTTTGTTAAAGGCGACCATCCCCTCACTTGCACACTTGGGCATTTCCTGTCCAAAAGCCTCTGAGACATCTAGGACATGCCAGCAATCCTACCTTTGAGAATCTCCACCTTTACAGGCCCCCAAATACGTGAAGGTACCTGGGAAGTCGATTCTTCCCTGCCATGGTTAGGCATTGGTGCCAGACTTGGGCCTGGAATCTGGAGATCAGACAAAGTAAAAAAAAATTCTGAGGTGGGAAAGAGATTTTGTTATACTAAGCTATATAATCGCATTCTCCCTTTACCCCTCATGCTGAGGACACAATAATTTTAACTACAAACCCAGCCTTTCCAATTTTGTCCATCTCCCCTGTTTTGACTACCATGTGTTTCAGTTGACTATCAAGGGTTTCATTTTTCATTTTCAGAAAGGCTACTGCAGTGAGAGTGGTAAGTAATACATTCCCTGAAGTATGTATTTACTCACAGTGTCAATTTCATTGGGCTAGTGTTCCTTTGGTCACACATAGGAAACCCAACAAATCTTAAAAGTGTGGGGTCTGTGGGCTGGGATAGGGTAATATCAGCTAACACTTAGGATTCTCTCAGAGATCACTGGTTCTTAAATGGATGGAACCCATGGTTGTCAAATTTCTCTATCTTTTCTTTAGGAGATTATAAGTCTAGATGCCTGCCATTTTCATGTTGACAAAAATGTTTACAAACTGAGAAATACCTTCAATCTGCTCCTAACTCCCAAGACACATGTTTACTGAGTCCCTGATATGTGCAAGTTCCCCTTTGCATCCATCTCAGGAGAAGACTTCCTAGGAACCCAACCTCCATCACCTGAGATCCCTGTTAGCCCCTCTATACAATCCTTCCCTGCTTTTGGTGCATTTTTGCTCCTAAGGATTCTTCTAGTAGGACTATCCTTGGGCTACTGTAACTATTTTGCACGCAGTCTCCCCAAACGGGACGTATATGGGAGTGTATAATCCATATATCCCACTTATCTCTCTTCCCTCGAGGCATTAGCCAATCACTAACAGATGCAGCAGGAAATCTCAGTTTCATGGGCTGGGGAAGGATAACTTCTAAACATAACTTAACTCCAAGTTCCCCGGCTGCTATCCAGACAAAGCTCCCTCGTGGCACTTTGCTTGACATAACACATACACAGCAATTAACTCAAAATGGATATAGACCTAGTTGTAAGAGCTAAAATATAAAAGTTCAGAAAGAATTCATAGGACAAAAACTTTGTGAATTTGGGTTAAGCAAAGAGTTCTAAGATAATATACCAGAAGCACAAGCCATAATAGAAACCATTAATAAAATGGACTTTCTTAAAATTAAAAACCTTTCTGCTTCGAAAGAGACCATTACAAAGAAAATAGTCATAGACTGGAGGAAAATGTTTGCTAATCATACATCCTACAAAGGACTTGAATTCACAATATATAAAGAACTCTTCTAACTCAATAAGAAGCAACCTAATTTTAAAAATCAGCAAAGGGGTATAGATGCAATTTTACTAAAGAAGAAATATAAATGGCTGAAAAGCATATAACAGGGTACTCAATGTCATCAGTCTTTAGGTAGATGCAAATTTAAACCACACTAATATACTGCATACACTCATGAATATGATTATGCTTTAAAAGACAGAGAATACCAAGCCTCGCTGATTATGTGGGAAAACTGCAATCCTCTAATATTGCCTGTGGGAAGGTCAAATAATAATCACTTTGGAAACCACTTTGACAGTTTTTTAAAAAGTTAAGCATATGGTTACCATATGATCCAACAAGTCCACACCTAGAAATCTATCCAAGAAAAATCAAAACATATGTCTACACAAGATTTGTTCTGGAATGTTCACAGCAGCATTATTCACAAGAGTGAAAAACTGGAAGTATCTCAATGTCCATCAGCTGCTAAATGGATAGACAAAATGTAGTGTATCTGTGGAATGGAATTCTATTCAGCAACAAAATCTCATATATGCTACAACATGGATGAACCTCAAAAACATGTTAAGTGAAGGAAGCCGGTTGCAAAATGCTACATATTGTCTTATTCTATTTCTATGAAATGGCCAGAAAGGATACATTTATAGAGGCACAGAGCAGATTAATGATTGCTTGGGGCTGGAGTGGTGGGAGCAGATGAGGGAGGAGAGACTGACTGCAAAGGAGCTGGAGGGAAATTGAAGAGATAAAGAAACTGTTCTAAAACTGGATTCTGGTGATAGTTGCACAACTCTATGAATCTACTAAAATTGTATGAATTTGTCAAAATGCATTCAGCTGTATACTTGAGAGGTGCATTTTTTTTTTTTTTTTTTTTTAAAGACAGAGTTTTGTTCTGTCACCCAGGCTGGAGTGCAGTGCTGTGATCCTAGCTCACTGCAGCCTCCAGCTCCTGGCTCAAGTGATCCTCCTGCCTCAGCCTCCACAAGTTGATTAGTAACAATTATATGGTATCAGTACATAAACCAACAAATAAATAGATAAGTGAAAAAGTATAGATAACTCATTAGAGATCATTGTCTATAAAAATTTAATACTTAGTAATGATATGTCAAATCAGTGAAGGAAATAAATTTTAAAAAATAGTCTATGCTGTCAAAATTTAGTGTCCATCTGGAAGAAAATAATGTTGGATCTCATCTCACTCAAAGTAATTTCTAAATGGATTTAAGCCTAAAATGTAAAATAAAATTTTATCATAATTTAAAATCTTTCAAGACAACTTAAGAAAGTATATATGTAATATTGGCAATAGGGATACATTTTTCAACTAACACTGGAAAGCCAGGAGACACAAAGTAAAAATGACATCCGTGATAATATTAAAAATCTTCCCATTCTTCCACATGTTACATCTCTTCATTTGTTGAGGCTTTCTAGCTTTTGTCCATTTAAACCCTGCTAAATTTACAGATTAATACTAGTAATATTAAGAATATTTCTTAGGATTTTCTACTTACATGTTGACTAAGACCTCCAGGATGTTAGTGAATAAATATTGGAATAGCTGACATCATTCCCTTATTCCCTGTCTGAGATGGAAAGCATTCAGCATTTCACGATTAACCATGATATTAGCTCTATGTTCTTCATAGATGCATTTTGTAAGTTAAAGAAAATTTCTTCTATTCTTAGTGTGCCACATGTTTTGTTTTCTTTTGAAAATCATGAATGAGTTTCAATCTTGTCAAATACTTTTTCTGCATTTATTGAAACAATTGTATAATTTTTTTCTTTGTTCTGTTAATGGGCTGAATTACATTAATTGATTTACAAATGTTGAAGAAACTTTATATTCCTGGGATAAACTAGACTTGGTCAGGATTTACTATACCTGTTATATATTTGGGTTTGATTTGTTAATATTTTGTAGGATTTCTTGAATCTATGTTTATGAGACAGAGTGGTGTATAATTTTTTTCTTATAAAATCTTCTGATAGCAGCATTATACTTGCTTTGGTTTTGGCATCAGGGTTACGCTTGCCTCAAAAACGTTGAAAAGTTTCTTCTTCTAAATTCTGAAAGAATTTATTTAATATTTGTATCATGTCATTCGTAGATAAAGGAAAGAATTCTACTTGAAAGCATCTGGGCTTAGATTTTGCCTAGTGTCAGATTTTAAAATTATAAATGCAATTTCTTTCATAGGTGGAGGGATATTCATGCTATTTCTTCTTGTCATTTCAGGTGAATTGTACTTTCTAAGAGATTTGCCCATTTTATCTGAGTTATTGCTTTTATGGACATAAAGTTGTTTACCATGATCTTTTATTATCCCTTTAATGTCTGTAGAATCCATGGATATCACCTTTTTAATTCCTGATAAAAAGATAATTTGCATTTTCTTTCCTTTTCCTTAATTTGTCTTTGTACGTATTTATCAGTTTTATTAATCTTTTAAAAAACAGCTTTTGGCTTTAATTTTTCATTGTTTATCTGATTTCTATTTCATTGATTGCTGCTTTTTATGATTTCTTTTGTTCTACTTACTTTAGGTTTAATTTGCTTGTCTTTTTCTAGAATCTTAAGACTATAAATTTAGATCATTAATTTTAAAATTTTCTTCTCTAGTATAGACATATAAAGTTATACATTTTTTCCTATCACTTTAGCTGCATCTCACAAATTTTAATGTTTTGTTCTTATTTTCATTAAGTTTGAAGTATTTGCCAATTTTCTCTCCAGTGAGACTCCCTCTGGCCATAGCACTGCTTACTCCTGGACTGGCTTTGGCAGTTCCATTTAAAGTGATTACAAACATGGCTGTATTTTGGGCAGGAAGTCGGTGTTCCAATGAACATGGTCATGATATAGTTGACAGATGAAGTGATGGTAATTTCCCTTGTGGTGGGGTTTCCAAAGGCTTGAAGTATTTCATTATTAAAAATTTCAAATATAAAACAAAGTTGAAAGATTTTTACAAAGCTGGGGTGCTTTTACCTATATCCTTATCCCCTATATTCTATCATTAATATTTACTATCCTTGCTTTATCATATATCCATATATTTACCCATCTCTCAACCCACCCCTTCATTCATCTACTTTTTTTGATGCATTTCAAGTAAACTGCAGACATCAGTATACTGAATTCACATCCCACTGAATCCTTCAGCATTCACGTCCTTTCCTAAAGTTCAATATTTATCTACAGTTTTTTTGCTTTTGAGGTAAAATTTACATATAATAAAATGCTCATGTCATAAGTGAACATTAGATGAGTTTTGACAAATGCATATGAACATATAGAATATTCTCATCACCCTAAAATTTCCTCATGCCCCTTCCTGGACTTCATCCATAGGAAACTACTGCTTTTTTTCCCCCCCCAGAACATCTACTAATGGAATTAAAGAGTGCATACTCTTTTGCGTATGACTCCTATTGCACTCAAAATCTTTTTGACATTCATCCATGTTGTTTTGTGTGTCAACAGTTTGTTCCTTTAGCCATTCCATGGAATGAATGTATCACAGTTTATTGATCCATTCTTGTATTGACAGATACTTGAATGTTTCCAGTTTTTCCTATTATGAATAAAATTACTATGAACATTCTTGTACACATCATTTTCTGGACATCCGTTTTAATTTCTCTTGGATACATACTTAGGAATTACTGAGTCATAGAGTAGGTAGTTGTATAGTTCTATAAGAATATGCCAGACATTTTCTAAATCAGAGAAAAAAGTAGAATATCTGTTGTTACTCTTTCAATTCAGCATTATACTAGAGATCTAAACCAATGCAATAAAGTAAGGAAAATAAATAAATAAAAGCATTGAAAAGTTTAAAACTAAATAATTGAAGCTGTCTTTATTCACAAATAATGACTGTGTATGTTAACAATCCTAGAAATCTACAAAAATCTACCAAAACTAGTTAGTGAGTTTGGTAATGTTGCAGAATATAAGCTCAATATAAGTAGTCTTTTGTATTTTTGTATATTAGCAATGAGCATTTGGAAAATGAAATAAAAATACCATTTCATTTAAAGTAACATCTAAATATATGATGTGCCTATAAATAAATTTAACAGGCTGAGTGGGGTGGCTCATGCCTTTAATCTCAGCACTTCATGAGGGCAAGGTGGGCAGATCATGAGGTCAGGAGATCAAGACCATAAGGCAAAACACGGGGAAATCCTGTCTCTACTAAAAATACAAAAAATTAGCTGGGTGTGGTGGCACATGACTGTAGTCCCAGCTACTCAGGAAGCTGAGGCAGGAGGAGCACTTGAACCCGGGAGGCAGAGGTTGCAGTGAGCCGAGATCACATCACAGCACTCCAGCCTGGGTAACAGAGTCAGACTCCATCTCAGAAAGAAAAAAAAAAGAAGAAAGAAAGTCAACAAAGTTTATGTAGGGCCAGTACAGCAAAAACTACAAAAATTGCTTTGAGAAATAATAAAAGAACTAAATTAGTGGGGAGATAAACCTTGTCATGGATCAGAAGAGTTGTTATATTTAAAAAGTCAGTTCTTCCCAAATTGATCTCCAGATCCACTAGAATTCTAAAAAAAAACTCCAACCAGCATTCTGGTAGAAATTTACAAGCTGATTCTACCATTTATATGGAAATGTCAATGATCAAGAATAAAAAAGGAGTAATATTATAAAAGAATAATGGTAAATAAATTCACTACCTATTTCCAGAATTACTATACAGCTATGAAAATCATGTGTTTTGTTGAAAAAAATAAAACATATATCAGTGGAAGAGAAGAGAGAATCCAGAAATAGATACTCACATATATGTCTAATTAATGATTCTTAGGACATATATGTATGTATACACACACACACACACACACACACATATATATAGAGTCACCGTTTTGAAGATTATCTATCATTATTTCCAAATAGGGAACATTAAGAGAACATATAAAGAAGCCACAATATAGGAGACATCATATTTATCTCCAATAAAGGGTTTTTTTTAGAGTGTGTGTATATATATATAATGCAGTCTGATAAGATAAACAGCACAATGAAACAATTTCTCAAAAGACTTGAATAGATACTTCAGAAAAGAAGATACATGAATGGTCAATTAGCATAGGAAAAGATGCTCCACTGTTTAGTCATCAGGGAGATCAGTCATTACAACAATGAGATACCAGTACATATCCATGAGAATGGTTGAAATTAAAAAGGCTGAAAATAGCACATGTTGGTGAGGATACAAAGCACTTGGAAGTCTTATACTTGTGGGAATGAACAATGGTACAACTCCTTTGAAAATCTAACAGTTTCTTAAAAGTTAAACATATACAAATCAGACGGACAGTCATTCCATTCCTAGGAATTTACACACGATGTCTGCACAATGATCTGTATGTGTGTTTCCAGACCAAACTGAGGGGCGGGCTGCTATTTCTCATGGCCCAGTAAGGAGATGCAGATGAACTGAGGAGGAAGAGAATTTTTACTTCTGCAGCTGGTTACAGGGAGAAGGCCTGGAAATTATCACCAGACCAACTCAAAACTACAAAGTTTCCAGAGTTTATGTACCTTCTAAGCTATATGTGTATGTGGAAGTGTGCATTCATCTAAATACATAAGTGATTAACTTCTTTCAATCTATAACTAAGTCTGAGTCCTGAAGACCTTCCTCTGGAGCCTCAGTAAATTCACTTAATTTAATGGGTCTAGGGACTGGGGACCCTTATCTTGTCTCTTGCTAAATCGCAGAGGTTTGGGGAGTTCCTTCAGACCTCCAATAAAACTTGTTTAATCCTAAATGATTCCTGTCAAGAATTCCTTCATTATTTTGTCTTGCTTTAAGGCCCAGGAAAAGCCTAGGCAAAACTCTTGGTGGGCTTTTGTTACATTCTAGCCTTTGTATAAGGGCACTGGCTTATTTTTTGCTCTTAATATTTAATTTGACCACTCAGTCAGTACTGAAACAGTAGTTAGGGAGGCCTGCATTAGTGAGACCTGGCCTTCCATATATGGATGCTCATGTTAGCTTCATAATAGCCCAAACCTGGAATGATAGTAACGTCCAATCACAAGTGAATGTATAAACAAACATGGTATAGCTGCACAAAGGAATACTACTTGCAATTACAAGGCATTAACTGTTGATGCAAATACTCATATGGATGGATTTTAAAATGAAGTTGATGCATGAAAGAAGGCAGACACAAAAGAACACAGGTATCATTTCATTTATAGAAAACAGTTAAAAATGCAAATGGACCTGAAATGACAGTGGCTCCTTGGAACTGAGGGTTGAAAGACGGATGAACTGCAAAGGGGTACAAGAAACTTTGGGGCGTAGGGAAATTCCTCTATCTTGGTTGTGGCAGTAGTTCCATTAGTGTATACATTTGTAAACATGCATTGAATTATACATTTTAAAGTGGTGCAGTCTGTTGTACCTAAATTATACCTTCATAAAGTTGATTTCATTATCTTAATTTCTCCATACTAGCAATTAGCAGCTAGAAAATGAAATGCAATAAAATATAATAGAGATTAATAGCCGGAATCATTATATGCTTAAGAATATATGCAATGAAGCAGGTACAAGGCCCCTAAAAGCAATTGGTGAGAAAATTAAATAAGACTAAACAGAGAAATATATATCATGTTCATTGATTGGAAGACTCAATGTTGTTAGCATAGTACATCCACACAATTCTGATTAATATTTCTAGTAAGAGATTTTAGAGAAATTTAAAAACTAATTTCAAAATGTATTTGAAAATCAAAGAACCTAGAATAGGCAAGTCGGTCTTGAAGAAGCAATAACTTGGAGGACTTACTCTGCTAGATTTCAAACCTGATTTTAAAGCTATAGTAATTTAAAAATGGTAGTTTGGTGTACGTATCCATAAATACATCAAAGTAAAAGAATACAGATTCAAACAATATGCCCACATATGTACAGTTATTTAATTTTTTTAGTAGAATCTTTTTTATTCATTAAAAAAACTCAAAACCCCCAAATGAAAAAGTTTTCCAACCACACACAGGAAAGGTATGGGTACAGGGGGTGTCTGTCCCTCTAGTCCTGGCCCCCAGCCCATGTGGTTTTGGCAGCAATAAGGGGTGTGGGGTAATGGCCCCCAGAATTAAAATGGTGTATGTGTGTATGAGAAGGAAAGTGGGGCAAAGTTGTGGGAAGCGGTGGAGGGGAAGGAACAAAGGAGGTCAGTACTGGGAACACTGAAGGTGGGAGGCCATTTCATAACACTGCTTGTTGGTGAAACTGCCATGGACACTTTCTTGGCCTATCAGCATGTCTAGCGTCTTGGCAGTCATGGTGACAATGGCATTGAAGGTGGGGGCTCCACTGATGCTCTTCATATGAAGATCCACGGTCAATTCCCCATCCTGCAGCAGTGAGTCTGGGACCACAGTACATTTCTGGCCCCCCAGTGTCAGCCCATTCATGAACAAGCTTGACCGGTCTTTGCCAACCAGGACACCAACCTCAGCTGGGGTGATGTTGATGAAAGTTTTCCCTGGGACGGCGGCCCAGACAGAGGGCGAGTCCTTGTAGCCCACGATGGCCACGTCCTAACAGGTCCCGTCCGCCACCAGGCTGTAGATAGAGGCATCCACCCGGCCATTGCGCTTCTGCAGGGGCTCCTCTGGTCGCTGCTGCTGGTGCCGCTGTTGCTGGCGGGCGCGAGAGGCAGAGAGCTCAGGGCAGGCGCTGCCGTCCTGACCAAGGCACTGGCACTGCCAGAGACACCAACGCCCTTCATTGGGGAAATGAAAGACTTTTAAGTAAAACGTTTTTGAGTGAAATAATATTTGTTGTTTTAAAAAGTTAATATTAACAACCACTCTCCACCATACACTGAAATTAACTTGCGGTATGAAAGTTAAAATGAGAAACCTTGTGAAGGAAAAACAGGAAATAGTTTCATGAACTTGACATACGCAAATATTTCTTAGATGAGATACCGTAGCACTCACCATAGTAAGCAATCAAGTGAATTGCACTTCATTTTTAAAAACTTTCTGCTTATTATGTTTTGTTTAACAACTTAAAAGCTATCTGTAGACCAGAAATAATTATTTGCTATATAATATCAAAAAATGTATATATAAATGGACTCATTCAACATATATAAAGAACTCCTCGGCCGGGCGCGGTGGCTTAAGCCTGTAATCCCAGCACTTTGGGAGGCCGAGACGGGCGGATCACGAGGTCAGGAGATCGAGACCATCCTGGCTAACACGGTGAAACCCCGTCTCTACTAAAAAGTACAAAAAAACTAGCTGGGCGAGGTGGCGGGCGCCTGTAGTCCCAGCTACTCGGGAGGCTGAGGCAGGAGAATGGCGTAAACCCGGGAGGCGGAGCTTGCAGTGAGCTGAGATCCGGCCACTGCACTCCAGCCTGGGCGACAGAGCGAGACTCCGTCTCAAAAAAAAAAAAAAAAAAAAAGAACTCCTATAGATTACAAAGAAAATGACAAACACCCCAATATATCAATGAGCAGAAACATTTGAAAAGGTCTTTTCCATAAGAAGTTATCTGAATGAACAGTAGGTATGAGAAAACCAAAATAGGATATCTCCATACACAGGGTAGAATGGCTATAATTTAAAAGACTGAAAATATTAAGTGTGTGGGAAGGTACAGCACCTGGAAATGGCCTGTATCTTTCATAGAAATGTAAAATAATACAACTTCTTTGCAAAACTCTGTGACCATTTTCTACCCATTCACCAAACGATTTCATCCCTAGGTTTAGATACCCAGGAAAATAAGTAAAATAAGTATAAGTATGTATATTCACAAAAATAATTGTACGAGAATATTCATAGTTACTTATGCACAGTAGCCAACAAGCAAACCTGTCTCCCATCAGAAAAATGGATATCAAATTGTGTGATAATCATACCATCAATAGGATATTACTTGGCCAAAACAAAATGAAACAAGAGAAAAACACAATCCAACAAATTAGTGTCATATATAACCACCTAAGTAAGAAAAGTCAAAACAAGAGAACATACTAAATGATTAAATGATTCCTTTTCTTTTTTTTTTTTTTTTGAGACAGAGTCTTGCTCCGTTGCCCAGGCTGGAGCGCAGTGGCGCGATCTCATCTCCGCTTCCCAGGTTCAATAAATTCTCCCTGCCTCAGCCTCCCAAGTAGCTGGGATTACAGGCACCTGCCACCATGCCTGACTAATTTTTGTATTTTCAGTAGAGACAGGGTTTTGCCATGTTGGCCAGGCTGGTCTCGAACTCCTGACCTCAGGTGATCTGCCTGCCTCAGCCTCGCAGTGTCTTAGGATGACAGATGTGAGCCACCAGGTCCGGCCAAAATGATTCCATTTTTATGAAGCACATGAATAAGCAAAATTAATCTATGGTGGCTGCTATAGTTTAGATATTGGTCCCCTCAAAATTACATGTTTAAATGTGGTCCCCAGTGTTGGAGGTGGGGGTTAATGGGAGGTGTTTGGGGCATGGGAGTGGATCCCTCATGAATAGAATAATCCCCACCGGTGGCTGGGAGAAGGTAGTGAGTGAATCGAAGAGTGAATTAAACACAGCCAAGGGAAGACCCAAGTCTCATACTTCTCTTGCATATTCCAAAGTTCCAGGGAAATTCCAGGTGATAGAGGTTATTTCCCGTACTGTTAAAGCAAGGTTGCAGACACTTGGGAATTTTGGTCCCAGTACTCTAGGAGGGCACATCTCTGTCCTGGAAAATAATACAGGAATGAATTCTCTTCCCGTGACTCATTCTGCTCATTCTTCCAGCATCACAAAAACCAAAAAATAGAAATATGGCCAAACACATGATTTGCTATCCCTCTTCTTCGGGTTTCTTACCTGTTACTTATGGATAATAGCTTTACCTTAAGGATTATGAAGATACAATGTCCAAATATGAGCAGTTTTGAACAAAATGCCTTGTACGAATTGGTCAATGAATAATTACTAAATAATTATGTGAATATTTACTGAATTATATGAATCATATGAATAATTACTGAATAATTATTGTGATTGCTTTTATTGGCAGTGCTGAAAACTCATCCCTGTGTGACCTCATGTAAGCCATGTAACTTTGTGAACCTGCAGTTTTATCATACTTGACAGATTTTCATTCTGACACAGAATGTCAGGACTCCCAGACCCCAGAAAATGCACTGACTTAAAGCCTTTGATGCATCTCAAAGCAATATCCTTACAGTGTCATTGGAGGATGGTGTGGGCTGCAGAGATGGATGCTTTCAAATGGGATTGATCCAGTTCTCCTTCCTTCACTTCCACATGAATGCTGGGCAACCCAGGGTCACACCCACTGCACCCTCAACTCAGGCAAGTCCACCAGCCAATCTTAGGAGACCTGGGCTACAGGACAGTCTCCCAAGTTCCAGGCTCACAAAACCTAGGTGGGAATGAAAGCTGAGAAAGTGAGGAGGTGGTTCAGGGGGTCACTCTTTCCTACTCGTTCCTCTCCCCTCAAACTCACCTTCTATTGCACAGCAACACTGAGGATCACCAACCAACCCTGACCATAACCTTGATCTTGCCATGTTCTGTTAGTGGAATGCAACCAAAAATCAATGGTGTTAGTCCAGCTCAACAAAATATACATCAAACCATATTCCACAAGAACTGCTCATGGCCCTGTTCTTTTCAGTATATGGGAAAACAAAATGGAAACAACAAAATAGCATCAAGTTTACAAAAATTCCCAAGATAGATGGTCACACATGTTTTCAGGAGACCTCTATATAAATGATGTTGATCACTTGATACCTTGAAAAGAGCTCTTGTGGCACTAGAATGACATCCATAAGTGACAAGTATAAAATGTAGTGCTCAGTGACATTAAAAAACAAATCAACCCACATAGAGGAAGAGCTTTGGACGTAGGGATGCCAAACTGGTCTTGGGTGTGATGAAAACCCAAGATGGTGCCCCAGTAAGATAAAAGAAATCAACATAACAATGGGATGCAGCAAGAAGAATACTGAGACAGGAAAGAAAACATTTTTAAAAAATGAATTATTCATTCACTTTCTAGTGGATACAGAAAAAACTGCAGAAGACCCAGAGGATATCAGGGCAGGCTAAAAGTTTGATATCTTACACTTGTGGAGAAGCCTTAAGATGTGTTTTAACTTAGAGCAGGTGGGGTGACTTCATGACTACCATTAAGAAAATATAACCTGTTGGGAAACTGTTTCTGCCTTGATGATTTTGTACAGACAAGAGCTAAACAGTGAGGAATATGCTTAGATGTATTGGGAAAGAGATGGGTCTGTGCCATTGTCACAAGGGTACACAAATACTGAGAGTGAATGCTGAAGGAATGATCCCATTGGTGGTGACCCTCAGGTGAGACCAGGGTGCCTGTGTTTCAGCAAAGCCTGGGCAATTGGAATGCAGGCTCCTAAGATTCCATGACACCCCCACCTTCTAATTCTGTTATTGCAACTGGAGACCGTTACCTGGCACGCTGGCCACAATCTCCCTCACTCTTGTTAGAGTCTGAGCTACAGGCAGTGCCTTCAGCTCTGAGCTAAGGTACCTCGAACCTTGTTTTTGTGGTTAAGGATCCTAAAGTGCTGTGCGGAGTGATCACGTTTTTCTCAACAGTAAGTTAAGAATTTCAGTTACTGACATCCCTCAGTCCTGATTAAACCTATTTGATTCCACCAATTTTTAACCCACCATATATTTGTGTTTCTTCTCCCCAGTCCCTGACTCCACCTCTTCTGCCACAAACGTCAGCATGGTGGTATCTGCTGGCCCTTGGTCCAGTGAGAAGGCAGAGATGAACATTCTAGAAATCAATGAGAAATTGCGCCCCCAGCTGGCAGAGAAGAAACAACAGTTCAGAAACATAAAAGAGAAATTTCTTGTAACTCAAGTGGCCTACTTCCTGGCCAACCAGCAGAATAAATACAGTAAGATCTCTAGGCTCACCATCATGAAAGTGATGAATGACATCCTGTCTTCTCTCTGAGAAACTAAATGCTCTCTCCATCAAAAATAATTTAATCCTTCCCCTACTTCTAGGAAAATAGAAATGGGTATTTTAACATTTTGTTAAAGTTGGAAGACAGAGGTACCAAAGTATTTGGCAACTTTCCATGTTTGCAGTCAGGTGGGGGTGGGACTAGAGTTCAAATCCCAGTTGCTGATTTTCTGACACAGGCACAGAACGACCTGTTTTCTCCAAGAGGCTAAATCATGTTTTCAAGAATCCTCTCTGTACCATATAAGATCCGGCAGACAAATAACATCTAGTCTGTTGTTCTAAATGTCTGGGGCTAGTGAACTTTTATTCAGTTCAAGCTTCTGTTGAGGCCCAATAGGCAAAGCTCTGTTCTAGGGACCCTGAGGGAAATTTGGTGATAGTACCCAGTACCCGCTCTGAGGGGCTTCAAGAGGAGTCTGCTCCCAATAGAACCTGTGGTAGCTATAAGTGACAGCATCAAGAGCAGGGAGTAGGGGCCGGGTGCGGTGGTTCACTCCTGTAATCCCAGCACTTTGGGAGGCTGAGGTAGGCAGATCACAAGGTCAGGAGTTTGAGACCAGCCTGGCCAACATGGTGAAACCGCGTCTCCACTAAAAATACAAGAATTAGCTGGGCATGGTGGCAGGTGCCTGTAACCCCAGCTACTTGGGAGGCTGAGGCAGGAGGATCCTTTGAACCCAGGAGGCAGAGGTTGCAGTGAGTCAAGATCGCGCCATTGCACTCCAGCCTTGGGGACAGGGCAAGACTCGAAGGAAAAAAAAAAAAAAGCAGAGAGTACCCTGGTGAGAGGAAGTCCTGCTTCCTGGGGCACAGGCTCTTGTTCCTAAAGAGGAAGAAAGATCGCACCCGAGAATGTGTGGAAGTAGCAGTGCAGTGGGCAGAGCAGGGACCCGGGGCCTGTGTCCTGCACTCCATCCAAGTTGCTTGTCTTTTCTAATCCTCAGTTTTATCATTTGATCATAGAATACTACAATAATACCTACCTCTGTAAATTGCTGCAGTGAATTACATGAGCTATTTCTTGCCAATCTCCTGGAACAGTTACTGGCACAGAGTAAACACTATCTATTAGTTCTTCATTCTACTGTTTCTAAATTAACACAAACTTTATTAGTATTTGGGCATATTTCCTTCATGGCCTTATGGTCTTATGTCTCATACTTTATGTTTCAGATACGATTCTTAAAATCTTATCTGAAGATATGATTTAGAAATCAAAGATTTAAAAAATCTTTGTCATACTTGTCCTTGAAATTCCCAGTAAAAGGGAAACCATCAGTCCCATAGTCCTAGGGGCCTTCCCGACTTACAAGAAATCACTGCTTCATGGCCCAGTGCAGTGTTTTAGAGGAGAGGCTGAAGGCTTGGGAAAGCGGCCCCGCATTCAGACTCAGACCTCAGGGGCTGTGAGTTCTGACTCCACTTCGTTGTGGTTGAATCATCTTGTCAATTTCCTTGATGTGCCCTTGAGTTTCTCTTTCTTCGTCTCTAAATTTTGGAGGATCAGATGCCAGAAATTCGGGAGACTGAAGAGTAAAGATGTGGAAATCCCTGCCTAGAGCCTGGTAGCGGGGACAGTTTTGTCCTTGGGATGGACCTGCCTCCTGCCCTGTAGGCAGTGACCACAGCAGCATGTCCAGCCTTCCACTGAGGCAGGCGTGTCTGTCTTTTCTCAGAGTATGAAGAGTGCAAAGACCTCATAAAATCTATGCTGAGGGATGAGCTGCAGTTCAAGGGGGAGAAGCTCGCAGAGCAGCTCAAGCAAGCTGAGGAGCTCAGGTGAGGGGGCCCCGTGGGGGCAGGCAGGTGGGCAGGTGTGTAAATCTCTGACGTACAGCAGCTCGGCGGGAGAAGTAAGAGCTAAGCTGGGTCAGGGAAGGGCAGGAATTGCCATGGCAGGCTCACGACACACAAATATTTATCAAACAGAGAACAAGGATAATAATAAGTTATGGGTTGCAGTTGTTTCTCAGAGCCTTGTTTTCTCTTTTTCAAACAAGTAATTGTTGAGGTGAAATTTGCATAACACAAAATTAACCAAAGGAGTGGGAACCACCCAGCAGCATTCAGTATACTCAAAATGGTGTGTCATCACCACCCCACTTACCCTTGGTCAGAATCACTTCCTGACTGGCTACGGCGTCTCATTCTTCCACTCAATCAATGTTGCCTTCTCGGCCCTGTCATTCTTTTCTTCTTTCATCTTTTCAATTCGCCCCATCTGCACCTGGCCTCATTTCTGTCCCTGGCTTTGTATCTATCGCCGCAAGATGCACTATGCGTATTTTCACATGGAAATGTCCGTGGCCAGGGTGAGGAACTGAAAGGATGTCTTTTTGAAATGGAATTAGGAAGACACCTACTTTTGTTTACAGAAGAGAAAGATGAATGAAATATCATCAAGGATCTTACAGGAGTCCTCTCTGATACAGAGGAAGCCTGTAAACCATTTTCTCTTCTTTCTCTTGGCCACAGACATTCCTTTAAACATGTGCTGACCTTCTGCTTGGAGGTCTCCTTGAGGACATTGTCTCAGAAATCTCTGTTGCAGTATTAGAACTGATCACTCATCCCTTTCCACTGTTAAATGTTCTCTACCCTCTCACCTTAGGCAATATAAAGTCCTGGTTCACTCTCAGGCACGAGAGCTGATCCAGTTAAGGGAGAAGTTACGGGAAGGGAGAGATGCCTCCTGCTCATTGACTCAGCATCTCCAGGCCCTCCTCACTCCGGATGAGCCGGACAAGTCCCAGGGGCGGGACCTCCAAGAACAGCTGGCTGAGGGGTGTAGGCTGGCACGGCACCTTGTCCACAAGCTCAGCTCAGGTAAGGTGGCCACAGGCCCTGATGACCCCAAACCCCAGGCTTATGAGAGACTCCAGACCTCCACACTTTCACAATGACGGTTGTATCGGTGGGGCTTTTTTCCACTAAACATATGTGGCCATGACATGACCAGGACTTCCTGGGTAAGAACAGAGATGAGAAACCCATGAGGTTGGAGGTCACAGTATTGCAAATGTCCCTCCTTCCTTGATGGAAGGTGGTCTTTGGAGCAAGAGGCAGTATCTGTCTAGTTTTAAAGGACAGGAAGGAGGCTGTGACGGGAGGACGCTTGTTAGAGTGAAAAGAGCTCTGGACTAAGAATGAAGGTTCCCAGGCTGTCTCTTCAGCAATGTTCTTAGTAACTGTTGGTGAGTGATTTATTTATCTTTCCTGGGTTACTGTCTCTCATTCTGCAAAGGCAGACACATTATCTCTTGCAAGTGTCTCTATCATTCAAATGCCGGAACACTTATGACTGCTTTTCAGAATGAGATGAAGCCCCTCGCCGTGTGGTGTTGGAGAAGGCACCTGATGTGGGGGCATTTGGTGGTAGGAAGGGCTTTAGACTGGAGCACTCCCCACGGAGAGAATGTCCCTGAATAACACAGCAGAAGCCACGTGGAGGGCCTGTGCATTCTCCAGATGTATAGAGGACTGTGGGACAAGTTTGTCCTCTCCTAAGAGAAAGAATTAGTTTCTAAATGCAAACTGTGACAGGACACCAAGCCCATGCCTGGGAATCAGATCTGTGGCGGGATGGGGGAGACAGCTGCCAAAGGCCAGAGAAAGGCTGCACAAGCCTCCAGTGATATGGGGAGCAAAACGTCTTTTCAGTGTTTGGCCACATCTTGATGGTGGCCCTCCAGATCAGAAATGCATTGCCTGATGGATCAGGAAACAACGCCAGGGCATTTTGTTAAAGATAAAACATGAGAGCTTTCAGTTCAATGCTGACCCATCATAGATGTTCATGTCTCTGTGCACATTGGGCTGACTGTGCTTGCAGAGTGTGAAGTGGGAAATATCTGAACGAACACTTCTGTATTTACAGAAGATGATGAAGATGAGGATGAAAATGATAAAGCTGAGGAGGTCGATAAAGTACAGGAATCACCTGCCCCCAGGTAAGACTGAATAATCAGGAGCAGGTAATGGGTGGTAACATATGGAAAAGGTCTCAGCAAGAACACAAAGGGAGTGAAGGTAGTCACGGATTCCGGATGCAGGATAAAGAAAGCTGCAGAGTACACTGATTTCTTGCACTCACCTAACAAGGAAATAGGCCTGTTAACATGTTTGTCCATTGTCTTCATGGTACCTTAAGGAAGACCCTCAATAAACTCACTAGCCCCAGGGACTTCCTGCACACACAGAGAAGGCCTGTTCTACCCTGTTGTGAAAACCAGGAGGAGGTGCAAAGCTGCTTTCTCCATGGTTGTCTTTAGATACTTGTTATGAATGATAAATAGCAAAGAGGCAACAAGCAGAGGAATTAGGAAGTACCTAGCAAAGTTAAACACCAGGAAAAGTACCTAGACAAAAAAAAAATACATTTTATCTCACAATGTTAAAATAAAAAGGCCTAGAAGGCACACCATGTCTGGAGTCTATAATGGGTCCAAAGCCTGCGTTCCCTTGGCCACAGTATGTGAAATTCAACCCAGCTTAGACACAGGGTGTGGCAGCTTTGTCTCTCTGTGTGTGCTGTGTGTACTGTACAGGGATAGCTGAGTCTTCATCCTCCTCAGCTCCTATCTGTCCAGTGCAATGAACACCAGTTGCTCTCTTCCTCTCTGGCTCCCATGGCAGCCATGCTCCATTGCAGAGAGAAGAGGATTGCCTGTTCTCTCTTAATGGGAACCTCTTGTTTGCTTTCTGGAACCACTCTCTTATGCCTCCTGTCAAAACCAGCTAGGACTCCCTGGGGTCCAATCCCTCTCGGTCTAATCTTCTGTCATCTCTATCCCACCTGGCTCATCAGGGAGGCGCAGAAGGCTGAAGAAAAGGAAGTCCCTGAAGACTCACTGGAGGAATGTGTCATCAGTTGTTCAAATAGCCACGGCCCTTGTAACTCCAACCCGCCACACAGGAACACAAAAATCACATTTGAGGAAGACAAAGCCACCTCAACTCTGATTGTAGATGGTGAATCCTCTCAAGATGAATGGCAGGATACTCTAAACATTCTCCCAGGTAACCTCTATTTTCCTTGTGTCTCCTACCTCTGTCTAGGCTATGGAAGATCAATTCTGAGGATGGGCTGTATACACACATATTGGTTTGAGTCAGAAACTAGGATGGAGCTAGGTACGGTGACTCACACGTATAATCACAGTACTTTGGGAGGCCCAGGTGGGTGGATCACTTGAGATCAGGAGTTCAAGACCAGCCTGGACAATATGGTGAATCCCATCTTTACAATAAATACAAAAAATTAGCCAGGCATGCTGCTGCATGCCTATAGTCCCAACTACTCAAGAGGCTTAGGTGGAAGAATTGTCTGAGCCTGGGAGGTAGAGGCTGCAGTGAGCCGTGATTGCACTGCGACACTCCAACTTAGGCGACAGAGCAAGAACCTGTGTCAAAAAGAAAAAGAGAGAGAGAGAGAAAGAGAGATAGAGAGAGAGAAGTGAAAGAGGAGAGAGAGAATGAGAAACTAGGATGGAATATTAAACACAGATACCAGTGGATCAGAGAGCTTTCCTGTCCTCCTTGGCCTATGTCATACCTTTGTCATCCTGGCTCCAGTATCAGGTTATTGGAACAGAGGCAGGTGTGACAAAACCATAGCTACCCATGTACAGGAGGAGTACAGGAGGTATCTGTCAGGCCTCTTAGCTCAGTTCCTATGTCTCTTGTCAGCTGCAATGGTGTAATTTGTGTCTCTGAACAATGTCCGTGGAGTTTCTTTGCCTGTCTGAGGCCACTGACAGCCTTGTCCATTTATTTGAAGATGTTCTTTCCCTGGTTTCACTCTCCTCATCTCCAGTCTGGATCTCCTTTAAACCAGCTTGTCTCAACTATTCAGTCAACTGAAACCAGGACATCAACACTTGTACCCTTATCTTGCTTATAAGTTTCCATAAAGCAAGCCTGGGTCCTGAGTTCTTCACCCTATGAGTGGCCACTGTTTCTGGGTAGCACCACAGATTTCTTTGCTTTCTTTCTTTTTCTTTTCTTCCTTTTTTTTTTTTTTTTTTTCTTGTGATGAAGTCTCACTCTGTCACTCAGGCTGGAATACAGTGGCACGATCTTGGCTCACTACAACTTTTGCCTCTAGGGTTCAAGTGATTCTCTTGCCTCAGCCTCCCGAGTAACTGGTACTTCCAGTGTGCGCCACCACGCCTGGCTAATTTTTGTATTTTTAGTAGAGGTGGGGTTTCACTATGTTGGCCAGGCTGATCTTGAACTCCTGACATCAAGTGATCTGCCTGCCTTGGTCTCCCAAAGTGCTGGGACTAGAGGCATGAGCCACCTGCCAGCCCCACAGATTCTTTGTTAAGCAAAAGTTGTTAGAATTAATCTATCAGTTCAGTTTTCTATATAAATTTCTCTAACCATTCATTGACCATGATATATGAAGAGATAAATCAGTATTGCAGCAGCAGTTCTGGAAATCAGTTAGGGCAATTTTTGAAAATCTTAGGGAAAATGATTTAATTGTTTGTGCTGACTCAGGTCAGAGGATATAAGATTAAGATCCACCAGATGAGGGAGATTTTGTCCCACGGATCTGAAAAGCAGGCTCATCTACTTCTGTCAAGACTTAATCTAGGGCACATTAGAACGTTCCTGTCAGAATATCACATTCTTACACTGAGAATATTTATGTCCTTGTGCTATGACTGGACACTGATTTGGTCTTGTGTGAAGCGTGATTTGCTTAATGTGACCTGCTCTTCTGAATTTGTTTACAGAAAATCCAAATGATCATGAGGAAGAGGAAGGGAAAGCGCCAGTGCCCCCCAGGTAACTCTGTAGATTTGTGGGATGTTAGTACAATAGTGACACCGGGAGACTGTAGATCCAGGGAAAAATAGAAAGTGACGAACAGAACTGCCTCATCCATTCATTCAGCTGCAAATTATACGTTTTAACAATGCTGTCTTTTTGACTGTGGTACTTGAGTAGGTTACACATTTCTTTCTTTCTTTTTTTTTTGAGACAGAGTCTTGCTGTGTCTCCCAGGCCAGAGTGCAGTGGCATGATCTCGGCTCACTGCCAGCTCTGCCTTCTGGGTTCACGCCATTCTCCTGCCTCAGCCTCCCAAGTAGCTGGGAATACAGGCACCTGCCACCATGCTGGGCTATTTTTTTTTTTTTTTTTTTTTTTTTGTATTTTTAGTAGAGGTAGGATTTCACCATGTTAGCCAGGATGATCTTGATCTCCTGACCTTGTGATCCGCCTGCCTTTACCTCCTAAAGTGCTGGGATTACTTACAGGTGTAAGCCACCGCGCCTGGCCAGGTTTCAAATTCTTAATCCCCTCTTGCATAGGAATATGCAATCAGTTGAGCCAGGTGAACTAACCAAACTCAGGGATGTCACCTGTTCTCTCCCATGTGGTTAATCCAGAGTGAGACGCATGTATACTTTCTACATATTTGATGTCAGCGTGTTGGCAAGTATTTCATTACAAAACAGGGAAATGGTAATTTATGTCAAAATATTTTAAAAATGGGCTTTGAAAAGATAAGATCTGTGTATCTGGAATGCCTCAAGAGCTGTGTTTACTTGGGTGCTGCATGTAAACATCAACACATTTAAGCATAGGAAGCCAAGCCCTGTGTCAGTTCTCTGCGCTGCAAGTCGTGATCGCGGTTTACAGGGAGAGTCTGGGACCTCCCGCAGCAGCTCATTTGTGACAAACGCGCTGAGCACCTGCTGCTTGCGTTTGCTCTGTCCCCAGGGCGGTCACATCCACCCCACATTTAGAAGGATAGATTTTTCTGTCTTGGAGGAGACTACCCCTTTGGTTTCTGTGACCACTCCCTTATGTGTCCCATGAAACCACCTGAGATGCTGTGGTGTTGAATCCCTCTTGTCACTCCTCTCCTGTCTGGCGCATCAGGAAGCTGCAGGAGTCTGAAGAGAAGGAAGTGCTGCAGGACTCTCTGGAGGAAAGTGTTCTGACTTCCTGTAGTCACCATGATATGTCCCAATCTTACCAGCCTTGCGAAGCCACTTTCTTGGCACTGGACGAACAGAAAGTTTGCTCTGCTCAGGACGTAGCCAGCGAACACTCCAATTCCAAAGGGGAGGAAACCCCACTTGGCTTCCCAGGTAGGCTCCCTATTCTTGGCACCCCACGACCAGTCTAGAATGACAGATGCTATACCTTCAGATGGACCCTATACTCATACACTGGTTAGAACCAGGCTCTAGGATTGAGTTTGAAGAAGGCATCCCATGAGTCAGAGAGTTTTGCTCCATCCTAGCTGCAAATCACATGTCATCTTTCATCTTTGCCCCACTAGCAAATCACTGTACCCAAGGTTGACCTGACAAATTCACATGCACCCCTGCGGCCTGGATGCGGGATTTATCCATCAGTCCTCCCAATTTAGATTGAATCTGTCAACTCACATGGGATTTCTACCCAAACAGCCTGAGTTTTTATGCTGTCCAAGGCCATTGGCAGCCATTTCTATATTCCTGGGGCTGTCATTACTCTTGTTCCCTTCTGTCAGGCTAGACACTGTCTCTTTTTAGTTGGCTTGTCTTAGCTAAGAAATCTCTGAGTACCAGAACATGAACACCACTATTGGACTTTTGATGTTTCTCTGAAAGAAGGCTGGGCCCTGGAACTCCCTACAAGATGAAAGGCCAGTGTTTCTGCAGAGCATGAGAGATTCTTTTGACGCAATCTATCCATCTAAATGTGAATTCTACAAAACCACCAACGGTAACTTATCAGAAGGAAGCATGCTGAATACTGCAGTAACCCTCCTGGAAAGCATTGAAGTGGATCCCCAGGATCTCTCAGTAAAAAAGGATGTGTTTAACTGTGCTGTGGCTCAGGACAGAAGGGACTATGATGATGACCTGTTATGTTAAGGAGATTTGCTCCATGGCTCAGGAAAGTAAACCTAGTGGCTTCTCACAAGGCTCATGCTGAGGCCTCCTAGGAAGTTCCTCTCACAATAGGCTGTTATGACACTGAGTGTATTTATGCCACTGTGTAGGTTTGGACACAAGTGTGTGCATGTATGAATGGGATCAAGTTCATGTGACTGGTTTTCTCTCAATGTATTTGCAGAAAAGCAACTTGGTCTTGAAGAGGTGAAAAGACAAGAAACAATTGCTCCCAGGTAATTGAGAAAAATCAGGAACTGTCAATTCAGGGTGATATCTGTACAACTCATATCCACAGAGAACCAGAAAGTCCTGAATATACCTAATGCATCCCTTCAGCCAACCAGAAATGATCCTTTTGGACAATGTTTTCTGTTTTCATTGTGATACTTGTACTATTTGCCATTTCTTATTAACTTCTCAAGTTCCGTACACAAAACCAGTTGACCTTGTGAACAACTAATCAGTCACAGAGATTTCCTGCAAGCAGATATGTTCTTCTTATGGTTTCAACCACCCTGAGATGCATATCTGCTTTCTGCTGGTTTTGCATTAGCACAGTGGTGAGTGTTCCACGGCAAGAAAGTTTGATAGAAAAATTATTATTATACCATGCCACGAGATTAAGAGAAAGGGGACTTGATGACATGAGATTTTGGGGATATTATAATGCCTCAAAATCTGTGCTTACTTGGCCAATACGTATAAAATTCAATACAATTTAAGAAAAAAGGATGAAACCACTGTTCTGGGACATGATAATCAGTAAGTCATGACTGTACCATACAGAAACACTCAGTCTCCTGCCTCAGAAAATCATAATCTGGCCAGTACTTGATGCTTCTCTCTCTCTTGTCTCTCTTTCCGTCTGTATTGCTCACCTACCCCATGGCAACCACACTGCAACCCACCAAGAAGAGGAGAATATTGAACTCTTTAATGGGTTGACCATTTGCTTTCTGTGATCGCTCCTTCATGCCTCACATGAAATCCAACTAGGGCTCTGAAACTTTTTGGATTAATCTGTAGTCCTTCCTACCCTGCAGGCTCAGCAGGGAACCGCTGAGGGTGGACAAGCATGAAGTCCCCCGGGAGTTACTGGATGGATGTTATTTGATTGCTTCTGTTCTTCCTGACCTGACTCACTCCTGCCAGCCTTATAGGAGAACTTTGTATTCTTTTGAAGAAAAGCAAGTCAGCTTGGCTCTTGTAGACAGTGAGTACTCCATTGTGAACATGATAAATCTCTTATTGGTGCCCCAGGCAGACTTTGTAATCCTTGCACCGCGCACTCCTGGCTGGACTTAGACGTGTCATTGGTGTGGGCATCACTCGTAGACACAGGTTGATTTGCTGGAGCTTAGGCTGTAATGTTGGCTCTCCTGCTACCCACCTCCTTCTCTATGGCCTGGTTCCTGACAGGCCATGTATCGGTGCTGGTCTGTGGCCTGGGGATTGGGGGCCCCTGTTCTAAATCATCAAAACCTGAGTATTTGGTGAAGAAGGCTGAATATTACAGTCTCCCTCATACAATGCAATTTAGCTATTTGCCTAGAGTCTGTGGGGAAAAGGATTACTTCACTGTTTGGCCAGAGTCAGAATGGAGGATGTTGGGATGATGGCCTACTAGCACAGGCAGATTTTGCCCCATGGCTCAGGAAAGTCAATAAGCCAGTTTTCTCAAGACAAGACCTTATGCCTCCTGAAATATGTCTCTCGCAGTATCCTGTTCTCATACTGGAAAGTTAGATGTCTCTGTGTTAGGACTGGACAGTGAATTGGACATGTGTGGAGGGGAATCAGCTTAATGTGACAGCCCTGTCTGAATTTATTTGTAGAAAATCTAAATAACAGAAAGAAGATGGAAGACCAACAACTACTGTGCCCCAGGTAAGTCTCAGGAACTGTAGACTGTTCATTCACTGTTGACAGCTGGAGACTCCAGACCTAGGTAAAACAGAAAGTGCTATATATATATATATATATATCTCCTTTCAGCAAGTCACAAATTATCCCTAGTCATAAGATTGTCTATTTTCATGGTGGCACCTGCATAGGATCCCATTACTTCCTCCCTCTGACATTTAGTAACCCGCAGTTGGTTACTCAGGTCAACACACCTGACTAGGGAGCTCCTGCAATTGCCCCTTCTCTCTTGGGTGTGGGGCCACAACCAGTGTGATGCAGACTTGATTTTGGCTTGTTTCTCTTCATCATGTGTTAGGACTTTGGTAATAGGAAAAGGAACTAGAAAAAAACCATAGCCTGTCACTATATTGAGAATAAGAGGCCTGAAGGTGAAAGGTTTTGGAGGCTACACTTCCTCTAATGCTACAATCATGTACCTATTGCTTATCAACTTCAACTCATTTTATGCAAAACCACTGAAGCCACTGCTTTAAGTAATCTCTCCATACTGTGTGTCATGAGGGTGATAACAGAGGGCTTCCTTTCTCCCTCCCCATCGCCTTATAATCTGGCCAGTTCCCTGAGCACAGCCCCACACCACATTCCCTTGGAAGCCACACTTTATCCTACAAATTAGAGGATACTTTTCCTCCTTTTAAATAGATTCCCATCTCTGATTTCTGCAACCACTGTCTCAAACCTTCCACCAAATTCAGATAGACCTCCGTGGCACCTGATATTCCATGGATTAATTTTTAGACCTTCCTACCCCAACAGGCTCAATAGGCAACCGCTACAGGTGGAGGAGCATGAAGTCCCTCAGGAGTCATGGGATGAAGCTGACTCGACTCTTCCGATCCCTCCTGACCTGACTGACTCCTACCAGTCTGATATGAGGAGTGCCTTGCATTCATTAGAGGAACAGCAAGCCTGCATGGCTCTTGATGTAGACAGTGAGTACTCCGTTGTGAAGGTGATATAAGTCCTAAGTGGACCCCAAAATCCTTGGGCCTCCCACCCGTGGCTGGACTGAGAGTTGTCAACACTGTGAACTGGACCTAGATATACATGTAGATTTGTATTGCTCTGGAATCGAGTCTGAAACAAAGACGTAAGATTGGGTCCATGAACTTTGGCCTCTTCCTAGTCTCAGGCCATTCTTGTGGCATCCTGGATCAACTGTTAGGACACTGGACCCCAAGCAGGTGTGAAAAATTCACACCAATGTACGTAACACATGCCCAACAGGTGTCTGTCAGGCCTCTTAATCTGAATAAACTTTGTCTTGCCAGCTATTGTGTTCCTTACAAGTTTCCTTCCCCAACCATGTTCCTTCAGGTTCTATGCCTGCCCAAGGCCAGTGGCATCTTTGACTACATTTCTGTTAGAGATATTACCCAGATTTCAATGAACCAAGCCTCATTCTCTGTGTCTTCGATGTTGGCCTGTCTTAGCAGAGCAGTCCATCACCTTTTGTTATGTTTGCAGAAGCAAGACTGGGCCTCGTCACTCCTAGATGCCATGAATAGCCAATGTTTCTTTATAGCACCAAAGATTCATTTTGATTCAAGAGGCTGTTGATTCCCCCCTTCATTCTAATTTCAGTGTCTAACATCCTCGCAACCATGAACAATGTGGGTATTTAATGATAGAAAGCTAGATATTTCCGCTAGAAAGCAGTTGGGGTATTTGCTTTAAATTGGTGTGAAAAATGTTGCATAACTCTGCACAAAATCAGGAGTGATGATATTGGGATGATGATCTACCACAACAGGGAGATTTCACCCCTAGGCTTAGGGAAGAAACCCAGAGCACCTCTCTCATGACAGGACCTCAGGCCTCCGGGAATATTTCTCTCACAGAGTCCTGTTCTCCCACTGAGGAAACCGATGTTTCTATGTTAGGATTGCACAGTGGATTGTTTGTGTGTGTAGGGGAACCTGCTTAATGTGTCTGTCCCTGTCTGAATTTATTTGCAGAAATTAGCAAGGATCAAGAGGAGCTAGTAGACCAAGACCCACCATGCCACAGGTAACTCTGAGGAATCATGGACAGTCAATTCAGTGTTGATATCTGGAGACTCCACATGCAGGGAAAGTCAGAGAGGGTGCTGAATATACCTGTTTCATCTGTTCAGCCAGCCATGAAATAGCCATGTTCATAATGTTGACTCTGTTCATTGTATACCTGTATTTGTTTTTTCTCCTTATTAATCTCTGTAAATTGTACTAGTCTGCATTCAGTTGACTCTGCTGAACTGATCAGTCACAGACATTTTCTGCGGTCCTCTTTTCTGTCCTTTTTGCTTAAAGTGAAGAAGAGGTGCACATCTGATGTCTGCCACTTTGACAATAACATGTTTGCAAGTATTTGATAGCAGGAAAGTGAGTGAAAATTACTCATGTCCTGCTACAATATTGAGAGCAAGGGATGTTGAGGATGCACTCACTCTGTCTGTGAAGCCTTACGAGCCTGTATTCATTTGGCCAGTGATGCTAATTTCAACAAATGTATGCAAAAGTGCTGAATGCACTGTCATGGCCATTTCACACAGGGATTGTTCCATCTCTTTCCTCCCCAGCTTATTGTCTGTCCAGTGCACCGAGCACCTGCTGCTCTCTGTCTCCTGCTCGAGACAGGGAAGCATCCTTGTATCTCTCTGAGGGGACTGTCCTTTGCTTCCTCTGGTCCCTCCTGTGAGCCTCCCTATAGACCCAGCTGAGTACAGTGGTTTTGGTTCTCTCTGGTGTTTACCTTATGTCGTCTTTACCCACCAGACTGAGGCAGGAGCTGCTAGAGGTGGAGGAGCAGGAGGTCCCAGAGAACTCCCTGGATGAAGTTTACTTGACTCCTTCGGTTCCCCATGACCTGTGTGACTGCCACCAGGCTTATAGCGGCACCTTGTACTCACTGGAGGATCAGCTCGCCTGCTCTGCTCTAGATATAGCCTGTGAGTACTCCAGCCTGAAGGTCACAAAGCTCCACCGTTCTCCCAGGCAGCCCCTATCTGTTTTGCTTTGTGCAACTTGTACAGCTGAGGCGGTTCATCTCTGTAGGCAGGCCCTGTATACTGAGCCTGTTTTGAATCTGGCTCTTGGATCTAGTTTTAAGCACAGACATCCACTAGGTGGAACTTCCTCTTCTGCCCAACTGGCTCATCTGTCACCTGGCATCTTCTCACAAGAGCAGGTTGTGCGTATCCAAACAGACCAGAGAAGGGGATGGTGAGGGATCGTTGCAAAATCTTGACAACAGTAGCTCACCTGGAGAAATCTGTATAACAGACTTTCTTTTTTTATTTTATTATTTCATTTTATTTTACTTTAAGTTCTGGGATACATGTGTAGAATGTGCATGTTTGTGACATAGGTATACATATGCCATGGTGATTTGCTGCGCCTATCAACTCGTCATCTAGGTTTTAAGCCACGCATACATTAGGTATTTCTCCTAATGCTCTCCCTCCCCTTTTCCCTCAACCCCCAACAGGCCCTGGCATGTGTTGTTCCCCTCGCAGTGTCCATGTGTTCTCATTGTTTAACTCCCACTTATGGGTGAGAACATGCGGTGTTTGGTTTTCTATTCCTTTGTTAGTTTGCCCAGAATGATGGTTTCTAGCTTCATCCATGTCATTCACTCTGCAAAGGACATGATCTCAATCTTTTTTATAGCTGGTGTAAGGAAGGTGTAAGGAAGGGGACCAGTTTCAGTTTTCTGGATATGGCCAACCAGGTTTCCCAGCACCATTTATGAAATAGGGAATCCTTTCCCCATTGTTTGTTTGGTGAGGTTTGTCGAAGATCAGATGGTGTCATTCTTTAAGATAGGGCATCTCGGCCGGGCGCGGTGGCTCAAGCCTGTAATCCCAGCACTTTGGGAGGCTGAGACGGGCGGATCACGAGGTCAGGAGATCGAGACCATCCTGGCTAACACGGTGAAACCCCGTCTCTATTAAGAAATACAAAAAACCAGCCGGGCGAGGTGGCGGGCGCCTGTAGTCCCAGCTACTCGGGAGGCTGAGGCCGGAGAATGGCGTGAACCTGGGAGGCGGAGCTTGCAGTGAGCTGAGATCCGGCCACTGCACTCCAGCCTGGGTAACAGAGCAAGACTCCGTCTCAAAAAAAAAAAAAAAAAAAAAAAAGATAGGGCATCTCTCTTTTCTGAAATTATGTTGCTAACTGCTGCCCTGAGCAGTGCCCTTATCTCTTTTCTGGCCACCCACATGTGCTTGCAGTTTTGCTCAATTATTTTGGAGGTCTGTTTCATGATTTCTGTGTCCCAAGCTAGATTCTCTACTTTAGGGGTCCCCAACCCCTGGGGCCATGGACCTGCGTTGGTTCATGACACACAGGAGGTGAGCAGTGGGCGAGCATTACCGCCTGAGCTCCGCCTCCTGTTGGATCATCAGCAGCATTGGATTCTCATAGGAGCTTGAACCCTATCGTGAATTGTGCATGTGAGGAGTCTAGGTTGTGCACTCCATATGAGAATCTAATGCCTGATGATCTGTCACTGTCTCCCATCACCTTCAGATGGGACCAACTAATTGCAGGAAAACAAGCTCAGGGATCCCAATAATTCTATATTATGGTGAGTTGTATAATTGTTTCATTATGTATTACAATGTGATAATAATAGAAATAAAATGCACAATAAATGTAATGTGCTTGAATCATCCCAAAACCATCCCCCCACACTGCTCCATGGAAAATTGTCTTCCTTAAAACTGGTCCCTGGTGCCAAAAAGGTTGGTGACTGCTATTGTATGTCCTCTGTGGTAGCTTCCCTCCACTGAAGCAGTCTAGTGTCCTTTCCTCCATGCAAGGCCATAGCTTACATCCTCTGTAGAGCGCTAGTAGATTTTACATGGATGGGATTGTAGTTTCAACCACGTGTTGGTCTCAGTGCTATATTCTCACAGAAGCCATTGACAACTCGTATATCTGATGAGGTGCTGGCCTAACTGATGAACAAAGCAGAGTGGTTCCCGTCCCCACGATCTCCAGAAAACCCTTCCTCTTAGCAACTTCCCCTTGAGACAGCAGCTTCACAGGATGTGTAGAGAAAAATATCCAACGTTCATTTCTTCTTGCTCATTCTTTTTTTTTTTTTTTTTGAAACGCAGTCCCTCTGTCACCCAGGCTGGAGTGCAATGGCATGGTATCGGCTCACTGCAACCTCCACCTCCCAGGTTCAAGCAATTCTTGTGCCTCAGCCTCCTGCGTCGCTGGGATTACAGGTGCCTGCCACCACGCCCAGCTAATTTTTGCCTTTTGAGATGGAGTCTTGCTCTTGTTACCCAGGCAGGAATGCAGTGGCACGATCTTGGCTCACTGCAACATCCACCTCCTGGGTTCAAGTGATTCTTGTTACTGAACCTCCCAAGTAGCTGGGATTATAGGCGCCCACAATCATGCCTGGCTGATATTTGTATTTTTAGTAGAGATGGGTTTCACCATGTTGGCCAGGCTGGTCTCGAACTCCTTACCTCAGGTGATCCACCGGCCTTGGCCTCACAAAATGCTGGGATTACAGGCATGAGCCACCGTGACTGGCCTAATTTTGCCTTTTTAGTAGAAATGGGACTTCACTATGTTGGTGAGGCTGGTCTCCAACTCCTGGCCTCAGGTGACCTGCCTGACTCGGCCTCCCAAAGTGCTAGAATTACAAGCATGTGCCACCATGCCTGGCCTGATTGTTGGAGATTTTACCCATCAAATCATCTTCTAGTAAGAGCAAGGAACTCTGTGATGTCAACAAAAATGTATGGCCTCTATCTATTTTGGTAAGTGCCTTTGATGTTGGGACCATCCCCTTTCCTGTTTTCCATTGCTCCCTGAGTTTCAAAGAAGCAAAGGCTTTTTTTTAGGATCACAGCAATTCATGAAACAGAAATAAAATACACATTGACTTTGCATCGGCTGTATGCCAGGCCCCTTGCTAAGCAAGCTCTGTCCTTGCTGTAACTCGTTCAGTGCTCCAGGGACACTCCCAAGTTTGCGGTGGCATCTCCATGTTAGAGCTGAGGATGCCGAGGCTCAGAAAGGTCCACTCACCTGCCCAGGATGTCTTGACTAGTTGCAGTGGGAACATAAGCCCCATATCTACCTGACTCCAGAGCACAGTCGCTGTTATTTATTTCTGTGTTGGCAGGAGAACGTGTCAGGGCTGAGCCAACATGGGTGCTCACCCTTTTTTATTTTGTAGAAATTAATTTGGAAAGATTTCAAGTTGAAACAGAAAAGTTGCTAGCCTGGTACAAAGAACTCCTGCAGCCCCTGGCGCAGATTCCCGAAGGAGGAATGCCTCTGTGCGCTTTGTCTGTGAGCAGAGCTAGTGGCTCCTCCAGCCCCTCCAGGGGGACCTACAGCTCCATGGGGCTCTCCTTGGAAAATCACACAGGGGATGAAAGGTCTTAGTCTCTCCCCAGCCCCTGTCCCCAGGGTTTCTACTCTCAACTTGGCCATCCTTGAGCCCCTGTAAATCTGCAGGGCTCTGTCTGAGGAGCACCCCAACCAGGACAGGGCTTCTACAAGGAGGAAGGGAAGTGCTCAGACACATGTCTCAGAAGTGACATGCCTCTGATATGGGCCGGCTCTGCCAGAGCATCATGAAACAGGGGCCTGGGGAGGCCACAATCCTCCATGCAGATGGGTTGAGATGAATGAATGCACCTGTCAAATTACACAAGGATGCATCCTGTGTGTGGGTTCATGACAATGGTGTGTGAATAGTGTGCACAGTGCACAGCCCTGACCCCAGCAGCGGTTTCCACAGGTGATCTGCTCCATCCATCCTCTCCTTACAGCGGAAAGCTTGGTAGAACCAAGGAGAATACAACCTAAATGATCACTTGATCTATAATTGAGCGCTTTTTCCCACCTGTCCAACTCACAATACTACCGTATTTTAGAAGTTTGAGAAAATATTTTCCCTTTTCTCCTGAAAATGCAAAGAATATTCAAAGTATAAGTTTAATAAGACTCAGTAGTCTAGCAAAGAGGGACAAAATGACATGACAAAATTAAGTAGTAATAATTAAAAACATTCCTAGACATTGATTCTAAACAGCAAGTGCAGAGGATCAGAAAGAGAGACCTGTGTTTGCCCAGTCTTCACCAATGAGATTTGTTGTTTCAGCATGTTGTTCTCATTTGCCCAATGTGAACTATCTTAAAATCTTAGAGTGTCCTAAGTGACTGATTGACTGATGGTTAACGATCAGTAAACTGTGCCCTGAGTAACTAAGGAGGCCACACCAAGCCAAGAGAAGTGCTCCTGGACAAAGACGCAGAAACTGGAAGGCACCCTGTGCAGGGCTGGGCCAGGGAGCAGCCAGCCTGACCCCAGGGGAGACTCTGTGTGAGGGAGTGGTGGGAGGTGATGCTGGATAGGATCACGGGGCAGAAGATAGTAGGAGCACACAGGCAGAGTGAGCAGGGAGAGCGGTGCAGTGGGCAGTGGAGAGTTTTCAGAAGCAGAGTAGGAACGTGGAAAGAACAGGGCTTTTGGGTGATAAATTGCTTGTGGTATAATTGCTCGCGTGGAGATGGCAGAATCAGAGAAAGCAGTTGCAGGGGTGTATGAAGCCAGGCATCAGTGATGAGTCTGTGCTCTCAGGAAGACGAAGGAGAACAGATATACAGAAGGCATTTTTAAGAAAACTTAGAGAAATCTTGGTGAGAATGAGGATGTGCAGAGGGGAGGAGAGAGAGGAGCCCTGCAGCAACGTGGATCAACCCCTGCAGGCCCCGTCCTTCTTCTGAGGCAGATCTGGACTGGCGTGAGGCCACCGGAAGTCTTTCCTTAGTCCACTTTCTGAGAGTGTGATTTCCTCTTCCTGTGGAAATAGCAATAATTTTTATGAGGGGTGCTGCCCGGACCCCACTGGAGGAGCGGGTAAGATGAGGACTGTGCTCGGTGTTATCTCCCTACAGAACCACACACGCTGATCGGTAATACCTGTGGCCCCTAAGTGTCCGTGAAGGGACTGGTCCCTCTAATACTTTGCTTATGGCTGCTGAGACCCTTCATATGGCAATAAGATGTATATGTGTGGGCAGGTGGTAAAACCATTATAGGCGATAGGAAATTCAAAATGTCCTGGACCCCTGAAAAGCTTTCCTCATTTAGTATTTGGTCTATAGGATCCCAGCCCCCTTTTCCATGGTTCTTTCTCAAAGCCTGGTGGCTCTAACTCTTGCCCTGTTCTTATACCCCTGTGTGTGGAGGGAAACAACTTCTCCTCTCCTATGCTCTGAGGGCTCTCTAGAACTTTCCCTCTAGGCCACCGGAAAGAGACCAATAATGACAGAATAGTTAGCATGACCTTGTTAGCCAATCCAAAGCCCTCTGGGCTGAAACAAGGGTATTTCACTTCAGGGACGCCCAGCCTGGGCACCTGCCATCTCAGCATCCCCAGGCACAAACAGGAAAGGTGACCATGCCTGCATTTACATGATGTCTGTCTGCGTGGCCTGGGTCACTGGGTGGCTTTACTGAGAGGCAGGGACATCAAGGATAGGCGTTCTGGGCATGCGTAACAAATGGAAAACTGAGGTTGTTCCTACTGAAGACCCTTCTCTTTCAGCTCCCGCCCAGGCAGCTTGTCCCCACCGGCCTTGGAGTGGAGACTTGAGCCACCACCTGTCAGAGGTTGAGGCTTCACAGGCACAGCCGGAGCTGAGAACCCTGGTGCCCAATTGTCTGCGACCGCAGCTGGATCAAGGGTTTGACGGCGGCTATGGCTTAGCCAGGCGGGGCGTTTCCTCCGCCACCTGCAGCTTCACAGCCAACGCTGATCCTGGGCAGCAATGGCCCTTCCAAGGTAGGAAGGAAAGGGGACCAGGAAGCTCTAATCCGGGTGTTGGTGGTCATGGTGCTGTGGGTGGAGGAGACAGTGGGGCCTCTTCATGCTTCCTCAGAGTCAAGTTGAAATCCACGATGCTCCAACCCAGTGAAGTGAGCAAGAGCCTGGGGCTCAGGATCAAATTTGCTCTCAGGCTCTGGCTTTGCCACTGTCTGGTTGTTCGCTTTGGCCAAGGTTTTTATCTTTTTGCTATTTGTATCTCAGTTCCCTCATGTGAGATACCTGAAAAATCATATCTACCTGTAATCATTATTGAGAGTATTAATTATGATAATTTCCAGAGGGCCGGATTCAGTAACAATTGCTCAATAAACCTATGAATAGATGATATTGAATCATTTTCTCTTTCTGGCAAATTCGCACTTAGATAGTGACTACACATGCGGTGTTTCGTCTGCGGTAGAGCAATTGTTAGGATCTCTGCTTTCTGGGGACCCCTCTTCCATTGCTTTCTTACAAAGTCTCCTTTGCCAGCTTTCTTCCTCTCATTACCCATCCCTTATGAGGCCAATCTTCCTTTACCAGACACTTTCAATAATAACCTATTAGGCACATTCAGTAAAAGTGTAAATCCTGGCCCACAAGTCAGTCTCCTGACGTATCCAGCTTCTTCTGCTTTTTCAGCTTTTTTTGAAATAAAAGGGCAACCTTCCCATGGAAAGTGTACAAATCAGTCTCTTTTATGAAACTCCATTTAGTTCATCATCTCTACTACGTCCACAGCCACGTCCTCAGTTTCCTTCTTCCAGGGATCCACTTCTGCTCAGATTTCCTTAAAACCCTGGATCGTGTTCATCCTTACTCTCCGTCCCACTCAATATCTCCTCCTGGAGCCCCTGGGGCTGCCTGGTGCTCATCTGTCAGGCGATGCCCTCAGCTGAAGAATAAGGAGACCCATGTCCTCAGGAGGAGGGAGGGTCACGTGATATAACGAGCACCATCTGGGTCCCTGAAGAGGACACATGGAAGGCGCTCAGTGAGTGTCGGGGGATGCGTAGTCCCTGACATGTGCCGTGATAACTTCGAATATTTAAACATATTTCTTCCCACTGGAATCTCTTTTGTTTCTCCGTGGATTCCCACACCCCCAGCCAAGACTCACCCCACTGGCTCAGACACGCCCTCTCTTGCTCATTCTCCCTGGAGTCTAGAGCATGAACCAGGCTCCAGGTAAGAGGACAGAATGAATGCCTTCTGTGCCTTTTGTTTTCTTTTCCTTCACCTGGTGATTTCTCCTGGCTTTCCAACTGGTCATTTGTTTCTCACCACACTTTTTCTTCTCAATATTCTCATGTTTCCATTTCTTTCCAATTTTTATGGACGAGAAGAGTGGTTATACTGTTATATTCAATAGCTCCCATATCCCTGTATAATATTTTTGTTAGATTAATATGTATATATAGATATATGCATTTGTATCATTTGTCATATATATTAAGCATATTTGGTGTGTATGTTATATAGGGTATATATACATGCAGGAGATCATATAATGATGCAAGTTTTGTAACTTCTCCATGTTTAGTCTTCCTGGTTCTTTTCTCTCATCAGCTGCTGTCACCTCTGTCTGATCTCACCTCTGTGCCCCATGGGCTGCCGCCCTGCCAGGCCCTGCCATCGCCTTCTCCTGTTTGAGCTCAGTTCTGATTTCACTTTGCTTTTGCTTGAGTTTTATAATCTCTTCCTTCCCAAAAGCACAGTCTATATACAGTGTGATTTCCTTGCCTTATCTACCTGTAATCTACTTGTGTTTCTTAATCCTCTGTTGTTTGAATATTTTTGTGAATTGGGAGTGTCTTTGCTTCCTGGCAATCTTGTAATCTGGCGAATGTAAGAAAGATCAACAAAAAGAAAATATCAAAGTGACTCCATTGGCTTTGGACGCCACTTTTCCTTATTTGATGTTCTTTGGGTAGGAGGAAAGTCACAGTGAGAACATGGATGCCAGTGGATCCCATTGTCTGTGGTTTTATTTTCAGAGCTGGGTTCGGAGCCTTGCCTTGGAATGAAGAACCCTCCCCAGCTGGAAGGTGAGGCTCTTGAAGGCTCAACCGACAACACACATGGGCATCAAGTCATTGGCCACATTCATGCCTCAAGTGTCCTAAAACCGAAAATGATCAAAAGAAAACTGCCGTTCAGCAGGTGGAGACTGGCATGCAGATTCCCTGGCCTGCAAGCTTAGAGCAGGAAAGTAATCACATCTATGGCTCTTAGCGGCACTCACTCCTTATTTCTCTCTGTCTATGATGACAGCTCATTCTCCCACTGCTGTTCTCTTCCCTATTTGTGGGTATTGTCTGAGGCCCCTGCTGCTTCTCACGTCCAGGTTCTTCCCATAGTCTGCTCTCCCGCTCCTTCCCAGAAGACTGGGACATGGAGTTGTAAGGGGGTGGGTTTCTCTGCAAAGGGCCCTCTCCTTCTACAGCCCTCTGCTTCTGAGTGTGCATGGTTGACGCTGAGCACATCCTCTCTGGGAGGTGTGAAAAGCCATCACTGCTCCGGACAAAGGGGATCAGAACGAAAGGGTCATCGGCTGCTGGTTGGGCATAGGCAGGTCCTTATATCTGCACTCCAGGCTGACTGGAAGTTCAGGGGTGTTTTCTTCTCACTTGTGGATGGCACTTGCCCCTTCAGCTAGCCAGAGGCTGAGGCTTCAGCTCATCCTCCCAGCAGGAGCTCAGTTTGCCCCTGGGCTATCACAACTTAACAGTCCCTCCAGACTCAGTCATCAGCAGGACTTGACATAGATGCTCTTTTCATTTTTTCTTTTCTCTCTCCTACAGATACCAAATACTGCTGGAAGGATGAAAAAGATGAAAAGATGTCACAAAAAGTAGCTTTTCTGCTTGATGGAAAAAACTAAAACAGCAAAGCAAGTTGAAGTTCAAATACAACACTGCAGGGGTCCTTTGCTGAGGACTGAATTTTAGACACAGAACGCTCTTGATGATTTCAACCCACTAGGATCCATTGATTTGAGAAACCACAATCCGTCCCATTTCCACTTGTGATGAATACCCAAGGACACCAATTCCCAGATGGACAAACAGCATTGAGAGGCCTTAGCCCTGCTCCTCTCAATTCCATCCTGTAGAGAACAGGAGTCAGGAGCTGCTGGCAGGAGACAGTATGTCACCCAAGACTCTGCCGGTGCAGAGTATGAACAATGCCATGTTCTTGCTGAAAACGCTTAGCCTGAGTTTCATAGGAGGTAATCACCAGACAACTGCAGAATATAGAACACTGAGCAGGACAACTGACGTGTCTCCTTCACACAGTCCACATCACCACGAATCACACAACAAAAAGGAGAAGAGACATTTTGGGTAGAAAGATAATGTAGCTACACTTCTTTAGTTATTTTGAACCCAAAGTATCTCCTCATCTTTTTGTTGTTGTCATTGATGGTGGTGACATGGACTTGTTTGTAGAGGACAGGTCAGCTGTCTGGCTCAATGGTCTTCATTCTGAAGTTGTCAGAAAATTTCCTTATGATTAAATTCAGCCTAAACATTTTGCCAGGGACACTGCAGAGTCAATGCTGTGAGTTTCCAACCTCAGCTCATCTGCAGGCAGAGAAGGTCCGGTTTGTCTGTCACCATTGTTGTTGTATCAGGACTGGTTACGTGGTTAAGGAGGGATCTGGGAGATCTGTCCTTTGTAGAGACACCTTATTTATAATTAATTTGGAAAGTGGTTTGAAAAAGGATAAATACCCCGTATTCTAACAATCTTCCTCTGACAATTTCATCATCAATTAATCACCCCTGGCTGTGTCAGTTATTATATTTATGTTTGTACATTGGAAATTTCTATCTCAGTTCTTACTATGAACTTATTTCTGTTGGCATTCTGTTGTGAAAAAGAATATTCCCTGCCCAAATTTTAACTTTCATCCAGGACTAATTTTAGTCTATTAAAGTTAAAATGTTTATGTTTTAAATCTGTTTAATTAAAATATTCTTGCCTATCATTCTGGACTAGTAGATTTTTTTTTTTACATACAATGTTTTAAGCTTTTATTATGATTGGTTTTGGTGGATAAGGATACAGATTAATAAAAACATTATTATTTCCCTGTTTACATTTTAAACTCTTCCATATTTTAGTCTACATTTATCATATGCAATAGTAGATGGTCTTTACTACATTTCTTTATCAATGCTATTTTTTCTTTGTGTGTGTGTGTGTGTGTGCCTTTTGTTTGTTATTTAGGAAGGGTTGTGTAGCTCATGTTTAACATTGCACTGAAAATGTTTTGACATCACTAGTCCCCTTTTAACTTGACACACTTCTAATATTTGGTTTATAAATTTTTAATCATATCTTTTGAATTTAAATTTTTACCACTATGACAACCAAAGATATTATTTTCCTCCTCTCTGACCTCTTAACCTGCCATTTCTTACAGTGTTAGTTCAACCCAAGCATATACCAGTGACAGCCTGTGTTTCCCACCTCGCCTCCACCTTGGCTTTTGGTTTAGGTCCACAGTTAAACATGCTGATGCTCATGAACTATTCAGAAGTGAGTGTCCTGGGCATCACTTGTTGAAGGGAATTTATTCTTGGGAAAGTCCTCATGAGGGAATAGGGTCTCGCTGAGTTTTGCTTAATAACGTTTTCCCGCTGCCGTGGTACATGGTGCACATGACTAGATATAAGGTACTTGCCAAAAATGATTTTTCTTGAGTTTTTAGAAAATGTCTTGCTTTAGGGGACAGGGATGGTATGTGTTCCCATTCTGGGATTCTGTTTCGTTCTACCAGGACCTCTAATTTCTGCCAGTTACTTCATTCATTCTCTTCACCACAAGTCTCCAGAGGATGCTTCCTTTGTCCACACCTCCCCATCTCCCAGCAATTCTGGGTTTCCGAGCTTGCCACCTCTGGTCCTCTGCACCGTGAAGCCCCTTCCTTTCAATTCCCCAGTAGCCAGTGTAAGTATGGATTGATTAGTTCTATAATCAATTTTGAGTGAGTTTTAGTGCAAGTATGGATGTTTAGGTAGATTTTTTTTTCTTTCTTTTCTTATTATTCTTTACTACCAGGTCTCAGACATGATCTGTCTTTCTTCACACTCACTTTCTGAGGATAGTTTTACCTGTGTTCTGTCATGAACAGGCCCTCCCTGCTGTCCTGGCCTCTATTTGCATAGTGTTTCCTGCTCCCTCTGCAGTTGTGTGGCTCCCAGACCCTGCTAAATAAAATCACCTGAGGGCTACAGGGTTCTTTAGCCCTGGTGTTTAGGGGCAGGGTTCTGGGTGGTATTTTTGACTCCCTGTTAATTCCTAGGGCTTTGAAGTGTATGTTAAGAAAATCAGCTGTTATCCTATCCTACTTCTTCAAATGTGGAATTTCAATAGTATTAAAAAAGGAGACAGAATCATATAATAGAACTCCCTCATATTCATTGGCTAGCTCAGCAATTATCATTGAATAACTGAACTTTTAAAAATATAATCCTTCCTACTTATGAAATGTGTGTATACATATATATATATATATGTATAATGCATGTACATGTATGTGTGTATGTGTGTGTGCATATATACATATAAATTTGGACATATGATTACAGAGGCTGCAATTCCCAAGATGGAAAGCTGGATACCCAGGAAAGCATTTCCTTCTTATTAGGCCCTTTCCTTCTCCTCTGACCTTTGGTTGATTGGATGAGGCCCACCCACATTAGGGAGGACAGTCTGCTTCACTTAGTCTCTCTATTCCAGTGTTAATGTCATCCAGAAACACCCTCCAGCACACACCCAGAATAATGTTGGAACAAATGTCCTGGCACACTGGGGCTTGGTCACAGTGACACACACAATTAACCATTATACAGGTCCTTCATCATATGTGGGATTTTCATATTTTTCTCCCAATTTGTAGCATATGTTTTATTCTATTATCGATATCTTGTGCTGACCAAGGATTTTTAATTTTTATGAAGTTGAATGTATCAATGTTTTCTTTAATGGTTTGTGTTGATACGATAACTAAGAATACTTCGTGCCTAACTCTACATCATGAAAATTTTCTCTTAAGTTTTCTACTGTAAGTTTTCTAGATTTGCAGTTTACGTTTAGTTGTATAATCAATTTTGAGTTAGTTTTTGTGCAAGTATGGATGTTTAAGTGGATTTTTTTTCTTTCTTTGTTAGTTGTTTTTTACTTCCACTTTTATTTTAAGTTCAGGGGTGCATGTGCAGGATGTGTAGGTTTGCTACATAGGTAAATGTGTGCCATGGTGCTTTGCTGCACAGATCATCTCATCACCTAGGTATTAAGCCCAGCATTCATTAGCTACTCTTCCTGATGCTCTCCCTCCCCCCACTTCCCACCCCCCGAAAGGGCCAAGGGTGTGTTGTCTCCACCCCGACCCTATCTGTCTATGTGTTCCCATCATTCATCTCCCACTTATAAGCGAGAACATGCAGGGTTTTGTTTTCTATTCCTGTGTTAGTTTGCTGAGGCTAATGGCTTCCAACTCCCTCCATGTCCCTGAAAAGGACATAATCTTATTCCTTTTTGTGGCTGCATAGTATTCCATGTGTATATATACCACATTTTCTTTATCTAGTCTATCATTAAAGGGCATTTAGGTTGATTCCATGTCTTTGCTATTGTGAATAGTGCTGCAGTGAACATATGTGTGCATATATCTTTATAACAGAATAATTTATATTCCTTTGGGTATATACCCAGTAATGGGATTGCTGGGTCAAGTGGTATTTCTGCCTGTATATTTTTAAGGAATCACCACACTGTCTGCCACAATGGTTGACAGTTACACTCCCACCAACAGTGTAAAAGGATTCCTTTTTCTCCAAAACCTCACCAGCATCTGTGAATTTTTTTCTATTTTTGCCTATGGATGTCCAGTTTTCTCAACACAATTTGTTGATAAGACAATGCTTTCTCTCCTGAATTGTTTTGAACCATTGTCCGTCCATTGGAGAGATGAGACTGGAGAGAGGACTGTCCTGATCATTGGAGGGACAGGGCCTGAAGTAGAGCAGGTCTTATGGAAAAGAAAATGAACACCTATTTTTCAGTGAGGCAGAGGAAAGCCCCAAGCACAAGTGAGGTACTCCCTACCCTCATGTGTGGCACACTCGCCTCTGCTCTCTCTGCCTCTCCTGCTGCACAATCTTGGGTGTGCACAGACACTGAAGCTGAGTTGTGTCACTGGGCACATTTAGGCATTGACATCAAATGTGTGGCATCAAATCCCAGAATCTCAAACAGGCAAAGTGGCAGGAAAACATGAGACTTAATGAAGAATGAAATAATTCATTGAAAATGACACATATGTTAGAAATAGCAGGCAAGGACATTACAGCAGTTATTACAATTTTAATTAAGTGAAGATGTGGGAGATACTTTTAAAATATCAAGTTCCATAAGTGAAAACTACATTTTACTGTCTGAATTTTTTAAAAAAATGCACCGGATTGAACATTGCAGAGGAAAAGATTAATGAATTAGAGGGAATAGCAATAGAAACGAACACAAATGAAACACACAGGAAAAAATGAATTTAAGAAATAAAAAGCCCATCAGTGGGAAAACTTTAAACACTCTACTAAATGGAATCCCTGAAGGGAACGGAGTGGGTAAGAGGGATAGAAAAATATTTAAAACATACTGGATGAAAGCTTTCAAAGCTTCATGAACACCATAAACCCCAAATAACCAAGAAACATAATGTATTCTGATATCCCAAAGTCTGTGCTCTCTTCAGAAAAGAAAGTTCAGCATAAAGCACTCAACCAGGAGTCAAGATATTGTATTTTCAACTGTTATTTCAACAGCTGTATTATAACAGGCCAGTTTATTTCATGCCTTTCTAATTTGACCTAAAGTGCTGGGTGGCACTGGGGCTGGCATAGCCTTGCTCAATTATGTGTTGAAGAGTATACAGAGACTGCCAGGCTGAGGGAAGATGCAAGAGAAGAGAAGAGATGTTCACAGGGAACAACAGACCACAAGGCCCCAGAGTCAGAGGCAGCATCAGCCACTGTTGGCTGCTCATTTTCTCAGACAGAGCCCACAAGCCTCAGCCATGCTTTGCTTCTGCAAGATGTTTCTTCAGCTTTTCAATAAACCTGCCTGAATTTAAGCTGATGGGAGTTTATTTCTCCTTCGTCATAAATGAAATTCTTCACCACAACAATCTCCAATGAATTGTGGGCACAGCAGGCAGGCCCATCCCTGCTTCTGTTCCACCATCTCCCCTGTAGGTTGAAAAGGAGGAGGTACTGAATTACCTCCAAATGTTCCTTTGGCTCTGATGGTCTGTTATTTTGGTTTCTTTCCGGCTACTTTGTTTTTGGAAGCATGTGTCCTAACGCGTCCGGTTGAACCACCTTTGTCTACTGTGTCCAGGCATTCCTGGTGGTATTTCAGATAAGACACTCTTGGGTTGCTGTACTCACAACCACTGAACCAATTCTATGACCATCTGTTTCATGGCCACATGTTTGCTCATTTTTTATGTACATAAAGGGAGGGGACAGACAGCAAACTTGAATGTTATAAATTGTATCATCTTACAAAGGAAACAAAGCAACACTGTGCAATAAAACCTTAAGATGCATTAATTTGATGCATTAATTTTAATCCTAATGCAATAAAGAATGCAATAAAAATGCCCATAAAAATTTTATCTAAAGAATCAAGGGACATCATCATTTAAAGTGATATGAAGAAACCTTCTCAGCTAAGCATATGGGCTAGATTAGAGAGAAAAATAAAGGACCCATCTCTGCCCTGGAAAAACTACTGGTAGCATCTTTCAGAAAGCTCTGTGTGTCTGAGTACGCACCTTGATCCATAGGCTCACATTTGATCCCAACTGGCGGCTGCTTCTTGGCATTAACATTGGATTCCCAACTAGTAAATCTTACCAAGATCTGAGTTTCTCCAGGTATGATATTATTTTGTTTGACCATCCTTATCTTCAAGGGCTACCAAGAAGGAACAAATAATTTATTTACCTCCCCAAAGGAAAAGGTTTTACCAATGAGACACTTTCTTACCATGACACCAGGGCCCCCTGTGCCCTGTTCACTCGAGTGCCTTGTGTGGTCTGACAGGAGCTCATGCTGGTCACAGGATTTCTTATATGATTAACCTCCTTCCTGAATCCCAACTTGATGGTGGTGGTGATGACAGGTGTCCTGTATCCCATGCTCATGTCCCTGAAGTCATCAGCCTGTCTCCAGTTGGAAAAATTTACACATATGTAGAAAAGCCTCTTTGGAAGTAGCTAAAGGTTTCTCCCTTCTCATATATGAATGGTTGGAATGTACAATAGTATAAACACTGTGGGGGAAAAAAGTCTGGCAGATTCTTATAGAACCGAACAACTACCCACTCTATGACTCAGTAATTCTTAAGTATTTATCCAAGAGAAATTCAAACATATGTCCACAAAATGATTTACACAAAAATGTTTATAGCACTTTTATTTGTAATAACAAAAACTAGAAACATTGAAGTGTCTGTCAACATGAGAATGGAGCAATGAACTGTGATATATTCATTCCATGGAATGGCTAAAGGAACAAACTGTTGACACACAAAACAACATGGATGAATCTCAAAAATACTTTATTGAGTGCAAAAGGAGCCATATGCAAAAGAGTACATATTCTTTAACCACACTGACAGACGTTCTGGTGGAAAAAAGTCCCCACAGAACAGTAGTTTCCTATGGATGGAATCAAAATTGATGGTGAAGGGGCACAAGGAACTGTTGAGGGTGTGATGAGAATGTTCCATATCTTCATATGCATTTGTCAAAATTCATCTAATATTCACTTATGATTTGAGTATTTAATTGTATATAAATTTTACCTCAAAAGGAAAAAAGGTGTAGATAAATATTGAACTTTAGTAAAGGATGTGAATGCTGAAGGAATCAGTGGGACGTGTACTGAAGTCTGCAGTTTACCTTGAAATGCATCAAAAACCTAAGATGAATGAATGGATGGATTGGGAGATGGGTAAATATATAGATATGTGATAAAGCAAAGATAGTCAATGTTAATGATAGAATCTAAGAGATAGGTATACAGGGAAAAACATCCCACCTTTGTAAAAGTCTTTCAATTTTGTTTTACGTTCAAAAATTTAAATAAGGAAATACTTCAAGCCTTTGGAGACCCCACAAGGAGGGAAATTGCCATCCACATAATCTGTCAACTATATTATGACCATGTTCATTAGAATACCAATTTCTTGCCCAAAATAAAGTCATTCTTTGTCATCGATTTGAAAAGAAACTGTCAAAGCAAGTCCAGGAGTAGCCAGTGCCATGGCCAGAGGGACCCTCGGGGGACTTGGTCTCCCCATGCATGAGGGTGGAGCTGAGTATCAGCATCGATAGCTTGTTCCTTTTCTCAGTGGAGCAACACAAATCCTGTTTCCTAGTTTTTATATGAAATTGCTCTAGTCACACAATCTACTAACTGAAAAGATGGGTCCTGACTGCTTCCAACCCGTTCTTGCAGAAGACGTGGATTTGCCTCTATTACCCAAGCTGACCACTGGGGGATAAACTATTCCTCCAAATGGCTGGGAGTCTCTACAGGGGAGAAAGCCCCAAAAGGGATTCTAGTTCATAAACCCATTGATTCCCACCATGTTTCCCTCATGTATTCAGTAACCATACATCTAGCCTTTATTATATGCTGGGCTCTATGGCAGATGCTGAAACAGAGCAATGAGCCTCTGCTATCACCAAGGTCACAATCTCAGCTTTGCTGCACCCTGTAGTTGATCCGTAGTGCCACATCCTCACACAGGAACTTCCTCAGCTTTCACTTTCAGGCTCTGGTGCTTCCAGATGGCTTGTCAATGCTGGTCAGGGCCAAGATTGCTGAAACAACTGAGAGACACCCTGGGACCCATCACCAGCAGTTCCCACTCCCAGAGCAAACCACACCCACTGCTCCCACTTGAAAGCATGAGCCGCAGGCCTGTCTTTCAGTACGCAGGACTGCATGATATGAACTCCAATGCCCACCACGTTGCGGAGGACCTGAAACAAACACGGCCCTCTCAGTCCCCTGATGTCAGTACCACGGCCTCAACGCTCCCTCAGCCAGAAAGCATGAAGTCCACTTATTTGCTGACTTTTTAAATTTTTATAAATATGGGCGGGTGCGGTGGCTCACGCCTGTAATCCCAGCACTTTGAGAGGCCAAGGCGGGAGGATCATGAGGTCAGGAGATGGAGACCATTCTGGCTAACACGCTGAAACCCCGTGTCTACTAAAAATACAAAAAATTAGCCGGGCGCGGTGGCGGGCGCCTGTAGTCCCAGCTACTCGGGAGGCTGAGGCAGGAGAATGGCGGGAACCCGGGAGGCGGAGCTTGCAGTGAGCAGAGATCGCGCCACTGCACTCCGGCCTGGGTGACAGAGCGAGACTCCGTCTCAATAAATAAATAAATTTTTATAAATATTTGAAAGCATAGAAAAGAAGAAACTCCCATAAATGCATAGTATCACCCTCAACATAAATTCTTCATATTCACTTCCTATTTTTAAAATAAAATGTATCTATTACTTATGTGAAGGATAAGACATCTTTTGAAATTCAAAATTAAAAAGCCTGAGAGCATTTAAGGATGTGAATAATTTTTAGAACTGAAGGTAAATAATAATTTTCTTCCTATCTTTCTTGTTTTCCTTAAAGAGGTTGGAAACCTGAGCAAACCAAACATTGAGGGAGGTAGAAAGTACTTGAGACCTACAGCTGGCTTTGAGCCTTGGCTTAGTAACACCTGTACTTTCAAGCATAAACTCTGTGCATGAAAATTTATATCCCGCCTAATGTGAGTACTTTGGTTAGAATCTTGGGAGTAAATGATATTCTCTTCTTTATTCCCAGCTTGTATATGTCACAGGAACAACTGGGATACTTCAGGAAGTGTCCACTGTTTTTTTTTTTTACTTTTTTTTTTTTTCTGAGACTGTGTCTTGCTCTGTTGCCCAGGCTGGAGTGCGGTGGCACAATCTCAGCTCACTGCAACCTCCACCTCCCAGGTTCAAGCGCTTCTCCTGCCTCAGCCTCCAGAGTAGCTGGGATTACAGGAGCACACCACCTTGCATGGCTAATTTTTTTTGTATTTTTAGTAGAGACGAAGTTTCACCATGTTGTTCAGGCTGGTCTTGAACTCCTGACCTCATGATCTGCCCGCCTCGGCCTCCCAAGTGTCCACTTTTAAAAAACGATATTAAGAGCTTAATAAAGCTCTTACTATGTATCAAGCACCATACTAAACTCTTTGGATTCATTATCTCATTTAATATTCACAACTTCCCTAAGGCAGATGTGTAATTAATATCTGATTTTATTAGAAGGAAAATAGAGGATTCTTGAGGCTATCTACCTCAAAACCCTTCAGCTAATAAGCAGCAGAACCCCATGAGAACCTGAGTCTCTGATGCCAAAGCCCAGGCACTGACAACCATACTCATTTGCTTTCCTCTAACTTCATTATTTGAGTAAGAAATGAAGCCAGAAATCACCCACTCCAACCCCTTTGTTTTAAAGATGAGAAAACCAAGGCCTGGTAAGGCATACTGATTCCCCTACAAAAGACTGATCTTCTCGAGAAGAACTGGGACATTTTCTTTGAGTAGCCATTGGGTTTTTTTCTTTTATTGTGGTAATACACAAATAACATAAAATATATCATCTTAACCATTTTTTAATGTAGAGTTCAGCGGTATTAAATACATTCATAAAGTGCAACCATTACAATTGTCTTTCTCTGTAACTCTTTTTGTCTCATACAACTGAAACACTGCACCCAATGAACAATAACTCCCCCTGTCTACCTCCCCAAGCTCCTGACAATCACTACTCTACTGTCTGCCTCTATAATTTTGATTGCTCTAAGTTATTGCATAGAAGTGGAATCATACAGTTTTCGTCTTATTGTGACTGACTAGTTTCATTAAGAATAATGCCTTCAAAGTTCATTCCTGTTGTGCCATATTGCAGAATTTTATTTCCTTTTGAGGTTGAATAATATTCCATTGCATGGATATACCACATTTTGCTTATCCATTCATCTGCTGATGGACACTTAAGTTGCTTATATGTTTTAGTTATTGTGAATAATGCTGCTATGAACATGGGTGTACAAACACGTCTTCAAGACCCTGCTTTCAATTCTTTGGGGTATATACCCAGAAGTGGAGTTGCTGGATCATATAGTAATTCTATTTCTAGCTTTTTGAGGAACAGCCGTACTGTTTTTCACAACATCTGTACCATTTTACATTCCTACCGACAGTACACAGGGGTTCTAATTTCTCCACATCCTCGCCAACACTGGTTATTTTCTGTTTTATTGATAGTTGCCATTCTAATGGACGTGGGGTGTTATCTCTTTACAGTGTTGATTTGCATTTCCCTAATGATTAGTGATGTTGAACATCTTTTCATATGCCTATTGGCCATTAGTATAACTTCTCTGGAGAAATTTCTATTCAACTCTTTTGCCCATTTTTGAATCAGATTTTTTTTTTAATTGACAGATAAATTGGTATATATTTTCCACATAGAATGTGATGTTTTGAAGTACATACGCATTGCGGAAAACTAAATCTAACAACATATGCATTACCTCACAAGGTTATATTTTAGTGATGGGAACACTTTACACCCACCTTTTTAGAATTTTTCAAGAATGCAATATATTATGAGCTATAGTCACCGTGTTGTACAATAGATCTCTTGAACTTATTCCCCAACTGAAATTTTGTATCCTTTGAGCAACATCCCCCTAGTCACCAACCTCTACAAAGAGCCCCGTCCCGGGGAACCATCATTCTATTCCCTATTTCTATGAGACCAACTATTTTAGATTCCACATATGAGTGGGATCATACAGTACTTGTATTTCTGTGCCTGGCTCATTTCACTTAATATTCTCCAGGTTCATTCATGTTATCGTAAATGCTAGAATTTCCTTCTTTTTTATGACTGGATAGTATTCCATTGTGTATACACAGTACATTTTCTTTATCCATTCATCTACTGATGAACACTGAGGTTGACTCAATGTCTTGTGGCTGTTGTGAATAGTGCTGCAATGAACGTGGGAGTGCAGATTGCTGTTATCACTTCAACATGGGTTATGTTTTGTTGTTGACTTTTTTTTTTTTGAGACAGAGTCTCACTCTGTCACCCAGGCTGGAGTGCAGTGGCGCGATCTGGGCTCACTGCAAGCTCCGCCTCCTGGGTTCACGCCATTTTCCTGCCTTAGCCTCCGAGTAGCTGGGAGTACAAGTGCCCACCACCACGCCTGGCTCATTTTCTGTATTTTTAGTAGAGACGGGGTTTCACCGTGTTAGCTGGGATGGTCTCGATCTCCTGACTTCGTGATCTGCCTGCCTTGGCCTCCAAAATTGGTGGGATTACAGGCGTAAGCCACTGCGCCCAGCCTGTTGCTGACTTTTAAGAGTTCTCTATATACTCTGGATATTATTCATTTATCAGATACATGATTTGCAAATACTTTCTCCCATTCTTTGGGTTGCCCTTTTGCTATGTTGATAGTTGAGCAGTTTGTAATCCCTTACTTTGTGTTAAGTTATAGCACATAAAATAAATGTCTCACTTTTTGAATTAAGACAAAAAGTATTAAAACACTAACAATGCCAGATTAACAATTACTAACAATTACTGAGGATGTGGAGCACTTGGAACTCTCTTGCATTGCTAGTGGGAATGTAAAATGATTCAAAAGCCCTGAAAGACAGCTTGTCAGTTTCCAATAAGCTTAAATATACACCTGTCACACGACACTAAAATCCCACTCCTCGCATGGAATTAAAACATATGTCCACCAAAAGACTTGTGTAAGAATATTCATACCCCAAGGACCTCCATGAGATAAAGCCAGGAATGGCTTCCCTGTGCTCAAGCTGAGGACCAGGAGTGCCTACACAGCTCTTCCTGCTGCTGCTTCTACTTTTATATTTAGTTTGGCTCCATAAATCCATTTCAGCTATACATTTCAGACACGGGGTGGTGGGGCCAAGATGGCTGACTAGAAGCAGCAGCGATCAGAGACTCCCATCAAAAAAACCATAATAACCGTGTGAATCCTGCACCGGCAACCAAGGTATCCAAGTTCTCTCATCAGAATTGACTAGAAGGCTGGCATGACTCACAGAGAGAAAGAACAGTGTGGTGTGGTGGCCCACTTGAGAGCCACACGGGAAAGGGGAACCCTCTCCCCCAAGCCAAGGGAGGTGGTGAGTGAACGTGCTACCCAGCTGGGGAAACTGTGCTTTTTCCACGGAACTGGGCAACCCACGGATTGGAAGATCCCACTCACAAACCCACACCACTGGGGCCTAGCGTCCCAATCCCAGAATGTGCAGATTCTTACGGCCTCTCAGCTAGAATCTGCTTAAGCCTACAGAACTCCCAGGGAGAAGAGTGACCAGTACCTGCTGCAGCCGCCTGCTGTCTAAGCCTTTTGAGCTCTTTGGGGAAGGGGCAGCAGCCAGCACTGGGACTCGCAACTGCCTAACATGCTAAGCTCCCTGTCGGGGGGGAAGGGCAGCACCCATTTCTATAGCTCCAGGCTGGGCTTTTCCCCTGCTGGAGCCAGAGAGGCTGGACAACTTGGTCCCAAGACTTGTCCCCACAGCCCAACACACTGTGGCAGTCTGCCGCCAGAGTGCCTCTTCAGGCCTAAACCTGACCCATCCTTCCTCATTGCGGGGGCCTCCCTGCACCATCTCCAATAACTCCAACCAGAGGCTCAGGGACAGAATTCAGATCTCCCTGGGCCTGAGCCCCTAGCGGGAGGGGTGGACGCAGTCTCTGCAGACCAGCAGACTCAGCCTCTCCTCCTGGTAGTTCTGAGGAATCCAGGCAGCCCAGACCAGTGGGTGTCCCCACAGCAAAGCCCACCCTCTCCACCAAGGGACAAAGTGCTTTGTTAAATGGGTCCTGCTCCCTGTGCCACCCAACTGGATGAGACCCTCTAACAGGGGTTGTCAGACATCCTATGCAGGAGTGATCCTAGTGGAATCAGGTTGGTGCCCCTCGAGGTCAGAGGTCCCAGAAGAAGGAGCAAACACCCATCTTTGCTGTTCTCCAGCCTCTGTGAGTGACATTCCCAGGCATGGGAGCAAACCAGATGAATAGGGCCTGAAGTGAACCCTTAGCAAACTGCAGATGCCCTACAGAAGAGGGACCTGACTATTGAAAGATAAGTCAGCTTCATCCCTGGGATGCAAGGCTGGCTCAACATACGCAAATCAATAAACATAATCCATCACATAAACAGAACCAAAGACAAAAACCACATGATTATCTCAATAAATGCAGAAAAGGTATTTGATAAAATTCAACACCCCTTCATGTTAAAAAATCTCAATAAACTAGGTATTGATGGAACATATCTCAAAATAATAAGAGCTATTATGACAGACCCATAGCCAATATCATAGTGAATAAGCAAAAGCTGGAAGCATTCCTTTTGAAAACCGACACAAGACAAGGATGCCCTCTTTCACCACTCCTACTCAACATAGTATTGGAAGTTCTGGCCAGGGAAATCAGGCAAGAGAAAGAAATAAAGGGTATTCAGATAGGAAGAGAGGACGTCAAGTTGTCTCTGTTTGCATATGATATAATTTTATATTTAGAAAACCCCATCAGCTCAGCCCAAAAACTTCTTGAACTGATAAGCAACTTCAGCAAAGTCTCAGGATACAAAATCAATGTGCAAAAATCACAACCATTCCTTTACACCAACAATAGGCAAGCAGAGAGCCAAGTCATGAATGAACTCCCATTCACAATTGCTACAAAGAGAATAAAATACCTAGGAATACAGCTAACGAGGGATGTGAAGGACCTCTTCAAGGAGAGCTACAAACCACTGCTCAAGGAAATAAGAGAGAACACAAACAAATGGAAAAACATTCCATCCTCATGGATAAGAAGAATCAATATGATGAAAATGGCCATACTGCCCAAAGTAATTTATAGATTAAATGCTATTCCCATCAAACTACTATTGACATTCCTCACAGAATTAGAAAAATCTATTTTAAATTTATATGGAATCCAAGAAGACCCTGTATAGCCAAGACAATCCTAAGCAAAAAGAACAAAGCTGGAGGCATTACGCTACCTGACTTCAAACTATACTACAAGGCTACAGTAACCAAAACACACAGAGAGGAGAACAACACACACCAGCGCCTGTTGGGGGATGGGGGTAGAGGGGAGGGAATTTAGAGGATGGGTCAATAGGTGCAGCAAACCACCATGGCACATATATACCTATGGAGCAAACCTGCATGTTCTGCACATGTATTCCGTTGTTGTTGTTTTTTTAAGAAGAAATAAAGAAAAAAAAAGAATATTCATAGCAACTTTAGGCCAAAACCAGAAATAGTCAAAATGCCCATCAACCAAGATGAATAATAATAATAATAATAATAATAAATAACCTGTGCTACATTCATATAATGAAATAGTACTTAGCAATATTAAAAAAAACCAAACTATTAGTACCGGCAACAATGTCGATGAATTACAAAAGCATTATGTTGAGTGAAAAAATCCAGACATAAAAGAGTATATATTATATGATTTCATTTATATGAAATGGACAAAAAGCCAAAACTAATCTATGGTGAAAGAAGTAAGAATAGTTGCATCATTGGTGGGAAGACTGACTGGGAAAGGGCAGGAGGAATTTTCCAAGGTGATGAAACTGTTCTCTATCTTGATCTGGATTAATGTTTCACAAGTGTATAGATATGTCAGAATCCTTCTAGTTTAATAGTTAAGATGTGTGCATTTTATTCTACATAAATTAAACCAAATAAAGTAATGCTATCACAAAAATCTTCATAAAATACAAAATGAAACAAGGAATTTGGTAATAAAGGAATCCGTATTTTCACCTAGTCATTTTGAGGAGGCGATATGGTAAGACACAACAGATAAGAACCAAGTGGATACATAATAGAAAGAAAATGACTTAAAGGACCAGGGGAGAAGAAAAGAATAAAGGGAGAAAGATAAGAAGAAGGGAGGGAGGGAGAAATTTTGAAGTCATCAGAATCCAATGTGAAATAAAAAGAAAAATGACAGAAAGCAAATAACCAAAAATCACGAGCTAAAAATAGACACATGGGATCTAATTAAACTAAAGAGCTTCTGCATGGCAAAAGAAACTACCATCAGAGTGAAGAGGCAACCTACAAAGTGGGAGAAAATTTTTGCAATCTACCCATCTGACAAAGGGCTAATATCCAGAATCTACAAAGAATTCAAACAAATTTACAAGAAAAAAAAACAACCCCATCAAAAAGTGGGCAAAGGATATGAACAGACACTTCTCAAAAGAAGACATCTGTGCAGCCAACAGACACATGAAAAAATGCTCATCATCACTGGTCATCAGAGAAATGCAAATCAAAACCACAATGAGATACCATCTCACACCAGTTAGAATGGCGATCATTAAAAAGTCAGGAAACAACAGATGCTGGAGAGGATGTGGAGAAACAGGAACACTTTTACACGGTTGGTGGGAGTGTAAATTAGTTCAGCCATTGTGGAAGACAGTGTGGCGATTCCTCAAGGATCTAGAACTAGAATTAACATTTGTCCCAGCAATCCCATTACTGGGTATATACCCAAAGGATTATAAATCATGCTACTATAAAGACACATGCACATGTATGTTTATTGCAACACTATTCACAACAGCAAAGACTTGAAACCAACCCAAATGTCCATCAATAATAGATTGGATTAAGAAAATGTGACACATACACACCATGGAATACTATGCAGCCATAAAAAAGGATGAGTTCATGTCCTTTCAGGGACTTGGATGAAGCTGGAAACCATCATTCCCAGCAAGCTATCACAAGGACAGAAAACCAAACACCATATGTTCTCACTCATAGGTGAGAATTGAACAATGAGATCACTTGGACACAGGGTGGGGAACGTGACACACTGGGGCCTGTCAGGGGCTGGGGGCCTGGGGGAGAGATAGCATTAGGAGAAATACCTACCGTAAATGATGAGCTGATGGATGCAGCAAACCCACATGGCACATGTATACCTATGTAACAAACCTGCACGTTGTGCACTTGTACCCTAGAACTTAAAGTATAATGAAAAAAGAAAAGAAAAAAAAAATCACAGGCCATGGTCTTCTGGTTAAATAGCTTTCTCCAAGCCAGAAGAGGTACGACGAGTTCTCAAATAATCCTGGTTATTAAAGATGTTTACAGATGTCTAATCCAGCCTTATGGCAACCGAGTGAAGTCAGCAAACAGGCAGGCTTCCTGTACATTTAGTGCTGGAGAGCAGCCCTCCTTGAACGCAGGCTGAATAATCTTCAGGGACTCACAAAGGCCAAGGTTACAGACCAGGTGAGCCCTGAGGACATGCTATGGAAGCCCATAAGGCAGGAGGATGCGAGTTTGAGAGCTTGGGGATTGAAAAGCAAGGAACAGAGACACACCATAGAGAATCTGAACCTGGCAGGAGTTTAAGAAACCATCTAGTCCAACTCCCTTATTTTAATAACAAGGAATTGAGAAACCAAAGTCATGGCATATTTTGCTCAATGACATAAATAATCCCTTATGTGTTCATAGCACTTCTGAGCTTTCAGAGCACTTTATAGTTTTAAACAATTTTCACATAGATTATCTTAATTGATCTTCCCAGCAGCCTGGTGAGGCGGCTGGAAAAGGGATTATTTCATGAATTTATTTGTTTGGCTAATTACAAAATAAAACATGCTAGTGACCATTTTCAAACAATATAGATTTACATAAAAAGTCAAAGTTCTCTTTTTCCACTCCCGTCTCATTCCCCGAGAATAATCACAGATCAGTGTGATTTGCATATTTTTCTATGTATACAAATTAATATACCCGTGAATACTTATACAGCTTATTTTTTTTTACAAAAATGAAATTGTGGTCTACATATAATACAGTGCTTTTTAATAAACACAACACTTTGAAATTCTAATAGAAAAATAAAAGCAAAGCAAACCAAAATCTCCACTCTTACAAGGCCTCTGTGAATATAGTAGAATTTGGAAAGCTTACAGTTTACAAAAGAGTAAACAAAAATTTAGCTTAATATTAGACAGACATGTTTTTAAAAGCCCTTTGGAACACATTGCAGTGCTTTACTACTCTGCTGTCTCCTTTCTCTCCCTCTCTTCACCTTTCCCTCCTGCTCCCCTCCATTACATTTCCAGTTTATTGCTCAAAAGCAGAACAATTTAAGTACGTTTTACTGCCTTGCATTTTCCTAATCAATATTCTTAGAGTCTCACTTTCCACCCCAATTTACTTACCAAGGTATTTTCCCTATCAAAGACAATTCCCCTCAAAATGAATTATAGTGCCTGCTATTATAATAGCCTTTTACACCTCTACATATGCGTCTGTAAAATGTATATGAATTATTGAGATAAAAAGCTCAATCGAGTCTGTGAAAATCTTTAGAAGAAGATATAGAATAAAGAAACTGACATGCATTGTGAGCCTTCTCTGTGTCAAGCACTATCCTGGGGATTTCAATACACTGAGATTTGTCCAGTGAGCACTTATTAAACACAACTGAAGTGCCAGACATGTAGACAAATATGAAAAGTCACATCTCTATTCTTGAGAAAAGATACCTTATTGAGGACATTAGGCCCATAAGCAAATAATTTACGTACACTGTGGGAAATATTACAGAGGAGGGGGCTGGTTTAGGACAGGATTCATGAAGGAGATTAAGTCTGAGTTGAAAACCTTGACAGATGAAAGCTTTTTCTTTTACATCTTGGGAGTGGAACTTCCATTGTGCCTCTTGGGCAAATCAACTGATACTTTCTAGCTGGAGAGATTATCATGAAAATAGATAATAGGTTGTTCATGAAGTGGTGGAGAAGGAGAGTTAGTTCCATGCCATGTGTCTCCCACTGTGGGATGAGTGAGTGGGGATGAATCCTGCTGCTCTCAAGACAAGAGTTTCTTCAAACTGGCTATAAAAGTTAGTGGGCATCTCCACAGTGATTCATTTCCTCTCTGCCACTGATAGGATTTGCTTTCAATATAAGGAGATATTAAAGGTTTGCTTGTATCAGTGATCATGGTCAATACCTCTGTAAAATACGAAGGGACAAAGTCCAGGGCCATAAAAGTCTGCACCCTGTGGAAGCAGGGACAAAATCACAGTATTTTTTTTTTCCTTCTTTTTAAATATAATGATTAGTTCATGCTGTTTCTTAGGATTTAAAATTAGAAAAAAAATTACAAGACTCACCTCCATATTATATAGTCATGTCAGTTCTTCTCCAAATCCTTCTACCAGACTTCATTTTTTCCCAATCCCCCAAAATACATCTTCTTTGACCTCTTTCTAACGCCATTTCAATGCATTCTTTCCACACTGCTGCCCGTCTGGCTGGGGTTCTTCTTTCCACCCTTTCAAAAAACTTCTGACAGGCATGAACTACTAGTAAAACAGAAGCTGTTCATTAGTTAAAATGGATCCTAAGTGAGTAACTGTCAGACTGAAACTATAGGCAATTTACCCGTGACCTCAAATGAAGAAATATTGAGAAGTTCCTCTATTCGACTCAAAATGAAGGTCATCAGTCATTTGAAGAGGAAGGGAAAGGAATCGCATCCAAGCTTGAACCAGGGAAAGCAGAGGAAGAAAACTGGGCTGTAGATGTGACAAAAGAACTCCAGACTCAGTCTATCACATCGCAGAGAATGACAACGATTTCTTTCTAAAGTGGACCCTAGGTGTCAGCTGAGACACTCCTGCTTGGCGACCTACTTACATTTGGCTCAAATACAAGTTCTACAGCTTTCCCCTAAACTCCCCACAATTCCTTCGGTACTCAGAGCTTACTTCCATGAGTTTCCCTCTGTCTCTAAGCTTCCCTGCAAACAGTAACAATTCATCTTTTGTTCCACATCAACTTGTTTCCACAAAAAAAATCGCCCCTGTCTTCTTGCTTTGTGCTGTACAATATGGCAGCCACTAGCCACACATAGCTGTTTAAACTTAAGTTTAACTAACTGGAATTAAATGAAGTTCACAATTCAATTCCCCATTCTTAGTCTTCACATTTTGAGTGCTTGATAGCCATGTGTGGCTAGTGACTACCTCACTGACACCACAGATGAGAATGCATCCATTATCTTAGGGAATTCTGTTTGACAGCTGTACCAGCATGTCACAAACTGATGAGAGCTTACTGCATATCTGCGGACTTATGGAGAGAGATCACATTTTATTTTTTTATCAGAATATTCACTTTTATCTAAGCATGTTTAATCACATACCACTTTTGAGAAATGTACTGTCTACCTGTAGGGATGTACTAATGCACAGGTTTCCATTTGGAGTCTTTTAGGAAGCCAAGTTAAATCACCTCATAGAGGAATTTTCACCGTTTCAAGTGGGCTTAGAGCATGAATTCTTCCAAGAGAGGAAATAAGGCATTTCTCCCTGACAAAGAAGTGAATGTCTTCTCCAAAAATATGTTCAGTGAAGTTTTCCTGGGCTGGATGCAGTGGTTCATGCCTATAATCCTAGCACTTTGGGAAGCCGAGGCAGGCAGATCGCCTGAGGTCGGGAGTTCCAGACCAGCCTGACCAATATGGTGAAAGCCCATCTCTGCTAAAAATACAAAACTTAGCTGGTCATGGTAGTGGGCACCTAAAATCCCAATCATTTGGGAGGCTGAGGCAGGAGAATCACTTGAACTTGGGAGGTCGAGGCTGCATAGGAGGCTGCTCACGCTACTGCACTCCAGCCTGGACAACAGAGCGAGACTCATCTCAAAAGAAAAAAATAAAAATAAAGTGAAGTTTCCTCTGTGGGAAAAAGAAAGATATGAGTGAGCTTGCTTGTTCCCTAGAACCGCTAGATGGAAATACGTAAGAAGAAAAGAGGCAGATTTTGAAGCAACTACTCTTCTTTGGGTTAGTTTTGTTACTAAAAATTGCTGAGCATAAGGTGAGAGGGAGGAAGGAGGTATGATCCCTGACCTAAAGTAGCTTAGTGATATATCAGGTAGCCAACCAGAAAACAGAGACTCTAAGTGCCAGGCGTGGGGTATGTGAGCACAACCGAAGGCATTTCTGCTGTCAGAGAGTAGAATAAGGAAAAGCCTCCAAAGTAATGCTGTAAACCAAACCAAGTTGTCATTGTGGTAAGATCCTGCAGGACAGAAACCAGATGGCTGTTCTTCAACTTTTTCTCACCTCCTGTCCCCTTCCCTACCACACCTACACCCATATACCCAGATTCTTGCACTTAATCACATTCAATATTTATTGAATGAATTAATTAAAAGATGAATAAACATGCCCAAACAAGGAATGAGAAAAAGGGCATTGCAAGCAGAGGAATGACATGAAAAAAGGCATGGAGGTGTGACCTCGAATGGGGTTGTTCCAGGAAGTACCAACATGTGGTGTTGAAGGAGCACAGATTTGAGTGCATGGAGTATTAGTGCTGGAGGCAAGAGTGACGTGAAGGTGTACGACTCAGAAAGACTTTCCTGCTCTACTGGCAGTCCTGGTGACTGTGGGGCTCAATTGTAATATTTCATCGTAAGTGTAGCAACATCAAGTTTGCATTATCAAAAAAGGCCTCTGATAACACATATACTTAAATTAACATTTTCTAATGAAGTCTCAATTTAATCAGGATCAGATTTTTTTTTTTTTGAGACGGAGTCTCGCTCTGTCGCCCAGGCTGGAGTGCAGTGTGCAGTGGCACCATCTCGGCTCACTGTAAGCTCTGCCTCCTGGGTTCACGCCATTCTCCCACCTCAGCCTCCTGAGTAGCTGGGACTACAGGCGCCCGCCACCATGCCCGGCTCATTTTTTGTATTTGTAGTAGAGATGGGGTTTCACCGTGTTAGCCAGGATGGTCTCGATCTCCTGACCTTGTGATCCGCTCGCCTTGGCCTTCCAAAGTGCTGGGATTATAGGCATGAGCCACCGCGCCCGGCCAGATCTTAGAATATTTTCACTTCATTCCTAACTCTCTTTAATCTCAGTTGTTATTTTCTGGTATTTTTGTTCCTACTTATATTAAAAATAAAATAAAGGTACTATTAATTTTATTTTAAACATTGTTATAACTATTTAATACAGTCAACACTTATCTCTTTATTGTAACATATCTTCTGGGATTCTTTTATTTTTTGACAAAGGGCATGCTTAGGCAGTAATTTCCATGAGTCTATGGATGGCAATCTTAACTACGTTCTTATAACTTTAACATATCTTTTTGTCATACTAACCCTTAATGGTTGGTTGGCTGGGTACAGAATTCCAGGTTGAAAGTTGTTTTCCTTTGCACTTTAAAGCTAGAGTTCCATACTACCCAGCCATAAAAAGGAATGAAATAATGGCATTTGCAGCAACCTAGATGGAATTGGAGACTCTTATTCTAAGTGAAGTAACTCAGGAATGGAAAACCAAACATTGCATGTTCTTAGTCATATGTGGGAGTTATTAGGATACAAAGGCACAAGAACGATCCACTGGACTTTGGGGACTCAGGCGAAAGGGTGGGGGTGGCAGGAGAGAAAAGGCTACACATTGGGTATAGTATACACCGCTTGGGTAATGGGTGCCCCCAAATCTCAGAAATCACTGCTAAAGAACTTATTCATGTAATCAAACACCACCCGTTCCCCCAAAAACCTATTGAAATTAAAAATAATAAACAAATAAATAAGTAAATAGATAGATAAATAAAGTTAGTATTCAAAAGCTGCCTGGCTTCCACTGTATCTCTCCATTATGGTGCCATCCCCATCCTTGTTACTTTGAAGGTGATTGTTGCTGATTTGGGACTTTGAGGATTCTCACTTTGTACATTTCATGTATGAGGTGTCTATATGTAGACATTTTTAAAAAATAAACTTACTATTCAGTGGACCTTTTTGATTCAGATATTTTTCTGGTCCTTTATATTCTTACATCTCAAAGGTTTATGTGAGTCCTATCAATGCCTTCATTTGGAGCTAGTCAATGTGAGGGTTCAGTGAGAGACCTCTTAAAAGACCTATGAACATCTAGTTTTCTCATCTGTTCTACTCTCTTCTCTCCCATCTCAAATCTTTCAATCTATATAATGGCATGGGGGTAGCAGACTACAGGTTGGGATGGCTGGTGGAAACACAGGAGATCTATCTAATCAACCATTTTGTCAGAACTTTTCTGTCTTACATCTGGACCAGGACTTCTGAAGTTGAAAGACTTGGAGTTAACATCTTTGTACACCACTGTGCCATGAAGCAATGATGATTCCCATCCAGCTGCCTAAAGAGAAAGAGGTTTGTGTCAAACAAGTAGTGCAGCAAATAAATTGATCTAGTAATACCATCATTCCATGTACAGATTAGCAACCTCAGGGTCCTAAAGGCTTTAAATCTTTATACAACGGCATGGAGGTAGCAGACTGAGGGTTGCAATAGCTGGTGAGAACACAGAAGATCTATCTAATCTGAGGGTCCAAAAGGCTCAGTATCATGCCCGGTGTCACACAGTGAGTGCATAACAGAATGCGGACCTGAACCAACAGCCATAGGAGGCCAAGCCGTGTGCTCTTCTCCCAGAGCACCATCAGAATGGGAGAGATTCTCGAAAATGTTCTTTGTAAACCATGAAAGCATTACTTTCTCATGTCCTACCATGAATTTATGCACCTGATGGAAAAAATCTAATAACAAAGACTGAGTAGCATTTTTCAAACAACATTGAGCTGGGAGCAAGGAAGCTGGCTTCTGATATCAGCTTCACCCACAACTGTCTGTGCAGTAAACTAGTCACAATGTTTCCCTAGGCCTCATTTTCCTTACCAGTAGAACAAAAGAGTAAGATTCGATAACTACTATGGTCCCTTCCAGACTTAAAGTTTCCAGACATAAAGGTCCTTTACAGACTTAAATCTGTAGTTTGAAGTTGAGTCATCTCTGGCACCTACAACCTAATCCTTTGCCATCTACACTGGAAAAGAAAATCTTGTTACTTTTTTCAAATAGCTTATTTTTCAGTAGGACTGTATTTCGGCCAAACGGCTAGATTTGGAGTCAGAAGGACAAGTTTCAGTGTCCAGGTCCACTGCTGACCAGCGTTGTGAACCTTGGAAGGTTTCTAATCTCTCTCAAGGTCGGGTTTCTTGAGTGTGTAATGGGGATGTCTGTCCTATGTTGCTCACAAGGATATTTGATGACTTAAGGGAAAACCCTTTACTGTAACACACTCTGTTGATGTAAGCTATTTTGACATGATCACCCTTGTTCCGCGGAAGAAGCTCAAATAGTAGATCTCTGAGGAAACTCATGCATGTTGAGGGAATGGAGTTGGTGCTTTAGGAGGAAAATCTGTGTGTGGGCTTCAAGTCCCACCGCATGGGTCATAACCCATGCCTGACCCTAACAGAAAATCCTTCTAGAAGTAAAAGAGAAATAAAAGAAATCCACAATACCAAGGGATAAAAAGACAGCCATGAAAAAGTAACTTAAGGGGAGAGGAAGATGGGCTTATAACAGATTACAGGATATTGTCAGTTTTAATAACGGGACGTAAAGAAAAGATTCTGTTTGCACACAGGGAGAGGTTCTTTTGCTGGCTAGTCAGAGCACACCTTATGTACATTCTCAAGTCGTCTCTCATATGATTCATTTTTTTCACTGTAGATAAGACTTATATGGATGGATTATTTTTCTCAAATAATATTATTGCTTTATGATTAAAGTAAAGATTATTAATTCCTGAGGCAAGAAGATATAAAAGCTCTGGAAACTTTGACAGGGACCACTGGAGACACTGAAGAAGGCAGGGGCCCTCAGAGTCTTGGTTGCCAAACAGGTAATCCTCCTTGTGGTTGTTGATGGGGGGCTTTCTTTAAACATCTGTTTTCCTCTGTCAGCTATTAGCCAGGCCAGAAATGACAAATTGTATTTCTAGCGAGGCTTGTCAGGCTTTCTGTTGCTGTGTTGTTTGATTTAAATTATTTACCTTCTTTTCTTCCTTCATTGTAAAGAGCATTGGCTTTGGTGTCAAGCTGTTGGGTTAAATCTTGGCTCTGCAGTCTGGTAGCTCACTGCAACCTCTGCCCCCCAGGTTCAAGTGATTCTCCTGCCTCAGCCTCCTGAGTAGCTGCAATTACACCATCGCACCCAGCTAATTTTTGTATTTTTTAATAGAGACAGGGTTTTGCCATGTTGGCCAGGCTGGTCTCGAACACCTGACCTCAGGTGATCCACCCGCTTCGGCCTCTCAAAGTGCTGGGATTTCAGCCATGAGCCAGTATGCCCGGCCCAGTGCAGCTTACTTATGAACATGACATGTAGGCATTTGATGAATGCCAGTTCACTTTATTTGAGAGTTAGATTGTATATTCAGATTTTTTAATCATAAAGTATGATTAAATGTGGATTCAATGAATTAACTCATTTTAATAATTATTTGGGAGGGAAATCCAGAACTCAGTTTCATACTTATATTAGAACAAAGTCCAGACAGATGAAAATAGAAGAGAACACTGATAAATAGTTTAACCTTATGGGACAGTAATGGGCAGTCTTTTGATATAAATTTAAAAAATATTTTTAAAAACATAAAAAATAATGTTTTTGAAAATTTCAGAATGGCAAAAATTATAAGAGAAAAATATAAACTGAGAAATACTATGAGTAACACGTGAAATGCAATAAACATACAAAAAGAATCTCACAAATTGGAGAAAAAAACAATGAAATAGAAAAATGTGCAAAACTGTAAACTGAAAATTCACCAAATACAAAAAGCAAATCATTATATAAAAAGATGTTCAACTTCATGAGTAATTATAAAATATTTTAAATCACTAAAGTTCTTTAATATACCAAAAATTAACCAAAAATTTGACAAAATTAAGCATTCACTGGGAGCTTAGGGAACCAATCCTTTTAGTGCCCTATTAATGAGGTAAATGGCACAGCTCATACATGTAACAAAGGGTATTAAAATGACAATGTGCATGTTGTGTGATGCCACAACCCTACATACGAGAATTTATACTGAAGAAAAAATTAAAAATGCATGAAAGTTATGTGAGTGCAAGAAAATGTATTACAATCAATCTTTTTCTGAGAAACAAAACCAGGTTATGGGACGATATAATCCCATTTATATAAAATTGTACACGAAAGATATCTGTAGGCTACTCACCAAATTATCTATCTCCTGGAGGTGGGGTTTACTTCTTATTTTCTAGTTTTGCATTGATTTTCTAATAGCTCATGTGTTGTTTGCTAATGGGGAAAAGATAAAGCCATGTTCTTTATTTTTAAAAATGATGTCAACTAAGCGTAAAGGAAAGAGTGTGATGGAGTCAGATCCGCTTGTAGCTGGTGTCCATGAACAAATGACTTCATACTTACTGACCTCAGGTTTTCTCATCTGTAAAATGTGGGTATTGGACACTGTGCTCACGTTTAATTTTAACATTTAAAAATTCAATGTCGGAGCCACTCTATTGGATTTTCTTGACACAGAACGCCCATATCCGCCTTATCAGTGAGGAAGTTTGCCTTGCGCGCCCTCTGCTGGCTCTCCTGAAGCTAACAGGGGCGAGTGCTCAGTGGTTTACAAATTGCCTCCATTCAGATTGTGAAACTGTTCAGCCTGCTATAGTTAGATCTCTGGCATCGGCCCAGGAGGTCTTGCAGGTAAGAACAAAATCTCTTAAAAGTTTCTAACCTGTACATCTAACTTGAGATTCCCTTCATTATAAAGTCTGGATTTAGCCAGGAAAATGTTGTATTATTTTCCTCCATATGTGAGTCGGCATCTAGATTCCTGGGTCTTTCTCACCTGTGCAAATGTGTTCAGATTTGCAGATCAAGGAGAACCCAGGAGTTTTAAGAAGCGCTAGTAAGGTCTCTGAGATCCTTGCAGTAGCTACATCCTCAGGGGAGGAGGAAGATGGCTTCCAGAAGCATGCGGTTGCTCCTATTGCTGAACTGCCTGGTCAAAATAGGAGTCCTGGGTGGTGAGTATCCATCACTTAGCTGGAACCGAGCCACAGCCAGTGTTCACACAGCCCACATGGGACACACCCTTCCATTCACCCACAAAAACATTTAGGAACTGCAAGAAATAGGTTTTTAAACATGGAGATGAAAAACAAAGATAAGTACTAAAAAATTCAAGGGCTGTAGAATCCAGCAAAACCCAATTCCATATGATTATAACCCCTACTTAAATCATCAGTTAAGTGTAAGTTATAACATTAATTTAGCAAGTTTTTTTGTGAAGGGCGGATATAATGTGTTTAAAACACCTGTTGCCTAGCAGATTGTCAATAAGTCATAGCCATAATCAGAATTCCTCAATGCTTATGCACTGGTTTACCATTTGAGCATTATTAGGGATTCCAGTTTGCAAGGGACCTACAGTCGAGTTGGAGAGATGGCGCTTAAACATTTATAGATCACACATCAAGTGCAAAGTAACATGGCAACAAAGTGAGTAGCAATATTGTAGAATCCACCAGTAGAAAAGCAGGGGAGGAACACTGTACAAGTGAGCTAAGAAGAAATGTCACAGAATACCAGAAATGGAAGGAAATGAAATGTGATCTCATCTGGTGTCATTTCTTTGTTCTATTTACAAGGAAAATGGATTCCAGAAAAGGGTAGAGATTTGCCCAACGTCACACAGTAAGACTAAGTGATGTTTGGGCTTCTAGTGCCTTTCACAGTCCCTTGTGGCCTTGCTGGGTGTTGGACATGTAAGAATGAGTGAAGAATCCACGTTTGAGCATTGCCTCTGTTGAGAAGAGGGCTTCCAGAGGGGTCCAGTGCTGTCTGTTACTTAGCACTGCTACTGCTGGGGAATGCCCTCGGCCAACGGTAGGATGGTTTGGAAGGACATACGAAGAGAAGCAAGGTTCTTTGGGCATCGTCTTGGCCCCTCTGGCTGCAGCCGGTGGTCCTAGTCATAGCTTATCCTTAATATGTCCTCCATGGCCCTTTGCCTTCAACCCTACACCCGTTCGTTGAACTATTTCAGGCTTCTTAGGACCTGTGGAACTCAGCCATGTGAGAGAAATCGTACAAGAGAGTGCAAAGCTCTGAGGGGCTGCTCTTGAGCCCCTCCTGCAGAGCTGTCTTCTGTGGCCATTTCTACATGGCCAGGTGGTTCCCTGCCACTCTTGTTCTGTGCTGACTTCAGGCCTCCTTAATGAAACTTGAAATTTGCCCGAGCTATATCCTGGGGAATGTGATACAACCCTCTTCCCACCCCTGGGATCTCACTAACCTCTCTGGCTTCTCTCCTGAGGAGGAAATGCAGACACAGCATTCACCACAGGTCCTTCAATTTCTCTTTTCCAGGTAGATCTCCCTCCCAGCTGTAGAAGGACATTCCACTTATTTTTACTATCTTGGGGGATCCTCCCTTATGACATATCCTAAATGTTCTTTGCACTGCCCTACTTAAGAGAAATAGAGGGGACTTAGAAATTAATTTTCTCTCTCAGTGAATATTAGACTCTTGTTGCTTCCACAGGTATTCTTTGTCCTGATACCTGCCCTTCACCTGAAGCAGTTCATGACATTGATTAAGTGAGCGGGGAGACATAGGGCAACATCATTTATGGACACTAAAAAACTTCATCTGGCTTATCTTTTCAAAACTATTACATAATAATGATGATGGGTGTTAATAGTTTCAGGTTTTAACTAGCTACTGTGGATCGAACAATTCCTATACACTAAGCTCTGTGCTAATCACTGTACATGAGTTATCTTAATTAATCCTCCCAACAACTGTGTGAAGAAGGCATATATTATTGATCCCTCTGTACAGACAAGAAAAGTAAAGCTAAAAGAGATTAAATCACGTTTCTAAGGTCACACATGTAATAAGTGATGGAGTAGAAAGAGTATTAGAGTAGTCCAGGCAAGACGCTGGAAGCTGAAACCTCTTGACAATGCATGTATAGAGATGAGGGGCTCTAGCACCATGTAAGGTGGGGTCAAGGTTCTAAGGCCACCATGGAAACATTGACTTCTCTCCCAGTTTCCACCGCACTCCCCATCTGGATAACCTCAGTAGTTTACTCACCCCTGTGCGGAGGTTCCCTTCTCTGTACAATGGAAATGGTTATCCACACCTATCTCTCAGGGAGGCTCTGGTAATTAAACAAAATCATCTCAACGAATGTGCTTGACCCATATAGGATTTAAAGCATTCACTTGAGCATCATAACTAAGATGACTAAGACTTGGAGTCAGACTGTCTGTCTGGGGTCAAATCTTGCTTTTATCATTTATTTGCTGTAGGATCCTGGGACATGATGACTTCTTTCTGCTTTTGCTTCTTCATCTGGAACATAGGAATAATGACAAAGTTATTATGAAGATGATTAGAATATATGTAAATGGTCTGGACCTGCCTCGGGTACATAGTAAATGCTCAATAAATGTGTGGAGTAAGGCTGGGTGCGGTGGCTCATGCCTGTAATCCCAGAACTTTGAGATACCAAGGCGGGTAGATCACTTGAGCCCAGAAGTTCGAGATCAGCCTGGGCAATGTGGCAAAACTCCATCTCTACTAAAAAAAAGTACAAAAAACTAGCTTGGTATGGTGGTGCTCACCTGTAGGCCCAGCTACTCGGGAGGCTGAGGTGGGAGGACCACCTGAGCCCAGGAAGTCGAGGCTGCAGTGAGCTGAAATGGCACCGCTGCACTCCAGCCTGGGCGATGCGAGTGGGGTAGCAGAAGGCAGAGCCACAGCACAGCAGAGCGGCTGTTAGTTGCATATCTAGGAGCTAAAATGTCTCCACCAGGGGGCTCACGGCCATAGCTGCAACATTGCAGAGTGTGGGGCAGAGGGCAGGGGAGAGAGATGAAGGGAGGAAAGAGGAGGGGGAGAAAAAGAATGAGAAGCAGGGAACAGACAACCATAGGCAAGGAGGGACACACATAGGCAGAGAGACAAAAGAGACAGAGAGTACAAAGACAGGGAGAGAACGGAGAGATGCATAGAAAGTCAAAGACGGGCCGGGCGCGGTGGCTCAAGCCTGTAATCCCAGCACTTTGGGAGGCCAAGACGGGCAGATCATGAGGTCAGGAAATCGAGACCATCCTGGCGAACACGGTGAAACCCCCTAAAAAATACGAAAAACTAGCCAGGCGAGGTGGCGGGCACCTGTAGTCCCAGCTACTCAGGAGGCTGAGGCAGGAGAATGGCGAGAACCCGGGAGGCGGAGCTTGCAGTGAGCTAACATCCAGTCACTGCACTCCAGCCTGGGTGACAGAGCGAGACTCCGTCTCAAAAAAAAAAAAAAAAGAGTCAGAGAAAGGAGAGAAAGAGAAGAGAGAGAGTTGTGATTGTCTGGGCTCCAGCATGGTCTTGGGTCTCCTTCACTCTGACCACTCTGACCCTCCAAGTCCTCTGCGTGTGTCCCTAGGCCCTCTGCTTTCACGGCTTGGATCCAGGGGAAACAAGGACCATGGTGGTGGAGGGTCTGTCCTAATATGTTTGCTCACAGAATGCCAAGGAGAGTTGCTTCAGAGGGCACAAGACCAAACCAGGAGCCCCAGGTGTGATGCCAGGGGTCTTTGTCCTCAGGCCAAAGGTCAGAGATTTGGGTTCCTCTTTGCCACCTCTTTCAGAACAGTCTCACCGGTATTATAATGGAAGGCATGTTTTCGCAGCTGTCCCTTTCTGAAATTCAAGCCCATGTCATGTCTGCCCTCTGGTAATCAATGGCCAGCCTTCTCTTAAGAAGATCAATTTTTCCTTGAAGTGTAAGGATTTCTTTTCCTCCTGACAAAATAATCAAGGCAGCCCAGTTAATTATTTCTGTTGCTAAGTTTTGAATTTCTCATGTTTATAAAGGTTGGGAGGGCTAGTGGCAGTAATATAAGATTTTTAAGTCATAGAGAACTGGATCTGCAAAGCAGCTGTTCTATCTTTCTGTGTGACCTTGGGCAGATGACCACCCTAAGCCTGTTTCCTCACCTCCTCAAGCAATCTTGATAAAAATACAATACGGATAAAAACACTTAACATGGTGCCTGGCACCAAGAAAGCACCTCGCAGGGTGAAGGGCAGAAAGGGGAGGGGAGAGAGAGAGAAAAGTGAGCAAGAAGGAGAGGGAGAAAAAAGAATGAGAGCAGAAAACAGACAGTCATAGACAAGGAGGGACACACAAAGACACAGAGACAAAAGAGACAGAGATGGAGAGTACAAAGACAGGGAGAGAACAGAGAGATGATAGAAAGTCAAGCACCTTATCTACAAAAGCTGGTGACAGTGGTACTAGTAGTAACAGCAATGGCATAAAGGCTGCGTTTTATTTATCATAAAATTATGTTCATATTTCTGAATGTAGTAGAAGATGAAGCATTTAAATACATGAATATCTTTGCTGTTTGTTTTTAGTATATTTGACATACTCACTGAAACCTTTCCTGCCTTGCCTTAGCTAGGTTGGTCATTATTCATTATTCACAGATACCAGGAATAGCACATACAAAGGATCTAAAGCTACCCTGAGCATTCATGTTCCAAGACGGAGCTGGGACTGTGGCATAGAAGCATGTGGCTGGATAGGGGCATACAGCCAGGTTATAAAATCTCTTACATGCTAGATGAGCAGAGAGAGCTCCTCTGAAAGCAATGGGGAGCCCTGGGAGATGTACGGGCAGGAGCTGAAATAAAACAGAAGAGTGGGGCAAATAGGAGACAGTAGTATCATTTGAATGAGGAGAGAAAACATACTGTTATGACAGCTGCAGTCTGTGGCCGTCCCTTATGGAAGGAAACACTTTTGCACCCATCATGGTGTCAGAAGGTAGCCACATGGTCACAAAGCCTACACTTGCTAGCTTGACATCCCCTTGATCACCTGGTGCCTCTGTACATCCAGCCATCTACCCCTCTTTATAAACCTTCAGATACAGCGACATTGCCCATTCACCAGTTGACTAGCAGGAAAATCATGTGCCTCCCTGAATCATAGATTCCTTTGCTTCTAGGTCCTGGCTCTTTCCTATTTCTGCCACGGTTGCCTGATGGACATCCTGTCTCTTAAGCCCTTAAGGCAGACTTAAGTGCTTGCTGTTTCTATGCATGCCCTCACATTCCTGCTTCCTTTGCCTAAAATGTTCCCTCCCCCAGTACTGACACATAGCCCACCTATGCTCAAGTTCCAGTCAAGTTGCCATGTAACCCATCCCTTGTCTCCCAGGCCAAAGTGACTTCTCCCTCCTTGGAATGCCCCAAACTACCAATTTATGTCCCTCATCCACTCTTGTGATGCCTTAAATCATAGTTGTTTGACCTTCACTACTAATACAAGATTCCATCAGCTGCTGAGAATCTATTCCAGTTATGTGTGTCTATCTAGTCCAATTATGTACGTGTGTCTATTCCAATTATGCATTCCAGAACTGGGGAGATAACCACAGCATGGGTTCAGGGGACCCACTGGACTCGCTGGACCCACTGTGAGGCAGATCAAGCTAAAACTCCATTGATCACCTGACTTCCATAACCCCTACTCTGACTGGTGGACCGCAGTGACATTTTCTTGGCATTAGTGTCAGTTCAGAGGCAGTGTCCAGTAATCGCAGAAACACAGTCACACTGGTAAAAGGCCTTAGGTCCCTTTGGGAAAAGCCAGAAGAAGGGTAAACTGTATACATTTTTGACAGTGTAGCAGGAATCTTCATGAAGGGACTCTCTTCATTCAAGGGGTTCCTGATTGCAAACTGTACCAAGTCTGGGAATTGATTGTTTTTGCTATCATAACGTGCAATTGCCTCTTGTTTATGTGCAGATATCATCAGGAGACCCAGCTGTGCTCCTGGATGGTTTTACCACAAGCCCAATTGCTACGGTTACTTCAGGAAGCTGAGGAACTGGTCTGATGCTGAGGTAAGAAATTTGCCGCCTGCTTGGCCTGGGCTTTCTAGAGCAAAGGACCAGCCAGAGCCCCAGATCTCATTTGATTCAGGATCAAGTGTCCTTCCTGGGCACTATGAAGAGAAGCCCCTTTGGCTGGTGAAATGGAGAGAAGAGGGTTGTGTGTTCAACTCATTCAATTCTGTAAGCATTGCTGAAGCAGGTGCTGTATGCCAGATCCTAGATGGGCTACAAGCACATACGGATACATAGGAAATAGCCTCTACCCTCAGCAAGCTCACTGTCAGTAAAGGAGACAGAAATACATCAATCAAAGGAGGAAGAGAAGATGAGGAATTCACAGAAAGGATAATGGAGTTCCTGTAAGAGATTTACCAGAGAGAGGTGTGTAGACACGCCTGGAGCAGACACCTTGGAGCCGCCGACAGAAGGTGAAGCAGTCCAAGAAAATGTGGAAACTTTTCCTCTGCTCTACACAGTTCACAGACATGTCCATTTTATTTCATTGAAGCTTTGTCTGAGAGATCACCAAATAGACAGTCAAAGTAAGTTATCTCAGCCACGTGTGGGGAGTCGATGCTGCCGAATTGTGATTAATTGGGGGAGTCATATAGGTACATTTCGCATGATCTGGGCCCATGCGGTCTTAGAATCCCTGTATTAAACTAGACAATGAAACACAGAAAACAAACAAACAAACAAACAAAAACAAGAATGAAGCACCTACCACACGCCAGCTACTGAGGCTATGAACGTATTCTCTGGCCTTAGAAAGCCCAGGATTAATGCAGGATTGCGACATTGAAACAGAACATTTCAATGCAGCATGAGTATAAATGACTTGCCCAAGTTTACACTGAGAGTAACTGATGCAGCAACCCCAGCAAAGGCTGAGCTGAGTCCTGAATAATTGTATAAAAAGGGGAGAGAAACAGAGTGAAGAAAGGGCTTCCCAGACTCTGTCCCTGGAAAGAAAATGAGCTCGTGGAGAGGAATAGCCTTTCTCTGTGAAAACAAAGAGAACAAAGAGGAAGATGTCTGGGAACTGTGAAGTAATAGAGACCTGAGTTTACATCACTACTCTGCAATTCACTAGGTACTTCCCTTTACCTGTTTCCCTACTGGAAAGTGGGATAATACTTTTTACTTCATGGACTTGTCAGGAGAATTCATTAAAACAACTTGCATAAAGCCTATGGCACATGGTAGAGGCCAATTCAGGGTCTCAAGAAAGAACAGCCCACAGGATTGACGCTGAACCTTAACAAAGTTAACAGGACCAGGATGCAGAGGGGGTGCTGGGACGGTGAGGCCAAAGGGGACCCCTCAAACCCAACAAGGGCTGTGTGGCTCCCCGATTCCTCACCAGTGTTGCTACTGCCCTTGGCTCTTGAGACCCCTGGAAGCTGATGGAGGCAACGTGAGAAGCACATGGACATGCGACCTTGAGCTTGAGAGGCAGAGGCCTGAGTTCTAGTTACAGCTCCAGCAGTACCAGTTGTGTGGACTGGGAGGGAGGCTATCACGTACATACTCCAAGCCTGTTTCCCCTTCTAACACAGGATCTTTTGTGGCTGGTACCCAGTGGGCACTCAATAAATGCTGTCTGGTCATCTGGCTGGCATGCCTCATGGGCCTGAGAATTAAATAGAATTACAGTGATAGAAGCATGCTGCTATTGTAAGTGGTTTGTAAGTGTGAGGACTAAATTATTATTAAATAGTAATCACATCTAATCTTGGGTAAATTAGTAAAAGCAAGAATGGGAGCAGTAAAAACCTAAGCAACCCAAACTAAAATTTTATTGAATTAATTCAATTTCTTGTCATGTAACACAACCTCAGAAGAGAATAAAATAAAGTTTACATACACACGCCCATATATATAAACATTTGCCTTGTTTAATTGAACAATAGATTTCTGGTTACAGAACAAGAATTTGTCATGTCATGTGTTTCATACAATCCTTAAAATAGTGAGTAATTACCATTTATTCACCCACAAGAAAAATTCAGATTGCATGGCCTTGGATGTGAAAGAAGACAGCACTTTTGCAAAGGACCTCAGAAGGAAAAATTTGGGTCGATATGCAGACATACAGGAATAAAACAGATTTGGGATTAGAGCTGAAAGTTTTAAAAGTTGCAACAAAGCGGTAGTTACATATCTGCCTCTAGTGCCCAGGAAACCCCGAAATCCAACCAGATTTGGTGGCATGGTTACTGTTGAGGAAAGGCAAAGGGGTGGGCACATTCACCTTCAATCGGCAGGAATTCTCCACCAGCACGGGGAGCCGTCTCCTCTCCTCTGGAGGACCACTTCACACGTTTAGGTAATTGATCCATGCCCTAATTACCATGCTAGTAATTGATCACTAGCAAGTCAAAGTGAGTTACAGACCACTGCTTACAATGTACAATGTGTTATTCTGATGTAACATAGGCTAATAATAATTTAAAATAAACACAAGGTAGGCTTAGGAATTAGGGAGAGCTGGGCTCTCTTCCTGTGTCCAGTTGCCCTTTCCTGATCCTCTGTCTCCCCACCCGTAAACTAAAGGTGGGCCCCATCTCCTTGGGCTGCCGTTAGGACTGAATGGTGGGGTGCCCAGTGTACTGAAGGTGTCCCGCGAAGAGCACTGCCGTAACGTCTGTTCTCTGATGCACATTGTGTTCACATTCTGACACTTCTGAAATCAGGTGTGTGCTACAAACACGCGGTGTCACAGTGTATCATAGATTCATTGACAGTGATTTTATTTTCTTTCTTCATGGGACATAAAATAATGCCACATTTTACAGTCAGCAGTTTCTTAGATCTGTTGAAATGCAGTATTATAACACGATAGGTCTCATGACAGGTCCTAGGTAGCAGTAATTATTTTACAGATGAAGAAACTGAGCCTCAGAGAGGTGAAGTGACTTGTCAAGGTCACATATGCCCCTGAGAGGCAAGACCAGGATCCCGGACACGTCCTTAGACCCCCAATCTCTCGCCCTGGCCTTGTACTGCCTCTTTCTCGAGACCGAACGCTGCGGTAGTTGTGTTCTCTGCCAGGCTGGCAGGAAGCCTTCTGTGGGGTTTAGAGCACTCTGTGTGGAGGATGTGGGGGCTGTGTGAGTCCCTCCTGCTTGGCACACTAGCGTTCTGAGGAGAGGGCTGTGCTTTAAACATGCAGGCATCATTAACAGGACCTCTCCTTGTACGTAGCTCCAGTGTCAGTCTTACGAAAACGGAGCCCACCTGGCATCTATCCTGAATGTAAAGGAAGCCAGCACCATAGCAGAGTACATAAGTGGCTATCAGAGAAGCCAGCCCGTATGGATTGGCCTGCACGACCCACAGAAGGTAACCTCAGACTTGGCCACAAAGGCCCTCTTGGGAAAGCCAGGCTGGCATATTCTTTTTTGAGGAATGGCCTCCCGGCCTATAACAGGCATACAGCGGGTGGATCTTCTCCAGATGCGCCTCCAGCTGACAGAGACCAAGGCCTCAAGGTCAGGGACCCAGTTCTGGCCCTCGGTGGAGGATATGATTTAAATGTATAGACCTCTGTCTAATTAAGGCCCTCCTGAAAGGCAGAACACAAAATTACCAACGTTTTAAAGCCTTAACAAGTTCGTGTGTGTGTGTGTGTGTGTGTGTGTGTGTGTGTACACACGGGCCTATTATGAGACAGATCAATCAAATCTCCATTGGATCTTGAGTTAAAGTTGAAAACTTTCAGCTAGCCTTTTTTTTTTTTTTTTGGTGCTCTAATTTTCTTTATGTTATCCTTGATGCTTTTCGCTGTAACTTCCTGTTCTTTTTATCAATACCTTATTGTAAGAAATGACATGAGCGGCCTTTGTAAGGAACAGCTGTTGTTGAGGTCTAGGTGTGGGGTCTTCAGTTGACAGATGCTTGGTGGGACTTCTTTAGTTGACTCAAACAAACACAGGGAACATAAAGTGGGAACTCCCATACTTCCTGCTTCTTAATAAAACTGCTGAAGATACCACACATTCATCACCCTCTTTCATGAATATGTATGTGTTCATCCCTTAGTATTTGTCTATCAATATCTTATGGCTTTTTCTCTTTTTGAATATTATGTTACAGAAAAACTAATAATCCTTTACCGTAGTTGTTACAAATATTTTATGCAATTATTTTTTTAATGTCATTTATTTGACTATCAGAAATTTTGCATTTTTATGCATTCACATTGCTATCAGTCAGAACCCTGTCATTCAGATGGAATAAATACTTACATCTATTTCTATTTCTTGCAGTAGCATTGGTAATGTTTTCCTATTAGTGGTTGAGTGGAATGACTTTCTCTTTTTCCTTCTTTAAGCATTTCTGCACTTTCCCAACGTTTGCAATGAAAACATGTTTTAAAGGGGACTGAAGGGACTTCCTTGGCTGCGGCAGGCGGGTTGCTGAGCCGTACGCCTCTCCATCTCCTGTTGTTGCAGAGACAGCGGTGGCAGTGGATTGATGGGGCCATGTATCTGTACAGATCCTGGTCCGGCAAGTCCGTGGGTGGGAACAAGCACTGTACTGAGATGAGCTCCAATAACAGTAAGTTCTAATGCACCGCCCTTCACCACTTCTCAACGCGCAGACCCTTCCCTTTACCTAGTAAGAGCAAAAATAGACACAGGGGACTCCTGCCCTCCCCATTCCACACTAACAACTCTTTTCTCCAGCAGGGCAGTGGCCTTGCCACAGACATCGATTACCAACCTTCAGTCCTTTGTGATCATTTACAGTCTTTGTCCTATCAATGTTCCAGCTGTTGTTATTTACTCAATATTTTCTTCAAATCCATTCAATTTTTTCTGAAATATACTTATTTTAAAATCACATTCTTTACCATGAGGGGGATATATATCCTGTTTGGGGAAACCCAGACCACAGGGAGTAAATATATGCGGTGAAAACAGATACATCTCTTCTGACTTCTTTAAAATGAGGGTTTGCCATGAGCCCTGGAAAGCCGGTCTTTGCCTGAGTTCTTCCCTCCTGTTTCCCTGAATCCTGTCCCCAGAATGCAGTGGCCTGAAGCTCAGTGCAGGCTGCACACACTTGCATGAGTCTCCTCCTTTCCCTGGCCTGCGTTCCTTCTTTGTCTTTCTGCTCATGAGTTAGACTTTTCAGCATTCATCCTGGTGACACCTTGGGCTGGGTACCTCTTGGTTGTGCGGGCTATCCTGTACTTTGCAGGAGGTTGAGCAGCATCCCTGGTCTCTAATCGGTGGGCGCCAGTAGCACTCCTCCTCCCAGGTCGTGAAAAATATCTCCAAGAATGACCAAGTGTTTCCTGTGGAGGGCAAATTCACCCCCTGGTGAGAACCATGACGAATAAGCGGTGTAGAAAACTTCAGCTGTACAAGATCACAGGATATTAAAGAATCCTCAATGCCAAAGGTCATATACTTGAGAATATCCCAGTGGGTCTAATAGGCCATCATAGTGACACCAGGACCCCCTGCCAGCCAAGAAGTCAGCGTGAGGCAGGCCTGGGCTGAGGTCTCAGCTATTGGGCTGGGGAAGGGAGGGACTCGGCCACCCCCAGCAGGACATGGGGGAAGTTTAATGTTGTCTGAGGAATAAACTTATAAGAAGGAAAAAGAGAGTGAGAAAACTTTCTAACAGCACGAGGCGAAGGGCAGACACGATGAGACACAGTCTGAGGAAAACCCTCCGAGACAAACAGCCAGAGAGGGGATGTGCACAGACCGGTGAGAGCACAGCTGCTGCTGTTCAAGGCAGAAGTCGGCTCAGATGGAAAGAAGACAATCAAAACCAATAGGCAGAGGCTACCCACAAGTGGATTTTTATTCTAATCAAGGAAAACAATGTTGAACAGTTAGCGCTGCTCAAACACATAACGAGCTACCCCAGGAAGCAGTGAGAAACTTTACAGCCAGAGTTAACCAAGCAAAAGGTGGACATTGTAGTTTTTATTGCAGTTGACGCATTAAAAGTGTTAGAAGCGAGGCTCCATGGCATCAAAAAATCAAATGAGGAACAACTGTAAAAATACCAATATCAGGGATTCGCTTTTCAGACCTGCAGCATCAGACTCTCTGGGGCTGGAGGCCAGACCTGGTTTGGGAGCAGTAGACCAGATGCCTCCCCAAGTCCCTCACATTCCCCAGATTCTGACATTCCCACTGGACAAAGTTCTCAAACAAAAGTCCTTTCCCTGTGAGTCGGTGATCACATCAGCAAACTTCAGTAGCGAAGTCGCCTCTGTTGTGTTGATGGGAACCGGAAGACTGAAGCTCTCTGGGAACAGCACGTCTTTGGGTTCCTTTCCTTTCCCACGGTTACTCACCCAGCTCGTGGCTGTCAGAACACTGGCTCTCAAGGCAGAAGAGCACAAGGAATGAAGCAAGGATTTGAGGAAAACTGGTGGAAGGTAGAGTTTAAAAGCACATCCCCCTCAGTCACATCAGTACAATGGATTTTGCTCCCCACTCTGTTTCTAATTTTTTTTAATTCAAAATATATATAATATTAATGCCCCAATACACAGCCACACACACATTCTTGTTCTGTCTCTGTGACAGAGCTATTCCTTTTTTATATCTCTTTAGAAAGAACTTCAGAGCATTTTACTTGGTGTGTTTCTCTCTCACCCTTTCTGATGTGAAGGGGAGCCTTTACATCAGAATGTGTGTTTTGTGACTCCGGAAAATTGCAGCTTGCAATATTTCCTGATGTTTTGCTGGTCCACTTTGAGACATTTAATTATGATAAGTGGGATTTTGCAGTTTGAAAAGAAATTTCATATTCAGTATACATTGAGGTCAAGAGCGTGGGTTCTGCATTCTGAATGCCCAGGGTAGATTCCCAGCTCCTCCTAACTGAGCTGTGTGACCCTGTGCAGATCTCTTACTTCTCTGTGCCTCAAATGCCTCTTTATAAAAAGGAGGAAATAATCGTCCTAATCATCTGAATACATGTGGCGTGTTTATCATGTGCAAGCTAGGCTCATGGCTCTGTGGCCTGGAGGAGAGGGAAAATAAGGTCTCTCACTCACCCTTCCCTGCACTCCGCCTCTGGTGAGGTGGGAAAAGTGGAGCTCTCTAGCTTAGTGCCCGTGGTGAGCTGTGCTGTGCTTGATTGTTTGAAGTTGCTGTACTAGCTTATCCACAGGCTCAATGGGCAGCAACCTCAAAAGGAACGGCTGATGAGTCAGTCTCAAGCCTGGCCCATGGCCTTGTGCTGTATTCTGTTTGCCCCACACTGTGAAAGTACCCACAAGCTTGCAGGGCCCATTTCATTTATACTCTGTGGCCCCTGCGCTGAGCACTATGGATGCTGGCATGGGCAGGCCCCATCCTAAGAGTGGGAGGGGCACACCTCACCTCCTCCTCTCCCCAGAGCTCTCACCCACCCCACACACACTGGGAACAGGGTCAGATCTGCAGGTCAGGGCCCAAGCAGACACCTAGCCAGGGAACAACTCCTCGCTCTGCTGCAGGCACCCATGGATGACAAGTGATGCTGTGGAGCTTGGCTTCTGGGAGGGAAATAGCTGGATCTCACCTCAAAAATACTTCAGTCCTTCAAAGGGCCACCTCCGCTTTGGGCTCAGTCCTTTTTCATAAGCAGATGGCCTGTTGGGATGTGAATGGCTTTAGCAGCTTTCAGTTCTTTTAACTTTGAACAGGAGCTTCTTAGAGCCTAGGAAAGGCCACCCTCAGATCCTCACTGCGTCCTGCTTCAACACAAGAGCCCCTCGTTCTCAGTTGATTCATGTCAACCCCTGCCTTTCTTCAAAAGCAGTGCTGGAGTGGAGCTTTTGCCATGGTGTGTGACATTTAAAGTGTTTTTCTTTCATTGGGAAAGTTAGTATCTGTCTTAAGGTTCTGCAGGGAAACAGAAGTAGTTGGATGTATATATAGAGAGGCAAAGATTTACTTTGAGGAATTTGCTCATGCAGTTGTGGGGGCTGTCAAATCTGAAAACCACAGGGCAGGCCAACAGGCTGGAAATTCTTTTTTTTTTTTTTTTTGAGACAGAATCTCCCTCTGTCACCCGGGCTGGAGTGCAGTGGCCGGATCTCAGCTCACTCCAAGCTCCGCCTCCCGGGTTTACACCATTCTCCTGCCTCAGCCTCCTGAGTAGCTGGGACTATAGGCGCCCGCCACTTCGCCCGGCTAGTTTTTTTGTGTTTTTTAGTAGAGACGGGGTTTCACCGTGTTAGCCAGGATGGTCTCGATCTCCTGACCTCGTGATCCACCCGTCTCGGCCTCCCAAAGTGCTGGGATTACAGGCTTGAGCCACCGCGCCCTGCAGGCTGGAAGTTCTTGCAGGAGTTAATGTTGTGGTCTTGAGTCCAAAGACAGTCTGGAGGCAGAATTTCTTCCTCTTTGGGAGACCAGTCTTTTCTCTTAAGGCCTTCAATTGATTGGAGGAGGCCCACCCACATGATGGAGGGTCATCTGCTTTACTCAAAGTCTACTGATATTTAAACATTAATCATATCTAAAAAACATCTTCATAGCAATCAAACAACTGTACACCATAGCCTAGCCAAGTTGACACATAAAGTCAACCATCATATCGCCTTATCTATGACTCCAAGAAAAACACCCGGATAACTCTGGCATGCTCAGTACAGGACTGAATGGATTTAAATGTCTGTTTATTTTCTTACAGACTTTTTAACTTGGAGCAGCAACGAATGCAACAAGCGCCAACACTTCCTGTGCAAGTACCGACCATAGAGCAAGAATCAAGATTCTGTTAACTGCTGCACAGCCCCGTGCTCTTCCTTTCTGTTTTCTGCTAGCCTGGCTAAATCTGCTCATTATTTCAGAGGGGAAACCTAGCAAACTAAGAGCGATAAGGCCCCTACTGCACTGGCTTTTTTAGGCTAAGACACAGGAACTTTAGCATTGGCACTGTAGTGGCTTCTAGCTCTAAATGTTTGTCCCGCCATCCCTTTCCACAGTATCCTTCTTCCCTCCTCCCCTCTCTCTGGCTGTCTTGAGTAGTCTAGAGAGTGCATCTCCAGCCAATTGAAACAGCTGGGTCTTTGGCCATAAGAAGTAAAGATTTGAAGACAGAAGAAGAAACTCAGGAGTAAGCTTCTAGCCCCCTTCAGCTTCTACACCCCTCTGCCCTCTCTCCATTGCCTATACCCCACCCCAGCCACTCAACTCCTGCTTTTTTTTCCTTTGGCCATGGGAAGGTTTACCAGTAGAATCTTTGCTAGGCTGATGTGGGCCGTACATTCCTTTAATAAACCATTGTGTACATAAGAGGTTGCTGTGTTCCAGTTCAGTAGTGGTGAAAGTGGAAAAGTGAAATAAAACCAAGAAATATACCCAAGTGCTTCTTCGTCTCCTTCATCTGAGTCTCTGCCTCCTCCACCCCAGCAACAGCACTGGTTCAAGGAGAGGAGAGATGCAGGTGACCTGCCTGCCAACTTCTGAGCAGGGTTGGGCAAGTGGGTGCTATTTAATTGTGAGTGCTTCTCAGCTTATGAGGGGGATGACAGTCACAGCAGGTATGGTGGAGCTGACCTGGACCCTGGACGCTCATCTCCCCCACTGCCACTGACAACCTGTGTGGCCTTGTGTGACTCTCTTTGCCCTGTGAGGTTTGGAATGGCTTACGGGGTGGTTACTTCAATATTGAGGAGGTGATTTTGCCTGCAAACAGATACATGACTCCCTAGGTCACGAATCTGCATGGTCATGTAAAAAGAAGCAAATATGGACTCAATGATTACAGCATATGGCTACGGTATGATCACATTCGCATTCCTTAGAGGAAAAAGCCACCAGACAGGAGAGGCCATGTGGGTTGGCTGTGCAGTTCAGGCTGTGTGGATCGCCACTTGCTTTATCCATGATGTGCTGCCAACTGGCAAACACACCGAGTCTTATTCCCTAGTCTGAGAACACTCCCCTCTCATATTGGCAGGCTAAGACCAGCTATTGAGTGCTGGCTGAAAGAAGAGTAAAAAGAAGGGGGAAATGGAAGACACGGAGCCTCGGCCCTAACCAGTTCTCCTTCTACTCTCCCTTCCTTTCTTCTTCCTTCATCCACCATGCCCTTGTCATTCTTTTGGTTGTCAAAGAGGAAAACACCAGAAAGAATGTATTGCTCCCCTCAAGTATAAAAAGGCTGGATAACCCAAAGGTAACTCTCCTAATAGTGATATTTCAGAGAAGGTGACAGGCAAATGGAAAAGGCTCATTCTTTCAAAGCATATAGTTACCTTCAGCAAAACTGCAACCACCAACTCCCAAGGGGGTTCTAGGCAAGTCACTGTCAGAGAAACAAACAAAAGTATCAGACTGCATGATAGAGATAGAAGATAAATTGGGAATACCAGACCATTGAGGACAACAGTAGAACCCTGTTGGAACGAGTGCCAGATTCTGCAGTATTACCTGTAAGAACCGAAAAAAAATGCAAAGGAAACATGGCTGAGAATATTTCAGAAAAGTAGAAGCTCTCAGTTTTTTCTGACTATGGCACATATGAAAGTTAAAAAAAAAAAACAACACCATAGCCCACCTCCCTCTCCTAATTTATTTGCTTTTTCAAGAGGGAAAATTCCTCATGATAGCAAAGAAGTAGAGATGAACAGAATAAAAATCCAAAACAAATTACAGATAGCAAATCTACTAAGACAAAATAAAGTCAAGTCATTCTATAAAAATTTACAATATATAAAAATATTTACAATATATTTTAAAATAGTTCCAATTAAAGACCATCACCAACTTAACATCATCTTGGGGATATAATAATAACAAGGCTCCCTCCCTGAAATTGCTGAAATGCTGACAGTCTGCATGTGCACATATGCTGGGAAAGGCATGGATAAGAAGTCACTCATCTTATTGGAAGGCTGGGATAGTGTGGAGTTAGTTCTAGAACTGTCATGATTTTCATTTATGTATGTAAAATTTTAATAATCCTCAATAATTCACTGAGTGAATATATCATTCAATACATATCATCCCTTTCATCAGGGATGGGGAGTGGATGTAGACAAACAACAAACTAAATAAGAAAAGGACAGAGTATGGGATGATGACAAGAGCTGTGGTGAAAACATAAAGCCAGGAAGGGGCACAGGGAGCAGGCATGTGTTGAAGTGTGTATGGAATAGGTGCTATGCTTCCCCTGCTCCTTTGGTCACAACTGACAGCCAGACTGTTTCAGCATAAAAAAAAATGTATGCGTTTATGTCACTCCACAGTCCGTAAGTATATTTGAGCTTCAGGTATAACTTGACCAACAGCTCAACAAAGTTACCAGATGGGAGTTTTCTCTATTTTGTGGCCATTTTTGCTGGGGATTAGCTTCATTATCTGGCCCCATCTAGTGCAAGGTGGCTGAAGCAGGTCCAGCCTCACCTCTACCAGGAAAGAGATCCACAACCCTTAAACAGGAGCCTCCAAATGAAGACTCATTGGCCAGGAAAGGCCCTACATGAGTTATGTGCTCATTCTCCAACCAATTAAGGTAGCGAGGAGGATGGAATGTGATGATTAACTTAGCGAAGTCATCACCTGTTACTCCTCTAGAGCCCACGAGTTTACGCAGCTTCATCCGAAGGGCAGGACCACTTCTCACCCATATGGTGCCTTTGTAGAAATCGATTTTTTAAAAAAAGATGCCCCTTCTTTGTAAGAAGACATAGCCCCATGGACTCTCAGAATCAAGACAGGCTGGAATTTAGCCCCTTCTTGCTCTCTTAGTTGTGTACTTGTGCAGTGCACAAACTAGGCAATCCTATTCTGTGGCCCCGCTGTACATGGAAGGGGAGTAGGACAGCGTAGTTCTCAACGCAGGGGACCAAGGACCATGCTTTGGGAAATTTTATCCTAAGGCCTTACTGCAAGAATTTAGAACCAGGAGTCTCAACTGAGACTGGAGAAGCATCTGATGTGAGAAATAAAATTCAGGTAAGTATTGTTTCCTGAGATGTGCTTATTTATATGACTCCAGCCATGGCTAATGGCAGTTTATTATGATGGGAAGAGCAAAGGGTTAAGAGTTAAGCCACACTAGAACTGGCTGACTCTGCCTCAAACTGGCTGTGTGACATTGTGCCTACAGTGTCTGAGCCTTTGTTTTCTTTTCTCCAGGATTTGAGGATTAATTTAATTAAGATATGTGATGCATTTGGAATGGGGCCTGCCATAAATGCTTAGCAAACGTTATTGTCACCATTTTAAATCTTTGTGATCTCGAATATATGTCTCTCTTCCAAACCACAGTTTGTTTATATATAAAATGAGGGCCTTAAACTAAATCCCAATGCTTAGAGGGTTTCCTTAGATGTGAATAAGTGAAGTGGTCTCTTGTAGGGCAATTTGAACAGGGAAATGAGAATGTAAATCAATTTCTTTCAACCATGTGAGAGCCAAACAAAGCAGGTCTGTTGACCTTTGCCCATGGGCCAGTTGACAACCCTGGAATAAACAATCCCTGTCAGCCCCAGCATTATCTTGTTCTGTTTATATCTGGATCCTGTACTTCCCTAAGTCAAGAATCAGTCTCTCAAGTCACTGAGAACTTTTACAAAAGTAAGTGACTATGAAACAAAAGAATATGCACAATAATAAGGGATCAGATATGTATCCTACTTGAGGACAGTCATTTCAGGCTATGTTGGAACCAAGGAACAGACAGTATAGACATATAAGCAGGTTATGAAAGTAGAAGATATGAGCAACCTCAAGGCCCTGCCCTGCTGCTCAAGGACCCCATGAAAGACAGCTGGAGAGGAAATTTTAGGGACAACGTGGAGCAGAAAGAAACCTGCAGGTGGAATCCTGGATTTGGGAGTAATGACTTTGACTTTAAACCTTTTTAAGGTTCCAGAATACAGTATTATATCATAGTAAATTTGTAGTCAATAGTAAATACATGATTGATTGATCATATCTTATGTAAAACTATTATTGCTTCCAAAAACTTCAGAAGATAGAATTAAGACAATGAACACAACTAGAATCTGTTAACCTAGAAGGACTGTGACTGGGTGTGGTAGCTCACGTCTGTAATCCCAGCACTTTGGGAGGCCGAGGCGGGTGGATCACCTGAGGTCAGGAGTTCGAGACCAGCCTGGTCAACATAGTGAAACCCCGTCTCTACTAAAAATGCAAAAATTAGCCAGGTGTACTGGCTGGTGGCTGTAATCCCAGCTACTTGGGAGGTTGAGGCATGAGAATTGCTTGATCCTGGGAGGCAGAGGTTGCAGTGAGCCGAGCCGAGATGCTACCACTACACTCAAGCCTGGGTGACAGAGACTCTGTCTCAAAAAAAAAAAAAAAAAGAAAGAAAGAAAGAAAGAAAGAAAGAAAGAAACAATGCATCAATTTTCATTGAAACACAAACTTTTTTTGTATTATGAATTAAAATGGAATCATCACAATACCTATGAATAAACGTTGCAAAAATAAGGGGAGGATTAGCATAGAAAAAAGGAAAGCAGATAAACAGCTCAATAGGAAAAGGCAGGAAATAAGGGGAGGAGATCCATTTATTCAAATACATTACAGATAACGTGATATCCACTCCATGCGAAGGGGTGGCCTGCCCCTCCACACCTGTGGGCGTTTCTCATCAGGTGGAACGAGAGACTTGAGAAAAGAAAAAGACACAAAGTATAGAGAAAGGAAAATGGGCCCAGGGGACTGGCACTCAGCAGATGGAGGACCCGCGTGGGCACTGGTCTCTGAGTTCCCTCAGTATTTATTGATCATTATCTTTACCATCTTGGAGAGGGGGATGTGGCAGGACAATAGGGTAATAGTGGGGAGAGGGTCAGCAGGAAAACACGTGAACAAAGACCTCTGTGTCATAAATAAGTTTAAGGAAAAGCGCTGTGCCTTGATGTTTGCATATGCAAACATCTCCATAAACATTTCCATGCATTGGCTAGGCGCAGTGGCTCACGCCTGTAATCCCAGCACTTTGGGAGGCTGAGGCGGGTGGAACACGAGGTCAGGAAATCAAGACCATCCTGGCTAACACGGTGAAACCCCGTCTCTACTAAAAATACAAAAAATTAGCCGGGCGTGGTGGCGAGCACCTGTAGTCCCAGCTACTTGGAGGCTGAGGCAGGAGAATGGTGTGAACCCGGGAGGCGGAGCTTGCAGTGAGCTGAGATCTCGCCGCTGCACTCCAGACTGGGTGACAAAGCGAGACTCCCTCAAACAAAACAAAACAAAACAAAAAACAAAACAAAACAAAACAAAACAAAAAATTTCCATGCATTAAGGAGCAGGATTGCCGCTAGCACATCTCACCTCCAGCCCTAAGGCGGTTTTCTCCTATCTCCGTAAATAGAACATACAATCGGGTTTTATACCGAGACATTCCATTGCCCAGGGACGAGCAGGAGACAGATGCCTTCCTCTATCTCAACTGAAAAGAGGCCTTCGTCTTTTACTAATCCTCCTCAGCACAGACCCTTTACGGGTGTCGGGCTGGGGAATGATCAGGTCTTTCCCTTCCCACAAGGCCATATTTCAGACTATCACATGGGGAGAAACCTTGGACAATACCTGGTTTTCCTAGGCAGAGGTCCCTGCGGCTCTCCGCAGTGTTTGTGTCCCTGGGTACTTGAGATTAGAGAATAGTGATGACTTTTAACAAGCATACTGCCTTCAGGCACTTGTTTAACAAAGCACATCCTGCATAGCCCTAAATCAATTGAACTTTGAGTAAAGACAGCACATGTCTCTGCAAGCACAGGGTTGGGGGTAGGGTTACAGATTAGTAGTATCTCAAGGCAGAAGAATTTTTCTTAGTACAGAACAAAATGGAATTTCTTATGTCTACTTCTTTCTGCATAGACACAGTAACAGTCTGATCCCTCTTTCTTTTCCCTACACCATGCTCCTCTCCCAAAAAGAGCTCAGAGAAGAAATAATAAGGGGATCTGGCAGAATTGTAGAAAGAAAAAGAAAGAAAGAAATTGCATTGAAATGAGCCAGTAGAAATAATTAAAAGGAGAAATAATATTACAAAGAAAATCGTGTGGCATGGTGAATTGGCTTGAGAAAATCACAACAGAAAAAGGAAAATAGCAATTAAATTTAAGTAGCTAAAGAGAAAATGATAGAAATGGAAGACATAAAAGAACAAATGTGTAATTTTTGTTCCTAAAGAAGAGAATAGAACATACAGAACAGAAAAAGATACAGAGATAAAATATAAGAAAATTTCATTGAAACTGCATCTGTTGATTGAAAAGACACATATGTTCCTGGAAAAATTCATTCAAAATGATAAACACCAAGATATATGCTATCTTGGTTTCTGAACTCTACGGGTAAAGAATGTACTGGGTACACAGGAAAAATAAAGACAAAGACATGGGAATAAATATCTTGTCAGTCTCAGACTTCTTAACAGCAATGCTCAATGTCAGAAGACAGTGAAGCAATATTTACAAACTTCTGAAAGAAATAAGTGTGAACAATAATTTTATATGTAATAGAGTAAAAAGACAGTAAATAGTTAAGCATGCAAGAACCCATAAATCTCTCCTGAAACAAACTATCCAATAATGAAATCCAAACAATCAGAAAAGGAAGCAAATAAAGGACTCAGTCATGAAAAAAACATAATTAAAAACAGTAATAGTAATTATTAAAAATTAAAGTTAAAATTATTGGTGGCTAATTAATTATAGAGCTAAGGCTGAGTAACTGAGATTTATGATAATGGAATGGAATGTGAATGTTTTAAACCATGACAACATAAAAAAAGATTATAATATTGGAAATATGAAGGGGGAGAAAACAGAATAAAGTATAAATGCATGAATCTTCTAATTTTGAAGTAAGGACGTAATAGATACTCTCTAAAGTTGAAACATGTATCACTTATACTAATAAAAATAGCTGAGGTTTTTAAGATTAAACAATGCTTTGTTATACCCAGATCGTTTGTTCCCCAAAGAAGACCACCAGAGTCCAGAGTCAAAGCCAAGCGGCAAGGATCTTTTACTACAAGTTTGAACTTGGTCCCTCCATTTCACAGCATACAAGAGGGCCTCGAACAATGTGAGTGCTTGCTTTTTATAGCCCGATGTAAATGGGATACGTAAAGTTACAAGAGAACAAAGGGAATTCTTTTGGTTACAGCATTACAATTGGTTTACATTTTAGGATTATACACTTAACAGTTTTTCTATTGGTTCCCACGCTTTCAGAGTAAAACCACAAGCGGCTGTGTCCTTATCAGGGGACTTTCCAGGTGGGATGTCTTGTACTGGGCTCAGGAAGTTAAGAGATATATGGTGGGATGTGTTTGTACTGGGCTCAGGAAGTTAAGAGCTATATGGTGGGATGTGTTTGTACTGGGCCTGTTTGTGTTGAGCCCGGGGCTGAGGAATGTGCCTGATTTCTTTCACTCCCCCCTTTTCTCAGGTACCTCTAGAGCCAATCTTGGGTCTTATAAGTCTGATTCTGTTTCAGCGTTTACAGGCTGGTATTGGGCTCTGAGGACCATGAGCTGTACGGTGTCAAAGCTTTCCCTTACAAACTGTAAAATTCTGTTAACAACACAAGGTCCTATGGTAAACAGAAATAGTAGACTTAGCAGGGGTCCAAGGAAGGGGGCTAACAGAGAAAACATAGAGGAATTCTACCACTGGTCTGCAGCTGAAGCAAACTGCTGTGTTTTTACTTCTGTGCTTAACTTGCGTAACTGTTGAACCCGGTTCTCTACAAGCCCTGATTCATTTATGTAGAAACAACAGTCTTCCTTTAGAAACATACATGTACCACCTTTTTCAGCAGTGAGTAGGTCTAGGGCCCTCCGGTTCTGCAAGGTTATCTGAGCTAGGGACGTCAGCTGTCGCTGAAGGGAGGCAAGGGACTCAGCCAACTCCTCCATAGCAACGGCAAATTGTTGGTATAACTTGTTGCTCTCTATGAGGGTATGACCTAGGGCTCCCCCCACCAGTCCAGCCGCAATGAGGGATGAGGTGAGGGAGATTCCCGCAATGAGGGGGAGAAATATGGCTCGTGCCGGTCTCGGTCTAGGGACTGAGTGAATAGCAGTACTAGTCCAGTTACTGGTGTACCCCAGGAACTCGCCGGCAGTTAGTAGAGTCAACCGGGGAACTAATGTGACAGGAAGACACAGTAGGTTAGCAACAGAGGGACCAGATAGGTTCTTAGATAATGTTCCATTACACCAGAAGAATATGCCCGGCGGAGCCCTTAGGGTGATACTAGGGGGCGTTGCAGTGATGTTGCAGAGGCTGGAATTAGTTCCTGAGAAACAGTAGGGAAACTTCTCCTGACTGGGGTTAAGGTATAGTGGCACATTAGGGATAGGGGCATATGAGAGGTTTTGGAGGTTGTTAGCTTGGGTAGAGGTAGAGGACCCCCATGGCAGAGGGACAGCGGTTAGCGGTGGACGCCCTAGAGTGGCACACAGAAAGCAGCCAGACAAGCTGTGAAGTCCTGTAAGGTTAGCAAGTTCTAATCCTTCTTGTAATAATTTTAACCAGGAGAAAGGACGTAAGTCTTGTGTTAGTCTGTTTTCTTGTCGTTGGATATTCCCATGGACCAGGGGCCGTACCTGCACTAGACCTCGCCACAGATAGAGGTGACTGCTAGGCCATGTGGAGGAGGAGGAGTAGTATACAGCCCCATGTTGAGGCGTGGTCCAGTGGGAGTTCCAGGGGTCTTTGACTATCCATGTATATGAAAAGTCCCCGTCCCGTCTAAGATGGAAGGGCCACTTAGGATCTAACTGTTCTTTCTTTCCCCAATAATGGGATTTATGGATGTTACAATAGTTATAAGGGCAGCCGGCATTTTGGTGCCACCAATAGTGTTTACAATTGTATTTAGTCTGATCAAATTCAAAGCATATTATTGGTGCCATTGGTTTGGCTATTTGAAAACCAGTAAAATTTAGTAAAATTGGGCTATTGCACCCTGAGGAGGGGCAATCAGCACTGGCCAATAATTTTCCGGGCTTATGAGGTTGTCCAGGGTGGGTTTGGTTTTCATAAAGCCAGAATTTCCAGATAAAGGGATTAGGAGCTGGTTTTGTGTTTTCCCCAGCGGCCACTAGGGCGACTAATGTTAGGGTTAGACTACCTAACTGCATGTTTGCAGTGAGCTATGCTGCCGGCGCAGGGTGAATTTTAAGGGGTTGTTCTTAGCTCTGTCCACAGTCCACGTGGCCGGTGCTTCAGCCGCCGCCGCAATTGGCCCCAGAAGGTCAGAGGTTGGGTCCACGGGCTTGACGTGGGTGTAGTGGATCCACGACACGATGCCTTCTACCTTCAGGGCGGTGGGTGTGGTTAGGAGTACCTGGAGTGGTCCCTTCCACTTGGGTTCTAGGGTCTCTTGTTTGTGTCACTTAACCAGGACCCAGTCTCCCGGCTGGTACGGATGGGGTGTCGGTGGGGTACCGGTCTCATATAGTTCCTTTAGCTTGGGCCAGATTTCTTGATGAATTTTCTGTAAGGCTTGTAGGGAAAATAAGAGTTCAGAGACATTTTCTGTTTCAGACTTGAGCAGATCATCTTTTAGGCTGGGAACCAGGGGTGGGGGTCTGCCCTACATTATTTTGTAAGGGGTAAGGCCCAGTCTGTAAGGGGTATTACGGGCCCGCAACAGAGCGTAGGGGAGAAGGACCACCCAATTAGCGCCAGTCTCCATAGTCAATTTAGTTAAAGTTTCCTTTAAGGTCTGGTTCATCCTCTCTACCTGTCCTGAACTCTGGGGCCTGTAAGCGCAATGTAGTTTCCAATTTGCCCCAAGGATGGAAGCCAAATCCTGACTTACCTTAGCGACGAAGGCCGGCCCATTATCTGACCCTATCTGGATGGGGAAGCCATATCTGGGGAGAATATCTTCCAGAATTTTCTTTGCTACAACCTAAGCAGTTTCCCTTTTGGTTGGGAATGCTTCAGTCCACCCTGAAAAAGTATCTACAAAGACAAGTAAGTACCGATATCCATATTTTCCCAACTTTACCTCAATAAAATCTACTTCCCAGTAGATACCAGGCCTGGTTCCCCTAAGCCTTGTTCCCATTGCAGCCTGGGATTGGGGGTAGGCGTTGTTAAGCTGGCAGACTTTGCAACTTGTCACGATGCTGCTGGCTGTCTCGGCTATATGTCAGATTTTGAGCTTGGAGCGTCTGATCAGGTCTATCATCCGCCGGGCACCTAGGTGGGTGGTTCGGTGGATGTGTTCTAACACTTGTTGTCCTAATTTTTCTGGTAGGATGGTTTGGTCATTAGTATCAGTCCACCACCCATTCTGGATCTGTTTCAGGGGAAGTTTGTCAGTTCACTGGAGATCTTGTTCTGAATAATCAGGGAGATATGGCAAGTCCCGGGGGCCCGGATCAGGGAGCTGGAGTGCAAGGAGTTGGCTGGGAGCCTTTGCCACACTCCTTGCAGTTTGGTCTGCCAGAAAGTTGCCTTGAGCAATTGGAGTGGTTGGTTTCTGATGCCCTGGGCAATGTACAATAGCCAATTTTTCTGGTCTCCATAGTGCTGTTAACAGGGCTAGGATCTCTTGCTTGTTTTTTATCTCTTTTCCTTCAGCCGTTAGTAACCCTCGCTCCCTGTAAATGGCCCCATGTATGTGTGCTGTAGCAAAAGCATATCGGCTGTCTGTGTATACTCTCAGTTTCTTCCCTGCCCCTAAGGTGAGAGCTTGGGTGAGCGCTATCAGTTCGGCCTTCTGGGCTGATGTCCCCGGGGGCAGGGTTTCCGCCCAGATTACCTCAGTCTCTGAAGTCACTGCCGCTCCAGCGTACCTCTGGCCTTGGTGTATGAAGCTGCTCCCATCAGTAAACCAGACGAGGTCAGCGTCAGGAAGTGGGCGGTCCTGCAGGTCCTATCGAACTCCGTGCACCTGAGCTAGTATCTCAGTGCAATCATGGAGCGGGGCATCCAGGTCCGGGTTAGGCAGCAGCGAGGCAGGGTTTAAGGTTGTTGGGGGCAGGAAAGTTATCCTGAGGGGATTTAGTAGTAGTCCTTGGTAGTGGGTGAGCTGGGCGTTACTTATCCATCGATTAGGTGGCTGTTTGAGTACACCCTAGATGGCATGTGGGGTAATGACCCGTAATTCTTGACCCACGACAAGTTTATCAGCATCTTGTACCATCAGGGCCGTGGCCACAATCATTCGGAGGCAAGGGGGCCACCCGGCAGCCATTGAGTCTAATTTTTTTGACAGGTAGGCAACTGGCCTCTGCCAGGGGCCTAAGTTTTGAGTTATTACCGCCTTGGCGACACCCTTGCTCTCGTCCACGTATAAGTGGAAGGGCTTGGTGACATCAGGCAGTCCCAGTGCAGGCGCAGAGAGTAGGGCGGTTTTGATGTTGGAAAGCCGACTCGGCTTCTTCTGTCCAATTAAAAGGCTGCTGCCCCCGTGTTGCCTGATACAAGGGTTTAGCCAGCTCTGCGAACCCAGGTATCCATAGTCTACAAAATCCTGCCGACCCCAGGAATTCCCTTACTTGTCGGGTGGATTGTGGCCTAGGGATCTGCGGAACAGTCTGCTTCCGGGCGTCTGTTAACCAGCGCTGCCCTCCTTTTAGCAGGTACCCCAGATATGGTACTTCCGATTTACAGATTTGAACTTTCTTTGCCAAGGCTCGGTAGCCTAGATTCCCTAGAGTTTGTAAGAGACCCTTGGTCCCTTGAATACAAGCTTCCTGGGTCTCGGCAGCAATCAGGAGGTCATCAACATACTGTAGTAAGGTTATTTCAGGGTGTTTGCGTCGGTACTCACCCAGGTCTTCATGGAGGGCCTCATCGAACAGGGTAGGAGAGTTTTTGAATCCCTGCGGCAGTCTGGTCCATGTCAGTTGGCCACTTATGCCCCTCTCAGGGTCAGTCCACTCGAAGGCGAAGAGCTTTTGGCTCTGAGGGGCTAAAGGCAAACTGAAGAAGGCATCTTTCAAATCTAAAACAGTGTACCATTGATGTTTAGGGTTTAGGGTACTCAGGAGGGTGTACGGGTTAGGCACAGTTGGATGTATGTCCATAACCCTCTTATTGACTTCTCTCAAGTCTTTTACAGGTCTGTATTCTCAGCTACTAGGTTTTCGTACCGGCAACAATGGAGTGTTCCAGGGCGAGTGACATGGGCGAAGGACCCCTTGGTCGAGGAGCTGGCGAATATGTGGTGCAATCCCTTCTTTGGCCTCTAGGGGCATCGGGTATTGGTGTACCCAAACGGGGTCTGTCCCAGGCTTGAGTTCTACAAACAAGGCAGGATGGTGTTTTGCCAGTCCTAAGCCCCCCGTTTCTACCCAAGCTCCTGGATATTGCTGGAGCCAGGTTGCTATGTCCTGGGGGGCCGCTCGCTCCTGGTGGAGCCGGTACTTATCTTCTAGGGTTATAGTCAGGACGGACACGGGCTGATTTTGGGAGTTGGTCACGACCGGCCCCTCAGGGAGGAAATGGATCTGTGCTCCCATTTTAGTTAGCAAGTCTCTCCCTAATAGGGGACAGGGGCTCTCAGAGATGACCAGGAAAGAAGGGGTTACATTCCTGGCTCCGAGGTTTACTATTCTTTTTGTTGTCCAGGGGTATTTCTTAATTCCTGTGGCCCCTTGTACCCACGAGGACTTGGAGGATAATTTTCCACTAGTTTTAACTAGGACCGAGTGCTGTGCTCCCGTATCGACCAAGAACTGGACTGGGGACCCCTCCACTTGTAAAGTTACCCTAGGTTCGGGGAGGGGGTCCGAACCCCATCTTCCCTAGTCTTCGTCTTGAGTGACTAGTATGGGTGTAGACCTAGGGGGTCCCTGTCCTCATTGTTTCTTTTTGGGGCAGTCTCTTACCCAGTGGCCAGCTTCCTCACAGTAGGCACATTGGTCTTTGCTCAGATTATCATGTCTGGGGGACCGCCTAGGTTGGGTGTTCTCTGGCTGTAGATGCTCTTTCTGTACTACTGCTGCCAGGGCCTTGGCCATTTTTTCAGTGGCCTTAAATTGCTTTTCCTCTGGAGTATCTCTGTTATTGTAAACCCGCTGGACTATCTGAAGGAGGTCCTGAATCTGTTTTCCCTCTAAGTCTTCTAATTTCTGGAGTTTCCTTTTAATGTCTGGGGCCGCCTGATTTACAAAGGACATTACAACAGCTGCCTGACTTCCTAGAGCCTCTGGGTCTATGGGGGTGTACTGTCTAAAAGCTTCCATTAATCTTTCTAAGTAGGTAGCTGGGCTTTCTGTCTTTCCCTGCAGAACAGAGTATACTTTAGCCAAATTAGTGGGCTTGTGAGCAGCTGCCCGGAGACCCGCCATTAGAGTCTGGTGATAAAGGTGTAGCTGTCCCCTACCTTCTGCTGTGTTGTAGTCCCACGCCGGCCTGGTCAGAGGAAAAGTCGCATTTATGAGGTCGGGGTTGGCAGTCGGTTGACCGTCGTCCCCCGGGACCAGCTTTCTAGCTTCTATCTGTATTCTCTCTCGCTCCTCCGTTGTGAACAAGATTCGGAGGAGCTGCTGACAATCATCCCAAGTGGGCTGGTGGGTGAACATGACACTATCCAGTAAAGCCATTAAATCTTTGGGGTTGTCTGAAAACCGAGCACTCTGAGTCTTCCAGTTATACAGATCACTGGTGGAGAATGGCCAGTACTGGAGCCTGGGGATTCCCGTGTCATCTGGGGGTTGTATTTCCCGAAGGGGTAGAGCCACTGTGGAGTCAGGGGAGGCTGGGGGGGCTAGCCCACAAAGTGTGCCCTCGCATCTGCCCCGCCGGCCCTTCAGAGTTACTTTCACTTTCAGCGGGTCCGGGTGCACCGGCCGCCTCCCGTCCGCCTGCTCCTTCCTGCGGCTCAGCCCGGGGGGCTGGGGCCTGGGGCCCAGAGGGGTATGGAGGGAGTTCCGTGGACAGTGGGTCCCCACTATCAAGTAGAACAGGATGGGGGGGGCAGTTGGTTGCTTGGATTTTAGCGGCCAAGCAACCAGTGCCTTACAGGGTTCAGGGGCTAATTGGAAAGGGGACAGCCAAGGAGGCAGGTTCTCAACAAGGTCCTGCCATATGAGGATATATGGGATTTGATCCAAGTGGCCCGCACGCCCAGGTAGGAAAATCTTGGACTTTACTCTAGTGATGACAGGTAGTCGGAACGTCCCTTCGGGTGGCCACCCCACATCAAAGGCAGGCCATTCGGAGCGGCACAGAGTAATTAGCTTTCCCTTTCTGATTTCCATACTAAGATCATGGCCCCTTGCTCTAACATCCTTGAAATTACTTGTAAGGAGAGACAGGGGAGTGCTCTGGGTATTACCCATCCTGTAATAATTTGTAGTCTCTTCCTGTAAAAGAATATGGGTTAGAATTCCTGTAAAGGAAATCTGGTGTATTAATAATACCTAGCCGCAAGTGTGCTCCGGAAGCCCGGGTCAGAATCAGTTCAGATAAAAATCTAGATCAGACGAGAGCCAGGGGACGTCTCCTACCGGTCTCCGCTGGCCGTCCTATAGCGCGTCCACCAGGACTGCGTCAGCTTCAGTTTCAGAGCTCACGAGTCACAGATACAGGTTCAGAACAGACACGGACAGACAAACAGAGACAAGCCGGCTCACCTATCAGCAGATCGATCCTGGTAGATCCGTTGACAAGGGGTCTGGTGGGCTTGGGGAATCCCGGACGAGCCCCCAGATGTTATACCCAGACCGTTTGTTCCCCAAAGAAGACCACCAGAGTCCAGAGTCAAAGCCAAGTGGCAAGGATCTTTTACTGCAAGTTCGAACTTGGTCCCTCCATTCCACAGCATACAAGAGGGCCTCAAACAATGCGAGTGCTTGCTTTTTATAGCCCGATGTAAATAGGATACGTAAAGTTACAGAGGAACAAGGGAATTCTTTTGGTTACAGCATTACAATTGGTTTACATTTTAAGTTATACACTTAGCAGTTTTTCTATTGGTTCCCACGCTTTCAGTAAAACCACAAACGGCTGTGTCCTTATCGGGGACTTTCCAGGTGGGATGTGTTTGTACTGGGCTCAGGAAGTTAAGAGATATATGGTGGGATGTGTTTGTACTGGGCTCAGGAAGTTAACAGATATATGGTGGGATGTGTTTGTACTGGGCTCAGTAAGTTAAGAGATATATGGTGGGATGTGTTTGTACTGGGCCTGTTTGTGTTGAGCCCGGGGCTGAGGAATGTGCCTGATTTCTTTCTGCTTCTTCAGGGCCAGGTGCAGTGGCTCATGCCTGTAATCCCAGCACTTTGGGAGGCTGAGGCAGATGGATCACGAGGTCAGGAGATGGCGACCATCCTGGCTAACACGGTGAAACCCCATCTCTACTAAAAAAATACAAAAAAAAAAAAATTAACCCAGCGTGGTGGTGGGCGTCCGTAGTCCCAGCAGAGGCAGGAGAATGGCCTGAATTTGGGAGGTGGTGCTTGCAGTGAGCTGAGATCCACCCCACTGCACTCCAGCCAGGGCAACAGAGCGAGACTCCGTCTCAAAAAAAAAAAAAAAAAAAATGCTTCTTCAGATACTAATATTTTCTACTGTAAACATTTATCTGAAGAAAAGCAATTCCTTTAGTTTGACTATAGGTGCCTATTTTATATAAAAATCAAAGCTGATACTTTTATCTTAAAATGCTGCATCTGCTATATCCCCATGTCTAAAATCATTTTTATCTCTGCTTCCATCTGCATGTATGTGGATAGATATTTAAAGCCATGTCACCATTGTTAACAATGTTTATTTTTGCAGTGATGGGATTGAGGTAAACTCTTTTAAATTTACTCTTTACATTTTTTAGAGTTAACTTTTTATAACATGCATATTTTGTTTCTAAAAAGACAATAAGGCTATTGTACTTTAATAAAAATATTGTTTTCAAATGTGAGTAATGATCAGAGTTTTTATAGTGAAAAATTCTTGTGGCTCCCCAGTGTATAAGAAAATTATCTTCTTATGTTAAATTCATACAAACTTTAAAGTAAGTATGTGTTCTTTATGCTTGTAGCTCTTATAAAACCAAGAAAAGGACATATTAAATAGAAATAAACTATATATCTAATAAACTTCAAACTCACATAAGTTTGATTTAATGGAGAATGTGGGTTTGTTGCAACTAAACTTGACTTACAAAACAAGCCTGGAATGCCTTGCTATGGTTCAGGTTCTTTGGGGGTTTGACAGTCACTTTTTGGCTGAAATATTACTTTACTTTTCTTTATTTAAAGATGAAGTGGCACAAGGCCTTTGTTCTTTGAGAGCTCTGCAACACTTGGCCTCTGCTCCACACCCTGTTCCAGAGGAAGTCAGCCTGTGTTCTCTCCCATTATCTCAGTTACTGTACAACTTGATGCCAATGAACTTTAACATAAATGCAAAATGCAGCATGGAAATCCCAAGACATTTCTCAGAAAGTAATCAAGCATGTTATCTAGAAAACTCTGTGTTTAAATACACATTATTATCCAAATGAAAATACACTTTCAAAAAAACAAAGGGGGCAGGTGGAAACTTTTGGAGGTGAAGGCTAAGTTTATTGAGTTGATGTGATGATGGTTTCACAGGTGTACGCTTTTCTCCAAACACATTCAGTTGTAGACATTAAATATCTACAGCTTTTTAATACCAGTAATACCTCAATAAAGTAGTTTAAAAAAAAATGCAGGCCGAGCGTGGTGGTATGTGCATGTAATCCCAGCATTTTGGGAGGCTCAGGTGGGAGGATCACTAGAGCCCAGGAGCTGGAGGCTGCAGTGAGCTAAGATCACAATGCTGCACCAGCCTGGGTGACAGGTAAGACCCTGTCTGTAGTCTCTAAAAAAAAAGAAAAAATAAAAGAAAGAAAATACATTTTAAGATTTTTTTTTTTTCAGTTAGAAAGAATAAATAAGACCTAGTATTTGATAGCATAACGGGGGGACTACAGTCGATAACGATTTAATTGCACATTTAAAAATAACGAAAAGAGTGTAATTGGATTGTTTGTAACACAAAGGATAAATGCTTGAGGGGGATAGATATCCAATTTTCCATGATATAATGATTACGCACTGTATGCCTGTACCAAAATATCTCACGTACCCCATAAATATATACACCTAACTATATACCCATAAAATTTTTTTTAAATAAATATTTTTCCAGAGAACCAGTAGCAAAGCAAACTCCCCAACGTATTTCTACGGAGCACAAAGGGTGCACAGGCTCCAGTTTGAGGTGTTCAGGCTCGTGTGGCAAATCTTTATGTTCTCTTTCTTCACGGCAGAGGACAAGGAAAAAGCATGGATTTTGTTGTCAAATGCACTCAGGTTACAATCCTAGGCCTGGCAACTAACAGCTCTGTGACTTTAAACAGCTCACTAACCTCTTTGAGGCTGTTTTCCCATCTAAAAAATGGAGGGGGTGGGGGCATGGAGGAAATGACTTTTTATGATTGTGGAACAGATGACATGAAATCGTGTGTCAACACAGGTGTTAAATTAGGAGCACAGTAACATGTGTCCCTAGACTCCTGTAGGGAGTCTCCCCTTTCAAGAAAGAAACATTTGAATGGCTGCTGTCAATCTATGGCAACTATGTATTGTCTCAGGCAGTCTTTGTCCTGAGATAAGGATTTAACAGAAAGTTTTGAGGCTTGATTAAAATTCCCGAGAGTCACGGTAAACAAAGTTGTCACAGGGAGAGATGGATCATCTGCCTAAGCAGCTCCAGAGCAGGAGGAGCGCCCTGTGCTCTGTAGAATGGGAGGGTATGGTGCTGTCAGCTCAGCCCATGGCTGATTCTGCAAACTACTGGGAACAAGCTCTCCCAGCACAATGACTGGGCTTCAGGGAATACTGGCTGAGCATGAGAGGCGGACCTGCAGGGGTGACGGGCTTAGATCCCAAGCATGGGCAAACACCTTGACCAGATGTCCCCGTCCTGTGTCAGTGAACAAAGGCATCAAGTGAATGTACCTGACCAGACTCCGATAATCAGAATCAAGAGTGACAGCAGCAGTAGTCCAGCACTAGAGAGAGCAACCTGCTCCTGTGAAAGGTTCGTGGGCGGTGTGGATGCTCAGATATTAGGAATACCCGCGAACTGTGATGAGCCAGAGTTTGAAAGGATCCTACTTGCAGACTTTTAAAAAATGAGGGCAAATATAAAATAGTTTGAAAAATTATTCACAGGAGAAGACAAAGTGACTACAGCTTTAATAGGATATTAATTTTTCTGACTTCCAGTGTGATAATAGAGAAGGGAAATAACTAGAAAGTGATTTTTAAAGATCCTAACTTTGTCTAAATTTCTCAAAAGACTAATGTTTTTGAGGCATGAGAGAACCCAGTACAGTCATCCCCCAGTATCCTGTGGGCGATTGGTTACAGGACCTTATCGGACACCGAAATCCTCAGATACTTGAGTCCCTTATACAAAATGGTGTAGTCTTTGCATATAACCTTCTTACATTCTCCCAGATGCTTTAAATCATCTCTAGATTACTTATAATACCTAACACAATGTAAATAATTGTTATGCTGTATTGTTTTTTATTTGTATTAATTTTTACTGCTATATTGTTATTTTTATTAATAATATAATATTCAATATTTTCTATCACATTTGGTTGAATCCACAGGTGTGGAGACTGCTGATATGGAGGCCCAACCCTGGCCTCGTTTACGCAAGCGTGCCTATTGCCCAAGCCGGAAACAGCCAACAGAGATGAGGGCTGGCATGTGGGACAGCTAGGGGGCAGCTCTCCTTAACCAGATTGAAATGCTGAGATGACAGAAGAAGCTTCCCCCATCACTCTCTCTAGGAGGAAATATTTGAATCTTGACTGGAAAGAGTGCAGATATCAGAAAGGAACAGGAGGAGGCTAATGTGGTTCCACTCCAGAAAATGCCTCCACAGCTACAGGGAAGTTCTTGGAAGCCTGTAAAACAGTGTTTGGAAATAGGCAGAGCTGCCGAATAATGCTGGCAAATTTCTCATAGCCGAGGAGAGCGCTTCAGCTTTACAGCGTTTTAGAGGATTGCACAAATTCATAAGTTCAATATGTGACATTCGTGTTCAGGAAGGACAGAACTTTACCCCACAGACTTGTGAAACGAGCCATGGAACAAGGTCCTGTGAGCCTTGACCTGGTCCTGACGTTGGAAAAATCAGGCTGTGCTGGAAAGCCCTGCAGAAGCAACGATGGAGAAGCATTATCGAAGAAATACATATTCACCAGAGAATTGTTGGGCCATCCTAATATTTACTTTCAGGAAAAATCATTCAGGAGGAACAAGAAAGGGTGGCAATATTGGCTGTTCTCAGAACAAATCAAAGAGCAAAGTGGGCTGCGCCTGGTGGTTGGCACAGGTAGTCCCAGCTTCTTGGGAGGCCAAGGCAGGAGGATTGCTGGAGCGCAGGAGTTCAAGCCTGCAGTGAGTTATGATCATGCCACTACACTCAGCCTGAGCAACAGAGTGAGGCCCCATCTTGAAAGAAACAAGGAAGGAAGGAAGGGAAGGAGGGAGGGAGGGAGGGAGGGAGAGAGAGAAAGAAAGAGAGAGAGAGAGAGAGAGAAAGAAAGGCACTAAAGGCACCTTGAGGTCAGATCCCTGCCAACAAATTCCTAAAGAGTAGAAAGAAATAATGCCCCAACTCTGGTCAGAAGTTCCCATAGAGAACAGTTTTCTATGTTGCATAACAAATTACCACAAACTTAGCGGCTTCGAGCAATGCACATTTATCATCTCTGAATTTCTGTGCATCCGAAGTGTACACATGACCTAGCTGGGTTCTCTTGTCTGAGGTCTGGTAAAGATGCTGTCAGGGTGTCAGCAAGGCTGTGTTTTCATCAGAGGCTTTAAGAATCCGCTCCAGGCCGGGCGCGGTGGCTCAAGCCTGTAATCTCAGCACTTTGGGAGGCCGAGACGGGCGGATCACAAGGTCAGGAGATCGAGACCAGCCTGGCTAAATACGGTGAAACCCCGTCTCTACTAAAAAATACAAAAAACTAGCCGGGTGAGGTGGCGGGCGCCTGTAGTCCCAGCTACTCGGGAGGCTGAGGCAGGAGAATGGCATAGACCCGGGAGGCGGAGCTTGCAGTGAGCTGAGATGCGGCCACTGCACTCCAGCCTGGGCGACAGAGCGAGACTCCGTCTCAAAAAAAAAAAAAAAAAAAAAAGAATCCGCTCCAGACTTGGATTTTGACAGAATTCATCTCCTGATGGTTGTGGGACAGAGCTCCCTAACCCCCTATTTCTCACTGGTTGTTGGCTAGAAACCAGACCCTGCACTTAGAGGCCAGCCACAGTTCTCATCTTGTGAACCCCATAGATAGTTCAAACATAGTAGCTGTCTTCTTCAAAACTGGAGAGAATCTCTCCCTCTAGTCTGCTGTCATGGAACATAGTCACAGGAGGAATCATCTTATATTCACTTGGCTACAGGTAAGTCCCAGGTTCCTTCCACTGTAAAGGGGAGAGAAGTAAACAAAAGACATGACTCACTGGGGGCACCGTTAAGGTATGTCTGCCACGCAGCAATAAAATTCATTGTGTGTGCATGTGTACCCGTGCACGCAGGCACATGTGTCTGTTTATGGGAAAGGCAGATCTCTGCCTTGGTCTTGAGTTCCCCCAGGCTCAGACTCTGAGGCAGGAATTCATGTGGAACTGGTCTATTTGGGAGCTGATCCTAGGAAATGCCTGCAGGGCTGCAGGGGAATGGGAAATCGCGACAGTGAAGAGAGGCAGCTAAGAAAAGATGTGTTAATAAATTATAAACTGTGGACTTCTGGAGCTTTCATCCCTCTGGTAACTCAAGAAGCCCACACAATACACATGCATCAGAGTATTACCTGAGGGCTGGGGGCTGCAGTGTTTATCCCCCAGCAGCAGGTACTGAAAACAGCGGAACTGAGAGGATACAGGCAGAGGCCTGAGGGCGACTCCGTGAGCACAAATATCACAAGGGCGATGACTAGACTATCAGCCCTGGTACTTAGCATGTAACTTTCTGGAGAGAAGGAAAATGAAGAAATGTGTTTGCACCGTAAGTCAGTGGACTGCTAGGTCTCTTCTCCTAATCTATCCCATAGGGAGATAATTTTTGAATCCAAAATTGCAAATATTTTCAAATACTTTCCTCAGGTTGAAAACGTCATGAGATGGAGGACATTTCATTTACAAGATCTGTGGAAGAACCAGGGAAGCCAGAAGGCAGGGCAGGGCTGCCCTCCCACAGAGAAGCGGTTACAGCACAAGACTGCACCTGCCAGGGAGCTGTACAGAGCAGAGGTGGGCACACGTTTAAAGCAGGACCCCTGAGCATGAGGGGTGCAGTGGGGACACAGCTGACAGATGACAGCAGAAGCATCCCTGATTGGCCTGAGAGCCAAGGAGGCACTGTGGGAAGAGCAGGACTGTCAAAGTTGCTTTAACTTTTTATTGAGTATATAATACACAAACAGAAATGTGCACATATCATAAGTACACACCTGAATCAATTTTCACAGACAGGACACACCCATGGAACCAGACCCAGATCAAGAAGCAGAACCTGAGCAGCACCCCAGAAGCTGCCTTTGTGCCCCCTTCCACTCTTGATGCCTCCCCCCAAGAGGCAACCACTATCCTGACTCAGCACAACGTGGACTCGCTTTGCCTGTTTTCATATAGACGGAATCATATAACATATACTCGTTTTTGTCTGACAGTATTGTTTGTGACATCATCCTTGTCATTGCATAGTTCTAGAGCATTTATTTTCATGCTATGTAATATTTCATTCCGCAAATATATACATTTTAATTGTTCGTTCTATTGTTGGTGGGCATTGGGGTAGTTTCTTAATAGGATTTGAGTTTGGTCGAGTTTGTTTGCTCTGTGGCATACAATATAATCATTTTCTCTGTCTCAACACAAAATCTTTAATCAATGATGTGTGGCATGAGAGGATTTTGTAAAGTCAAAGCAAAGAAGTACCAAGTCGAGTGTCAGGGATAGTGTGGCATGGAACAGAAGCCATGTGCGAACCAGCCACATCAAGTTGATTTTAGTTTCTTGAGTTACTTATTAGATTTCATTCAACAAAAGTGCATCAAGTTACCTAATCAGGCTGACTGGGACCAGGCAAATTTAGACAAATGCCTCCAGTGGACATCTTGTATAATTTTGCTTTTTTGCTTCCCTTCTTTTTTTTTATTTTTTTATTTTTTTTATTTTTATTTTTATTTTTTTTGAGACTGAGTCTCGCTCTGTGGCCCAGACTGGAGTGCAGTGGCCGGATCTCAGCTCACGGCAAGCTCCGCCTCCCGGGTTCACGTCATTCTCCTGCCTCAGCCTCCCAAGTAGCTGGGACTACAGGCGCCCGCCACCTCGCCCGGCTAGTTTTTTTTGTATTTTTAGTACAGACGAGGTTTCACCGTGTTAGCCAGGATGGTCTCGATCTCCTGACCTCGTGATCCGCCCACCTCAGCCTCCCAAAGTGCTGGGATTACAGGCGTGAGCCACAGCGCCCGGCCTTTGCTTCCCTTCTTGAGAAATTCCATGTAGTCCAGAGCTGTTGATTATAAAATCCCACTTACATACCAAGAGAATGGACATGTGACCCAAAGTAGAACAATTAAAGTTTCGTTCTCAGAAATTTTAATTTTGCATGTGTGACTTTCTTAGTTGTTTTGTTTGTTTATTTGTTTAACGAGACAGGAGGATCTCACGATGGTTTCGAGACTGGTCTTGAACTCCTGGGTGTAAGGGATATTCCCACATCAGCCTCTGGTGTAGTTGGGATTATAGTCATGTGCTACCACACCCAGGAATTTGAATCTTGAGAATCAAATGTTTTTGAACCTGAATTACTGAGTGCACACTCAGAGCAGATGGTTCTCGAATAACTGCTACTGCAATTCCCTGCCTGCCTGCCCTGGTTCCTGCCCCTCCTAAGAACATGAACAGCCCTTCTTTCTAGTCTGCCAAAGAACTGGAACTGTTGAAGCTCTTCTGACCCCAAATTTCTTCCCCATTACCCTAGCATAACCCTTTTTTTAAAATCCCCACATTAGTGACTTCTTGAGAGTCATACAATGAAAACATACAATACTACAGCTATTGTATGAAAGTATTGGGGAAGGAAACTTTACTCAGCTAAAATTAATATTAGTTGTCATGATATCCCTGTGGCTGAAAATTGCTAGAAAACTGGGAGACAGTTAGGAGGATGTAGGGAGTTGAGTGGGTGGAAGGAGGCTGTTGAAGACAACAGCTGTCAATGTCATGGCTTTGGTTAGGTCAGTTTAACCTATTGTAGGTAGTCAGGAGTGTGGCCTCTTATCCACAATAAATGGCACAGAAAGAGTATTCTCTGTTTTCATTTTTGTTTCCAGTGATTCTCATGTGCTACAAGTCTGGGAACCATGGAGTTAAATGCTTTATAATAACTTTGCTTGGGATTTTACCTCGGTATATTGTTATGTAACATTATCTTTCCTGAACTTCTAGAAGGTGGGGTGGTTAGAGACCACTCATCCAACTTTGCAGAGCTCCCTGTTCTTTGTTTTTTGGGTAGTGTTGTGAAGCATGGCCGCTTGCTCTCTGAAATGCCCTAGCTCTGTTCCATCCCCACTTTTTATCTCAACCTTCTCTTCCCTTCATTGCTGTTGTCCTTATTCTTGCTCAGTTTTTATTTGACTCCCAAAGGTCCAGCCAGTCCTGGAAAAGAGCCCTGGCTCTTCCCAGAGTTCACAGCTGGCTCCAACCTTGCAAAAGTCAACTGTGTACAACACTTCCCAGCGTCGTGTTCATGTCAGTAACCTGCAATCGCCCATGATGAGAGTGTTTATATCATGGAAATCAGTAAACACTACAAATCAGTTTGTTCAACAGTTATCAACACACCACTGTTTATGCTGTGCCAGCGCTTCAGATCTTATGTGGGGTTGGAGAGTGGAGCTTAAACTCATCAGCATTGGGGTAGGCAAAACTACGTCTGATTTGAGCTACTGCTACTGAATCGGTCTGCCTGCTCTCCAGTGAATTCTCTGGCTATTCAGAGATTCAGATTCCTTAGACATATCATCGCTGCCCTCTGCTTCCTCCCTCTCAGATGCTGCTGCAGGTTTCATGACTGTTAGTTTATCCTCATCCTCTTGTTTTTGCGGGGCTTCTACTAACGAGACATGCTATCACTTAGCTTTATTGAAAATATTGATTTGCAAATTTTTGTTTTCTTGTGTTTTTATGTGGGGATTCAGAGATTTGAAAACCATGCCACCACCATCTTCCCACAATCTATAAGATGGATGACTTACAGATTCGTTCTAAGCTTTGTTCCCATTCTGAAATTGTCCAGATTCAAATCCCTGAAAACTCTTGTGAAACAGTGAGTTGGACTACAGCTGTAGCTGGCCTCTCCTGAGGCCCGCGAAGCCCTCCTGGGGGTTAGGGCTGGAGTACTAGTGATCTTTCATAGAAAAGGCCTTCTGTTAAATTTTTATAGAAGATACTTCCCCGTAGCTATCAGCTCTCTGGGGTCCTGCTGTTTCCACCATTCAACTTGATGCCCTTTTGCCTGCTTCACGCAGCCTCTGATGTTCTCTTGACTTTCTGGTCACTGTTTAACTCAGCAGATGCCAAAGTAATTTAAAAAAAAACAAAAACAAAACAGGGTTTAAAGTCTTTACCTCCAGAACAACCATTTTTCTGGAATTGTCTCCTCCAAAAAAGAAGGTTCCAAGACTCATGGTCAGGAAATTTCTCCTCAGACTTAGTGTCAGTTTCTCACTTTGCAAATTAAAAAAAAAGTGGGGAAGGCGGGAGTGGGTTGTGCTAGAATTATGGTGTGTTTTGTTTGTTTATTTACATTTTTCTGAAATGAGTTTTGTCTTTAGATTGAGAAGGGAACAATCAAGGAAACTTTTGCTGTCCAGATGCTTTTGCTAAGAATTCCAGATATTTTACAATAATTTGCAGGCACAAGAGTTTTCACAAGAGTAGGAGTCCGGAGTCCTGGCACCACCACTTAACTAGCTACATGCACTTGTACAAAGCATTTCATTTTTCTGAGGCTGTGTGCTCTGTCCAATGGCTTTAATACCTGACTTTTCCTCCAGATCCCATCTCCCCATAACCAAACACGTCCTGATTTCAAAAGGAAGGGGAAAAGAAACGCCAATAAGCACACACAAAATGTATTCTTTATCACCATACTATCAAATCATACAGCCATGGATATAAACTTTATGTTTTTATGATTATTTATTTTTCCATTTCCAGTTCCCTCCCTGATCCCACTGTGGCAACTATCCTTATTTTTATCTGTTTTTGTGAAACGCATATGTTTGTTTTGTGGATCTTTATTTTAAACTTATATAAATGTTACTTTGTATTACTTTAGCATTGCCTTTAAGATGCATCCATGTCATCATTTGTACATTTAAAGTGCTTTTTCTATTTCATAGCACTCCGTGTCATACCTCCAACCACATTTTACCCATCTCTCCCCAAAGATGGACACCCAATTACCCCCATCTCCTTGTTTGAGCTCAATTTTAGTTTTCTTTACATCATTTATTAAATAATCCATTTAATTTTCTGCCAACTGACTTTGGGTACGATATTTGTCGTTAAAATGTCCGTCTATACATGAATTTCCTTTTGATCTCTCTGTTCTACTCCAGTGTTTGTGTGTGTGTGTGTGTGTGTGTGGAAGCGGGGACAAGGTCTGGCACTGTCTCCCAGGCTAGAGTGCAGTGGCTCTAACATAGCTCACTGCAACCTCCGACTCCTGGGTTCAAGCAATTCTTATGCCTCAGCCTCCCAAGTAGCTGGGATTGCAGGCACCCACCACCACACTGGGCTAATTTTTGAATTTTTAGTAGAGCTAGGGTTTCTCCATGTTGGCAGGGCTGGTCTCGAACTCCTGGCCTCAAGCAATCCACCTGCCTGGGCCTCCAAAAGTCTGGGATTACAGGCATGAGCCACTGTACCTGGCCTAATGATATATTTTTTCTTGCACCAAAACCACACTGTTTCTATTACTAGAGATTTGTACTAAGTCATAGTGACTGGTAAAGGAAATCTCCTTCATTATTCCTATTTTTCAATTTTAACTTATTTCTGAATATTTATTATTTCTTTTCAGTGTAGTTCAGAATAATAACTCAAGTTCCTCAAAAAATCCAACTAGAATTTGTATGAGGATTGCATTGAATTTTTGGATTAATTCGGGAAGAACAAATACCTTTAAAATAGTAAATTGTGCCATCCAAGAGCACAGAATGTTTTTTAAACATTATTATTTTAAAATCAACTGGGCATGGTGGCTCATGCCTATAGTCCCAGCACTTTAGGAGGCCGAGGTGGGAGGATCGCTTTAGCCCAGGAATTCAAGACCAGCCTGGGCAACATAAAATAAGTAAAATTATTTTCTATATTACTTGTTCGAGTTTTAAAAGTTTTTCACAGAGGTCTTTTAGAGCCTTGGTTAAAATAATTTCTAGACACCAGTTTTTGTTGTTACTGCGAATTGCTCTTGTTGGTTCATTTTTTCATCAAATTTTCTAGTTGATTAATGCAAATGTAAGGAAATCCTACGATTTTTATAAGTTGATGTTGTCTGTTGGAACTTTGCTGCATCAGCAATACATTCACCAAAGTATTTGATCACCCATGTTTTTTCTGTACTTAGTACTGCATCCTCCTGAATTTGTTTTTCTCTACAAATGTAAAGAGATTTAGCTTCTTCCTCCGATTCTGTTTCCATTATGAGTCTTTGAGTGCCTGAGGACATATTTGTTATGCCCCTATATTTGAATGACAATTTGATGTGTCATCTTCATGAGTTCTTTAAATATATTACTTCATTGTCTAATTGAGTCCAGTGTTGCTGATGCGTAGTACAATGCCACTTGACTTTTTTCTTTTTAGATGATCTTTCTCTCTAGCAGATTTTAGAATGTCCTCTTTGTCTTTGCGTCCATTTTCTCCTTAACTCTTGTTTGCTCCTTGATGAGTTTTTTTTTTTTTTTTTTTTTTTTTTTGACTGAGTCTTGTTCTATCACCCAGGCTGGAGTGCAGTGGTGTGATGGCTCACTGCAACCTCCACCTCCCAGGTTCCAGTGATTCTCCTGCCTCAACCTCCCAAGTAGCTGGGATTACAGGTGTGCCCCACAACACCCGGGTGTTTCTTGTATTTTTAGTAGAGCAGGGTTTCTCCATGTTGCCCACGCTTGTCTGGAACTCCTGGCCTCAAGTGATCTGCCCACCTTGGCCTCCCAAAGTGCTGGGATTACAAGCATGAGCCACTCCGCCCAGCCTTTTTTTCATTTTTCTTTTTCTTTTCTTTCCTTTTTTTTAAAATGAGCTGTGTCATCATTCTTTAAAAATGGAAATACATCTTTATTAGTTCTAATTTTTCCCCTGTGGGGATCCCATTATTCAAATATTCCTGATACTTTTATATCTAGTCTCCCAACATCTTAGCACTTTTCTAAATGTTTTCTCTCTTTGCTCTTTCCTTTTCTGTAAGAGTTCCCCAATCAAATATGCCTCCTCACTAAAAATATGCCTCCTCACTAATTAGTTTTAGTTACGTCCATCCTGTAATATTTCTCATTTAGCATATTCTTTATTTCAACGTTATATTTAAGTATATATACATGTAATTCTTAGTTATGATTTCTTTTTAGTGCATTATAGTAGGAAATCTTTCTTTGTGTCCTTGAGTACATGTACTAGATTATTCCACATTCTTGGTCTGTTTCAGGCGGTGCCTGTTGTTCAGGGTGCTGTCTTCCTTTTGCAATCCTCAGGCGTCTGATTATGTTGGTGTGTGAGTTCATGTTCCTTGGCGGTCATGGCTGGTGCTTATGGGGAAGCACAGAAGGCCTGGTCCCAGCCTATGTCCCTCCAGGCATATTTAAGGTGAGGGACGGGGAGGAAACCCACAGTGGAGAGCCCTAGACACGGCAGAAGACCATCCCTGTTTGCTGCCTCTTCAGCTGGAGATTCCTGTGACCAAGGTTTCACATTTAAGCTGCTAGAAGGCAAGAGTACCAGGAGGAAATTATTGCTGGGACACTCATCTGGGGGTTGGACATGGAGGTTTGTTGGAGTGATTGTCAGAGTGTGATTGCTCAGTCCGCAACTCTTATCATCAACGAGGCCCCACTGTAGGGCTTTTACAATGTTCCTCCTCTCACTGTCACCCCCTGCCACCCCCAGCCATCCTCCACCTCAGGCTCCAGCCCTTCCTATTCCCAGCCCTGCCTCTGACCTTTACACATCCAACTCCTCAGAGATTTTGTGGCAAGTCAGGTCTCATTAACGCAGGTCTCAGTAACAACTGCTTCGGTACTGACGGAGTGGTTCAGTTAAATATTAAAAGCTGATTGAGCCAGTGCCCTTCTACAAAGGCTAGATTGTAACAAAAGCCCACCAAGAGTTTTGCCCAGGCCTCTCCTGGGCCTTGAAGCTTTGCAAGATAACCAAGGAATTCTTAACAGGACCCTTTTAGGATTAAACAAGTTTTATTGGGGGTCTGAAAAAATCTTCCCAGGCCTCCACAAACAAGTTTACTGGGGGTCTGAAGGAACTCCCCAAGTCTCCATGATTTAGCAGGAGACAAGGTAAGGCTAATCACCCCAGCACCTGGACCCATTTAGATTAAGTAAATTTATGAGGCTCCTGAGGAAGGTCTTCAGGACTCAGACCTACATTAGAAGTTAATCACTGATGTCTTTAGATGAATGCACACTTACACGTTGACATATAGCTTTGAAGGTATGTAAGCCCTGGAAAAGTTTGTAATTTTGAGCTGGTCTGGCAATATTTCCCAGGCCTTCTCCCTGTACCCGGTTACAGAAATAAACGCTCTTCTTTCCCAGTTCACCAGCATCTCGTTATTGGGCCGCAAGAATAAACAGCCCAACCTTCCGTTTGGTACAGGAACAATTTCTCTCAGATTTTTAAATAAATTGTTTTTCAAATTAATACTTCAATTTTTTTTTAAAGTGCCTTCCAGTTTGATTTTGGAAGAAGCACTACGCAGCCTATGACAGTTTGCCATATTGCCAGGTAGAAAAGTGATGACATGATAAAATGTTATGCAAATAGAAACTGTAAGAACTAGGACAAATACTTGATAATTATCTATCAATCAACTTCTAGAGCTCAAAAACAAAAAAAGAAAAGGAAGTTTGTTTTGGGTATCTTTGTGACATTATTTGTTTGACATAAAATGGCTGTGAGAACAGATTTTTTAAAAATTGTTTAAGTGTCTGTGAAGATGAAAGCTTGACAATAGACACCAATAGTCAGAAGGACTGACACGGGGCGATGCCAGGGTCAGGTCCTTGAGAGCCATGGGCAGCTGCACACTAGGTCACCCGATGCAAATACTTAATTCCCACTTGAGACTCCAATTAGCTTGTTAGGTTTGCTCTCTAGAAGATGCACACTAGGGAACACCTGGAAGGGTGAAACTTGAGAAGCATCAAAACGCCAGTACTCGTTGCTTTTGTTTGGGGAGATCCCATCAGACTCCATGCCCTTTCCCCTACTTTCCTCTGAACCTTTCACCTAATTAGCTAGGAATTTATATATACTAGTCACAGGGTTCAGGACTCCTCCCTCACCAAACTCTGCAGGCTTTGAAATCAAAGGTCTGAATGTCTCCCCAGGCAATCAGAAAAGGCAAGACCTGGCAAATAAGAGATTGTACTAACCAGTGACAAAATCACAGACAACATGTGCTCTTCCCCTTCCACAGACTCCACAAGTAGGTGCAGTGAAAGAGCCCTAGATCTGAAGCCAAGACCATCAAATGCCCTCCCAGCCATTGTCACTAATCACATATCCACAAGCCAGGTCACTTAATCTCTCAAAGCCTCAACGTCCATATCTTCCAAATGGGGCTAACAATTCAGGTTAACTCCATGGAACGTTCATGAGAAAAGACTGTATGCAAAAGCAACTGAAAACTGATAAAGCACCAGATATGCTAGTACCGCATTACTATCGTGAAATAAACGGGGCTCATTTCCAAAGGTACAAAGACCCGGCAAGTATAAAGACTTCTTCCTAGGTCTAGACTTTCCATAGAAATAGCTTTCCTATCCACTTTCTGATGCCGAGAATTTTGAAAGTTCTTTTCCCTTAGGTTGAGATGTAAAGGGCAAATCTGCATGGGAAAAGATTGCTTCAATTTATCAGTCATGGGAACCTAGGGTAAACGCATTTTCAGAGCATTTATTGAAAGGAGAAGAGTGGGCTTCTGAGGTAGAAGAGTTGCAATCTTTATATGGGCTAAAAGAGGCAAATCCAGGTGCCTGGGAACCTTGTTTATAGTTTTGCTCTCCTACACCAGCTCTTTTGTCAGAATTGCTTAAAAAACAAACATTGTTTTTGCAAGACCTCACCCTAGATGTCTAAACTTCTAAAATCCCTAACAATCAATTTTTCTGACTTTTAATGCTTATCTAGCAGGTAACAGGCATTTTAAATTAATCCTTGTATCAACACTTCAGCTGAAAAACTGAAGTCTGGGAGTTGAAGGACCCTAAAGTCTCAAAGCAAAAATAAATATACGTCTGTTTTCATTTAAGAAGTATCAAAATGTGGGTTTATTTAAGTATTTGGGAGGTAATGTCTTCTTCAGACACAAATGTTGTGTTCCATTTTTCTTCAACACTTTGAGCAATTAGTAGACAAACCAATTACTTGATTGTACTTGAATACAATTATTGACTAAGTCACATATATTTCCTTCAGTATGAAAAACTACCACCTAATGGTGTTTTACTATTATTTCCCTCAATTTATACTTTATATAATACATTCCTGGTGCTTCCTCAATCTACAAGTTCCCTTATCCCAAAAGATCAACTTAATATTAGATTGGCCATATAAAATTTCTGCCTTTCCAAGTCAAAAATGGTCATGATTGACTCAGGTTTTGTGTAGAGCCAGATTTCTGGATTCAAAGCCCATTCAAGCCATTTCCTAGGTCTAAAACCGCAAATGGTTATATGATTTTTCTGAACCTCAGTTTCCTCATCTGTAAAATGGGCTTAACAATAGTGCCAACTTCAGACAATTGTAAAAATTAAGTGAGATAATGAATGGAAAGTACTTAGTACAGTGCCTAGCACACAGTAATTACTTAGTACATGTCAGCTTAAAAGAGAGAAGGGAACGAAATTGATCCATCTATCTGTATTCCCAATGCTTATCACAGTGCCTAATTCGTTATATACACTAATTAAAATTTGTATTGGATTGGATGGTTTTGGTCTTCAATTCTATCAAACTGAGCCATGACGTATCCATAATCCCATGTGACGTTTGTGTAAGAGTTTAATGTTTCTAGTGTTGAAAGAAAATCCTTAAACAAATTAAATTTCGTTGAATTTATTTGAGCAAAGAAACCATTCATGAATAAGTCAGCACCCTGAATTAGTAAAGGTTTAGAGAGCTCCAATATAAATATTGGACTGTCAGTATTTAGAGACAAAAATAGCTTGATTGGTTACAGTTGGCATTTGCCTTTCAGGAACACGTTTTGGCAGTTTGCAGCCTGTGATTGACTGAAAGCATGGCTGCTATGATTGGTCAAGACTCAGTTACTTGTTACATGAATATACTCTCAGGTTAAGTTGCAGTTTGTTTATATATTAAGTTAAGTACCCTACCTACCTAGGCAGTTTTGGGCCACATTAAATTTACTTGAATGCTATTGAGTTGTATCCATTTTCTTAGTGGAATAACGAATATGTGGAGACTACCCAAGTAGTCCAAAATTTAGAGATCAGAAAGAGGGGAGCACCTGTGGGGAGTGACCAGGGATTTGGAGGAAAACCATGGGATTGTCAGGTCTAAGGGCAAAGTGAAAAAGGTGCTTTGAGAAGAAGGGCGAGCAGCCTTGCCATTTGCTGCTGAAGGTTCAAGACCAAACACTGCATTTGGCAATAAGGAAGCCACTGGTGACCTTGATGAGAGGGATTTCCTTGGAGCACTGGGGGCAAAAGCCTAAGTGGTCAATTAAAGACAGAATGAGAGGTAAGCATGTAAAACACTGAGAGCAGACATTTTAAATAAATTTCGCTATAGATGACAGCATACATTTGGTGGCATTCAGTAAGACATATAGGGTCAAGAGGAGGTATTTAAAGATGGAATTGTATAAGAACACTAAGAAGAATATAGTAGAAAGGGGAAATAGATCATGAGAAAGAGAGGGGAAAACTGCAGGAGCACAGCCTTATGTGAGAAACAAGCAGTACAACCAGTGCACAAGTGGTGGTGCTGGCCCCAAGGCCAGAGCAGGGACTGTTCCTCCACATGGTGACAAGGCAGTGACAAGGCAGTGTGTGGGGTATAAGGGCAGGCAATCTGCCAAATTTGCTAATGGAAAATGGAGTTGTTCTTTTCTGATTGTTTCTATTTCTCAGTGAATTGAGAGTCAAAGTGATTAGCTGAGAATGAGTAGAAAGGGGCTATGGCAGAAGAGAAGTTGTGACTAGCCCTCTTGGAATGGGAGAACAAATGGACTGGGAAAAGGTAGTAGAGTTACCAGGCCATGGTGAGGGTCCACTTGAGATGCATGTTTGTACATTTAAAGCTAACAAGTTAGTACAAAGTTGTGTTTTTCTTCGTCTATGTTAGCTGCTCAGATGCAGGCATAGAGTAAATTAAGAGTTGGGTTTAACCAACATTGAAGGTTTGGTAGGCCAGTCCGACAGAGAGCACAAATGGCAAAGTGTGTGCAAGGGATTGCTTATGGTGAGGCACCATGGTTAATCTGAGCTGCGTAAGGAGAGAAAAGAGGTGATGAGGTGTAATAAATGGTAAAAACGTAGAGGAGTCAGTGGTGGTCTCAGTGGGAGAAAAAGGTGTGGGGGTACTTTAAACAGGAGCTGGGAAGATAGAAGTGGTTGTAAATTGCAATGCATGAAATTAAAATGTTGGAGGTGGCATAAACACTGTAATAACAAAGTCCACATTGTGACTGTGGAGTGGGAGGCTAAAGTCATGTCCATCAACATGGACATGGACATGGGAGCTTCAGTGAGAGGCGAGGGCAGGTGGTTTATCTTATGTGGAGACTGACATCTCACATCCATTGTGATGTCTGATGGTGAACAGGAAAGCGGTGATCTATGTGCTTAAATTTTATGAATGAGGGACAGTGGAACATGACAGTTAGTTGGCTGCAAGAATAAAGGGCACTGGGTGGCACAGACTGCAGCATGTGCTTTAAGACAGCAGGGTTTTTGAGAGGAGGAAGAGGAGATACACCCTGGAAGTAACAGTGTGAAGCAAAGAGGACACAGGCCTTGTTGTAGGCACTTAAAGTGTGTTGCATTGACAAGAAGCAACTGGTATTTCAGAGAAGAGATTGGAAATGAAGAATTTCACGGATGACAGAACTTTGCAAAAGGCTCAGTGTAAGAGCAGGAGGTGACAGAGCAAGGTAGGAGATGGAGTTAGAACACCACCGCACCAAGATATATGGAGATAAGAATTTAAAGATAAGATGGAAGACTTAGATATCCTGGACCGCTGGGGGCACCTAGACATTCTCTGTCTGTAGGAACATGAAGTCAACCATATCCTCCTAAAGCAGGAACCACTCCAGCTCTTTTCTGTGTTCTCTACAGGCTCATATTAGACAGGGGGTTGGTGGTGGGGATAATTGAATGAACTAAGGAGTGAATGCATGATTCTTGTAAAAGGTAGAGGAAGATTGGTGCTGTGGGAGGAGTGGAGGGAGACATTCATTTGGAAAATCAGATGGCAAGAGCCTTTTTATTGAGTAATAGAAGAGCAAAGCAGCAAGACCAGAATCTGGAGTCAAAAGACATGGTTGAGTTCTCATTCTGCAGCTTCCTAACTGTAGGTCTTTCGGAAAATGACTCCTTTATACATAACTCTGACCTCATCTATAAAGTAAACCTTTCCTCCTTAGGAGATTGAGCTTCAAACTGTCACCTCTTTGAGGCTCCTGTCCCTTTACTACAACAGTAATTGCATCCACTTGGAAACTGTGTAGAGCTGTACAAATAAAAGGGTGGACAATAAACAGAAGAAATATAGTAGGTTCCACATACTCTAATGCCCAGCCCTTGGCCTGTGTGCCAGCATTCACTCCCAACTCCTTGAAAAGCTACTATTAAAAGAGCTTCCCTTTGGTTTTGAAAGATGTTTCTTGTAATGCATAGCACTTTAAAATAATAACAACTATCACCACAGAGAGGAGTGTGGAACACGCAGTGAGAGTAATACAGATAAGGAGCCAGGGTCTAAAACAAGCCACACAGGATTACCTTGGGACGTGATACAACAGGGAACATCATAACCTCCCTGCTTAGATGGCAGGGCAGACACAAGGCTGCCACAGAGCCTGATGGAGTAGGAGGAACCACGCCCAGCCATTCCCACACAGGCTCAAGAGCAGGGCAGCTATGTACATGTTGGAGAGATGCTGTTTGTCTTTGACTCGCCCATGTTCTGAGTGAGCCCTTTGGCCCAGTTTTAGAAGCAGACTGAGCCACGGTGAGCAGAGGCGGGGCTTAAGGAGGCAGGAGTCCTGGGGCTTTATAAAGCCCTGTTGGGCACCGCTGGGCATCTCTTTCAAGGTCTGTGAGCTGCTGGCTTTCTGCTTGCTCCTTTGGAGATGCAGCGTCTGTTGACTCCAGTGAAGCACATTCTGCAACTGACAAGAGTGATGCAGGAAGCCTCCCTCACACCTGCTCGCCTGCTCCCAGCAGCCCACCAAACGTGAGTCACTTTTTGATAAGCATCTTGTAACTAGTAAAAGAGACAGAGGGCCTGCTCTTGGGGAAAACTCACTAGAATGCCACTCAAAATTTGGTAAGGCTTGTGCACAGCAGCCTTAGACAAGCAAGTTAACTTTACAGGGTCTCAGTTAGCTCACTTCTAAACAGACAATCCCTTTCAGCTGTAGAATGAGAAGAGCCCAAACCTCTGACACATGCTGTGTTTGTGAGCAATGGCATCTTTTACTCCACCAACTGCATGAAGCAGTAGAAATATCAGTACCAGGGCCACAGCTCTCCTCTCTCCACCACCATTCCAAACTTTACCCCTAGCCTCTGCCAAGACCCTCAGTACCCTGCGCCAACTGCAGTGTTAATAAAACCAGTGACTTTAAATCACTGCAACAGGATCAGAAATGGACCGAGGATAAGAAGCTATGTTTGTCTTGTGTTCCAATTTTATGAAAAGGGGAAATGTGTGTTTATGTGTGTATGTGTACATGTTCTTTGCAAGAACAGGCACACTCCTTTTCTTTGTAAATACTGCCTGAATGTGGCTCAAGTGCTTATGTTTTCCATAGTCAGCGATGATGGTAATACAGCTGTCGTTAGTGCCTCTGGCTCCCAGCCACCTATGTGTTGCTGTCTAGTCTCCAAACAATTCATTACACATTGGGACTAGTTTTATATTCTATGACTACCAAATATTTAGAAAAATGATTTTGATCTAGTGTCTTTCCTTGCCAAATACCCAGGGAACCTGGGTGTATAGATGTGCATGGTAGGGGCTGATACACGTAGCGTTCTTATATTCTTCATTGTGCTACCATCGCCTCACTCTCCCCATGCACTGCCAAACCCTGCACGTAGGTTAAATGTCCCAGCTCAGGATTTAACCTGTTTCTGTATTTGTGAAGAAGAGATTGATGTGGGTTTGCTTGTTTCGATAGCAATAGTTGGCCATCAGCCAAAAGACACACATCAATCCTCCCCGACATTCTGACTTCCTTGGTTCAAACTCTTGGAATCATTCACATTTCCCTTCTGGTGTATTTACAGTTCATCCCATTATGCATGGCTTGAACTAATATTGCTTTTCATGAGTCATCTTTTCTCTATATGGCTAATCGCCTTTAATCCAACCCACGTTGGCTCTAACTCCAACCTAAAAGTGACTTCCATCTCAGCATCTGCTTTGCTGTCTTCAAAATTAAGCAAGACTTGTGCCCTCCACGTCCTGTATTTCTCACGTATTGTCTCCCTGCTCCCCTACACACCCGCATCTCCAGGGTTCCTTAGTTGTTCAGTCACCCCCTGCTGTGGCCACTGCCCCTTCATTCCCCTCCAGTTCTTCACTGGCAGAACTCTGTCATCCATCAAGGTTTGCCTCAAATGCAGTCTCTTCCACGAAGCTTCCCTGATCCTCCAACCCACTGAAATCTCTGCTTCCTTTGAACACCTGTGGATTTTGCCCACATCCCTCTTCTGGCCCTGACCACATTCTGCCTTGAAGTTGGGTTATATGTGTGCTTATCATTCCTCACACTGGTCAAGGAGGTCTCAAGAACCTCGCCCTCTTCTTTTCTTTGTCCAACCTCTTTGTTCAACCCTCACAACCCCTTCCCAGCACAATGCCTGAAATGTAGTAATAATTTTGAAACACAAGGGAAGGAGGCAAGATGGAATACAGAAGGAAAGATGTGGTACATGTTCTTGAAGTGGGCAACACCAGGAGAAAATGATTTAAAATTACACAAAGTGATCGTTCTTTAGAGAAAGCACAAGATGAGAAGGATACTCTTAACTACGGTGGGCTGAAGCTTCCGAAGCCTCAACGTGTTAGTTTTCTTCAAGGCTTTATAATCCATTTCTAGAAATAGCTCCCCACCAAGACAGCTACAAAAGTTACCAACTGACCCGTTCTAAGCTTCTTCTTGCAAGCTTAGATTTCTAACTGGGAAGAAAGGGAGGGAGTCAGCCCAGAGAAGGCAGAGTGAGAACGAGGCTGAGAGAAAGGCAGCCCAAGCTGGCAGTACAAGCACTGGCTAACCATTAGCTCCTAGGTACTGGGGAAGCTCCTCTGTAAATATTTGAGAGTACAAACTCCAGTTATTTGGAGGGCATCAAATAAACAGGGCAGATAAATAAACTCCAAACCTCTCCTGTCAGATATAATGTGTATTTATCACTTTGCTTCACTATCTTGTGATCATATGATCCACTTTTGCCTGACAGCTGTCCTTAAAAGTGACCTTCCTGCTGGGAGAATTGGGGCTACCAGAGATTCAGAATCCCAAAGGTGATTGATAGACACATTCAATCTGAGTTTCAGCTCCTGTAGAATGGAGCTAAATTTATAAGCCTGGCACCCAAGGCAGCGAAGGGACAGATTATTTCCAACACATGATAAACTATGAAGTTACCCTGAGCGCATCACTTTACCAGTGTGTGCCCTGGTTTCACTATCTATAAAATGAAGAATGTTGCTGAAGTGAACAGAAGGTAGGAAGTACTTTTGTATGGTAGCAGTCCAGAGATCACCAAGTTCACCTCCCATATGCTCCCATACAAAAGGGAACACAGATTTTCACCAGGGATATTAAGAATCTGGGTTGAAGAAAAGTGGATTGGTCCAGAAAAGAAATAGATCATCTCTCCCCTCTTTTTTTTTTTTTTTTTGAGACGAGTTTTGCTCTGTAGCCCGGGCTGGAGTGTGCAGTGGCCGATCTCAGCTCACTGCAAGCCCTCGGGCCTCCCGAAGCCATACACTCCATTCTCCTGCCTCACTCGGGAAGCTGGGACTACAGGCACCCGCCACTCGGGCCCAGCTAGTTTTTGTATTTTAGTAGAGACGGGTTTCACTGGGTTAGCTAGATGGTCTCTGATCTCCTGACTCCTCGCGGGATCCACCCGCCCCGCCTCCCAAAGTGCTGGGATTACAGGCTTGAGCCACCGCGCCCGGCCTTATCTCTCCCCTCTTCTGCTGACCCCTTTCCCCCGCCTTTTTTTTCCTCTGCTCTCATTTAGAATTGCTCTTTCTGCTCTCTGTGTTCCCTGTATATTTAGCTGTAAAAATGTCTGCCTCTATCACTGGGCTGTGCTCTCTTTATGGGCACAATGCATGTCTTATTCACTACTGTGTATTTGGACTAGAACTGTGTTGGGTGTGCTCAATAAACACTGGAAGGCCCAATAAGAAAAATCAGCTAGCAGAAAACTTACTTATAAGTAGGAAAACAGTGGGTATGTTCTTGTGTAGAAAAAAAGAAAGAAGAAAGAGAAAGGCATATAATTAGAGGTATACTTTAAAAATGAGTAAAGATTATATTTTTACTCATGGTGATGTTGAAAGATTTATACAAACCCTATAAGGGCTTATAACACGTAGAAGTAAAGTATATGATAATAATAGTTCAAAAGGATGCAGAGAGTAAATAAAGGCAACCTAAAGTTTTTGCAGTGTTCCAAAAGTAAGAAGTATTAATTTAAGTAAGATTTCAACGAGCCAATTAAGCATGTTATAATCTTTAAGGTCATCAGTAAAAGGAAAAGAGGGTATAAGATGAATAATAAATATTTGCTTAATCAAAAAGGATATGGAAAAGGAGGAATAAAAGAACAAAGAACAAATGAGACCAATAGAAACAAATAAAAACATAGACTTAGTTCTGGGTCGTGGCTCATGCATGTAATCCCAGCATTTTGGGAGACCGAAGTGGGCTGATCACGAGGCCAGGAGATTGAGATCATCCTGGCTAACCGTCTCTACTAAAACTACAAAAAATTAGCTGGGCGTGTTGGCAGGCACCTGTAGTCCCAGCTACTTGGGAGGCTGAGGCAGGAGATTGGCATGAACCTAGGAGGCGGAGCTTGCAATAAGCAGAGATCACACCACTGCACTCCAGCCTGGGTGACAGAGTGAGACTCCTCTCAAAAAAAAAAAAAAAAAAGAAAAAAACAAAGACTTAGTTCCAACTATATCAGGAATTACAACAAATATAAATGGATGAAATACTCAAATTAAAACACCACTATTGTTAGACTTATTAAAATTTTTTTAAAGGACTAAAAATATACACCGGTTACAAGAGACATATGTTAAAGACTTTAAGAAGTTGAAAGTAAAAAGGGACAGAAAAAGACATACCATGCAAACAGTAAGCAAAAAGCTAATGCAGCTATATCGATATCAGGAAAGGAAACTATGCCAAGAATATCACAAAGGCGAAAAGGGATATTTAACAAGGATAAATGATATCCTTTTATCATTAACAAGGATAAATATCAATGAAAAGATATAACAATACTAAATTTGTAGTCATCTGATAACATAGCTTCAAAACATCTAGAAAATTAATTAAATGATTGCTATATTACTGTCTTTTGAGGAAACTATCTACAGACCATTAGTGGGAGTTTGATTGTTATCTCCATCACAGGTTTTCTACAGCCTCTGCTGTCCCCCTGGCCAAAACAGATACTTGGCCAAAAGACGTGGGCATCCTGGCCCTGGAGGTCTACTTCCCAGCCCAATATGTGGACCAAACTGACCTGGAGAAGTATAACAATGTGGAAGCAGGAAAGTATACAGTGGGCTTGGGCCAGACTCGTATGGGCTTCTGCTCAGTCCAAGAGGACATCAACTCCCTGTGCCTGACGGTGGTGCAACGGCTGATGGAGCGCATACAGCTCCCATGGGACTCAGTGGGCAGGCTGGAAGTAGGCACTGAGACCATCATTGACAAGTCCAAAGCTGTCAAAACAGTGCTCATGGAACTCTTCCAGGATTCAGGCAATACTGATATTGAGGGCATAGATACCACCAATGCCTGCTACGGTGGTACTGCCTCCCTCTTCAATGCTGCCAACTGGATGGAGTCTAGTTCCTGGGATGGTATGTACTGCCACGAGCCTTATGTAAAAAAGGTGCTGGGATTGGAGGCTGAATATTATCAGTTTTGCTTTTCAGTTCCCCAGGTGGCTTCATCTAGTGAAGGAAGGACAATATATTCACACAGCTGCTGCTATCATCCAACAATAACCACTTAGACTTATATAGCTTTACACAGTTAGGTAGCATGTTCACATAGCCATTCATTTAATTCTTACAACAGCCTAGGAAGTGTGTATTATACCAGATTTATAGATGAGAACATGGAAGATCTGATATCCTACACATAGTGAGTGGCAGAGGCAAAAATGCCAAACCACATCTGATATATTTCCTATTTTACTGTACCTGTTTCTCTTAAACATGTCCTAAGTCTCTGAGAGAGAGATTGGTGATGTTGAAAGATTTATACAAGTTTAGATGTTCAGGAAAAAAACACCCTCATAGAAATAGGCCCAGAAAACCACAGGATAGACTGTGAATATTTCTCCTCTTTCTTCCTTAGCTGGCTCCTCGGATATTGTTTTTTGCTTAACATATTAACATTACCTTGTATCTTACTTATATCTTCTCCCAATGCTGTATTGAAGGACTAACCCCTGTTGTTATGGCAAGAAACAATTCAAGGGAAACAGTACAATATGAGAGTTTGAAGCCATAGCTCTATCAATAAACAATAATAAATTCCTTAACCTTTTGAGCCTCAGGATTCTTATATGCCTATCTGCCTCGCTTAACTCATAAGAGGATTGAATAAAATAATTCGTAGAAATGTGAAATTTTCATAAAGATATAAAAAAGTATGTTGGCAGTAGTTAAGACACTCTATTTACTAAGTTTGAAACCAGGATTAAAAACCTTAGAAACCATGATGAGCATTAATTATAAAATTAATCAAAAAGCCTTAATATTGGCAGAGTCCTCAGAGATTATCTAATTCAATATCTTTTGCTTTAGAAAAAAGAGGTCAAGAGGAGTTTAACAGTTTATCTCTGTTCATGCAGCAAGACAGTGCAATTCCAAAAGTCCATTCCATGCTTTTCCAACTGCCCTACCTGGCTCCATCATTAACAATTCCACTGACCTGGGATGGTCCAGTCTACATCATCAAGTCTGTTCTTAAAGTGTCTCTCCTACTCGATACTTGTATTACTACCTCTCTAGTAACCCCTACCACCATTACCACCAGATATGTCCAACCAATTATTTAGTTGAGGAGTAGAAATGAAAAATAAGGGGCATTCACTAGCCTTTAACCAAAAATCAAAGAGCCTATTCTTGAGATCATTGTCAGCCTTAAGCACGCCATTTCAAATGAGTAGATTCTTCTGACGGACTGGGTATTTCACAGATGGGGTTGCAAATGCATCTTTTAAAAAAAATATGGTATCTTGGTATAAAAGTAAAAATTTTAAAAATAAGTTATTGAAATGTGAATTTTTAGTTTGTATTTAAAACAAAAACACCTAAGCTTGAGCCCAGACACTCGGACTATATACCCCGCAGGTGACAGCAACCACCAGGACCAGAGGATGCCAGTGTGAATGAGAACTCTGCTTCTGACCTAACCAGTCATTCACCTGGGGACCCTCAGGTGGGAGGGAGTGGCTCTGAGACTCAGGGAGTTCTGAATCACTCCAGAGAAAAGAGGAGGGCATGAGGAAAGAGAAGAGTATTTCTGCCTCAGATTGGCTGGGAGTCCCCATGTGTTCTTGTCTTTTTTTAAAAAAATGAAAGTAATTAAAATTTGTATTTGGAAAAAAACATTCCCATACACAAAAGTATATAAAGTGAAGGAAAACTCAGCCGGTCGCGGTGGCTCATGCCTGTAATCCCAGCACTTTGGGAGGCCAAGGCCGGGGAATCACGAGGTCAGGAGATCGAGACCATCCTGGCTAACACAGGGAAACCCCGTCTCTACTAAAAATATAAAAAATTAGCCAGGCATGGTGGCAGGTGCCTGTAGTCCCAGCTACTCAGGAGGCTGAGGCAGGAGAATGGCTTGAGCCCAGGAGGTGGAGCTTGCAGTGAGCCAAGATCACGCCACTGCACTCCAGCCTGGGCGACAGTGAGACTCCGTCTCAAAAAAAAAAAAAAAAAAAAAAAAGGTGAAGAAAAACTCCTCATTTGACCCCCCCGCCCCGTTACCACTTCCCAAAATTTAACACAAGTGGTTTCTTTGTATTCTTCCAATATTTTTTCTAGGTCCTGCAAGTATACACGTATTTATTCCATTTTAAACATTGTATAAAATATTCCTCATCTCTTAGATCTTAGAGATAATTCTGTATCAACATATATAAGGTCCATCTGATTCTTTTTAAAACCACAATATTCTTTGATGGATATACCAAATTTTATTTAATTAGTCCCATATTGTTGGATATTTAGTTTTTTTGCGATGATAAATAAGGTTTTAATGAACATTGTACAATAGCTTTGTATGCTTTTGGCATTGTATTATAAGAATAAATTCCTAGAAGTGGAATCTCAGGATAGGTTGATTTAAAAGTTTGATAAAGTGTGCCAAATTCTTCTCCAAAATGTTGTACTAACTTACATTACTACAATGTATATATTATCAAACTTTCCAATCTTTGTCAATTTAACAAGTAAAATTATAATATTTTTGATTTGCTTTTCTTTTATCATAAGAAATCTTGAATATTTCTATGTTGTTTATTGGCCGTTTTTCTATTATATCGTTTGCCTTTTTTAAAAAAATTTTTTATTTTTTTAGACAGAGTCTCGCTCTGTTGCCAGGCTGAAGTGCAGTGGCAGTAATCTCCACTCACTGCAACCTCTGCCTCCCAGGTTCAAGAGATTCTCCTGCCTCAGCCTCCTGAGTAGCTGGGACTACAGGTGCCCACCACCGTGCCCGGCTCATTTTTTGTATTTTCAGTAGAGATAGGGTCTCACCGTGTTAGCCAGGATGGTCTCGATCTCCTGACCTCATGATCCTCCTGCCTTGGCCTCCCAAAGTGCTGGGATTACAGGCGTGAGCCACCATGCCCGGCCTAGCTTGTCTTTTTAGTGAAACTTTTATAAATGAAGATAAACTGCTTTTTGTTGGTTGTAAGTACTGTAAATACTTCCCCAATTTGTCTTTTGACTTTGTTTCAGATAGAAGGCTTTGATTTTTAGGTAATCCAATTTACTGGTCTTTTCCTAAATGGATTCTAAATACTTTTCTATCATTTCTAAAATTTTCAAAATGTGTGTGTGTGTGTGTGTGTGTGTGTGTATACAGGTAGAAAAAAGTATTGTTTTCCCTTAATTTTATGTATATAAAATTATATATACTTAAATATATATTTATATATATTAAATATACCAATATACATATACTAATATATTTACATATACTAAATATATATTTACATTTATATATTTTATATGAATTATTTTTTATACGTATTTTTATACATATTTTTATATGAATTGTTATATATATTTATATATATACACACACATATGTATATACACACACGTGCACATAACATTGGGGAAGAAAACAATACTTTTTCATTGATGTTGGAGTTGGGATTATTATAATTCTTAAGAGAAGGTTCCTGGATTTCAGTGAATTTGGGTTGGAGTCCTGACTCTGAATCCTTATCCTACCATTTATTAGCTATGTGGTTTTTGGGCAAGTGGCTTAAATTCTTTAGGCCTCAGTTTCTTCATCTGTAGGATGGGGATAACTATATCTGCTATATAGATTTATCATGAGGATTAAATTATATGGAAACACGTCTCCCAAAGCAGTGCTGTGGGTGAATACTGGGAGCTTCCTCACAGGTCAGAATACTAAAATTACTACCATATCTCACCCATGAACTCGAGTTTTTGGGACAGCACTTCTGACAGATGAAAGTGGAACACATAATAGTCAAGACCACAATTATTTATTGAATACTAGTCTGATTATCATAAAGTTAGTGACTATGGATCATTTACTCTACATAAACTCTTTTCACACTGAAAGTAGTGCCATGCAATTCAAGGCACATGGCTCAGGATCCAGTCAGAACTGGGTTTGAATATCAAAATCCATATTAACTAGGTATGTGACCTTATACTAGTTACTCAGTCTCTCAGGAAGGCAATGTGTTTGCTTATGAATGTGGATGTTACCTACCTCGTTGGATTGTTTGAAGAATTGTTTAAGGATAACTAGTGTCCTACTAGTGTTTTAAGTGTTAGTTTCCCTCCCTGTCCTTTACCTTCTATGATTTAGGATATAATTTCAGGATCATGGAGTGCTATAAGGAGATGAGTACAAACACAAACCTGAATTTTCTCCAAAAGTGTCAATTAACACATTTTTCACTGGAGTCAGAGATAGAATTCTGTATAAATGAGCATTTTACGAGTGTCAGGATGCTAAATTTTGACTTTACATTTCAAATGTATTTTCAAATGTATCATGTATCATGAATTGCACTAGAACATAAGCTCCATAGGACTGGGATTTTTTATTTTGTTTATCACTCTATATCCAGGACCTAGAATTGTGCCTGGTACACAGTAGGCACTCAGTCTACTCCAGATTTCGTAGTGATGGTAATTATTTCTTGTTTCTCTTTACAGGTCGTTATGCCATGGTGGTCTGTGGAGACATCGCTGTCTATCCCAGTGGTAATGCTCGTCCCACAGGTGGGGCCGGAGCTGTGGCTATGCTGATTGGGCCCAAGGCCCCTCTGGCCCTGGAGCGAGGTTTGTAGTAAACCATTACCAAGAGGCTGTGCATGGCATAGCCAAGAACATAGATCCTAATCCCACATTGGCACACCTGCTACTCAGGGCTGGGGTATGGGTTTGAGGATGGTATTGCTTGCCTCTAAAAAGGGCTGATCTGTGGAGCAGAGGGAGGAGGGGAGAAATAGGAGAGGGGAATCCGTGAGGTTTCCTCTCCTGTGTCATCAGGCATTGGGATAATGATGCATGAAATGAGGGGTGCAGATACTGGTGAGGAACCTTAGGGAACTCTTCTGGCAATTGAAGATTAAAATAGATAACTGGATATAAAGCACAAGTCTTTCCTTTGAGACTCTTGGCTTCTATTCTAGGTTTTGTTAAGCCCATGTAGGTGAGGAACGGGAAACGTACATCTCATTTGTGTAATACCAACAACCTGTCCAACTCCTTTTGAATACGCGAGGGATGTTGAATGGGCTCGAACTTGGACATGGGACACAGATAATGACCAGAAAGCTCTTTTTACATGGTTCTCTCATCCTTTGTGCTCAAGGTAGGCTGCATTGGATGGTCTCTGAAACCCTCTGTGTGCCTTTCCAGGACTGAGGGGAACCCATATGGAGAATGTGTATGACTTCTACAAACCAAATTTGGCCTCGGAGTACCCAGTGGTGGATGGGAAGCTTTCCATCCAGTGCTACTTGCGGGCCTTGGATCGATGTTACACCTCATACCGTAAAAAAATCCAGAATCAGTGGAAGCAAGGTATGCGACTCAGAGGCCAGACAGTAGGGGCTCTATTCACATAGGCCAAGAGTTTGTACCCAAAGGCCATGGCAAGGTCTCTTCTCTCCTGCCTTGAAAATAATGTCAAGAGAATTGCTTCCTGTCCTCTTTCTTACACTCTTCCCTGGGTCTATGCTAAAATCCATTTGGATGTCATTCAAGGTCAGATGTAAAACGGCTTCTAACTTGAGCTAAATAAAAGAAAGTAAACAATCCAGGGCAAGGCCCCCAGTATGAAACCCAGGGATGTCAGCCACTCGGGGAGACGGCATTAAGAGGCCAGGCAACCACATTCCACAGTGGTTGGCATTTGTTTCTGGTTAAGTCAGGCATGGTTTGGTGCTTGGTTTGTAGTTTACCATCTTTTAAAGTCTGACGTTGGGAAATCGTACCTATATTTTCTATATGCTAAAGTGTTGTCAGTGATTTTTCTCTTTGTGGTGCTATTGCAGGTTGATTTTATTTTCACCTTTAGTTTTGAAATTTCCCTGCTGAGAAATATGTACTGCTTTCATAAGCAGAAAAGAAGCAAATAAGTCTTCCTTTTAAAATACAGAGAAGCAGGGAGTGGTGGTTCACCCCTGTAATCCCAGCACTTTGGGAAGCTGAGGCAGGAGGATCACTTGAATCCAGGAATTTGAGACCAATGTGGGCAACAAAGCAAGACCCTGTCTCTAAAAAAAAAAAAAAAAAAAAAAAAAAACAAAAGTTAGCCAGGCATGGTGGCATGAGCCTGTAGTCCCAGCTACTCAGAAGGCTGAGATGGGGGTAATTGCTTGTAGAACAGGAGCCCATACAGTGAGCTATGATCAAGCGACTGCCCTCCAGCCTGGACTACAGAGTGAAACAAACCCTGTCTCTAAGAACATATGAATAAATAAAAATAAATACAGTTAAACCCACTTTAAAGAAATAAATAGTATTCTTGTCTGCTCAGGCATGACCAGATGGGCATCCGCAAAAGACAGATTACAGTGTGGGAGAAGGCATGGATGCCTTGGGGGTGGCATAAAGAGCTACCTCTTGTCTCTTTCCACTGCAGTGGGTGGGGGACCACCTACCAGAGGTGAACCTTATGGGTAAGAATTTGCCTTGGGCCTCTCTGCCTCTGTCTGTCTTCTGTAATTGGTTATTTGCTCTTAACTCCTCTGAATTCTTGTGGCATTTAAATTTTACTCCTTATTTGCATATATAATGTGACAGATGAGGCTTTGGATCCCAGCACTAAAATGTAATCTTTCCTAAGGGCAAAGATTGCATTGCCCTCCTCTTCAGAGTGAGAGAGACAGTCCGTAGAGTCAGAGACATCTGAACCTGAATCCCAAACTAGCCTTTTAAAGTTGAGTTACCTTGGACAGATGACAATGTTTTGGACACTGGTTCCTCCTCTGGAAAATGAAGAAAATTATATAACACAAGGTTGATTTGAGATGAGTATCATAGAGACTGGTAATAGTAGACACAAAGACTTTGTTTCTTTCCCTTCTTTCCTTATTAGTAGAGAGTGCTTAGTAAGTGCATGTAAAATGAATAAATAAAGCTTATATGCGTTTGCAGGAGGTGGGAAGTAGTTCCCTGGGAGGTCTGGAGAAACTTGGCACAGTTAAATCTCAGGGAGGAGATCTAAATGGCTCGCCCCTCATGCCCCATCCTTGCCTTCACGCTTCCTCTTCCAGCTGGCAGTGATCGACCCTTCACCCTTGACGATTTACAGTACATGATCTTTCATACACCCTTTTGCAAGATGGTCCAGAAGTCTCTGGCTCGCCTGATGTTCAATGACTTCCTGTCAGCCAGCAGTGACACACAAACCAGCTTATACAAGGGGCTGGAGGCTTTCAGGTGAGTCCTCTTCTTGGGGATCCTAGAGGCTGGTGAGGGGTGAGCAAGAAGGAGGCTTCTTCATGCCTTGAGTCTGGACCACCAGCACCCCTGTGGGGGACAAATGGCAATCCTCCAGCAGAACAGGAACCATCCTAGGTCCTTCTGCGGGGCAATGGATTATTGGCTGGGTAGGGCCCTCCATGAGTTAATGCAGGGAAACACGGGGGATTTGGCAGCACTGCAGGATAAAGGGACAGTAAGAAACTGCAGAGAAGAAAGAAAGAAAGAGAGAAAGGCAGAAAGGGAGAAAAGGAGGAAGGGAGAAAGAAAGAATAGCTAAATCGTTCAGTCAATAAACATTTTCTGAACATGTTATGTGCTAGACATCATACTAACCTCTCAGGGTACCAAAATGAATGTGACTCCATGATCCCTGCCCTAGAGGATCTCACAGTCTAAACAGACACAAAAACATAGACGTAGATGATCACACTACAGGGTAGCAATTTGCGAAGTGTCAGGTCCCATTCTCACTTGTCATTGTCTTAATTCATGTCCTGCTTTTTGCTTCACTTTCTTCCATCTATAAAATGGGGATATTCCAGCTCACCCCCTTAGATGTGAAAAAGCAGAAGGAATGCTGTTTATTGATTCACCACACTAATCACTAATATTTACAAAGAAATGTCTTCAATACAGTTTCCACTGGGAAAGGAATCTTTCCCTTTCTTCTTGGTACCTGTTTATTTCAAATTTCGGTCAATTTTATCAACCGTAGAATAGGCTACCAAGTGTAGTTCCTGTTACTAACTAGTACTCCTAACCCTGCCACTAACTAAAACATCAAAATTAGCACAAACACTGCTTGTAAGACCGGCCCTATTGAAACAAAAAGTATAACGTATACCAAATATACTAGCTTAATATCTTTAATATATAAATATATTATCAATAATAAAATAAATACCCTAATAGAAAAATGAGCAAACAACATGAACAGAAAATTTTCTCAAAGAAGAAATGTATATGATCACATTTTAAATATGCATGTTCATTAATAAAATGTTTACTCAAGTTACCGTTTTCTCTAGATAGTCTTTTTAAAATGTGAATACCCAGAATTGTCAAGGCTATGGGAAAATGGGCGGTAGTGGATGTGTAAATGGATCAGGTGTTTTGAGGAGTAACAGAAGAGCATGAAGCCAAAGCCTTAAAGATGTGCAACCTTTGGGCTCAGTAATCCCACGTGTTTAAAAGAACACCTACCTATTCACTGTAGTGTTTTAACTAGCAAGGAACAGGAGCAGGAAGATAGGTTAACATGGGGTACATCCTGTCATGGACCATTCTTCAGCCTTTACAAATAATGTTATAGAATGTCATGGGAAAACACACGCGCGCACACACAGACACACACACACACAGAGTTAAGAAAGTATGCTAACCACAACACATAGCATGATTTTCTTTCTAATTTTCTAGTAAACTATATAAAAGTAGGGATGGATTCCACCAGAAAAATATGAATGGTAAGTCCATTAGTGGTATGTTCTCCTTTGGGCTGTTCTGTATTTCCAAATATTGTAGAAAAAACATGCGCCAAAAGTCTTCTTTCCAGAAGCTGTTACTTTTCCCCCTTGCTCCCTCCCTCTCCTCCCCTGGCCTCTCACATGGCTACCTCTGGTTGCCTCACAGGGGGCTAAAGCTGGAAGACACCTACACCAACAAGGACCTGGATAAAGCACTTCTAAAGGCCTCTCAGGACATGTTCGACAAGAAAACGAAAGCCTCCCTTTACCTCTCCACGCACAATGGGAACATGTACACCTCATCCCTGTACGGGTGCCTGGCCTCACTTCTGTCCCAGTGAGTACTGTGTCTGGCTCTGTGTCTTACATGCACACCCCCAGCCTCCACCACCATGGTCTGTGGGGTCAAAAAAATTGGGTTTCTCTTCTGGCTCAGAAATTTAAAAGAAAGGAAGGGGACTAGTACGGTGGCTCATGCCTGTAATCTCAGCATTTGGGGAGGTTTAGGTGGGCAGATCGCCTGAGCCTAGGAGTTCGAGACCCGCCTGGGCAAAGTGGTGAAACCTCATCTCTACAAAAATTAGCTGAGCATGGTTGTGTGCACGTGTGGTCCCAGCTGCTGGGGAGGCTGAAGTGGGAGTTTGAGCCCAGGAGTGGAAGGTTTGAGCCCAGGAGTGGAAGGCTGCAGTGAGCCATGATTGTGCCATTGGATTCCAACCTGGATGACAGAATGAGACCCTGTCATAAATAAATAAATAAATATAAAAGAAAGGAGGGGAGGGAGAAGGCAGGAAAAGGAAGGAAGATGAAAGAAACTCGTACCAAAGGTGTATGTATAGGCGGATTTACAGTCTGTATCAGACAGTGGTCTCCAAAGTGAAGTACATGATGTCAAGGGATGGGCAAGATCTGCTCGGGTGCATGAAGAAAACAGTAGCTTTTGTATGCATATTTTTGTCTCATTTATTTAAAATCTCTATACGTAGTAGAGCATGGTGGTTAAATGGGTCTGACTTTAGAGCCCACAACGTGGGTTCAAATTTTTTTAACCACTTATTAGGGTTGACCTTGGACAATACTTAACCTCAATGCACCTCAGTTTCCCCATCTGTAGCATATGTGCAATCATGATACCTGTGTTATACTGTTTTTATGAGCATTAAGTATCTAAAACAATTAAAATAGCAGTGCTCAGCAGGTGCTCAAATGTTGGATGTTATTTCTATTCATTTTCTGTTGTGTGGGTTTTATAAGGAAGTACTGCATATAACATAGGAAAGGGCTAGGTGAGGTGGCTCATGCCTGTAATCCCAGCGCTTTGGAAGGCTGAGGCAGGAGGATCTCTTGAGCTCAGGAGTTTGAGACCAGCCTTGGGAACACAGGGAGACCCCATCTCTACAAAATTTTTTAAAACAATTAGCCATGGATGTTTGCGGTGGCTCACGCCTGTGATACCAGCACTTTGGGAGGCCAAGGTGGGAAGATCATCTGAGGTCAGGAGTTTGAGACCAACCTGGACAACACGGCAAAACCCCTTCTCTACTAAAAATACAAAAATTAGCCAGGCATGGTGGTTCGCGCCTGTAGTCCCAGCAATTCGAGAAGCTGAGGCATGAGAATTGCTTGAACCCGGGAGGCAGAGATTGCAGTGAGCTGAGATCGAGCTACTGCACTCTAGCCCAGGTGACAGAGTGAGACTCTGTCTCAAAAAAGAAAAAAATAGCTGGGTGTGGCGGCTTGCACCTGTAGTCCCAACTACTCAGGATCCTGAATCCTGAGGTGGGAGGATCACTTGAGCCCAGGAGGTAAAGGCTACAGTGAGCCATGATCACACCACTGCACTCCAGGCACTCCAGGCTGGGCAACAAAGCAAGACTCTGCTAAAAAAAAAAAAAAAAAAAAAAAAAAAAGAAGGCAGGAAAAAATGCTTATGGGTGAACTTGATCAAATTATTACTCACAGGGGATGATCAAAAAGTTATGACTGTTATGACTGCTGAACCATTACCAGTCAATATGTGAACCTGAAGGGTGAGTCCAGTGGTCTGATCTCCACTTGGAGGCACCTTCAGAAGGTGCTGAATTTATCCTGTCCTCATGAGAGGGTAGAAGCTCTATGTACCCCAAAAATTATCTTGTGTTTTCTCTGCCTTATATAGCTGGGATATTAGCTGCTTTCCTTTTGGCAAGATTTCCTACATATAGGCCTGTCCCTGAGGTCTACCAGAAGTCCCTCTTTATGTAGGGTGCCTGGAACCCATTTCTAGTTACGTGAGGTAGACAGGGAGAAGATCGGGATGATAGGCTGTTGTTCTATTTGCAGTGCAGAATATATTATATATATACATATATAAAATGTGGTTTTTATTTGATTTTTTTCCCCATAGCCACTCTGCCCAAGAACTGGCTGGCTCCAGGATTGGTGCCTTCTCTTATGGCTCTGGTTTAGCAGCAAGTTTCTTTTCATTTCGAGTGTCCCAGGATGCTTCTCCAGGTGAGTCTCATCTTTCTAGTAGGCATTCCTGACAAGATTCATCTGGTAGAATAACCATCTTCTTCCCCACCATTGCTGAGGCTGCCATCTTGAGAGAGTTAATGTTATTATTAATAGCAAAGTAAATCACTGAAGGGATTTAAGCATGGAGTAAGTTGGTTTAATTTATGTGTTTAAAGCACTTCTTTAGCTACTACTTAGAGACTAGATTGAAAAGGAACAAAGGTGGATATGGGGAAACCACTTAGATTGTTCCAGTAAATAGTTCAGGCAAGAGGTAATGGTTGCTTGGTTGCAATTGATTAAAGAGAAGTTGATGGATTTGAGATACCTAATAAGAATTTATTGATTATTTTGTGATTGATGTGATTAAGGTCATGCATCTAAGTACCATGTGGCATACACCTTGATCAAATCAGTGTGTCTGCCTGCCCGTTTTGCTAACAAGTATGTTTGCTTATCATTTCGTGGTATTCTAAGCCACACACACTGCACATTCCTCCAGGGTGTAACCTCCCACAGAACCTGACTCTCTGTTGGACTCGTGATTGGCCATAGTGATAATGACAATGAAGAAGGTATAACAATCTTGCTTTTGCTTACCAGGCTCTCCCCTGGACAAGTTGGTGTCCAGTACATCAGACCTGCCAAAGCGCCTAGCCTCCCGAAAGTGTATGTCTCCTGAGGAGTTCACAGAAATAATGAACCAAAGAGAGCAATTCTACCATAAGGGTAAGAAAAGGGGCAGGAAGAGAGGAAGAGAAGGTAACTCATCTCAGACCCCATTCCAGTAGCTGGGAGTCAGGGATTCCTCAGAAATCTAGAATGTGGTAGTCCAGGGTCAAGACTTCTATGAGATATGGTTGGGAGAAGATTTGCTAGAAGATCTGTTGTCCAAAGGGGCAAGAAGTAGTTGCGAAAACAGAGGATAGAGTTGGGAAGAGGGAGGCAGGATGCAGCTTCCCAGTATAGAATATAGCTAAACACCCAGAATGTGTAGTCCCATGGAAGCCAGAAGTATAGTCTTTGAAAATACTGTCTGCAACAGTTGACAGAGTGCAGACTTTAGGGCTAGATATCCAAATCTAACCCTGAGCTGTGCCACTTACTAGCTGTTTATCTTTGCAAAAATTGTTAAACTTTTCTCAATGGTCTTATTTCTCAAATCATACCGATTTTGCAGGATTTCCAAACAAATTAAATGAATTACTCTACATAAATATGTTATCAACTAATATTACTGTCTCCTCCAAATTGCCCTCTTTTTCCACCAAACATAAAAACAAAATATTGGCTGGGAGTGGTGGCTCAAGCCTGTAATCCCAGCACTTTGGGAGGCTGAGATGGGCGGAACACGAGGTCAGGAGATCGAGACCATCCTGGCTAACACGTTGAAACCTCGTCTCTACTAAAAAAAATACAAAAAACTAGCCGGGCGATGTGGCGGGCGCCTGTAGTCCCAGCTACTCGGGAGGCTGAGGCAGGAGAATGGTGTAAACCCGGGAGGCAGAGCTTGCAGTGAGCTGAGATCCGGCCACTGCACGCCAGCCAGGGCGACAGAGCCAGACTCCGTCCGTCTCAAAAAACAAAACAAAACAAAACAAAACAAAAACAAAAACAAAAAATATTCCCCCAAAAGCGACAAATAAAAGGAAAATGAAACCCAAAGGTAATACTAGAGAGATTAGTTAGTGATTTTAAAACCATGGTACTGCACAGTTTTACCATGGTTTCTATAGGTTTTATATATATTCTCAAGCAAAACTTGAGATACATGTTTGTAGCATGGTCTCAAAAGAAGACAGAATACATGGAATTGGAAATGTTCCAGAAAACCTAGACCTAGTGGTCATTGATCTCTTCTGGACCAGTGGATATGTTATAGCAAAGAAACACAATGAAAATAAAAATAGACCCAGGCGCAGTGGCTCACGCCTGTAATGCCAGCCCTTTGGGAGGGAGAGGCAGGTGGATCACTTGAGGCCAGGAGTTCGAGACCAGGCCACTGCACTCCAGCCTGGGCGACAGAGTGAGACTCCGTCTCAAAAAAAAAAAAATTAGACGGACGTGGTAGCACACACCTGTAATCTCAGGTACTTGGGAGGCTGAGGAGAACTGCTTGAACCCAGGAGGCAGAGGATGCAGTGAGCTGAGATCACATCACCACACTCTAGCCTGGGTGACAGAGCGAGACTCCGTCTCAAAACAAAAAAAGAAAGAAAGAAAGAAAAGAAAAATAGGACCTCTAAGACAAACATTAATGGACAAAGCACTGAAATACTGCAATGAATCAGAACCAGAAAATTTAGTTTAGAAGAAAGTGTCTGTTAGGAAACAGGAAGCTGGGAATTACATCTCAAAGTAGGAACTATTGGCAAAAGGATGGGATGAAGGTTTCAGTGGAGGAAGGCTATGCTTACTGTAGGAAAATTTTGTACTCTTATAATAAAAGTCTTAATAGCTTTTTATTAAGGCCTTAAGTGCTAGATTCAAGATGGCCGCTCCTCTGGTTCCGCGGGTCCAGTGTTCTATTTGGTGGACTGAGGGTGACCTTGCAGCCCCTTTCAGCACAGCCAAGAGAGCTTCACTGTGGAGGTGCAGACATCTTCATGACCATTTTCTCTTCCAAAAACTCATACAACTCTTTGTGAGTACTGCCTCTTCTCCTCATTCCACAGCGAATTTCTCCCCACCTGGTGACACAAACAGCCTTTTCCCAGGCACTTGGTACCTGGAGCGAGTGGACGAGCTGCATCGCCGGAAGTATGCCCGGCGTCCCATCTAAAGGTGGTGAGTGAGAGTTTGCAGAGTTGGTGGCATAAAACCCTAAAGTCTTCCTCTGGGTAACAACACAGAGAGAGAGGGTGGGGACATGTGCAGGGAGAAGAGAGTTTAATGGAAGAGGATTGGGGTGAGAGGAGAAATGGGAGCATTATTTGTGGTATTTTTAAAAGGAAAAGCAAATATTCAGAATAGGAATCTTGTAGCTTGGGAACATTAACCAGGCGAGGGAGGGTATATAGCTTTCAGACTAATCAGAAGTGGAGATTTGCACCATAAAGACCAATTAAAACTCTTGAGGCTCTTTGCCTTGGAAGGCAAAAGCTTGGGGGGAGAAACATGTTCTGAAATCTTGAATGTGAGAAATAAGAGTGGGATTTGTTTTCCTGATCTGCTGAAGATAGGAAGCTCTCCTAGAAGAAGCTTGACAGATTAGCATTCAGAGCATCCGTTGAGTGAACAGGCTATGAACCTGAACCTACAGAAATCATTACTCTAGGGGGATGAGATCAACAGATCTGATGAGCAACAGAACAACCAAGATGAGCAGCCCCAGAGCCTCAGAAATGGTACACACCAATGTGTGGGAGACAAATTCATAAGGAAATGGGTGGGTTGAAGAGTCCCTTAAAGCCAGGCACTTCCGCTGGAGGGAGTTTTAGGCTAAGGGTCGTGTAACAATTCTTATGTCATGGGATTCCTTCTGGGGAGAAGCAGTGAGGTTCAGGAAATTCATGGACACAAGGATAGGGAGAAGAGAGCAAAATGAAAGAGGATTGTGGGGAGAGGAGAAATGGGAGAATGCTGTATGATCATTTTAAAAGGAAAGCAAACATTCAAAATAAGAATCTTGTATGAACCCAGGTAGCTGCCTTCAGTTGACCAAATAGGTAGGATAAACGGAAAGACAGACTGAGAAGAGATTTATTTTACAACCCGTACATTTTAATTAGTGCAGTCTCCATGCTCAAGTTTTTAAGATTTTCCCCTCCTTTTGGTAGATGGAGAGGGAAGAAGAAAAAGGTGTGCCGAGGCAGGGATGGAGCAGAGGAAGAGAGGGAAGAAGTCAGTGGGAGGCGGAGATGCACAGATACAGCCACCTAAGAGGAAGCAGAAGTGCAGCTGGAGGGATCCTGGGTTCATTCCTCACCGCTGGGATATTCGCAGGTGCTAGGCTGCTGAAGCCCAGGTGTTGTTAGGGCTAGGAGAGGTGGACAAGCGGGCTGAGGGCCGCAGGATGCCGTTGAGAGGGCGAGCTCAGTTAGCAGGTCCTGAAGACTGTGGTACTGCCTGGGAGCCTGTGTGCGTGTTGGAAATATGGTTCTTAAGGGCAGGTCAGTAGCAAAGAGGGGCTGTTAAATGTGTCGACTTAGTTCATTTATCAGAAGAAGAGTGGAAGAAATAGGGAGGGAGTGGGGAAAGGGAGAGAGAAAGGTTGGAGAGAGACTCAGAGGGAGGGGGAGAGAAAAAGAGAAATTTGGAATTTTTAAAGGAGAATTTCCACATCGGGCTTCTTCCCTCTCATAGTAGACAAGCTTCTCATAAGTGCTTAGGCAGCATTATACCTGAAAAGAAAAGCTGGAACTCTTGAACTTTTCTCATGTTGATTATTAATATGAGCAGTGAACTTCCAACAATGAGATTTTAGCAGAAATGAGGGGCTGCTGTTGATGCAGAGCTCGTGGTGGAGCTCTGCAGTTCTCTGCACTGCCTTAGCCTGCCCCTCCTGCTTTCCTATCACAGGCAGATGTGCGATGGGGGACCCTGCCTACCCCCAGCCTTGGCTCCAGTAGCATTGGGCACAGATCCCTCAGGTGTCCAGGCTTGGCACTGGGTGCATAGTGGGAGCACCCTCAGGATACATTTAGGAGAACCCCTCTGCACAGCCACACCTCGGGCAAGAAGCAGGCACTGGGGGCAGGGTGCCCAAGAGGAGACCCATGATTGAGTGACCTTTTGTTTATTTAAGTTCTATAGATCCGTGGAGAGCTTCCTGGGAAACGTATGCTAGCAGAGCTTCTGCCCGTGAATCATATTTTGAAGATCCCACTCTTAGCTGGTAAATGAATTTGAATCGACATAGTAGCCCCATAAGCATCAGCCCTGTAGAGTGAGGAGCCATCCCTAGCAGCCCCTTCATTCCTCTCCATGCTGTAATCACTGTCCTGGGCTTGTGGTGCTAAGGACTAGGGGTCCTTTGTGAAAGAGCAAGATGGAGCAATGGAGCAAAGATCTCTTCATGAATCACTGGCCTCCAGAAATGTGCATGCAGATCAGCTGTTGCCTTCAAGATCCAGATAAACTTTTCTGTCCTGTGTTATAACTTTATTATTATGAATATTGTTAAACTTCGGTGCCATTCCTGTGAATCTCCAAATTTTGTATCTTGTTCTAAGCTAATATATGGCAATTAAAAAGAGAGAAAGAGGAAATGATTCCTGTGTTTCTTGGAACCCAGAATACAAACCCAGCTAACAGGCAGCAAGCCTACTAGACCTCCTGGGTCAGAGGGCTGGGTCCTTGCCTCACAGGCTGCCTCTGTCCCCTCGCAATTCCATTCTATTTCTGCCACAATGCCAAGTACTATGACAGAGACAAGGCAAATAAGAATGGTAGAACACAGCTTCCCCCAGCCCTGATCTAAAGGCACTGCATAGACAGAGAGCAGCAGACAGGGGCCAGCAGGAGCTATGGTTAAGATCTTCTTGGTCATTCCTTGCTGCTGTTATTTGAACAAATAAACACAGGGCAAAGGTTAACAAGTTTTTGCCTTCTACAGTCAAAAGTAAAAAACTAAATAAATGTTGATACCTGGCAGGAAATTATTCCATTACAGGATCTTTCCCCCTTTGGGGAGGGCACTGCTTCTTCTAGGGTCCTCTTATAAAATAGCAATGGTTCAGGGAGGCGGGCATTGAATTGAGGAAGGGAGTGGCAGGAGAGGGAAAGTATCAGGGTGTTGTCATCACTTCCTTTTAGAAAGTTTCCTCAGCCACCCCCGTGAGGAAAGGGCACCATGGAAAACAGAGAGGATCTTTTCTATTGGAGGGGAGCAGAACTGGTGGGGGCAGGGGAGGAGGCCTCAGGGAGCGCTTAAAAACGGCCCCACGGGAATAAGAAGCTGGATCTGTTCCCTTCACTGTTTTTCTCAAGGCTGGTCATGCCACAACAAATCCCGGATAAGCCCCAATTTGTTCAGCGAATCCAGCATCAGCTGACTGCCTTCCTAGGCCTCTCTCAAGGTGCCTGCAAAACTCTACTCATCACACCAGCTGCAGCCACCACTTAGCAGCCTCTCTTTGCTTCCCTCCTGCTGCCTGCACCTCCTCAGCAAGACGTTTAGGGGCCCTCAACCTGGTTGGCATCCCTAGCAGAACGACATGTGCCTTTCGGTGTCCGTGTGCAGGGGAGAAAAGCCAGCATTCATCTTAGCTCTGGAGACAAGAGGCCTGGGGCCTGGCCTTCTATCCACACAGGAGCTCACTGTGGGGTGTTGGTGCTGAAACTGGCTCCCTCAGCCTCAGTCAGCCTCAGCAACCAGAACTTCCCATACGTCCTGCATCAGAGGCCAGGCCTGTCTCCACTAGGGAAGCATTTGAGCACAAATAGGATATTAAACATACTCGACAACCAGGTTGTCAAGGGCTGACCAACTGAATGGACACTGCCCACACCCCGCACACCAGCTGGGCATCAGCACTGGTTCACCCGCAGGGCCTTAGTTTTTGCCACCATTGCACGTGCAGAGGGCCCGGCTCCCTCCAACTTCCCTTATTCACCAACTTTTATACTGAGCCCGAGGCCTTCCTCTGGCAGCTCTGGGACACTGAGGCCTGCCTGCTCTGAACAAAGCCCTCTCCCCCAGGTAAGGTCAGCACACGAGGGAATGAGCTGCCAATGACTCTGTCAACATTTTCACCCTAAAGTCTACAGATATCCTGCAAATAAAGACTTTGCCTGTGGGCAAAAATTCACGCAGGGTGACCTAGGGCAGGAGAGAGGATGGCAGATTGGGCAAGAATTGGGCTATGATACACTCATTCAAACGGGAATACTCAACATGTGATGTTAAAACTGATGCAAAGGATGGCCCCGCCACTGACTGAGAGACAAGCGCAGGCTCTAGGGGGACACACTGATCACACCTTCAGGAGTCAGCACGCTGAGGCAGATTCTGCATGTGGCCCAGCTTTTGCCCTGCCTCCACCCTGAGCTCACAGCCAGCCTTCTGCTTCCCAGCCAGTGTGCACAAGAATGAACTTCTACTCTAGAAGTTCAGAGTGCAGTGAAGGGCAGTGAAGAGATGCCACATGCCACAGAGAGCACGAGGGAGTCCATGGCACCCTCCCTGTAGCACTAGCTGGATTTTTCAAAAATTTCATTGTATATATTTGAGGGATAGAACATGATGTTGTAAGATACATATATGTAGTAAAATGGTTACTGTAATGGAACAAATTAGCATGTTCATTATTTTACAAAGTTACCCATCCCCACTGCCATCATGGCAAAAGCAGCTGCAATCTACTAATTTAGCAAAAATCCTCAGTACAATACAATATTATTAACTATAGTCCTCATGTTGTACATTAGATCTTTTGACTTACTCATCCTATGTATTTTCTTTTTTTTTTTTTTTTGAGACGGAGTCTCTCTCTGTCGCCCAGGCTGGGGTGCAGTGGCCGGATCTCAGCTCACTGCAAGCTCTGCCTCCCGGGTTCACACCATTCTCCTGCCTCAGCCTCTCTAGTAGCTGGGACTACAGGCACCCACCACCTCGCCCAGCTAGTTTTTTGTATTTTTTAGTAGAGACGGGGTTTCACCGTGTTAACCAGGATGGTCTCGATCTCCTGACCTCGTGATCCGCCCGTCTCAGCCTCCCAAAGTGCTGGGATTACAGGCTTGAGTCACCAAGCCCGGTCTATTTTCTACTTTGCATTCTTTGACCTATATCTCCCTAGACACCCCCCTCAACTGCTTTTCCAGTCCCTATGTCAGTATATGTGACTTTTTTTTTTTTTGATTCCACATATAAGTGAGTACATGTAATAATTTTCTTTTTGTGTCTGGCCTATTTACTTAGTCATCAGGGAAATGCAAATCAAAACCACGGTGAGATACCACCTCATACCTGTTAAGATGGCTATTACCAAAAAGACAAGAGATAGCAAGTGTTGGTAAAGATGTGGAAAAAAGGAGAACCTTTCTGTACTGTTGGTGGGAATATAAATTGATGCAGCTATTATGAAAAAGATCACGGAGGTTCCTGAAGAAACCGGCTGAATTTTACAACGAATCCTGCCCTTTAAGTTTGGGAGAGGTCATGTGGACAGCCATGGGGCACGTGATACCGTGAGATCGTCCCATACCCATTCATGACCCAGTCTAGGAAGATATTTTGAGATGCTCAAGTAATCTGGGTTTCTAGTAGTGTTCCGACCACGTTAGTGCACAGAGCATGATTTGTTTAGGGGCTGATGAGGAAGGAGGCTGAGAGGCTAAACAATGAGCTCAGTTTTTAACTGAATTTTTAACTTCATCAGTTTCAGCCTGTTTTTCTACCCATCATTGCACTCAAGTGACCTCGGCAGATACCATGTGAGGCACAGGTATTTTTCCAGTTGGAGAGAATGGGTTGTCTGATGTCAGGACACCCAGTGTCTAGATCTGGCTGAACATAATTGTAATGAGGTCACGTAGAGAACTCTTTGGTTCATGGGGTTGGTTCTATGTAAGGAATTGAGACCTGCTTGTCTGCTCTCAGACTAGCATAGGACGAAGAAACCAACGTTCACCAAGTGCTCCTGGCACTTCCCATAAGTCACTGTTTAATCCGGTAAATTCTCATTGCAGTTCTGTGAGAGGCACCATTAGCCCTCCCACAGGTGAAGAAACAAAGGCTTAGGAGAATTAAACACTGAACTCATGGTCAGACAGCTTCCAAAGTTGACCGTGGCATTCATACCCAGGCCCATTCCCTTCAAAGTTAGCTACAGCAAGGACAACGCCTCTGAGCTCACTGCAGACGATAACACAGCCCTTAATGCTGCAGTTCTTACTGACGCTTAGCTCCATCACAAAACGAAGGAGGCCAGAGTGCTGGACTCGCCCCTGCCAGTGCCAAGCAGCTGCCCCGTGTCAAGCCTTCTTAGCCAGGCCAGGAATCTCAGAAACAGACACTACTGGGCACACAGTAAGAATGGAGCATCCCTTATTAATGGAGGAAAACACTCCCTGAAGTGAATCTTTTGGGTAGAGTGCTGTTTAGCTGTATTTTTCATGAAAATAATCTTTCAAAAAAAAAGTGACATGTTCATCAACCCACACTGAACTTACTTTGTGAACTTGCCAAATATTCTCATATCCCCATGATTTTACACTTTCCTTCCCTTATGAAATCCTTCTAAACATCTCCCGAGATACCAATATCCTTAGCTCAAATAACTTCCTCCTCTGGACTCAAGAGAATTTCCTATACGCCTCTGTTGTAGCATCACTCACCGATTCCAGTGACCTCTGCATGCTCTGTCCCTCCCGCCAGACTTCTATGGAAAAAGGGTCAGGTTTGAATTCTCCTCTTAAAGTAAAGCACCTAGCCCAGTGCCTGGTACATAATGCTGGGCTTGTATGTTGTATCTTACTTATTAATGTGCATGTACATTCCCAGATGGAAGGGATCTGAAATACCATAGCACTGTGAAATACATTGAGCTGTGTAAAAGTGCCTTTGAGTAGCCTTAGACAGACAAGAGAGAGATCATCTTCAAGCAACTCACAACCAAGCCATTTGCCCATCCCAGTCTTCCCCCACATCCACTACCCTCCTGCAGTCTAAACCAAACCCTACGTCTGCCTTTGGACGCCCTCTGGTGGCTCTTTAGGATAATGACCACACAAAGATGCAGGAGGAGTTGGGGGTTGGCTCTTTATTAGACAGTTATTGCTGTACCACAGGGTCAGAGTGCAGTGTAAGCGGTGTCAGAGGCCCGTGTTCAGCCCAAGAATGTGGATCTTCTCTCCCTCTTGATCACAGTGGGTAGGTTTCTTCAGAAAAGCCCCAGATGCGGGGACCAGTGAGTGAGCCCCAAGGTTAGAAGTGGAACTGGAAGGCCTCGGTCACGTGCGGCTTCCAAGCTTCCAGGCTGGGCAGCAAGGAGGAGATGCCCATGACGTGCCAGGTCTCCCCATCTGACACCAGTGATGTCTGGTAGGACAGCAGCCGCACGCCTGCCTCTGCCAGGAGGCCTGGAAATAGAAGAAACTCCTGGATGGCACAGGGCATAGGGGAAAAAGGAGCGAGGGATTGGGAGCAGAGTCAGAAGTTCTAAGCTTCTGTGATCAAAGGTGCAATGAGGGGACGATGGTCTCAGAGTCAAAGAGCTGAGATGGGAGAGCAAGAGGGCATCTGCCCAGCTTCCATGGATATTCCTGACTCTCTGGGAACACCGTGACCATCAGCTGTAGCTCTTGACTTCCTGATTGCCAGCTGTATCCAGCCAACAGCAAGGGAGAAAAGCAGGAAAGTTCCCTTGGGCAGCCAGCAAGAATAGTGAAATTAGGCCCTTCAGGGTTTGAAGGCACACCCTCCGCCAAACATGGATGTGCTCCAAAACGCCTACAGCCCAAGTCCCCGCGGACTGGGGCAGGTCCGAGATGCCCACCGTGGCTAGAAGCTTTGTAGGCTTTGCTGCAGCTGGGCTGGCCACCAGGGACGGCCATGGGGCCAGCAGGCAGGAGTAAGAAACCTGCTCTCAATGTCCCTGAACTCCTGGGCTATGGCTCCACAGGCAGGTCCAGTGTGCTTAACATGGCGAGCTGGGAACCCACAACTGGGCAGGAATAGAGGCTCTGGCCCCACCCCTGCCGTGCTGCTCTATGACCCTGGATAAGGCACTTTCCCTCTTTGAACTGAGTATCCACTCCCTGAATGTTCTGGAAACTGGCATGATAAACTCTCTGTATGGTGCAGATCCAGAGACACCCTGGGGCATGAAGAGGGGCTAAAGGACGGTGGGTAGGGTCCAATTCCAGGGCAGACTCCACCCCAGCCTCAAGGACACCAGCCAGCCCTACAAGGCCCTCCTCACCAATCATGGTAGGCAGCATTGCAGGGTCAGAGGTCTGAGTTCGGAATAGGAGCAGGGGCAGGCCCCTGCGGAGAGGCACTTCTGGCCTGAAGACAGCTCCATTGAGCCCCTGCAGTACAGGTGTAGTGCCCTGGACCAAGCCCACAGCCTGGTAAGGGGCGCCTGCCAGGGCCACGGCCAGGAGGCATTCCCCCAAGCCTTGCTCCCCTGGTGCAGCGGGGCTGTGAGAGGTGGTGACCTGTGTGGAGAAGGCAAGGCGACAGTTACTCCTCCTGGCTGCACCACGCCCACCCTCCTCTCTTGGCCGAATCACCCATTGGTAGGATGTAGGGCTCCAGCCTGGATAATGTGCTCAGTAATTCAGGACCAGAAGGGAGAGGGCAAATGGGCCAAGCTGTGTGCCCTTCGGCATCAGCTTCCTGGAACAGCCAATGATCTCCTTAAAGAGAGGGCAAAGAGATCTGCCAGGCACAGGCGAAGGCTTGGAGGGAAATAGGGAGGAAAGAAAAGGAGGGAGGCAGGGCTGTGAGGAGACTCCACTCTGGCCCCTCCTGCTCTGATACTGCTTCCTGCATAGCATCAGTGGCATGACTGGCATGCAGGAGTGGAGTGGAGCAGAGGGGTGAGGACGTGGAAGTTTTACTGCCTATCCCTTCTGCCAGCTCCCACTGGCTGAGCAACAGGCTTTGAAACAGACTTTGATCTAAACAGGGAACCAGAGGGGAAGGCGCCAATAGGAAGCCGTGCGAGGCAGTAGGACATGCTGCTTGCTCGCAGAGCTTGCAAGTGAATCAAGAACCCGGGTACTACGGCATGAGGAGCCCTGAGGGGAGTTAGGCATAGTCAAACACGGCCTGGCAGCCATGTCGGGCAGAGGCAAACACACTGGCTCGTCATTTTCTTTGGCTGTGAAATGGGGACGCAGCTACTGCCTCCGTTCCCACAGCACTCATACACAAAGCAGTGCCATTAGCAACACTCGGGGCCAGGCAGTCTCCATTTTGCAGATGAAGAAACTGCAGCTACCCCTCACAGGTAGACAGGCCGAAGCAAGGCTGGCACCTAGGCCTCCGCTCAGCGAATGGGCTCTGGAAATGTGGGGGAGAAGACTAGGGCTGACAGGGATGGGGAGGTAGCATTGGGGAGGGGGGCGCACATCGAGGCCAGCCTCTTTCACCAGCAGCTTGGCGTTAACCAAATTCACATCCGCCTGCTTGGAAGCCTCTTTCAGGAGGCCGACAATGACTGCGGGGCTTAGGCAGTTCCCAGCATTCTTCAGGGATGTTCCTGGGGACAGAGAGAAGCCACCATGAGGTCACTGTTTGTTGAGCACCACAGGAGGGGGGCAGGAAGCCACTGGCACCTAGCTCTGGACAATAGGCTCCTCGCTATCCTGGGGACCCCAAGGGCAGCCTGCCCCAGGCAGGTCCACTTGCCCTTCAGTGGGCTCAAAGGAGGCATAATCTGGGCCCAAGACAGGAAACCCAGGATGTTTTAACCACCCTGAGAAACTCCTCTCCAAAATTCAGTCCAACTCCACTCCACTCCCCAACCCTGCACCTGGCTTGGCCATCCTGGCCTACCTCTTATTCTCCCAGGGGACACTGGCAAATTCCCTACTCTTACCCCTCCCTGACACTCAGAGCCTTGCCAGCCTCAGGAAATCGAAGCAGAAAGAAGCAACCGAAGCAACTGCTGCCCAGCTCCCGGCCTTGTTTCCTTCAGGGCTCGGACACCCAGGCCAGTGGGGACGCCCTGGCTCTGCCCTTCCCTGGTATTGTCAATGTCTGGGGTTTAGCTGCCCTCACCCTGCAATCTCTCCCCAAGAGTGAGACGCTCAACAGTCCGTGGGGAAAGACACACTTCTACAGGGTTAAGGAAACTGGAGCCCTCCTCGGTCACTCAACCACATCTGCACAGTACTGGATCCACCGCAAAGGGGACCACAGCCTGCTCAGCAGCCTGAGAGGTGGACAGAGGACACTGCTCTCATTCACACTCCACAGCTGAGCAAACACCCTCGAGGGCTGTCAGACGGCCCAAGGGACCACCTTGGTTAGTCACAGAGCACAAAGTGTCCTCCCGCCTCCTGGTTCATCTGCCCCTAACTCTCACTTTACAACTGAAGAATCCAAGCCTCAGAAGGGAGAGTCACACAGCAGGCAAGAGACAGGGCCCAAAACCAGAATCCAGCATCCTGTTGCTTAATGAGGGCCTCCCTCCAGCTATCCTACGCCCTCTCACACGAAACTCTATCTCTTGTAGAGGTCTCTCTTGTACCCAAAATATCTACGTCTTAAAAATGCTACATAAACATGATCTATGAATATTCAGTACATATTTCCAATGACTTTTTCTACCCCTCCCTTTACCACCCTCCCACCAGTAGTAAGGGAGCTATACTCAGGGCCCAAGCCACCCCCACTGCCTCTCACTAACGCTGTGTCCTGTAGCAGATACACCCAGCAGGGCAGATCCCACACCCCCTCATGCCCTCCTCCCCCTCCCTCTGCAAGGTCCCCAGCTCACCCTGTGTTATCACCTGGATGGTCCCTTTGGGGAACCCAGCCCAGGCTCGCATCAGTGTCCCCAGAGCTTCTGCCAGACCAATCCAAGGCTTGGTGTGTGGAGAGAAGGCACTGGTCAGCGCCTGGGCATTAACCTGCAGAGGATGGAGGAGCGGGGCTGTGGTCTGGAAGAGGCATAGCAGAGCCTGAATCAAGTACTGGCCGCCAACACCCAGCTCCACCAGAAAGACAGTATAGAGTCACTCATGCTTGCTGCCTGGTGGGTGACAACTTCCACCAGTCACTAACAACAGGACAAGGACTTGTTCCTACAGATGAGGAGAGCTGTAGAGCCAGCAATGGACACAGAAGGCCACAACCACTCAAAATGGTTCCTTTCGCCGAACTGTGTCCGCCCCAGCCCCCTCCATGGAAGTGGTGGGGCGGTGGGGGCGGGGGGAGTCCATGGAAGTCAGCAGGGCTAGGACCAGCAGCATGCGAGGAGGCCAGCAAAGGCTCCGAGCTGTCCGCATCCTCTGTCCTCTCCGCTGTGTGGGCTTCCTCAGGATGGAGAAGGCAGAGAGGCCTGGAGGGCTGGGCTCTCAATCCAGAGGTGGGAGGACAGAACCAAAACCCCCGCCTCTCCTGCCACAGTGCTGTCCTCACCGGCAAAAATTGCCCAGCTGAGGTCAGCCAGGACAGCTGAGAATACCCAGCCCATTTCCCTGACTCTGACTCCATGGCCTGGGCCCACCCACACGAGCTGCAGAGAGGCTTGCGTCACGTTTTTCTGTCCTCAGGGAACTTAGAATTTAGGTTAAGTAGGAAGATTAGGAAAAAACAAAACAAAACAAAACAAAAAACAAACACACACCCCATGGGACTGAACCTTAATAACAAGAAAGAACGTGGTTCTCAGAATTGAGAAGGGGCTGGAAAGGCCAAGCAAGACTGCAAAAGGAGGCAGCAAGCCCCTGGAAGGAGAGCTATGCCTCCCTCATGCACCTGTGTCTCCCAAGAGCTATGACAACGTCTGGTACCCAGTGAAACTTAAGGAATATCCACAGACTGAATGAATGAGGCAGGACTTGAAGTGTAGGTCAGGTTAAGCTCGTAGGAGACGCACATGCCAGGAAGGGCTTGACGGAAGCAAAGACAAGAAGTGGTGGTCTTATGCCATGATTTGGGGAAAACAAGGGGGTCAGCCAGCATGGCGGGTTCATTTGGGAGTAGGAAGGGCAGGCTGTCAAGGCAGGGTCTGGGGAGCTTACAGGGTGCAAATTTTCTACACAGGCCACCCCCTCAACCACGTCCCCACCTGCTGCGTCCAGCTGGCACCTAAACAGCACTCCTTCATTCCCAAGGCATGTGGAGAACAAAGGAGCCTTTCTCTAGAGGCTGGGCCTGGGAAGGGCCACAATCTCTGCAGCAAGACTACGATATAACAGGCCTGAGCCGGGCTCTCTGCTGCCAAGGCCTCTGCTATCAAGGCTGGAGACGGGAGGCTCCCGCCCACCCACTGCGGAGAGTGCTGACTCAAGCAGATTTCCGTTATCTTTAGCTCCCAGGGCTGAATCTGTTCACCCACGCTGCCACCAGCCCCTACAAGATGCCTTCCTTCCTCTCCTTCCTCTGACTCCTGGCCCCCAGCCCCAGGTGGTGATACTTACAACCCCCGTGAGAGATTTCCCCTTCACCATGTCCACGAACTGCACAGCTATCTCCTCCCCACAGCGGCTCTGCGCCTCCTTGGTGCTGGCACCCAGGTGGGGACAGCTGATGACATTCTCATGGTCCACCAAGGCCCGGTCCCGTGGTGGCTCCTGTCCAGAAAGAGATGCTTCTAGGCTGGCTGCCATGGACTTGTCACACCCTCTTGGGCCACCCCAGGGAACAGGGAAGATTGGAGGGAAGGCAGTCAGGAGTGCCAGTGCCTTCCACTTCTATTTTGTCAGGGTGGTCACTGGACTCAATAGTGGGTTTCCTCATGAATGTTCCATCTCAGCAGAGTGGACAGAGCAGAAAGTGTGAACCAGATTCAAATCTCACCTTCACCACTTAACCACCTAGGTGCCTTGGGGGTGAACCTTGATCTAAGCTTCAGTTTCTTTGTCTGTGAAATGGGTTGATCCTATCTCCCTCACAACATTACTGTGGGGATTATGCACATTTAACATGGGAGGTTGTCAACCCATGGGAGCTACTGTTGTTGTTACTGGGCTTTTCCCTGAAACTCACCCCCCTGCATCCATGCAGCACTTGCTGTCGATGTGCGTTGCTGAACTTGTAGCACAGTGTCCTGCTCTTCCAAGACACTCCACGCAGGTAACTGCATCTTGGCTCTCATCAGAACAGGTTGTCCATCTGTGGCACCTCCACCCCACCCTCCAGGGTCTTTTCCACCCTTCTGCTCACTGAGAAGATTGCCCCTGGGAATGTTATTTAGGCATCTTCTGGCCATTCTCCTCAGGGCTCTGTTGGTCCATTGAATTTTGATCATTTAACCCTGTGAGTCCTGGCCACATGTAACCATGTAACCCTGTGAGTCCTGTACCACCAGCAAATGGTACAAGGATGCTGAAGAGAGCAGGAGGAGATGCTATATTAGGGAGGATGGTGATACAATGATGGGCAAGGTTTGCCCTGCCTTCAGGGAGCTTATGATCTAAGAGTTGAGAAAGATGACCAATGTTACAAACCAAAAGGCACTGTGTGCCCTGGGCTGGGAGTACACGATGAGTGCTACAGGGGCTCAGAGAGGGCCAGTGACCTTCCAAGGACACACAGCTAGTAACCTGCAAACCACAACTACCTAATCCAAAGTCCATGCCCTTTCCCCTTCCTCACCGGGGGAAGATCCAATGTTGGGGGCAGGATCTTTCAGGAGAGGAGCCAACAGGATTCAAGTGCAAATGCACTCTTCCCTACTGGATCTGGCGTGAGGCCGAGCCTCTGCTCCCGCTGGGAGAGCAGCCCACCCCGAGGACCCTGGGGGAATACTGCCAGTATCCTTGGGCTTCTGTCCACCCAGGAAGAGAAGAAGGAAAAAGGAGTGCCCATGGACACTGAAAAGGACATCTTGGCAATGGGACTGCATATCCATCAGTGTCCCTCAACTATACACTAAAGCCCCCTCTCTCCCTGCTCCAGACCTTCAACCTCAGAACTGATTTGTGGCTCTATCTTTGTCAATATGTTAGCAGTCTGAGAAGCCTGGAACCAGGAATTGGGTCCCTTTTAAAACCCGAGTTTTGCAGAAAACCACATAGCTGCCTCCATACGAGGCTCCGCAAGGACTCCTCAAACCACAAAGGTGTGTTTTCGGCAACACAGTTTTCTCCTGTTTACCATGGATGAAAGAGACTATAAGCTAGAGGCCTTCTGTAAAACGCCAGGCTTTCCCTGCCATGGGCCTCTCTGCTCCCTATCTCTCCCCTCCTCCTGACTCTGAGGCTGCCAGGCACTTACTTCCGTAAACACGTCCAGTGCAGCCCCGGCACACTGGCCAGACTGCAGGGCCCGGAGCAGGGCGCCTTCATCCACAATCCCTCCACGGGCACAGTTCACCACACGCACCCCCTTCTTGCACTGGGCAAAGGTGTTGTCATTCAGCAAGCCTGGAAGAAAGCGAAGCATCTTCCTGCTGGGGCAGCACTAGGATCCCCACACTCATCCCTGGCTGCCAGAGGTCGTCCCTTTCCTCGAGCCAGCTCTTTCTCAGAGCCTCTCTCCTGTAGGATGGCAGCTTCTTTGCTCTCATCTCTTCCTCCTCAGATGCTCTGGGGCAGGAGTCCCTGTTATGGATCTGGGCCAGACTCAGTTTAGAAACATCTTAGAAATTCTTGAGATATTACCGTTTCAAGTGGGTCTGGGAATCAGAAAGCCCTGCAGGGGCTGCAGAAAGCATCCATGGGGGTCACTGGTCATCCCTGTGCTCAGCTCACCTAGACCCCAAGCACTTCTAGCTGGCTCGCTCTCCCCTATCCGATGCAGGGGTGTCTAACAAAGCATCAGGCTCTGCAGGACCCAGGTGGACCTCTCCCCGCAGCTCATTACCACTGTCTGGAGAAGGCCGAGATGGAGGGCCCATTTGTTAACTGGTCTGTGGCTTCTGTGACCAATCCACAATGTAAGGACACACCTACCTGTCGTGGAGGGCAGGAGAGGAGTGTGCACAGTGATGAAATCACAGAGAGGCCAGATCTCCTCCAGGGGCAGCTGCTGAACACCAAAGGAGGCCGAGACCTCTGGGGAAATGATGGGGTCATACCCTATAGTCTGGTAGGAAGCAAGAGAGAGGGAGAGTGCCATTCTTAATTATTAGTAGTGTTATTATTAAGAATGGCAAACATTTTTTGAGCATTTACCATATATTAAGTACCATGCTCAGCTTAATTAATTCTCCAGTTAATTTACCATACACTAATTACCATGCTCCATATACTAGGCACCATCTGCCATATACTAAGTACCATGCTCAGCTTAATTAATTCTCATGACAACACAATGATGCTGGGACTGTTCTTGTCTGCTTGAGAGCTGAGGGAAGCAGGGCTTCCACAGTGAGGAGGGGCACAACCAGAGCTCAAAAGAAGGTGCATCTGCCTCCATGCTCTGACCACCCACAGATGCAACAACAGCGCATGTACGTCTGGACAAGTTGGAGCTTGGAAGTCCTTAGAAAGCGGGGAGCCCTGAGGGAGGGAGGGCAGTCATGTCGGGAGTGGACAGCCAGGAAAGGGAGGAGGAGAAATGGCAGCTGCAGCTGGAGGGTCCAGTCCAGAAAACAGACAGGTGCATCAGGTACTAAAACAAAGTGAGCAGAGGTGAAGGAGGAGGGCAACAGGGGTACAAGGCAGGACCCGGAGTGGGAGTGAGACTGCATGTCCTCTAAACCAGGAAGCCTGGCCTGTGTCCTCCCCCAGTCACTGCCCACTGTGTGGAAAGGTACAGGTCAGTTCCCCTGGACCTGGGTTGTCAATCCTAAATGAAGGAGCTGGGCAGATCATTGCAGCCATCCCTCACCCTCACGTGAAATCACTGGGAATTATTTGAAGAAAAATCCCCCTTAACCCCGAGAGAGAATACAAAGAGTGAGCCCAGGATTAGACAAAAACAAAGAACACACAGCATAGTACTTTCACAGCGGTTGTCTCTGGGTAGTGGAATTATTTTTCTCCTTTATACTTTCCTGTGGTTTTAAGTTCTCTACTACATTATTCATAAATTACTTTTGAAATTAGGGATACAGAATAGATACTTTAGAACATAATGGGAAAGCTGGGTGCTATGGCTCATGCACTTTGGGAGGCTGAGGCAGGAGGATCATTTGACCCCAGGAGTCGGAGACTAGCTGGAGCAACATAGTGAGATCCCACCTCTACAAAAATTTTAAAAAAATTAGCCAAGTGTGGTGGCACGCACCTGTGCCACTCAGAAGGCTGAGGCAGGAGGATCACTTGGGCCTAGGAGGTTGAGGCTGCAGTGAGCCAAGATTGTGCCACTGCACTCTAGCCTGGGTGACAGAACAAGATGTCTCAGAAAAAAATAAAATAAAATAAAATAAAAAAGAACATAATAGGAAAGAGGACTTCAAATTTAGTAATTCTAAGGCAGAAGCTAAAATGGTTATGACTAAGGTGAAGCCTCTGGATCCTTTTCTTCATCATTAGCCTTGTGGAATAAGGAAAGCCAAGTGGCCCCACACCAACCTCCAGCTCAGAACGCTGGTGGTCTTTTTCAGACACTGCGGCTCCCCTCAGCTCTAAGCTACTCATTTCTGGTGGGAGGAGACAGTGTCCAGGGGAGGAGACGGGATCCCTGCCATCTCCTGCCATCATTGTCACAAGTCTTCTTTGTCTGCTGGTCCTGAGGCTGGCCCGAACAATGGCCCTGTTCATCTCTAATCCAGATGTATTTTTTTTTCTCATATGGAGCGGGGAGAGGAAGGGAGCACCAATAGAGATCACAAGGTCCAGGCTGACTGATGTCTACTCCATGCTCAGGAGCCAAGAACAACCTGGGGGCTGGCAGGAGGAAGGACCCTGCAGGGTGAGCCTGACCTCCTCCACAGACAGGTGCCTGGGGCTGGAGGGAGGGGGCTGGGGAGAGGAGCAGGTGAGCATCTTCCTCCGTGGTCAGCGAAGCACTGACCCAGCTTCCTTCTTTCACAGAGAGTATCTCATTTATCTGCAGATGACTGCAGGGAAGGAATCTGGCTGAGCAAACCTCTGTTCTCATTTTCCACTTGAGATAACCAGGACAGAGAAGAGCTGAACTCAGCTGGGGGTTGGGGTTCTGATACTAGGAGACAATGTTGAGGGGATGGAAAGGGTGACAACAGGCCCAGGACACACGTGCCTGCCAGGGTCCTGATGTGTGCTGGAAAGGGTCAGATGTCCTAATATACAGACATTGGAGCACCTCTGGGTACACACGATTCAAAGACTACTCCCGGAGAGAAGCCTTGGGGAGAAACATGAAGGAGTCCCCTCACCTCAATCCCAGCCCCAGGCCAGACTCCTGATGTTGAGGCAACAGAGGAAGCCTCATATTCTAAGCAGGACTCCAGGGCAGCTGGTGGCTCCTACCTGCCTGAGGCCACAGAAGGCAGCTCTGAGAGGCTGGTATGCTGGCTGCAGGGCCTTGCTGGCTTAACAGAGCAAAGAGGAGAGCAAGGAGGCCTCCCAGTTAAAGAGGCTCTGAAGAAGAATCCTCACTGTCACCTGCTCTCTCTGCCCCATAGCTGAATTTTCAGTTTAGCATGGGAACCCTCCCTACCAGGGCAATGAAATCTTAAACAGAGACCCAAATATAAAAACAGGTCAGTTCAAAGCTGCAGAGGTGAAGGCTCAAAGTGCCACCACCTGCTGTCTCCCTGGGCCCCTCCTGGCTCCCACCTGTGTCCTGAAGGCACCTTGCCAGAACCTGAGGCTCTGAGTTTGAGAATCACTGCTCTGGGCAGTAAGCATTCCAGGTAACACACTGAGATAGGAGCTGCCTATCCTGAGAGTGTCTGTCCTTGGAATAGCTAAGCATACTGGCATGGCACAGCGACTGTTTACCTACAATGGATCAAGAATAAAGTCAAGTGGTACTGGGCAAAGAACGCCAGCCTGGAAGGCTGAGCCAGAATTCACCAGTTAGTAGTCGCATTATCTTCAGCATATCATAGAACCTTCCTGGGCCTCAGTTTCTTTATCTATAACCCTGGGATAATAATTCTGACCCCGCAGAGTCATTTCAAGCACAGGAACTGACACAGCAGACCTCAGCAAACATTAGCTGGACCTGAAAGAATCTGTGATAACTGGTGCCTCAGGTTCAACATCCATCCCTCTGGGCTAAAGCTGGATTCATCACAATGCTGGCTACAAAGAAACTGTTAAAGAGATGCTTGTCTGTTCCCTCTCCAAAAACCTTGATAAGAAAGCACAAGGCTCGCTTCTTGATTGGTTTGTGCCTCTTAACACATTCTAAGGAAAAAGTCTCACGCAGACAGAACAGTCTAGAGCGTAAGACCTGTATGACTCAGACCACAGGCAGGCTGCAGGCTGATCAGGCCAGAGCGTGAGGAACGTCACCTCCCTTGCTCCGGGAGCCATACTTCTTTTAATGCTGCCAAATGTCAGGTTACCTTTTCTATCAGCTACGCCGCTGATAACCACACTGCTCTTTTGTAAACCAAAGTCCTGCTCCCCTAGAAAAGCTTTTGACAAGTGCTTCTACACCTCAAACTTGTCTAGCTGCTTTTTGGACCCAAAAGTAGGGTGCAGAAGTGCATTCTAGCTAAATTTCCTGTGAGAGTGCCCACCCATTCTAGCCTTCACAGGTCTTTTCGGACCTGATTCTGCACCCTTAAGTATTAGCTACCTCTCCTCGCTTCCTGCCATCCACAAATGACACATGGTTCAAGCTGTTGATGAGAACGGTGGGCAAGGCAGAGCCTGGCACTATCGCATACAATCTCCCTCCAAACTGAGGTGGCCCATTCCACAAAGCACCAAGCACTAATCCCTTCAATAGCACCAAGCTCAAGGGGCTCCATCTGAACCCCGAGGGAATCATGAAAGATGTCTTACCGAAGTCCACATCTATAAACAAGCTAAATGCCCATGATTGAGAGACTGGCCAAATAAAAAGCAATTTATCTGTGCAACAAAATTCCACACAACTGTTTAAAAATATGCTAGATTTAGTTGTTCTGAGATAAACATGTTTTTTTCTTAACATCACCAAACAATATTCTCTTCTTTGCAGCCATAGAATCCTTCCACAGGCATGGAACTGTACGCATTCTGTGCAAATGCATAGAAAAGTCCGGGACGCTAAACTGATGTTTACCGTTCAGGTGGTAATCAAGTATAGCCTTGTCTATGTCTTAATTTATATGAGAATGCATTCCTTTATTGCATGATTAAAATATAATTTTAAATAGTCCAGGTATATGACACCTACGGATTTCCATACCTTACCAGTTTAATAATGGTTTCCAAAGGCAGAATGAGGTTAGTTTGAAATAACTTGCGTTTAATAAACACTTATCCTCTTTTCCTGTCTGGATGCTTATACGTCTCTTTCACAATATGTTCAAGAATCTTCCTTTCCCTTTAGAAAATCTTGTTCTCCAAGACCACTAGAACTGGTGAGCTCTCCGCCCTGAGACAAAATTCATCCAGACTCAAAAGTATGATAATGACGTGGTCGAGGTAAGCAGCTGAGCATGAGGAGAGGCCACTTAGACCCTCCGGAATGATGAGGTCCAGGCAGCCCCGGAGGGGCTGAGGTGGGAGGCAGAATGATCCCAGCCATGTTTCCGGGCTTTACAAAGAGCATGTTCTGGAAGCAAGACAGTTAAGAATGACCCTCCAGAGACATCTGGACAGAAGAAATGCAAAGCGAAGGCACCGGCACCCTCCACACCGTGCTGGGAATGGGAATTAAACATTCAGTGGGTCACCTGCCCAGAGGCACAGATTAACACTGAAATAAGCAAGCCTTAGACATCTCTTTCAATCAAACACATGCCTGAGAGGTGTCAGACATTTCCTGACACTGATGCTCAAGGTCCCAGATACCCCTGCACCTCTCGGAAGCAGCCCAGGGTAGAGAGTTGGGCAGTGCCAGAAGGACAGACAAGCTTACCTATCACCTCAATCATTCAGGAATGAGGTGGGGCTTTTCATTTGGTTTAAGTCACTGCCGAAGTCTCCATGATGAAGAATGTTGCTGAGCCAGGAATTTGATGTGTAGTGGTGCCACGGAGAAGGAAGGCCCGGGAAGAGGAGTCATGGGGAAGAGGACTCCCTGGGGAAGGGGGCAGGAGCCTTGGAACGGCCACTGGTTTGGAGCCTGTCTCCAAGTTACTGCTTCATCAATGAAATGCTCACCCATTTGGCTATGAGTGCTCTTAGTTTTACTTAACCCCTGACCTCTGCCTTTTAGATCAAAACTCTCCATGGGCTAAACCTTGACCCTTGATCTCTTACAAAAGAGGATGGAGGAGGGAGTACTCTTTGTGGCTGATGGCATCCCACCATCCCTGCACAGAGGGCAAGGCTGTGGTTTGTTTACATGATCAATGATCCTGCTGGGCTACATCTGCCTCTCTCAGGAGTCCAGGGGTCAAGAATACACCTGGCCCTTCTCAGTGCAGAGGCTTAGGAAACATATCTTGCTGACTTAAATGAATAAGGTGGGGAGTGGAGGCAGGAGAGAGGGGATAATATTCAATGTGTACAATGCGATGCGCACCAGGCTCTAGGCTACTGTCCATTTGCTATGAGTCCTTAGGCATAAGCTTACAAATTCTAGATGTCAGTGTAAAATTAAAGGTTAATCTATTAAGATCCCTTCTAACTCTAAGAAGGTAGGAGGGATGTAGAAAAAGGGAGAGTTCCATAGCAGTTCCATGTACACTTTTCTAGATCTGACATGATCTGGTTGTCAAAACTAATTTCCTAATGTTTAAATAAAGACTCCGTGGCTGCCGTTTGACCCCATAATCCCTGTAATTCCCTAAAACAGAAAGTGAACAGAGAGATGTCCGATAGCAGCCTTAGTGGGTTCATCTCTTTGGCCTATCTGGGAAGCCCTGCAGATCTCCTCTCTTAGCTGAATTGCCTCTCTCATTTGCAGGGGCTGCAGGATTAGCCCACGTGGATGGTACTGCTACCAACTGCAACCCTCCCTTAGCCAGAAGCCTACTGAGCTCCCAGAGTAGGAAAAGGAAGAGGCCTGGGGGAAGACAGGAGTCAGGTGTGATTTCTGAGACAGGTGTGAGGTCTTCCAGCCACCATAGGCTCTACAATCATATCACAGTGTACATACAAGCATTTTTAAATCTTTTCTGCAATATGGAGGGAAACTGGAAGGACAGATGGACAATGGATGTAATCTCTACTGTGAGGCCATAAACCTGTTCCTGTTTTCTAAATTATCACAGGAAAGCAGACACAACAAAACCAGAAAGGAAAGAAAGGACGGGCAGGACACAAACACCCTGCCTGTGATGTAGGATAGGTAATCACGGAAGTGCAGCAACCTTGGTGATCCTATAGTCAACACAATAAGCCTTGGAATTCATATTATAACTGAGCTCATTCAAGCAAAGTGGTCTTCAGTAGGGAACTTCCCATCTAGACAGCCTGTGCACTTTGATTTTTCCTGTCCTCAAACTGACCCCTGCTCATTCTAATAGTAAAAAACACACTCCTGGGTGGAGATTTAAGATGCTGATAAGACATGCGCCGAATGAACAAGCACGTACAGCTACTACTCATGTGCACCCAGAGGACCACCTGAAACATGCTTCCTAGTAACAGCTCTTCCCACCTCCTTATGAATAATCACATAAAACTCCCATAAAGGGAGTTTCTCCAGCAATAATCAACACTACCTCATTCTTATGAGCAGCCCACCCTAAATTCTCTCTCTCTCAAGGTGTACTGTCTGCTCTGCACTGAACTTTCAAAATATTCTTTTTCCTTTGCAATAAACTCCTCAATGCTGCACTGCATCTCTTGTTTAAATTCTTTTAAACTAAGAAGACAAGAACCAAGGTCTCAAAACAGCTATCAACATCTGGCTCACCGGGACTCAGGGCTATTCATTCACCAGAGAGCTAAAGGACCCCCACCAAGTATTCCCAGTTTTTGAGTCCAGATCAGCAGGTCAGTGTTCCCTCCCTCCTTGGCTTTAACGCTTATTTAGATGGGGGCTCCAAGGGAGGGTCAGACCCTCCAAGAACAAAGCTTCTGACTTCTGCCCAGACATGCTGCCTTTTCCAAAATTGCTGCAGAAAGTTCCACATCACAGGGTTCCAGCAACATCCTACCTTCATCCCAAAGGACTGCATCCGGGTAGCCACCTCTCTCCCAATCCTGCCCAGGCCCAGAATTCCCAGGGTCTTTCCATTCAGCTCTGTTCCCATGAACTGCAACCAAACAGGCAAAAGGAAAGAAGCTGAAGTCAGCAACATGAGTGGACCCTGGGCCCTGAGCCCAGGTGGGGCGAGTCAAGGCCGCTGCTCACCTTCTTCCGCTCCCATTTGCCATCCTTCATCGAAGCCGTTGCCTGGGGAATCTGCCTGCAAGGATAGACACAGGTTCAGAGGGTCCACCTGGACTCCTGCCAGCCCAGGAAGGAGACACAACAACAGGTTTGAGCAGTCACTGCCCGTAACAGCCACTCCCCCAAGAACTGGGTCTGGGGGTTCAGATTCAGGAACATTGATATAGGGTAAAGGGAAAACAGAAGAGAGAAACCCTTGGCAAGATCTGACTTAGAAAGCCTGGGATTTCTGTGACCAGTCAGGCATCTGGGAGGAGGTACGGATTCCACCTCAGCCACTGAGGCATCAATCAGAATGAGTTTTTTACTTTAAGCGATTGCCAATCCTCCAGGGTCTGTAGGGATAACTGAGTGGGGTACTGGGCAACTCTGATGACATCGAGTACTCCAGAAGCTCAAGGAATTATTTTCATCTTCCAATCTCATCCAGCACCATAACCTACAACGTCTACTATTATTATGAAGAGAACACCTAATGACCTATGCTTCCTTGAGAGTTTCTTAACTCTGAGGGCCTTAGACTAGTCTGGAGTGGGTGGGTGGATGCCAAAGCTTAGACACTTCCATTCTGTCCTGAACGCGTGGTCCCAACATTTTTAAACATCCACACCACCTTCCTGTCCCACCACCACCAAAACACACACACACAGACACACACACACACACACACACACACGCTTCACAGCCTGTCTCCTCCTATTAGTTCAGATGGAAGTCTGTGTTTCTGGAGGAGACAGAGGAAGTGGCAATTAGGGCAACGTTAGAGGTGAAAGGGCGATATGTGTCCTGTGGGCATGGGTCATCAACACATCTCTGGAGGCCAAAAAGGAAGAAATGAGGAACAATGTTTAAGGAGCACTTTCTCTATTTTAGACATCCTAAAATAAATGTTTAGACACACATTAACTCCTCTAATATTCACAGCTGCACGGAGGGAGGCACTGGGCGTTAAACAACTCACCCCAGATCACCCAACTGGAGGCACTTGAACAGATTCAAAGCCAGCAAAGTCAAGCCCAGCACGGCCAGCCTCCTGAGTACTTAAATGTAGGCCTTTAACCTCCTGCCAAAAACCTCGGAGTGAGCGAGCATGCGAAAAGAGAAATCTCAAGACGCTACTTCTGTGCTTTCACTTCACTAACTTTTAACACAAAAACATTCTCTCATCTCTACACATCACTAGGACATCCATCTCCCTCTGAGGGTAAGGCTGAAGGTGGAGTCTGTCCTCCTCAATCACCGAGGCGCACCATCTTATGGGTAAACTCAGAAGAACTTCAGTACCAAGCCACATGGGGGACAAGCTGCATTCACCTCACTGCTCTGACCCACCAGGCGGGTAATAAGGACAGGGACTTGCCTTGAGGAACTGTTCACTTCTTGGGAAAGCTTGCCTGATAAAATGCCTTTGACCTAGTGAGACAGAGCTCCTGCCTGGCCCCTCTCTCCTCTCCCTCACATTCTGTTTTCTTCCCACCAGACTCCACAGTGCTATCTAAGATGTATGCACGCGACACCACAGAACACAAGAAGTCCCTAAACCCTTTCTCTGGCTGCTGCCCCCAGCTGATCATGGAGCCTCTCCAGGTTTCAACACTTTGGAATCCTTATCAGGCCAGACTGGAGAGGACTCTAATGTGGACGAGGGGCCTCACAACAATTAAATGGTTGCTGGCCTGACTTACTAGAGGAAGAGACGGTAAAGCAGGTAAAAATGGTGAAACCTACATTTGTTGATTCTCTCCTTCCTTCTTTTCTGTGTGCTGTTCTTCTGCACCTCACAAGCCTCCACCATCAGCTCAAAGTCCCCACTGTGGGGCCCGGCCACGCCTGCTCTCCGCCCACATTGCCCAACCTGTAGAGTCTACATATAGCATCCACTGTCTCCTACAGTCCTCCCTGCTAGGAACAGCCTGATGGAACGAACGTATTCCTTCCCAATACGGTGTGCGCATTTCCTAGTTTTGATGTATCTTTGATGAGTGAGGGCATGGTAAGCCGTTGACAATGGGGAGCTTCTTTTAAACCACAGCACTTCACCGATTCCTTTAAACAAAGCTCATCCTGGAAAAGGAGGGAAAGTATTGCTGGCTCCCAATCCTTTCCTTCCAATTCCAGAAAAAAAGTGAGATAATTAATTAGAAAATTAGAAAGCCACATTGAGATCTTTTCCCTTACCAAAAAAAAAAAAAAAAAATCACTGAAGGTAATAGCTACAGCGAAACCAGGGCACCAGGTTTCTATACTTCTCCAGGGGGAGAGACACTCAGCCTAGATGTTCTGGGAGAACCAGGCTGCCAGCTTGGGAGCCCCTTCTAGGCTGAGACCCTACTGCTGTGTAAGCTATCCCTGTTTCTCCTTTCCCCCTACTGCCTCCCTTCACCTACCAGTGAATATCAGTGAATACCAGACAGCTCAGATGGAAACTGTGGGGAGGAGTTAGAGCAGAGGTAAACTCCTCCAGATCCTCCTCCAGCAGGAGGGAAAGCAGGTCTTGCCATGGGAAAAGTAATTTCTTGGTCCCGGAAAGTTTCAGGACCGGGGAGAGAAACAAGGAGTGCTTGATGCCTATGTCCCCTGGTGGTGGGAATCCATGGAGCTTCAAAGGGACCTAGAACAGCTTCCTCCCCTGTTTAGTGGGAGGCTTGTTCTTCCCCTTGACCACATAAATGCTTGAATTGCCCGTTCAACAGAAGTCCTCCATGCAATCAGTTTTGCCAAATTACTAACCGACATACTGAGACTCAAGTACATTCTGTGCCATATCCATTTGATTTCTAGGCTGCCCCATCCACTCAAGAGGCCTGGGACTCCTGCTAGAAGAGCAAGAGTCTTGCCCATTTGAGTTCCATTGCGTTATGAACCCACAGGAACACACAGGGACCCTGAAGCAGGTTCTTATTCCAGTCTATGACAATACAGCTTTGTAAGGGCAGTGGCAGAGATAAGCCCTCAGGGCCAGGGGAATCAGAGAGGGACATAGTCTAGCTGGGGAAGCCAGAGAGCTTCTTGGATAAATTAACACTGAAGCTTAATCTTGAAAAGTAAGCAGAGGGTACCTAGAAGTTGTCCATACCCTGCTGCCTGGAGCATCCTTCCTTGTTATCTCCAGGCAGCAGGGTACGGAGAACATTTGCAAGAGTTGGAGGCTAGAGAAGGCAGAGTGTCTGCCGCATGGAGAATAGAACACGAGTAAAGAGAAGTGCACCTTTGTGCACTAGGGAACCTGTGTAATGAATGTTGAATAGAGGACCTGATGGTCTTAAAGGTTCTTTGCAGTCTGCATGTCACCTTCTCAGCAGTCCGCATGTCGCTGAGATGAAATGTTTCTAAGTTTTTCTGGGTCCGTTTGCTTGGCAAATGGTAATAATTGGCAGATCGGAGAGACTAGCTTTGCTGAGAAGTCAGGGACTCACCTGGCCAGACACATGATCATCCCACAAGTGAGTTCTGCGGCACTGAGGCTGTTCCCATTGGGGGTGCTAAAAATAAAAAAAAGGGGGACACCAATAGGCACAGACCCAGTATTCCCACTCCTGCCCCAAGAGAAAGCCTTGAGTGCAGGCTGTGCTCGTTCTCTCCTGCTCCATAAGCTGACCACGCCACTGTCCAGAGCTCTCTGATGTACTCTTGCCCTAAGCAAAGGGCTGGAAAGAAACCCCCTTTCCCTGGGTTTATGTTTCCTTGCAGAGGGACCTCCATTAGAGAAACATATCTGGCTTCTCTCTACCCAAACACTCACTTCTCCCAAGGCAGAGAAGTGTCTTACATGATCAGATTTGCGTGTGGTTCAGCCCTTTTCTTTCTCCTATTTCAGGATTTACCTGCCTCCAGAAAGCACAAATTCCCTGCTGCTCTTACCATTGATCTTACCAAGGCTGAGTCTCTCAAATTCAGGGCTCAGCCCATTGCCTGCATATCTTCATCAAGTTACCCAACCTTTTTTTTTTTTTTTTGACAGGGCCTCGCTCTGTCACCCAGGCTGGAGTGCACTGGCATGATCACAGCTCACTGCAGTCTTGACTTCCCAGGGCTCAAGCGATCCTTCCAGCTCAGCCTTCTTAGTAGCTGAGACTACAGGCTGGTGCCAACATACCTAGCTAATTTTTTTTTTTTTTTGTATTTTTGTAGAGATGGGGGCGGGTCTCACTTTGTTGCCCAGGCTGGGTTTCGAACTTCTGGGCCCAAGTGATCCTCCCACCTTGGCCTTCCAAAGTGCTGGGATTACAGGTGTGAGCCCCCGCACCCAGCCCCAACCTAGCTTTTATTAGTAATCTCCGCCTGTCTGACTACTCTTTCTATCTCTCAACAAGTTCTGAACTGAGAAAGCCTCCTCATACCCTAAGTCACAGGGCAGTGCAGACTCTGCCCATTTTATAGAAAAAAGAATAGAGGTGGCAACCCACAGAACTATTTTTCTTTTCTCAAAGGCTTTTTAGGTTTTTGAAAGAATTTCATATACGTGTTCACCCTGATTATTCTCCTACTGAGTCTGTCTTTTTCATCTCCGGAATGAAGGTTAATAAGGTTACAAGAAGAAAAAGTCAAGAGATCCTGTATAAGATAAAGGGACTCTCAGAGTCGTCTGTTTGCAAAACCATCTGGTTTCTTATCCTCCCACAGCAGACAGGCTGTATGGGGGAGCAAGTAGAGGCGCAGAGGCTGGGGCCTGGCTGCCTCTGGGTCCAAGGCAAGAATGTGGGATGGGTTACCGTTTAACATTTCTACTGTTGAATATTGACCTCAGTCAGGTGACCAATTAACCTCTACCCTACAGGGGGAAGTGCAGCGCAGGGGAGGGGAAAGGTCTTAAGGACAATGAAGTCCACAGGAGAAGAGAAAAGTCTTAAGGACAAAGAAGGCTGCGGATGGCCTTGCCATACCATCTAAGTGACAGAACAGGTACAGTACAGCACTGGCGTGCTGATGACCTCTGCCCCTTGCTTTTGCTGAAACAGCTTTAAAGGGGACCCTTCTCCTCTTGCCCTAGAGCACTGAAAGAGAAACTAGTGTCTTAGCTCCAGAAGGTGGCAGGGAAGTAGGGAGGGCAAGGATTCTAGTCACTAGTCTACTAGCAAAGGTTGTGCCTCTGTACAAGCACAGTAAAGTAGAGCTGACAAAAACCTGCCACAAACAGCATTAATAGAGGCAGAGGGGGCTGGATGGGAGCAGGAAATGCAGATAAATTCACTGACCTTCCGATTCCTGAACCAGGTCGCAGAGGTGCAAGCACTGCGCATGGAGTGGGTCCGTGAAACATTTTGAGATTACGCAGGGACTCTCAATTTCAAAAACTCTGGAACCCCCTGATGGTATTGGTGACGTAGTGGTGAGCATAGCTGCCTTCCAAAAACCTTGGAATCACTATGCCGTGTGTGTTGACCATGCAGGCCCCAGAGCAGGCATCCTCCTGGAAGCCCTTCCAATGGACTCAGCTTTCTCTCAAGTGAGTTTTTTTCTCCTGTGGTGCGGTCAGTCTCCTCACTCACCACCGCTCCCCGCCCCCCGCAGCTTCCATGACTTACTTCATAACCAAGACGCCCTTCCTTGTTGCAGCCTCCAGATCCACATTGTCCACACCCGTGCCAGCCCTGCCCACCACCTGGAGTTTCTCAGCTGCGTTGATGACATCAGCGGTCACCTTGGTGGCAGAACGAACAATAAGGCCTTCACAGTCCTGAAGCGGAAGAAACATGTGGGTCCAGAAAGTCATTCTGTGAGAACTCCTAAAACCTCAGGCACATCATTGCTTACTCCTGAGTAAGAGATGCATTCCCAGAACCTTAGGAAGTCACTGATGACTGCCAGCTCATAGACATCTTTGGTATACTCACTAGGGAAATGTGGGCTAGGACTCATGCTGATTTTTACTTAGAGTGGAGGAGACTGTGCCTCTAACACACCAAGTGCTTTGTTTGGCATGCTCAGGAAAGGGCAGCGTTGGCCCATGGGCTCTGGGCACCTGGCTCATCTCTCTAGACAGCACCATGATGCCTGTAGCCTGGATGTCCATCAGACACATGCTGGAAGTCAGGGGCCATTTCCTGTGCCTCTCTGTATACCCTATCATTCCTGCATACTGCTTGCTCAAAATGGGGGTTCCTATAAGCTGACTGATTTTGACATATCCAAAGAAAGAAAGGCAATGTCTTCAGTGCACACATCTGATAGGTTCTGCCATTGGTCAGGCCTGGGTTCATATCCAAGGCCCCTGCCTTCCCAGCTATGAATCAGCTTCGGCCTCCTCAAGTGTGTGAGGAGGAAGCAAGAGAGAACAGGCACAGCACCTAGCACAGTATCTGGCCGTGCTTAATGAACATCACTGCTTCCATTAGACACTGAGCTACTGAAGGGCACAGGGGGAGCAAATTCTACCTTGTAAGTCCCTGTCTCTGACACAGGGAAGGCACTCAATAAATGGTTGGCTGAATGAGTAAATAATGAATGAAATGAAATGTTGAAAGAAAAACATTTCCTAAAAAAGAGACCAAAGGAAGAGGGGCAGGGGAAGAAGGAGAGCAATTAAATTCATCTAGGCTTGCTCAGACACTCAGGCAATATTAGACTAAAAATATACATATGCGAAAAATAAGACACTGAATTCATCACAGCCACTATACGTGAGCAAAGTTAGATCCCCAAGACCATCTTCCTTATGTTCACCCAGAATCCTGTGGTATGTGGTTCCTTCCAGAATAAGAATATTCTTGCTCAAACACAGAATGAGAATCCCTAGGAAACGGAGCAGGTGAGCAAGTCCACACTCTGTCCCAAAGTGGCAGACTCCAGGCCGGTGAGAAAGCAGTAAGTGTACTTGCAAAAGCACCAAGCTAGGAATCAGGAAAACAGAGTTCTAATCCTAAGTCTGCCAACAATGAGTGGCTCACTGTGGTAATTCACCTCCTTCTATATCCCTACTCTCTATCTGTAAAATAAAAGAAATGGCTCCTCAGATCCATTTTCCCCATAGAGCTTTCCGCTGGATCCCATGAAAACCTTCTTTTCCCTTCATTCCCACTGCATGGATTCTGGAGACAGGGAAAGGCCATGAGAAGTTGGCTCCTAGGGTAAGGGCCCACATTGTGTTTGTCGTGCAGAAGCCTAGAGCACAGGAGCAAATATGGACACAGTAAATGTAAGGAGAGCAGTGGGTAATTTTATCTCCACTGAGAAGAGAAGAGGAATGATGCTTAGGTCGCTGCATAGAATATTTAAGCCTTAAGAGCGTCTAAATACTGTAATAATTGTTCAAGGGCAATAGTAGAACGATTCCTCCGGAGGTGTTTATGCATCGCGTATCCTCACTGCTTGGGGGCTGTGCCTACCAGCAGAGAGAAACATGCAGGCTGCCTGGAAGACACTCCAAGCCCTTTTATGTCTGAGGTTCTGAAGTAGAACCTCAGAGTGGGAGATTCGAAGAAATGTTCCCCAGCATCTGGTCCAATCCCATTTTACAGCAGAAACACTGAAGCCCAACAGAGTTAAGCCCGCCCACTTCCCCTTCCCCTCCCCTGTACTTCTCTTTCTTCATTTCATTGGATGCCTGCTATGTATGTATCTGGCATTATGCTAAACTAATGATGACTTAGGTTTATACAAGTCACATGGGCACCCAGGGCTTAGAGGAAGCAAACAGAAGCCACCTCAGTGCTGACTGCCCCAATGCTGAGGCCAACACCAGGTGAGCACCTGGAGGTACTCTGATTTCCCCCGATAGCAGCCTAGTTAAGTATCAGCCAAGCCAGGCAGAAAACGGGATACTGACATCTTTTTCACATTCAGGTCCACCACACAGGCTCCAAAGAAAAGGATTTCCCTGCCTGGACACACTTTACTGACTTTTCAAGGCACAATAAAGTTATCTTTCAGGAAACATTTGCCAACGACCCTGAACTAACTGTCACTGCCCCTACACCCCGCCATTTTTGTTGTGATCACCAATATAATATGTTTCATATCAGTTGTCCTCTCTTAGACCTGCAGTTTGGTCTCCTTAGTTATATTGTCTATGCCTAATGCAGGGATTTTGTATTAAAACTTTATCTACTCTATACCATATATCCATAGTACCAGCCTCACCAGCACATAAACCATTTATCGAGCCCCTGCTGGGTACCAGGCATTACACCAGTTGCTTTACATTATTCTCTCCACAACTCCAAGGAGAAGGGGTATAATTATCCCCACTTTCCAGATGAAGAAACAGAGGCTTTGAGAGGTAATCTGCCCAAGGTCACTCTTACAGATCAAAAACCAGCCAAGAACTGGAAAGTAATTGCCACTGGCTAACTCTGAGTCTGTAACTGAAGAAGAGTGGGTGGACCTGCCAAGATGTCAAGAAGATAAGGCCAGAGCCAAGGCAATGGCCAGTTAGGTGCAAAAACCAAACCATAAAATCCGTTGGAGAGATTTACTAGTAACAATAGCTACCATTTTTTGAGCAAGTACTTTACGTCCAGCACTGTGCTTCACAACAATCCTAGGACACACGTTACAATTATCCCTATAGTACAGACAAGCAAATTGACAAAGACTTTAGAGAACTTGCTGAAGTCATATAGCTAGCATATGGCAGAAGCTGGAATCAAGTCCAAATCTGTTGAGTACCAAAGTCCAAGTTCCAACTACCTTTCAAAAACAGCATTGAGACACCTAAACCAGGAGAGACACTGCCAGAAATCATGTGGCTTCTCCAAGATGGCGGAAGCTCCCTAACAAAGGTCCCTGGATCTTCTGGTGACCTGCTCCTCCCAGCCAGCCTGCCTACCGAGGGATAATAGAAATAGGCACAAATGCCTCTGTCGAGAAGAGCAAGTTGCCTGTGGCCTGTAGGCAAGCTCACAGTTGGTACTTCACAATGAAGTGTTTTATACACTTCCATTGAATAAATGAATTCAGTGACGAGAGGCCCATAGAAATTACCCTCATCAGTCCCCCATCCTCACACCTTCACCCTCCTTCCCAAATAACTTTAACACTTCACATGCCTGAATATCGCCGCTCAGAAATCCCTTCCTTTCACAGCGATAAGGAAGCATACGTTCTATTTCCAAGAGTGCTCAAGGATTTTCAAAAATCTTATTAAAAGAAGCTGAAAAAAAGCAGGAAAAACATGTTCAGAAATTGACAAATCAGTCAACAGAACTAAACAGACACTAGACAGAATATGTGAGAATTTAGAAAATAAAAAGTAGAACTCAAAGTGATGGGGAAAGGAAGAACTAAACAAGAAATAGTGTTATGAAAATTCAGGAAGAAAAATAATAGATGGCTACCTCACTTCAGATTTTTAAAAATCCAGATGAATTAAAGAATTTTTTAAAATACAAGCATTACAAGAAAATGTCAGGGGATATTTTTATGACTGGGATTGGGAAAACCTTTCATAAACAAGGCACAAATCCCAGAAACACTGGAAGAAAATATTGACAAATTCAGTTACATTCAAATTTTAAACTTCTGCATGGAAAAAGATCCCATAAACAAAGGCAAGTAGTGGTCCTGATATGCAGAGAAAACGCCTTTCACCATATGTAACAGAACAAGGATTCATTGCCAAAAGTGAAGGAATTCCTACAAATCAACTTCTTTTTTTTTTTTTGAGACAGAGTTTCGCTCTTATTGCCCAGGCTGGAGTGCAATGGCGCGATCTCGGCTCACTGCAACCTCCGCCTCCCAAGTTCAAGCGATTCTCCTGCTTCAGCCTCCTGGGTAGTTGGGATTATAGGCATGCGCCACAAATCAACTTTTTTAAAGGATAAAGAACACAATAAAAAAATAGGTAAATATATAAATAGGCAATGCACAGAAGAACTACAAAGTGGTCACTCGTTTCACTAGTTTACAGACTCCTCAACACTAGATATCAAGGCAATATAAATTTTTAAATGTGATATTTTCGGGCATTGTTTTGGCAAAAAGAAAATGAATAATATTCGACATTGGTGAGCATGGAGGGAAACAGGAGTGTACACTGCGCGGCCTTTTTGGAGGGCAACTGGACAGTGAGTGGGTATGCACATTTTTAATGGGCATTTCTTTGCAGCCAGCAATGACACCTTAGATAATTGGTAACACACTGAGGAAACACAACCTCCTTTCAAGTGGTGAGCCAGGACCAAAAGTCAAACTGCAACTGACAAGAAGCAGGCATGGAGCAAGAGGAGAAAGGACCACCCAGAGTCATCTATCTTATCATCTTTGTCTCTTTAGCATCAAGTTCTGGAGCCCACATCTCAGGCCCAGTCCTGCTCCAGAGGCTCTACCCAATCATTCCGTTGGGCCTTAAGGGTCCAGCCTTCTTCAATGCTCTCTCCAAAGCTGCCACAATGCTCCTCAAACCTTGCAAACCTACTCCCCACAGACAACACTAGCTGGAGAGCATGCAGATTCCTCAAAGTCCACCCGCTCTTGTAGCCCCTGAACAAGCACAGAAACAGCACTATTTTTCCTTTCATGAGCACGGCCTCTCTGGGTGGATCTCCCTTGTGAAGATTTACGCTGTAGTCTCTGGACTTTTCCCTCAAACCAGCTTTCTTTGGTGCCAGGGAATCTAAGAGTCCCCAGTCAGACTCCTACAGATGAGCATCAGGTCTCACCTGTCCCAAGGGCAGAAACTGTCACTCAGGAGACCTTGGTCCCACATGAGAACCAGATATCCCACACCAGTCAGAGTTAATGAGCTCCCAAGGCCTCTTACAACCTCAACTACCCACTCTATCCACTCATTCAATCAGCACATATTCACAGACAGCCTGAATCCAACCTACCTCCTGCTGAACCCTCAAACCCCTTGCACCCAGGCCCCTTCCCTCCTCAGGCCACAACTCACCCCCAAGCTGCCTGCTCCTGTCCTCTACTTATGCAAACTACAGCCCTAACCAAATGCACACATCCGCTCACATCCTCTGCAGTTTGCGATTAAAACTTCTCCAGCGCCCAGAGATCCTTCCTCCTCTTTGTCAGTTCCCTGGGTGAGGAAGCAAGTCTCTCTCTACACAGCACCAAATTTCTGATGTTCACTGCCCTCTGCGTGTGGCTTCTGTGCCTGCACTGTGGCTGGAACAGGCACTTCCCACACTTCCTACAGGTCCTCCCTGTTCTTAGCTGCTGTTCAGCTAGAAAACTGCTTGATTTATGGCTGTTCCAGACAAACTGCTAACTCAGCAGTGGGAACCCATTCCCGTTCCTCAAGTTCACACACGCTTCCTTTCCCAAGAGGACAAGCTTGGCCTAGGAGGTAATTCTAGCACGGCTGTGCCTCCGACTTAAATCACAGGACAAGACAATGAAACTATCCAGGTCATGTTCCCCAGCTATAGGGGAGGCAGGTCTACCCTATTCTGCACAAGATGTGTGATCCTGATTAATTTGGTGGTTATTTAACTTTTGCAAACTAAATCCTTGTGTAAAGTCTGGGAACTTGCTATTTTAAGGAGGCTTTGAAAAGAAATCTTGCATGGAAAGATTTACTCCCTTCTTAATCTTTCTTAAAGTTCTGATATGAGGATATGGATGTGCTTCAGTAAATTAAATACCATTACCAGTGTTTAGTTTAGTGGTCCTGACCAGCAATGCTACTTAATGAAACACAAGAAAATACCAGAATGCATCATATGTAAAAAGAGTAAGTATTTCATAAAATTTGTGTGTGTCTGTGTGTACATATATGTATGAGTGTTTAAGTTATGACATAAAACAAATTTCTTATTGTGGGCCACAGTCAAAGTTTAAAAGCTACTGATACATGGCAATATTATTTAAATATTTTCCTGCATATTAGGTATATTTAAGATGTGAGTTCCAAACAAGATGCTTTATTATTTTAAGCCAACGTTTTCCAAACTTTTTCACTGAGACTCATTGTAAGAAACACATCTTTTTTGGTGGAGGGACAGGACAGGGTCTAGTTCTGTTGCCCAGGATGGACTGCATGGCGAGATCATGGCTCACTGCAGCCTCAACCTCCTATGCTCAAGAGATCCTGCCACCAAAGCACCAGGTTGGGAAGAGTGACAGCAACCAGGGCCTCAGCCCTCCACCCTGCTCCCCAGTAGCTGAGACTACAGGCTTGTGGCAGGTTGCTTAGCTAATGTTTGTATTTGTGTAGAGACAGGGTTTTGCCATGTTACGTTGTCTGATCTCAACCTCCTCAGTTCAAATGACCTGCCTCCTTTGGCCCCCACAAAGCATTGGGATTACAGGTGTGGGCCACCATGCCCGGCCAAGAAACACATTTTTAAGTTGTAATTTCATACTCACATACCACACACATACAACTACACACATAATTGAAACAAAATTCATGAAACAATACTTATGGCCTTACTATCTGCATTGCTGTCTGATATTTCCTACTTTGTTTTTTAAAATGCCAGTCATGACCCATTAAACTGAACTATGACTTGCTTCAAGTCTGAAAAGCACCACTGAAAGGGCAGGGAGGAATGATTATACTTCCTGACCAGGGGGTGAGTGAGAGGAGACTGCCTGCCCAGAATACAAGGCAGTGGGAACCAACGCCAGGCCGGGTTCTAGCAATGGGGCCAAAGCTTCCTTCAGCATTAAAGAGATTTCAGTGGGGGAGGGCAGGAGACACTATGCCAGACACTTCTTCATGCAGAATAAAAAGGCATAGTGTAGAAATGAGGGCCCTTCAGTGGGCTGACCAAGGAGATTAATTGGCATTCTGAACCAAATGTGTTGCAAAGAGAGACACTAAGCTGAGCCCTCCCACCAAACAGTCCAACAATGCCCAGCAGTCAAGTTCGCCAACAAACACCCCTCCTCTCCTGCCAAGAGTTTTCAGTGCCTTTAAAATGTTCTCCAAGTTTCAGCACCAGATTCCCAGCATCCACCCAGCTGATTCCTGACTTCGTAGAACAATCCCTCATTACGGAAGAGGCCTCCCATTCCTCTCAATTCTGCCCTCCTCCCTCCCTATCCCCACCCCCTCATTGGGGTATCAGGTTTCTAATTTCCTTTAGAGAGGTGAAAGCCCTTGATTGCCACCCTCTCCCCAACTTGGAGCTCTGGTGGAGGTGAGAGTCAGAGGCTGTTCTGGAGGACACCCCATTGTCTTTCCTGGTTGTTCCCCAGAGCCACTGATACCATTTCACACAAGAAATGAGGTGACAGATGTGAGGAGCCTGCCTACTCAGGTGCTGAGCTCTTGCCCACCAATTCGGTGCACGATGATCGGCCCCTTCTCTCCCTTTTCCAGGAGGGGAGCAGGCAGAGGTTAGGGAGCTGGATGGTCTAATTCGGGGCTATGCTCTGTGTCATCTGCTCAACTGTCTCCTGCGTGTTAGCCACGCTCCCTAACCAGGCTACAAACTTCTTGAAGGCAGGGACCAAACTCTTCTGAGTACAGGGCAGGACTGGATACTTGGATATAGTGCCATGCCATGGTGACAGCATCCATGCCAGCAGATACAAAGGCAGACAAAGAGAGCCAGGCAGTTTCCAGGACCACGTGGTTGTGGCACAGCTAAAGCAAAAGCAGCAGCCTCTGCAGTCTAAGGGGTCCTCGGAGGAGGAGATGGCTGAAGGTGGTGGACAGAGCTGAGGCTGGCAGAAGGCGGCTGTGCGATTTGGAGGGTGGGGGAGAATATACCGGATGAGGTGAGGTAGAGACTGGGCAGCTGGGTCGACTACAGAGGTCGAAAGTGCAGGCTTCACTGGAGTGAAGAGTTCACAAAATAAATATCCTGAACAAGGCCACTAAGCGCAGCAGGCCTTTTCAAACACGGTAGATAAAAATTTGAAGTAGATTAATTATATATCACAACAAACGGAGATAAAAATTTGCTAAGACTATAAATCATCTGGGAGCGTTTGGGATCGGATTCTAGTCGAGTCTGGTCACTCCCAACCAGCGATAAACCAAAGGTGGGGAGGAGGCTAAATCTGGATCCCAGCGCTCCCCGCCCGTCCCCCTTTCCTCCGAAGGCTCCCAGGAGGCAGAGGGGCGGCGAAAGCACGGAGCAGTCTTGCATCAGACGAGGGGCGGGTACGTGTTTGCTGCTTTACTAGGGCTGCCTTCCCCTGCAGCTGCCCCAGCAGCCACGAGACTGGCTGGGACTCTGCCAGCGTTCTCCCGTCCCCCGACTCCCCCGCCGCCAAGGAAGGCTGGAATCGGCGGGGTCGCCCAGAACTTGGCTGGGAAGAATCGCCAGTCCCTGGGTTCTCCGCAAGGAAGCCACTTTGGCCCCCCTCTCCCGATCCCCTCTCGAGGAGGCGGTTGGGGGGGTGGGGAGAAGAGGCAGCCCGAGGCTGCCAGAACAACTGCGTGCTAAGGCACAGGGGCGCCGCGCTGGCATCCCGCGCTGGCATCCGCGAGCAGCCTGCAGGACCAGTTGGAGCAGCCTGCACTTCGCAGTGCTAGCGGGGGCATGCCAACGTGAAAGACGCGGTTGCAAACTAAAAGCAAAGTTTGCTTCTCGCCGCCGTTTGTTCTTCCCTCTTTCTGCCTCCCCCCCCCCCCCCCCCGCCGCCGTTCCCCACTATCCCCCAATCTCAGGAGGCCCCGGAACTAACTGATACAGGGGCACGTGAGGGGGGCGCCATGGCCAGGGCGCAGTCAGCCTTTTCCCGTGGAGGTTGCCCTGGAGACCTCAATTTTCTCTCGCTCGCCTTACCTGCAGCTCGGCTATCAGCTCCTCTTTGCTAAGGTTCTGCTTTTCCACCACCTGCAGCCCTCCATCTTGCAAGATTTTCCGGCAGCAAGGGTCCAGGCTGTCACTGATGAGCACTTTCCGCAGATTTGCAAAAGCCATTGCTGTAGTTGGCCTCGGAATCTGCCGCTGTGAGTAGAAGTACCTAAGTCAAGAAGTTGCGGTTCGGCCTGGCGAGCTAGAGTAACTGGGCAGTATTCTTGAGCTCCCGCTCCTCCGTCATCTCCCCCTCCTCCTCCTCCGATCTCCTTTTGATTGGACGGAAATACTCAAACTCTCCGCGACTCCGCCTCCTCCTCGCGGCTCTGAGCTTGCCAAATCCCCTCCCGCTTTATTATCCTCCCGCGATGAATTTCTCCATCTCAGCCAAAGCTCTTACCTACACCTGGTGAGCGTATAAAAAGCACAATTTACGCTGACTAGCTGATGCATATCTGAAAGGAACGGAGAAATACACCTTCTCATCGTGAGAGAAAACCTTCATTTTCACTTTTCCTCCTAAGGATTCATTTATTCCTTAAGAAGCATTTTTTTTTTTTTTGAGTGGGTAAATGTGCAAGGCACTATGCTAGACGTTGAAGGGAATTCGACTATCAAAAAAATATATCCTCTTTCTTCTGGTGGCCTAACATTCTAGAGTATCAAGCACACAGACGTGGAAAGTTACGTAGTGAAAAGCAATAGGAAGCTTTCTGAGACACCACGGAGCTGTGATTAATTTCAAATTAGTGATGCAATGAGAATTATGAGTTTATAAAAAGAGCGGGGACCCGGTACATTTAAACTAGGCATACTTTGTTAAAGTTATTTATTTCCTTTCCCTCCACTTCCTCTCTAATTATGAAAAAGAAGAAAAGGAAAATGGGATGTCAGTGTGGTTTAATTGACCAAGGAGGCACTTCTCAGTTGCCCTGGAGAAGCAAACTTTGCTTTTAGTTTAAACCCCATAACCGACGTGCTCTCTCATGCCCCATTTTACAGAAATGTCAGAAAATTCAATTTGGGAATAAAGTCACCTAGAATCAGAAGCAGAATCAGAGATGCTCATAGTTGAAATAGAATTCAGCTTTATGGACATATCCAGTCCAACTAACCACTGTATGTTGTGTCATCCTGAGCTATTCATAACTCAAGTGCTAGATCCTTATCCTACATAACTATGCGATATCAATTCAATAAAATAATGAAAATTCTATACTGATAATCCCTAGGCACAAATCAGATTTTTAGACCCAATGTTCCCAATGGGGGAAAAATTGTCTATCTTGTTTACTTGTTCAGATGAATTGTTATTCCTACATTCCAAGACTCATGAGTATTCAAATTATCTGCCTCCCTTGAAGTGCCCAGCAGTACCCTGGGGTCTAGGGACAGACAGGAGACCTATCCCAGGAGGCTTAATGGAGGGCCTTGGGAAGCATCCATTTTTGTAACCGCTTTCCTTCAACTCCTCCTGGGGCTCACTGCCTGCTTCCTTTCTATGTAGAATCTAAACCCTGCTATCTCTAACATGTAATCACACCCCTTCACACCAAGTCAAACTTCTTGGATACTGTCTGAATGCACAACCCAGAGGGCCTCCTAAGCCTGATCACCCGTTTTCTTTATTTATTACTTATGACCCACCTACTTTTAAAACAGATCCAAGACACACAATAAAAGACACTTCTAAACAATTAAGAAAATAATTAACAGATAAGAGTCCATTTCCAAGTGAAAAGGAGGGTGTGTGATAATTGTTACATAAGTCAGAAATGTTCTCTCCTTTTAAATTTCTGTAGAATTAACTTCGAGTTATCTCACAGTGCCCTAAGAAATATATTTATGGACTTCTCATGTCTTGTTCCCCATGGACTCTCATTTCCTTAAGATCAGAGACACGACTTTGTATACCCCCAGTAGTACCTAGCACCATGCCTTCCACATCACAAAGGCTCAGAAGAGGTTTGATTCAGAACTTAATTTATCCAGTGCCTCCTATGTGCTAGGCCCTGTGACACATAAGACACAAACTCTTTCCTCAAAAAGAAAAAAGAACAACATTTTAAGAAGAGTACCCCAGCATGGTGGCACACTGCTACAGTCCTATCTACTTGGGAGGCTGAGGCAGGAGGATTGCTTAAGCCCAGGAGTTCGAGGCTGCAGTGAGCCATGATTGTGCCACTGCTCTCCAACCTGGGCAACAGAGTGAGACCTGTCTCTAAAAAAATAATAATAATAAAATTAAAAAGGTATAGTTTAAGAATTATAAATAGAGGTGTGCTGGAGTGCTTTGGGAGCAAGGAGGAGAACCACCTCCTGAGGTGCCAGGAAGATTTCCAAGCAAGGTTGCCTTTCAGCTAACCTTCTGAAACTCATTCAAGGCAGCTACTTTGAGAGGCTCAAGGATACAGAGATTGGTAAAACATAACCTGCCTCAAAGCTGCTCATGGTTAACTGCCTAATCTTGAGAGCTGAATATGAATTAGCCAGGGGAAGAAGAAATGACATTTCCAAAGGCTTAGAGTTGTGAGGAGTTGCAACATGTTCATGTCTTCTCTACCATGGCTGATGGGGGATGTCAGTGGGACACCAGGAGGTGAGACTGCAGAGGGGCCAGGGGTTGCTCACGAAGTGCCTTGCCCTGAGGAAGAGTTTAAACTTGACTCCAAAGTTAGTACAGAGGTACGGAGTGATTTTTAGAAGCGATATCATTAATTGTGTTGCTGGCCAGGCTGAGACCTGATACTGCCAATACAGATATATCCCTCACCACTACATCCCAGAATCTCCAACATCAATTGCAAACTAAGGGTTTTTCTTCGCTAATTGAGGGTTGGAGTTGGGGAAATTTCTCCCTCTCCCCGTGTTATTGCATCCACCCATTAAACAGGAACTTTGGCCCACTTGGAAGTATTACGAAAACAATTCTGCCCTTCTCCTCACACCCCTCCTTCTCTCCCTTCCTCTGGCCCCAACCCCTTGGGAAGAGAAAACCATTCTGATTAGTGAAGTTTGGGGAAAAGTTCCTAGTGCGTGCCCAGGCCAGCCCCTTTTGGCTCTCTCTTTCAAAGCTGGAAGCCTAAGATAATGTACACGCTCCTGCTTCCTTGTGTGTAGTGAATCTGTGAAGGCAGGACCTACCCCTACCTAAGGTTGCAAGCTGTCCAGCTGCTCTGCCTGTAACTCTGAGGATAAAGTTAATGGGGTTAAGGGGAGGAGAGTAGGAACCTCTGTTTTTCTACTTGGAGACCAGCTATGATATCCAAACTCAAATCATGAGAAATAAAACAGATATTTTAAGATGTAGAAAATGAACTGTCATTCACAAAGCAGGCATATCTTGATTTGAATTTCAGCTTCTCAAGTTATGAACAATGTGATTTTGGGCAAATTACATTGCCCCTCTAAGACTTAGTTTTCTCCTCTGTAATATGGAATAAGTAGTATGATAGTGCTTCCTTCATAAGGCTTTGATAGGGATTAAATAAGGCAAAGCATGCAAGTGAGTGTAATCTCTAGTGCTTGACATTCCTTCACTCATTCATTCAATCAGTGTATATTTATTGAAACCGTAATATATCAGGCACTGCTGAGGGGGTTGGAAATGAAGCTTTGATTAAGACCGTCTCTGCTCTCGGGGAGCTTACATTGTGTTTGAGGATAGAAAATAAATAAATAAACAAAAAAATTGAACTGGATAATCTCAGGGCATATATAATGAATAATGTAAAACCAGATGATGTGAGAGACAGGATCGGGGAGAGGAATCATAGACTTTATGATCAGGAAAGGCCTTCCTGAAAAGGTGGAGCTTGGGTTGAGACTGAAATAAGAAGAAACTGGCTATGCAAAGAATTAAAGAAAAAGAATTCTAAGCAGAAGGAAAAGCAGACCAAGTGTGGCACATTCAAGAAGCCTGCCCAAATATTTCTGTAGTACTTACTATGTGCCAGGCACTGGAATAACAATGCTGAACAAGTCACGTGTAGTCCCTGCCCAGAGGGAACTTGCAGTCTAGTGTATGAGCATGTATGTGCTATGTGTGTAGTCTGTGACAGAAAAGCCTTGGAGAAGGTAACACTTAGGCAGAGATCTGAAGGTGAAGACAGCCAGTGAAGACCATTTAGAGGAAAGAGAACAATAAGAACAAAGTCCCTTGGGTAGGAAAGTACATGGATTTTTCTAGGAACTGACAGAAGTCAGAACAGCAATGATATAGAGAACATGGGGGAACGTGGCAGAAGACGAGGTGGGAGACATCAGCAGGGGCCACACCACTGGACTTCGGGAGATGCTAGTATCAGAAACCCAATGTAAACTGGTTCAAGGAAAAAAGGGAATGTATTGGCTCAGGTGTCCAAAAAGATCAAGTGTGGACAAAAACATGCCCAGATAGTGTCATTGGCAATCCACGTCTCTCTCACCTGTCTGTTTTCTTCTGGCTTGCTTCATTTCCAGAAAGGCAAAATGTGGCAAGAATGTCACAAGTTAGTAAAGAACATAAAATTCAGCCATATTAGTCTAGCAGTTTAGCAATCCTAAAAGATTGCACTGGTTTTCTAATAATTGCCACAAAATGTCCAGACCTTATCCTCATCAGACTCCCCTGGGCCACATATCTGTCCTTGGATTAGCCACAGTGCCCAGGAGGATGGATGTGCGATTTGTCAGTCCTGAATAAAGCAACCATTTCAGATCTGAGGAAAGAATTCATTCTATCTGGAGTATACACTAAAATTGTAAGAAAAGTGGGTCCCCAGAGGAAAATTCAGCGTGCTGAGCTGAAAGAAAGGAAATGGGGATTGGAGGACAAGCTAGGAACACCAACAGTGACTACTCCACCATGGTTAAGAAGTTTAGATTTAATTCTGAGTAGACAAGAAACAATTGATGTGTTAGTTTTAAGGAGGGGACTAATACTAAGTTTTTTAAAGAGCACTCTACATTAACACAGAAGCTACATTTCACAGTGTTTTTGTTATCACAATGACAATGATGATGATGGTGAGCAGGGAGGTGATTCCCTTGTGGGGCACATGAAGGGACAGGATAAGGCACACCTATAACTTGAAAAGGCAACTCTCTGATAGTGAAAACTAAGAATCAATGAATCGTGAAGGAAGTTAACCATCCAAGAAAGTCACCTATCCTGAGAAAAGGCAGATGCAGGAAAAGGGATTGAGGAGACACCAGATCAAAAGAGACTGTTTCATCAAAATATAATTGAACATTAAAAAAAAAAAAACCCTGTAACATAATGAATTATAATTTTTCTGTGGAAAGAATATACTAATAGAAAGGGCTAGTTAGCATATTCAACAAAAATGAGCCAACGAAAGTCTTGGCTTTTACTGAGAACTGTTCCGAGAGAAAGAAGAAGATCGTGCGTGTGGCAGACAGGGGTCCTGTGGTCATTAGTGAGTTGTACTTTGATGTGGTACAGAGGGAATTCATCAGATGTACAAAAACATGCCTTCTGATTCTACAACTCCCTTTCTTTGCCACGCTTCTGAGTGGTTATTTTGTTTTCCAGATATTCTGATGCCAGTAAAGAGCTGCTGGGTGATCTGTTTCCCACCAGTTCCCATTGTCTTCAAGTCTTGTGGCAAAAGGAGAAAACAGGCAGAGCTACAAGATGGTTTAAGGGCTCCCTGTCTGCAGGGAAATGCTGCTCAGGTACCCCGGCCAGCCAGTACGGGAGAGGGGAACTGGTAGCATGGTCACTAGATGGGCAAGCTCCACCCTCACACCACTGAACATGGTGGCTTTTTTGGTTTGTATACGAATCTCATGTGAGTTAGTCTGAAACTCTGCTCAACACGAAGGGCTCTGATAGGATCACATTCTTAAATTTATTGATCTGAGGATGAAGCCTGAGCTGTTGCCTTGGAAGTCTCATAATCAGAGAGCTTTCCTCTGATATCTCAAGTTGAAGTTCTTCCCTTCAACTATTGTGCCTCCAAACCTGTTACGGTCACTGAATCCAACAGGAATCTAATGAAAGCTACAAACCTTCTCACCTTCTAAGCTGTGCACTCAGTTTTGAGGATACATATACCTCCTGAAACCTGCTCATGGGCCTCCTAGGATCCCATGAACCTTTTATTGGAATTCCATATGTTATATGGTTTAGGCATGGTAACAAGTGCAAAGTAGGCCTAATAATATGTAAACCAAAAAGTATCTGAGACAGTTCTCAATCAATTTGGAAGATTATTTTGCCAAGGTTAAGAACATGTCCGGAAGACAAGAACACGGAAACAAAGAAACAGTCTGTAGTTTGTGCCTTTCTCCCAAAATTATTTTGAGGGCTTTGATATTTAGCCAGGAAAAGTGGACTGGAAGGGGAAGAGGGAGGGTATGGTAATCCACACGCTGCAAGAGAAAAGGAGCAGAGAGGGGAAGAGTCAATTCTGTTTACATCTGGCACCCAGTAAATGCACAATAGGCAGCACAAATCCTTGATTTCTGTCTGTCATTAATATGACATTCAAGCCTTTTTGTTTCTAAACTTAATATAATAGTTTAGAGATTGAAGGATTTTAGATTACATTTTGAAAGATTCAAAGGACAACAACACAATTAGAAGCACTTTCTTAACATGATGGCAGGAGAGAGACAGAGAGAGTGAAGGGGAAAATGCTACACACTTTTAAACAACCAGCTCTTGTGAGAAGTAATTCACTATCATGAGAACAGCAAGGGGGAAGTCCACCCCATGATTCAGTCATCTCCCACCAGGCCTCTCCTCCAACACATGGGGATTACAATTCGACATGAGATCTTGGTAGGGGCACAAAGCCAAACCATATCATCCTGCCCCTGGCCCTTCCCAAATCTTATGTCCTTCTCACATTTCAAAACAGAATCATGCCTTCCCAACAGTTGCCCAAAGTCTTAACTCATTCCAGCATTAATTCAAAAATCCAAGTCCAAAGTCTCATCTCAGACAAGGCAAGTTCCTTCTGCCTATGAGCCTGTAAAATCAAAAACAAGTTACTTACTTTCAAGATACAATGGGGATACAGGCATTGCATAAATGCTCCCATTCCAAATTGGGGAAATTGCACAAAACAAAGGGGTTACAAGCCCCCTGTAAATCCAAAATCCAGCAGGACAGTCATTAAATCTTAAAGCTCCAAAATTATCTCCTTTGACTTCACGTCTCACATCCAGGCCACAATGACACAAGGGCTGGGCTCCCAAGGCCTTGGGCAGCTAGCTCTACACCTGTTGCTCTGCAGGATACAGCCTTAGTGGCAATTTGCACAGGCTGTCATTGAGTGTCTGTGACTTTTCCAGGAGCATGGTGCAAGCTGTTGGTGGATCTACCATTCTGGGGTCTGGAGGACAATGGCCTGCTTCTCAAAGCTCCACTAGGCAGTGCCCAGTGGGGACTCTGTGTGGAAGGTCCAACCCCACATTTCCCTTCTGCATTGCTCTAGCAGAGGTTCTCCAAGAGGGCTCTGCCTTTGCAGCAAACTTCTGCCTGAACATCCAGGCATTTCCATACATCCTCTGAAATCTAGGTGGAGATTCCTAAACCTCAACTCTTGACTTCTGTGTACCTACAGACACAACACCCTGTGGAAGCTGCCAAAGTTTGGGGCTTGCACCCTCTGAAGTCATGGCCTGAGATGTACCTTGGTCCCTTTTAGCCATGGCTGAGACACAGGGCACCAAGTCCCAAGATCGCACAAAGTAGCAAGGCCCTGGTCCCCTGTGTCCTAGGCCTTTGGTTTTTGGATGGGAGGGGCTGCTGTGAAGACCTCTGACATACCCTGGAGACATTTTTCCCATTGTCTTGGCAATTAACATTTAGTTCTTCATTACTTGTGAAATTTCTGGAGTCAGCTTGAATTTCTCCTCAGAAAATTGGTTTTTCTTTTCTATCACATTGTTGGGCTGCAAATTTTTGGAACTTTTATGCTCTGTTTCCCTTTTAAATATAAGTTCCAAATCCAAACCATGTATCTGTGAATACATAAAACAGAATGCTTTTAACAGCAGTCAAGTCACCTCTTGAATGCTTTGGTGCTTAGAAATTTCTTCCACCAGATACCCTAAATCATTTCTCTCAAGTTCAAAATTCCATATATCTCTAGGCTGGGGGCAAAATGCCTTCAGTCTCTTTGCTAAAACATAGAAGGGTTGTCTTTATTCCAGTTCCCAAAAAGGTCCTCATCTCCATCTGAGATCACCTCAGCCTGGACTTCATTATCCATATCACTATCAGCATTTTGGTCAAAATTATTCAACAAGTCTCTAGGACGTTCCAAACTTTCCCACATCTTCTCGTCTTCTTTGAGCCCTCCAAACTGTTCCAACCTCTGCCTCTTACCAAGTTCCAAAGTCTTTTCCACATTTTCAGGTATCTTTATAGCAGTGTCCCACTCCTGGTACCAATTTACTGTAGTAGTCCACTTTCACACTGCTATAAAGAACTACCTGAGACTGGATGATTTATAAAGAAAAGAGGCTTAATGACTCATAGTTTTGCATGCTTAACAGGAAGCATGACTGGGAGGCCTCAGGAAACTTACAATCATGGTGGAAGGTGAAAGGGAGGCAAACACCTTCACATGATGTCAGGAAAGAGAATGAAGAAGAAAGCACTGCACACTTTTAAACAACCAGCTCTCGTGAGAACTAATTCACTATCTTGAGAAAAGCAAGGGGTAAGTCTGCCCCCATGATTCAATTACCTCCCACCAGGCCCCTCCTCCAACACATGGGGATTGCAGTTTGACATGAGATTTGGGTAGGGGCACAGAGCCAAACCATATCATCAAGTATCTATTTCCTGGAATGATTAACTGATTAAGCATGCCTGAGGCCAAAGTTGAGCAAGATAGAAAATGTTTCCTATTCTCCAACCAGTTCAAGGGGCTGGAATTTGTCTTTGAAGCTTGGTACTATAGGCAAAAAATTTGAAAGAGCTATTTAAGGAGGTGCCCCTGAGGCACAGGGAATGCTGCTTAGGTGCACCTAGGTAGTAGAGAGGAGAGAGGTGAGGGGATGCATTGTCCCCACTCTTCTATTCATTCTTTCCACTGGAGGGAAGTTCAGATTTTCCCTCTGAATGTTCTAGTCTAAGTCTGTTGAAGTTAATTGACAATAGATGGAGTAATAGGGAAAAAAGGCATACAATCTTATTAACAAAGCACAGTGAAAAAGCAGGAAAATAATAATAATAATTATTATTATTATAATTTATTTATATTTTTTTGAGATGGAGTCTCGCTCTGTCACCCAGGCTGGAGTGCAGTGGCCAGATCTCAGCTCACTGCAAGCTCCGTCTCCCAGGTTTATGCCATTCTCCTGCCTCAGCCTCCCGAGTAGCTGGGACTGCAGGCGCCCACCACCTCGCCCAGATAGTTTTTTTTTTTTTTTTTTTTTTTCGTATTTTTTAGTAGAGACGAGGTTTCACTGTGTTAGCCAGGATGGTCTCAATCTCCTGACCTCATGATCTGCCCATCTCGGCCTCCCAAACTGCTGGGATTACAGGCTTGAGCCACCGCGCCCGGCAAGCAGGAAAATTATTATCCAATAACCTAATGGGAAGAGACGGAGGATGTAGGCAATTCTTCTGAGGTACAGTAAATGATTATTAGAGAGAATGAATGGACCCAGGAAACAGAAATTAACTTGTAGAATGCAAATGAGCCTGAGAGACAGATTAAAGCGAAATTAATCAAATAATCACACAAATGAGAATATATTTATAGCCTAGGATAGGATAAATGTACTATAGAATTGGTTCTTTGAGAGTTTTTAACAAAAGAACTTAATCAAGACTTGTGGAAGAAGGAGGAAGAAGAGAATTGAGGTTTCTTTGAGGGAATGAAGATCCAGATGATATCTGAAGAAAGCTGAGATATAAACTAGCCCTCTGAATCTTTCATGGGGGAAGAGACACAAAGGGGGAAAGAGTGCTCCAGGCAGAGGAAACAGAGTGAATGCAGATACTTTGGGGTGGGAGAATGGGAAGTGATCATGGAACATTCATGAAACTGAAAGAAGGCCAGTGTGGCCAGAGTCCAGAGAGCAGGGTATGCACAGGTATGCACAGACTGTCATTCTAGTATCTCCAGGACTGGTGACTGTGTCACTGACAGAGATCGTTGTATCATCACAGTGATCATCAGCACAGAAGCAGAAAGGAGACAAACTCAGTTGTGTAGGCAAGTGGGGCAAGAACCAGGAAATTCAGACTTTCACTGTTAATATAATGTAAGAACGTGGAAGTTACATCCAAATGAAAGGATCTTCTGTAGTTTGAGGTGTAGTCCTCTGTCATAGCATTGAAGACTCAATCATTGTCATCAATGCCTAGAGAAGATGCAGTCTGATCCCTTGATGCCACTAGAATCTTAGGCAGGACTGGGTTGGAAGAGGGCCCTGGCACTGTCACTCCTTTGATAATTGCCATGCACATAGAAAGTGGAATTCAAGATAAAATGAGCATCTCTAAGAAGACACCAGCCAGAAAGTTTCTTCCCATTCCATTCCTGCTGTTCCTCAAGATGAATCAGAAAGACCTATGGAGAACAGAGGTACTTGCAGCAAAAGGTACTTTCCTGCAAAACCTTTACCATCCCACGCCCCCAACCCCCAAAAATTCCAGGCTCTAAAGTCAGGTTTCCTCAACACATATCAAGTTCAAGATACTTCTATAGCTCAGTACACATGAGATTTCAGAATACAAATATATATATACAAATATTATATATATGGATGAAATTAGTTATAAATTCATAGTCCCCATTTATTGTTTGCATTGATTGTACTGGAGGCATTAATCTTTCTTTTTTCCAAGTTCTTCTAGTTTTACTGCTTTTCCAGACAGCAAACTCTCCTCTTCATTCCTTATCTTGATCTTGGAATTACTCTTCTCTCTTTTTGGGTTGCCTTCTCGTACTTTCAGGCCACAGTTGCCCTCTCTCTAAGCCTTCATGTCCTCAAAGAGGCAGCATCCTTTTCTAACCAGGCTCCAGGTCCTGTTCAGTGACTTCTGATAAAACATTTAACATTACATTTTAGGGCAATCTGGAATAATTCCATGACCAACCTACTATCATCTAGGCTCATTCTTCTGTATTAGAGCCTTAATCTCTTACTTGTATTTTGGGAAGTGAAAAGGCCTGGGGCAAAAATGGGTAGCTACCTGCAATTCTACTACCAACTTTGAATCTGTTTCAGTAAAAGCTCTAACACATTCTCACTAAAGTACAAATGACTGATATAATTTTAATATAACTTCTCTCACACTTATTTGTATGCACATTCCATTTATTCAAATAAGATTATATTATGTATGAATTATATATTTCATAAAATAACAATAACTTGGTAATGTAGAACAGAGTGATATTATCAGCACCATTTCCAAAATGAGAAAATTGGGGCACAAAGAAACTGCATAGGACTTCTGCTTCCGGCCAAATAGAGTAACAGAGTCCAGGTTTACCCTCCTACCTGAAACAACTAAAACAATGGACAAAACACATGAAGCAATGGTCTTTGGAGATAGTGGTCATTGGGTGACAAAAGACAGTGATCTCTGAGACACAAGAAATACACAGGGTATATCCTATGATTGCCCAAGCTTACTGTATAGAGAGAGTGGGTTACAGGGCAGACATGAGGAAATCTGGTGGAGTCCAGTGGTCTCCCTGACTTAAGGAAATCAAGCTGTGTGACAGAGAATGCTGCAGAGAAGAGAGGTAAAAATTGAGATAATTCTGGAGATCAGCAGAGGAATCCGTTAGAATTTTTAGCTGAGACTGGCCATGGCATGCATGTGTTAACACTACTGGAGGAAAAGGAAAAACCTGCAAGGATTAGAGGGAGCAATCTCTAAAGCTCACACAGGCCAGGAATCATTCCTATTCTCACCAGCCAGACTGAAAACTAAAACCTTCATAATTTATGGGCCACTGGGCCTTGCCTCAGTAAAAGGGAAAAATTAGCTCCAAACTAAGCGTGGCTTACTTCCTGTCTAAAAAAGCTTAAAAGAAATTCGTGAAAGGATCAAATTGTTCCCAATTAACTTGACCATGTCCCAGAACAACTTGAGAATAGAAAAAAAAATATATATATATACACATATATGTATATAAATACAATGAAAGCCAGCATGCAACAAGGTGAAATTCTCAATATATAGAATTCAATTTTTAAAATTACCAAACATGAAATTCCAAGATGGCCAAATAGGAACAGCTCCAGTCTGCAGCTCCCAGCATGATTGACCTAGAAGATGGGGATTTTTGTGTTTCCAACTGAGGCAACTGGTTCATCTCATTGGGACTGGTTGGACAGTGGGTGCAGCCCATGGAGAGTGAGCTGAAGCAGGGCTGGGTGTTGCCTCACCCAGGAAGTAAAAGGGGTCAGGGGATTTCTCTTTCCTAGCCAAGGGAAGCTGTGATAGATTGTACCTGGAAAAACAGAACACTCCCACCCAAATACTGTGCTTTCCCCAAGGTCTTAGCAACCAGCAGACAAGGAAATTCTCTCCTATGCCCATCTCAGTGGTTCGCCAGACCACGAAGCCTTGCTCACTGCTATCTCAGCAAACTGAGATCCTACTGCGAGGTGGTAGCCTGGCTGGGGGAGGGGTATCCAACATTGCTGAGGCTTGAGTAAGTAAACAAAGCAGCCAGGAAGCTCAAACAGGGTGGAGCCCACTGCAGCTCAGCAAGACCTACTGCCTCTAGACTCCACCTCTGCGGGCAGGGCTTAGCTGAAAAAAAGGCAGCAGACAACTTCTGCAGATGTAAATGTCCCTGTCTAACAGCTCTGAAGAGAGCAGTGATTTTCCCAGCATGGCGTTTGAGCTCTGAGAACGGACAGACTGCCTCCTTAAGTGGGTCCCTGACTTCCGTGTAGCCTAACTGGGAGACATCTCCCAGTAAGGGCCAACAGACTCCTCATATAGGACAGTGACCCTCTAGGATGAAGCTTCCAGAGGAAGGATCAGGCAGCAATATTTGCTGTTCTGCAGCCTACGCTGGTGATACCCAGGCAAACAGGGTCTAGAGTGGACCTCCAGCAAATTCCAACAGACCTGCAGCTAAGAGACCTGAATGTTAGAAGGAAAACTAACAAACAGAAAGGAATAGCATCAACAAGTTGGATGGAGAATGACTTTGACAAGTTGACAGTACTAGGCTTCAGAAGGTCGGTAATAACAAACTTCTCTGAGCTAAAGGAGCATGTTCGAATCCATTGCAAGGAAGCTAACAAACCTTGAAAAAAGGTTAGACGAATGACTAACTAGAATAAACAGTGTAGAGAAGACCTTAAATGACCTGATGGAGCTGAAAACCATGGCATGAGAACTTCATGACACATGCACAAGCTTCAATAGCTGATTAGATCAAGTGGAAGAAAGGGTATCAGTGATTGAAGATAAAATTAATGAAATAAAGTGAGAAGACAAGGTTAGAGAAAAAAGAGTAAAAAGAAATGAAGAAAGCCTCCAAGAAATATGGGACTATGTGAAAAGACCAAATCTATGTTTGATTGGTGTACCTGAAAGTGATGGGGAGAATGGAACCAAGTTGGAAAACACTCTTCAGGATATTATCCAGGAGAACTTCCCCAACCTAGCAAGCCAGGCCAACATTCAAATTCAGGAAATACAGAGAACACCACAAAGATACTCCTCGAGAAGAGCAACCCCAAGACACATAACTGTTAGATTCAACAAGGTTGAAATGAAGGAAAAAATGTTAAGGGCAGCCAGAGAGAAAGGTTGAGTTACCCAAAAAGGGAAGCCCATCAGACTAACAGCAGATTTCTCAGCAGAAACCCTACAAGCCAGAAGAAAGTGGGGGCCAATATTCAACATTCTTAAAGAAAAGAATATTTAACCTAGAATTCCATATCCAGCCAAACTAAGCTTCATAAGTGAAGGAGAAATAAAATCCTTTACAGACAAGCAAATGCTAAGAGATTCTGTCACCAGCAGGCCTGCCTTACAAGAGCTCCTGAAGGAAGCACTAAACATGGAAAGGAAAAACCAGTACCAGACACTGCAAAAACATGCAAAATTGTAAAGACCATCAATTCTATGAAGAAACTGCATCAATTAATGGGCAAAACAACCAGCTAACATCATAATGACAAGATCAAATTTGCACATAACAATATTAACCTTAAATGTAAATAGGCTAAATGTCCCTCTTAAAAGACACAGACTGGCAAATTGGATAAAGAGTCAAGACCCATCAGTGTGCTATATTCAGGCAACCCATCTCATGTGCAAAGACACACATAGGCTCAAAATAAAGAGATGGAGGAAGATCTACCAAGAAAATGGAAAGCAAAAATAAAGCAGGGGTTGCAGTCCTAGTCTCTGATAAAACAGACTTTAAACCAACAAAGATTGAAAGAGACAAAGAAGGCCATTACATAACAGTAAAGGGATCAATTCAACAAGAAGAGCCAACTGTCTTAAATATATATGCACCCAGTACAGGAGCACTCAGATTCATAAAGCAAGTCCTTAGAGGCTTACAAAGAGACTTAGACTCCCACACAATAATAATGGGAGACTTTAACACCTCACTGTCAATATTAGGCAGATCAGTAAGACAGAAGATTAACAAGGATATCCAAGACTTACACCCAACTCTGCACCAAGCAGACCTAATAGACATGTATAGAACCCTCTACCCGAAATCAACAGAATATACATTCTTCTCAGCACCACATCACACTTATTCTAACATTGACCACATAATTGGAAGTAAAGCACTCCTCAGCAAATGTAAAAGAACAGAAATCATAACAAACTGTCTCTCAATCAAATTAGAACTCAGGATTAAGAAACTCAATCAAAACCACACAACTACATGGAAACTGAACAACTTGCTCCTGAATGACTACTGGGTAAATAATGAAATGAAGGCAGAAATAAAGATGTTCTTTGAAACCAATGAGAACAAAGACACAACATACCAAAATCTCTGGGACACATTTAAAGCAGCGTGTAGAGGGAAATTTATAGCACTAAATGCCCCCAAGAGAAAGCAGGAAAGATCTAAAATCAACATCCTAACATCACAATTAAAAGAACTAGAGAAGCAAGAGCAAACAAATTCAAAAGCTAGCAGAAGGCAAGAAATAACTAAGATTAGAGCAGAACTGAAAGAAAGAGAGACACAAAAGACCCTTCAAAAAATCAATGAATCCAGGAGCTGTTTTTTTGAAAAGATCAACAAAATTAATAGATTGCTAGGAAGACTAATAGAGAAGAAAACAGAAAACAATCAAATAGATGCAATAAAAAATGATAAAGGGGATATCACCACCAATCCCACAGAAATACAAACTACTATCAGAAAATACTATAAACACCTCTACGCAAATAAACTAGAAAATCTAGAAGAAATGGATAAATTCGCCAGGCGCGGTGGCTCAAGCCTGTAATCCCAGCACTTTGGGGGGCTGAGATGGGCAGATTACTAGGTCAGGAGATCGAGACCATCCTGGCTAACACGATGAAACCCCGTCTCTACTAAAAAAATACAAAAAATTAGCCGGGCGTGGTGGCGGGTGCCTGTAGTCCCAGCTACTCGGGAGGCTGAGGCAGGAGAATGGCATAAACCCGGGAGGTGGAGCTTGCAGTGAGCTGTGATCCGGCCACTGCACTCCAGCCTGGGTGACAGAGTGAGACTCTGTCTCAAAAAAAAAAAAAAAAGAATAATTTCCTGGACACATACACCCTCCTAAGGCTAAACCAGGAAGAAGTTGAATCTCTGAATAGGCCAATAACAGGCTCTGAAATTAAGGCAATAACTAATAGCCTATCAACCAACAAAGGGCCAGGACCAGATGGATTCACAGCTGCATTCTATCAGAGGTACAAAGAGGAGTTGGTACGATTCCTTCTGAAACTATTCCAATCAAAAGAAAAAGAAGGAATCCTCCCTAACTCATTGTATGAGGCCAACATCATCCTGATACCAAAGCCTGGTAGAGACACAACAAAAAAAGAGAATTTTAGACCAATATCCCTGATGAACATCAATGTGAAAATCCTCAATAAAATACTGGCAAACCGAATCCAGCAGCACATCAAAAAGCTTATCCACTACGATCAAGTCGGCTTAATCTCTGGGATGCAAGGCTGGTTCAACATACACAAATCAATAAACAAAATCCATCACATAAACAGAAACAATGACAAAAACCACATGATTATCTCAATAGATGCAGAAAAGGCCTTCAACAAAATTCAACAGCCCTTCATGTTAAAAACTCTCAATAAACTAGGTATTGATGGAACATATCTCAAAATAATAAGAGCTATTTATGACAAACTCACAGCCAATATCATACTGAATGGGCAAAAACTGGAAGCATTCCCTTTGAAAACTGGCACAAGACAAGGATGCCCTCGCTCACCACTCCTATTCAACATAGAATTGGAAGTTCTGGCCAGGGCAATCAGGAAAGAGAAAGAAATAAAGGGTATTCAATTAGGAAAAGAGGAAGTCAAATTGTTTCTGTTTGCAGATGACATGATTGTATATTTAGCAAACCCCATCCTCTCAGCCCAAAATCTCCTTAAGCTGATAAGCAACTTCAGCAAAGTGATACAAGATCAATGTGCAAAAATCACAAGCATTCCTATACACCAATAACAGACAAACAGAGAGCCAAATCACGAATGAACTCCCATTCACAATTGCTACAAAGAGAATAAAATACCTAGGAATCCAACTTACAAGGGATATGAAGGACTTCTTCAAGGAGAACTACAAACGACTGCTCAACAAAATAAAAGGACACAAACAAATGGAAGAACGTTCCATACTCACAGACAGGAAGACTCAATCTCGTGAAAATAGCCATACTTCCTGAGGTAATTTATAGATTCAATGCCATCCCCATCAAGCTACCAATGATTTTCTTCACAGAATTGGAAAAAACTACTTTAAAGTTCATATGGAACCGAAAAAGAGCCCGCATTGCCAAGACAATCCTAAGCCAAAAGAACAAAGCTGGAGGCATCACGCTACCTAACTTCAAACTATACTACAAGGCTACAATAACCAAAACAGCATGGTACTGGTACCAAAATGGAGATATAGACCAAGGGAACAGAACAGAGGCCTCAGAAATAACACCACACATCTACAACCATGTGATTTTTCACAAACCTGACAAAAACAAGAAATGGGGAAAGGATTCCCTACTTAATAAATGGTGCGAGGAAAACTGGCTAGCCATATGTAGAAAGCTGCAACTGGATCCCTTCCTTACACCTTATACAAAAATTAATTCAGGATTAAATACTTAAATGTTAGACCTAAAACCATTAAAAACCCTAGAAGAAAACCTACGCAATACCATTCAGGACATAAGCATGGGCAAGCACTTCATGACTAAAACACCAAAGCAATGGCAACAAAAGCCAAAATAGACAAATGGGATCTAATTAAACTAAAGAGCCTCAGCACAGCAAAAGGAACTATCATCAGAGTGAACAGGCAAAGTACAGAATGGGAGAAAATCTTTGCAATCTACCCATCTGACAAAGGGCTAATATCCAGAGTCTACAAAGAACTCAAACAAATTTACAAGAAAAAAACAAACAACCCCATCAAAAAGTGGGCAAATTATATGAACAGACACTTCTCAAAAGAAGACATCTGTGCAGCCAACAGACACATGAAAAAATGCTCATCATCACTGGCCATCAGAGAAATGCAAATCAAAACCACAATGAGATCGTGTCTCACATCAGTTGGAATGGCAATCATTAAAGAGTCAGGAAACAACAGATGCTGGAGAGGATGTGGAGAAATAGGAACTCTTTTACACTGTTGGTGGGAGTGTAAAGAAGTTCAACCATTGTGGAAGACAGTGTGGCAATCCCTCAAGGATCTAGAACTAAAAATGCCATTTGACCCAGCAATCCCATTACTGAATATATACCCAAAGGATTATAAATCATGCTACTATAAAGACACATACCTTCATATGTTTATTGATGTTTATTGCAACACTATTCACAATAGCAAAGACTTGGAACCAACCCAAATGCCCATCAATGATGGACTGGATTAAGAAAACGTGGCACATATACACCATGGAATACTATGCAGCCATAAAAAAGGATGAGTTCATGTCCTTTCAGGGACATGGATGAAGCTGGAAACCATCATTCTCAGCAAACTATCACAAGGACAGAAAACCAAACACCGCATGTTCTCACTCATAGGTGGGAATTGAACAATGAGATCACTTGGACACAGGGTGGGGAACATCACACACTGGAGCCTGTCGGTGGGGTGGGGGCCTGGGGGAGGGATAGCATTAGAAGAAATACCTAATGTAAATGATGAGTTGATGGGTGCAGCAAACCAACATGGCACATGTATACCTATGTAACAAACCTGCACGTTGTGCACCACATGTACCCTAGAACTTAAAGTATAATAATAATAATAATAATAATAATAATAAATTTACCAAACATGCAAAGAAGCAGGAACATGTGACCCGTAATGAAGAGAAAAAAATCAATAGACGGAAATCAACCCAGAACTTGACACAGATGACAGAATGAGTAGGCAAGAACAAAAAAACTATTATGATAACCATATTTCATATATTTAAAATACTAAAAGGAATATTGGGCCAGGCGCAGTGGCTCAGGCCTGTAATCCCAGCACTTTGGGAAGCCGAGGCGTGTGGATCATATGAGGTCAGGGGTTCGAGACCAGCCTAGCCAACTTGGCAAAACCCCACCTCTACTAAAAATACAAAAAATTAGCCGGTTGTGGTGTTGGGCGCCTGTAATCCCAGCTACTCGGGGGGCTGAGGCTGGAGAATCACTTGAACCTGGGAGGCAGAGGTTGTAGTGAGCCAAGATTGCACCACTGCACTCCAGCTCCAGCCTGGGCGACAAGAGCAGAACTCTGTCTCAAAAAAAAAAAAAACAAAAAGAAATATTGAACATGTTAAGTACAGACATGAAAGATATATAAAACTTCTAGAGATGGAAGTAACAATGCCTGTGATGAAAAAAATCACTGGATGGGGGATAACAGCAGATTAGACATTATGGAAGAAAAGGCTGGTGAACTTTAAGATATATTAATATAAATGACCCAAAATGAAACACTTCGAAAAAATGATGAGAAAAAGTAAACAGAGGATCAGTGAGTTGCTGGAAAATATCAAGTGGCCTAATATCAATGCAATTGGAGTCCCCAAAAGAGGTCAGGGTACAAAGTAGGAGAAAAAAAATTTGAAGTAACAATAGTCAAAAGTTTTTCAAGTTTGTTGAAAATTGTAAATCAACAAATTCAGAATCTCAGTAAACCCCGAGCATAAAATATAGGAAAAAAGACACCAAGTATCACATAATAAAATTGCTAAAAACAAAACAAAAATTCAAACAGGGACAAAGAAAAAATCTTAAAAGCAGCCAGGGACCAAAAACAAAACAAAACAAAACAAAACAAAAAAACATGGTAAAGATAGAAGAATAAAGATAAGAATGATTGCAGATTTCTCATCAATGCAAGCCAGAGGAAAGTGGAGCAACATCCTTAAAGTACTGAAAAGGGAAAAAAATCTATCAACAAATATTCTATAACCAGCAAAAACACCTTTCAAAAATAAAGATAACTTTTTCAAACTACAAATACTGAAGGAATTAATCACCAGCATACTTTCACTATTTAAAAAAATCTTAAAGGAAGCCCTTCAGCAAAGTAAAATGATACCAAATGGAGATCTAGATCCACACAAAGAAATGAAGAGTCCCGGGAATGCTATCTATGTGAGCAAATACAAAGATGACTTGCCCAAAGTCAGAAAGTGGTAGAGCTGGGACTTGAGTGCAGGGCTTTTGACACCAAGGTCAATCTTAACCCACTACACTGCAGCTGCATGTAACTCTGCCATTAATTTAAATTAACAAACACTGATTACATTCTTATTCTATACAAAGTTGGTACAACATTGGTAGTGTTGCAGGGGAAATCTAAGAGTAAATGAAGTACATGCACTGCTCTCAAAGGAGCTTGTCTTCTATTTGGAGAATCAGAGATAAAAAGGAAAGGGAAGTTTAGGGAAGAGTGTGGGAAGTTCTGAATATGTCCTGAGAGTGCAACTCTACCATCAAAATTAGAATGCTGATAAAGTGAGTCCACTTTCAAATCGAGAGCAGGGTCATTTCATCCATTAAGGATTACAGGTCCAAGAGCCCAAGATCTGTGATGATCTTAAAACACTACTCATTGACAATTCAAGCTGATTCTGGCATTAGAAGATTTAAATAAAAACACAATACCTATTCTTTCATTTGACAGACATTTATTGCCATGGGCTGTAAAGAATGCTGAGAATGTAAAAACTGGAACAAGGCACAGTGTTACTACCATCAGTATTATCAAGCATCAACAAAGTGGAATGGGCCACATGTCAGTTGGTTAGTTCAGAGGAGGGCTAGATCACTGGCGGCTAGCATTCCTGGAAGGCTTTATGAGCTGAGCCTTAAGAAGGATAGACTAGAACAGGCAGTGAAGCAGGATGTACTGGTCCAGGGAGTTCTGAGCACAAGTGTGGAAGCAACAATGTGCATAGGAGATTGGTGGAAGTGAAGAGAAGGACCCTAGTGTGCCTGTTGAAAAAGGAAAGAAAGGAGAGTAGTTTGAAAGAGTAGGCTATGGAGAAGCTTTTAATGTAGAGATTGACAGGGGGCTCAGGCTATTAATAGGCAAAGAAAAGACAAACTGATGGGTAAATTCTAGAATCAAATCCAAGATTACATATTCATTGGTAACTTGCTTCAACTATAACCAGTTATTAGACAATGTATAATCTATATAGTAAGCAATATGTTTTTTATTCTGCAGAGGGCAAACAGGGACTCTAAGGAAATTAGATTGGCAGGTAAGGTATAAATTAGCAATCTAGTAATCAGAAGCCATCCCAATGACTTGACTCCATGTTGACTTACAGACTGAGATGTTATCCATTCAGTTAGGCCACAGTGGCTATATGATCTTTGATCAATCGCTTCTCCTCTATGTGTCTCAATGTCTTCATCTGAAAAATAGAGTTGTTGTAAACATGTCCTGAAAAAAAAATAGATGTGAAAATGCTTTGAAAACATAGTTCCTAAACAACTGTTATTTGTTATTATTATACAGTAATGAGGACTAAGAGACATGATTCCACACCCATTTATTCTTCTGTATAAGTTTGAAGAGTATATGCTTGATATAAAGAAGGCAAACATACTCAAAGATGACCATTTTTTCTATTATTATACACCATTGTCATTGAACCTGTTTTTCTTGCAGTCATTTTATGTATTGATCTTTCCTTTGCTACAGTGTCTCTTCTTGCTTCGTCCAGCTATACAAGATTATAAAATATACATCGAATGCAAGTCAAACAAATGAAAGAGTTGAAGTGTGTGGTATGAACATTTATTTAACTATTTGTTTATTCACACTAATTGTTCAATTGAAATAGTCCAGAAATTATGCAAATAAGAAAAAAAAATCTACATCCTTAAGGAGCTCACAGTAGGAGGGTCACATAGTCATGTAAATAAACACTATCACAAAAGAATGTAAAAGGGCTTTGGAGGAGGGTGCTCCCAGATGCTCTAACAGAAATCAGATTGGCTGGGAGGCAGGGCTGGGCTGAGGAAGCTGCCAAAGCCAGGGACCACTGGAGCAATCTGGTAAGTAAATCAGGCTTTGTGCAGAGGGAATGAGATGCCTAAAAGGATCAAAACATGACAAGCCATAACATATCCAGGAAACTGCAATAAGATTAGTAATTTCAGAGTATAGGTTATAAGGGAGTAGTGATGATGTCCATACAGGATAATGGACATCAGCCTGGTCAAGAAGAGCTGTGCAAAGGAGTATGCACAATCAAGGGGAAAAAAAGTGCAGCAGTGAAGGAATAGATTGTACAATAAGGTGGTGAGGTTTCATCTATGATATGTAAGAGAGATTCCAGGTGTGGATGTGTTTACAGTCATTCGATTATTATATATTGAGGAACTTTTTATCCTATTTGTATTGTGTGGTCCTTTTACTTCTCTTACTGGCCATCCCTACTGAACGTCTTTTGACCATTTCAATGTCAATTACCTTTGTAACAAGAGTAGGATGGGGAAAAAGATCAATTAACTTTGAACATATTACTCTAATAAGCATGTGAACAAGTGAAATAGCTCTACCACTGGTCCTCCAAATGAATCATGTGAGGGGGTAGACCAAATAGAATTATGTACGTGAAGGCAATTTGTGTGCACCAGTGCCCAACAAGGGCTAGCTGTTATTATGTATGTTTTGTGTCTAGCTGCTTTCAACAAAGAAATGATAACATAGGCAGCATTTTCAATCCACTTAATACTCAAAGAACTATTACCAATAAATCTGGCAGCACCATTTAGGGAAGTAGGAAATTCACTAAAAAATCAGAAGCATTGGTTTGTGAATGGCTCTAGAATGGAATGGTGTAAATAGTCATGAGTTTGGTGTAGAAGCAGAGCAGAGACAAAGAGAGAGCTTGCAAGTTAGCATCTTACCCAAACCCTGGAGTCCATAAATAATTACCCAGAGAGTGGAAAAACTGGTTTGTTGAAGTTTGGAGGACATCAGTAATGCTCTGTTTCTCCAGTGATCCCTTCCCTCAGGGGAACTGGCAGTGCTTGGCAAGCAGCCTCATTACTCACAACCCTGCTCCTGCTGGGCTGGCAAGATCTGGAGATATCATTAAACACATATAGCGGGTAGTCTTCCCCAGGCCACTCCAAGAAATCAGGTCCATTCAACAGTCAGTAAACATTTATAGAGTCTATATATGCTTCACACATAGTAAGTGCTCAATAAATGCTAGCCTTAGTTATTATGGCTCAGTGTCTAGCATATGATAGGTACCATGATTGTTTATCATGGAAGGGATCTAGAAATAGTTACCATGTCCCTGGGCCAAAACTTCTGCCACTCCATGTTCCTTCTAGGTCCTTCTAGGCCCTGCTAGATTCCTTCTAGCTGATAGTGCTGGCTGATCACTAACCCTGTTCCTCTCCAGGGCACACTACCCTGTGGGCACAGATAGATCACATTTTCTACCCTTCCTTGGTGTTAGGTATTGTCACATGACTAAATTCTAGCCAATAGGGTGTAAGCAGAACTGATGAGGGCCAGTTCTAGTCCTGGCTCTTAAAACCTCTGTCATAGTTTACATTTCCTGTAATGATACAGTAAGATTCTGCAAGACCAACTCCTTCATACAAAACACCTATCAAATCTGGACATAAGGCAAAAAGCAATAATGAATGTACTGGAAAGTACTAGATAGAGAAGAGTACACTCTTTGCTCATATCCAAAATATTTAAAGAACTCTTACAACTCAGTAATAAGACAGACAACCCTATTTTTGAAATGGGCAAAATATTTGAACAGGCATGTCACAGAATAAAATATACAAATAGCCAATAAACATGTGAAAAGATGCTCACCTCACTAGTTAGGATCATGCAAATGAGAAATAAGATTCTACTACACATACACTGATATGGCTAAAATTAACAACACTGACAATGCCAAGCATTGAAAAAATTTGGAACAACTGGAACTCCCAGATATTGCTGGTGACAGTGCAAGATGGTCAGCAATTTTGGTAAATAGTAAGGCAGTATCTTACGAAGTTAAACATCCACTTGTCATACAACCCAGTAATTCCACTTGTAGATGTGAGAGAAGTTAAAGTATATGTACACAAAAGGGCATATATGCAAATCATAGCACCATTATTCATAATAGCTAATACCTAGGGCTTATCCAAACATCAAAAAACAGTGAATGAATAAACAAATCATTGTGTATCCATACGATGAAATAATACACAGCAACAAAAATCAATGAAGAACTAATACAATAATCAACATGGATTATGCTAAACAAAGGAAGCATAACACAAAATAATACATCTTGTGTTCCATTTGTATAAGATTAGAGAACAGGCAAAGTTTATCTGTATTGACAGAAAGTTGCCTGGGGCTAGGGGTTTGTAAGAGGGGATCAGATGTAAAAAGGCAACAGGAAATTTTTAGGATGTTAGAAAGCCTATATTTTTATTTTCACGGTGGTTATACAACTATACACAATTAGCAAAAGCAAATCAAACTGTACCATTAAAATCGGTGAATTTAACTTAAAAAACTCTCACACAAACCCGTCTCTCCTACTCATCTGCTGGCTGATTATGGTGCCCGGAGAAACCTTGAAAACCGTGTGCTGATGATGGTGGCTCCCCCATCCCCTGGGTCTCTTAATGAATGTGTGGGGCAGAGCTCTCCCCAACATTGCTGATAAAAAGCCCCACACCGGACTGGTATATGGCTGAGAAATAAATGGTTAGAGTTTTGTGCTCTTGAAATCTGGGAGGTTACAGAACCAAGAATTCCCTTAACTAATATATATGTCTCCAAAATAAAACACACAATCAAGACCACCTAATTTGTCCTTGCTCAACTCACATTATTTAACTAGAGATAAATCAGTGATAACATAAATGTCCAAATTAAGAGAACAATTAGGTAAATTATGGCATATCCATCCTATATAATATTTATTATATAACCATTTACTTAATAATTATGAGAACTCTCTAGTGACCTGCAAACACACTCACAATGTGAAATGAACAAAGCAAAACTCAGAATTCTATCTTTGCTGTTGTATTAGGATGCTCAGACACCTCAAACTGCGTTCACACAAGACTTTGAGCATATTTAGGCCTGTCTGAAGAGACCTACCTGGCATATGTTTGCAGGTGGTAATGAGGAACCTATTGAGCAAAAATTCATTATAAGGAAAAGAGAATCAAGTATTATAAGCTCAGCTTAGGAATAGAATCAGCAAAAAAAAAGAATAGGTGGTCCTAAAAAGACTGTCAGCCATTTAATTTTCTCTCCCTCAAACTGTGGACTCACAGATGCTCAAAGGAGTATGGGCTGCAGTAAAAAGCCTGTAAAAACCACAAGGGCAGTTCCATTAAAATCTCCACGTTTGCACTGCTTGATAGCCCATGTCCCTGATTCCAACACAGTGGACTTGCTGATCACAAGCAAGCTAACCAAGGAGTCAAACCAGCCTTTGCTGGCTGCTGGAAGAAGAATGGAAGAGGGCATAACACTAGGGCAGAGGAACTGGGCAGCTTTTGAAGTTTCTGCAGCAGCACCAGCAACAGGAGACATGCTGAAAGGGAGATGCTAAAAACGAGAGGAAAATCAGAAATGACACATGATAGCTGAGAGGATTAGTTCCTGAGAATTCAAAAACTAGTTAGGAAGGATGTGAGGAGAACTGGAATTTCTGCAGAATGAGTAGGGCTAGAATCAGAGAAACATTGTCTGATTATTGCTAGTGTGACCTGATGTCTACCCCCAGGCTGGCCTAGCCCATATACACATAAAATCTGTCTGTGCTGTTTTGCGTGCATGAGTTCTTTTCATTATGTGTTTGAAAAATACAGACAAACATATAAAGCGTAAAACAGACCATATAAAAATTAAAACAGGCCAGGGTGCAGTAGCTCATGCCTATAATCCCAACATTTTGGAAGGACAGACTGGAGGACTGCTTGAGGTCAGGAGCTCAAGACCAGCCTGCACAACATAGTGAGACCTCATCTGCAAAAAATAAAAAAGTTAGCCAGTATGTGAGCATGAGCCTATAGTCCCAGCTACTCGGGAAGCTGAGGCAAGAGGATCATTTGAACCCAGGAGACTGAGGCTGCAGTGAGCTGTGATTGTACCACTGCACTCCAGCTTGGGTGACAGAGTGAAACCCTGTCTTGAAGAAAAAAATTTAAAACATTGTAAGATGGTAGCATTATAGATAATTTTTTCTTTTGTTTTGATTTCTGTACATGTTATCATTGCTTTTTGCAGCTCACTGCAGCTTCAACCTCCAGGGCTCAAGCAAGCCTCCTGAGTAGCTGGGACCACAGAGGTGCACCACCATGCCCAGCTAATTTTTTAAGGTTTTTTTTTTTTTTTTTTTGTAGAGACAGAGTTTCACCATGTTGCCCAGACTGGTCTTGAATTTTTGTGCTCCAGGGATCCTCCTGCCTCTGCCTCCCAGGATTATAGGTGTGAGCCACCGTGCCCAGCCTCATTGTTTTAATAGAACCAAATGTGATACAGAATTCAATCCTCCAGTTATTTGTTCTATAATTACTGAATAATTGATTCCTTCTGTTTTCTGCTCTCATAGCATAGGCATTACAAGAACAGGAAGAATAAGACATTGGGATCTCTTATGTTCTACAATAAACATAGATCTATTACAAAGAATATTTTGGGGTTCAACAAAGGCTTATTTTTATATTTTTTTTGTATCCTGTATATCATCTCAGCAGCAATTTACCATTCTCCTGAAGTTTGATTATGGCCCTTTTTATAGAAATAAATCTGATGCATCGAATAAAGGAAACTTTTCATTGGCCAGCAGGGACATTGTGAGTAAGCAAAGCTTAGAATTTATTACATATCATTTCCAGTGTGTCTTGAAGCCCTGGCTCACCAGTGACTTACCTTGATGAACAACTAACGTGAATCTGTTCACTCAGAGGGAAGGAAAGGCTCTCACAACCTTTAGAGATGCCATATGTTTATAGCCAATCCTATTTAGATGAAGTCTCAGAAAAGAATTCCCTGACCATTCATTCATTCATTGGGCATTTATTCATTCATTCATCCAACCCATATTTCTGGGCCTGACATTCTGTTAGATGCTGGGGATAAACAGCTCCACAAAGTAAATGTTCTGAGGAAACATACAGAAATAACTAGGTATCCAAAGTATTTCATGTGTGTTGTGGAACATAGTTGAGAGAGACATTAACTTTCCCTAGGGGAAAACAAAGGACAGTGGTCTGTCTTCCACAAGGCTCACCAGTTTTCTGGGCTACAATATCTGTTCTTATTGCCCATCCCTGACTGCTAGGATGATGCTATATATTTAAGGTCATTTTATGGCTGCATCCATGTCCAGGTATCAGTGGTTTATATTATTTACTAATCAAATATAGTACTTAAAAAATTGGGGTCAGGCACGGTGGCTCACGCCTGTAATCCCAGCACTTTGGGAGGCCGAGGTGGGTGGATCACAAGGTCAGGAGATCGAGACCATCCTGGCTAACACAGTGAAACCCTGTCTCTACTAAAAACACAAAAAATTAGCCAGGCATGGTGGTGGGCGCCTGTAGTCCCAGCTACTCAGGAGGCTGAGGCAGGAGAATGGCGTGAACCCGGGAGGTGGAGCTTGCAGTGAGCCAAGATTGCACCACTGCACTCCAGCCAAGGCGACAGAGCGAGACTCTGTCTCAAAATAAATAAATAAATAAATAAATAGATAATAATAATAAAATTGAAGATTTTTTCTTACACACACAGTGATCTCGCCACAAGCAGTCTTAAGTTGGTAGGCAGCCCTACTCCATGAGGTAATACAAGACTCATGTCTTTCCACCTTACTGTTGCACCATCTCCTTTAGTACCACCGTTACTTTTATAATTAAAATTGCTTTTGCTGGAAGAATTTATTGTTCTTTCCCAAACAATACCCATTTTTTCCAACACAAATACACTAAAAGTATATGTTAGAAAAGAACAGTGGAGGCAGGCACAGTGGTGTGCACTTGTAACCCCAGCTACTTGAGAGGCTAAGGCAGGAGGATCACTCGAGCCGAGGAGTTTGAGGCTACAGTGAGCTTTGATCATGCCATGGTACTGTAGCCTGGACAACAGAGTGAGACCCCTATCTCTAAAATAAAATAGGAAAGAACAGTGGAAAGATACTAAACGTGTTTATTTTCCTTCAAAATAAGGGTATAAGAACAATAGATTATTTTTGATCTTAAAGGGGACTTAGAGTCTGTGATGGTTCATTCTTTGTGTTAACTTGGAGGATGTTATTGGATGAGATTAACATTTAAAACCTGGAGTGTGTTTATGGATAAGATTAACATTTACATCTGTGAATTTTTGAGTAAGCGCATTGCCCTCTGTAATGTGGATGAGCCTCATCCAATCAGTTGAAGCCAAATAGAACACAAAGGCTGGCCTCCCTGAGCAAGCAAGAATTCCCCAGCACACTGCCTTCCAGCTTCATCTGTACCACCGGGTCTCCTGGGTCTCTACCTTGTCAGCCACTCTGCAGATTTTGGACTTGCCAGTCTCTATAATCACATGAGCAATTCCTTATAATAATCTCTTTCTATATGTATATATTCACATCTTATTGGTTCTGCTTCTCTGGAGAACCTTGACTAATACCAAATCCAATGCTATTCTGTTTAACAACATGCTATTTAACACAGAATCATTGAATCAAAGTCCTTTTCTTATTGACAGGGAATACAAACAGGAACTGAACATTGTTCTAGACCTGGAGATACTGAGATCAAGTGGGATTAAATGGTATTTGGATAAATCTGGTGTTTCTTTTTTGCAGGTCTAAAATGTGGCAGGTCCAAGTGGATTGTACTGCGTGAGATAAATAGCATTAATTCCATTACCTTATGAATTTTCCTAGACAGTTGATTCTACCCATTGATGTATTGACTGTAATTCTTCACTCTTGGGCACACTTTTGAATTCCAGAAAAGCAAGACTCAACTATATTAGGGCCAAGTCTCAACAGGAGCCTGAGTCTTGTGGTTATCACCTCTTGGCACTCTAGCACTATTCCATTCTGGACAATTTCCTTACTACCTCCTTGTCCACAGAGATTTCACTTGAGACTCAGGATTCATATTGAGGTGGCCTGAATCATAAAATGTTTTCAATCACCATTTATATTTCAACATATAGTGTTTATTATATTCCAAGCATTGTCACAAGCACTTCTACAGAATTTATTCATTACTCCTAAGAACCCTAGGAGGTGTGTTCTATTATTAGCATCCATAACATAATATAAATTATATTCAATCTCTAAATGAGTAATACAGAGATTTAAAGACAATTTAAAGAGATTTAAAAAGCCAATTTTAGGCAGCTGACCTCATAGCAGTGATGAGATTCGAATCCAGGCAGCCTGGCTCCAAATTCAGTTATAACCACCATACTCTGTTGTCTTTCTACTTGCTTTAAGGTAAACAAGAAAATATCCCTAGACTATCTGCCTCTGGCCCAGGAAATGTTCAGCACTGACTTCTCATATTAATTGTTATTTAAAATATTACCAAAGATGAGGATGCTGATGGCATCCCTCTTGTTTCCCACCTGGCTCTCTACCACCTGAAGACCTCTAAAACCCCCTACTAGATCCATTTGGTCCCCACTTGTAGGTTCAGCTCATCTTGATTCAGAGATGAATTGATCCCTAAGAAGTGTGTTAAGAACTATAGGGTCAAAGCTCATTGACTTCGAATCAAGCCACCTTACTGCTAGCTCAGCTTAGATGTACTTTGTTTATGGATTATTTCCTTGTGTTATTTTAAATTTTACTTATGTATTTATTCATTTATCGAGATGGGTTTGCGCTGTGTTGCACAGACTAGTTTTGAACACCTGGGCTCAAGCAATCTTCCTACCTCAGCCTCCCATGTAGCTGGGGTTACAGGCATTTGCCACCGTGCCCATCTTCCTTATCTTAAATACAATGCTTGTACCACAACATTGGTAACTGGGTGCCCGCTTTTCCCTTGTGTCAATTTCCTACTTTGACTCCTGGCTTCAAACTCTATTTCCTGTCTTGCTCTTCCCAATTCTAGAGATTAAAGTCCTGGCCCTGAACTGCAGTCCTCTGGCTAGATTCTTGCTTCTAGCCATCTCTAATGCCACCTGCTATCCTGCTTGGCTTTTTGGGGGTTCTGCACTGCCCACGTGCCTGGTTATTTATTTCCTGCATCTCCCTGGACATCGTTGTGTTACCTACTACTGGAGCCAGTCCCAACTTGATAGAATGATCAGGCTTGGAGGTTTTAGCCTTCTCTTGGTTGATCCATCACCAATGCCAAAAGAACCCTGGTTCTGACCCTAAGCCCAGTCCTAATCCAGTTGAAGACAGAGACATACAGATGAATGGAGGAGATGGCAATCAAGCAAAAAGTTAGAGGTGGGAACACTGAGTAATCAGTTATGATCTTAGTAAGCACAGAGAAGCTGTGAGATCATTTTAAAAACGTATTTGGTCTTCTTCCTGGGTTCTTGGCACAGAGCTCCTAAAATGCTTTGAATTTCATGAATGATAGGATTACCTTTTGTTATTCATAATGAGCCCTGTTAGATCACACTGAAGCTTGTGTTAACAAGGTAACTTAAGATGGGGTCCCTAGATAGCTTCAGAACAGGATGGTCACTAAAAAGACCAAGTGATTGGAGGGTTGGAACTTTCAGCCCCACCCTCTGACCTCTAGGAAGTGGTATTATACAGATTTGAGCTCTATAAACTCTTGAACAACAGATTCAGAGAGCTACTAGGTGCTGGGAGGTGACACACCCAGAGAGGGCACTGAAGCTCTGTGCCACCCTCATCCTACCCCCCCCATTCCTTGCCCTCTGCGTCTCTTCCATTTGGCTGTTCCTGAGTTGTATCCTTTATAATAAGTCACTAAATGTAAGTAAACTGTTTTTCTGAGTTCTGTGAGCTCTTCTAGCCAATTATTGAACTTGAGGAGGGGATCCTGGGAATCCTTGATTTATAGCTGGTAGGTCAGAAGTATGGGTGGCCTGGCCCAGATGAGACTGACATTTGAAGTGAGGGAAGTCTGATAGGACTGAGCCCTTAATCTGTGGGATCTGCACTAACTCCAGATAGTGTCATAATTCAATTTTTGGATACCTGTTGTAAGTAGTTAGACAGGTGTGACTGGGGCAGGAAACGGCTCTCCTCCACCCACCAGGAATGTCAGGTGTCTCTCTAAGTGATAAACTGGCAGCCAGCCTCTGGAGAGAGGTCATTTCTTGATGGTCCACAACCGTTGCACTAAAGTGTTGACTGACTGCAGACGCCAAGAGAGGCAACTTCCCAGGCATGTGCATTAAGAGACAAAATGGTGGAATATGACCTTCTGGGGGCACTCCACAGGAGAAAGGAAGAAAGCCTCAGACGGGCATGCGTACAACTTCCTAAACACACTGCATGTGCTCACTTCCCAAGGGTAAGGAGGGCACTGTGCATGCAGGCAATCCAACCTAAGGGAAGAATCATGGAAAGGGGGCGCAAGATGCCAGAGTTTGCTGGCCTATAAAGTCCTAGGATGATTGTTAAACGGGGCACTCGACCTTCTCAGTGCCCACTTGCATCTCTTCCAAAAGCACTTTCTTTCCTTTCCTACTCTAAAGCTTTTTAATGAACTTCCACTCCTACAATGAAACTTGCCTCAATCTTTTTCCTGCCTTATGCCCCTCAGTTGAATTCTTTCTTCTGAGGAGGCAAGAATTGAGGTTGCTGCAGAGACATATGAATTTGCCACTGATAACCGGGATATCTTCCACTGGTAACATACCCAGTTGATATCAGAGAATTGATGAGCATCAGAAACCACCCCAGAGAAGCTATACATGGTAAGGGCCCTAAATTCCCAAGCGAGCATAAAAAGGGTATCTTAGAGTTTTGGTTCAGTTCTACTGGAAGGTGTGATGTACTGAGAAAGAGCTTATGGTCAACAAGCCACCTTCAAATCAAACAAGACCTACAGGCTCTGAGCAGTTGCCTTGCCCCTCACTGATATAACAGGAGTTCTTACCTGGGGCCCAGGTATGCCTAAGGGTCTATGCACAGACTTTGGGAAACTGTTTGCTTATGAGTGTTTTTTTCTTGAGGGAAGGCTGAGTTGCTTAGATCAGATTCTCATAGGAGCTTGTGTCTGACAACTCTAGAAACTTTCCCATAACTGTCAGCAAGGCTAAGTTAAGGGGCCAAACATTTTACATATATATAAGTATGTGTATATTGGGGTTGAATGTAGACCCCAATGTATTAAATCCCTCATAATTATAGATTCAACACAACCCATATTCACAATCTATTATATAATATATTAGGATGTACATTCAAAGCTGTTCTTTTTAAAGCCCAACTGGCAATGCGATTCACTACCTTCAGCATGTAGTGCTTGATTGGAATGAGTTTAATCAGTTTGAGAGCATCATAGACTTTTTAAGTTAATGAAAACAGAAAGTTTGGAAAAAGACAACACCACAGGGAAATGATCAGAATGCAGAGGTCGATCTAGTTTTGATGCATAAAACAAAACATGCTGCAGAGATTTGTAGCAGAAAGAAGCACAGGAAATAGCTGTATTCAGGTGACTTTCGGGTGGGAGTGGGGGCTGCTCCGGTAGATACCTTACCTAAAGAGAAGTTTCGTTCTTTTTCCTAAAGATAAACTGATGAATCTGAAACTTCAAAGAAAGAACACTCCTGACCCTGTGGTTCCTGCTGACCTAGGATCAGCAATTGACCCGATTTAAAAATTAGCCATGTAGAAATGTGGGCAGAGGTCAGAGTCACAGTGTGGCAGAAACATTGGGAAGAAGCTTAGAAATCTGTTTTTAATTTTTTACTTTTTTAAATTCTTGAGACAGAGTCTCATTCTATCACTTACACTGGAGTGCGGTGCCAAGAATACAGCTCACTGAAGCCTCAACCTTCTGGGTTAACCAATCCTCTCACCTCAGCCTCCCAAGTAGCTGGGACTGCAGAGCCATGCCAATACACCCAGCTAATTTTTTAAATTTTGTAAAGACGGGGTCTTGCTATGTTGCCCAGGCTGGTACCAAAGTCCTGGGCTCAAGTAATCCTCCTACTCTGGCCTCCCAAGGTGCTGGGATTATAGGCATCAGCCACCACACTCAGTCCAGGGAGCCTCTTTGATGGGTCACTAATTGTTGGCCATAAACACAAGTGCTTTTTGGCCCATGGAGTGTTTCAAAAGTAATTGGAGCCAGTATTGGCTCCAAATTAAGGGATTTCACAAGATAATAAAGATTTCTGTTTCTTTTGAAAAGTCTGAAAACATTGCAACACTGGCCTCTAGTGCCCACTTGGGACCACTCAGTGACAGCAGTCCCTGTTAGAAAGTGATGAGTTTGCAGACTCTCCTGGGGCCCACTCTTAGGAGACCAGGGATTTGTGTTATTGCGGAATTGAGAGGAGCAGAGCTGAAAGGCAGGAAAGAAGCGCTGAGATTTTTTTAAAGCAGAAAAAAAGGGGTAAAGAGGAAGTACCTAAGTTTACTTTGGGGTCTGGCCACTGTACTTTCTATTTTACCCAGTGAAGTGTCAAATTACATATTAGAGCCTTTGTGTACCTCATGGCACCTCATCTGGGCAGAGGGCCGAGTCCACTCCGAGCAGAAGTTCAGTAGGCTCCAGGAAAATTCTACTGGGCTCCCTGTGTGTCCTTGGGGAGCCTGTTGGGAATCTTCAACGCTCTTTGGCCTGGAGTTGGTTTCATTCCTCAGTCCGGCATTGCACTCACCCTTCGCAATCAGGACAGCTTATTCCTGGTTTTCAGTTCCTCCTTCCCAATGCCAGTTCATACATGACTTCACTATTCACTCACAGCTTCTAATGGACCAATGTTTACTACTTCAACAAACAGACTCTGGTTACCCATAATGTGTCAACTGCACAAAGTGCTGGGGAATTGAAGACAAGACATGATCTTGCCAGACAGTGACACAGTGTGACTAAAACGTTTGTGGGGAAGGCTGACCATCGGATTGGGTGATGGAAATCTGTCCACCAGATGGCGGTCAAGAGACTCCAGTGTAACAAAACAACTAGAGAAAAATTAAAAAGGGAAATTTGCCCCGGGGAAGAATAAATAGCGCTATGACTTCTATTTCACGTGTACTTTTATGTTCTATTACACCTAACAGTTACATTCTCCAAACCCCTGGACTCTGGGTGTGATGTTCAGATAGGGAGGAACACAAGCTTCCACACCCGGCCTCTCTACCCCTTCAACCACCCGTACTCTCCGAAGACAGAGCACTGCCCGGTGAGACTAGGAAAGAACTGGCTATCGGTGAGATGTGCTCTCAGGAGGAAACTCCTCCGTTTGAATGAAAGGCTGATTCTTACTTGAGTTCTCTCCCAACTGGGTGTCCCTGGGAGGGGACGTCTCTCCTCTCCTAGATTCTGTGGCACTGCTCTCTCCCTATCTGCTCATCTTCCGTGTAATTTGATTAGAAATTTTTTTTTATGTGCAAGCTCTTCCAACTGTTTATAGTTTTTCACATTTTTTGCCTGATTATAATAAGCTCGTTACAAGAAATGCAAAAAGATTAAAATTTAGGAAAAGTGTAATTCAACTCTTGGGGATAACCACTGTTAAGAGTTTGGTGTATATTCATCTAGAACAGGGTTTCTTAATCTCAGACCTGTTGGTATTTGCGGCCAGCAAATTCTTTGGAAAGCTGCCCTGTGGACTGTGGAATGATTAGCAGCAACCCTGACCTCTGCCCACTAGAGGCCAGTAGTAGCCTCACCACCACTACCACCTAGTTGTGACAACCAATAATGTATTCAGACATTGCAAATGGTTTCGTATTACACATACTTTCGGGCAACTGGCTTTTTAACTTACATTTTGTTGTTGTTGTTGTTGTTGTTGTATCTTAACAATAGATTTGGTCATCTTTCCATTTCAGAACATCTGGACCTATTACATTCTTCAATCTACTGTATCATGATTTATTAACCTGGTATCTTCTATTGATGATCATTTGGGTCATTTTTAATTTTCTTACTTTTACAAATGTAGCTTGGTGAAAAAAAAAATTTAAAATCCAAACTGTCTGTGGCCATTTGTAAGGGAAGAGGAAAGGCATATTTCATAGCAGAGGGAAAACGAGTATCCATATTGCTTCCTTTTACTTACAAATCTTGGTGGGTAAAAGAAAAGGAGGTCTGAAATGTGGAAACCTCCACCGATTTTCTGTACTGTTAAAGCTTGAGGCCAAATTAATGGTCCCTCCAGTAGTCTAGATGTTATCAAAGCTTTAGAAATGCAAAGAAGGTCGAGGAATGGAGAGGGTTAGAAAGCAGAATTGTTCTGCATACCGCGAGACAAAGTAGCAAACGGAAGGAGCCTGTTTGCCTGTTTCTGCTTGCCAGGGTAATTTTACAAAGCCCCTGACTGTGAGGCCTGCAGCTTTCCAGAAAGATACTTTGACAAAACCGGATAGAGCACATGATCCCCCATGCCTCTTGCCTGAGTCACTGTATTTCTTAAAAGTTAAGTGACTCTAGTCCTTGCTTTTTCTTACACACGATAACATCTCATGGGGTTAGTCATTATGCTTCCACTACCTATAACCAAATGTACTTTAGTAAACTATATTCAAATGTACTCTTGCACCCAAACTTAGATGTGATTTTGCACATACTCAACCTCCACCACCTACCTACCAATGGGCTGAAACACTGTTTTAGAGGAAGGAGTCCGATAGACCTCCCTAAAAGACTCCTCCCGAGCTATGGGCCTCAGTCTATAGTCCTCAGTAAGAATCGTGAATAAAATGTATTTTAATTCTTTAAAGGCTTGATTTTTTTTCCCCTTGGGTATTTTAACTGTCCCTAAATAGTCCATGGGAAAGCAAATCCTGAAAACACAGAACTGATAAGATGTCAGGAAATGCCTGAGGTGGAGAGAGAAGGTCAAGTGACAAAGCAGGATACCAGAGCCCATGGACAAAAGTGGTCAGTGAGAAATTCTTCATGGGAAAGAGAACAAAAGGCCTTTATGTATGAGAAGGTCTAATATTAATTTTTGAATGAGTCAGTTTGTGTGGTTGTAAAAAATCCACATTCACATGGCTTGGGAGGTGTTTTTGTTGTTCTGCTTTGTCTTGTTTCGTCTTGAAAAAATAGAATGGTAAGGAAAAAGGGTTAAATTTCACATGTACGTTGGTTCAAATCAAAAAGACAACACAGGCTAAAAGAGGTGAGATGCAAGTGGGCTTGAAACAGAACCAGAGCCCTGAGCAAGATAGAAAGAACTGTGAGAAAATAAAACTGCCAAAACTCACAGAAATCACAGGGAGGGCCATGTACATTCCACAGGGTTAGGATTCCCAGGTGAACTTCATTTAAATATCAAGGCCTAGGGTGACTGTTGGCTACTGACTCACACAAATGGCACCTCTATGACATCCTTTCTGAACGTACACCTTTAAGTTTTTGTGCAACTTCTTTTTAAATTCATATTTATTGACTTTCTACCACCCGCAAATGTAGCAATGAGCAAGCCAGTCAATTGTCTGAGATCCATAAAAATGATGTTTGCATTCTTTTAGTTAAATTGCCGAGTCAAAAAACATGATAATTTAAAAATTCTGCAAGCCATTTCGAAATGTTCTTTCTTACCTGGAGATTTGATTTTCATCCAGGCGTTGCTTTTATATTTACTAATGGTTTGATGTGTTTCTCTATATTTAATTCTTATCCATCAGAATTGCATATTGACGTGTCATGTGAATTCCTAAATTGATTTTTCCCCAAAACATCCAACTAGTTTTTCATAGCCACAATTTATCCAGTAGTTCAACCTTTCACCATTGATTTGTAACACTTCCCTCATGATATTTTAACTTCTGTGTTTTAGAATCTGCTTCTGAGCTATTCTTTCTATTTCATCGATTTACCTATCTTTTCTTATGCCAGAACCACAATTATTGTTTTAGCTATTATAGCTTTATGACTAATTTAACATCTGCTAAAGCAAGTACTTCCTCTTTCTTTTTTCTGCTTTTAAAAAACTTAGTGATTCTTGGCAATGTACTGTTCCAGTAGAAACCTGCCATTACATGAGAAGAGCCCTGAGCATTTTTCTATTTTTAAAATATTTTTTAAAGAAAATTTTCCTTAAGGGAGACATTATCTTTATTATACTGGACAGTAAACAAACCCGTCCTTTGCTCTGGAAATGAGGGAAGAGAGAGACCCTCTCATATTGTTTTATATTGTGTTATACTCCAAAAAGGAAAGAGAAGCGAAACTAAAGGCAGGTAGCCCGGTGCCTAGGAACCAGACTTGAAACCAGGCCTGGGCCTGCCTGACCTAAGCCTGGTAGTTAAAATTCGACCCCTGACCTAACAACTGATGTTATCTATAGATTCCAGACATTGTATGGAAAGACATTGTGAAACCTCCCATTCTGTTCTGTTTCACTCTGACCACCGGTGCTTGCAGCCCTGTCAGGCAAGTACCCCCGCTTGCTCAATCGATCATGACCCTCTCACGCGGACCCCCTTAGAGTTGTAAGCCCTTAAAAGGGACAGAAGTGGAGCACCTGACTAGCTGGGATTTTAAGATGCTAGCCTGCCAATGCTCCCAGCTGATTAAAGCCACTCCCTTCACTATCTCGGTGTCTGAGGGGTTTTGTCTGCGGCTCGTCCTGCTACATTTTTTGGTTGCCTGACCGGGAAGCGAGGTGATTAAGGGACCATGGGACCATCGAGGCAGCTCCTTAGGCGGCTTTAGGCTGCCCAGTGGAACATCCCTGCGGGGGACTCCAACCAGTCGGATCGACACGGATCCTGAGAGCGCTCCCGGGTAGGTATGTGCCCCGGTGGGACACCTCGCCAGAGCAGTGTGTGGCAGGCCCCCATGGAGGATCAACTCAGTGGCTGAACACTGGAAGGAACTGGCACTTGGAGTTCAGACATCTAAAACTTGGTAAGACTAGTTTTTGGAACTTGCCCACTCCATTTGAGTGGAAGTGTGGCCTAATCACCCACGGCGTGCCTTTATCGGCACTTTGGTTTTGGTTTTGACTTGGTTTGAATTGCTTGACAGGATGACAGGACTGGTCTTAGGAACTTGCCCACTCCATTTGAGCGGAAGCATGGCCTGATCACCCATGGTGTACCTGTATTGGCACTTTGGTTTTTGTTTTTGACTTGACTTGGATTGCTTGATACTTTGGTTTTGGTTTTGACCTGGCTTGGATTTCTTGATACTCTGATTTTGGTTTTGATTCTGGTTTGGCATCAACTGTAAAACCGTGTGTGTGCCCTTTTTACCTGTTCTTTGTTTTGTAGTGTGCATGTGGTGTGAACGTGGTGTTTTGTCTTGAGGAGACGTGGGTCAGGCACAAAGTAAGCCCATCCCATTAGGAGCTATGTTGAAAAATTTCAAGAAAGGATTTAAGGGAGATTACGTTGTTACTATGACACCAGGAACACTTAGAACTTTGTGTGAAATAGACTGGCCAGCATTAGAGGTGGGTTGGCCATCAGAAGGAAGCCTGGACAGGTCCCTTGTTTCCAAGGTATGGCACAAGGTAACCTGTAAGCCAAGGCACCCAGACCAGATTCCCCTACATAGACAGTTACAGCTGATTTTAGACTCCCTTCCTCCCCGACAGTAGTTAAGAGAACAGCAGCATAAGCGACTGGAAGAGGCAAGGAAAGACCAGCAGAGAGAAAGAGAAGAAAGAGACAGAGAGAAAAAGAGTCAAAGAGAGAGAGGAAAAGACAGAGAAGAAGAGACAGAGAGACAAAGAAGGAGTCAAGAAAAGAGAGAGACAGAAAAAGAGAGAAGCAGAAAGAGAAGAAGAGACAGAGGCAAAAGGAAAGTCAAAGAGAGAGAGAGAGAGAAAGTCAAAGAGAGAGAGAGAGAAAAAAAAGGGCCATCTATACCAATTCTAAGTTAATTTGGACTGAACAAGGTCTTATTAATAGCAAAGGATAATTGAAATCCCAAACTTAGAAGGTTTTCAACAAAAGTAAAGTTTGCTAAAAGTTAACAGGGTAACATGTATTACAGTAACTTCTAATCTTGTGGCCTTAGACAGTCTAGTCCACAGACATAAAGAAAGTTTACTTTAAAAAAAAAAAAAAGAATGGTTATCTTCAAAAAAAAAAAAGGGGGGGGGGGGAAGCGGGGAGGCAGAATTTACGTAAAAAAAGTGTCATATAGTAAATTCTTGTCCTGAAATAAATTAACTGGTTGTTTAAAGAAAGAAATGTTTGTAGTAGGTCAGAAAGTTGAGACATGTCGAAGAATTGTCTGCGAAAGTTGTGAAAGAAAAAAATGTTATAAAAAAATTTTTATGCAAAAAATGTTGTATAATTTAAAAGTAATAAGGCCTCCTGAGTACTATTGAAGAAACAGTTTATGTGCAACATGTATAAGGAAAATAAAATATACCTTTGATAAAAGAATTATAAGGAGGCATAAGAATATAAATTTTTACCTATATTAAAAGGTTAAAAATATGTATATTTGTTTTAAAGGTTTAATCAAGTTTTAAAATGTTAATTGGAAAGAAAAATCTGTGTATAAACATTGGCTAAAGTTAAAGAGGTATAATCCAGTTTTTCTGTAAATTGGACATTAAAATAAGAGCATAGCAGGCTTTTCTTAAAGCAACAACCTGCTCTTTAACAAAAATTATAAAAGGTTAAAAAGAGTCTATAAAATCTTACCTTATGGTCAAACATTAAAAATTGGATAAATATGTATACAAAGCTTTATTAAAACTAAGATTAACCTTAATAGCACATTAATACAAAGGTGAAATTTAGCTTATCTGGTATAAAAATCATACAAGAAGCATTATTAAATATAAAATGTGTTTAGCTTTCTGTGGTCTAAAGACTAATAAAAATAGGTGCTAAAGGAAATATTCATTTAACTAGAGGATCATAGAAGTTAAAGACTTAAAACAAACTTTGGCAATTAAGACAGCACACCAAGATGCAAATGCCTGGTTGGAATGGATCAAATATTCCATCTGCGCGTTAAACAAAAGCAATTATTATGTTTGTGCACATGGCAGGCCAGAGGCCCAGATTGTCCCCTTTCCACTAAGGTGGTCTTCCAGTCGACCTAACATGGGCTCCATGGTAGCTCTTTTTCAGGATTCTACAGCCTGGAGTAATAAGTCATGCCAAGCTCTCTCTGCTATATCCCAAAGTCCGGCACCTTGTGGGTCAGCGCCCAAGGGCCATCCAGCCTCCGTCTCCCAACACTAAGTTCACTTCATGTCTCTCATGACAAGGAGGAAACTTAGCATTCCTTGGAGACCTGAAGGGATAGGATGAGCTTAAGAATTTTCAAGAGCTTATCAATCAGTCAGCCCTTGTTCATCCCCGAGCGGATGTGTGGTGGTATTGTGGTGGACCTTTACTGGGCACTCTGCCGAATAACTGGAGTGGCACTTATACTTTAGTCCAATTGGCTATCCCTTTCACCCTGGCATTTCATCATCCAGAGGGAGGAATAATAAGACATCATAAAGCTAGAGAAGCCCCCTTATAGGTCTTTCGACTCTCACGTCCACTTAGATGCAATTGGAGTCCCACGAGGAATACTGGCTCAATTTAAAGCTTTAAATCAAGTAGCTACAGAATTTAAGTCAATATTTTAGTGGGTGATAGTTAATAAAAATGTAAATTAGATAAACTACATCTATTACAACCAACAGAAACAAGCTTTTCATGAGTTAAAAGGAAAACTCAGGTCAGCCCCAGCCCTGGGGCTACCTGACCTGACAAAACTTTTTGCACTCTATGTGTCTAAAAAAAAAAAAAATGGCAGATGGAGTTTTAACCCAGACTGTAGGGCCCTGGCCAAGGCCAGTGGCCTATCTCTGAAAACAACTAGATGGGGTTTCCAAAAGCTGGCCCCCATGTCTAAGGGCCCTAGCAGCAATGGCCCTGTTAGCACAAGAAGCAGATAAGCTAATGCTTAGGCAAAAACTAAATGTAAAGCTCCCCCCCCCCGCCATGCTGTGGTGACTTTAATAAATACCAAAGGACATCATTAGCTAACGAATACTAGACTAACTAGATACCAAAGCTTGCTCTGTGAAAATCCCCACATAACCATTGAAGTTTGCAACACCTTGAACCCCACCACCTTACTCCTGGTATCAGAGAATCCAGTTAAACATAACTGTGTAGAGGTATTGGACTCAGTTTATTCTAGTGGGCCCAATCTCCGAGACCATCCTTAAACATCAGTAGACTGGAAGCTGTACGTGGATGGGAGCAGCTTCGCCAACCCCTGCAAAGTGACTCTGAAGATGACGACAAGCCCTGCTCCATTCACACGCGGAAGCTGACTGGTCCACACATGGCCGAAGCATGAGAAAACTCATCACAGGACTCATTTGCCTTAAAATTTGGACTTGTACAGTAAGGACTTCAATTGACCTTCCTCAGACTGAGAACTGTTCCCAGTGTATACATCAAGTCACTGAGGTAGGACAAAAGATTGCTACAGTCCTCTTATTTTATGGTTATTATAAGTGTACCGGGACTCTAAAAGAAACTTGTTTGTATAATGCTATGTAGGCCACAATGTTATGTTTGTGGAGGAACTGTAATAGGAGATCAATGGCCATAAGAAGCCTGAAAATTAGTGCCTACAGACCCAGTTCCTTATAAATTCCTGGCCCAAAAGAATCACCCTGATCATTTCTAGGTTCTAAAATTCTCAATTATTAGACAATATTGCATAGCTAAAAAAAGGAAAGAATTCACTCATTCTGTAGGACGACTTAGTTGCCTAGGACAAAAATTGTATAATAGTACCAAAAAAACAGTTACATGGTGGAGTTCAAACCACACAGATAAAAATCCATTCAGTAAATTTCCAAAGTTGCAGACCACTTAAATTCACCCAGAATCCCACCAGGACTAGACGGCCCCCACTAGGGTATACTAGGTATGTGGACACAGAACCTACACTAAGCTGCCTGACCATTGGACAGGTAGTTGTGTTATTGGCACTATTAAACCATCTTTCTTCCTACTGCCCATAAAAACAGGTGAACTCCTGGGCTTCCCTGTCTATGCTTCCCACAAAAAGAAAAGCATAGCTATAAAAAAATTGAAAAATAATGAATAGCTCCCTAAGAGAATCATACAATATTATAGGCCTGCTACTTAGGCACAAGACGGCTCATGGGGATACCAGACCCCCATTTACATGCTCAATCAAATCATATGGTTGCAAGCTGTTTCAGAAATCATCACTAATAAAACCGGTCAAGCCTTGACTGTTCTAGACTGGCAAGAAACTCAGATGAGGAATGCTATCTATCAAAATAGACTAGCTCTTGACTGCTTGCTAGCAGCTGAAGGAAAAGTCTATAAAAAATTTAACCTTACTAATTACTGTCTACACATAGATAATCAAAGGCAAGTAGTTAAAGACATAGTTAGAAATATGACAAAACTGGCACATGTGCACGTACAAGTGTAGCGCGGATTTGACCCTGAAGGCATGTTTAGAAGGTGGCTCCCAGCACTAGGAGGATTTAAAACTCTTATAATAGGAGTTATAATAGTAATAGAAACCTGCTTACTGCTCCCTTATTTGCTACCTGTACTTCTTCAAATGATAAAAAGCTTCATCACTACCTTAGTTCACCAAAATGCTTCAGCACAAGTGTACTATATGAATCATTATCAATCTGTTGCACAAGAAGACATAAGTAGCAAAAATAAGAGTGAGAACTCTCAGGACCCTCTCACACTGACCCCCTTAGAGTTGTGAGCCCTTAAAAGGGACAGAAGTGGAGCACCTGACGAGCTGGGATTTTAAGACGCTAGCCTGCCGATGCTCCCAGCTGATTAAAGCCACTCCCTTTACTATCTCGGTGTCTGAGGGGTTTTTGTCTGTTGCTTGTCCTGATACAGATAGAGATACCACTTCTAGCTTCCAAGGCTATTCATTATACAAACAGCCTGGAAAAGACAGTCAGGAACAAAGGCTATCAGTGGTGCCCCTGCTCACAAGATGAGCAATGGGAGAGACCCATAAAAAATTGCCCCCACGCTTTCAGCACATAATAATATCAGTCAAGATAATAATAACAATGATTATTGGTATGAAGAAAGAATAATGAAGAGTGAAGCTTAGTGGATTCTAGCTTTGTTTTATACTAGCTTTGTGGCCTTAAGCAAGTTAATTTGTATCCCAAAGCCCCAGTTTCCTCTTCTATAAAGTGGAGATAATGGTAACACATACCTTATAAGATTTGTTGTAAAGTTTCATTAATTAATGGCTGAAGGACTTTAAGAAGGTTAAATCAGATGGTACACGTAAAGTATTTGGCACAGTGCCTACCACACAACATGTGCTCGTGTAAAATGGGTTTTATTATTATTTGCAAAGTAAACTATCAAATTATATTTACCTTGGATCTGGCCACTGTACCTTCTGTCTGTATTAATTTAAACTTTTTTTTCAGTTTATTTCTTCGAGGTTCCTGGTGGATACTATCACTTGTAAACAGCAATTATTTGTGCTCTGCTTCCTAAATGTCACCCCTTTTATTTTTGTGTCATATCTTAATGTATTAGCCAGGACTTCTCAAATGACAATAAATAATAATAGAGATAATAGGCATCACAATGGGATGACTTTCAATGATTCACCATTGAGTACAATGTTGCCTCTTGGTCTGAAGTATATATTCTTTTTCATTTTTAAGGAAGCTTTCCTCTATGAGTAAGTTTTTAAAGCCTTTATCAGAATGAATAGTCTATCAAATGCTGTTTCAGCATCATTTGAGTTTGTATGATTTTCTTTTTTGGCCTATTATTGATATTAATAGACAATTTAGCAGTACTTTCTCCTTCATTATGCTAAGTGAAATAAGGCAGCACAGAAAGACACACATTACATGATCTCACTTATTTGTGGAATCTAAAAAAGTCAAACACAACCGGGCACGGTGGCTCACGCCTGTAATCCCAGCACTTTGGGAGGCCAAGGCAGGTAGATCACCTGAGGTCAGGAGTTTGAGACCAGCCTGGCCAACAAGGTGAAACCCTGTCTCTACTAAAAATACAAAAATCAGCTGGGTGTGGTGGTGGGTGCCTATAGTTCCAGCTACTCAGGAGGCTGAGGCAGGACAATGGCTTGAACCTGGGAGGCAGAAGTTGCAGTGAGCCGAGATCGTGCCACTGTACTCCAGCCTGGGTGACACAGTGAGACTCTGTCTCAAAAACAAATACGTAAATAAATCAGTCAAACTCATAGAAATAGAGAAGGTGAGACTAGTGGTTACCAGAGGCTGGAGGGCAGGGAGGAGAGGTGGAAGAGAAAAGATACAAAATTCAGTTAGGAGGAATAAGTTCTAGTGATCTATTGCACAGAATGGTGGCTATGGTTGATAACAATTATTGTATATACCAAAATTGTTAAAAGTAGATTTTAAACATTCTCATCACAGATAAATAAGTATGTGAGGTGATTAATATGTTAATTAGCATGACTTAATAATTCCACAATGTATACATGTATCATAACATTGTACCCCACAAATATATAAAAGTATTATCTGTCAATTAAACATTAAAAAAAATTTAAAAAATAGTACTTTGTCTTTTCATTCCTGAAATAAACCTACTGTATCACTGTGATTTTTTTGGTCACTTTTGATTCACTGGTATTTTTGGTCAAGATTTTCATATGCAAGCTCATGAATGGGTTGGGCTGCAATGTTCAATTGCAATCTCTCTTTTCAGATTATGAAAAGACTGTTCATCAGAGCCTTCCAAACATGTTTGGAAATAATTAGTATTTAAAAATAATTAGTATCAATTATTCACATATTCTTCCAAAAAAAAAAAAAAAAAAAAAGAAGATGAGTAAACACTTCCCAACTCATTTTTCAACACTAAAGGCCAAACCAATATTCTCTATGATGATATACACAAAAATCCTCTGCAAAGTACTGAAAACCTGAATCCAACAACATGTAAAAAGAATTATATACCATGACCAAGTGGGATTTATTCCTGGAATACAGTCAGTTTAACATCCAAAATGTAATTAATGTAATATACTACATCAATAGACTAAAGAACAAAAATCATACGATATCTCAATAGATGCAGGAAAAGCATTTGATAGAATCCAATATCCTTTCATGATAGGAATACTGGGGAACTTCCTCAACCTGATAAAGGGAATCTGTGAAAAACCCACAATTGTTAACACCATATTTAATGATGGAAGATTGAAAGCTTTCCCTCTAAGCTTGGGAATAAGACAAGAATGTCTGCTCTCACTACTTCTATTCAGCAGTGTGCTGGAAGGGCAAGTAGGCAAGAAAATAAAATAAAATGCATCCAGATCGGAAAGGAAGAAGTAAAACTGACTCTATTTGCAGATGACATGATCTTGCATATAGAAAATACTAAGAAATTTACTTAAACTATTAGAACGAATAAAAGAGTTCAGAAAAGTTGTAAGATTTAAGATTAATACACAAAATGGGCCAGGTATATTACCTTGTGCCTGTATCCCAGAGCTTTGGAAGGCCAAGGCAGGATGATCTCTTGAGGCCACAAATTTGAGAGCAGCCTGGGCAACATAGTGAGCTCATATCTCTAAAAACAAAAAAAAAGAAATAAAAATAAAAAGATTAATACACAAAATGAATTGTACTTCTATATGCTTTATTAAAAATCTGAAAAAGTTGGAAAATAATTCCATTGACAGCAGCATCAAGAAAACAGGAATTATAAAATAGAAATAGGAATAAATTTAGTAAGAGAAAAGTAAGTCATTTTTGTTGTTGTTTTAGAGACAAAGTCTCTCTCTGTCACCCAGCCTGGAGTACAGTGGCATGATCATAACTCACTGCAGCCTCGAACTATGGGGCTCAAGTGATCCTCCAGCCCCAGCCTCCCAAAGTAGGGTAAATCTTGTACTCTAAAAATTATAGAACACTGTTGAAATAACTTAAAGAAGATCCAAATAAATGGAAAGACATACATGCTCATGGATCAGAAGACTAGATATTGTTAAAATGACAATTCTCCCTAAATTGATTTACAGATTCAACACAATCCCTAAACATCCCAGCTGGCTTGTATGCAAAAATCGACAAACTAAACACAAATTCATGTACAAATGTGAGGCACCCAGAATAGCCAAAATAATCTTGAAAAAAAGTAAAAAGTTAGAGGATCCACACTTCCTGATTTTAAAACCTACTACGGAACTATAGTAATTAAGACAGTGTGGTGCTGGCCTAAAGATAGACTTATAAATCAATAGTGCAGAATTGAGAGTTCAGATATAACCCCTTATAATTATGTTCAATTGATTTTCAACAAGGGAGTCAAGACAATTCAATGAGAGAAAGAATAATCTTTTCAAAAATTGATGCTGGAACTGCTGGGTACCTACATGTAAAAGAGCAAAGTTGGACCCTTCCTCATACCATTTATAAAAGTTTATTAAAACAGACTGCAGATCTAAATTTAAGAGCTAAAGCTACAAAACTCTTAGGAGAAAATATAGGAGCAAATCTTTGTGACTTTGGTGCAGGCAAACTCTTCTTACATACAGCATTCAAAGTATAAGCAACAACAGCAACAAAAATAAATTAGACTTCTTTAAATAAAAAATTTTGTGTTTCAAAGAATATCATCAAGAAAGTAAAAAGATAGCTTACATAATGGGAGAAAATATTTACAAATCATAATTTGTAAGGGATGGTACTGAATTCGTATAGTTTTATGTTGTCTCAGCATCCATTTTAAATACAAGTTGGGCTTTTTTGTACCAGGTGGCTCTCCATTCCTATTGGTATGCTCCCCTCCTCCCTCTGGGACCTGTGAGCAATACACTGCTTCTACTACTTCATGCATTTTACTGTGCTGCCTCTTACATGGCTCCCCTGACTGACACACTCAAATCTAACTTCTTTACTAGACAGGGATCTCCTAGAGAGTGGCCATCTTGGTAGGAATAAACTGGACATAGATCAGACAGCAACAAAAGCATCTGTCAGGATAAAGAAGTATCTCATGAAAGATACACTGTAAGCAGCCATGACCAAATTCCCCAAAGCCCAGGGCTAGAGTTTATAGCCTCTATCCTAAGAGAGACGTCAAGACTAAATTAGAAGGCCCTGGCATGGTGGCTCATGCCTGTAATCCCAGTACTTTAGGAGGCTAGACCCCAGGAGTTTAAGACCAGCCTGGGCAATATGGTGAAACTCTGCCTCTACTAAAAATAGAAAAATTAGCCACCTGTGGTGGAGCGCACCTGTAATCCCAGCTACATGGGAGGCTGAAGCAGGAGGATCGCTTGAGACCAGGAGGTTGAGGCTGCAGTGGTAGCGCGTGCATCAGTGCCTCCAGCTTTGGCAGCCTGGTGAGACCTGTCAAAAAAAAAAAAAAAAAAAAAAAGGCTAATTTAGAGGAAATCACATAATGAAATAATAGTTCATTACATGTATCCATAGCACATAATGAACCCTTACTACTCAACAATACAAGAATAAATAACCCTATTTGGAGATGAGACCTAGATACCCTCAGATAGCTTGTCTTGCCCTCTCTTCTGTCCAGTGCTGCCAGATCTCTAACCAGCAATGCAGTGTGGTCAAGTGAGAATGTCAAGAACTGCTGTAGAAGCAGAGATCTAGTTGAAGCTACTTTATCTAATGTTTACTCATGAAATCTTACCTGCCCACCCCAACCTCATGGAAAAATTGATCACCTGCGTTTTGGTGCCCCTCTATCTCATTAACACATCTCTTGAGGCATTTGTAGAATTTTCTTATACATTCTTATTCACATGCCTATGTTTTTCTTAGCAGCCTGATAACCATTAACATGTATCTTTATCACCCGGCACAGCTCCTGGCACTAAGTGGAAGCTCAATGAACACTTGTGGAATGAAAATCTTTATGAGTGAAGTAACATAGCCCAGAAAGGAGTTGGATGGGAAGCCTAATAGGGTCTAGAACCTTGAAGGAGACATACCAACAGAGAGGGGCAGTTAGAAGTGGGGGTGGTAGACTGGCTCCAAGGATGGGGAGAAAGGTCTATTAGGCAGAACGTATGTTGAGGCAAACAACAGGCGCTGATCCAAACAGACAGTTGGCATCATGAGGGCTCAGCAAAAAGTACAGGGTGTCTCTAGAAGAGGTAGTACAGGGTGTCTCTAGAAGAGTGTAGTTCCCAGGAGCTGGCGAACAGGCGCTAGTCAGGGATGCAGGCAGGTGGCTGGTGTAGGAAGATTTGATGGCAGGAAGTATCAACTTACCATCCCCAGCATCTAGCAGGTGCCTAACAAAAATGTTTGAGTGAATCGGTGGTCCCTGCCCTCCAGAGGATTACAGTCTAGTTGAGGAACAAGGCTATGATACATAATCTTTGAAATTAAGAGCTGTTAAGGGGAAGTCCCTCAGATAACAACTGGGTGAGTATGTCCTGAATTCTCTCCTTGCAGCCAAACCAAAGGTTTCCTGCAAAGCTTTATGATACTTAAGTGCTTTTGAGGAAAATACCAATGATAACATAAAATTCTTAAAACTTTTCAGGTCACCTTTTTCCTGTTTCATTTCATGTCCTTCCTCATCTACACAGTCATGTATTTTACCCCTTCCTTCCTTCCTTTCTTTCTTTCTTCTTTCTTTCTTTCTTTCGACAGAGCTCACTCTGTTGCCCAGGCTGGAGTGCGGTGGCACGATCTCAGTTCACTGCAAGCTCCGCCTTCCGGGTTCACACCATTCTCCTACCTCAGCCTCCCGAGTAGCTGGGACTACAGGCGCCCGCCACCATGCCCAGCTTAATTTTTTAATATTTTTAGTAGAGACGGGGTTTCACCGTGTTAGCCAGTATGGTCTTGGTCTCCTGACCTCGTGGTCCGCCCGCCTCGGCCTCCAAAAGTGCTGGAATCACAGACTTGAGCCACCGCACCTGGCCAGTTTGTCTTTTCTTTTCTTTTTTCTTTTAGAAATGTGGTCTCACTGACTGGGCACGGTGGCTCATGCCTGTAACTCTAGCACTTTGGGAGTCCGAGGAGGGTGGATCACTTGAGGTCAGGAGTTTCAGATCAGCTTGGCCAACATGGTGAAACCTCGTCTCTACTAAAAATATAAATAAATAAATAAATAAATAAATAAATAAAATTAGCTGGGCGTGGTGGTGGGCATCTGTAATCCCAGCTACTTGGGAGGCTGAGGCAGGAGGATTGCTTGAACCTGGGAGGCAGAGGTTTCAGTAAGCCAAGATCACACCATTGCATGCCAGCCTGGGCAATAAGAGTGAAACTCCAACTAAAAAAACCAAAAAAACCAAAAAAAAAAAAAGCAGAAACATGGTCTCACTATGTCACCCAGGCTTGAGTACACAGACACCATCATGGTGCACTATAGCCTTGAACTCCTGGGCTTAAACTATCCTCCCATCTCAGCTTCCAGAGTAGCTGGGATTACAGGTATGCAATACTGCACCTGGCTCCGTGGTTTCTTAACTGTTCTTGTTATCAGCCCTGAAGAATGAAGCCCATTTTGCACATCGGCACAATTTAGTTTTAGTTTTAGGTTTTTTTTTAAAATTATTTTCAGGCCAGTGGGGGAGATTCTTTCTTTCAAGTCAACTGAGACCAGTAAGTTCATAGAACAGAGAAAGTTACTAATAGAATTTGAGACTCCCTCATTCCCTTTCAATCTTTTCAATGCAAGTATGCTAACACATTGGGGACAGCTAGGTCAATGATCCATTTAAAGGCAAAAATGACTCTGCAGAATTCAAAATCCCTAGGCATCCCAACGATGACGTTAAACAGAGAAAACCAATCATGCATATTGTACACATTGATCTCTAGGGTAGAAATCAAAAAAACTCCCATGCCACTGCCAGATTTGCTTTATTGTCTACAATTTGGTTATGATAGATTCCTTCCACTTATAGTCACACAGCGGCCCCTAGAGAAATGGTCTATGAGAAAACAGTCTTCCCTTGTGAGAGCAAATATATGAAAAGCCTTGCAGTTCCCCTGCTAATAGTGCCTGCAGGTCTCCAGCAATTATATTCTCTACTTTGGGATGTGCAGATTAAATGAAAGGTTCATACGTTATGGTATTGTGACCAGACATCTAAAGAGACAACATGCATCTATTAGAAAGGGTGTAAGCATCAAGCCTTACTGTAGTGTATTAAAGAACCAGCTCAGCAAGGCCAGGCTTGGCGGCTCATGCCTGTAATCCCAGCACTTTGGGAGGCTGAGGTGGGCAGATCGCTTGAGTTCAGGAGTTCAAGATATGCCTGGGCAACATAGTGAAGCCCTGTATCTACCAAAAATACAAAAAACTAGCCAGGCATGGTGGCACAGACTGTAATCCCGGCTACTCAGGAGGCTGAGGTGGGAGGACTGCTTGAGCCTGGGAGGTAGAGGTTGCAGTGAGCCGAGATCGGGCCACTGCATGCCAACCAGGGTGACAGAGTGAGACGTTGTCTCAAAAAAATAAAATAAAATAAAGAACCAGCTCAGGAGGAAAAGGAAATGTTCTTGTATAGCGTATAGCTAACCTTCCATAGCTATAGTTGTGAGCCTGCAGTCACAGCTCACTGCAGCCTCAACCTCCCGGGCTCAGGTCATCCTCCCACCTCAGCATGTTGAGTAGCTGGGACTACAGGAGTGCGCCACCACGCCCGACTAAGTTTTGTATTTTTTGCAGAGATGAGGTTTCGCCACATTGCCCAGGCTGATCTCGAACTCCTGGGCTCAGGCAATTCTCCTGCCTCGGCCTCCCAAAGTGTTAGGATTACCGGTGTGAGCCACTGCACCTGGCCAAAACTTAAAGTTTTATATATAATTCACACCCACTAGAATGGCCAAATTGAAAGTGTTGAAGAAAATGTAAAGCAATTGAAACTCTCAAACATTATTTGGGGGAATATAAATTGCATGATCACTTCAGAAAACTGTTAGGCAGTATCTTCCAAAGCTGAGCATACATATGCCCTATGACATAGCATTTCCACTCTTAGGTATACGCCTAGCAGAAATGCATCATATATTTACCATATTTCACATAGTAGAAGGTCCATGGCAGCACTATTCAAAAGAGCTTCAAACTAGAAATAACACAAATGTCTAACAGAAGTAGAATGGATAAATAGATAGTGGTATTTTCATAATGGGATTCCATACAGCAATAACAAAAAATAAATTACAACCTCACGTAGCAATAAAAATGAATCTCATAATGTTGAGTGAAAAAAGGCACATGAAGGAGTTATATATGTTGCCATTTATATAAAGTTCAAAAACAGACAACTACAACAACTAATGTATGGTGTTATAAATCAGGATACCTGTTACCCTTGGGAGGAGGCAGTGACTGGGAAGGGCATGAGCTGGGCCTCTGGGATGATACTAGATTCTTCATCTAGATTTTGGGTACACAAGTATGTTCTCTTTGGGAAAATTCAGTGAGCCGTGCACCTGTGATTAGTGTGTTTTTCTCTATGTACTTTTACTTCAATAGGAAATTTACATAAAATGGTTTAATGTAATTATAGTCTGTATGTTTACTAGGCAGTTTTATGTAATTCTAGCCCAGGATCATATTTGCCATAATAATCCAAATCTCAATCCTTCATGCTGCCCATAACGGCTGATTAGTAGGCTTTTATTTTTTCAGTGTTCAATTCTCCAGCTATATCCAAGAATTCCCAGAAAATACATAATTTGGGGGAACCATCGGTTTTTGGTGATCTCTTCCTCATGTATAATCAGGGGCTCTGTGGACCCTCTCCTCTGTTGTCCACTGTTACTTTCATCATTTTCCGTGCTGGTCTTGGCACTGCCGTCCTTCTCTTGACATCTCTTTCTCTCTCCCAGTCTCCTGTGCCCTCTTCTCTCTGGCCAGTACATCGACATGTCCAGTTCTTTCAGAGAGGAATACCTCAGCTCTGCCATGTGAGCTCTTAGATACAATTCTAGCATTTCTACCAATGCCTTACCCTCCCAGAGCTCACAGGTACCCTGGGACCAAAGGGGGACTGCATGGAAGGGTAGCAAGTACCACTGGGCATTATGCCTGGAGCTCCTGCTCCTCTGACTCCAGATGCTACTGCTCAGTTGACTCACTCTACATACGTTTCTTTATTCCTGGTCATCTGCTCTCAGGGGACCAGTTGAGAGTCCCTAGTGTCCCACATCCCTCAGAGTTCTCTAGTTCTTTAGATAGCTCAGTAGACCTCTGAACCACAATTACAGACAAGGCTCTAGTCCTTTCTAACCAGCAAAGAGATCAGCTGAGCCTCTTGTACCCAGGACTTTACCATCTTTGGAACTCAAAGTCCCATGAGCCCTTCAGTCCCAGACAAATCAGGATGATTGGTCACCCTACTAATCTGGCTTCTGGGTCCCAGAATGGGCCCCACTAGAGACAGCTGGACATCTAGTTCATTTTTTTTTTTTTTTTTTGAGACGGAGTCTTGCTCTGTCGCGCAGGCTGGAGTGCAGTGGCGCGATCTCGGCTCACTGCAAGCTCTGCCTCCCGGGTTCACGCCATTCTCCTGCCTCAGCCTCCCGAGCAGCTGGGACTACAGGCGCCCGCCGCCATGCCCGGCTAATTTTTTGTATTTTTTTTTTTTTAGTAGAGACGGGGTTTCACCGTGTTAGCCAGGATGGTCTCTATCTCCTGACCTCGTGATCCGCCCGCCTGGGCCTCCCAAAGTGCTGGGATTACAGGCGTGAGCCACCGCGCCCGGTCAACATCTACTTCGTTTTTCCCATATCTCCATGGTAGTTAGGAGGCTAATATGCCCAGAGCGCACACAGGACCTTCAGAGACAGTGTTGCTCATGTCCACATGAATGTCTCTTGGTGAGGTCTGGACAAGCAAATTAGGAAACTGAGAATTAAAAAAAAAAAAAAAAAGAACTTGGACCCACAATCTATTGAAGATTCTAACCTAAACATAGCAAACCTAATTATTCCTGTTCAACATATCTAGCCAGCACATCTAACATCTCTAGCCAGTTCTTGTCTTCTGGTTTTCCAAGTTAGGTCCCTTACATAAAGACAAGGCTCACAAGGAAGTCAGCCCTATGATAAGGATTATCAGAGATCAGCAACAGAGGGAGGTAACTGGACACTGAATATCCTGGAGATCCATCAAGGAGAGAGCCCAAGCCTTTAGAATGAGTATCAACCAACGAGAGAAAATTCTCATTCTAACGGGCTGCAGACTGAAGTAAATAAGAGATTGATATGCTAAAATTGCATTCAAGTTGGAAATTTGTTTTGTCATTAAAACAGAAGAATAATGAAATACTACCTAGCCTGTTGTTCTTAGATGACACTCTGTGAGTAGTGTTGATTTTAATGGTCCTTAAATACGTTAAGGTGAAGAACAGTCTGAGGTGAAAGTGCTCTTCACCAAAAATAAAACAAAATAAAAATAGGATAAAATACTGCTGTGTTAAATGTTCACTAAAAGAATACGTTAGTGCTCACACTAGATTTATTGTAAGTAAATAGTAAACAATTATAGATAGAACTGAGAAAATTTTCCCATTAACTTTTTTTTTCCCTGGAGAAATGCCATTATTTGATTCAAATTCAGTTAAAAAAAATTCCGGTTTACAGAATAAGTAGAGGCTGAGTTTGAGAACTACTGCTTTAAAGAACAAGATTCCTTAGGATTTGTGCTTGGGTTTGCTTCAGATCTGTCTGTTTTCTTAAGCTAATAAAATACTTCCTACCACAGTCTTGGTTTTGCTCTTAACTTACCTTACAAATTCTATTATTTATACAGTTCAAAGAGGAATCAGATGGTCAATTTATTGAGGTTTAACTCCAGTTTCCCCTTCCTCAGCATGGTTGGACTTACTTCTTATCCTCAGGCTTCCAGTATTCCCAGGTGATGACAGAGGGCTCCTGGGTGACTGTGTATCCTTGCAATGCAGAGCCCAGGGATGTGGTCCAATAGCCAACAAGCCTCATTCAGCAACTAAGGAGGTGATTTACTGGCGTGGGGAGAGGGGATGAAGAACAGCCAGTTGCAAATGAGTGTCCTGTGACTCCAAAGGACGGTGTTGTTGGTAAAGAGCCATTAAGGTCACCCTGTTGGCTAGCTTGGCTTACCAGCTGGAGGGCTGCTGTGCCTAGAGCTTAGCAAGCTCAATTACAACTCTTTTGCAGTGGGAGAGGCTTCAGTGAGAAGGGCTGATGATATCTTACTGTATTTCAGCGTGATATGGTGTTGACAACAGGTCCTACATAAAATTGTGGGGCCTGGCAGAGCATCCCACTATTGGCCCTGGTAAGCCTTCTCCGCTGTGTCCACCTCCAACACCTCGTCTGCTCTCTCTCAATTGCTTTGCCTTATGAAGGGCAGCCTTGGCCCGATTCGTAACTACTTCTTTTTCAGTTTCCTCAGGAGCAAAATTATCTTGCAATGCAGTTGTTGACCAAATGAGGTAACACAACCAGGGATGGTGGCTCATGCCTATAATCCTAACACTTTGGGAGGCCAAGATGGGAGGATGCTTGAGGTCAGGAGTTGGAGACCAGCCTGGGCAACATAGCGAGACTTTGTCTCTACTAAAAATAGAAAAATTTATATAGGCATAGTGGTGCACACCTGTGGTCCCAGCTACTCAAGAGGCTGAGGCAGGAGGATCAATTGAGCCCAGAAGTTCAAGGCTGCAGTGAGCCATGATCATGCCATTGCACTTCATCCTGGAGGACACAATGAGACCCTGTCTCAAAAAAAATAAAAAATAAAAGATAAAAGAGAGAGAGAGAGAAAGGTAACGTGAGAGGCTTGGAAAGAGTAAACTGCTCACAAGTTAAATTCATCTTGGTTAATCCTAGTTGGAGTAGTGAAACAGAATTCAACTGTGTTTTGTAAACTTCCATGAGGGGGCTCCCTTTCATTCCAAATTCCCTGCACCGTTCTATTCCAAATTCAGTGTGTAGACGTCCAGTGCTTTTTTCTTATAGCCTTAAGTGAAGGGAGGGGACAGCACATGTTGCCTCATATCCCCTCAGCCCAGAAATTGGACATGGTTCTCACTTAAGATTATGACTGGCAAAAGTCCCTTTTCTGTATGCCTTTAGCAAATAATACTCTTAAGAACCTCAAAAACTCTGTCGGTTTTGAAATCCATTTTTATGGGGCAATATTATGGCCGCACTACAAACAAGTGATAATATACACATAAGTCTCAACTACAACAGAGTGTGGGAATGGAGATAGAAGCCACTGCATGGGGGGACAAAAGAAATTGTCAAAGGTTGGAATGCTTATGGAAAATCTATTTTGTGCTAGGTGTTTCATAGATGTTTAATTTAATCTTCTGTAACAGAGGTTGGTAAACTGTGGCCCAAAGATCAAGTTCAGCTAGCTGACGTTTTGTAAATAAAGTATTATTGGAACATAGGCATGCTCATTTTTGTTGACGTATTGTCAATGTGCTTTCACCATACAATGGCAGAGACTGCGTGGTCCATAGACTAAAATCTTTACAATTTGGCTCATTACAGAAAAAGGTTGCTGATCCCTGCTCTATAGCTGTGTGAGATGGGAAGTATTTACATTTTATGGATGAATAAACTGAAACTCAGAGAAATTCAGTAGCCCAAAGTCACACTGCTAATAAATGGCAGAGCTAGAATTTGACTCAGGCTGACCTTATTTCCAAAGCTCTCACTCTTTCTACTATTGTTGCACACAAACCTCCCTGGTTTATTAAGTGCCTATGTAGGCCTGGTGTTTTATGTTGTGAATCTTTTTTAATGAATTCAAACTGCTGTGCATTGTTTTCAAGGATCTGCACAATCCAATTTCAGCTTGCCTTTCCTGCCCCATCTCCTACTCCTCCCCTAGTGGGCCTAGCTAAAGTCAGCCTGGTGCTGTTGCTGTTCCCAAACACACCTTTCACTTCCTGTCTCTGTGATTCATTTCATGATTCTACTACCCAAAAATAAATAGCTCTCTCAGTTTTCAGAACCAGCCGTGTCCTCCAGGAATCCTACCTTGACCACCCACTGAGAAGCGCTCTCTCTCCCTCTTCCAACGTGAAGAGCAGTTATTCTTCCTGGTGGTTTAGTGCTTATCATATGCTGCCTTGGATTACCTTTTTATAGGCATGTCTTATCTTCCAAAGGAGGCTGTAAATTTCCTGAGTGTGAGGACTATGCACGCTGCTCTCCACACCCCGGTAGAGTGTGTCATCTGCATTGCTGTTGTATAATGGTAGGTCAATTTGGTGAATGAACACTCTTTCATTGAAATAAACCTGGCTTGCCCTTCCACACAACTCAGCGTGTAACCGAAAGCACAAGACCAGCATCTGGATATGGGGTATAATGCGTGATGAAATGAGAAAAATGCAGGATAAAGGGTAAGGAAATAAGCATCTCACCTCTATTTTTAACTCTTTAACCTGCAAGGTTAAAAAAAAATGTAGCATTAACTTTTCTTTCAGCCATGTGAGCTAACAGTGCCTTTCCTAGGACAGCAAGGTGATTTCCAGCATGAGATCTGGAGGCAGGCCTGGGTTGGAAAATCTCTGCTACTTATTGGCTGTGTACCTTGGGCAAGTTACTGAACCTCTCTAAGCTTCAGTGTCCTCATATGTACAATAAAGAAAGTAATAATTGTCTAATCACATTGATGGGAGAAGCAAATGAGGGAATACCTTTAAGACTTTTAGATCAGTCTCTGGAATATATTACACTCTTAATAATTACCAGTTATTATTTTTCCATAGTACCATCCCTAGACGGGCACTAGATCTAAATATTTAAGACCAACTGAACTCTGTCCACCTATTGCTGTGCATTAACCATCCTTCCTGACTGTGTCATCAAACAATACTACTACAAGGTGGCCCACTGCAATCTGAGGACTTACCAAGGAAGGGGATGATGAATACTCTACCCACAGCATCTATATTTCAATGAGACATGAGAAGCAGGAAAATACATTTCATCTCTTTCCCTGCCCTCTGAACACCATTTATAGCAGACATGTAGTTCCTTCTTTAATGTTAGGTTTCGTTTATTTGTTTGTTTTGTTTTGTTCTTTTTCTTTTGCTTCTGTCAACTCTACCTAACATGTAGTTCTAAACTGGAGATAGAATTAAGAAACAGTCATGTGTCCTGGTCTGCTAATGCAATGTCTTAGGGTCTCTTGGGTAAACTCTCTTTGGTAACAATAGGTTCCTTCATCGGCCACCTTCTAGAGAACCCAGTATCTCTGCTTTTCTCTACTGTTATCTTTAGCCCTGCCCACCCATTCCTTTCTTCCCTACACTTTCTCAGCTGGATATCAGTTCAGGGCACACCTGAGTTTTCAGATGTAAGTACCAACTCTACAATAGGATGAGGAATTGGGGTTGATGTAAGCAACACACAGATAGAGAAGCTACTGGTGTTAACCATTAACCAGCTTGCTTAGCTGAACTCTGGCTTGACAGCTCGTATCTCTTTCTCTTTCCACTTGGTCTAATTTTTCAACATTGTTCTTAATAGCTGTCTGAACTCTTACAATAGTTACTCCCCTGGATTCTGTGCTTACAAAGCCTGTCACATAATCCTTATCTCTAGAGATCCCAGCCTGGTATAAATTCTTGTTCTGGTTTTCTAGCCTCTTCACATGGAGGAATCCCAAATATCCTAACAGATGTACCTAAGAATATAATGCCAGGTAATCATCCGTCTCCCACCTGGCCCTGCATTCCATTTCCCCTCCAAAAAAGCCTTGATACAAGATATACAATAACTCTCCATAATGCTTCCATTTATTTTTAATGAGTACGCAGGGTGACTGGCTCCTTTTTCAGTTGACCTTTTGAAGCTGTTAAACTGGTTTCTCTATATCAACAGCTGAAACAAATGGCCATGAATAAAATCTCACAGGGGAAAAACATGCATGGGGAACATGCTGGTATAATTTAAGCCCATAAGACACAATTATACGGGACAGAAGTCCCCATTGCATGGACAGGGATGGAGGGAAACATTTTATAGCCTAGTCTGGGAAATCTCTATACATCACTGTAAGCATTGATAATTAAAGCAACTATTAAATAATCCATTGCTAATGGATGAAGTGCCTCTGGAAGCAGCCAGGAGAAACTGAAGCTGTCATAGTGAGTCCTACAGTAGGAAAGGGACACAAAGTTTGAGAAATAAGAGAGCTAATATAGTTAAAGTTGTGAACCAGAAAAGATTGCTGGTTGAGAAGAGTCAGGAAGTTAAGCTGGGAAGTGAGTGACGCTGGAGTACTAACTACACGACAAGGGAAAGTCTACTTTGGGAATCAGGCCCAGGAAGAGGCTCAGCGAGGTTGTGGGGAGGGAGGCTCATCTGTGAGGCCTCAGGGCACCGAGAGCCAGCCGAGACTTTACCTCTGCTGGACGAGCACCAGCTCTGTGTCTACTCTGGGTTGTTGTCCACCTCTTAAAAAGTTTCTGCTGGATGAGAGCGTGTGGCTCCTGAAGAGTCCCTCTGAGTTTTGTCGAAGAGAGAGGGGAGGGCTACATTCCTGGAGGGACTCCTGAACTGCTCTGTGTGCAGCACAGCTGGAAGCACTTGGTGGGACAGGCAAAGCATGAAGCAAGATCCTTGTGCCAAAGAGCTTCAAATTGAGGAGACAGAAGCAATACATGGCATGAAGCATCCCAAGAGCCAATGAAAACAGTATAAAATGAAACACGAGTGTTTTGTGGTCCAGTTTATCGGAAGGATAGGCATTCACAGGGTTGGGAAATATATAGTAGTAAAAGGGGAATTTAGAGAAAAAACAAAACAAAACAAAAACAAAAAACCTGTCAAATGGAAAACTGAGCCCCAGCCACTGAATAGAAGCCTTAAGAGCGAGATCCAGTCCCTGGATAATTTGGTATCCCTTCAAATTAATGTCCTTTAACAGCAAGAGATGTGAAAATTGACAATTATTTTCATTAATAAAATAAAATCTCTCTTTACGCTCAAATAGGGGATTTGCTATATGCACTAACTAGAGCAGAACATCCTACTTATTTGGAATTGTCCTTTGTTTCACAATTTTTCTAGTGCTCATAACTAGAAAGCATTAGTAACTCACGCTCACCAAGGGCAAAGATAACTGACTTGGCATAGTTACACAGGCTTGGTCAAAATATTTTTTCTGAAAGTGCTATGAGGATAGCAAGGCCACTGGGGGCATATGAAAAGTGAATTTTACTTTTTTTTTTTTTTTTTGAGACGGAGTCTGACTCTGTCGCCCAGGCTGGAGTGCAGTGGCCAGATCTCAGCTCACTGCAAGCTCCGCCTCCCAGATTCACGCCATTCTCCTGCCTCAGCCTCCGGAATAGCTGGGACTACAGGTGCCCGCCACCTTGCCCAGCTAGTTTTTTGTATTTTTTAGTAGAGACAGGGTTTCACCGTGTTAGCCAGGATGGTCTCAATCTCCTGACCTCGTGATCTGCCCGCCTCGGCCTCCCAAAGTGCTGGGATTACAGGCTTGAACCACCGCGCCCGGCCGAACTTTGCTTTTTAATCTAAAAACTTAATGGTAATTCCTTAATAGTAAAAATGTATTCACACATCACTTGCAGAATCTATGCGCAGGAATATGTTTTTACAATTTCTCCTGTATTAGTTATTTACTTATTGGCTCTCATACCAATAAAACATTTGCCACATTTCTATAGTTTTTGTTCTCTCTTCAGTTTTCATTTCAATTGTCCAATTAGATTATCTCAATGGGAGAGATACTAAAGGGATTAAAATTAATAGTCTGAAAAGTATCTTATTCCTCCTGCTATGCCACACATTGTTCAGTTTCAGAATTCAGCTGCTAGCTTCTGGTCTTCTTGGGATTGGGATAGGACTCTAATTACACCAAGAAACATGCATGTATATATCGCAGATAAATCTGCAGCCCTAGGAGTGTTTTTACATTTCTATCCAAAGACACTTCCTTCTTGAGTGGGAGTAAAACTAATTTACATTTCATCACTTGTGTTGCAGTGTTGGTAGAAGCTTGAGTTAAATAGCACTGAATCTCTGATTAATTCCAGTAATATTTTAGTGCCTCCGTGAATTGAGGCCTGGGGCAGCTGAGTCTGCCCTTAGTCTGGTCCTCACTTTGTAACCATGCTCATGTCACTGAAACCACTCCCTAAACTCAGTTTTCGCATCTGTAAAATGTGGATATTAATATCCACAGAATCCACTTCATAGGGCCACTCAAAGCTTAAATGAGATAATGAATGTGAAAACAGTTTTGCAAAGAGGATGATGCTGGACATGTGTAGGTTATTATTTCACTAGTGAAGGAGAATATGAAATTATTAAAGAAATATTACAGTGAGAATCCTGACTTACAAGACTCCTTGACTTCTTGTCAAACAACTCTCTTAAATCCACGGTTCATAATATATGAGGGAGTGGGGTGTTATTGGAGAGAGCAATGGCTTGCCAGTGTGTGACACTAGGTCAAGTCTCCAGCACCGTACTAAACTGAAATGCATGAACTTGGGTAAATCACTTAACCTCTTTATTTTCTTCATTTGTAAAATTAGATGTTTGGATTAAAACCCTTACATATTCTGGAAGTATGGATAGCATGCTTTTCAGACTGAGATACTCAGGATTTGCTGAAATATGCATACTGCAAGCCCAAGCACCTGTCTTCTTCTTCTTCACTGACGTATCCTATAGTGTCATACACTAGGCCTGATATATAGCAGTGCTCAGTAAAAATACATGTTGAATATAAGAATGACAGTTCAATCATTGTATCAACTCATTTATGGGGTAATTTTATGTAATTTAATGTACTTTTGTTTCTTTCAACAAAGGTGAATGGTTAAATATCAAACTCCATGTAATTAATAAGAGCTACTTTTCTGAGACTTATTACCTAAGTAAGTCCACAAGTCCAAAAAATGATTCTGATTTTGGTTTGAAGAAAAAAGGCCAGCATGCCTTAAAAGGGATGTAATATTTAAATTCAGGATTTTCTGGAACTTGGCTCTATTGCCTTGTCTATGCAATTTCTTCTAGCAGTAAAATGTTAAGATCTAAAACAGCCAACTTTATTTTTACTCCTTCCTGCCGTCACCCTCACCCCCTCATCCTGGACCCATTTTGGCCTTCCAAAATGCTCTGTAGTTCTTCTGAGTGAAAAGTTGTTTCTAGGCTCAGGATCTTTACACTTAAGATTCCTTTGACCCCAAATTACTTCCCTCCTTCCTCTGTACCTGGCTAACTCCTCCCCCTTCCAGGCTCAGCTAGAAACTTTGTCAGAAAACGTTTCTTCACCCCTAAGACTATGGTAGGTGCCAGTAGCACCCTGGACATTTTTCTAACGTAGTGTGTCTATATCAGGTCATTTATCACATGAGATTGTCATTAAGCAATTAATGTGAAGAAGGTCAGAGCACAGACACTGAAGCTACACTGCTTGGGTTCTAAGCCAACTAGAAGATGAAATGGGCAAGGAAGGTAAATTGGGTGAGGGTGACAACAATCGTACCTGCCTCAAAAGCTTGTCAAGAGTATTGAATGACTAAAGGGTTCATATACAAAGCATTAACAAGACTTAGCACACAGTATCAGAATCAGCAAATGCCAGAATATCTGAGATTCTGATTCTGGCACTAAGTATTATTATTACCTGTTTGGTCAACTCAAGTCTACAAGCTCTTTGAGAGTAGAAACCATATTTGATTCACTGTTGTATTCCTAGCGCTGTAAATGCTCCATAAACATGTATTGCATAAATAGATTTATCTTTTCTCCTTCACTGAAGCCATATCCCCTTAGTTGATCAGAAACAATAAACCTGGTGATGAAGTCACAATGCTTCCAGAGAAAAGAGGAGTAGGTGGGGAGTACTAGTCAAGTCAGTTAGATGCCAAAGCAGTTTTATTGAGAATAGGAGAAAGTTTTGGTGACACCACTTAAAAAGCTGTGACTGGTGATACATTATAAGAAAATTAGCATGCCAACGGAAGTGAAATTGAGACTACTGAGTGTAGACATAGTAAAAGAAAACAAAGCAGGCCGGGCATGGTGGCTCATGCCTGCAATCCCAGCACTTTGGGAGGCTGAGGCGGGCAGATCATGAGGTCGGGAGATCGAGACCATCCTGGCTAACACGGTGAAACCCTATCTCTACTAAAAACACAAAAAAATTAGCCGGGCATGGTGGCGGATGCCTGTAGTCCCAGCTACTCAGGAGGCTGAGGCAGGAGAATGGTGTGAACCCGGGAGGTGGAGCCTGCAGTGAGCTGAGATCGTGCCACTGCACTCCAGCCTGGGTGACAGAGCGAGACTCCGTCTCAAACAAAACAAAACAAAACAAAACAGTTTACTGCCTCATTCAGCCTACAGGGATGGGTCATTTACTTTTAGTCTATCTACTGGTATAGAGAGTCTGTATGTCATTCCGGTGACGCTGTGTCCACTGTCTACATGGGCATTCTGGGTCCGTTCATACTTCTCCAGTCTCATGCACTGTCCTTCATTTCAGCTGCCCTGTACCCTTCACAGCATTGCAGGTCTTTGCCCTCACCTGAAGCACCCAGCTCCTCCCTCAGAAAACTTACCTCTACGCTTAAGACTCAGCTCAGGCCTCACCACTGGGGAAGCAATCTCTGACACCCCCAATTTCTTCAGCACCCATTATCTGCTATGCAAGCTCAGTGATAACAGCTCTGTCTCCTTGCCTGGTTATCATTCTTTCACTGCATTGTGCTCACAGCTTGTGTCTTCATTTTGGTGTCCCTCATGCTAAGCACTGTGCAGGGAAGAGAGCAGGTGCAAATCGACACAGTAAGTTTCCTATTATTGAATGAATAAACGGATGGAACCATATTTTGTTCACTGTTGAAGGGATGGATGGATGGTTGGGGCTTCCTGGCTCTCCCCTTCACGCTCTCACTCTGAATGTTCCCATTTTTTCTTCTTGTCCCACAGACTTAAACTCAGCCTCTGAATCTGACTGCTGAACGATCTTGGGTAAATGCAGCCTCTCAGAGCCCTATTTTCCTTATTTGTGAAATAGAGATTATGTGAATATTAAACAAATTAGATGGCTCCTGGTTTATAATAAATTTCGTGTAAATGATCAGACCACCTGCAAATAACAGTTTTGTTTCTTCATTTCTAATCTTTATACATTTAACTGTCTTTTCTTATTGGGATGGAATAGATTTCCAGTGCTAAGTGGAAGAGTAGCAGTGATACTGGGCATCCTTTTCCTGTATTTAATCTGAGAGAGAGAGAGAGAGCATCAAAAACTTCTCCATTAAATCAGATACAGATGTGTTTTAAAAACTTCGTGAACGAAATATCTTTCTAGTTTTTGGAGTGTAGAGATGAGTAAAATCTACACCTTGATCTGTGTTACCTACTTTTCCTGTAACTCACAACTGATTTTCCTTCTCTTCCCAACCTTGAGGGATTAGAGGTTCCAGGCTATGTGAAGCCCAGCAAGGAAACGGTGTCTTGGCTTTTAGCTAGGAGAAACATTTGTAGAAGGCAGTCTGTTTTAGAGCCAGTCTTCAGCCCAGCTAATCCCAGTGATAACATCCCTTCCTCCTCCTTCCACTTCCTTTGGGAAATATTTTCACTTTCCCCCTCCCTAAATTCTCCTCTGGGGAATAAGATACACTTCAAAATCTGAACACATTAATGAAATATGCACTTTTATACATTACATTTCAATAAAAATTTACTTTGAAAAAGTATATCCAAGAGAAGTAGTCCACAAATGAACAACGATGTTTCTCACAGCTGCTTTAAAAATATTCATTAAGTGTCTTCAGCAAATTTCTTACGAGTTCCTACCGTAAAAGCTGAGATTTTACAAGTTAGACTCTTGAGACAAATGTAGGAAGGATGCAAACATAGAAATCCCTACTCTTGTGGAGTTTCCAGCTAGTTTCAAGAGAGAAAACAAACTAGGTAAACAAAATTGAAAGCATTTTGAATAGAAGAAAATAAAGGACTGCAGAAAAATAAAGGAGGTTACTTTGGATAGAGTGGCCAGAGAAAATTGCTATACGGAGGTGACATTTAGGTTTAAGATGAGAAGGAGCTACCCACAGAAAGGCTGGGGCTGGAGGTGGAGTGTTGACTCTAGGTAGAAATGGGGAAGAGGCCCTGATCTGGGTGGGAATAGAATACAAGTCTTAGGACTTAAGATGAAGCAGCTAAATGCCAAGAGGACACAAAACAAAACATAAGATTGGAAAGCGAAGTTGTGTGCTACCTACTAATAAACCAACCAGGCTAAATAATCACTTTAAGGATTGAAGTTGTTTGTTTGCTTATTTTTAATAGAGACCAAGTCTCACTTTGTCACCCAGGTTATAGTGCAGTGGCATGACTAGAGCTCCCTGTAGCCTTAACCTCCTGGCTAAAGCAAATCCTTCTGCCCCAGCCTCCCAAGTAGCTGGGACTAAAAGAATACACTACGATGTCCAGCTGAATTTTTATTATTATTATTTTTTTGCAGAGATGGGGTCTCACTATGTTGCCTAGGCTGGTCTCAAACTCCTAGGGATCATGGGATCCTCCTACCTTGGCTTCCCAAAGTGCTGGGATTATAGGTATGAGCCTCCATGCCCAGCCTTTTTTTGTTTTTTTTGTTTTTTTTTTTGAAAGAACTGATACAAGAATGAAAACATGGCTGGGTTCTCCTAATAGGCACTGACTGATCCATGTGTCCCCATCATTTATGTCCTAGAAAGTGGTCAATTTACCACCCACAGTCCTAATTCTCCAGCCTGCATTATGGAGTTAGAGAGCAGGCGGTGAGAACAACAGTGTCTCTACTAAGGAAAAGAACATTTCATTGGAAGCTGTTTTTCATGTGAATCTACCCCTTTTCCCCTGGCTTGTTCTCATATCCCTCTTTCCTGAGTAATTTCACCATAAAAAATTCCAAAAAAACATTAAAATTCTGAGTTCGCTCAGAACTATTTCTGTTGCACTAGGCAAAAATCCAATTCAAATCAGATAAATAAAATGGTGGGGGAGGAGAATTTAATGGTTCCCAGAACTAAAAAGTGCAAGGATAGATTTTGGAATGTTTGGAATGAAGAGCTCAAGTCAATTTCTCTTTTTCTGTGTCTCCCTCTCTCAGCTCTTCCACTTTCTGTAGTGCCTCCACATTCAGTCTATACATTCCAGCATGTTCAACTTAATGTTACTTTTTTCAACTAGCAATTCCAACAGAAAAAGAGGGCTTCTTTGATTTTTATCTTCTGGGTCATATCTGTCTCGGACACAATTACTGGTCTGTGAGCTATGGGAGGCACTGATTGGCCAGGCCTGGGTTACAGATCCAGCCCCAGAACTGGGCAATGAAGTGGTAGAGGTAGAGAAAGATAGACCCTCTTCCAGATAAGACTAAAGTTGAAGGAGGGGTGGTTCCTCAGAAGGAAAATTAGAGTGCTGTTACAAGAAAGTGGGAATGAATGCTGAGCCGTCAAAAAACAGTAGTCGCACTCTACAGTCCATCTTTGGCTTCTCTTCTTCCATACGGTTTTTAAAGTGCCCCCATTTAACAGCATGCAATTATTCTACATATGCATGAAAATGCATTCACCCACTCTCCAAAAAGGCAAATGCATTTTCGCATGTCTAACTCGTTTCATTTGTCTTGTTTTTTCTTTGTGTCTAGCTCCTGGTCCATGACCTTTAAGTGATTTTCATTCTCTCTTTCTGACATCCTATGACTAACCTACAAATCTGATCACTCCTCACATAGTTAGTATAAAACAGTAGAGGGGAAAATAGAGTAACTCCTACAGAAAAGCAAGGAAAGGGTAAATAATCCGTATGGAGACTGTACCATAGGATGTATTACGTTCTGCTAATTAGAAATAGCAAGAATCACCTGCCTCACAGGGAATTGAGTTCTTCGGCCAATTTAGCTACCTTCAGCTTTACTCTCAGAAAGGATTCCTGTTGACCGTTTTCCTCCACGATCACAACTGTAAAGGGAATTGAGGAGGATTCCTTTTCTTGGGACGGAATTGTTTTAGCCACCCCCTGCTTTCTCTTGTATTTCAGGGGTATGGAGTCTTTCTACGCTCTAGACCCTGTCCTGGGAGTTTCTGTCTTTTAAGGAAAAGCCTTAGAGCTGATTCATTTTAACAGTCTTCAGTTTAACAGCCACCATCTTGGCCTCTGCCTAGGGTGACTTGAAATAACTATCTGCAGGTGAGGAGGACTAATGGAGTGGCCTTTTGATGCAAGGTGGTGTCCTAGTGGATAGCTCTTTTAATTAGGGTGACCTGCTTTAGAGCTGTCATCTAGGTATAATTGTTAATAGCACCCATACTTACACTCAGAATTGTCCCATTTTGATAAGAAATTATATGGTCACCCAATTAAAATGGGGTTAATTCTTCCCTTCCTCTGGCAGGAGCGGCACAGCAGGAAGAGTTTGAGGTAGACTCAGGAGACGGTCTTTCTATTATCAATTTTTTACTTTATGCCTTTGCTGTCACTGTGCAAGAGGCAGAGGATTTCAGTTTTCCAACATGGCATGGCTCAATATATCTGACTCTGGACCATTTGAGTTTGCTAGCTACTGGTAGAAAGGGAATCTTTCAATCACACTGTAATTTTTTCCTCTCTGCTACCACATAGGCCAGTTTCAACATTAGCACGCCTTTTTCTTTGGAACATTTACAAAAACTGTAAGCAGACCAAACTCTCTAAAACCCTGACATTTGTCAATCAAGACCTCTCAAACTCCACCCTGGAAATGTTGGGGTCTGAGACCTTTCACTCAGTTTCTTGGCTACCATATCACAAGAATTTCCAGTTCTCTAGCTTGGCAGAGAGGGATCTTCCCTACTTTCACCACTCCTCAACTCAGCCAATCTTACATTTAAGGATCTGCACTACAGCATCCCACTTCCAGCTGTATAGAACTCTTTTGGCTGCAAGAGATAGAACTTAACTCAAAATAGCTTAAACCCAAAAGGGAATGTTTTGGCTCATGTAACTAAAAAGTCTAAGGGTAACTTGGCTTCAGGCATGATCAAACAAGTCATAAAAATTTGCTTATGCATACATCCCTTCCCACACCCCTTTTCTCAGTTTTGCTTCCTTTAATAGCTTATCCCTCATACAACACTGAATTGGCTAATTGGCGGGTCTTGATCACTAGCTGCCAATGAAGTGGAGGTGAAGATGGGCTCTGCCCTTCTCTAAACCACAAGACCTAAGGGTGGAAATGGGGGTATTTCCCAAAGGTGATGTTACCAAAAAAAAAAAAAGGGAAACAGATGCTTGCTAGGTTAAGAAAAACAACAGAGGTCCATCCATTTTATACTTGAAAGCTTAAAAAATGTAAGCAAATCTGTCCAGGCTCAACTCTCTGTTTGACAGATGAGGATGAGAATCATTATTTACTTTGCCTCAAAGTGGTGAAGAAGAAGAAGAAAAGGGCAAGGGTAAATTTTTTTTTAGTTTAAAAATGAAATAAAAATCCACAGGCTTGAAAGTTTAGACTTTCCTGAAGTTGCGGTGTGCCTTTCCAACCTATTGTCAACTTGGAAAAGACTTAATCTTCAACAGTGGAGGAAGCCTCTATTCTTGCCTTTCATTTACTTGTCTGTCACTTTCCCTTGAGGGCCTCAAGGGCAGGAGAGAGCATATGACAAGGAGGAAAGAAATGCCATTTCCTTCTGTTCTCAGACTCTGTGTATCTTAGCTGGGAATGTGCAGTTTGTTCATTTCAATCTCAACATTTTCAACACTAAGTTGCAGGAATTAGTTAATTCAACAAGTATTTGTTGAATAAGAATCCCTTATCCTCTCTCCTCTTTATTACCCTTTGCTTCTCTCCAAGACTTTTCTCACTGGCATTTAAACATCCCCAAGGCTCTCTCATCTTAAAAACAAAACGCATAAAACTCCCACAAACAGGAAAAATGTCCTTTGATCCCACTTCCTTCTCAGCTACTACCCCGTTCACAACCAAATTTCACACACTGCGTGTCTTCTTTACCGTCTGTATTTCCTCCCTCCCAAGCCTGCCTCCGGCCACTCCTGTCCACTCCTGTCACTCACTGGAACACAAGGCTTATGGAAAGAGCCCCACTTTTAGAGAACACGAACCCCAGTATAAGGCAACGTTATAGCCCTTAAACACCGTGAAGTAATTGTGTGACATCTGTCTTTTCAACTGGAGTGTGGGCTTCTTGGGGGTAAGACATAGCTGGTAGTTACTCAGTAAAATATCTTACTGTTGAATGTTACATGTCTACTCAAGGCATGGAGACTAGCATGAATAAGTGTTAAATAAAACTTCGTTGAAGGAACAAAATAACTGGGATTGGAAACAAAAGGAAGGGATAGGTTTGGAATGGGGTGGAATAATGAATGAAATAATGAAATAATGAAAGTTTAACTATCCTGAGCTTAAGTTAGAAGCGTAGGAGAAGGGGGAGAGTGTGTTGTATTAAAAGCAAGGCAAAAAATAGCTTCAATGGGCAATGTTACATGTTAAGTGCTACAAGCAAGTATATAATGTTTTTCAAATTGAACACTATTAGAGGCTACTTGATTTGCAAAACAGTAATCAATTCTTTGGGGTGGACATGGGGGAATTAGTTTCACTGGAACGTTACCAGGTTGAGAATGTGAAGGAGCAGTAATTTGTACGGTCCAAAAAATGCAAGGATCACAGCACAATTAATTTAGGTGGACAGTCAACAGAGTGGGCATACAACAGGAACTTTTGGGAGGTGGACAGTCCTATCTGCATGCTTCTCATTAATTCTACATTTTAATCCAGACCATCTTATTCCTGTGATTAAGGCGCTCTAGAGAAAGAGAACTCTAGCATTCTACTAGTGGATAAACTTTACTTATATGTAAGCTAAACCCTTCGCCCAAATGTTTTAATCATATGGATTTAAAATGTGAAATGACAAGTGGAGGTGACAGGTAATTATGACTGTATTTTTTGAAACAGAGTCTCTATCTGTCACCCAGGCTGGAGTGCAATCATGGCTCACTGCAGGCTCAAACTTCCAGTCTCAAATGACCCTTTCACTTAAACGACCGAGTAGCTGGGACTACAGGTACGCGCCAGCACACCCACATTTCATTTCTATTTTATTATTTTATTTTATTTTCGGCAGAAACAGGGTCTCACTATGTTGCCCAGGCTGGTCTTGAACTCCTGGGCTCAAGTGACCCTCCCACCTCGGCCTCCAAAAGTGCTGTGATTACAGGCATGAGCCACCAAGCCCAGACTTTTGTTTTCTTTTTTTTTTTTTTTTTTGAGACGGAGTCTCACTCTGTTGCCCAGACTGGAGTGCAGTGGCATCATCTCAGCTCACTGCAAGCTCTGCCTCCCGGGTTCATGCCATTCTCCTGCCTCAGCCTCCTGAGTAGCTGGGACTACAGGTGCCCGCCACCACGCCAGGCTAATTTTTGGTGATTTTTTTTTTTAAAGTAGAGACGGGGTTTCACCGTGTTAGCCAGGATGGTCTCGATCTCCTGACCTCGTGTTCCGCCTGCCTCGGTCTCCCAAAGTGCTGGGATTACAGGCATGAGCCACCGCGCCCGGCCTCCCATAGACTTTTCTATCTGATTACTTTTCAAACACATTCTAGAGCATCCTAGAACTTGTCCTTTCCTAGTTCAGTTTATTACATTCTGCTCATGCTCCTGGAGAGAATACAGCTTTTACTCATTTAGTCTCTATGTGGTCCTTCCTTGATTTTCTAAGGGTCTTGAGTCTGTGGTCCCAGAAATAGACAAAAACGTGTTCAGGGCATCATAGACTCTTGCTAGGCTGGAAGTGGAGTACCCCTCTTGTAGCCAATGTCCTCTTCTCCTCACCCTTCCACTTCCCGAAATACACACACTCAATATACAGTGGCCATCACATCTGTTTTGTAGGACCAACTAAGCTGAATCCTAAAGGTTAATGAAGGAAAGATATGCAGAAAGTCCAGCACTTTCCTAATTCAGCAGCACACACGTTTTCACATGTCTAATATTCAATTTACGTAATTTATTTTCAATCTCAATTTAATTGCTTTTCTTGAAAAGATGTTTGGGACAAGGCCAACAATGGAGGGAGGAATGTCACCGGGTCGGGATCTGGAAACAATCAGCTCTGTATGGTTTTAAAGATAAAGCGCCAAGATCTTAAGGAACCTGAATTCCTGGTGAGCAATCAAGTTCTTTAATCGGCCCCCAGCAGGATGTCAACGGCTTAAAAGAAAAAGAAAATCTATTTTAAAAGATAGATTTTATCTTTTTAGATTAATTTTAAAAAAGCGAACCCATCACAAACTTCCCGGTTTTCAAAGAAAGGGCCTCTCCCACCGCAGAGCCCTCCGGCACCATGGGACAGCTCAGTGGCAGCGTCCTCCGGCCGCCCGTAACCGGTGCCGCGAGCTCGGAGTGCGGGGCTGGGATCTCGCGCCCTCCGGGGCAGCGGGCTCCATGAGCGCCGCAGGGCGGGGCGTGGGGCAGGACCTGCCGGCCGCTCCCTTCCCCACGGCTCTTAGGGAAGCAGCGAGCACCTTTCATCCTGTCCCGGAGTCCTAGCCTGGCCGGAGCTACCTATAGGGCGCCCGCTGCTGCGGTGGCAGGAAGTCCCCGGGAACTACAAATCGAGGCATGCTGGGAGCATTCTCCCGCTCCTCCCAGGAAATGTCCTTTGTCCAGCCCTACAGGAAGCCCCAGTGAGGAGTCAGCCGGGCAGCCAGCCAGCGAGCCAGCCAGCAAGCCAGCCAGCCAGCCAGCCAGCCAGCCAGCCAACCAACCATACAGCGGGCCAGCCAGCGGCCGCTGCAGCCGCCGCCGCCGCCGCCGCCGCACAAGGGCAGACGCGCTGCGGTGCGGGGCTCGGGCCGGGGCGCTCGGTGCCCTAGCTCCTCGCCGCGCCAGCCGCCGCGCAGGTAGGAGCTTGGCTGTGGCTGGGCTCAACCGCCTCTCCGGGATGGGGCTGATCGGGACCAGACCCGACCGCTGCGGGGATGGGGTGTGTGTTCGAGTGCGGTGGCGGAACGGCTGGGCAAAGTTGTGCCTCGTAAAGTGGACCGTTGTCCGCTCCCCTGGGGCGCAGGCCCCCGGGCTTAAGGGGTGCTCTCGCGCCCGCAAAGCCGGGGCTGAGCTCCCTCAGGGGTATGTGGCGAGGGGCGGGAAGGAGGAGGCTGAGACGTGAGGGAGGAGACAGCGATGCAAGAGGGAATAGGACCGTCCCGCCGACCACCGAAGGGGGCATCAGAGACCCTCGGAGAAGCCAAGCCCAGGGAGGAGCTTGGAAGGCAAGGAGAAGGTGAAGGGCTTTGTGTGCAGCTGTGGACCTTGACGGACTGCGCTCTCCTTGCCTTGTCTGTCCGTGTCCCCAGCCCCATTGGGGCTAAGGGAGGGTAGGGGGCTCCGAGAAGGGGCAGAAGAGAAGCGGCAGGTCATCTTGGGTACTAGTGAATGAAATGTGTGCCTCCCTTTTCCTCTCTTCTCCATTCTAGCCCACACAGATGAGCGGCTTTGGGGCTGCCATCAGACCGGGCAAATGACACAATAAGGACGAGTGGGTGGAGAGATGGACAGCAGCTCGCAGCCCAAGAGGGGTCGCCGTCTAGCCCCGGGAGGCATTCCAACCACAAATGTCCATGTCGGCAGGTGGTGGGGTGGTGGGCAAAGCTGGAACCTGCACACTTCACGGGGATGCCGAGGCTCAGGATTGTGCATGGAGGCACGGGTGAGGCGCGTGTTGGGAGGAGTGGGTGAGTAAAAAGGTTGAGGGGGAGCAGCGACACAGAGGCGCTGAGTGTACCTTATGACCATGCATCGGAAATCGACTACCACTTCCTCTGGGACTTGCCACGATTTTCCTTTTTCCTAACCGCGCCCCCACCGCCCTGCCTCCCCTACAGGAGTGAATCACCCACCCCTTACTACATGAACCCTGGGCTGAATTGAAGTTGGTGATGTATCCGTCTCCTTGTAGCGGGCATGTTTGTCCTTAACCTGTAGGATGACACCAGTACTCCGCATCCCCTACTGCCTTACCCTTCTCCCTCAAGACTGAGCATCTGGTAAATGCGGTCGGTCGGATAATGGCTAGCAAGTTAAATGTCTTTGAGGAGCTGCGGTGGATGAGTGGGCAACTTTGAACACAGTCCAAGTGTGACGGTTGTAACTGAACTCAGCATGCCTAAGGGGCCACACTCACTCTCTCTCCTTTCTCCCCTTACCTGAGTTTTTGTTGATGTTCCCAACTGTTTACCTTCTTCTCTCAACAAGCCAACATGTGGATATTATTTAATGTGGAATATGTTTGAGGAGCCAAATGGACCTTTAAGAATGCCACTTGTGTGGCCAGGCAGGAGTATGCAAGGCTCATGGTTGGAAGAATGATGCTGTAGGGCATGGAGAGAGCCCTGAGCCTGATATAAATGGCTTTCGAGGAGAAACAAAACATTTCTTCCCTGGCTTCTTTAGGAGAGATGAGGCATTTGAACTGAGATAAAGAATGGGATTGAGAAAAAACAACAACAACAACAACCCAGTTCTTTAGGATGAGGGCATGAGGATAATGAAGTGAAGGGAAGAGGCTCTGTGAATTCAGATGATTTCTAGTTAGAACATATTGGCTGCGTGTGTGTGTGTGTGTGTGTATGTTGGAAGTGGGGGTTGTTGTTAAGGGAAGGTTGATGTCAAAAGTTCAGCCATGCTCAACAGAGAATAAGATGGCATCTGATTGAACAAGATCATAAATGTGAAGTCAGGCTGCCCTTTACATTACACAAAGGAACACACAGATGGCCTTTCAGAACTACTGGGATAGAGGGGTCAATGGATGCTAGTCAGACAGAAGAACCAGCTGATGTGGCTGGATTGAAGTGGTAAATGATGACCTCACATCAGAGCATGACTAAGGCTCCTGGAGTTGCATCACATTTCCTCTCCCTCCCCCACCAAAAACTCTTTGAATTTCCTCAGAATCTACATTTTTTCTTTTTTGCCTAATTACTAGTGTCCTGTGAAAGGAAGGAGAAAGGGTAAAGGTTGGTTGCAAGGATGATAAACTAAGGCAAGAAGGAGCTTGTCTGTTATGTAGAAAGAAAAAAATAGCTGTAGTGTCAGTAAGAGTTCTGGAGCTTGAACCTATGTCAGTAGCATATGGGCTTTTCTTTGTATCTAAGATCCTACTTCTTCTTTCTTTTCTTTCACCTGCCCCTTAACAGGTTTCTCAGTACCACACACTATGTAGAGTTAATATAATCAACAAAAGTAACTCCTTACTTTGGGATTTAAAATTCTTCACAATTCAGTGCCTACCTACCTCTGTCCTTCATTGGACCTGCCCACCCCAATTTACCTCCCCATCCTTGGAGCAAATAACTCCCCAATCCTTGAAGATGCAACAGACATTCTTGAACCTCTGTGACTGCCAGGTTGAACCCCATGCTTGCTGGACATCCCTGCACCTGTCGCTAATTATTTTTGGTACATATCCTGGCCCAGTTGATTAGCTCCCTTATAGAACTCTTGCCAACCTTTGCAGTCAAAATTAATCTTACCCCTTGGTAATTTGTATTATTTCAATGACACCTGCTTTAGGAGTTAATACCTAACAAGTGCTCAAAGGATGTTTGACTTGAAAACACGAATAAATCAAAGAATGAGTGAAAGGATGAAAAAAATCTTAATTCTCTTGCCTTTCCTTAGAAAAGGGGATGGAGCCTTTCTCATAGACCTGTGAGGATTCATTGCAATTGTGAAAATAAAGCATCTAGGACATGCCAGACTGAGTCTTTTCCTTTTGCTCCTGGATTGAGAGACCCTAAAAGTACCTATCATAGTGTCTAGTACAAGGACACTGACAAAAAGTTTGTTGAATAAGTTCTTTGCCAGCCTACATTTTAAACTCTCAGGCAGAATATGGAGTGGATTAATCCTAAGCAAATAATCAACAATGTTTGTCATTATCCTAGACTGAAGAAGGTAACTGTTTCCATTCAATTATGAAAGTGCAAAGTGCTCATTACAAAAGCAGCACTATGAAGACTGTCCTGCTATTGGCAAGTAAGCCAGACATTTACCATGTCATTTTTATTTTTATAGCCCAAGCAATGTACCAGGATTAAAATGTAGCATATAGAAATAGACAACAAATCAGACTTTCAAACTTTCCCCAAAGACACTACAATTTAATAGTCCCTCAGTTATCTTGAACTGGGCAATTTTTCATGCTTCTTTTTATGTGATTACAATAATAGTCGCCACTTATTGAACATCTATATATCAGCTACTAAACTAGGTGATTTACATGTTTATTTTGATGACTTATTTAATCTGATGACTTACATATTGTTATCTCTATTCTAAAAATGAGGAAACTAGGACTTGGAGAGAAGGTAAGAAACTTGCCTGGAGTCCCAGATTCTGAACTGAGTGTAGATTGGAATTTAGGTCTGCTGACTACCAAGCCTGTTCAGAATTTGCTTTCCATGGGAGAAAACGGACAGTTCTTTATTCCTTCTTCTCCTGAAGTCCTTCACTTCCCAGATTTCCTACCAGTCACATTGTTGTGCTTCTGAAATCATCCTAATGGATCTTATTCTGAGAAGTACTGTTTTTTTCATAGATTTGTTATTTTTATGTCCTCAAACTCTCATGACCATCAGTTGGAAAGGCCAGGTTCAGAACCCCTAATAAGACCTTTGGGTACAGAACTGTGTGTGTTTGGAATTCTTTTCTTTTTTCTCCCAGCCTGTCTGAATTCCTCTTGCCAGGCCAAGTCTTACGTCTTTTGGGTAGCCTTTTTCAACTACACCACGCCACCCTCAGCCTCTCCCCTAATCTCTTGCATTGTTTAAAATTCTGCAGTTCAGTGTTTTCTTAATGAAAGTAGACTTGAGTGGGTTCCCACACGTGACAGGGACTTTATGTCCACAACACGACCTGGCGTATGGTAGACTTTCAGAAACTGAGTTAATGATGAATTGGTATTGACTAAAATGCAGAAATGGAGGCATGAAATATTATTTGCATGTTGATAGTTTGCTTATATTGTAGAAGAGGGATAGAAAGAGAGGATAATTATTTTCTTAGTTAATTTTCACCCTTTTCATGTAACTTCCAAAAGAGGAAAGTACCTTCTGGAAATATGCCAGAGCAGACCACTGTAAGCTGAGTTTTCTTAGCTTGACTAACATGGGCACTGAATGATTTATAGTGTTTAATGATTTTGGGTAGTGGGGTGAGGCATTGTTTAGTACCTTTCCCTTTGCTGTCATGCCAAATCTCTCAGATGTCATGCACATCTGAGAAAATCAGAGGGGCTTCACTGGCTGCACTTATTGGAGGAAAAGAAGGCTGGGGAGAGGAAGGAAGATAATTCATTCTGTTTTCATCAGAGCAGCAAGATTTGTGTGGGGCACAGATTTGGCATTCATTTCATCATGTATTGATAAGGGATGGTTGAAAGATCAGTAGCTTCTCCTCTTTGGGTGGAAGAGGGTTTCACCTATCACGAGATTGAACCCATTTATTTAGGTTGACTAAACGTTCTTTTTCTCTGACCTCAAGGGTGCACAGAATTTTGAAAGCCCTGGTATAAACACAGCGTGCTGTGGGTTGTTATAAGCACATTAGTCATGTTAAAGGAGAATAGGACAGTCCTTGGGATCACTGAATCTATTCAGCAAGTCATGTTTTGTGCATCCCTAGACCAGCAACAGTGTTCCAGCAGGTGTGTGGGAGGGTCACATGCGATACTTCAGGTTTTTCCTTCCTGTGGAGGCTAAATTTGCTATGGGTAGTTAAAGGGAAAGGGCCTACTTTTATTCAGAGAGCTACTTCAGATATACATGGTCTTCTGAGAAGTTTATCAGGATCTTACCATAATTATAAAAGAGGAATAAAGTTTCTGGGTTTTATTTGCTAAGAAACGTTTTGCTTTGGCTCATCACCTCAGAGCTATTTCATGTGCTTAGCACATCTTTGATGCTTGATGAAGTTTAGCAGGGCACTATAGGAAGACTTTTCCAGTTGTTGAACTTTTTTGTCCCCCATACCTGGGAACTTTTGTGAATTTCAAAGAATCACTTTATTTTTGTTTTGCTAGTTTTGAAAATAATCCTTCAGGCAGGTACTGGCAATGATTTCTGATAATAGAAGGTGGTTTAGAAAGTAGAGGTGGTTTAGAAGGTGGTTTAGAAATAGAAGATAGAATAGAAAGTTCATTAGAATGTAATCTCTACAACAGAGAATCTAGAATAATGGGTAGTGCATGGTAAGGGTTTGATAAATATTTGTTGAATGAATATGTTATGTATTTTTAAAATTTCATTTAAATTTGTTCCTAAAATGATGGCACAAACCATTTTTTTACAATGAGGTATGGGTAAGGTTGTATGCTTATAAATTATATAAGCTGGGGAAGATATCTTACATACATGTACATTATATGTGTGTGTATATATATAAAATTTCAAAAATATTTTAGAGCAGTTTTAGGTTCACAGCAAAAATGAGAAAGTAGAGTTCCTGTCTGCCTCCTGTCCTCACACATGTGCAGCCTCCCCCACTCTCAGCATCCTTCTCCAGAGTGATACATTTGGTACAACTTATGAACCTATATTGATAATCATTATCACCCAAAATCCATAATTTACTTTAGGGTTCACTCTTGGTGTATATTCTATGGTTTTGACAAATGTATAATGACAGGTATCTACCATTGTAGTGTAGTGCAGAATAATTTCACTGTCCTAGACACCTTCTGTCCTCCACTTATTTATCCCTCCCTTCCCCTAACCTTTGGCAACCACTGATCTTTTTACTGTCTCCGTAGTTTGCCTTTTACAGAATGTCATATGGTTGGAATCATACAGTATGTGACCTTTTCATATTGGCTTCTATCATTTAGTAGTATACGTTTTAAGGTTTCTCCATGTTTTTTCACAGCTTGATAACTCTGTGGTGTTGTTGTGTTTTGGATTTTGGCCATTCTAATAAGCGAAGTAGTGGCATCTTGTTTTAACTTGAAATTCTCAAATGACATTGATGTTTGTATTAGTTCGTTCTCATGCTCCTATGAAGAAATACCTAAAACAGGATAATTTATAAGGAAAAAAGGTTTAATTGACTCACAGTTCTGCATGGCTGGGGGGGCCTCGGGAAACTTACAATCATGGCAGAAGGTGAAGCAAATGTGTCCTTCTTCACGTGGCAGCAGAAGAGAGAAGTGCCGAGCAAAGGGGGACAAGCTCCTTATAAAACCATCAGATCTTCTGAGAACTCTCACTATCGTGAGAACAGCCTGAGGGTAACCGCCCCCATGATTCAATTACCTCCCACCTGGTCCCTTCCATGACATGTGGGGATTATGGGAACTGCAATTCAAGATGAGATTTGGGTGGGGATGCAGCCAAACCATATCAATGTTAAAAATCTTTTTATGTGCCTATTTCCCATCTGTATATTTTCTTTGGTGAGGTGTCTATTCAGATCTTTTGCCCATTTTTTAATTGGGTTGTTTTCTCATTGAGTTTTCAGAGTTCTTTCTATATCTTGGTTAACAGTCTTTTATCATATATATATTTTTTGCAAATATTTTCTCCCCACCTGTGACTCGTTTTCTTGGTGTGTTTTTTTTTTTTTTTTTTTTTATGAGGTTTCTCCTTTTTTTTTTTTTTTTTTTTTTTTTTTTTTTGGGGGGGGGCGGTGGTGGTGTGCCAGATTTAATCTAACATAAAGCTAGTTTAGTTTACTCCAGAACTGAGAAACCAAAATGTGAAGTTAACTTGAAGACATACTCCCCTTTTACCACCCCCCCTTAAAACAATAAGTGTCAGTTGAATTTAACCAGACTGCAGCCACAACGTACACTAGTCTGGGGGGCAGTTGTCACAGGACATCCTTTGTTTCTGTTTCTCCACTTCCTAATACATGCTTGTGTTTATTGATTGAATTGGTGGTGTGGTAAGTATTCCTGGTCAACACTTCCTATATGGCATGTAATCTTTACTAACTTTCTTAAGGGCCTTCATTTGTTTCCCAGCCAAATTCTGGGCCTTTAGGAAAAGGGTTTTCTAGGCTGATGACTCTATGTAGGTGAGAAGAGAAATCGAGAAATCCATGCCTTTCTTGTTGTAGTAAGATTAAACAAAACGAAACGTGAAACCCTTGAAAACTGCCAAAGAATAAAACTTTAGTCTGAATAGCCACTCTTAATGTTAAATGCAAATCTCCCCGGTATTTGAATGCACTCCCTGCCCTGCCTCACCCAGCAACTTCTTTAGTTTTGTAATTACTTTGAAGGTTAAATATTGGTCTTTCTTCATTCTTCATTTAATTTCTGTGACTGCTAGTCCTAGCTTTCCTTGGGTGGGACAGAAGCAGTTGTCCTGTCATGGGGGGACAGTCTAGTAGCATTCCCCACAGTGAACATAAACAGCCCTGTGCCACCTCTGTTTGCACAGCTGAATCAAGGGTTAAACCCTTGGAGTGGAGGGAGGACCCACACAGGGCCATTTGATACAAACAAAGCATGCTGGCATATGGGCCAAGAGATGCAGAATTCTTTTTTGAGAATGGTCTGCCTAACTTTTGAGGCTAATTGCCATTTCCTGTCATGGCTACCTATTTTTCAGGGTAATTAAGCATGCTTGGCTCCTGATGCTAACAGGTTATTGGATCCAGTTAGGAGAGTTAGGTTGTCTCCATGACTCTACCTTACCTGATGTGATTTTGCCGAATCACTAGATTTCCTAGTCTTTTTAGGTCTTCCTTTTGAGACTGAGGGGAAGAAATAATTACTCCTGATTTTATCCATTTCAAGAACTATTTGAAGGTCCATGGTGTGAGGGAATTATCAAAGTGAATAAAATGTTTGTTCCCATAAGGAACTTACAGTTGGGAGGTGGTAGGAGAAAAAGGAGAGCCAAAAGTAAGATATGAATTATTGTGAGTATGATTCTATTTTAAAAACTAATATTAGGCAGAATAAGATAAGAAAAAGTATCTTAAGTCATACAAAGTGAAAAAATAATAATAATACTATCTGAGCACTTAATATCCCTATAAGGTAGGTTCAGTTGTTCTCTCCATTTTATAGATGAAGAAAACTAAGGCTAAAAGAGGTTGAACAATTTGCTTAAGGCTAACAGCTAGACACAGTTCGTATGGCTCCAGAATCTTGTTTGGTTTTTGGTTTTTTTGAGACAGGATCCGCTCTGTCACCCAGGCTGAAGTCCAGTGGTGTGAATACCTTCTGGGCACAAGCAATCCTCCCACCTCAGCCCTCCAAGTAGCTGGGATTACACGTGTATGCCACCAATTCTGGCTAATTTTTTTTTTTTTTTGTAGAGACGGGGTTTTGCCCTGTCACCCAGGCTGATCTTGTACTCCCGAGCTTAAGCGATCCACTGGCTACGGCCCCCAAAAGTGCTGGGATTACAGGCGTGAGCCACCGTGCCTGGCAAGAATCTGAACTTTTAACCATTACAGGTGCCGCTCCCTCCAGAAAAGGACAGACTATAACCCATGCTTTGAGGAGGAAAAGCATCTGAGGAAGGGAAAACCGGGTGCCATCTGGGGGATTTACAGCAACCCTTTTGGGCTGGGGTTAGGGGACAGAGGTTAAGATGAGGTAAGAGAGCCTTGGGCTACACTGTTAACGACTTCGAGTCTGTGCTTATATGACAAAGTCACTTAGGGGTTTCTGAGCAGAATAATAAAGTGACAATTAGGTTTTAAGATTGATGCAGTACTGACACGTAGGTGCATGTAACTAGTAAGAGTATGTACTGCAGTGATAGTGGCAACTGAAAAAAGAGAACAGTAAAGAGAACATGGCAACTGATTTGATTGAAAGGGGTGAGGGATGGGTCAAAGTTGAGTCCAGGGTTTTGAGCTTCTGAGTAAGAACAAAGACGGCTTTAACAGAAATGGACACTGCCAGGAGGAGCTGATTTGTAGCAAAGATTCAAGAAAAGAACTAATACTTGTTTTTAAACCTGACTTGGGCCAGATACATTACAAATGGAAATTCATTGAGTCTTTATAGCATCCTTTCAAGGTAGCTTGTTTCCCCCTATTGTGTAGATGATTAAACTAAGACTCAAAGAGGTGAAATAACTGTCCTGGGCACACCATGTGTCAGTGACAGACTTCTACTTGAATTGGTGCTGTTGACTCTTTTGCATGTGATTTTCCTGTTTCTGGTGCCTCCTGTCCCTTATCACATGGGACGTGCGGGACAGCACCTCAGGACTGGAAGGGACATTGAGGCTCCTCAGCTGTAATGCTTGGGGCATCATGAGAAATGTGGATCTGGAGTGCAGGTCAGGCGTTGGGTGAGAGATTCAAATTTGTGAGGTCTTTGGATAGAAGAGCTGTATAAAGCTACAGGAAGAGGCCAAACAGTTGAGGGAGAGGGAGAAGAAAATGTAAAAAAAACCCTTGAAGGCTGACCTATTTGAGGAGTTAAGAGGAGACAGAGTGGTCAGCGAAGTATGAGGAGGACTAGGACAGTGCAATACTGTGGGTGCTAAGCAAAGAGAATTTCCAAGGAGAGTGTCTCAACAAGATTTCCGCGGCCATTTATTGAACTCCTATTACATGCCAAGCACTTTACAGTGTTGATGGTGAGATCAAAGGAGAAGAGACCACTGAATTTGGGAGGTAGAAATAATATAGCTGATAATTGATGTGGGTCTGGATCACTAGCTAAATGTTAGCAATTGACATTGTCTGCTGAGGTTGTCCCATCTGGAAGCCCAAGTTCACTGGGAAACTGTGAGAGTGTCGTGGTGACGTTAAGTTTTTAACTGGGGCTCACTAATACTTATTCCTCCTTTCCCCAATAGCCTGTAAGATTTATTTGGCCAAAAAATGGCATTGCAGGAGAAAATATAATATAGTTTGATAATTGGTTTTAGTAATTTAAAAATGATACTGCAGAATGAAGCAGTCTCCCCTTTTAATGAGTTTCATAGTCTGAATAGAAAAATGTCTTTAAAGAGTTTTTTAAATGGTATAACCAGTACTTTTGAGGCTTCATGGTCTTCCCCTCTCCTTTCTCTCTCTTTCCTCTCTCTCTCTGTCTCTTTCTCTCTCTCACACATACACATACACAGATGATGATTTTTTTCAAATACTATACAAAGGACTCAGTATTATTCAGTGTTTACTCTAACATTCCATTAAGTCAATGCTAATTCAAACAACTGCTTTTTTTTCAAGCCAACAAGATGTTCTGTTTTTCTCTAGTAAAAACAGCAGAGAATCCAAAACCTGTTAAGTCAGAGATCATTTCTGAGGATCACATGAAGTTAAGTTTGAAGAACATTTTCTATGTTTTTTCTTGAGAAAAAATAATTGAAACTACAATAGGAAAAAAATTATCAGGAGTCTGGAAGAAAACAGGAAAAATGAAGTCAGTGAAATGCTGTCACTAAAGCCAGAGCACTAAACTCATGAATATGACAGAGCGGGTTGGGAGAATCTGGTGCAAGGGAGATTGTACCTAAAAGGAATCCAGTAATCTGAAGGGTGGCCCCATCCTCTACCAACTTGACACCTTTGTGAATTCAAGTTGTAAGATTTGCTCATTATCTGTGGATACATTCTCTACAGCAAAATGTACTTGGAGTGGTGCTTTCCCTGCCACCAGGCACACATCTATATAACTTCCCGTATGGGGACTACAAAGCTGTTAAAGCACAGGGTGGAGCTGAGAAACTGTATTTGTAGTAATGGGTCCCATTGGATGAACTGAGTCCTTGATCCCATGGTGCAGTTAAATGTGAACTAGGCCTCCCTATGTTGCAGTTTTGTGTAACTCCCAGAATGCCCTTCTTTATCCGAGTATTTGCATGTTATTCTTTGCAGGCAAGATGACTTTGCTAACACTTTGAAGATTTGTTAGGAATGAGTTGTGACTTTGTCCAGATTTTAATTCTTTTTCCTTTGAGAGGAGAAGGATTAACTAACAAAGCATTTTGTGTACTGGCTAGGTTATGGCTTGATTAATGTGATTTTACTCACTGCCCAAGTAAGCAGCTGACAGGAGCCATAAACCTGGGGTCAAGCTTATAAATTAGATACATCCAAGAGAGGCAGGATGTTACAGTCTTGAGGAACAACTTCCCTCCCTCTTAGTGCACCTGTGACATAACCTGAGTGACTAGGAAGTGAAAAGCCGGTGAACTAATGATGTTGGGAGACCTAAATCGCAAGTGTGAATTAGCCAAGCACCATAGGTTATGTTGGATTGAGTAGCAAGGGGGGATTGGAACAAAGGTTAATATGCCAGTGATTTAGGCTCATGTCTGCCCTTAACTCGTGTGTTCATGGGGAATTTACTTAACCTTTCTTGGTTTCCATTGCCTGACTCATCTGTAAAATAGGGTGTTAGGTGAGGTCACCAAACTGGATCAGGCAGGTTACATTTGCTGGGTCCCTCACTCTCCATATGTGTTTGAAATTTACTGCTATTTTTGTCTGTGCTACTGCCTGCTTCACTGCCGTTATCTTCTCTTCTCCACCAGCACACCAAAAGATCTTGTGGCATATAGTGGTGAAATTGCTCTTCTCCCCCTTACCCAAAACCACTCTGGATGATTTTTGAATTGTTTTGATAAGGATATGTATCATGAGTCCTTTGTAATAGTGGTTTATAACAGGGTTTTTGTTTCTGTTCCATGGATCCTTTCAGAGTCCAAGAAAAAGCTTTGGGCCTTCTCATCAGGAGAAAGTGCCTACAGACACATTTCCATAAGGCTGCAGGGAGTTCACGGATTCTGAAAATTCTCAGACTAAGAACTGGTGCTCAAGAAAAATACCGTTACTCTGTTTGCAAGTTTGTATAGTACTGTTGCTCTCTTTGGGAAATGCTAGGAACTAAAGGTAAGGAACCCAGACTGAACCTGATGAATGACTTAGTAACGTGATGTTCCAGTTATGAATGAGTCCCAGACACACAAGCCTCCTTCTTGAGACGGATGCATCACTTCCTGGAGGAAAGCTGTGTCCTGTGACTGGGTGTGTGCATCCTAGATTTACTGTGCACCATTGGCTGAAACAGAAAATACCTGTGAGCTTTCAGTTTTCATGTAAAGTAGGAGCATAATATCTTCTAGTTGCTCTCTGTACTGTGGTATGAAGCAATTTGACTGGCATCCTCAGAGTTTCTCTGACCATTGTCTGAGGACACTATCTAAATTTAAAAGTTCTCAGTTTGAGCTAGTAAAGTAATTCTGTTCCTCTCAGAGTTCATCTCGTGGAGATCATATTTTCATAAATCACTACTGTGTTATCTTCCTTTTCATCTGTGCACACTCTTCCATTTTTCATCCCCTTGGAAGGTGATTCCAGGGAGGACCAATTATTGATGTACTTAACCTACTGGACACTCACATCCTTTCATTAGTTTGTCTGTGCTGGGGATAAAGCATTCCCCTCATAGAACTGTCACAACTAGGACCCCTAATCCAGTTTATTCCTTCTTGGTTTGGAGTGTAGAGTTGCTGCATTAATGGTGGAAATAAACAAGTTCTGGTGGGCAGGATCCTTTTTTCGTTGTTTGGAAATATAAAAGTAGATGAAAATGGAAACAGAATCTGATTCTATTTTGAACATAACAGCTATTCCTTTATCTCATTTTAAAAAAGAGCAAAAAGCATCAAACTTAAGTTTCTATTAGTATCTTTGCTCCATTGCCCCTTCTCCCAGTTCCCATGAGCTCTATTCAGTATTAAGCCTCGTAACCACTCTTGTTTTGGCATGATTTATAAAAGCAGGCTACTCCTTTTATGGAAATCACTGACATTTTATTATGTTCTGGCCAGAACTTAAATGAACATAAATAACCCAAAATTTCAGAAAAAATATAATTATTCATTTTAAAACTTTTTATTAGTAAGTTTTCTAGTAAATATATAAAAGTAGATAGAGTAGTGTAATAAGCCTACATATACCACCACCCAGCTTCAACGGTGGTCAATATATGACCAATATTGCTTAATCTGTACCCCAGCCCATTCCCCTTTGCCCAGGAATTATGGTGAAGCAAATTCTAGACATACCATTTCACTTGTAAATATTTCATTATATATCTCTTAAAGATATAAGAACTCTTTGTACACTTAATCTCAGTACCAACACCTGACAAAATGAAGTTTCTTGATATCAAATATCTAATTAATATTCACAGTTCCTCAGTTATCTTATAATTTGTTTCTGTAATTTGTAAGTTTGAGTTGGCATTCAAATAAGGTCAGTATATTGGGGTTGGCTGATATGTTTATGTTTTTTGACCTACAGTTCTCTCTACTTTCCCCTTTCTTTGCCATTTTTGTCACTGTTGCATTGTTATTGAAGAAAGTGGATCATGTGTGTTACATACTTTCCTATGATCTGGTTTTTGCTGATAATCTGTAATTTTTAAGGAAATAAGAGTAACAGGTATGTAATTATTTAAAACATGTTTTTAAGTGTATGCAAAGTTTTACTTCATGCCGAAAACTAGCTGTGGAGGTTAACAGGTAGGCAGGAAAATTCAGGCATCAGGTGACTTCTTTACGTTTTTATTCCTGTTTCTTCTTTTTGGAGGATATCTTGGCAGATTATAAGGAGAGGTTTCACTTACCCACTGCTGAAATGCGCTGGGCTGGAACACGCCAGCCATTCTTCATCAACAACACCAAACAGTTATTTTGGGCAAAGAATTGGAAGAGCAGTTTTGTTGTTGTTGTTGAATCTACAGTGGGAAGCTGGGGTGATTGAATGTATGCCTCAAGTCCTTTGGCCTCAACACCCCTCTCTCCTTATTTGCTATGATAAGCATTCTCTTGAGGGCTATTCATTACAGTGGAAATATGATCGCAAAATCATCTGGGTTGGAAAAGACTTCCTGAGGTCACCTGGCCCCATCTGGCAACATTAATATGGGATTCCAGCATCAACTTTCCCAGAACAAGGCTGTTTGTTAACAACTCCCATATCTCACATAAACCCCTGGTGCAGTCTTAGCCTGTTTTCTCTTTTGTCCTTCAGTGAAATACATGATTAAATTGCATGTCTTTCTGCTGTAGGAGTGTTACACAACTAGGACCCCAATCCAGACAATACACACATGTGGCTGTGCAGATCTTTAAGATTAATCTTGATTTTTCCCTGCTGTCCTCTATAGCACATATACCCTGAGACTCTATTCAACTATCTGTATGTAGTAATGGTTTTCATGAAAAATGTTTATATGGGTAAATTTTGAAATATGATGCAATTACGGCAGACTATACTTTTAAGCTACAGTATGTATGACGGTTAATTTTATGTGTCAGTTTGGTTGGGCCACAGAATGCCAAGATTTGTGGTCAAACATTATTTTGGGTATTTTTGTGAGGATGTTTTTTAGATGAGGATAACATACAAATCAGTGGACTTTGAGTAGATTCCCCACCATAATGTGGGTGGGCCTCATTCAATCAGTTGAAAGCCTGAATAGAACAAACAGACTGATCTTCAGAGGAATTTTCTGCTGCTCTCCTGGGTTTCCAGCCTGTCGGCCCACCCTACAGATTTTGGACTTGCCAGACCGCATAATGGCATGAGCCAGTTCTTTATGATAAATCAATCTCTCTCTCTCTCTCTCTCTATATATATATATACACACACACACACACACACACATATATATACACACACACGCACACACACATCCTATTGGTTCTCTTTCTTAGTAGGCCCCCCCTTAATAAATTTGAAAAAAAAAAAAAAAAAAAAAAAGGCAAGTATATGTCCTTGATTTATCTGGCTCTTTTTTGAAGATGTGTTTTATATTAAAGAGATGCAAAGATCATTGGAGACACCATCAGCAAAATTGAGAGTCTGGCCACAACTCTTCTAGTAAAACCTGACTTTCAGTCACTTTCCCTTTTTAGCCTTAGTTTCATCTTTGTAAAAGAAGGTTGAACGAAGGGATTTCCAAGGTCTGTGATTTGCTGAAATGCAAACATGGAACATTTGAGCCAGCTGCTGAGAAAGTGTCTAGAGATAATAAGTCTGAGGGCTGCCCAAAGTTTCTCTTACGAAATAAAACAGCTGAGGGTGTAAAACAGTAGTGGTGGTGGAGCACAGGGAATAAAAAACCATGAACAGAAGGATTTCCTGTATATAAGGAAAATATACAGGAAAATGGATCACCCTGATTTATGTCGCAGAAGATTCTAATCAGGTAAATGTAAAACATGGACAGTAAATGCCAACAGGAAAACCTTTAGCTTTTGTGACTTCTCAGCTGAGGGCAGAGAGTCTAACTTTGAGGGCTCTTAGGATCTGTGTCTGCACTGTACTAATTCTTATTTTGTGCAGGAGGAATAGGGTGGTGGTGGAGGATTGGCATTTGTGATAAGCTGAGGCCCTCAGGCCAAACTGAGGGGCCCTAACCCAACCGATGGACAGGAAATGCCTGACCCCAAGGGCATTTGTGCTATTCCTGGTCACAGAGATCGGAAGGAGCCTCAGACTGGTGCTGACCCGTGGGGATGCAGGTTGATTTCTCTGTTGCCTCGGTTTTGAGCCTTCTTTTTCCAACTTGGGCTTCCTTCTCCAGGGAAAAAAGCAGTAACCACAAGGCAGAAACCATATTATTTTAGCTCCTCTTGTCTGGAGAGTGGGCAACACTTAGGTGCAGTAATCTTTTGGCTGTCCCTGTCTGGAATTAATGTTCACCCTCATGCAGCAGTCTGCCACGTGGGTGGCTGGCATTTTGGGTTGGGCAGTCTGGGTTTGTGCTTGACAAAGCCAGCTGAGGGGAAGTTCGCCTCCACATTTGGTTGTGGACACATTCTGTGTAAGGTGCTTACCCCTTGCTCAGTAGAGGCATCCCCTGCAAATATGGCGAGGTGGCTTTCTTTGCCCTTTGGGTTCCTTTTGACCATAAACTTCCCAGTGAGGAGGCAGGACCCTGATGATCATATCCCCTGAGAGGCTAGCTGACTTTTCACCCAGTTGGTGCTGAAGAAGGACGAATGATTAACCCCCTGGAATCTCTGGTTAGACCCCAGTTGTGGTCACGAGTTCAGCCTTCTGAACCGCAGGCTGAAATTGTTTTTCCAGCACTCTACCCAATCGGGTGTCCCCGCCTGGATTCTGCTAGGGAAGCTCTCCCTTGGGAAATAGTGGTGGGCAGGGGGCCGTGGGAAGAGGAGGGAGGAAGCCTCCAGCTGCTGCTGGCCGGCCCTGCGTCCCTCTGAGGAGGTAGGGAAGGGACCCTCGAAATGAGTGGGAGACAGGAAACGAGGTGCAGTCTGGAGGCCCGAGTGGGAGCAGCTCCTGGCCAGCCGCCCGCCGGGCCGCTTCCTTCCACTGACATGACAGCCCTGCCGGCCTGGCTCCCCGCCACCTGGCAGCGGCCGCCGCGGCACATGACTCTTCCGCCCTCTGCCCTGGGGGCTGGCGGGGCCCAAGCGGGGGCGGGGAGTGATCTGCTCTGGAACTGGCCGTCCCTGCTGGTCGGGACTGCCAGGTGCGGCCCGCGCTGCTTCGCTGGGGACTGGCCTTCCTCTTCCAGTCCTAACTCGCTGGCTATTTGTCCCTTCTAGGAGCCAGCGGAGGGGAACACCCGCTGCCTCTACCTGAGAGAGACGCCGCCTGGGGTTCAGCTTCTGTGGCCTCAGTGTTCTTTACACGTCAAATGGGTCACCCCGATTTACCTCTCAGTTACTGGAGTCAAAGGAGATGGACCCACTGCAGTGCATTGGAAGGTGCTTAGGTCCGCTCCAAGGCGACACCACGTCCACGGCGCCATCCAGACCAGGGGCCGCATGACCGCGTGGGGTCCTCGCAGAAGGCTGCCCCAGCGAGGCGGGAGCTGCGCCTCTGCTTTATCTTTTAAAGGCTGGGACAGACCTGGTACTATTTCTGGCCTTGGTTTCTATGTAAAATCCAGGAAGGCGGGGGAGATGTGTACACTCCTCTGCCCTAACCTCTTCATAGGAAGTTAGGTTAAATCCACAAAGTGGTGGGGCTCTTGTTCAATAGGGATAGATTTTACAAGTAGCCCCAAAGTGGGGGATTTGGAGAATGTGCCAATGAACTTGGTTTAAATTCTAATTCTGGCTCTGCTACTGGCTTCAGTTACCCTCCCCTATCTTCCCACCTCATTCCCTCCCTCCCTCTTTTTTTTTTTTTTTTTTTTTTTGAGATGGGGTCTTGCTCTGTTTCTCAGGCTGGAGTGCGGGGGAAGCTGGGGGCAGTCTTGGCTCACTGCAGCCTGGAACTCCTGGGCTCAAGTGATCCTCCTGCTGCAGCTTCCCAAGTAGCTGGGACTAAAGACATGTGCCACCACACCCAGCTATTTTGTAAAAAGTTTTTGTAGAGAAGGGACCTTGCTCTATTGCCCAGGCTGGAGTCTTTTTCTCTTTTTAGAGATACTTTTATCACATTCACCTCTGCTCTGTAGCAGTGTCTTCAAAGTGATCTGATTTTTCTTTCAAGTGGGGTTGAGTTTGTCTAGAAGGCTCTTGAGCATTTTCCTGGTGATAGGCCTTACTTTTTTGAAATGGAGGTAGGGGAAAGGGACATGAAAATATCACAAGTTCTAGAAACCAGGATTCGAGCAGTCTTGAAGTTGCCCAGTCCCACCCTGAAGTGATCTGCATCCAAGAAAAAGGTTTTGTGATGGTGGTGGTGGAATGTTTGGGGATTAAGAGTTTGCTGTGTGGATTAACAAGCTGGAGCTGGAAATGTCTAATGAAACTGACAATGATGCCTTCCTGGATCAACTCACCTGTGTGTCATATGACAAGCCTGAAGAGGACTCAGGAACATTCAAACCCAACCTTCTCATGGAACAGAAGCCCGAAGGGGGCAAATGCTTCAAGTCACACAGCACAGTGGTTGTGTTGGCCAAAAACCAGAATTGTCTCCCTCAGTGATTACAACTAGATGTAGAATTAAGTTTTGTATGCCCACCACGCTATTGCTTTTCCCCCTTAAACTTCTATTTCTTCTTATTGGGGGAAGGAGAGCTCCCTTAGAGATGGTGTAAGTCAGAGTTTACTGAACCAGGCACCCACACCCTATTTAGCTTTAGGCCTATACTCTGTTTACAGGATGGGCAATCAGCAGCTGAAAACTAACTGAATTTGGAATTAAACCTTTCTCCCTCTACCCAGCTCCCTTAAGCAACTAGACCCTCCCTGGTTCTTGAATCCACGTTGTGAGTTGTTCATTAATAGAACCTTTAGCAGCAAGGCTGGGGGAAGCTGTTTGTACTTGCCAAAGGCCATTCTCCATGAATGTAGTTGTGAATAGGTGACCCCCAGTTTAGAATGGGGGTGTGTATAATTTTCTTAAGAAGTTGGTTGAAGTTTCATCATAGTTATAACTACCATTTATTGTGTCTCTAACATGCCAGCAGCTTTTATAAACATTAATTTCTGCGGCTTGAGAAACAACCCTGCAAGGTAGGAGGCAGCATCCTTGTTCTTATGGATGCAGAATCTGAGATTCAGTAAGGCTGAGAAACTTGTACAAGGTAAAGTGGCTGGCAAAGAGCAGAGGATTCAAACCCAGGTCAATCTGGTCATAAAATGATCACACTGCCCTGCTGCCCATTGGATATCCAGCTCCAGCCTTGCCTAGGAAAACATGTTGCTAGTTTTTGAGAGTGAATGGGAAAGGAGCTGGAACAAAATATGCCTGAATATCTGACACTTTATACCATGGTGTCTAGTGTTTTTGAATATGAAGTTTTCTAGACTGAGGTTATCACAACTCCTGCCCTTGTCTTCCTTTTTATTACTTCTAGAGTAATTGTAGTTTTAACATCTTCTATCGTGTTAAAAACAAAGTTGGTTATTTTTCTGATTAAAAAATACCTGTTTATGTAGAAAATACAGATATACAAAGAGGACAAGTCTTCTCAAACTATATACCAGCTTCTGGTTAAGAACGTGTGTACGGAAGCTAGACTTGCAAGAGTATGTATCCCTGCTCTGCAGTTTATAATGTGTATGACTTCAGACTAGTCACTTCTGTGCCCGTTTCCTATCTGTGAAGTTGGAAATATCCTACTTCATTAGGTTAACATTGAATGAGTTAATAGCTGCAAAGCCCCCAAAGTGACCGAGATGTTTAATATTTTACTAAACTTCTGGTCTTCCTCTCTGATCTGTGTATACATGTGTAAGTATACATGTTAGTATGCATATAAGCCAAAATGAAATATTTTTCAAACCAGCTGCTTTTCATATAATTATATCGTGATCACCTTTCCTAACCTCTAAATAACCTTCTCCATTACCTGACAACTGCCTAAAACCCATGATGTGCTAGTGTGAATGGAACTGAATCCGTGTTACTGGGCATGCAGATTTCCAGATTTGCAGTAACATAATGCATTTTTAAACAAATTTTAGTTGTTGTCCCATGAATGGTATCTGGGTGACAGGAACTTCAAGCTCTTTTCAGAGCATACCTAATCCTCCCTCCCCTAGTCTAAATGAAAATAAGGATCAGGAAGTACTCCCTTCCGAGCTCAGAACCTGCCTTAATTCTGAGGCAGCACTGTGAACTTTTCATATGTCAGCCGTAAGTGGGGCACTCACTCTGGCTCTCCCCTTTCCCTGCCTTTAAATCTAGACAAACCATGTTTCCACATTTAATATCTGATATCTCGGTTCCCAGTAAATCACAAATCAGAACATTCTGTTGTTCCATTATTGCTTATGTCTGAGGTGCCCCCTAAGAAGCCTGTCCCTAAAAGGGCTTAGAAGTGAAGCCCTGCTCCCTGTTGCCCAGATTGGACTCCTAAATCCCGTCCCTCAGGATGGAGTGCTGCAGTCCCTTTTGTGCCATGCTGGGCACTGTACCTTGCCGTTTTAGTTTTGTGAGTTTCTGATGACATGCTTATTTGACTTCGTTGACACAGAACCCTCCTGCTGGTCTCAGATTGGTAGAAACCATTGATTGGTCCCCTCTTAACTTCCCCCGTCCCCTGCCCCCCGCCGTGCCAACGCCTGCAGTTTTTCACTACTAGCAAATCAATAGGTCATGTTTGATAACCCTACTCTTGCCTATCCACTTGCAGGCGTATTATATATGCAGACTCAAGGGATGTACTTGTCCATTGTGTCTGAGCTCCAAAGAGGCAAGAGTGATGGGCAGAAGTGATTTGGGGTCAGTAGTCATGGAGTATACCTCTTAAAAGGTTTACAGCTTTAATGAGATTTTTCTCCTACTGTCTTAGACAAGAAATCTCCAAATGTTGGAAACTTGGCATTTTAAACAGTATACATTCTAAAGGAATTCAACTGCATTTCAGGACCTGTTGACTGACCAACCTCAGACACAGTCATATCCTAAGACATTAAAGGAAAGGGCTCGATGTTCCCTCTAATTTAGGGAGTATATCATCATCTCTCAGAAAGAGTCTAATGTGGTGATGCATCTGCCAAAATTACAGAGCGGGTGGCACGTCTTTGGGGTGTGCTGGAATGGCATCAGGACTTAAGAGGAAAAATGTGTGTATTACATGCTTGTAAAACTCAAAGCATCAGTTACTCTCTGCAATATTTTCCAACGTGCTTTTTCATTAGTTTCCTTCTAACACCCTCCCTGTGAGAAAGGTTAAGTAGCATTACCCTTCTTCCACTCATGAGGACACTGGAACAATGAGAGGCTAATTGACTTGCTTTGGGCTCTCTACAGTGAGGCTGACCCAGCTGGAATTTCCAACTTCCGCTGCCTGGAACTCCAGCTTACCATTCCAAAGGCTCTGTAGAACCAGGGCCACCTCAGAGAAGGCCTCCGCAGAGCTCCCAGCCAAGAAAGGGGCATCTTGCTCAGCCATGTTCTTGCTGTTTGGGGACTGCTGAGGCAGAGAGCTAGTCTCTTCAAAGTTATAGTCCAAGATCCTCGACCTAGAAACTGTTTGGCTGCCTGGAGCTAAGCTGTAGGAGTGATGGATGGCAGAAATAAATTATTTTTGGCTCAACTGCTCAGTCTTGGCAGGGGGCCCTTTAAATTTGAAATGTTATCCTGACATCTACAAAAGGCTTAGGAATCTGATGTCATTTTCTCCCTATGATTCACATGTTGGCCTTTTCTGTAGAGGGGTTACCAGTTATCTCTGGTGTATGTTCCTGTTAAGGGTTCTCTGCAATTCAGATGCTGTAAAATATGTAATTAGGATGATAGAGATGGCTTCTAATATAGAGGGTCCCCTGTACCTCTTCTTCCTGGCCCCACCAGGCCTACTTGAATCATCTTGGCTCACTCCTCCCTCCAAAGCAGATCCTTACTACAAAGCCAGGTTGGTGGTGCTATTGATAACATGGTCTTAGACAAGAAGTTACTATACTTGATGCTTCTGTTATCTTGTGTCTTGATGTACTTTTTCTCTGGCTCCTTAAATTAGCCAAAATTCTTGCATGATAACCAAAATACTTGCAAGGTTGCTGTGGGCTGGAGAACAAGCTTAATAAGAGTATGAAAAGCATGGAACTTTGAGGCAGCACAATTGCTTAATCCCCACTCTAGTGCTTATAAGTTATGTAGCCTTGGGCTAGTGGCCTCTTCTTTTTGAGTTTCGAGTTTTCTCACCTGTAAAAATGGGAACAGCTACTTCACTGTTAAACTATAAAACCACACTAATAGACATCCATATCATACCCAGAAGATCAAGATTTCGTCCAGTGAGAGTTGGCATCCAACCTCATAGTGAGGTTGTCACTGTTCTCTGGCCACCCAGTCCACCCTCCTTTGCACGCACTTGTTTACTTTAAAATGTGGAGTGAAGTGGAGGTTTGCCATCTGGGGCTTGGAACTCTATACATTTTATTCGACTTGGAAATTAAGGCTAGACGTGGTGAGGGGATGAGACCAGACTGACATGACCTTTCTTTGTGTTTTTCTGGAGCAGGGATTCCTGGTCACCTCCCTTGCCCTTTTCTTCCTGGATGAAACAAGAAGATAATCAGGGTGTCTGTGCACACCAGGACTCAGAAGACAAAGGGATGGGTTCTGATTTTGAGGACTCTGAGGACAGGGAAGGGGACCCAGAAGAAAGAGAAATGGGCTCTAACCCACAGGACACAAACAAGAGAGAAGGCCATCTGGAGCCAGAGATGGGCTCCAACCCACAGGACTCAAGGCACAGGGAAGCAGTGCCCGACACCTGCACAGGTGAGGAGAAAGCTGGGATTTCCATGCAACTTGCCCCATTTACACTTACTTCTAGCTCCTCTAGAATCCTAACCAGGGACAGCATTCTCTGTAAGGGCATTCCCTAGAGAGGACCATTCAGCGGGATTCTGTACTAACTTGCCTTTCTTGTGTTAGCCTGAAGAGATCCTTTTCTTCAGCCCAGTGTGAGGTGAGCTGTGAAGAGGCTCACTCAGTGGCATAGTACTTTACAGTGTAGAGAATGCAGCTCTAAATTAACCCCTGGAACAACACCACAGTAGAATTACCCAGGTAGTATTAGAATCTACCTCACAGGGTTTTGGGGAGTTAAATGAGTTGCTGTATATAGAGTTACTAAGCACAGTACTGTGCAAATAGGAAGTATCCAGATGTTTACAGTTACGTTCTCATCTCCCTTTGCAGATAAGTCAACTCAGTGGTGAGTGACCTGCCTAGGTTCATGTGGCTAATTCCCAAAGTGCCCATGGCCTCTGCTAAATGCCTTACTCTCACTGACCTGAAAGAGAGAATGCTGGGCCTCCACCCACCTCCTTGTTTCCGTCTTTGGGCATTCATTACTGCTCAGTGCATGCTCTGGGGACAGAAATGAGCTAAAATACTTTATGGCTAGGACTGCGAGGTTACATTCCTTCCCCTGTGACACAGTCCCAGACTCCCTGCTGCCCTCCTCCACAGTGCACACAAGCATGTGAAGGAGGGCACATGTGAGGCCTTTCACATCTCAGCATCTTCCCTCTGCTTGGGGATACGCAGCCAGAGACCAACAGGTGTGTGTCCTGGACCAGCCTCTAACCTGGGCTCACCAGCTCTAGGTTCTGTCATCTCTTTCTCTATTCCCTACTACTATCCTCCTCCCCGACCCACAGTAAAGTCCTGAAGGTGAGTTCAGTTTTTTGTTCCACCATAAGCTGTTTCAGACTGACCAAATGTACTTTAAAAATTAGTCCAGGGAGCCGGGCGCGGTGGCTCACGCCTGTAATCCCAGCGCTTTGGTGGCCGAGGTGGGCGGAAAACGAGGTCAGGAGATTGAGACCAGCCTGACCAACACGGTGAAACCCCATCTCTACTAAAAATACAAAAATTAGCCAAGTGTGGTGGCATGAGCCTGTAATCCCAGCTACTCAGGAGGCTGAGGCAGGAGAATCGCTTGAACCCAGGAGGCAGAGGTTGCAGTGAGCCGAGATCGCCCCACTGCACTCCAGCCTGGACGACAGAGCAAGACTCCATCTCAAAAAGAAAGAAAAATAAAAAAAAAAGAAAAGAAAAAATTAGTCCAGGGCCTGGTTAGGCCAGGTGGTCTTTCTCAGGTTGGCAGACTGTTCTTGTCTTTTGAGACTAGAATCTTAAAAGGCACTGGTAGCTCTTGGAGTAAACCTTTTCTCCTGAGCTCTTAGGGAGTGTCCCACCTGGCACAGACTTGACTATCCTGAACACAGGCAGTCAGGCCTTCAGATGGCTCTGCTAGGCAGTGCCTCGGGTCCAGCTAGTGGGGCCTGGGCCTGAGGCAGCTGCCTGAAGAACTGGTGCGCAGAGGAGTCAATGAGTGCACTTTCCTTTAGGCCTTTCCCTGCAGGATCCAGTTGCAAGAGGCTACACTCTCAGGGGGCCTTGAAGGGGCAGGGATCCTAAGTGCCTGGGGGAGGGGATCACAGTTTTATTACTGAGGTTTCCTCTGGGCTTACCTTTTGAATGCCAAATATTGTAATCCCCCACTGCCACCTTTTTCTGTTGCAGGGGGGCAGCTGAATGAGGAAGAAGGCGTTCCTGTCCATGGGGAAGAGGATGCCCAATCTGGTGTAGCTGACATGGCGATGTTCCCAGGACTGTCTGAGTCTGACAGCATATCCCGGAGCCTCCGGGAGGAGGACGAGAGTGCTGGGGAGAACCGGCTGGAGGAGGAAGAGGAGCAGCCGGCCCCTCCCATACTTCCCTGGAGGCGACACCTCTCCCTGGGGAGTCGGCACCGAGGTGACAAGCCCGCCCACCGCCGCTTCCACCGGCTCCACCACCCCATGGCCATGGACCTCGGGGAGCTGGATAGCCTGGTGGCCAGCATCATGGACGCGCCCACCATCTGCCCCGACTGCGGGGAGAGCTTCAGTCCCGGCGCCGCCTTCCTGCAGCACCAGCGCATTCACCGGCTGGCGGAGGCCGCTGCCGCCGCCAGCCTGGAGCCCTTCGGCCTGGCGGGCGAGTGCGACGCGATGGTGGGCATGATGGGGGTGGGTGTGGCGGGGGGCTTCGGGGCCGGGCCCCCGCTGGCCCGGCCACCGCGCGAAAAGCCCTTCCGCTGCGGGGAGTGCGGCAAGGGCTTCAGCCGCAACACCTACCTGACCAACCACCTGCGTCTGCACACGGGCGAGCGGCCCAACCTGTGCGCCGACTGCGGCAAGAGCTTCAGCTGGCGCGCCGACCTGCTCAAGCACCGGCGCCTGCACACGGGCGAGAAGCCCTACCCGTGCCCCGAGTGCGGCGAGGCCTTCAGCCTCAGCTCGCATCTGCTGAGCCACCGGCGCGCGCACGCTGCTGCCAGCGGCGCGGGGGCGGCGGCGCTGCGGCCCTTCGCCTGCGGGGAGTGCGGCAAGGGCTTCGTGCGCCGTTCGCACCTGGCCAACCACCAGCGCATCCACACGGGCGAGAAGCCGCATGGCTGTGGCGAGTGCGGCAAGCGCTTCAGCTGGCGCTCGGACTTGGTGAAGCACCAGCGCGTGCACACGGGCGAGAAGCCCTACATGTGCTCCGAGTGCGGCGAGACCTTCAGCGTCAGCTCGCACCTCTTCACGCACAAGCGCACGCACTCGGGTGAGCGACCCTACGTGTGCCGCGAGTGCGGGAAGGGCTTCGGGCGCAACTCGCACCTGGTGAACCACCTGCGTGTGCACACCGGCGAGAAGCCCTTCCGCTGCGGCCAGTGTGAGAAGCGCTTCAGCGACTTCTCCACGCTCACGCAGCACCAGCGCACGCACACGGGCGAGAAGCCTTACACGTGCATCGAGTGCGGCAAGAGCTTTATCCAGAGCTCCCACCTGATCCGCCACCGCCGCATCCACACGGGCAACAAGCCGCACAAGTGCGCGGGCTGCGGCAAAGGCTTCCGCTACAAAACGCACCTCGCGCAGCACCAGAAGCTGCACCTGTGCTAGGGGCTGGGTCCGAGGGAGGCTGCCCTCTGGGGAGCCTGTAGGGGGTAGATGTCCTGGGACTGACCCAGGGGAAGGAAATGGGGAAGGGGCGGGAGGGACAATCTGAGAGTGACTGGGGAGCCTTTGGTGTTCGGGGTTTCCTGAAGTGGGAGGAGGGTTGAGTAAGAGTTGTTCTTTCCCGGTGCTATACTTGCCTCCTCTCCATGGAAGAAATGTTCAGGAGATGCGCTTGGGATGATGACTTCCTTAAATACATGCTGTAGGGGGTGAAGAGCTTGGAGGACCAGGCGCTTTGAGGACCTTGAGGAAGGGCAGTTCGTGGGCTGGGGTGGGAACAGGATGGCGGGCAATAGACTAGGGTAGGCCGCGATGGCCTGTAGCAGTCTGCAGGGAGAGGGTGTAAATGAGGGCTATGGGGCAAAATAAAACCAAGTATAAGTGATTCTATCTTGGTTCCACCAAGTGGTAAGCCAGAGTTTGCCCGGTCTCCGCACATCACCTGTTGTCTCACAAAAAGTAGGGGAACCTTGTCACATAGGAAAGGATATTTAATGTACTTTTCCTTTCTCTGAGCCACAGTTAGCTGCTATTTTGAGGCATCCAAGGGAAAGTGGGCTGAAAAACGCCACACTCTCATTTCAAGGGGCAATGTCTGGGGTTTACAAATTCATTTATAACTGGTTCTCAGATGTGGGAAATCCTGATTCTGTTCCGGGTTCTTTGCTACTTCCTTGAAAATAATCTAGCTTCATGCTGGGTCAAGGTGGTTTACCTGGATGACCTCCCTCCCCCGCCCTCGCCCCATCCCAGGTGTGTGCCACATCCAGTATTTCTTTCAGGTCTCAACTGTGGTCTTTTAAGTGCAGGGAAAAGGAACAATCACAGCTATGCGTGACTTTCCTTTTTGCACCTCACCCTGATGTAGGTGTTTCAAGTGAACTTTAGACCATCAACAGTTGCCCAGTGACCTGCTAAAAAGTCAGCTAGCTCGCAGTTTTGCTGGCCTTTATGTGAGAAATCCAGGAAAGTGTTGACATTGTTGGGATGCAAAACTCCTTGGTCTCATTTGCCTTCACTTAGCATTTGTTAGTGACCTCCACTAACCCCCACCTCCATGCATATGAGGGATCTAGTCTAAGTAAGAGTGTCTTTTTCCTGCATGTGGAGGCACAGTAGAAATCTCAAGGCTTTACCCAGGAGAGCCCAGTCAGGGAGAGGTGTAAATGCAAAATTGCCAAATAGCACAAACAATGAATGTTTTCTGGTTGTTATATAGATGCCAAAATAGCACTTTGATATTTGCAAAGTGCTTTATGCTTTTTAATAATTGTTAGTTGTTTCTCACATCATTGTGAGTTAGATCAGTATTATGACCCCTGTCTTAGGGAAGGCCTGGGAACAGGAGCGTGCAGGCTGTCCTGAAGAGAGGCTGAGGACAGTGTGAATAATTGTAGCCTGACCTTTTGCATTCTCCAGCTCAGCTGCTAGGAAGACTTGCCTGTCATGATTTATATAATAAAATAAGGACACTGAAAATTCTTATGCTTGATGAAAAACTTAAGGCTAGCCTAGAAGGGCCAAACATGTCCTTATTGACAAAGCTGGTCTTTGTCACCTAATTGGGGTATCCTAGCCATGTTCCATTTTCTAGTAGGGGGCTGTAGTTAGATGACTCTTGTGTAGATTTCAGTTATTTATGCTGAAGATCCCTGCCCTAGGTTAGCCTTTAGAAGTTAGAGTTGTGGAAAGCGGTATTGTTTTCTTCACTAGTGATTGTTACCCTACACATTTCATGGAAGCATCTTCACAAAATATTGGACACAGTTGAAGGGGGAAAAAGCTATGAGATTGTTTTTACAGTTTTAGCAAAGTTTCTGTGGATGCTAGTAATTTATACTTGATCAGTTGTATTCTAGTAAAGAACCTCTTTGGGGACTGTAGGAAAGCATGTTTTTGTGGTTATAAAAACACTTAAAAATCCTGATAATTCTGGGCTTGTATAATGCCTGTTGATCTTGCCCTCTGAATCAATTTATTGTTATTCACAAATGCAAATAGGTTTTCAAACTATAGACAGTTTTGAATGACATTAATTCTCGTTTTCTTTTAGTCAGGAGTAATACAAGCAAAGCAAGTGTCCGTTTTGAATTCTGATTTTAATCTGAATAGGAAGCATATTAGACCCACCTGAAAATAATATAGCCAATTTTTAGGTAATCTTACTGCTTTGTTAGTTTCTTTCCACGTATATCTACCTCTTCCAGCTGTTTTAAGTTCTCTCAAGTCTGTGCCTATGAAATCTCATCCACCTTTTGATTATTCATGGATTGATTATCCGTTTCATTGTTTTTCTTTTTTGCTGCCATTGCTATGCCTGGTCTTGTCTGCATCAAATATACTACATATCAGCAACTTTAGAGAATGGGTTCAACAGGGAGTGGAGAGTGAAGCTAATGTAAAATAGTTTAGTGGCAGTGGGAATCTTTGGACTTCGTTTACCTCTCTCGTTATTTCTATTACCATGGATAAGAGAGTCAGCTGCTACTTTGATATCCCTTCTATGAGCAAATTCTTAGCAGAAGAAAACAATCCAACTACCAACGCCCGACTCTATTGGTGCATTTAAAATGTGATTCCATTTTTTCTTACAGTTCTTCAGGGAACTTATCTGCATTAAGTGAGGTCAAATGCATTCAGGAGGTTGTTTCTTCTATCTAGTTTTAGAATAATATTTCTTTGGCAAACCCTGTTAACTGCAGTTCACCCTTGAAAACGTTAATCTGAGGACTTTTTCCACCAACTCGTTAATGATGGTGGAAGCAAGTGTATTATTTGTTTCCTGGAGAATTTGGTGAAGAGCAGTCTTCTGCTGCTGCTCTTTACTAAGCAAAACCTGGAGCAGTTTAAATAGGCTAAATGGTTTTGATTAAATCTTGAGCTCCGAGTTGGAAGGAGAAAATGAGAAGTTAACCCCTTGAGCCATGTGGTCTCTTTACAATCAAGAGACTGTACATATGTGAAAAAATACAAATTAAGGAACTGTGTTCATAGACAATCTAAACTGTGTTTCTGAAGTTTGTGCACATTTTTCTTCACTGTAATGTTATTTTACAGCTGTTTGTTAAAATAGTGAATAATTTAATGATCCTAAAAGTAACAGGTTTTGTGTGAGTGTGCTTGTATATGTGAGAATTGCCTTATTTTCAGGTTGTTTTATTTAATGATGGTTCCTTGGACAGCATTCTGGTGTTCAGCAACCAATATGGAATATTTGTCATTAAATCCATATCAGTCTTTTACCATGTCATTCTTCTTTGACACACATTAAGTGCCACTCAGCTCTACCTATGGAAGCTATGTTCCTGTAGAACAAGGGTTGACAAACTACCAAATCTGCCCTGCATATTTTTGTACATAAAGTTGCGTTAGAATACAGTCATACCCATACCCAGGCACATTTGCATAGTATCTGTGCTACTTCACCCTGAATTTGCTGTGAGTGGGCCTCTGCCCACATTCCAATTAGAAAAACTGTACCTGGTCAACCTGGAATTCTTGAGGTTTGATTAGTTTAAGCTACAGATTTTCTTAACCTTGGAGAGCTTTTTGGATTGTTTGCCTTTTAAATGACGAAAGCGATTAATTGGAGTGAGGCCTAAGTTCCTGTAGTTTTATAGAAACTCCCCAGGCGATTTTAATGGGCAAACAGGGTTGAGAACTCTGTAGGACCAATTAGAGACCCCCCCATTCTTTCTTGGGGATTACAGTAAGTATAATAATATGTAAGGCTCAAATCTTCTCCTCTGCTGGGAGGTATGGAGGCAAAGGGCAATGCAAGGTGCAACATACTTTGTTTGCTCCTGGTGGGCCACCTTTCACACAGCTGCTCCAAATCATGACTATAATAAGTAAGAGCCAGGAAAAGTGCCTGTCTTGGCTGTCCATCCGATGACAATGGAATAGGTGTGGAAGGCTGCTGCTGGCCTTCACCGTCTTCGCCACTCAGTCAGCCTTCTTCCGCCTCTCTGAGATCTTCATTCCCGCAACTCAGCTCACTTAATAAAGCAAAACCCCAGGCATGACTCCTTTGCTCAGCTGCCCTTGGCATTCACATAATTTCCGTCCTCTCTGCCCATGTGGGAGGGGAGGAGCACAGCTGGCCAGTCTCCAGCACGAATTGCCTAGTGCTTGCTCCTCTCTCCCTATCACAGCTGCAAGTACCCCGTAGAGTGCAGATTTCTGCTGCTAGACTGTGGTTTCAAGGTCATCTCTGCTAACCCAAAGCACATTCCAATGGGTTTCAATTTCCAGCTGCTCCCTTGAGATCCAGGCCACTGTTCACAACGCTCTCTGCATCCAGCTGGTGCCCTGCCTCATTCCAGCAGTCGGGAATGCTCAGCTTTGGAAGCCAGTGAGGTGGGCGGCAAGGTGTTCCATGTACCACGTTGCCCCATGATTTTAAGAAAGTTGAAAAAGGTGTCAGTGTACGTGCAGTGTTCTAGTTGGCATTCCCACACATATATTTGAAGGATTTCCAACCTGAGTAAAGGAATTGCCAGACACCAATTCCTGGAGACCAGGGATTCACTGGAAGCAGTTCCATGCAATCTTTTATTCACTGAAAACACTCCACTGAGATGCTTTTCTGAAAGCATCAAGGGCTGAGGTAGGGAGTGGTTCTACCTGGGTGTTCTTGTTTTGTTTTGTTTTTTTTGAGATGGAGTCTCCCTCTCTCGCCCAGGCTGGAGTGCAGTGGCATGATCTCGGCTCACTGCAGGCTTCGCCCCCCAGGTTCACGCCATTCTCCTGTCTCAGCCTCCCGAATAGCTGGGACTACAGGCCCCTGCCAGCACGCCTGGCTAATTTTTTGTATTTTTAGTAGAGATGGGGTATCGCCGTGTTAGCCAGGATGGTCTCGATCTCCTGACCTTGTGATCCACCCGCCTTGGCCTCCCAAAGTGCCGGGATTACAGGCGTGAGCCACCGCGCCCAGCCCTGCCTGGGTGTTCTGATACCATCTGTGTATGACTGGCCTTCCACAGGCCCCAGGGCTGTGTCTCATTAAGAGCAGAGACCCTGGGAATTTCACCCCTTAGCTGAGTGGGCAAGTGCCGGGCATAGTGCTCAGTGCTAGGGAGACAGGCATGAGAGAGGTACAGATGCTTACACATTCCAACACCATTTAAGGGTGAAGGTGAAGGCTGATTTTGTTTCCTGCATGCCTAACCTGCTTGGGGTGAATTATTTTGCCAACTATAAGTATGACTTTAAGGATTTGGCCTCTGGGGCTGCAGGGGGTGGGAGGTGGACAGGGGGGAATTTCATGTCAAGGCTTCACATGTTATGCTAGGGCAAGATGGTACATTCAACAAAGGCTCAGCGTTAAGCAGATTCTCTGCCAAGGACTCTGGAACTCTTAAGTCAGAGTCCCCACCACTGCTGCAAATCAGGCAATGTCCACTTTAGCTGGCTTTGTTGGGTGAGGGAAAGGACAGTGTGTGACCTTGGAAAAGCTAGCTCACTTTGTCAAGGGGCTGGAAAAGGATCTGGCTAGACATGTCTCTTGTCAAGAGTAGCATTAGCGATTGTCTGAAACAAGGGTCACTTCAAGGTTTCAGCTGAAGTAGCTCTGCTAATTTCTGGGTTGAAGTTAGTAGATTTGGTGGAAATCACAGACATGACTTCACAGCCTGAGATTTCCTGGACTCACACAGCCACTGTCAGTGCTGCTGCAGCCTAGACCAAGGCCTATAGGTATTCTTGATCTTGGCCTCATCTGTGCAGTGGAAAGATGCAGGTATAAGGTGTGGGAAAATCAAACAAAATGACAAACATGAAGGCTCTTGTAAGATTCAGGGGCTTGTGTGAATGTTAGGAAGCAAGGTGGTTACAAGGTGTTCATGCTCAGTGCTGCAGAGAAGGGGCTGCCGAGGGGCATCCTAAACTCTCGTATCAGCTCCTGGGATCCCAGAAAGAGGAGAGAGGCAGTTGCGGTGCATATGGACTGTGTCTTCTGGGATTTCCAGCTCCTGGGGCAGGGTGATGAGGGAGTGAGAAGGCATGGCCTCCCTTTCCTGAGAACACGAAGAAAGAAGTAACTAGTTCTGCATCTCCTTTGAGGGTGTGCTGTGAGTGGAGTGTGCACGGCAGAGCTTTGGCATGAACTGGCAGTGGTGTTGAGCAAAGCATGACTTTCTGGGTTTCTGTTTCCTCTTCAGTAGGCACTGTCTTTATTGGCCCTGCCCATTTGAATTTCTAGTGATTGTCAAAGAATTTTAAAACCTTCTTGGAAACATCCATAGCTTAATGCCAAAATAAAAGGCCATATTTAAGTCAGCATTAAGTTCTGCAATTTAGTGGTCATCAGATATCAGGGAGGGAGGGAATCGGTTCCTCCTTGGCCCCACCTCTTGATCCTTTACAACGCTATGAGAGGTATGATGCCCCTTTCCCAGTGAGGTGCCAGGTGCCACTAGAGCCAGGGGATGGCTGGGAAACCACTTTCTCAAATAACTTTGGCTTCACACAAACAAATAAGCACATGGAGGCTCGTGTTATTATGAAGTTTAGCTGCAGAAGTGTGCAGGTGCCAAAGGATGCAAATCATCTTACACTTTTACAGCCCAATGTCACTGGCAACAGACCTTAGAAACGAGCCATAACCTTCATTTTGCAGGAAAGGAAACAGATGCGAGAAGGTAAAAAGATTTGCTTAACTTCGGTGGCAAAATTGAAATGAGAACGCAGGATTTTCACTCTTCACTCTTATTTGCAAAAATATTCTGCTTCTAAAACAAAAGAATACTTGCTTGTTTTTTGCCCTCCTGACCCCTTTGCTTAGTTCCTCTCACCCCCAGCTACTTTTATTTCTATGCCACGAAGCCTCTGCCTGTCTTAATGTATGCAGCACCCACGTCCACAAGCTGACGTTCAGATGGGAGGTTGGGCTGTATGGACCAGACAAATGGATTAGACAGCTGACTTCTGGTTAAACCTGCCCTCTGCTGTCTTTCTAAATGTGTCTCATCCCAGGTCCTCCCTCCCTTTATAAATATGTTGGTAGGGCAACCTCCTAGTTCTATGCCTTCACCCCCCCTTTTCATCTGAAAGGTAGCAAATCCTAGGTCACGATTACAGACCGTGGCCTAGGTGAACGTTGGGAAAGTCATCTCCCTTCCCAGGCCTCACTTTCCTCATTGGTAAAATGAAAGAAGGAAAGGAGTCCACAGTTAAAGCTGGAATAAAGGTCCCTAGATCCTTCTTTAACTTCAATTTAATAAAAAAATTTAGAGATGAAGTCTTGTCCGGCATTGAATTCCTGGATTCAAGTGATCTTCCCCTTTAGCCTCCCAGTAGCTGGGAATACAGGCGTGCCCCGCCATGCCTGATGAAGCTTTCTTTGCTCGAAAATCTGAACTCCACAAAGATGTTGATCTGCCCTGTAGGGACCAGGGAGCTTTTTTCATTTACCCACGATAGGTCAGCAATAGGTACTTTGCCTCCTGTTGAAAGAAGTTCTCATCATCAGTATTCACTGCATATTTTACAGGGATCAGTGCAAAATGAAATGTGGGGTCCCATGGCAGCACCTTAAGCCAAGCACAGGTCCTGGGTGACCTCACCAGCCGTGTGCCTAGAGAGCTGCTCTGCTCAGAGCTACACCAGGGATTTGACAGACTCCGGCTGGTGCGGGAGGGAGTTAGGGCCGGGCTCATGAGAAGGGTATTCCTACTTCCGTGGCCAGGGTTCATGCTAAGATGACAATAGGCCCAGAGCCCATCTCACGCCCACCCCTCTGTCGCCAGTACCTGTTTTGGAAGAAGGGCTGACTTCATTAGTGCTGGTTCTTCCATTTCTTGAGGAAAGATTGCACTGTTCAATAGGGAGCTTCATGTTTCCAGAACAGATTACTGACTGTTTTGGAGTCTGCAACTGACCCCAGTGCCCCCTGCCTTTGGGGACAGAGTGGCCAAGCCACTTTCTTTTCATCCAGCCTTCCCTCTCCACTTCATAATGAACCTCTTTCATGCCTCAGATCGCTGACTCCATTCCCTGCTCATTCCCATTGGGTTGGATCCTGGGCCAAGATAAAGGAAAAGAACTCCCCTCCAATTTCCACCAGAGTCCCCCGATGTCTTAAGAAGCACATGTAGACAGAGAGGTTGCGTGGTCCTCACTTGAGTCAACTAAGAGTGGGAGATTCTCTTCTGAATTCAATTTTCAAAAGCAGATTTTCCTTTTTTTGTAGTATAAAAATGCTCTAGGCATTGCACAATTTCAGGTTTTGGATCTAATTGCCAGTCCCTTTATAACCTTGGCAGCTGGGCTTCGCCTTCATCAGCCTTTCCCTTTCCCTGCTCACGGGCCTCTCACAACCCCACTCACTTTTCATATCACACAAATGAGTTCATTCTCAGCACCACACCCACTGTGTGACTTTTCTCTTTCCCAGCTCTCATCATGGTGATCCAGCTTCTTCAGTTTCATCGACACCTTGAAAATTCATCTTTGAATTATTTCTTGCTTTGTCATTCAAAGCATTCTGCTTCCCAACTCCCCATCACCTCCTCTCTCCATCCTAACAGTTGGGTTTGCTTGTGTTTCATCCTTCCATCCATCAGCCCGTATGTCTATTTTGTGTCAGTCACTGGGGACAGAGAGATGACATGGTGAGTTACTGTCCTCAGGACATGTCAATGTAGGGGTGAGGAACAGGACATATAAATGAAAAATTAATGGCCGGGCAACTAGATATGCACAAAGCATGGAGGGTGTAAAAAGAGGTGCTTTGGATGGTGAATAAGGAGCTGGGAAGGATGTGCTGGCAGGAGAGCTGGGGACCCTCTAAGCAGAAGGAATGCCGTGCACTGGCCTGGGTGGATGTAAAAGCATGCTGCATGCAGGAAGCGCTGAGTTTGGAGAATTGTTGAGGCACAAAGTAGGAGAATCTGGGGCTAGGGCAGGGATTGATGAGAATTAGTCTGGAGTGTTAGGCAGTGCCCAGGTCTTCAGAGGCCCTCTATGTTATGCTGAGGTGCTCAGGCTCACCCTGACGGTCCTGACAGTCCTGGGGCTCTCCCTAGTGGTTGCTTTTAAGAAAGGGCATGATATGGTGAGACTAGTTTGGACAGCACTCTGGCAACACTGCTGAGGATAGGTTTCATGGGTGACTCTTCAAGACAGGGAGGCCTGTGGTGGGTACAAGTAGGAATGATGTTGCCAGGGAGGAAGAGGATACATGCAAGAGGCGTTGTGGAGGTAAAGTTGGTAGTGCTGAATGATAGGTGGGAGGAGTGGGGGGCTGCCATCCAGGTTTCTGGCTTGAGAAAGTGCGTGCATGAGAATTCTGTGCTCACACCCAGTCCTGTCTAAACTAGCGGCCATTCTGCCTCGGGCCTGCCTCAGTTGCCCCTGTATTCTGTTTTGTTACCAACACATAAACCAGGCCTTCATTTCTTACCTTGATTCTTGAAGTATCCTCTTCATCTCTTTCAGTCCATCCTACAACATGCTGCCAAGGTAATCTTCCAGGGACAGCTAAACAGTTCCCATTGCATAGTGAATGATGTCCCAGCTTTTAGCATCACCATCAATATTCATTGCTAAAGGAGACATTCTCTTCCCGTAGAGTCCAGTTTTTGAGAGAACATGAGGCATGTTGTATGTGTGAAGTAATTGAATGTCAAGTTGTCTTTTTTTTTTTTTTGAGACAGTCTCACTCTGTCACCCAGGCTGGAGTACATTAGCGCAATCTCGGCTCACTGCAACCTCTGCCTCCCGGGTTCAAGCAGTTCTCCTGCCTCTGCCTCCCAAGTAGCTGGGATTACAGGCGCCAACACCTTGCCTGGCTAATTTTTTTGCATTTTTAGTAGAGAGGGGCTTTTGCCATGTTGGCCAGGCTGGTCTTGAACTCCTGACCTCAGGTGATTCACCTGCCTCAGCCTCCCAAATTGCTGGGATTACAGGTATGAGCCACTGTGTCTGGCCCAAGTCATCCTTAATGGGGACACAGAACTCCTACTCTGAGGTCAGTGAGGGAAGCAGGCAGGGCGTCTCCAGGGGTGGCCCCGGGTGATCCTGTGTGTGTCCAGCATGTCTTTCCAGGTGTATCTTCCATTTCTCCTTTGGCGTAGTGCTGTCTGGTCTGGTCTCATTTTTCCCTAAAAGTGACCCCTTTCCCATCCTGGGTCTTTGCAGACTCCATTGTCTCTACCTGGAATACTTTTCCTCGAATTCCTGTCTTTTGAGATCCTATCCATCTTCTGATATTTAGCTCAAATGCAAGGACCCCATGAATCCCCTATGGGAATGGATCTCCCGAAAGCATTTTCCTTTCTTATGGCACTCTTCACATTTACTGTGCACAGCACCTAACATGTCTCCTATTTTATCTCCCACACTGGACCACTAGACTGGGAGCAGAAGTGGAAAATCAGAGGCCTTAATCCTGGGGCCAGCCTGTGAATGTGATTTCTTAGTTTGCTTATTTTTCCCCCACCAAATTTAATTTATTAAAAAATTATAACCTATGTTAACCATACAGGAAAGCAGAGAATATGATATAATAATGTATATTTGGGACTTATCGCCAAGAAGGAACAGATTTGCTGCTGACACCTCGCCACCACGTTTTAAGATATAAATTATTGCAGATACACTTTGAACACTAGCCCACACATCCCTCTCCCGAAGCAGATCTTCACACTGCTTTTTCAAATTTAGAGTTACTCACTAATATTTAGAAATCACAGGATTTCACATCATAAGATTTGGCCTTCGGCCACTTTCCTGCCAGTTCTCACCAGTCCATCACAGGCTCTGGGGCCCACCCCGGCCCTTTGAACCTGCCTATCCAATCTGTGGCTTAGTCTGGCACCCGAGCTCTCTCATCTGCCCTCTGTACATGCTTTCCAGGAGGCGAGGGGACTCTTCATGCCCCCTGTCCTCCTCCGCACCACTGCTTGGGCTATGCTCACTGTCTGGACCGAGGAATTCAAGGCCTCATTCAAGACCCACTGGCTCCTGTGGCTTTTCCCAGTGAATTCGGCTCAGCTCCATTCTCAGTACTCATATATACCTAGCCCTTAAGCCGGTGGCTGAGCACTGGCCCGTTCTTTCATTCAATCCTGTATTAGGTACCCTGCAAAGTCACCTTGGTGGAGAAAAAGGACTCAAAAATCCTGGCCAGGTCAGGCTTCCTTGTTCTTCCCTCCTAGCCTTTGCTGCCTCCGTGTGGTGCATCACGTGAAGTGCAACGGGGCTTGGTGCAGGAGCTCTGCCTGCTTGGTACCCTCAGGTGTAAGAAGGGATGGCATATTTTGTTGGCCACAACACTCCGAGGTCTTTGTGCTTGTTCAGTTGAGACTGTTGACTCATCTGGCCCCCTCGTCTCTTTCTTAGAACTCCCCTCGCTGCCCGTTGGAGCTCTGTCCTTTTCCTTCCTTTCCCTGTGAAAATTGCCCTGGTGGTTTCATAAGTGTAGGGTTTCACTAGGCTGAAAAACCAGGAGAAGGGCTCTTGTCCCTGATTCCACCACCCTCCGTTGATTCCCATGGTACTTGACATTAACATATGGATCGTGAGCACACCTTACAAGAGCTGGAGAGATGCTGGCTCTTGCATTTTGTGCACGGCTGGGGAAGGAGGGATGTTGCATTTTTCACCTTACCCAACTGCCTGGGGCCACTCCCCCCTCATGGTAGTGCTGATTATCTGTTCCTTGGGGTTTTGAAAGTGGTGGAAACCTGTTGATCTGGGCCATAATATGGTTCCCTTTTCTCTTCAGAATGAACACTGAAACTAACTCCATTGTGGTAATCAAATTCAACTGATTAATGATCTGTTAATTTCCCGTGTAGGAAAGAAGCCATTTTGATGTTGGGTGTGACTCTCATCATTGCTGTGATACACCCAGGTCCAGAGGGAGACAGCTTCTGTCCCCACACTCTGGACCCACAGCAACCTCCACACCTGCTTCAGTTCAGCTCTGTCCCTGATGCCCCTGACAGTGTTTCTTTTGACTGTGTTTTCACTGATTATGTCATCACTGAAGTCACCAAACTTGTCTTTATTGGCCTCCTCTCTTCAGGGGAATTGAGAAGAATGAGAGAACCAGTGATTAAGGAGGAGATGGAGGGAAGAAAGAGGCGAAGGATATGGAAGAATAAAGGGAGAAAGGATATGATTTAAAGAAGAGGAGAAAGAAGAGAGAGAGGCATTAAATCTTGGCATGTGGGATAGTAGACTTCTAATTTTGGGCTGAGTAGAAGGTATTTTTTGGGGGAAGTTCACACTTGTTTTCTTTACTTGCCCAGGAACCCATGGTGTGGCTCATTGTGTGATTTGAAAGGGTGAAATGCAGGGTTATGTATGATCAGAATGGCCAACACACATATAGCCAGGAGTGTTCTAGAGACCTTCTACAAAATTGGCACTGAAGCTGATAGAGGCTGGATGCAGTTTTTGTTTCTTTCAGCCCTGCTCAGGTCCATTAGGAAAGGCAAGCAAACTCTTTCAGATACCCCTCAGGGATTCTCCTGGGTTCTAGAGAATCCCCTGCATGTGGACTGGGCAAGAAAGAGGTAACCCAAAAAAAGCTAGGACTCTCCCAAGTATCAGCACCCCATGCTCCAGTGCTCTGCTGTACCACCGACAAGATGAGTCCAGGCTGTCTGATTCCGTGGAAAGATAAGGACTTTCAAGGCCAAGTACCTGGTAGAACGCCTAGCCATTAATCAGTTAGTGTGACTGTGAACAAGTTTCCTCACCAGTAAAATGGGAATAGTCACCCCCACCTGATGGGTTTCTGATGAGTATTCAGTGAGGGAATATATGTCATATGTAGGTCATGTTGTACATGCCTGAAACATAGCAGAACTCATTCAGTCTTCACCGCCCTTCCTGACCCTCCCGCTACTCTGCCCACCCCCCATCCCCAGCCTCATGCTACTCTCCTATGTAAAAGATGGTGATACCTGGAAATGAAAAGGAACGAGGAAAGTATATATTAACAGAAACCATGCCTCTCTCCAGGTTAGGCATTAAAACATTTGTTGCTCTTTACATTGAACCGTGTGAAGAAATAGGAGATTTAAAAGAAAAGAAATGAAATCCTTTCTCATTTAAGAGGAAAATTGGAGCTCTAGTAGTTAAAAGCGACCCTCAAGTTAAAGGAGACCACAAGCCGGGCACAGTGGCTCACACAGTGGATCACACCTGTGATCCCAGCACTTTGGGAGGCCGAGGCGGGCAGATCACGAGCTCAGGAGATTGAGACCATCCTGGCTAACATGGTGAAACCCCGTCTCTACTAAAAATACAAAAAATCAGCCGGGTGTTGTGGTAGTGGGCACCTGTAGTCCCAGCTACTCGGGACGCTGAGGCTGGAGAATGGCATGAACCCAGGAGGCGGAGCTTGCAGTAAACTGAGATCGCACCACTGCACTACAGCCTGGGAGACAGAGTCTTGCTCTGTCTCAAAAAAAAAAAAAAAAAAAAAGGACCACAGTTTTTCAGAATCAGTCACTGAGGTTTGGAAAAAGCAAATCACATTGTCTGTCCTCTGGTGTAGGATTAGGACAGAAAGCTTCTGGTTGGGCCAGGGACTGGGCAGGTTTTGATGACATGAGGAAGACAATAAGTTGGGCATTGTGTGAAAGGGAGGCAGCAGGACCTGGGCTTGTGCCCTTGTCACCTTCTGTACGAAGCCAGGAGGGTGGAGCTTGATGACATCACCTAACAATACCCACAGGCACATCTCTGTCATCCTTAAATCATCCTTAAAACCTGAGTCTTAGACTTCAGGGTCTCCTCGTGCCGGTCCACAAGGGAACCAACCCACTCCATGGTTTTCTGCTGGGCTTCCTCCCAGCTGTAGAGCAGCTCATACGCCAGATCTCGCTGAGCCTTGTAAGCGAAGGTGAACACGCTATTTGACAATGTCACTATGTGACGGTTAAAGGGCGGTCCATAGGTGTAAATGGGTCTGAGCAGGAAGCTCACTATTTCCAGCAGGAAACCAATTCAGTACATCAGGGCTAAAGGAAGGCTCCATCTGGAATCAAGGCGGAGGCCGAACTCTTTGCTCAGGGTGTAATCAAGGTTATCATAGCTTTGGTGAGGTGTGTCATCTGAGATGTAGTAGAACTGTCCTTGGACACTTGGGGCCTTCTTGGGGTCCTGCAGGACCCTCATGGCCAGAATGTGGGCCCAGGCCACGTTGCCAACATAGACTGGGTTGACTCTGGAGAACTTGCTGAAACTTGATAGGATCCTATTGTTGTTCAGGGCCTCATTTATACCAGCAGAAAGGATTGGGCTTCCTTCCCCATAGATAACCATTGGTCTTAAGGCACAAGTGTACAAGGTGCCACCATTTTTCAGAGTCCACCCATTGGCTGCCAGCACAGCCTTCTCAGCAAGCTTTTTGCTGTATGGGTATGGAGCAGACCATGTGTTTTCCAGAGGCTCTTCATGGCCGTTCTGGATGATTTCCTTGTAGGAGTTGGGCCTGGCTACCTCTAGGGTACTGGTGTAGATGAAGATTGGCACAGTAGCTTGGACACAGGCCTCCAACAGAAGCTGGGTACCTACCAACAAAAAGCATGCTGTCAGTGTCAGGAAATATAACTAAGGGGCCCCAACCACATGCATAGATATTCATTCTCAAGTGCAGTGGTTATAACAGACTCGGGGTCCATTCTTCTGTGACTCTGACTGAGACTGGGCCATGCTACAGCCATAGGAAAAACACTAAAATGAAAAGAAACTGACATAGGGTTCTGGAGAGCAAGAATTTCTAGACTTTTGAGTGTATGAATGTGTGTGTGTGTGTGTGGGTGTGTACTTTAATTTTGGCAAAGGACCTAGGGTTATCACTTTATATTTTGCAAAGTAAGGATGTTGAAAATTATAATGTGACATCAATACCATTAAAGGTAGGTTATTGAAAAACTAAAAAATCAGGAAGATATATTCTGAGAATATGGGCAGTCCCAGTCCTTAGGCAGAAAAGGGCAGTGGAAGAATTTATGTCACACACATACCCATACACAGTTGTATATAAGCAATATACACTCTTAAATATACTCTTAAATATACATGCAATTGCTGGTGTTTTTCTCATTTTGAGTGGATTGATAAAACTTAGTCACAAGGACCATTCCTGGAGTCATTGAGCAAACAGTGGCTTGTGGGGAGGTGTTGGAAACCCACACTCTTTTCCTGATTGTGTGTTCCCTGGGAAAGCTGCTTCCAATTCTGGCTGTGACTCTGTTTACCTGGTTATGTAAAGTGGGGGTGATAAACCTTCCCTTAAACCCTGCCCTGGCATTTCCTGTGGAGCCTGGTGGAGGACTGTGGAGAGGAGTGTGCCCTCTGCTGGTAACACCTGCACTGGGAGGACCTGGCAGCATCCCCTGAGCTGTGTGGAAGTGAAGCTCATGGAGGTGCTCGGAGTGCCTTCCCTTGAAGAAGGAAGGAATTTCCTAGGTAAGGATTATTATTTTTTCTTATTTTATTCTTATTTTTTTTTTAGTTCTTGGCCCCGTTTAAAGTTTCTGTGGAATTTGAGTTTCTGGAGAGACAGACTCATGTTTTCAACAATTAATCTGGTGGTAGAGAAAATGTGGAAGTAGTTTACCTTCAAGAGGGAAATGACCAACATTGTGAAATGTTTTCTAAGCCTTGGAGTGATAATGGTTTAGGAAACAGATGCCTCTAACACTTCCCCTGTCATTTCGCATTTCTTGTTGTTGGGAGTTGTGGAGAGTTAAGAATTCAAATGAAAAACTGGTTACTCTTAACACCCTCCTTGCACTGTAGAGGTACTTAAAGGTATGTGTAAGTAGAAACTGGAAAGATTTTTTATTGAGATGGTGCTGGATACCCAAAAGCAATTAGCTGCTTTAGAAAAGGTGTCGGAATAGACTGAATGTGGAGGGCCAGGCCCGCGGTTGAGTGCTGTGGTGCTGAAGAGACTGCACTCTGGGAATCAGATGGTGAGACTGCATGACAAGATTCCTTAAGGAAATGCGTCTGAATTTAAAGTGGTTTGGAAAGCTGCAATTCAGAAAGACCATCAAGACTTTAAGGGATGAGGATTGAATGAAGGTGCACTTTGGACACCTGGCTGGGAATGGCTCTGTAAGAGCAGGCCCTGTGGTGAGCTGAAGAGATTGTGTATTCTGGACACCTGGAAACCCTTTTTGTTAAGAAAATATTGTGAGAAAGCATGTGCTGGATAATTCTGTCCTGACAGACCACTGTGAACCAGCTTTGCTAGTTCTCTTGAGAAAACTTCTTTGAGGTGGGCAGCAGGGCTCTGAAAGTTCTTGATATGGGAGTGCTGGGAAGGGAAGAGCGTGGTCCCTTTAAATGATATGGGAGTGGGGAAGGGAAGTGCTGGGTGAAGGAGGGTGTAGTCCCTGGCTAGGGCTCCACTCCCAGGGACGTAGATGAGGACAAGCATTTTCTGCCCAAATGTTGCATTTCCCACGACCACCCAGGCCTGTCATGCTCTCATTCTGTGCCTATAAAAAACCCCAAGACCGTAGCAGGACACACACAAGTTGCCAGACAATGACAGGAGCAGATTGGCAAAAGAAGACAGAAGGGACTGGATGTCAGAAGGGGCACATCAACGGACGAATACATCAGCAGAGGAACACACGGGCAGCTGGACGTTAGGAGGAACACACCGCCCAGCAGAGTGATGTGGGGTTTCCCTGGGACAGTCGGAGAAGAGTTGGGCAGTTGAGCTGCCAACTCCATGGGAAAACCCTCCCCTTCTGGCATCCCCCAGCTGCTGAGAGCTACCTCCACTCAACAAAACCTGGCACTCATTCTGCCAGCCCAGGTGTGATCCAATTCCCCTGGTAACCAAAGCAACAACCCGAGATACAGAAAGCCCTCTGAATTTCCGACAAGGTAGAGGGTCTAATTTAGCTGGTTAAAACAAGCCACCTATAGATGTCAAAACTAAATGAGCAAGACTAAAAGAGTACGTGTAACACACACCCACTGGGGTTTCAGGAGCTGTAAACATTCACCCCAGACACTGCCATGGTGTCGGAGTCCCACAGCCTGCCTGTCTGTATGCTCCCGTAGAGGTTTGAGCAGTGAGGCACTGAAGAAGCAAGCCACACCCCCATTGCATGCCTGCTGAGGGGGACAAGGGAATTTTGCCCATTTCATTATCATCAGCCTACACACAAGGTTTAAAATGATGACTGTGGTGGCACCTGGAAGGTTTGATTCTGTCCCAGAGGCAAAGAGTGGCTGGATATCAAGAATCTGAAGTCGGAGTTTAGTCAACTTTTGACTGGAACCATAATAGAAAAAGTGTCCACAGCCTTTGGAGTCACACAGGAGTGAGTTTAAAGTCTAACTCTCCTACTTACTTACTTACCTGGGGGGCCCTGCACAAGTTACTTGCCATCTCTAGCACTGGTTTCCTCATGTAAAAAGCTGAAGATAGCAGCTTTGAACTCCCCCAGTTGGTAGTGGTTAGCAGACACTTGGCTCACAGCATAGCAGGTGTTCCGTGGAGGGACTTCTTTTCCTTTCCTGTCCTTCTTTGTGATCCTTAATCCCCCACCTTGCTTCATCTCCTCCCCAGGCTACCGTACCTTTCTCATTGACGTTCATGACAGAATCTCTGTGAGTGACACCGGTGACGTCTATGACAGAGGTGGTGTGGATGATGACCAAGATGTCCTGGCAGGCTCTCTTCAGGCATGACTCATCCAGAATGTCTCCTTCCAGCGCTGTCAGCTTGGTCTTGTTCTGGAGCTCTGTGTGAACACGGGTCAGGTGATCGGAACATTTCTGAAACTGGCTTGGAAGTTTCCTGATAAAGATGATGTTACATAGGTGTTCGGGGATGGTTAGAGTCATGGTGTTGGGGTGCAGGGTGTACATTCCATGGAAGGAACAAGTAAAAAAAGACACAGAAGTCAGAATATGTAGCAATTTATTGGGAAAGAGCAAACATTTGTTTCTACCCCATCTCATTTCAGAAAAGTAATCTGAGCAATGAGCTGTCAAGTGTACCTGGAATATAAGCATTTCTAGAGTCATGGGAAACTCACTAAAATATTGAAAGAGAGTAGGGTGATTGTGGAGAGTTGGATGTAAGGGGGAAAATTCGAATTTAATTCTGCAGGTGATGCGGGATAATGATTTTGGGTCTCCAGCACCACGTCAGAGAAACCCCTTATTTATATTTGGAATAAGTAGAGAACCAGGCAGAGCATGGTGGCTCACACCTCTAATTCTAGCACTTTGGGAGGCTGAGGTGGGCTGACTGCTTGCACCCAGGAGGTCAGGACCAGCCTGGACAGCCCCATGAAACCCTGTCTCTACTAAAAATACAAAAATTAGCCAGGCGTTGTGGTGCCTGCCTATAGTCCTAGCTGCTTGGGAGGCTGAGGAAGGAGGATGAATGGAGCCCAGGAGGTGAAGGTGGCAGTGAGCAGAGATCATTCCTCTGCACTCAGCCTTGGTGGCACAGCCAAAGCCTATTAAAAAAAAGTGAGAGAGACAGAGAAACAGAAGCAGAATTGTGATGTAGGAAGTCAACCTTGGCTTGAGGATATAAAATGGACTGAAATAGGGGATATGAGAAAGTAAGGTAATTAAGAGATTAATCAGAGTATCTGTGCCAAGGTTTCGATGAGGTCTGGAAGCAGGGTCCAGCAGTGGAAGCAGAGGAGGGCAGATACAACAGGTTTGAATTTCAGACCTTACCTTAAAGGTCCTGATACCTACTGGATCTGGGTTGAGAGAAAAAGAAGACAAAATCACCCCTGTGGTTTCCTGCTTGGGCAATTGGGAGGAGAGTGGAGCCATTACTAGGGAATTGCGCATGGGCTTAAATGAGGAATTTCCATGAAAAACTCTTATCACATATCAAAAGCAGAAAACAATGCTGAAAGTTAGCAACCAATGAACTAATATTCCAGCTGTCTAACTGAGGGCAGTGGTTACAACTTTAATGTTTTTAGGCTCCTCTGAAATACCCAAGACATGGTGCTGACAGTAAAGTTGTCACCTGGAATTAGCCCACGCCATGAACACTGTGGTACATGGAGCTTGGATAAATACTCTACGCTTGTTTGTGCTTTACAATCTGCATATCACTCACAACTTGCTTATTTCCTTTTACAGCAATCTCATGAGATAGGTTTTCTGAGTCCCACTTTATTGGTGAGGAAACTTAGGATCAGAGAGGTTAAGGGACAGATCTAAGGTCACGTTTCTAGTGGAGACTCAAACTTGCCCACCCCACCTCCAAGCCTCGTACACTGTACACCAGGTACAGGACTGGCTGTTTAAATAAACTTTTCTGAGAAAGTTCAACTGAAATTGGCAACAAAGGCCAAAGAACAGTGAGAGTAAAATTCAGAGTGAAAAATTCAAGACCGGAGCAATTCCTTCCAGGGGTTCAGATGGGACCATTTGCTCTCCTGATGCCTCTGTCATGTTTTGTCTACTCCCAGCCCCTTCCTATTGCCAGGCAACTCCAAGGAGGCCCTGCAATGGGGGAGGCAGGGAAGAGGCTGCTGGGGAGGACGTGGGTGACAGCCTGAGAGTGGAATTTTCTCTGGTTCTATTTCCACCTCTGCACTTCCTGCTCCCTTCCTCTGCGTCCCCTTTGCTGCCAACTTCAGACAGACTGGCTCAAAGGAATTGCCTTTTCAAAGTTGAAGAAGTCTAAAGCCAAGAGAAAAGGCTCTTCCTCAGTGAGTTCACAGGGATCTAGAAACTAGGAATGGGGACTTTTTGGTGGAGCCATAGTTCGCTCCTTCCTCAAGCTGCTAGACTAACTCTATTTAAGAGTGCAGATGCTGCACTAGACTCTCTGGGCTCAAATCCAGGTTTGCCATATTCTAACTCTGGGACTTCCAGTGAGTTAGTTAACCTCTCTGTGTCTGTCTCCTAATCTGTAAGAAAGGAGGATAATAATATTAACAATCTCATAGGGTTGCTATGAGTAACAATTGAGTCAGCACATGTAAAACATGTAGCACAGTGCCTGGCACAGAAAGAACACTGAAAGGATTCTCTGTTTTTATCTTCATACAGGCCACTGTGCATCCGTTATATCCCCTGCCTTTTCACCATAAGGAACAATTCCTCTAGGCTGAGCATTGCTTTTTTCTGGTATTACATGTTAGATTGTAAATATTGGTGAACATAAGGATTACAAACATTTAATCTTGGTCTTGTGTTAATATTTGTTTGTGAAAGACACCATTAAAACAGAGGGTGGAGGACATTGGAAGAGGTCTGAGAAGAGCAAAAGAGGAACAGAGTGTTGGGTGTGGTCCCTGAATGTTGTCAAGTGGGGGCTTCTCTGAGGGCAGGTCATGAGTCTCTATACTGCCAGAGCCCACATGAAGACACACAGTCCACCCAATCTCCTGGGTTGGGGAGGAGGACAGGGAATTGGGCACCCAGGGAGGCAAAGGGAGAGACTGAAGACCCACTTTGCCAAGCATCAGCTCTGGAGTCAAGTGACGAAGCCTCTGGAGGAAGCTCTGGTCTGAGCTGTGCTACACATTAATTAGATGGTCTTGGCAAGTTGCTTTATGTTTCAGGACCTTGATGGTTCATTGTTCAGTTGGATACAACCCCTTTTATACCCCTCATGGGGTTATTTGCACAAGGATCTGCTACACCAAATTCTGCAATTTCTTGATGATTGAGCAACAGAGACAAATGGTTAAAAAATAAAGCCATATATGAAAAATCGAAATGAGGCATATCTGGCCTCATACTGCCTCTTACTGTCTCTGCTCTGTGCTGTGCACTTGTGCACGAGCTTTCTCTCTCACTGATGCTCTCTCTCTCTTATCCTCTCTCTCTTTCTCACTCTTTCTCATGCATTCTCTGTCTTTCTCATTCTCTCTCTCTGATTTTCTCTCTCCCTCATTTTCTCTCCCTGTTTCGCTTTCTGGCACACACACACATACTTACATACTTGCCTATACCTTCACTTCTTTTTATTTGGCCTTCACTAAAGATGCCAAGGATACTACAAAACAAAACAAAGCTCAGGGAGGTCTAGAGAGGCAGGGACCCACTGGTGAGGTCTCCAAGTCAATGGCGTCCTTTGTGAATGTTGCAAAGCAATTGCCAAGACAAAAAGCTTCAGAACATAAAACAGTTGTAGACAAGAAAAATAACTGTTGTGGGATTTTCTAGATGAGAAGAAAATGGGCCTGGTGTCCAAAGTGGCTGCCTCTCAAGTTCTGGGTCAGGGCCAGAATCCAGTCTCTGGACACCCCATCCAGTGTCTTTCACACTATGCCATTTTATACTATTTAATATTCTTTTTATGATGACTGTGGATGTGGGATTGGCTTAGATTTGACTACAACTTTCTGTAACTTGCTAGAAAACGTCCACCTCCCCACACCCATGCAGAGTTTAAAATGGAGCCACACACCCATGAATCAAGTTTGCTTACCAGAAAATTCCTCCCTCAGCTCTGGTCTGAAGGCCTTGTCCAAGGCCCTGATCTCCTTCAGCTCCTTCTCCTCCACCAAGAGGCAGGCAATCCTCTGACCCAGAAACCTTCCTGCTCCTGTCACAAGGCAGCTCCAGCCCATCATGGCCAATCCAAAGTAGCAGACAACACACTCCAGGAAACAGAAGATGCTGGGGAGCATCTGATTCTAGGGTGACCCTGGAGAGGGTTAAAAAAGAGGTCAAATGGTTATATACTCACACAGAGGCTTTATTTTCCTCCACACCATTTTTTTGCAAAAATTCCATGTCTTCACCATTTCCAGGAGTAGCTGAAAGAAAATAAAGAAACTCTGACTGTTAGATTGTTAAAAAGCTGGACAGAAGAGCCAGGGTGCTGGTCACTTCATCCCCTAAGGCAGCCCTGGAGCTTTATGCTCTATGGCTCCTGGCTTTCACCTTATCACTTTGAACTCCTGCCACACACTCATTGCTCCTGTCTCTTCCAGCATCCCTTTTCTCAGAAGAAAAGTGACCTTTAATATATATATCTCTAATTCTTCCCAGGAACAGGAAGAGAAGTCCAATTCTAAGGCTGCAGTGTGGTAAAGAGTCTTAGGTTTAGCCTTAACAGGACACTGGTGTGTTGATACCAGTTGTCTGGGATCCACAATCTGTGATCTTAAACTAGACTGAGAGAAATCTCCAAGTGTAATGTGAACTTTGACTTTGTGCAGTAAATACATTTGGAGGGAAATCCACATGAGCTCATTCTCTCCTCTCTCAGAGTATCATTTGAAATCCTGCTGCAGTCTTGCAAAGTTTAGAAATTTGTAGTGGTGACAGCTCCAATTACTAAGTTTTATGGAGGTGACTTTCTTTCTTACTCAATATATCCAAAACCTCAGTTGCCATTTTACCCTGGAGAACTCTGGGTTTCTAGATGAAGAACATCATTGAAGGAAGGCTATCTAGTGATAGTCACTTAATTATATGGCCTGTACTGTCGCTGTTGGTTACTATGGCATGAACGACGTGGGGAGAATACAGAAATGAAGACAAAGACAAAAGGATATGTTTTAAAACAAGGGGTCAGGGGGCTCCTTGTTTCTAGTGAGCAAAGGCAACTCTGAGCTTCTACAGCCCTTCGTATTTATTAGGTAGAAAGGGCAGGTAGGGAGAGGTAATGGTTGGTCAGCTGCTTGATTTATCATAGGTACACATAATTGCTTTCTTTATACAACAGGCTTCAGATGTTCCTATAGATAATCACAAGGAACACTGCACTGGGGGTGTGACTGCCCTCAGCACCCCTTCTGTCAGCAGATGTAGTTTGTCAGTTTTCCAACATCCTGCTTTCATGAGAACAGTTTTCTGTTTACTCAAATAGCCTCTAGTGGTATACTGAGTTGGTCATGACCCTCATTCTTTTCGACCTGTAACATCTCCCCCTTTTTGTTTTTGCATTAATTGAATAAAGGTAATTGCAGGTTGTGCAGCTCTCAATTGCCATTTGGTGGTCCAGCTGATATTGCAGACTATGAATAAAAAAACCCCAGAAACATAGTAACATTAATCCAAGAGTTATAAAAAAGGCATTGAGGTGCTGTTTGAAGTAGTTCCAAGGGTTAAGGCTTTCTAAACATTGTTGGAATTCTGTTCAAGCTTTTAAAGAGGGCTGAAACACTTGAGTCTGCTTATTCAAGTTAAGGATTTTACTTTGTAAATCATTAAATCAAAAGCAACATTGGATGTGAAAGCTCCCTGTAAATGGGCCTTTACAAGGTCCCATGGATATTCACTTTTGTTATATTCCAAATTGGTCATGCAAATATGAGTATGGTTAAAATGACAACGCAATTCCTGCTGCAACTGCAAGCTTTCTACTTGTTCTCCTAGCTCAGAACAGTAGTCTTTAACATTGCCACTTCTGTTTGTATCTCAGTGTTACTTTTATTTTGAAGCATCCATGCCTGGTCGGCTGTGCAAGTCCAGTTTTCTACATATTGAGTTGTTTGAATGGAGCTGTGCATTGATACTGAGGACACCACAACAGAGGTTATTAATGTAACTAAGGAGACTATAGCAAAAATTATCATGCTTAAGGCTCTATGAGCACCACGAGTAAGCTGAGTTAAAAAGAGTTTTATGAGATGTAATGTGGGGGTGGCCACCCAAGGCTCCGACAAATTTACAGGAACTCGTAATCTGGGAATGTGACCTAGAATTATTAGGGTGGATATACTGTGTGTTTGTATTGTGCTATGATTAAGGCAATGATACAGTTGACGGGAATCACAAGTCAACTGGGCATTGTCCATCTGGAGTTGATCCTTTTTTGCTGCTAGAAAAACATAAGGATTAAAAACACAAATTGTAAATTGAGTGGTAATATTTTCTACAAGGGTAACATTAGACCTGCATTTAGTACTGTTACTAGTATTGAATAGTGTTCTCACCCAAACGCTGCTATTCATAAATGGGACTGCTGCTTTCCATATCGACTCCTGAATTGGACCTCTCTTTCCTTGATAATGCCATTGAGGCAAACGTGGGCTAAAGCCTTCGTGGTACCAAGCAATTTGCACAGGAGATTGGGATTGAATCCCAAGATGGTGTAGTGAAGAGATGTTAAAGTTTCACCACCAGTGCCAGCGAAGTTCTTGCCATGAGGTCTGATGCTCATCTCTCCCAACAAAATGACCACGGGGACCCCAGTCAATAATGTCTTCCATTAGCATGGACTGTTGTCTAGCTAGGGGGCCAAGACACTGGGTCCAAGGAGGGGGTTAGAATGATCAAAGGGAGCCCATTCTGTATAATTAATACAATTTGGGCAATTGGGCCAGGAGTGATTAGTAGCTATACCAGTAATATTCATAGAGCTAAGGCCTAATAGGTACATATATTTTCCATGGTAACTCAACCATGCCTGGGATTGAATTGTAAGGCAACTGTGATTGAGTGATGTATCCTGGGTGATGCATAAAGGAAGTCCCTCCAAAGGAGCCGTATAATTGATACCATTGTTCTGAGAGTCTAATTGCTCTATGTCAGGGGGAATTAGGGATCCTGGTGCCCGTGTTCCTTGATCATGATATATCTCAGGAGGAGTGTCACTCCAGAGTACAGGTCATTCTGCTGGGCGGGTGGAAACATATGCCCAATATGCCTTTGCCTCTACACAGGGAAAACATACTGCATAGGATATTACAGCTAGCATGGCCTTAAACATGGAGTCAGGGGTTTTTGCCTGACCCTGATGCTCCAGCAGTTTCTCAGCTTCCTGTGTGATTTTATTGATCTGTCCCCATGTTATGGGGGTTGATGTCTGTGTGACTCTGGTTGGCCCTTGCTCTGTCTTTGCATTCAGATTCAACTGGCTCATGGCTCATCCTGGGGGAACCAGGCCCAGATTTGGGATCCATGGGTCCCTCCAGTCTCCCATTCCATGATTGCACACATCTTGAGGGCACCCACATGATTTGTCCATCACCTGTAAAAACACAAGCATACCCTCATCCCCACATCAGTAAATGTACCGGGTCTTGCTGTTGTCCTTTTTCCTGGGATTTCCATAATACCTTTGGTAAACTTTCTTTTTTCCCTGTAATATTTGTCAGTATTGTTCTGCTGGACTCTCATTATCTGTACCAGGAGTCAAAAAATTTAAAGTAAATAAGGCTAAATGTAATTTTGTTTGAGGTGGTAGCTGGTCTCCTACTACCCCTTTTTGTCTTTTCAAATACATTGTGATGTTTGATGTGCCCATTCTATAATGCCTTGTCCTTGGGGATTGTAAGGAATTCCTGTTTTATGAGTGATTGCCCATAACTGTAAAAAATTTTGAAAAGCGTGACTAACACAATCAGGTCCATTGTTAGCTTTTATTTGTTTAAGCACCCCCATATGGGCAAATGACGATAAACAATGTCATTGGACACGGTCAGCTGTTTCCCCTGTTTGACATGTGGCATGTACCATATGAGAGTAAGTATCTATAGTCACATGAACATAGCTAAGTTTGCCAAAGGCTGCTACATGTGTAACATCATCTGCCAGATTTCATTTGAAGCTAAGTCTCGTGGGCTACATCCTTCTACAGGTGTATCACCAGGGCCATGCTGACAAGTGGGGCAGGCTTGCACAATAGCTTGAGCCTGGGTGTGAGGTGCATGAAACATATGAGTAAGGGCAGAAGTGTTTTGATGCAGTAATGCATGAGAAGCTTGAGCTTGTTGAAATATAGAACCAATCAGTTTACCTGCTCTGTCATTACCTAAACATAGTGGCCCAGGAAGTTGTGTGTGAGAACAAATACGAGAAATATGAAAAGGAGCAGCACGAGAGTGAATAGCTTGCTGAAGTCTTTGAAACGAGTTAAACAGCTCTGGGTCTAGGGTCTTTTTTTTTTTTTTTTTTTTTTTTTGTAGAAGAACTAAATCAAACAGATTTTATTCAACTTTTTAGATGAGGAAAACAAATGATACAAAATAAGTCATAAGAAATGCTTTCTTATACCACTATCTCAAACAACTTTCAATGTTTTACAAAATGCTCACACAGCAAATATGAAAAGCTTCAACACTCTTCCTTTGTAACTTGCTGCAATAAATGCAGCTTTAACAAACATACAAATTTCTTCTGTATCTTAAAAGTTGAATTACTAATTTTTATGATGTTACTCATATTTTTATTCATATACTTTTAATGACATCATTGCCAATACATACATTATTTTCTTTAACTTTATTTTTCTATTAAGCCATATCTGTCATGCAGCCATCAAAAATCTTACAGTAAATTACACAGGTTTGTAGTCCAATTTAGACTCCAGCTTCTTAGAATCAGCCACTCTTCTGACTGCTTTCATGAAGTCTTCTTGTACTACAAAATCATGATCAGCACGAATTACGAACATACCTGCTTCAGTACAAACATTTCTCAGGTCTGCTCCATTAAAGCCATCTGAAAGCTTCACAATTGCTTCATAATCTATTTCACCATGCTTTGTAATGGGACCTGCGTGGATTTTCAGTGTGTCTAACCTTACTTGTTCATTTGGCAAATCAATATGTATTTTTCTGTCTAATCTTCCTGGACGCAGCAAAGCCGGATCCAGTGTATCTGGTCTGTTTGTAGCCATGATCATTTTAACTCTATGCAGAGTATCAAATCCATCCATTTGATTCAGTAAGTCCATTAACGTTCTCTGAATCTCTCTGTCAGCTGAAGTACCCTCAGAAAACCGACGACCACCAATAGCATCTATTTCATCCATAAAAATAATGCATGGTTGATGGTCTCTGGCATAATTACACATTTCTCTGATCAAACGAGCACTTTCACCAATGTACTTGTCTACAATAGAACTAGATACAACCTTTAAGAAACTGCAGTCCAGCTGGCTAGCAACTGCTCGTGCCAAGAGTGTTTTTCCCGTACCTGGTGGTCCATATAACGAACAGCCTTTTGGAGGTATTATTCCTACACGCTGAAATAACTCTGGGTTTGTAAGAGGTAATTCTATCACCTCTCTTAATTCCCGGATCTGTTCTGATAGCCCTCCAATCTCAGAATAAGAAACATTCCCAGGGTCCTCATGAGACATGTTATAAACCAATGGATCCACTTCTCTTGGCAAATATCTCATGATAGTTAGTGTAGTCATATCCAAAGCAACTCTTGTTCCTGGCTTCAGCTTACTTTTGTCAAGCTGTCGACGACAACCCACAACATACCTTGGTCCATTGGTAGCTTTAACAATGAATTTTTCTTCAGTTAACTGTTTAAGCCCTTCACCCACAATCTGCCTGACACTTTGTAGGGCCTTCAGATCATTCTCAGACTTTTCGTACTGCTTGGTAAGTTCTTTTAATTGTTCCCTCAACTCCTTAAGACGGCCGTCGATCTCCTTGTGCTCAAGCAGCTTCTTGCGGCAGTCCTGAAGCGCCTTATCTCTAGGGTCCGCCATGATGAGAAGCCCTAGGGTCATTTTAATAGTGGCAGTCTCAATGCGACTGGCTACATTTATAGCATAGGCTGAATCACAGACAATAGGAGTTGAAGCAGTGAGCTATAAAACCTGAATAACTGCTGTTAATTCTGAGCATTGAGCTGAAACTCCAGAGGTTTTTATTGTTTGAGTACGCTTACGTCCATAAATAGCTGCAGGGCCTTTGGAAGAGCCATCAGTAAAATAAGTCTGGCTTCTTGGAATAGGCTTGTGATGAGTAATTACAGGGAGGATAAAAAGGTGAAGTTTGTAAAATTGCAAAACTTTGTCTGATGAATAGTGGTTGTCTATTATTCCCACAAAATCTGCAAGAGCTACTTGCCGTGCAGTCAACATTTCCCATGCTGCAACCTGTTGTTGGGAATCTAACGGAACAGTAATTTTGTCTGGATCATATCCAGTAAGCATTTTTTATCTATGCCTACCAATTGTTATATGTTGAGTAATTAAAGAAAAAGTTGTAAAGATTTTACTGTCTGACTGGATAAAAAGAGCCACTCTATTACCATTACGGACTCGTCTATGAACCGGCCCAAAAGTCCTGTTGGAGAATGGGCAGTAGGAAGAATAAACAGAAGCAAAGGCTTTTGCACCTGTAGCCAGGAGGCATGTCTCTACTGAGGGATTTGTTCTACAAACTGTAATTCAGCTTCTGCCTCCTTAGTAAGAGGCCGAGGAGAATCTAATGAAGAATCTCCTTGGAGGGTCCAATAAAGGTGTCTGAGTTTATTAGAAGTGATACCTAGCATTGGGCACAGTCAATTAATATCCCCTAAAAATTATTGGAAATTGTTCAAGGTTTCCAACCTGTCCTTACAGAGAACTACTTTCTGAGGTGGAACACTTCTTTTAGTAACAGTAGTGCCTAAGTACTGGTATGGGGAAGTTGTTTGCACCTTTTCTGGAGCTATTTTGAGATTCCATTTAATTAAAGTCTGTTTTGTTTCTCTGAACGATTGGTGTAATAACTCCTTAGGAGTGGCCAAAAGAATGTCATCCATATAATGAATGATGTAAGCCGTAGGAAACATATTTTAAGGCTCCTTTAATGCCTGCCTTACAAAATGCGGACATAGCGTAGGACTGTTAAGCATGCCTTGGGGTAAAACTCTCCATTGATAACAAGAGACAGGCTCCCTTTGATTAATAGAAGGCACAGAGAAGGCAAATCGAGGCTTATCCTTCTCATGTAAGGGTGTAGTAAAGAAACAATCTTCAAGATCTGTAACTATAAGAGGCCAATCCCTTGGAATGGCTGCTGAGGGTGGCAGACCTTACTGTAATGCAGCCATTGGTTTAATCTGTGCATTAATAGCTCTTAAATCATGTAGCAATTGCCATTTTCCTGACTTTTTTTTGGAATTACAAATATTGGTTAATTCCAGGGGCTAACTGCCTCTTCAATATGTCCTGCATCCAATTGCTCTTTTACTAGCTGATGGAGTTGAGTGAGTTTCTCCTGAGATAGGGGACATTGATCCACCCATACAGGTTTGTCAGTCAGTCACTCTAGTGGCAAACCAGGGGGTGGAGGAGAAATATCAATCACCCCTGTCAGAAATCCTGATGACCTAGCCTTGCCCAGTTATAGATATAGGATCAAGGTTTCCCTGTAGGGACTTTCCTAAGCCCTTTCAGCTCTGATATCTCATTTTCTTTAACATTTTAAATCCTGGATTGTCAATAGTTTTATTTGTAAGTTTCATATCCCATGCTGTAAGTACATCTCTACTCCATAGATTAACAGCTATATTTGCAACATAAGGTTGAAAAGTACGTGACTGTCCATCCTGTTCAAGACAGGGTAAAATCTCAGCACTCTGTTAAACACTTTGAGCTGTTCCTGCTCCCACTAGGGATGTAGAAGTTAATTGTAAGGGCCAGGATGGGAGCCAATTATTTTTAGATATTACTGACACATCAGCTCCCATATCCATAAGCCCATAAAACTTCTTTCCTTTAATTTTCACTGTACAGGTGGGTCTATTAGATGCTATGGGTTGTGATATATAAATTTCCCTCCTAACTGTACTCCCAGATCCTTGAATTCCTTGCTCTTCCTTTTGTGGGGAAGGGTGCAATTTGCAGGGAATAAACAATATCTAAGCAATATATTCTCCCAGTTCAAACCCCAAAGGTCTTGTGACATTACTACTACTTGAATTTCTCCCTCATAATCAGAGTCAGCAACTCCTGGGACTACAGTAATTCCCTGTAAGTTAAGACAGATTTTGCCCAAAATTAATCCCATATATCCTGTTGGCAGATGTCTCCAAATATCAGTGGGAATCTTGGTGAGTTTGTCTTCTCCAACTAACATAACCCTCTCTCTGACTGGGAGATCGAGCCCTGCATTTCTGAGTGTTTCTGGGAATAGGGAATCAATGTTCCTCCAGAAACCCCTCCCTGAAGTGGGGTTGTGGCCTGGACTGGGAATGCCCTCATTGTTTGTGGGGCCTGGGTTCAGGCCCCCTTCTCATTTCCCAACAGGGGGGTGCCATTCTGATGAAATTTTGAGCAGCATTGACTAGCCCAGTGATTTTCTTTATTGCAATGAGGGCAAAGTCCTGGTGTTTTTTTCTGGTAGGGATAGGGGAGCTGCATTGTAAGATCCCTTCTGCCCAGAGGTCTGATGGTATTCTTTTTTTAAATGTCTGATTTTTCCACAATTATAACATTTTCCCATTTTAGGATTTGCCCCTTGGCATTTTTTTAGATTTGTCCACCACTAAATTGGCCATTGTTTGAGCCATCATTATAGAGTGATGAAGCTCAGTTCCCACATCTTGACAAGCTTTGAGAAAATTTCCCAAGTTTTTTCTCACAGGTGCCAGTGCACGTTTACAATCCATGTTTGAGTTCACTGCCTCTTGTAATCTTGCAAGAAAATGTGCATAGGGCTCCTGTGATCCTTGCATGATATGTAAAAAAGATTGTACTGGGACCCCTTCCTCTGGAATTGTGGCCCAGGCATGTTTAGCAGCCAACACACACTGCTTATAAGCAGCGTCTGGGAGTGCCATTTGATGTTCTAGGTCTGAATAAAGGCCATTACCCTACAGCATATCCTCTGTAATGTTTCCATGTCCAGCAGCACAGTTCTGTCCAGGCTGGTCTGCACACAGTTCTTGCCAATTTAAATTCCATGCCAGGTATGCACCAGCAGACAAACAAGTGCAAGTCAAATGCTTTACATCAAATGGTGGAAGGCTTATAGCGCCAAATATAGATTCTAGCAATCCTAAAGTAAATGGGCTTTGTACTCCATTATTAACTACACTAGTTTTCAATTCCTTCAGCAACTTAAACTCTAGTGGGGTGTGTTCATGAATAAACTGCTGTGGATTATTTGGATTGGGCCTTACAGAAATGGGAAAAGTGCAAGGTCCTAAGGGCTCTCCAGCAATAGTAGCAGAGCATAAATTTCTTTGTATTGGGGTCTCTATTTCTGCTACTGAAGGAGGCAGTACAGATGTTTCTGCTACTGGAGGGGGTGATATAGGCCAATTTTTATCCTTCTCCTCCTGTTTTTTATTTTCAATTGGTGCTGTGGGTGGGGGACAAAATGTTCTTTCAAACTTTTAGACTTAGAACCTGACTCCTGCTGTCTACCAGAATAAGAAAGAGAACGGCAGGAGGACAGTACGGACTAAACTCCAGAAGGATCAACTTTAAGACCTTTTTGATGAGCCCATTTTAATCCTTCTTCTGCTCTGTCCCAATTTTCTGCATTAAGAGTACCTGTCTGTGGAAACCATGGGTTATGCATAACCTCCTGCAGCATCTTAGTGTTTGAGAACTAACCTGAGCACCAGATTGTTTAAGTAAAACTTTAAGGAAATGCACATAATGTTGCTCCTGAATAGAAACATTCTGCCCCATGTTACCCTGATTCAGAAAACATCCCGCTCCCAGTACCTTTTTAGAGCACTGACCTTATACCCCAGAACCTATTTAGGGTGCTGACCTTATATCCCAGTACCTCTTTAAGGCACTGACCTTCTATCTGCCAGCAGACTCTTCCTGGGGATTCTCGTTCGTCTTGTCAGTTTCACTTTCTCTGCTCCAGCACACCTTCTTTACTCACGCCCCTGTCCCAGGCGCCACTTGTCACTGTCAGTTACTATGGGGTGAATGAAGGGTGACAAATGCAGAAATGAAGACAAAGACAAAAGGATATCTTTTAAAACAAGGGGTTGGGGCCTCCTTGCTTCTAGTGAGCAAAGGCAGCCCTGAGCTTCTATAGCCCTTTGTATTTATTAGGTAGAAAGAACAGGGAGGGAGAGGTAATGGCTGGTCAGCTGCTCGATTTATCCCAGATACACATAATTGCTTCTTTGTACAATAGGCTTCAGATGTTTCTACAGATAATCACAAGGAACACTGCACTGGGGGCATGATTGCCCTCAGCACCCCTTCTGGTGGCAGATGTAGTTTGTCAGTTTTCCAACATCCTGCTTTCATGAGAACAGTTTTCTGTTTGCTCATATAGCCTCCAGTGGTATACGGAGTTGGTCACAACCCTCATTCTTCTTGGCCTGTAACACTGTACCAGAAGAGTGGGGATTTGTGGTTGTATGCCTGAATGACTGTTATCATAGATGTTTGAAATTTTCCCATATTTTTGGGTACAAAACCATTCTGAGCAAATTTCTGAACTGAAGATGCTGTGAACGCTCCTTGAGCATATGCGTGAGAACTGCCCAAATTTCACCACCATGAGCTCTCCAAGACACTTTCCTCTACCTAAAAAGAGAGGTATAATTTATATTCAATAAAATGCCCAGATCTCAAGTGTTCAGTTTGATGAACCTTGACAGTTATATATGTCCATGTAAGTAGCACCCCAAAAAATGTATAGGTCATTTTCTTCAGTGCAGAAAGTTCTTTTATGCTTGTTCTTAGCTAATTCCCTGCCCTACCCCCAATCTTCCTGGTAAGCAACTGCTTTCTAATTTTTATTCCCACAGAATTCTCATTTTATTCCTACATTTTCTTATTTATTCTTCTAAGATCTCTGTGGTTCTGGATATATATTTAAATATAAAATCATTCTGAACTGAATTTTTGTGCATGGAGTACAGAAGAATTGACCATTGATTGTCTCTATTGTTTGTTCATTTTTCTATTCCATGATTTTCTTTATTTTTATTATTGGCTTATATTTATTAACTTTGGGGTTGTTTTACTCTTTTTTTTCAGGGTTCTTATTATAAAAGCATATATAATTGACTTTAGTTCTTTGCTCATTTCCACTACAGGAATTTAAAGTTGTAAATTTCTCTCTAAGCACTATGTCAGCTGTGTCCAACATTTTGATGGGTTATCATCATTCAGTTACTGATGTTTTGAATTTTTTCTTGTGAGTTTATCTTTGACCCAAGTAACCCATACCAACAGAGTATGTTGCTTGTTTTCTAAAATTGGGAATTTTCTAGATATCTTATTGTTTTGAATTTCCAATTAAATACTATTGTAGCCATAGCATATACCCTGTATGATTTTGATCCTTGGATATATATTGAGACTTGTTTTATGGTGCAGCACAACAGGGTCTGTGTTGGTGAACATCCCATAAACACTTGAAAAGAATACTTTCTGCAGTTGTTGAAAGTAATATTCTGTACATGATTTGCTTTGAAACCTGACTCTCAGTCTTGCCCTCCTCCCATGTTGTAGACATTCAACTGCTACTTGGGACCTGACTACAAATGCTTCAAACCCACTTGCCTAGAAAAGGTTGGCCCTGTGTGGCAAGATGTAGCAGCTTGTTCTCTGATAGCTACAGGCCATAGATCTTGCCAAGACTTGTGGAGCGCTCTCTGAAACCACGCAGGTGCATCACACAACTTTGTCTTCTGTAGCACATGCTAGAGTGCACCTTACACATCCCCATCGCCTTAAGGATGGGGCTGCACATTCCTTCAGCTGTTGAGTGTTCTGGAGGCTGCAGATTTCAGCCAGTGTCTCTTGGAGTCTCTGAGTGGAACCAATAAATAAAAGCCCTAAAGAAACTGAGAAATTAAACAAAGGGCAAGACTGATGGGGGCCACAGTACTAAATTTCTTTTATTTTTAAGCAGCTTCACTGAAGTATAATTGACATAACATTCGCTTATTTTAAGTGTGCAGTTAAATTATTTTCAGTACAGTTTTAGACTTCTGTGACCATCATCACGATCCTGTTTTGCAACATTTTTATTATTCCTAAGAAATCCCTCATGCTCATCAATCACCACTACTTTTTCTCAGTCCCCAGCTCCAGGCAATCCCTAATTGACTTACTGACTCTACAGATTTGCCTTTTCTGGAGACAATAGAAATGGAATCATGTAATGTGTGGTCTTTTGTATGTGTCTTATTTCATTAAGCCTAATTTGCTTTTATGGTTCATGTATGTGGCAGCACATATCAATATTTAATTCCTTTTATGTGCCAAATCCTATTAAATTGTATGGATAGCTCCCATTAGTTTATTCATTTATCAGTCGATAGATATTTGATGTGTTTCCACTTTATGGACTATTGTGGATAAAGCTGCTATGAATATTCACATTCATGTGTTGTGTGGGCATAGGTTTTTTTTCTTCTGGGTAGATAGCTAGGAGTGAAAGTGCTAGGACATTTGGTAAATGTATCTTCAACATTTTAAGATACTGTCAAACTGGTTTCCAACATGGTTTCATGTCCATCAACAATGCATGAATATTTCAATTTCTCCAGATCATTATTATTTCACTTCCTCCAGGTGTTACTGTCCTTTTTTATTATAGCATTCTAGTGGGTAAGAAGTGGTGTCACACTGTAGTTTTGATCCACATTTTCCTGCTGACTGATGATGCTGACCATCTTTTCATGTACTTTATTGGCCATTCCTACATCTTTTTGATGAAATGGTTATATAAATATTTTGCCTATTTAAAAATTGGATTATTTATCTTTTTGTTGCTTAGTTGTAAGAGTATTTCATATTCTGAACACGAGTCCTTTATCAAATATATGATTTGAAAATTATTTTTCTCCGTCTATGGTTTATCTTTTCATTTTCTTATTGGTGGTTTTTAAATGCCAACATTTTTAGTTTTGATCCTGTTTCATTTTTCAACTATTTTTTAACCAGGAAAAGTTGGGATTTTGCCAATTCAAGACATGAATATGTTAATCTATGTTTTCTCCTAAGAAGTGTATAGTTTAGCCCTTAAATTTAGGCCTACAATTTATTTTGAGGGAATTTTTGCCTATGTGTGAGTTAATGGCCTAAATTCATATGGCCAATTGATTTTGACAATAGTAAATTCAATAGGGAAAAAGATTGTCTTTTAAACAAGTGACACTGAGACAACTGAACTGTCCACATGCTCAGGGAATGTCAGCCTGCTATATCAAGTGATGCCCATCCAAGTCACCACACCTGTTGGCATCAGAGTGTGTGAAGAATTTCTCAATATGATAACTATGGATTAAATAATATGCTGCAGCTCTCTGCTTCTCCCGTTCAACAGACAGCACATCTTCTTGTGCAGCACCAGCCACATCCCTGAGACGCCATGGTAAAGGTGAAGGCCAGAGTCAATGGATTTGGCCCTATTGGGTACCTGGTCACCAGGGGTACTCGTAACTCTGGTAAAGTGGATATTGTCACCATCAATGACCCCTTCATTGAGCTCAGCTACATGGTCTACACATTCCAGTATGAGTCCACCTATGACAAATTCCATGGCACCACCAAGGCTGAGAACAGGAAGCTTTTAATAAATGGAAATCCCACCAGCATCTTCCAAGAGCTAGATCCCACCAAAATCAAATAGGGAAATGCTGGCCCTAAGTACATCATACGGTACACTGGCATCTTCACTACCATGGAGAAGGCTGTGGCTCACTTGTAGTGGAGCGCTAAAAGGGTCATTATCTCTAACCTCTTTGCTGACACCCCCATGTTTGTGATGGGCATGAACCATAAGAAATATGACAACAGCCTCATGATCATCATCTATGCTTCTTGATGGTGTTAAAACATGCTTCCCACCAAATGCTTAGCAACTCTGACCAAGATCATCCATGACAACTTTGATATGGTGGAAAGACTCAGGACCACAGTCAACGTTATCACTGCTACCCAGAAGACTGTAGATGACCCCTCTGTGAAAATGTGGCATGAAAACTGCAGGGCTCAAAGGAACATCATCCTTGCATCTCCTGGCACTGTCAAGGCTGTGAGCAAGTATATCAATAAGCTGCATGGGAATTTCAGTGGTGTGGCACTCCATGTACCCACCACCCACATGTTGGTCATGGACCTGACCTGCCATCTGGAAAAACCTGCCAAGTATGATAACATCAAGAAGACGGTGAAGCAGGTATCAGAGGGTCCCCATAAAGGCATCCTTTGCTACGCTGAGAACCAGGTTGTCTCCTCCAGCTTAATCATTGATACCCACTCTTCTACCTTGGATCCTGGGACTGGCATTGCCCTCAATGACCATTTCTTAAGCTCATTTTCTGATATGAAAATGAATTTGGCTACAGCAATATGGTGGTGAGCCTCATGGCTCACATGGCCTCCAAGGAGTAAGACCTCTGGACCACCAGCCCCAGCGAGAACATGAGGGGAAAAAAGAGGCCCTCAGCTGCTGGGGAGTCCCTGCCACACTCAGTCCCCCACCACACTGAGGATCTCCCCTCCTCACAGTTTCCATGCAGACCCCTTGAAGAGGGAGGGGCCTAGGGAACCCCACTTTGTCATGTATTGTCAATAAAGTCCCTTATCTGTGCTCAGAAAAAAAATATGCAGTATTAGGAAAGCTCACAAAGATTACTGATCAGAAAAAGAATAGACAGTGTGATTTCTCCATCCTCCTATTTAATACTGATGCATAAATGGTCAGGAAATGCTGGGCTCACAATAGGAGTCGGCATTCCAGTGTGGGAACATTAGTCTCACTTGTTAAAATTTTTTATCATGTAAGCACAAGGACGCAGCTTTATCAATGGAGGAGCACACAGGCTTTTGGTGTGAAATAGTCTAGATTTAGGCACCAGCTGTTCACAAGATCATCTGGAAAAATCAACTACCCGGCGCCTGAAGTCCTTGGGGCTCATGCAAAGGGCTTCCCTTTTCTTAGGGGAGAAAGCCACCCATTCTACAGGGAGCTATAGTAGGCACAGCCCCTCATGATGGGAAAAGGAAAATTCCTCTCCTTGGCCAGCTGATTAAACTCCTGGGTTACTTTAGGATAATTACACCCCTTGTGCTTGAGTCCTAGAGAGGTCAATTTGGACATGAGTAGCATAGAATAAGTTTTAAAGGCACAGGAGTAGTTTAAATAAGCTAGGGTAAGAATATTCATGGATAACAGGGGAAGTTTCTGGACTGAATCCTGGAATACACATATCAACATTTGGAAGTTGAACAGAGAAGGAGGGGCCAGATAAATATGGTGAGTAGGAGTTGGTGGCAGGAAGGAGAAAAATTAGAAAGAGATGGCCTTGTACAAGTCAGGTGAAGAAAGTGTTTCAAGAAGAGTTTTGTCCACTATGTCAGATGCTGCTGACGCATCAAATGCAATAGTAAAATAATTGATTATTGGTTTTGGCAAAATTGTAAGTGATTTATAAGAGCAATTTACACAAATAGTTGGGTTGAAAGTTCAACTGGAAAGTCCAACACACAATTCATTTGTGTGTTGAGGAAGAGAAGAAAAATGTGGAGAGAGTGACCCTCAAAAACAACACCTGTTCAAGAAATTGTACCATGAAGATCTCTGTAAAAAGGTGTTACAGCCAGTGGAGTGAAGAGTTTGTTTCTGTTGTGTTGTCTTTTTTTTTTTTGAGACAGAGTCTGCTCTGTTGCCCAGGCTGGAGTGCAGTGGGGCGATCTCGGCTCACTGCAAGCTCCGCATCCCGGGTTCATGCCATTCTCCTGCCTCAGCCTTCCGAGTAGCTGGGACTACTGGTCCCGCCACCTTGCCCGGCTAATTTTTTCTATTTTTAGTAGAGACGGAGTTTCACCGTATTAGCTAGGATGGTCTCGATCTCCTGACCTCGTGATCTACCCGCCTCAGCCTCCCAAAGTGCTGGGATTACAGGCGTGAGCCACTGCGCCTGGCCTGTTTTGTTGTCTTAAACTGTACTACTCCTTTATTGATCCTTAGCACATTGTACAGAGCAAATGTTCAAACATTGTTGAGTGTTTGACTAAATAAAGTGTCTATGTCTCATACATCTTTTTATTACCATAAAAATTTGCACATCTGACACATCATAGGAACTTAATACATGTTTATTGAATAAAGAAGTGGAAGGATGAGTGAACAATCGAGACTCCAGAATGTCTTAGTGCTTTTGAAACTTAGTGCTTATGGACTAATACATAGAAGGAAATAGAAGAGAACAGTGACCACAAAAAAGAAAATACTGGAAAGTTTCCCATACTAATGAGAGGCTGGGATCATTGCCCAGGCCAAAGCTGTTTGCCAAGGAGATGCAACTTTCTTCCCATCTATAGCACAGATGTGAGTAGGATCCCAGGTATCTGAAATGTACTTGAAGAGCCAGTTTCCAGAAGTAAGGAACAATGGGCCATCCCCTCCACCATACAGGGAGAACTAGGGCCAGAGTTTTTGGGTTATATGAGCTCAACTTGGCTGTCTTTCCAGGCAAGATCTTCAAAGTGAGAAAGGAGAAGGCTTTAGCAAAATCTCTTTTTTTATTTCTTACTGAATCCTCTGTTTGTCAATTATTTTTGGGGGGAGGTCAGATAGATGTCACTCAACCATTTCCTCTGGAGTCTGACAATGATGGTATGGTAGCCAGCCTCTAAGGTGAGTCCAGTGATCTCTGCTTCCTGGTATTCATTCCCTTGTGTGTGGGCTGAACCTAGTAACTTGCTTTTAATCAGTATAATCGGACAAAAATGATGGAATGTTACTTCCATGATTAGGTTAGAAATGATTGTGACTTGCATCTTGTTTTACACTTCCTCTTTCTCATTGGGCTGGATGAAACAAGCTGCTGTGCTAGACAGGACAATATAGTAATGAACTGAGGGCAGCCAACAGTCAAAGGGGAATTGAGGTTCCCAGTCCAATAAGCTTCGAGGAAGTGAATTTTCCAACACCTATGTAAGTGAGCTTGAAAGTAGATATTTCCCCAGCTGAGTCTTCAGATGAAACTGGAACTTTGTGCCAATCAAGTCAAGAGTTCTTGGAACTCCAACGTTTAAGAAGAAAAAAGGTAGGCTGGCATACTTTTAACAAGCTGCTTTCTTTTCTTGGGGATTTCTCTTGCATTACAAAGGACATTATCCCTTCATTAAACTCAGTTTGAAAACTATGAGTGGTTTAGCAAATATTAGATTCATCGAAGTTACTAAGTGTTGGTGAAGATGTGGGGAGACAGGTGTGTTATTCATGGAAGTGTAAGTTAACACAAACATCTGGTGAGTATCTGACAAAATATTTTAAACTTTCACACACTTGACCCAGCGAGTTCACCCAGATGCTTATTTTAAGGAATAATCAGTTGAGATTAGACCAAGAGGTCATATAGGACATCTCCTTGCACATAGAAAGCTCTACATATGAGATCTAACATGTTAATTGAGTCCTTTACTATGTATCAGGTGCTTTACATATATTATCTCATTTAGTTTTTAAAATGGACTTTATTTTCTATGATAGTTTTAACAGCTAGGAGGAGAGAAACAGTGTGATGTGATGCATGAAGCAGAGCCTATTCAGGAGAGGATGGTCAGGGACATCTCATCTCATTAGGGCGGTGACAGTTCAGCTGAGATCTACATATCAACAGAGAGCCAACCATGAGAAGATGAGGAACATCATTTTATATAAAGGGAGTGATAAATGTGAAGATCCAGAGGCAAGAAAGTCTTGCGTGTTTACAGAATTGCGGGGAGGCCAATCCGGCTGGGACGCTGTGAGTAAAAGGAAGTGTGATGAGGACACGAGCTGGAAGGGTGAGCAGATCATGCAGTGTCCGGGAGAGCTGGAGATCAGTTTAGAGTCTGTCATAAATGGAATGGGAAGCCCCAGAAAGGTTTTATATAGGTGAGACATAGGATTTGAGTTTACTTTAAAACATCTCTCAGGCTGTTGTATGGAGAACAGAGTGTGGCAAGCAGCAAGAGAGATCATGGGAAAAGCCAGTGCTCCTGGTGTTCATTTAGAGAGAGATTTTTTTTTCCTCTAACATTCTTTTGTTTTTTGTTTTTTGGAGACGGGGTCTTGCTCTGTCACCCAGAGCCTGGTGTGCAGTGGCGCAATCCTCAACTTCCCAGACCAAGAGATTCTCCCACCTCAGTCTCAGGAGTGTGTAGGATGACAGGTATGCACCACTGTGCCTGGCTAGGCATTTAACAAATTTTTAATTCTGTAGAGATGGGGTCTCCCTATGTTGCCCAGGGTGGTCTTGAAATCTTAGGCTCAAGTGATCCTCCTGCCTCAGCCTCCCAGAGTGCTGGAATTATCGACATGAGACTTTGTGCCCAGCTATCTCTAACTTTGACGTGTGTGAGCCTCTGCCCCACATTCCAATTAAAGAAACCGTACCTGATTGCGTGGAATTCTTGAGGTTTGATTAGTTTAAGCTACAGATTTTCTTAACCTTGGAGAGCTTTTCTGTTTGTCTTTTAAATGTAGAGAGCAATTAGTTGAAGTGAGGCCTAAGTAGCTGTAATTTTGTAGAAACTCCCTGGGTGATTTTAATGGGCAAAGAGGGTGAGAACTCTGTAGGACCAATTAGGGACCCCCTTTCTTTCTTCGGGATTACAGTAAGTATAATATATAAGGCTCAAATTCTCTCCTCCCCCAGAATTATGGAGGCAAAGGGCAGTGCAAGGGGCAACAGGCTTTGTCTGCTTCTGGTAGGCCACCTTTCACATGACTGTGGCAAATAGTGAAGACAATACCATAAGTAAGAGCTAGGAAAAGTGCCTGTCTTGGCTGTCCATCAGATGACAATGGAATAGGTGTGGAAGGCTGCTGCTGGCCTTCACCGTCTTCGCCACTCACAGTCTGCCTTCTTCCCCTTCTCTCAGATCTTCATTCCCCCAACTCAGTTCACTTAACAAATAAAACCCCAGGCATGACTTGTTTTCTCAGCTGCCCTTGGCAATCACATAATTTCCATCCTCTCTGCCCCTGGTGGGAGGGGAGGAGCACACCTGGCCAGTCTCCAGCATGAATTGCCTAGTGATTGCTCCACTGTCTCCCTATCACAGCTGCAAGTACCTTGTAGATTGCAGTTTTCTGCTGCCAGACTGTGGTTTTAAGGTCACGTTCACTAACCCAAAGCACATTCCAATGGGTTTCAATTTCCAGCTGCTCCTGTGAGATCCAGGCCACTTTTCTCAGTGCTGTCTGCATCCAGCCAGTGCCCTGCCTCAATCCAGCAGCCCGGATTGCTCAGCTTTGGAAGCCAGTGAGGTGGGTGGCAAGTTGTTCCATATACCACGTTTCCCTCTGTTTAAGAAGTTTGAAAAAGGTATAAGTGTTTGTGTGGTGTTCAGGCTGGCATTCCCACACATATATTTGAAGGATGTTCATCACAAGTAAAAGAATTGACAGACTCCTGGAGACCATGGATGCACTGGAAGCAGTTCCATGCATTCCTTGTATGCACTAAAGACACTCCACTGAGATGCTTTTCTGAAAGCATCAAGGGCTGAAGTAGGGAGTGGTTCTGCCTGGGTGTTCTGATGCCATCTGTGAAGGGCTGGCCTTCCCTGGCCCCAAGGCTGTGACTCATTAAGAGCAGAGACCCTGGGAAGTTCACCCCTCAGCTGAGTGGGCATGTTCCAGGCACAGTGCTCAGTGCTAGAGAGACAGATGTGAGAGAGCTAGAGATGCTTACACATTCCAACATCATTTAAGGGTGAAGGTGAAGGCTGATTTTGTTTCCTGCCTGCCCAACCTGCTTGGGGTGAATTATTTTGCCAACTATAAATATGACTTTAAGGATTTGGCCCCTGGGGCTGCAGGGGGTGGGAGGTGGATGGGGGGAACTTCATATCAAGGCTTCACATGTTATGCTAGGGCACGAAGGTGCATTCAGCAAAGGCTCAGTGTTAAGCAGATTCTCTACCAAGGACTTTGTGACTATAAATCAGGGTTCCCACCACTGCTGCAAATCAGGCAATGTCCACTTTAGCTGGCTTTGTTGGGTGAGGGAAAGGACAGTGTGTAACCTTGGAAAAGCTAATTCACTTTGTCAAGGGGCTGGAAAAGGATCTGGCTAGACATGTCTCTTGTCAAGAGTAGCATTAGCGATTGTCTGAAATGAGGGTCACCTCAAGGTTTCAGCTGAAGTAGCTCTGCTGATTTCTGGGTTGAAGTTAGTAGATTTGGTGGAAATCACAGACATGACTTCACAGCCTGAGATTCCCTGGGCTCACACAGCCACTGTCAGTGCTGCTGCAGCCTAGACCAAGGCCTATAGGTGTTCTTGATCTTGCTCTCATCTGTGCAGTGGAAAGATGCAGGTATGAGGTGTGGGAAAATCGAACAAAATGACAAACACAAAGGCTCTTGTAAGATTCAGGGGCTTGTGTGAATGTTAGGAGGCAAGGTGGTTACCAGGTGGTTGTGCCCAGTGCTGCAGGGAAGGGGCTGCTGAGGGGCGTCCTAAAGTCTTGTGTCCCAGCTCCTAGGAGCCTAGGAGGAGGAGAGGAAGTTGCAGTGCATGTGGCCTCTGTCCTCTGGGATTTCCAGCTCCTGGGGCAGGGTGATGAGGGAGTGAGAAGGCGTGGCCTCCCTTTCCTGAGAACAGGAAGAAAGAAGGAACTAGTTCTGCTTCTCCTTTGAGGGTGTGCTGTGCGTGGAGTGTGCAGGGCAGAGCTTTGGCATGAACTGGCAGTGGTCTTGAGCAAGGCATGACTTTTCTGGGTTTCTGGTTCCTCTTCGGTAGGCACTGTCTCTGTTGGCTCTGCCCACTTTTATGTCTAGTGATTGTCTAAGAGTTTTAAAACCTACTTGTGAAACATCCGTAGATTAACGTAAAGAAAAAAGGCCTTATTTAAGTCATCACTAAGTTCTGCCGTTCAGTGGTCATCAGATATCAGGGAGGGAGGGAATCGGCCACACTTCTTGGCCCCACTTGTTGATCCTTTACAACCCTATGAGAGGTATGGTGCCCCTTTCCCAGTGAGGTGCCAGGTGCCACTAGAGCCAGGGAAAGGCTGGGAAACCACTTTCTCAAACAGCTTCAGCTTCACACAAACAAATAAGCACATGGAGGCTTGTGTTATTATGAAGTTTAGCTGCGGAAGTGGGCAGGTGCCAGAGGATGCAAATCATCTTACACTTTTACAGCCCAAAGTCACTGGCAACAGACCTTAGAAATGAGCCATTACCTTCATTTTGCAGGAAAGGAAACAGACCCAGGCAGGTGAGGAGATTTGCTTCACTTCGATGGCAAAATTGAAATGAGAACTCGAGATGTCCACCCCTCACTCTCATTTGTAGAAATACTCTGTTTCTAAAATGAAAGAATACTTGCTTGTTTTTGCCCTTGTCTCCCCTTTTCCTTAGTCCCTCTCACTGCCAGCTACTTTTATTTCTGTACCATGAAGCACCTGCCTGTCTCCATTCATACAGCACCCACGTTCCTCAAGCTGTTGTTCCTACAGGAGGTTGGGCTGTGTAGACCAGACAAATGGCTTAGACAGCTGATTTCTGGTTAAACCTGCCCTCTGCCCTCATTTCAAATGTCTCCCATCCCGCCTTTTTTTAATCTGTTTATAAATATGTTGGTAGGGCAACCTCCTAGTTCTATGCCTTCACCCACCTTTTCACCTTAAAAGTAGCAAATCCTGGGTCACCATTACAGGCAGTGGTCAAGGTGAATGTTGGGAAAGTCATCTCACTTCCCAGGCCTCAGTTTTCTCATAGCTAAAATGAAAGAAGGAAAGGAGCCCACAGTTAAAAGCTGGAGTAAAGATCTCTAGATCTTTCTTTAACTTCAATTTATTAAAAAATTTTAGAGATGAGGTCTTGTCTGGCCTTGAGCTCCTGGATTCAAGTGATCCTCCTGCCTCAGTCTCCTAGTAGCTGGGACTACAGGTGTGTCCCACCATGCCTGATGGAGCTTTCTTTAGCTCTAACATCCAAACTCCACAAAGACATTGATCTGCTCTGGAGGAACCAGGGAGCCTTTTCCATTTACCCACCATAGGTCAGGCAATAGGTGTTTTGCAACCAAAATATAGGGTCCCATGGCAGCCCCTTAAGCCAAGCACAGGGCCTGTGTATTGACACACGCCATGTGCCCATAGAACTGCCCTGCTCAGAGCTACACCAGGGACTCGAGACACTCCAGCTGATGTAGGAAGGAGTTAGGGCCGGGCTCATGAGAAGGGTATTCCTACCTCAGTGGCCAGGGCTCATGCTAGGTTGACAGTAGTCCCACAGCCCACCTCATGCCCACCCCTCTGTCGCCAGTATCTGTTTAGGAAGAAGGACTGACTTCGCTAGTGCTGGTTCTTCCATTTCTTGAGGAAAGATTGCGCAGTTCAATAGGGAGCTTCAGGTTTCCAGAACAGATTACTGACTGTTTTGGAGTCTGCAACTGACCCCACTGACCCCTGCTTTTGGGGACACAGTGGCCAATCCACTTTCTTCTGTTCATCTAGCCTTGCCCCTTCACTTCCTCATAATGAACCTCCTTCATGCCTCAGATCACCGACTCCATTCCCGGCTCATTAGCCTTGGGTGGCATCTTGGGCCATGATAAAAAAACAAAACAAAACAAAAAAACCCAAAAAACTCCCTCCAAATTGCCACCAGAGTCTCTTGATGTCTCAAGAAGAACGTGTAGCCGGAGATGTTGAGTGATCCTCACCTGAGTTGCCTAAGAGTGGGAGATTCTCTTCTGAATTTAATTTTTAAGACAGATTTTCTTTGTTTTATAGTATAAATATGCTCTGGGCCTTGCACCATTTCAGGTTTTGGATCTAATTCCCAGTCCCTTTATAACCTTGGCAGCTGGCTTCGCTTTCATCAGCCTTTCCCTTTCCCTGCTGGTAGGCCTCTCACAACCCCACTCACTCTTCATACCACACAAATGAGTTCATTCTCAGCCGCATACCCTCCATGCGCCTTCTGTTTCTCCTGGATCTCTTTATGATGGTCTAGCTTCTTCAGGTTCATGGATACTTTGAAAAGTCGTCTGTGAATTCTTTCTTACTATGTCATTCAAAGCATTCAACTCCCTGACTCTCTATCCCTTCCTCTCTCCATTGTAACAGTTGAGTTTGCTTGTGTTTCATCCTTCCATCCATCCATCCATCCATCCCTCCATCAGCCCATGTGTCTATTTTGTGTCAGTCCCTGGGGACAAAGAGATGACATGGTGAGTTACTGTCCTCAGGACATGGCAGTGTAGGGCTGCGGAATAGGATATATAAATGAAAAACTAGTGAGAGTGCAACTCGATATGCACAAGACACAGAGGCTGTAAAATGAGACATATTGGATAGTAAATAAGGAGCTGGGAAGGATGTGCTGGCAGGAGAGCTGGGCACCCTTTAAGCAGAAGGAAAACCATGCACCGGCCTGGGTGGATGTAAAAGCATGCTGCATGCCAGAAGCACTGAGTTTGGAAAATTGTTGAGGCACGAAGCAGGAGAATCTGGGGATAGGGCAGGGATTGGTGAGAATTAGTCTGGAGAGTCAGGCAGGGTCCAGGGCTTCAGAGGCCCTCTATGTTATGCTAAGGCTCTCAAGCTCATCCTGACAGTCCAGGGGCTCCCTCAGTGGTTGGTTTTAAGGAAGGGAGTGACATGGTGAGACTAGTTTGGAGAGCACTCCGGCAACACTGCTGAGGATCGGTTTCATGGGTGACTCTCCAAGACAAGGAGGCCTGTGGGGAGTAAAAGTCAGAATGATGTTACCAGGGAGGAAGAGGACACATGCAAGAGGTGTTGTGGAGGTAAAGTTGGTAGCCCTGAATGATAGGTGGAAGGAGTCTGGGGCTGCCATCCAGGTGTCCGGCTTGAAAATGTGGGTGCACGGGAATTCTGTGCCCACACCCAGTGTTGTCTAAACTAGCAGCCATTCTGCCTCAGGCCTTCCTCAGTTGCCCCTGTCTTCCGTTTTGTTACCAACACATAAATCAGGCCTTCATTTCTTACCTAGATTTTTGAAATATCCTGTTCATCTCTTTCAGTCCCTCCTACAAAATGCTGCCAAGGTAATCTTCCAGGGACAGCTGAACAATTCCCATTGCATAGTGAATGATGTCGCAGCTTTTTGCATCACCATCAATGTTCATAGCTATAGGAGACTTTTTTTTTCCCGTAGAGTCCAATTTTTGAGAGAACATGAGGCATGCTGTATGTGTGAAGTAATTGAATGTCAAGTCGTCTTTAGGAGGGATGGGGCACGGAATTCCTACTCTGAGGGCAATGAAGGCAGCAGACAGGGTGTCTCCAGGGGTGACCCCAGGTGATCCTGCCTGTGCCCATCATTTTTTTCCAGGTGTATCTTCCACTTCTCCCCTGGCCTTGGGCTTTCGGGTCTGGTCTCATTGTTGCCCAAAATTGATCCCTTTCTCACTTGGGTCTTTGCAGACTGCATTGCCTCCTCCTGGAATACTTTCACTTGCATTCCTGTCTGTTGAAATCCTACCCATCTTTTGATATCCAGCCGAAAGGCAAGGACCCCATGAATCCCCTGTGGGAATGGATCCTTCAGAAGCACTTTCCTTTCTATGGCATTCTGCACATTTACTGTGCACAGCACCTAACATATCTTGTATTTTATCTCCCCCACTGGACCACTAGATTGGGAGCAGAAATGGAAAACTGGAGGTCTTAATCCTGGGTCCTGGGTCCAGCCTGTGAATGTGTTTTGTTAGTTTGCATGATTTTTTCCCCACCAAATTTAATTTATTAAAAAATTATTATCTATGTTAAATATACAGAAAAGCTGACAATATGATATAATAATGTATATTTGGGACTTATCACCAAGAACGAACAGATTTGCTGCTGACACCTCACCACCTACGTTTTAAGAAATAAAATATTACACATACATTTTGAATACTAGCCCACACATTCCTCTCTTGGAGCAGGTCTTTGAGCTGTTTCTTAAAATTTAGAGTTAGTCGCTGATATTTAGAAATCAAGAGATTTCACGTAAGAGTTGGCCTCTGGCTGCTTTCCTGCCAGTTCTCAGCAGGCCATCACGGGTTCCCAGCCCCATCCTGGCCCTCAGAGCCTGGCTGTCAGGTGGTGAAAACCTGAGTCTGGCACCTGAGTTCCTCATCTGCTGTCCATACACGTTTCCTAGCAGGCGGGGTACCTCCTCATGCCCCTCGTCTTTCTCTGCACCACTGCCCAGGCTGTGCCCCCTGCCTGGACAGAGGAATTCAAGGCCTCATTCAAGCCCCACTGGTTCCTGTGGCTTTTCCCAGTGACTTCAGCTCAGCTCCATTCTCTATACTCATATACACCTAGCCGTTAAGCCGATGACTGAGCAATTGCCTGTGTTTTCATTCATTCCTTTGACAGGTACCCTGCAGAGCCACCTAGGTGGAGGAAAGGGACGCAAAAATCCCCACTGGGTCAGGCTTCCTTGCTCTTCCCTCTGAGACTTGCTGCCCCCGTGTGGTGCATTGCGTGAGGTACAGCGAGGCTTGCTTGGTGCAGGAGGTCTGCCTGCCTGGCACCCTCAGTTGTGAGAAGGGATGGCGCATTTTGTTGGAGGCAACACTCCGAGTCCTTTGTGCTTTTCCAGTTGAGACTGCTGGCCCATCCAATTTATTCCTCTCTTTCTGTGATCACCGCTCACTGCCCATTGGAGGTATAACCTTTCCCATCACTTCTCTTTGAACATTGCCCTCGTTGGTCAATAAGAGTGGGGTTTCACTCGACTGAAAAACCAAGGGGAAAGACTCTTGTCCCGGATTCCACCACCCTCCTATCCTTCCCATGCTATTTGTCATAAACATATGGATGGTGGGCATGCCTTGCAAGAGCAGGACAGGTGCTGGCTCCTGCATTTTGTTCAGTGGATGGGGCAGGAGGGATGTTCCATTTTTCACTCTACCCCACTAGCCTAGTGCAATTCCACCCTGATGCTGGTGCTGGTCATCTGTCCCTTGGTGTTTTGAGGTGGCAGAAGCCTTTTCATCTGGGCCAGAATGTTTTCCCTTTTTCCGTTCAGAATGAACTTTGAAACTGTCTCCGTTGTGGTAATCAAATTCAACTGATTAACCATTCATAAATTTTCTGTGTAAGAAAGAAGCCATCTTGATGTTGAGTGTGACCCTCATCGTGGCTGTGATATACAGCCAGGTCCAGAGGCAGACAGCTTCCCTTCCCACACTCGGGACCCACAGCAACCTCTGCACCCACTTCAGGTAAACTCTGTCCCTAATCCCCCTGAAAGTGTTTCTTTCGACCGTTGCTTCTTTGGTTGGTTAATGACTATGTCATCACTGAAGTTCCCAAACTTGTCTTTGTTGGCCTCCCCTCCTCAGGGAAATTGAGAGGAATGTGGGGACCAGTGATAAAAGGGGAGATGTAGGGAAGGAGAAGCTAAGGAGATGGAAGAATAAAGGAAGAAAGGATGTGATTTAATGGAAAGATGGATAAAAAAGGAGAGAGAGGCAGTTAAATCTGGGGATGTGGGATAGCAGATTTCTACTTTTTGAGCTGAGTAGGAGATAAATTTTCTGGGAAGCTCACCCTCGTTCTCTTTATTTGCCCAGAAACCCATGGTATGGCTTCATTGTGTGATTTGAAAGGGTGAAATGCAGGGTTATGAATAACCAGAATGACCAGCACACACATACCCAGGTGTGTTCTACAGACCTTCTAGGAAATTGGCACTGAAGCTCCTGGAGGCTAAATGCATTTTTGCTTTTCTCTCCCCTGCTCAGGGCCATTTAGTAAGGCATGCAAACCTTTTCAGGTGCCCCTCAGGGATTCTCTTGGGTTCTAGGGAGTCCCCTGCATGGAATAGGGCAAGAAGGAGATAACCCAAGGGAGTTGGGGCTCTCTCAAGGAACGGCACCCCATGCTCCAGTGCTCTGCTGTGCCACTGACAAGGCAAATTCAGGCTGAGTGTTTCAGTGGAAAGATAAGGACTTTCAACGCTGACTCCCTGGTAGCAGGTCTAGTCACTAATCACTTAGTGTGACCATGAACAAGTTTCCTCCCGATGAAATGGAAATAGTCGCCTCACATCAGAGGTTTCTGATGAGTATTAAGTGAGGTAATATATGTCATATGTAGGTCAGGTTGTAGATGCCTGAAACATACTAGAGCTTATTCAGCCTTCATCCACCCTTCCTGACCCTCCCACTACTCTGCCCACCCCTAAATCCTGGTTTCATGGTACTCTTCTAAATTGGAGATGGTGATATCTGGAAATGAAAGGGAAAGGAGGAAAGTATATATTAACAGAAGCCACGCCTCCCTCCAGGTTAAGCGTTAAAGCATTTATTGCTCTTTTCATTGAACTGTGTGAAGAAATGGGAGATTAAAAAAAAGAAATGCTTTCTCATTTAAGAGGGGAAATGGAGCTCTGGTAGTCAAAAGAGATCCTCAAGTTAAAAGAGACCCCAAATTGTTCAGAATTAGCCACTGATATTCGGTAACAGCAAATCACATTGTCAGTTCTTTGGTATATGGTTAGCACAGAAAGCTTCTGGTTGGGCCAGTGACTGCACAGGTTTTGATGACACAAGGAAGACAATAAGTTGGCCATTGTGTGAAAGGGAGGAGGCAGGACCTGGGCTTGTGCACTTGTTACCTTCTGTATGAAGCCAGGAGGGTGGAGCTTGATGACATCTCCTAACAACACCCACATGCACGTCTCTGTCATCCTTAAATCACTGAGTCTTGGACTTCAGGGTCTTCTTGTGCCGGTCCACAAGGTATAAATTGGCCTGAGCAGGAAGCTCACTATTTCCAGCAGGAAGCCAATGCAGCCTATCAGGGCTAAAGGAAGGCTCCATCTGGAATCAAGGCAGAAGCCTCTCTCTTTGCTCAGGGTGTAACTAAGGTTATCATAGCTTTGGTGAGGCGTGTCATCTGAGATGTAGTGGAACTGACCTCGTATTCTTGGGGCCTTCTTGGGGTCCTGTAGGGCCCACAAGACCAGAATGTGGGCCCGGGCCATGTTGCCAACATAGACTGTGTTGACTGTGGATAACTTGCTGACACTTGACAGGATCCCATTGTAATGGGGCCTCATTTGTAGTGGCAGAAAGGATTGGGCTTCTTTCCTCATAGATATACATGGGTCTTAAGGCACAAATGTACAAGATACCGCTATTTTTCAGTGTTCACCCATTAGCTGCCAGCACAGCCTCCTCAGCAAGCTTTTTGCTCTATGTGTATGGAGCAGACCATATGTTTTCCAAAGGCTCTTATTTGTGGCCATTCTGGATGATCTCATTGTAGGAGTTGGGCCTGGCTACCTCTATGATGCTGGTGTGGATGAAACCTGGCATACTAGCTTGGACACAGGTTCCCAACAGAAGTTGGGTACCTGCCCATGAAGAGTATGCTGTCAGTGTCAGGAAATATCCCCATGGGGCTGCAGCCACATGCACAGATCCATGTGCCCCATTCTCCACTCCCAAGTGCAGTGGTTGTAACACACTCGGGTTACCACCGAGTGTTGTATTCTTCTGTGGCTCTGACTGAGATTGGGGCCATGCTACAGCCATAGGAAAAACATAAAAATAAAAAGAAATGAAGATTTGGGCTCTAGACAGGAGGAATTTCTAGACTTTTGGGTTTTGTGGACGTGTGTGTGTGTGTGTGTGTGTGTGTGTATACTTTAATTTTGGAGAGGAACCTAGAGTTATCACTTTATATTTTGACAAGTAAGAATATTGCAAAATTATGATTTTTTCATTGATAACATTAAAGACAGAGTATTTAAAACTAAAAAATCAGGAAACTATACTCTGAGAATATGGACAGTCCCAGTCCTTAGGCACAAAAGGGCAGTGGAAGAATTCACATCACACACACACATTCACAGTTGTATATAGGCAATACACACTCAAATATATACATGCAATTGCTGGTATTTTTCTCATTTTGTTAAAGACTAATAAAACTTTTTCTTTTTTTGTTGAAGACTAATAAAACTTTGACTAGTAAAACTAAATCCCTAGAGTCACTGAGCAAATAGTGGGTTTGGGGAGCTTCTGGATACCCACACACTTTTCCTGATTGTGTGTTCTCCAGGCAAGCTGCTTCCAATTCTGGTTGTGACTCCATGTACCCAGTTATGTAAAGAGGGGGTGATGGTGATAAACCTTCCTTCTACTTAGTATTCCAAACCCTGCACTGGCATTTCCTGTGGAGCCTGGTGGAGGAAGGGGGGCGGGGATGGGGGTGGGGGGGAGTGTGCCCTCTGCTGGTAACACCTGCATGGGGAGGACCTTGCAGCCTCCCCTGAGCTGTGTGAAAGCAAAGCTCATGGAGGTATCCAGAGCATCTTCCCTTGAAGAAGGAATAAAAATCCTGGGCAAAAGATCATTTTTATTTGCTTATTTTTGTACTCTTGGCTCCTTTTACAGTCTCTGTGCAATTTGAGTTTCTGGAGAGACAGTCTCATCTTTTCAAAAATTAATCTAGTGGCAGAGAAAATATGGAGTTAGTTTACCTTCAAGTGGTAAATGACCAACATTGTGAAGTATTCTCTAAGCCTGCGAGTGATAATGGTTTTAGGAAACAGATGCCTCTAACACTTCCCCTGTCATTTCACATCCCCTGTTGTTGGGAGCTGTGGAGAGTAAGAATTAAAATGAAAAACTAGTTTTCTTAGCACACTCCTTGCACTGTAGGGGAGACTTACAGGTTATGGGTAAGTAGAAACTGAAAAGGTTTTTTTATTTTTTATTTTTTATTTTTTTTGAGATGGTGCTGGAGACTCAAAAGCAATTAGTTGCATTAGAAAAGGCATCAGAGTAGACTGAATGTGGAGGGCCAGACCAGCAGTGGGGTGCTATGGTCCTGAAGAGACTGGGCTCTGGGAATCAGAGGCTGAGACTACATGACAATATATCTTAAGCCAATGTGTCTGTAGGTTTAAAGTAGATTGGAAAGCCACAATTTGCAAAAACCACCCAATATTTAAGGAATGTGATGAAGCCAATAATTCAGGACTTATTCCTTCTTGTGTTGTAATTTTTGCCCTGGCACCAGAATATGAAATAGCTTCCAGGAGTTCCAGCTATAAGCTTGGAATTGTCTGTGTGATTGCCATCACATGGTGACAACACTCAGAATCTATATTGGACTTCTGTTGTATTCTCACCACTCAATTTGTCTTTTAGCAGTTTAATGGGTACATTTTAGAGTCTTCCATTTTGTGTGGAATTAGATCCTCCCCTTGAAATGCTGTAATTAACATCACTTAAAAAAAAACTTGAATAAAATATTGAAACAAAAAAAAAAAGAAAAGATACATTTTTCTCACCACTATATGGCGCATACTCTAAAACTAACCACATAATTGGACATAAAATAATCCTCTGCAAATGCAAAAGAACAAAAATCAAACCAAACACATTCTCAGGCCATGACACAATAAAAAATAGAAGTCAAGACCAAGAAAATGGCTCAAAACCATGAAATTGCATGGAAATTAAACAACATGTTCTTGAATGACTTTTGGGTAAATATGAAATTACATAGAAATTAAACAACATATTCCTGAAAGACTTATGGGAAAATAATGAAATTAAGGCAGAAATCAAGAAGTTCTTTGAAACTAATGAAAATAAAGATATAACATACCAGAATCTCTGTGACACAGGTAAGGCAGTGTTAAAAGGGAAATTTATAGTACTAAATGCCCATATCAAAAAGTTATAAAGTTCTCAAATTAACAACCTGACATCACAACTGAAAGAACTGAAAGAATTAGAGATGCAAGAAAAAAATTCAACCCCAAAGCTAGCAGAAAACAAGAAATAACCAAAATGAGAGGGGCTAAACTGAAGGAAATGGAGGCATGAAAAACCATTTAAAAGATCAGTGAATCCAAAAGTTGGTTTTTTGAAAAAAAAAAAAGATAAAATAAATAAATAGTCCACTAGCTATACTAATAAAGAAGAAAAGAGAGAAGATCCAAATAAACACAATTAGAAATGACAAACGAAATGTTACCATTAACCCCACAGAAATAAAAATAATCATCAGAAACTACTATGAACACCACTATGCACACAAACTAGAAAACCTAGAATAGATGATTAAATTCCTGGACATATACACCCTCCCAAGACTGAACCAGGAAGAAACTGATTCCCTGAACAGACTAATAATCAGCTCCAAAAATGAGTCAGTAATAAATAGCCTACCAACAAGAAAAAGCCAAGGACCTGATGGATTCATAGCTGAATTCTACCAGATGTATAAAGAAGAGCTGTTACCATTCCTACAGAAATTATTCCAAAAAATTAAGGAGAAGGGACTCCTCCCCAACTCATTCTATGAGGCCAGCATCATCCTGATACCAAAACCTGGTGGAAACACAACAAAAAAAAGAAAACGTCAGGCCAATATCCTTAATGAACATCGATGCAGAAATCCTCAACAAAATACTTGCAAATGAATCCAGCATCAAAAAGCTAACCCACCACAATCAAGTAGGCAAATGAATCCACATCAAAAAGCTAATCCACCACAATCGAGTAGGCTTCATCCCCAGGATTCAAGGTTGATTCAACATATGCAAATCAATAAATGTAATTCCTCACATAAACAGAACTAAAGATAAAAACACATGATTATCTCAACAGATGCAGAAAAGACTTTTGATAAAATTCAAAACCCCTTCATGTTAAAAACTCTCAATAAATTAGGTATTAAAGGAACATACTTCAAGATAATAAGAGCCATCTATGACAAAACCACAGCCAACGTTTTACCAAATGGGCAAAGGCTGGAAGCATTCCCCTTGAAAACTGGCACAAAACAAGGATGCCTTCTCTCACCACTCCTATTCAACATAGTATTGGAAGTCTTGGCCAGAGAAATCAGGCAAGAGAAAGAAATAAAAAGTGGAAGAAATAAAAAGAGGAAGAAATAAAAATAGGAAGAGAAGAAGACAAACTATCTCTATTTGCAGACGATGTGATCTTATATCTAGAAAACCCCCATAGTCTTGGCCCAGAAGCTCCTTCAGCTGATAAACAACTTCAGCAAAGTTTCAGGATACAAAATTAAAACACAAAAATCACTAGCATTCCTGTACATCAACAACAGCCAAGCCAAGAGCCAAATCAGAAAGATTGTCCCATTCATAACTGCCACAAAAAGAATAAAATACCTAGAAATACAGCTAACCAGGGAGGTGAAAGATCTCTACAATGAAAATTACAAAAACTGCTCAGAGAAATCAGAGAAGACACAAAAAATGGAAAAAAAAATCTCATGCTCATGGATGGGATCATTAAAATGGCCATACTGCCTAAAGCAATTTACAGATTCAATGCTATTCCTATCAACTGACCAATGACATTCTTTATAGAACAAAAAAACAACTATTTTAAAATGTATAAAGAACCAAAGAAGAGCCTGAATAGCTAAGGCAATCCTAAGCAAAAAGAACAAAACTGGAGGCATTAAATTGCCTGATATCAAACTATACTACAGGGCTACAGTAATCAAAACAGCATGGCACTGGTACAAAAACAGGCACATAGACCGGTGGTACAATAGAGAGCCCAGAAATAAGGCCACACACCTGATCATCTGATCTCCAACAAACCTGACAAAAACAAGCAATGAGGAAAACACTCCCTAATTCAATTAATGGTGCTGGGATAACTGGCTAGCCACATGCAGAAGATTGCTGCTTGACCCCTTCCTTATACCATACACAAAAATCTACTCAAGGTAGATTCAAGATTTAAATGTCAAATGCCAAACTATCAAAACTCTGGAAGACAACCTAGGCAATACCATCCTGGACAGGGGAAAGCACAAGTATTTCATTACAAAGACACCAGAGGAACAACAAAAGGAAAAATTCACAAGTGGGATCTAGTTAAACGTAAGAGTGTCTGCACAGCAAAAGAAGCTATCAACAGAGTATACAACCTACAGAATGGGAGAAAATATTTGGAAACTATACATCTGACAAAAGTCTAATATCCAGCGTCTATAAGGAACTTAAACAGATTTACAAGAAAAAAACAACCCCATTAAAAAAATTCAAGGGGGCCATCCTTTCTGAGGCCAAACTAATAAATAATTTAGTGAGTGAATTGAGAGAAGGGATGGTCTTCCTTGAGATCCAAATTTGATTTCACAAATATTTCAAAACAAGAAGCAAAAATATAAGAAACTATGAAGAAAAGATAAGGGACTTGGAGGATAAATCAAGAATAACAAAGTGTCACAAGCAGTAAAAGGTATTAATGGAGAGAAGACAATAATTAAACCAAGAATAGTAGATTATTCCTTGAAGTGTAATAAAAGGCTCACTGTTTCAGGTTAAACCATGCTCTCTCAACAGAGGTGAAAAGGGGGTGATAGTGTCCCTAATGGGGCAAATATTTGTTCTTGGGGGAGTGAATAAAAATCTCACTCTCTTTATGTACAAAGCACAAATACAGTACATAAACAAATATACAATATACCTGTGCTATTAAAATTGTATGAGACGGCGATTAGGAAAAAGTGTCTAAAAAGGCTCCATAAGTGGGGATTGATGAAAAAATGGAGAAATACTGGACTAGAGTGAAGAGAAATAAGAAACATTGAGGCATCTGCTGGTAAAAATTTTGAACACTAAGGAGAAAGAGAAACATTTTACAAACATCCAATTAAAAAGAGCATCTTATCTACAGAAGAAGAATGATGCTGGAATTAGACTTTTTATCTCCTGTGCTGGAACAGACGGTGGCATGGCAGTTAAGGACTACTGAGAGAAAGGACTACAGCCCAGCAATGCTGTACCCAGCCACGATGTGGCCCTGTGTCAGGGTGAAGGAAAGATACACAGCAATTCAGGCAGTTTATCTCCTGTGTTCCCCACAGAGAAACCTACTAGAGAGAAGACTTTCCAAACATTATCACTTATGTGAACCTGAACAATTCATGGAAATGGGAAGAAAAGAACACAAACCTCTGGGGTTCACCACTAGACTTTGTGATTCACTGGTTTGGGGTCTACATTTTCATTTTTTACAAGTTCCCAATTAATGCTAATGCTGCTAGTCTAAGAACACACTTTGAGAAACTTTAAGGTGTTTCCTAATTTGTTTGTGTGTTTGTTTGTTTGTTTTGAGATGGAGTTTGGCTCTTCTTGCCCAGGCTGGAGTGCAATGGCATGATGTCTGCTCACTGCAACCTCCGCTTCCCAGGTTCAAGCAATTCTCCTGCCTCAGTCTCTGGAGTAGCCAGAATTACAGGCACCCGCCACCATGCCCGGCACATTTTTTTTGTATTTCTTTAGTAGAGACAGGGTTTCACCATGTTGGCCAGGCTGTTCTCGAACTCTGGACCTCAGGTGATCCCCCCGCCTCAGCCTCCAAAAGTGCTGGGATTACAGGCGTGAGCCACCAAACCCAAAACGATGACTTCAAGTGAAATAATGTATGATAAAATTAATTTTATCATAGGCTAATTGATATGAACAAGAGTCACAAAAACATCACCAAATTTCTAAATAAAGATTCAACACACTTAGAATATTAAACTTAGAAACAAATGTGAGCTGTACATACAATTAAGAAAGCCTAATAAAACCTAGTAAGATTATTATTCACCTAATTTTTGGTGAATCAGTGGGTGATCGTGGTCGCAGTTGTGGTTAAGTTAAACCAAGGAATAGATGTTTGCAAAGAAAAAATTGTAAGGAGCACCTCCTACTACTACACAGTTAAAAAATCAACAATGACAGACACTGCAGGCTGGCTGATCTATTTTGTACTCTCATCGTTATTGTCTTGCATTTGTATGATTACTGCATGTTTTATGAATTTTTATTTTTCAATAATTTGTATTCATTCACTCATTTTCCAACCCGATGATTCCAGTTCAGGGTGGCAGGTGGCTGGAACCTATCTTGGCAGCTCTAGGTGCGAGGCAGGACCCAATGTTGGACAGGACCCCATCCGGGGCACAGGGCACAGCCTCGCACTGAGACCGTAAAGATGTCAGTTCATCTAATTTGCACATCTCTGGGATGTGGGAGGAAACAAGAATATCCAGAGAAAACCCACACCGACATGGGGAGAATATGCAAACCCCATGCAGACATTGGTCTGCCAGAAATTTTTTAAATTAATATTATAATAAAATGATATTATTTGAGGCTGGGCACAGTGGCTCATGCCTGTAATCCCAGCACTTTGGGAGGCTGAAGTGGGTGGATCACTTGAGCCCAGGAATTTGAGACCAGCCTGGGTAACATGGTGAAACCCCATCCTCTATAAAAAAAAAAAAAAAAGTTAGCCAGACATGGTGGTACACACCTGTAGTTCCAGCTACTCAGGAGGCTGAAGTGGGAGGACTGATTGATCCCAGGAGTTTGAGGCTGCAGTGAGCCATGATGGCACCACTGCACTCCAGCCAGGTTGACAGAGCAAAACTGTGTCTCAAAAAATGAAAAAAAAAAAAAAAAAAAGGATGTTATTTGAGAACCTGCTGTATTTGCAATGTAAGAATCACAGTAAGAGGGACGTAGAAAAATACAGTATATTACTTCATAGATTTTGTCCCTGCACCAGGGACAAAAGTGATATCCCTGATCTGATTTATACTGAAATGAATGTGAGCTATACATACATTTAAGAAAGATTAATAAAAACAAGTAAAATTGGGCCGGGTGAGGTGAGGGTGAGCTCACCTATACATCAGTCCTGACTGGGTGGGGCCACCTGTGTGGAGAGTTACTGAATTAGGAATTTAATCATTTTGATTGTTTTTGTGAATAGCAGTCCATTATCATAATCTAATCAATTCAAAAGAGACATGATTATCTTATTTTTTGAAACCCCATTCATAATTTTAAAATCTCTTTTATTTTCTTAATAAATTATACAACTACTAAAAAAATTCTAAACATTGCATTTAAGTGTAGAAAAGCTCAAACACAGCTGTACTTGGAGGCAGAGGATTGCATCAATTCCTGCATTCCCTGAAGAATCATTATGAGTTCAATAATATCAAATGCAGAAAAATCTGGTATTCAATAACTCTTAAAATAGCATAAGCAGATGTGTTGTTCAGAATGGGATTCTTTTTGTATTGGTGAAAAAAATTTGTGAGTTTCTGGACAAGGCTATATACAGTGGTCCTATGATTTATGCAACTGCGCTTCTTGAACATTATGAAAATTAAAACAAGTGACAATACTTGTAATTTATCATTAAATAGGGTGAGGCCTTGGAAATTGTCAGCATGTTTATCATCCAATTTCATGTCTGAAGGTCCCTGGAGAGTCCTATGACATGCTTGCAGGAAGCTTAATTGTCTTGACCATTGTCAATAGCGGCCCCCATTCACTAGGAGAACCAACAGAGCAAAACCAGATTTTAAATAATCTGGACTGGTGGTGCCACCTTGTTGAGAGTTACTGCTTGAGGTAATTTAATCATCTTGATGGTTCTGCATGAAGTTAGGAGTCCATTATCACAACCTAATCAATCTAGAAGTCATGAAGTCTCCACCCACTAATTAAGGTGACTCAATATAAACCTGCCTCCTGTGCCTCCACATTAGCTCATTTGGAAGACCTGGCTACAGGTGGTCGTCTCCTTGGCTCAGAGTCCGTGCTGCAGCTGAGGCGTCTGTGTCTCTCTGGTTCCGAGTGGCCGCCATCATGTTCTCCTCCTCCTCACTCAAGGTGGCTGTGGTGTGTGTGAGCAACATCAACAGGAGCATGGAGGCCCACAGCATCCTCAGGAGAAAAGGGCTGAGTGTCTGGTCTTTCGGAACGGAATCTACTGTGAGGCTACCAGGACCAAGACCCGGTCGTCCTGTAGTTTATGATTTTGCAGCAACATATAAGGAGATGTACAATGACCTCGTCAGGAAAGATAGAGAATGTTACACCCATAATGGGATCTTACACATCTTGGGAAGAAATGAGAGAATCAAGCCCGGTCCAGAAAGATTTCAGGAGTGCACTGATTTCTTTGATGTCATCTTCACCTGTGAGGAGAGTGTCTATGACACAGTGGTGGAAGATCTGTGTTCCAGAGAACAGCAGACCTTGCAGCCTGTGCACGTGATCAACATGGACATCAAAGCATAAATTCTGAAGATGCTACACCCTGGGGAGCTTTCCTCATCTGTGAGCTTTGCCAGTGCCTGCAGCAGTCAGATGACATGGAAGACAGTCTGGAGGAGCTGCTGTTGCAAATGGAGGAGAAGTCAGGAAGAAGCTTTCTTCACACCGTCTGCTTCTACTGAAGATCTGGGCTGGCTTTGTCCCCTTCCTCAGTAAGAACTTAGGCATGGGACTTTAGTCCAGATTTATTGTGAGAAGCATCTGCAAAGACCTTCCACCGAGTGCTGTTTGTATTACTTTTGTACATATCACCTGGAAAGGGACGATTACCAAGGAAATATTTTATGGGAAATGAGAAGGACTAACAGTTTTAAAAGCACTGAAACATGCTTGGCATTGTTCTAGGTGCATTACATAGAATAATGAATTTAGTGCTTATATAATTCTACAAGGACGCTATCCCACCATGACTGCATTTTCCAGATGAGCAAGCAGAGTTGATAATGGACTGCTGGAAAAATGATTTGTTTAAGGGTACTCAGCAGATAAATAACATTGTATAGATAAGCACCTTTTAAATGAACTTTCTTTTCACAATTTGAGGGCTATTTTTTTAATTTTTAAATTTTTTAAGTTAGTTGAGACCAATGAAGTGTGGTATATTAACTTAAATGTTGTTCTTCTTTAATAAGAGTATAATATTACATGTTTAAAGAGATAAATGTTTTTACCTATAGATCATATCTTTTTTACTAGTGCTCACTTTAATAGATAAAATCCAAGTTGGGTAATGAGATAAATGTTTTTACCTATAGATCATATCTTTTTTACTAGTGCTCACTTTAATAGATAAAATCCAAGTTGGGTAATGAACTACATGTTATTGTAAAATTTGGAGTTATCTACTCAAATAATAGTTCATCAAATTAAATGAAATAAAAAATTTTTTAAAAAGTATATTCTTATTTCTGTTTGGGGGATGGATTTCAAACTACTAAGTGACATGCTTTTGTTTAAACCTTATGAATTACACTGAAAAAAAAAGGGATCTTTCAGAGTGGAAATTTTATTAAGTTTAAAATGTTCATTGCTTTGAGCATTGAGAACATCAGGTGATAAACCTAATGATGTTTTCAAGGAGAAACAAGTGAAACACTTCATAATCCTTGGTAGTGGCACTAAACCATGTTTACCCATAGAGGAAAAATAGTTCCGAAGTAGTTGTTCATAGTTGAATTAATTTACATGTTATCTATTGAACTAGACTGATTATGGCAACCTAAAATAACAGCAGAGATTAGCTCTCAAAAGACAATGAGTTTATTTGAATGAAGGATTGGAATCAGGAATGCACTGGGTATAACAAGTCACAGGTGTATCCTGAGAGGTTTGGGTAAGGGGAAACTTTTAAAGGCAAAAAGAAGTCCACAGAAGCTGCTTGGAAATAAATGCATTGGTCACAGTAGCTGATTGCAGGAGTTGGCATTAGCTTATTGGTGCAGACAGCCATTGCTAGGCATGTGTTCTTGCGAGAACATTTTATCTGGAATGCTGCAGTCTTGAAGAAAATGCAGTTATAGAAATACGTGTGGACATGCAGAATGAGCAAAGTGTGTAAGACCTGCTGATGGTGTAAAGCATGTAGGATGTGCCATAACCTCTTGTGGGTTTTAGGGAGTCCTTCTGAGAGTTCTTATCTCAAATATACAAGCATGGGCTCCCCTCCTTCATGACCTTCCAGCTCCACTTCATCAGCCTTCTCCACTGTGAATTCAGCCTTTTTCACGTTTTCCATGCTGGACTCCTGAGAAGAAGTCCCTATGTGCTGCCCACATTTAAGGAGTGTGGACTTGTGCTCTACTTCCCTGTGGGTGGATTATCCACGTAAATTATGTGGACTTACTCCACACAGATGTGTCTGTTCTCCCCCTCATGAATGTATGTATTCAGTTATTTCTTCATAGCAGTATGGAATCTTGGATATTTATTTTTCTATGTGGGGTTACAGTTTGATCCTTCTTTGTTTTGTTGCTCAAACTGTTGCTGTTTTGGCCATCACAAGCGCTTTCAGTTGCCTCCTGGACCCTGTCACGCGTCCCATCGTGGTGTTTGTTTTGTTTTACTTCATTTTTCATGGGAAAGGAAACTCACTCTGACATTATGAGATGCCCCAGGTTCATCTTATATATTTCCAGCCTCAGTCCCAGAATCAACAATTTCTCCAAATCATCCTGTTTGTATTACTGGAGGACGATGAGAGTGATCAAAATCGGGTGTGCTTGATGCTACTAAGGTACCAGCGTTTTCTGTCCTGCATCCTTTGGCTACATTTAATTTTTTTCCCCTTGTCTTAATTTTCAGTTTGATTGTGAGGCATCTACATATAACTTTCTTTGTTTTTAAGCCTCCTTGAAGTTCCATGAGCTTTTTGAATCTGTAATTTTTCAGCTTTTTACCTAATTTGAATAATTTCACAATTATTGCCTCAAAAACAAAAATCAGTTCCATTCTTTCTCGCACCTCATTTTGAGACCCAAACTACACATCTGTTAGACCTTTTGATATTGTTCCTCCAGTACCTGAGGATCTCTTTCTTTTCTTTTTTGTTCTTTTTTTCTCACTTCTTCAGTTGGATAATTCTGCTGATAGACCTTATGGTTAATTTTTAGAAGTAGGATTACTGTAGTCAAAGAGAAGTATAGGCCAGAACAGTGGCTCATGCCTGTAATCCCAGGACCTTGAGAGGTTGAGACAGGAGAGTCGCCTTGAGGCCAGGAGTTCAAGACCAGCCTGAGCAACATAGTGAAACCCTGTCTCTACAAAAATATAAAATATAGAAATTAGCTAAGTGTGGTGGCACACACCTGAGTCCTAGCTACTTATAAGACTACTTGGAAGACAGAGTAAATGTGTTTTTAAATTTATTAGATATTCAAGATTCCCTCCATAGAGGTTGTAACGTTTTTCATCACCACTGGCAAACATGCCTTTTCCCTCACAAACTTGCCAGCAGGGTATAGTGTCAAGCTTTTGAACATTTGTCAATCTGATAGTTTGTCAGGTACAGTTGTGCATCTGTAAAAATAGCTTCCAGCCATTCTCTCTGCTGAACACATGTGCCATTCCCCTATCATGATGTGCAGTCTCTTACCCATCCCCCTTTATCCAGGGACATTGCCTTACAACTTACTTCAACCAACAGACTGAGCTTGAAGTATTACATACTCTGCTTCATGGATTCGACTGTGTAAAAGCACAAACAAGCCACATGGTGATTACATAATCCAGGTCAGACCTCTTGGGGTGATTGGGACATGGGGCCGGAGCAGTGGCTCACACCAGTAACCCAAAAATACAAAAATTAACCTGGTGTGGTGCCATGTACCTGTACCCAGCTACTAGGGGAGGCTGAGGCAGGAGAATTGTTGAATCCTGGATAGGGTGGAGGTTGCAGAGCCAAGATGGCACCACTGCACTCCAGCCTGGGCAACAGAGCGAGACTCAGTTTCAAAACAGAAGAAGAAGAAGGAGGAGGAAAGACTGGACATGGGAAGTGAAGAGGGAGAGGAAGTAAAGGAGAGGAAATAAAACAATTACAAATAAAGCTGTTAACATACTTATAATGTTAAGTTTTTTTCATGAAATATAAAGTATTTCCCTCATTTTTTGAGTGTTTTATTAGTTTTCTTATGGTAATTTTAAAATGGAAGAAAAAACACACATACACAAATACAGAAAACCAAACAAAATAAAGGAGTTGGTTAAGAAAATATTATAAGGCATACATCATGTAATCAAGAAATAGAAATTTGTCAGACACACCTAAAGCAATGTTCATTTGACCGGTCCTTATCACAATATTCTTCTCTCTGGCATAACTCACTTTTATAGTTAAGATTTATCTTCAAATCTTCCTGAAATTTGTATCCAAATGTCAGTTTTCATCTTCAATAACCATGTGAACATCCATTTGCCTCTTTCTCTGGCTACTTCCTCAGGAAACCATTGTATTTTCAATACATAAATCTAAATCTCAATTTCCCCACTTACATAGTAGATAGTCAGATGTAGGAGGTCACCATTACAACTTCCATCAGAGCTCCCTCCTCTACCCAATAAGCCAACACTAGAGAGGTATTCAACAACCTAGAAAGTCTTCTCACTATATCTGCCTCTCACACATAATCATGCCCCCATACTTCCCACACCCTGATTTTTAGTGATAATATTAGCCTCACCTCTCATGCTTCCCCACACCCAACTACACGCCACAGTTCTTAGCAATTCTGTGCATCCACACAGATTATCCACCACACCCTCAACACCTCACCCTCCAACTGCATCTCTACCACACCCCACCAGAGACAACTCCATGGCCATAGTCATCAAGAACCTACCACCAGATCAAATCTGAAATGCCCAACTATAAGACCACATCTTGCCATTCACTTTTGCTTCTTTATTTAAACTATATGGTTGTTTCACCATGCATTGTTCCACAACCCATGATTTCCAGCTGTCCCTACTTCTGTTCACCCCTTTCCGTTCAAGCCAGGTTTCATGGTTTATCATCACTATACTACATTCCCTTTCAAACTCCTCAGCATTTCTGCACCTTTCTTCTGTCACGTACCATCCATGTCCAAACAGAGAAAAGAGAAACTCGTAACCACCTTGTCATGTTTTTCCGAAATGGATAGGCTGGAAAAAGTAGTATCTATGGGACAGTCTTACTTTTATCTTCAGAAGAGCTTCAACACTATCACAAAACCTACACTCAAGCTTGTATTCATACTTTGAAACAATTATCTATGCCCAAATATCCTCGTTCCCCCACTTCAGTCAGCATCCTGACTGCCCACTGACAGCTGGATGGCCTGCTTCAGCTACTGACAGAATAGAGAAACTACTTCAGTGAGAAACACCTCACTGTCCCTCACCACCAAACTTCCACTTTCTATGTATTTGACCCAGCCACCCTGAAAGTCATCAGGAAATCTGAGAGTGATTCAAAAAGTCCTCCTTTCTCATCAAGAAGTCCGCTCATGTCAAGCTCTAACATCCCTCTCCCATGTGTCCATTCCCCTGCCTTTTCACAGACACTTTTCCTCCAAGCTTCCAACCTCTCCTCCAATGAACTACTGTACCCAGCTGGGTTCCCCACTTCCAGTCTTGCCTCCTTGCCACCTACACCCAAGAGGGAAAAGAATATTTTCTTAAAACTTTGATGTGAAAGTTGTTACTACCAAGATGAAGTCCACTATCGTCAGATCCAGGTGAACTGGAGCTGGAGGGTCATGAAGGAGGGGAGCCCATGCTTGTATATCTGAGATAAGAACTATCACAAGGACTCCCTAAAACCCACAATATGGCACATCCTGCATGCTTTACACCATCAGCAGGTCTTTACACACTTGCTCATTCTAAGATGGACACATCGATTTCTGTAACTGCATTACATTCCAAGACGTATTCCAGATAAAATGTTCTCTCTCAAGAACACATGCCTAGCAATGGCTGTCTCCACCAATAAGCCAATGACAACTCGCAGTCAGCTTCTGTGACCAATAAACTTTGTTTTAAAGTAGCTTCTGTGGACTTCTTTTTGCCTTTAAAAGTTTCCCCTACCCCAACCTCTCAGATGTACCTATGACTTGCTATACCCAGTGCATTCCTGTTTGCAACCTTTGTTTAAATAAACTCATTGTCTTTTGAGAGCTAATCTGTGCTGTTATTTTAGGTTGCCATAATAAGTCTAATTCAGTAGATAACATGTAAATTAATTCAACTATGAACAACTACTTCTGATCTATGTTTCTCCTATTAACGAATGTGAACGTGGTTTAGTGCCACTACCAAGGATTATGAAGTGTTTCACTTGTTTCTCCTTAAAAGCATCATTAGGTTAATCACCTGATGTTCTCAATGCTCAAATCAATGAACATTTTAAATTTAATACAATTTGAATCTCTCAATATGAAAGATTGCTTATTTCAGTGTAATTTATAAACCTTAAACAGAAACATGTGGCTTAGTGGTGTAAAATGCATCCCATCCCCCTAAACATAAATAAGAATACACTTTTATTAACATTTTATTTGATTTTTATTTGGTGACTTGTTATTTGAGTAGATAATTCTAAATTTTACACAATCTGTGGCTGTCCAACTTGGGTTTTATCTATTAAAGTGAGCATTAGTAAAATAGATATAATCTATATGTTAAAACGTTGTCTCAAATATGCAATATCATATTCTCATTAAAGAAAAATATTGAAGTTAATATACTTCATTGGTCTCCACATACATTTTAAAAAATATAATATGTATTATATATATATATATATACCATTCAAAAAGAGAAAAAGGACTTTATTTAAAAGACAATTTAAAATGGCCATAATCACTTCATCATACAGATCAGTCAGTGCTAAAATGATGGTAGTGAAAGCACAGTGGACAAAGGCCTTTGGATTATCATGTAGAATATACCCTATGAATCAGGAAAGAGATTAGAATATTTAATAATGTATGTACAGCAGGTGGTTAGTTTGTTTAAATCAAATTCTAATTACTCATTGATATTTGATATTTGCTGGCTTTCTTAATCACAGTCATTCTAATACTACATTGGATTGGAGGCTTTATTCCCCTGTAATCCTTTGATGGCTTTTTCTTGCCTACCATTTCACGTGAGGTTCAGACAGTAGTAGTTCCCTAGGAGAGTTTATTGATGAAACAGCGTCTGCAAGATTTTAAAAGTTTCGTTCTTTTCTAGACTTATTTAAAAAAAACAAATGATTAATAAAAGAAAATATACATTTGTTGGTAACTGATTTTAATTATTTTTTAAAACTTGGACCTTTCTGGAAGGGCAGCATATAAAAACATCAGTCTCGAGGAGGGGACAACAATACTACCTCACTACTACACCGGCAATGACTGGTTCTTCAAACACAGTGGAGTGTGTAGCTATATGTTTTATAATTCATAATGATAGCCTCAATCATCAAGCAGTACTTTGATATTTTATTTTCCCCTCAGAATATCTAGAGTGCTACCTCCTTAACTGCCTTTCGAGTCAACTGTGGGATTCTTACTTGTATTAAGATTGTACCTGGAGGGAATGGATGGAAGGTGGTGGTGGTGGCAGTGGTAAGTTTTCCGGCGGCGGCGCGCGATTGCGGCGCAATGCCGGGCAAGCGCGCGGCGCGCGATGAAGCGATGATGATGCAAGCGCGATGCCGCGCGCGATGACGGCATGAGCGCGCGCGATTTTCGCTGGCGATATTTTGCACGCAGCGCGACGGCGGCGCGGCGCGCGACGCGGCGCGTGATTAACCCACGATCACCGAACCCTGATATGATAGTTACATAATCAGTATATTTGGTTTCTAGATCACTGTGCTTCTTTTTTTTCAATCTCTAATTAAAGATGCTTAAATTTGGTTTGTTAATTCTATTTTAGAAATTATAATTTTAGTTTATATTAATTTCATTTATATCTTACTGAAGAAATCTTTCCAGTTGGGAGGAGGTTCTAATATTCACATGTTCTAATACGTTGTTTATTGTAAAACAGCTAAATTTGGAGATATGTAAAGCCTTGTTTTCTCTGTGTGGTTCAGCTACTTTCCATTTGGTATTACACACTCAAATTTACATTTATCTATTAAAATTGCCATTTTATTAAACCTTTTTATGCACAGTAGATTCAACTTGTGTCTGAAAATGTCTCTTGTGCTTTTTTGATTTTGCTGACTTTAAAAGGATTAATCTGGACAGACATTATGAAAAGGAAAGGTTGCGTTTAACATATTTTTTGAACGTTGTAGGACAAAACATAGCTCATTAACCTTGAAGTGACTGTTGTACCATGTTTGTGCACATGCTTCAGAATCCTATGGAAGAGAATGTTCCTACTTGCAGTACATCAAAGGAATGGATGGTGGACCGTACTATTCATGTTTTGAAACATAAATGTTCACTTTAAAGCAATTGCCATAACAGATAAAAACCTGAACTTTCATTGGATTTTTGTTAATTTTCCTCATTTTGAATTATGTGCACTACCATAGCTATATCAGTTTGATACAGTATTGAAAAATTATCAGTTATATTTTGCTGCTTATGATCTATTTGTAGATTAGGTTTAAAATGGACTTAATCCATTTTTAAGGCTGAGTGAATTTTTCTAAACAAGAACCATTTGCAATATGGATTTTCATAGAGATCAAACCAATTACAACTTATCATTAGGAGTTGCAAGCACATATTCATATAGTCCAGGTAAAAATACACTAATGAGTATTTGGTAAATCCCAGTAGGCTTTTACCATTAGCATAATTTTGTGTTGTACAATTAAGTTACAATTATATCTCTAATTTTGGATAATATTCTAATATTCATTGGTTAACAATAAAGTGATGAAAGCTAAAAAATAAAAAGTAAAAAAAATAAAAAATTAAAAAAAAACCCTTATGTCCAGAACTTACAGGCTAGCTGGATTGTTTTTAACAAGATCAAAGTAATCAAAGCAAAAAATATGTAAGACTGATGAGCAAGGTCTGTTTTCTAGGGCAGTCTATTTTCTCTAACATACCTTTTTAGTAAGTGTAGTTTATTACTACAAATGTACATACAAGCTGTGAATCCTGAGATGAAGTGTTACATTTCACAACAATTATTTTTAAATTTAGTGAAATATTTCAGAAAACTTCTTGCAGAAAAAATTAATCTAGGAATAAATTTTATGCTAACAAGAATGAGAATATGCATATATCTAATACAAAGGGGGTCTTTGCCCCACCTCAGGAATGTTGTAGTCATTGTTACAATTTTTTAATTAATCTGTAACTTCCTTTTTGTCACAACAACGGATAATGTTAGCCCAGGAGATTGCATTTCAAAGCTGTTTATGTCGACTGCTCCTTTTTAGGTTTTTCATGATCTTATTTTGTATGCTGCTTTCTTTTTTGTTTGTTTTTTGTTTTGAGACAGAGTCTCACTCTGTCACCTAGGCTGGAGTGCAGTGTCACAGTCTTGGCTCACTGAAACCTCTGCTTCCCGGGTTCAAGCGATTCTCCTGCCTCAGCCTCTCGAGTAGCTGGGATTACAGGCGCCCGCCACCTTGCCTGGCTAATTTCTGTATTTTTAGTAGAGACAGGGTTTCGCCATGTTGCCCAGGCTGATCTCGAACTCCTGGACTCAGGTGATCCACCCGCCTCGACCTCCCAAAGTGCTGAGATTACAGGTGTGAGCCAGCATGCCCAGCCGCATGCTGTGTTTTCAACTAAAGTTTTAACCAAGGATATATTAACGTGTTTGGAACTTATACATTTGGCAGCATCTGGTTGGTACCTTGATAGGGGGAAGCTCAAGAGGAATGAAAATGGGGGATGGTGTGTGTCCGTCTCCCTCCGTGGCCCCTCAAATGAGTGTGAGCCCCTCAGACATTGGGAAAGGCTCCACATGCAGCAGGTGCCTGTGCTTTGGTGAGGTGCTGACCGTCACAGCCATGGCCCTGGAACAAGAGAGGCCAGCAGTAGAGTTCTACCTGAGAGCCTGTTCTGAACAGTCCCTCTGCTCCTTCAAGGTGTTCTCATAAATATCCCTTTGAAGATAATGCTCTGTTACTGCCCCGCTTCTGGGGCTGGAGGACTGCTTGAAGACAGGTCATCCCAAGGATCGTCATGGGGGCTGCAGAGGTTATAGGGAGAGGCACAAGCAGAGAAGGTGAATATGAGCACCCTATTTCTGCTCCGCTTAGCTGGAGATGGCCTATGTTTGTCTTTATCTCTCTTTGCAACCTACAAAGCCCTTTCATCTCTAAATCTGATGATCTTCACAGTCAGTTTAGAGAAAGCACTGCAATATGGAAAGAGCCCTGAGCTGAAATTTGTACTATCCGGGTGGCCTTACAAGGAATTAGGTGGCGGGGGGAACGGGGTGGTCCTTTGACCACATGATATGGACACCGTTTCTAAGAAGTGATGTTTATTGAACCAAATAGGAACAGTGCCTTACATAGTTCTCATTTCACTCTCTCAACTTTGTAATAATATCTTAGTTCTATTATCACCATTTTGTAGAACTAGAGATTGAGGCTTACCAAGGTGAGTTAAATTACCCCCAAATCATGGGGGCAAAGCCGGGACTTCATCCCCAGTCTGTGTTGAAAGCTCGTGTGCTTATCTCTGGTCAGATTGTCACCTTTTGAATACTCCATTCTTTCCAGCAGGAAAAGGTTCAACATCACCAGGAGTAGGTTATCTCTTGTGGAGAGAAATGTGATTTTTTTTGTTATAACTCAAACATATCCTACTTCTGAAAGGTGTTTAAGGCAATAGCCAGAAATAATAGAATGTATAGGACAAAAAAGTAAAATACAAATCTGGTACCACATATGGGAAGGCTGGAATCACAGAAATAATTGTTCTGTAACAGAAAAGTTGTCTTCTATGATTATACATAATATTGAACTCGGAGCTACCAGGTATCCATGACAACAGTAGGAAAATAAAATAAATCTAAAAATGTTACTTCTCAGGAGAGTTTTTTGTTTGTTTGTTTGTTTGTTTTTTCTTGGACGGAATTTCGCTCTTTTTGCACAGGCTGGAGTGCAATGATGTGATCTCAGCTCACTGCAAGCTCTGCCTCCCGGGATCAAGCGGTTCTCCTGCCTCAGCCTCCGAAGTAGCTGGGACTACAGGCACCCACCACCATGCCAGGCTAATTTTTTGTATTTTTAGTAGAGACTGGGTTTCACCGTGTTAGCCAGGCTGGTCTCGAACACCTGACCTCAAGTGATCCGCCCACCTCGGCCTCCCAAAGTGCTGGGATTACAGCGTGAGCCACCGCGCCAGGCCTGCATGCTTATTTTTTTAAACCAGTGGTACAGGGGTATACAGAATAAAGCATGAAAGGCCCACTTTGTCCTCCTCCATCACTCTCACTCCCCTTTGCACTTCTACCCACAGTTGAAAGAGCTTCCACAGTCTTTGGAGTCACACAGGAGTGAGTTTAAAGTCTAACTCTCCTACTTACTTACTTACCTGGGGGAACCTGGAACAAGTTACTTGTCATCTCTTAGCCCTAGTTTTATCATCTAAAAAACTAAAGTTAGCAGTCTTGAACTCCCTAGTTGGTAGTGATCAGCAAAGGCACTTGGCCCAGAGTACAGCAGGTGTTCAGTGGAGAAACTTCTCTTTCCATCCCGTCCTTCTTTCTGATTCTCATTTTCCCACATTGCTCCATCGCCTCCCCAGGATACTATACCTTTCACATTGACTTTCATGATAGACTCTCTGTGAGTGACACAGAATTCATCAATGATAGAGGTGGTGTGGATGACGACCGAGACGTCCTGGCAGGCTCTTTTAAGGCATGACTCATCCAGAACGTCTCCTTCCAGCACTGTCAGCTTGGTCTTGTTCTGGAGCTTCGTATCAACATGGGTCAGGTCATTGCAAGGATTTCTGGATCTGGCTAGGAAGTTTTCTGATAAAGGTGATGTTTCATAGGTGTTCAAGGATGGTTAGAGTAGGGGTGTTAGAGTGGAGGGTGTACATTCCATAAAAGGAACAAGTAAACAAAGGCACAGAAATCAGCATGCGTAGCGGTTGATTGGGAAAGAGCAATCATTCCAGGAAACTAATCTGAACAGTGCGTTGTCAAGTGTGCTTGGAATATAAGCATTGCTAGAGCCATGGGAAGCTCACCATATTTCTTAAGGGGAGTAAGGTGATTATAGAGAGTTGTGTATAAGAGGAAAATATTTTAATTTAATTCTATATGTAACCAGGAATAATGATTTTGGGTCTCTGGCATCATACCAAATAAAACCTATTAATTATATGTAAAAGAAGTAGAAAAACAGACTGGCCACGGTGGCTCACCCCTGTAATTCCAGCCAGCACTTTGGGAGGTTGAGGCGGGTGGATTGCTTGAGCCCAGGAAGTTGAGACCAGTCTGGACAATGTGGTGAAACCCTGTCTCTACTAACAGTACAAAAATTACCCGGGCTATAGTGCCTATAGTCTCAGCTACTTGGGAGGCTGAGGCAGGAGGATGGATGGAGCCCAGGAGGTGAAGATGGCAGTGAGCCAAGATTATGTCTCTGCACTCCAGCCTGGATAGCAGAGCAAAACACTGTTTCAAGAAAAAAAATAAGAAAAAAAGAAAGAAACAGAAGCAGAGTTGTGATGCAGGAAGTTAACCTTGGCTTGAGGATATAAAATGGACTGGTATAGGGGATATGAGAAATTCAGGTGATCAAGAGATTAATCGGAATGTCTGTGCCAAGGTTTAGATGAGGGCTGGAGGCAGGGTCCAGCAGTGGAAGCAGAGGAGGGGAGAGATACACCAGACTGGAATTTCAGACCTTACCTTGAAGGTCCTGGTACCTACTGGAGCTGGGCTGAGAGGAAAAGGGGAAGATAAAGTTACCCCCACAGTTTCCTGCTTGGGCAACTGGGAGGAGAGTGGAGCCATGACTCAGGAATTACAGATAAAATGATAAAGTGATGAATTATGAATGAAAGAATTTCATTGAAATGATTAATTTTGTTAAAAACTCTTATTAAATAGCATCAAAAGCAGATAGAGATGCTGACCATGAGTTAGCCACCGATGAACTAACATCCCAGCTGTCTAGCCAGGGGCAGTGGTTACAACATCAATGTTTTCAGGCTCCTCTGAAATCCACAGGTAGTGATGCTGCCAGCAAAGTTGTCACCTGGAATTAGCCACAAAATGAACACCATGCTACATGGAGCTCAGATAAACACTCTATACTCATTTGTGCTTTATAATCTGCCTACAGCCCACAGCTTGCTTCTTTCCTTTTATCTCTATCTCATGAGGTAGCTATTCTGAGTCCCACTTTATTGGTGAAGAAACTGAGGCTGAGAGAGGTTAAGGAGAGACCTAAGGTCAGGCTTCTAGTGAAGGCTCAAATCTGCCCATCCCACCTGTCATTTTTGTACCCTGTACCCCAGGTGCAGGACTGGCTGTTTAGAATCAACTTTTCTGAGAAAGAGTAAGAATAAGCCAGTTTAACTGAAACTGGCAACAAAGGCTAAAGAACAGTGATAGTAAAATTCAGAGTGAAAAATTCAAGGCTGGAGAAATTCCTTCCTGGGGTACAAGCAGGACTATTTGCTCTCCTGATGCCTCTGCCATGTTTTGTCTACTTCCAGACCCTTCTCTTTGTCAGGCAACTCTAAGAAGGCCCTGCAGTGGGGGGAGGTAGGAAAGAGGCTGCTGGGGAGGAGGTGGCTAACAGCCTGAGAGTGGAATTTTCTCTGATTGTTTTTCCACCTCTGCCCTTCCTACTCCCTTCCTCTGCTTCTTTGCTGCCAACTTCAGAAAGACTAGCTAAAAGGAATTGCTATGTCAAAGCAGAAGAACTCCAAAGCAGAGAGAAAAGGACTCTTCCCCAGTGAGTTTGCAGGGATCTAGAAGGACCAGGAAAGGGGACTTTGTTGATGAAGCCATAGCTTCCTCCTTCTCCAAGGCACTGTGGACTTGGCAAGTGTTTTATGTAGACTAAATGCAGTTGCTTTTATGGCATGACTTGAGCTAGAGGGAGGTCTAGAGAAGCTGCTAGACAACTACAGCTTAAGAGCACAGAAGCTGCACTAGACTGTCTAGGTTCAAATCCAGCTTTGCCATAATCTAACTGAGACACCTTGGACAAGCTGATTAACCTCTCTGTCTCATCATCTGTAAGAAATAAGGCTAATAATATTACCAATCTCATAAGGTTGTTATGAACAGTAAATGAGTCAGCACATGCAAAACCTTTAGCACAGTGCCTGGCACAGAAAGAACACTGAAATGATTCTCTGTTTTATCTTCATACAGACCCCTGCCCATCCATTATGCCCCCTGCATTTTCACTATAGGGGAACTGCTCCTCTAGGCTGAGCATTGCTTTTTTCCTGATATCAGATGCTAGATTGCAAATATTGCTGAGACACAAGGATTACAAACATTTAATATTGGTTGTGCATTAATATTTGTTTATCAAAGACACCATTAAAACAGAGAGCGGAGGAAATGGGACATTTGCAGAGGTCAGAGAAGAGTGAAAAAAGAGTAGATTGTTGGGTGTGGTCCCAGAGTGCGGTCAATGGGGGGCTTCTCTGTGCACAGGGCAGGACCCTCTGGGCAGCCAGAGCCCACATGTAGACACACAGTCCCCCCAATCCTTTGGGTCGGGGAAGATGACAGGGAATTGGTTTGGGACACACATGGAGGCAAAAGAAGAGACTGAAGACCTGTTTTGCCAAGTATCAGCTCCAGGGCCAAGTGATGAAGCCTCTGGATGAAGCTCTTGTCTCAGCTCTGTTACACATTAAGCAGATGTTCTTGGCAAGTCACACTATGTTTCTGCACCTTGATGAGTTCTTAGTTCAGTTGGATGTTACCCCACTTCTTTTTCCTTTCTTTTCTTTACTTTTTTTTTTTTTTTTTTTGAGATGGAGACACGCTCTGTCACCCAGGCTGGAGTGCAGTGGCGTGATCTTGGCTCACTGCTACTTCCACATCCTGGGTTCAAGTGATTCTCCTGCCTCAGCCTCCTGAGTAGCTGAGATTACAGGGGCACGCCACCACGCCCAGCTAATTTTTGTATTTTTAGTAGAGACAGGGTTTCACCATGTTGGCCAAGCTGGTCTCAAACATCTGGCCTCGTGATCTGCCCACCTTGGCCTCCCAAAGTGCTGGGATTACAGGCGTGATCCACCGCGTCTGGCCTGTGACCCCTCTTCTAACTCCCTCTTGGGTCTATTTGCATAAGAAGTTCCTCCTTCAAATTCTGTTGTCAATTTATTTTGGTGATAACAGAGACAAATGGTTTTTTAAAAGGCCATATATGTGAAATCTAAATGAGGCATGTCTGGCCTCATACTGCCTCTTACTCTGTCTCTGCTCTGTGCTGTGCACTTGTGTGCACTCTCTCTCTCTCACTGATGCTGTCTCTCTCTCTCACTCTGTCTTTCTCATTCTCTCTTTGTGATTCTCCCCCTCATTTGTCTCTCTCTGTCACACACATGCACACATACACTTACACACTCATCTTTTTTTTTTTTCCATTTCCTTTTATTTTGCCTTCACTAAAGATGCTAAGGATGCTACAAAACAAAACAAAGCCTGGGGAAGTCTAGACAGACAGGGACTCACTGGTGAGGTCTCCAGGTAAATGGTGGTTTTTGTGAATGTTGCATAGCAATTGGCAAGACAAAATGCCTCAGAACAAATGAGTTGTAGACAAGAAAGAGAATTGATGTGGGATTTTTTTTTTTTTTTAGATGAGAAGAAAAAATGCGTGGAGGCTGAGGCGGCTGCCTCTCAATTCTGGGTCAGGGTCAGAATCCAGTCTCCAGAGATCACATCCAGTATCTTTCCCACTATGCCATTTTATACTATTTAATATTTCTTTTGTGATTACTGTGGATATGGGATTGGCTTTGATTTGACTACAACGTTCCATAACTTGCTAGACAAGGTCCACCTCCCAACATGCATGGAGGGTTTAAGATGGAGCCACTCACCCATGACTCAAGTTTACTTACTGGAAAATTCCTCCCTCAGCTCTGGTCTGAAGGCCTTGTCCAACGCCCTGATCTCCTTCAGCTCCTTCTCCTTCACCAAGAGGCGGATGATCCTCTGACCCAGAAACCCTCCTGCTCCTGTCACAAGGCAGCTCCAGCCCGTCATGGCCAATCCAAAGTAGCAGGAAACCCTTGCCAGGAAACAGAAAATGCTGGAGAGCAGATCTGATTAGGGTGACCCAGGAGGGGACTAAGAAGGGTGGTCAAATGCTTATATATTCACACAGATCCCTTTTTTTCTTCCACCCTCTGTTTTGCAAAAATTCCATGTCCCCACCACTGCCATGGTAGTTGAAAAAAAAAATGCAAAAGCTCTAGCCATTTGTTAGATTGTTAAAAGGTGAACAGAGTAATCAGGGTGCTGGTCACCTCATCCCCTGTGGCAGGGCTGAAGCTTTATGCACTGTGGCTTCTGGCCCAGGTTGTGTCAGTTTGTACTCTGGCCACATACTCATTGCTCTCTCCTCCTGCAGGATCCCTTATCTCAGAAGAATACTGAATAGGCTATATCTAGTTCTTCCCAGGAACAATAGGAGAAATCCAATCTTAATGCTGCCGTGTGATAAAGAGTCTTGGGTTTAGCCTTAACAGGACACTGACCAGTTGATACCAGCTGTCTGGGATCTGCAACCTGTGATCTTAATCTAGACTGGGAGAAATCTCCCAGTGAAATGTGAATTTTGTTCTTGTACAATAAATACATCTGGAGGGAAATCTACGTTAGCCCATTATCTCCTCTGTCAGAGTATCGTTTGAAATGTTGCTGCTATCTTGCAAAATTTAGAAATTTGCAATGGTGACAGCTCCAATCACTAAGCTTCATGGGGATGACTTTCTTTCGAACTCAGTATATCCAAAACTTCAATTGCCATTTTCCCCTGGAGAGCTCTGGGTTCCTAGATGAAGAACATCATTGAAGGAAAGCTCTCTAGTGATAACCACTTAATGATATGGCCTGTACCACAAGAGTAGGGATTTTTAGTTGCATGCCACAATGACTTTTATCATAGATGTTTGAACTTATCCCATATTTTTGCCTGCAAAACAATTCTTAGCAAATTCCTGAACTGAAGATGCTGTAAGTGCTTTTGAAGCCTATGCCCCAGAACTGCCCAAATATCTCCATCATAATCTCCCCAAGACACTTTCTTCTATTTTAAAAAATTGAGAGGTAATTTATATGCATTACAATGCCCAGATCTCAAGTGTTCAGTGTCAGTGAACCTTGACAGTCATATATGCCCATTTAAGTACTACCCAAAAGAAGATATAGATCATTTCCTTCACTCCAGAAAGATTTTCTGCCTGCTCTCTGTTATCTTTCTGCTCTTCCCCGAATCTACCTCGTAGGTTTTGTGCATGGAGTACAGAAAAATTGACCATTGATTGTCTCTACTGTTTGTTCATTTTTCTATTTCATGATTTTCATTATTTTTTCATTGACTTACATTTATTAACTTTGGGTTTATTTTACTCTTCTTTTTCAGGATTCTTATGATAAAATCATAGATAATTAACTTTACTCCTTTGTTCATTTCCACTACAGACATTTAAAGTTGTAAATTTCTCTGTAAACACTATGTTAGCTGTATCCAACCTTTTAATGCTGGATTATCATCATTCAGTTAATGATGTTTAAAATATTTCCTTGTGATTTCTTCTTTGACCCAAGTGTTCATCAGAAGCATGTTGCCTGTTTTCTAAAGTTGTGGATTTTCTAGATATCTTATTGTTATGCCTTGATAATTAAATACTATTGTGGCCAGAGCATATACTCTGTATGATTTTGATCTTTGGATATATACTGAGACTTGTTTTATGGTGCAGCATATGGTGTATGTTGGTGAACATACCATAAACACTTAACAAGAATGCTTTCTGCAATTGTTGGAAGTAGTACTCCAGAAATGATTTGGTCTGAAACCCCACTCTGGGTCTTTACCTCATCCCGTGTTGTAGACTCACCTTCTACTTGGGATCTGACACTCAATGCTTCAAACGCACTTGGCCCTGTGACCCAGGATGCAGCAGCTTGTTCTCTGAAGCTATCAGAACTAGCTGCAGGCCCTGGGTCTTGCTGAGATGTGTGGAGCACTACCTGAAACCACTCAGGTGCATCACGTGCGTGTACCTCCTATAGCAGATGCTGGAGTGCACCTTAAGAATCCCCATTGCCTTCAGGAGAGGGTCACTCATTCTTTCAGCTGTTGAGAGTTCTGGAGTCTGGTAGATTTCAGCCAGTGTCTCTTGGAGTCTCTGAGTGGAACTGATAAGTGTAAGCACTAAAGGAAGCAAGAAATGAAACAAAGAGCAAGACTGATTAGGGGCCAGTAAGGCCACACCACTAACATTCTTTTGTTTTTAAACAGCTTTACTGAGGTGTAATTGACATATCATAACATTCACCTGTTTTAAGTGTACAGTTCAATTATGTTTAGTAAAATTTTAGACTTGTGTGACCATCATCACAATCTTGTTTTGGAACATTTCTACAATTCCTAAGAAATCTCTCATGCTCATCAATACCACCCCTTATTCCCACTCCCCAATTCCAGGCAACACCTAATTGACTTACTGACTCTACAGATTTGTCTTTTCTGGATGTTATAAAAATGGAATCATACAACATGTGGTTTTTTTGTATCTGTCTTCTTTCACTTAGCTTAATATGTTTTTGTGGTTCGTCTATGATGTAGCATGTATCAATATTTAATTTTTTTAGGTGCTAAATTCTATTAAATTATATGGATCATTCCCATTTTTTAATTCTTCCATCAGTTGATAGATATTTGATGTGTTTCCACTCTATGGACTATTATGGATAAAGCTGCTATGAATATTCACATTCATGTGTTGTGTGGACATAGGTTTTTTCCTTTGGGGTAGACAGCTAGGAGTGAAAGTGCTAGGTCATATGGTAAATGTATCTTCAACATTTTAAGAAACTGCCAAACTGGTTTCCAGCATGGCTGCATGTCCCATCAACAATGCATGAGTATTTCAATTTTTTCACATCATTGTTATTTCACTTCCTCAATTGTTAGTGTCCTTCATTTTTATTATAGCATTCTAGTAGGTAAGAAGTGGTGTCTCGTTGTAGTTTTGATTTGCATTTCAATGATGCTGACCATCTTTTCATGTGCTTTATTTGCTATTCCCGTACCTTTTTGGTGCAGTGGCTATTCAAATATTTTGCCCAATTTAAAATTGGTTTATTTGTCTTTTTGCTATTTAATTGTCAGTGTATTTTATATTTTGGATGCAAATCTTTTAGCAAATGTATGTATGATTCGAAATTTTTTTCTCAGTCTCTGAGTTATGTTTCCATTATCTTATTGATGTCTTTAAAAATGCAAACATTTTTAGTTTTGATCATGACTCATATTTCAACTTTTTTCTTCTACCAGGAAACATTGGGATTTTGCCTAACTCAAGTTTCTGAGTATGTTAATCTATGTTTTCTCCTAAGACGTATATAGTTTGGCCTTTAAATTTAGGCCTATAATCCATTTTGAGGAAATTATTGCTTATGTGTTAGTTAATGGCCAAAACCATAGGACCAACTGATTTTCACAAAAGTAAATTCAATGGGGCAAAATGATAGTCTTTTAAACAAGTAACACTGAGACAACTGAATTGTCCACATGCTCAGGGAAGGTCAGCATGCTATGTCAAGTGATGCCCATCTGACTCAACACCTATTGGCATCAGGGTTCACAAAGAATTTCTCAATATGATAATTATGGGTTAAATAATTATGGGTTAAATAATTATGGGTTAAATAATAAGCTGTAGCTCTCTGCTTCTCCCATTCGACAGACAGCCACATTTTCTTGTGCAGCGCCAGCCGCATCCCTGAGACACCACAGTGAAGGTGAAGCCTGGAGTCAATGGGTTTGGCTGTATTGGGTGCCTGGTCTCCAGGGCTGCTTTTAACTCTGTTAAAGTGGATACCGTTGCCATCAATGACCCCTTCATTGACCTAAACTGCATGGGCTACATGTTCCAGTATGATTCCACCCATGGCAATTTCTATGGCACCGTCAAGGCTGAAAACGGGAAGCTTGTCATGAATACAAATTTCACCACCATCTTCCCAAAGCTAGATCCCACTAAAATCAAATAGGCTGGTGCTGGCCTTGAGTACATCATAGAGTCCACCGGCATCTTCATCACCATAGAGAAGGCTGTGGTTCACTTGCAGGAGAGATCCAAAAGGGTCGTTATCTCTGCCCATCTGCTGATGCCCCCATATCTGTGATGTGCATGAACCGTGAGAGGTATGACAACAGCCTCAAGATCATCAGCAATGCCACCTGTACCACTAACTGCTTAGCACCCCTGGACAAGGTCATCCATGGCAACTTTGGTGTCATAGAAGGACTTATGGCCATGGTCCACATCATCACTGCCACCCAGAAGACTGTAGATAGCCCCTCCAGGAAACTGTGCCATGACAGTCGCGGGGCTCTGCAGAATGTCATCCCTGCATCTCCTGGCACTGTCAAGGCTATGGGAAATGTCATCCCTGAGCTGAACAGGAGGCTTACTGGCATGGCCTTTCGTGTCCCCACTGCCAACATGGTGGTTGTGGACCTGACCTGCCATGTGTAAATCCTGCCACATATGATGACATCAAGAAAGTGTTGAAGCAGCATCGGAGGGCCCCTTCAAGGGCATCCTGGGCTACACTGAGAACCAGGTTGTCTCCTCTGACTTTAACTGCGACACCCACTCCTCCACCTTCGATCCTGGGACAGGTATTGCCCTCAATGACCACTTTCTCAAGCTTATTTTCTGGTATGACAATGAATTTGGCTATAGCAAAAGGGTGGTCGACCTCATTGCCCACATGGCCTTCAAAGAGTAAGATCCCTGGACCACCAGCCCCAGCAAGAGCATGAGAGGAAAACAGAGGCCCTCAGCTGCTGGGGAGTCCCTGCCACACTCAGTCCCACACCACAATGAGAATCTCCCCTCCTCACAGTTTCCATGCAGACCCTCTGAAGAGGGAGAGGCCTAGGGAGCCCCACCTTGCTGTGTACCATCAATACATTCTTCTGCGTTCAGCCAAAAAAAAAAAAAAAAAGCCGTATTAGGAAAACTGACAAAGATTATTAATCAACAAAAGAATAGAAGTATCTTACACTGATGCATAAATGGTCAGGAAATATCTGGGCTCACAATGTGAGTCTGCATTTCAGTGTAGGAAGACTAGTTTCCCTTACTATAATTTTTTATCATGTTAGCACAAGGACACAGCTTTATCAATGAAGGAACACACAGTCTTCTGGTGTGAAACAGTCTAGATTTAGATGCCAGCTGTTCACAGCATTGTTTGGGAAAATCAACTGCCCAGAACCTAGAGTTTTGGGGGCTCGTGCAAAGCGTTTTCCTTTTCTTAGGGGAGAAAGCCACCCATTCTACAGAGACCTATACTAGGTACAGTACCTCATGCTGGGAAAAAGAAAATCCCTCTTCTTGGCCAGCTTATTAAACTTCTGGGTTACTTTAGAATAATTATACCCCTTGTGCAATAGTCTTAGAGAGGTCAGCTTGGACATGAGTAGCATAAAATAATTTTTAAAATCCCAGGGCTAGATGAAATAAGCTAGTGTAAGAATATTCAGGGATAAAAGGAAAAGTTTCTAGACTGAATCCTGGAATAGATATATCAACATTTAAAGGTTGAACAGAGGAGGAGGGGCCAGCTAAAGATACTGAGTATGAGTTGGTGGCAGGTAGAAGGAAAATTAGGAGGGGATGGCATTGTAAAAATCAAGTGAAGAAAGTATTTCAAGAAGAACGTGGTCCACTATGGTGGATGCTGCTGATGCATGAATGCAATAGGAAGAGAATTGATCATTGGTTTTGGCAACATCGTAAGTAATTTGGTAAGAGCAATTTCCACACATTGAAAGTTCAACTGCAAAGTCCAACCCACGTTTCTTCTGTGTGTTGAGGAATAGAAGAAAAATGTGAAGAGAGTGACTATTAAAAACAACACTTGTTCAAGAAGTTGTGCCACGAAGATCTCAGTAAAAAGGTGTTACAGCCAGTGGAGTCAAGAGTTTGTTTTTGTTGTGTTGTCTTAAACTGCACTACTCCTTTATTGATCTTTAGCACCTTATACAGAGCAGATGTTCAAATATTGTTGAGTGTTTGACTAAATAAACTGACTATATCTCTTACATCTTTTTATTACCATAAGAATTTGCACATCTGACATAATGGGAACTTAATACATGTTTATTGAACAAAGGAATGGAAGGATGAGTGAACAATCAAGGACTCTAGAACGTCTTAGTGCTTTTGAAAGTTAGTGCTTATGGACGAATACATAAAAGGATATAGAAGAGAACAGTGACCACAAAAATGAAAAAAGTGAGTTTCCCATACTAATGAGAGCCTGGGACTTTTGCCCAGGCCAAAGATGTTTGCCAAGGAGAAGCAATTTTCTTCCCATTCAGAGAATGGATATGAGTAGGTTCCCAGGTATTTGAAGTATACTTAAAGAGCCAGTTGTTAGAAGTAAGAAAGAATGGGCAATTCTCTCCACCATACAAGGAGAGCTGGGACCTGAGCTTTTGGTTTATATGAGCTCAACTTTGCTGTCTTTCCCAGAAGGCCTTTGAAGTGCGGAAGGTATAGGCTTTAGAAAAATCTGATTTCCATCTTCTACTTATTCCTCTGTCTGCCAATTATCTTGGGCAGTGGGAGGTCACATAGATGGCATTCAACTAGGTGGTCTAGGTGTTGACCATGATGGTATAGTAGCCAGACTCTAAGGTGACTCCAGTGATCTCTACCCCCTGGTATTCATTCCCTTGTATGTGGGCTGAAACTAGTGACTTGTTTTAGCCAGTATAATAGGACAAAAGTGATGAAATGTTACTTCCATGATTAGATTAGAAAGTATTGTGACTTCCATCTTGCTTTTACACTTCCACTTTCTCATTGGCTTTGATGAAGCAAGCTGCCATGCTGGAGAGGGGGAAAATATAGCAAGGAACTGAAGGCATCCAACAGTCAAGGCAGAACTGAGGTTTTCAGTTTAATAACCTGCAAGGAACTGAATCTCCCAACAACTCTGCAAGGGAACTTGAAATTAGATCTTTCCCCAGTTGAGTTTTCAGATGAAATCAAACTTTATGCTGATGCAAGAGCTCTGGAAATTCTAATGTTTAAGAACAAAAAAAAAGGTAGATTGTCATACTTCCAGTGAGGTGCCTTTTTCTGTGGGAATTTCTCTTGCATTACAAAGAACATGAACCCTTCATTGAACCCAGTATGAAAGCCACAAGTAGTTTACCAAATATTAAAATAACTCAAGTTACTAAAGTGTTAGTGAAGATGTGGGGAAACAGGCATGTTATTTTTGGAAGTGTAAGTTGATGCAAATTTCTAGTGAGTATCTGACAAAATATTGTAAACTTTCACACACTTGACCCAGCAAGTCCACTTTAGAACTTTATTTTAAAGACTAATCAGTTAAGATCAGACCAAGAGGTCATATGGGACTTCTTGCACATAGAAAGCTCCACATATGAGCTCTAATAATATATTAATTGAGCCCTTTACTATATATCAGGTGCTTTACATATATTATCTCATTTAAGTTTTAAAATGGGCCTTATTTTCTATAATAGTTTTAACTTCACAACAAGATTAAGGGAAACAGCAGAGAGTTCTCGTATACTCCCACACCCAAACATACATAACCTCCCCCACTATCAACACCCTCCACCAGAATGGTACATTTATTACAATGAATTGACCTGCATTGACACATCTTTATCACTCAAAGTCCAAGTTTACTCTTGGTCTTCTACATTCTCAGAGTTTTGACAAATGTATAATGGCATATCACCACCATTTTAGTACCATCTGCCCTAAAATCCTCTATCCTCTACCTATTCATTCCTTTGTGCACTCTGACCCTGACAGCCATTGATCTTTTTACTGTCTCCAAGGTTTTGCCTTTTCTAGAATGTCATATAGGTGGAATCACACTGCACGTAGCCCATTCACTTGGCTTCTTGCATTTAGTTTCCTCCATGTCTTTTTGTGGCTTGATAGCTTTTTTATTCTTTAGCACTGAATAATATATCATTGTCTGGATGTACCACAGTTTGTTTATGAATTCACTTCCCGAAAGACAATTTGACTTCTTCCAAGTTTTAATAATCATGAATAAACCCCTATAAAGATCTAACCAGCCAGGCATGATGGCTCACACCTGTAATCACAGCACTTTGGGAGGCCGAGGTGGGCGTATCATCTGAGGTCGGGAGTTCGAGACCAGCCTGACCAAAATGGAGAAACCCCGTGTCTAATAAAAATACAAAGTTAGCCAGGCATGGTGGCGCATGTCTGTAATCCCAGCTACTTGGAAGCCTGAGGCAGGATAATCACTTGAACCCTGGAGGCAAAGGTTTCAGTGAGCCAAGATCATGCCATTCCTCTCCATCAGGGGCAATAAGAGTGAAACTCCATCAAAAAAGCAAAAACAAAAACAAACAAAACCAACCAACCAACCAAAAAACAAAAACAAAAACAAAACAAAACAAAACAAAAACAAAAAAAACCTCCATCTAAAAAAAAAAAAGAAAATAAAGAAGATCTAACTTAAAAGTAGGTTTTAAGAAATAAGTTTCCAATTTATTTGTGTAAATTCAATAAAGCACGATTGCTGGGTCATATGGTAAGAATGTTTAGTCTTATAAGAAACTGTCAAACTGCCTTACAAAGTGCCTGTACCATTTTGCATCCCCACCAGCAATGGATGAGCATTCTTGATGCTCCACATTCTTGCTAGCATTAGTTGTTGTCAGTGTTGTGGATTTTCACCATTCTAATGGGTGTGCAGTGTTATCTCATTTTCATTTTAGTTTGCAATTCTCTAAAAACGTATGATGTTGAATATCTTTTTACATGCATTTTTGCATTCTATACATCTTCTTTGGCAAGGTGTCTGTTCAGGTCTTTTGCCTATCTTTGTATCAGATTGCATTCCAAATGTAAGAATTTCTAGGAGTTAAGAGATTCCTTTTGAGATTTTTCTATGCACCTCTTCAGTTTACTGTGGACATTCATTTTTCCCTGTTTCTGAGCAATGGAGAAAACTATTTTGGCATTATCTTAATATTCTTGCCATTTCCCTTAGAATTTTGGATCTTGCCCTCTGAGTACAAGCACAACTTTAAAAATTACACACATGTGTCCAGCAGCACAGTTATCACCAGGTGGATGTATTCAAAGGGAGTTTCTACTACATTCTCTTACAAAGTAAGCTAACATCATTGTCTGTATACCACATTGCTTTAATACCGTATGCTCATGTGATTTGTTTCAATCTTACCACAAATCAATCTCTGTTGACTCCCACAAGTCCTCAGTTGGTGATTTCAGTGTTGAAGGGATGACCTTAAGCAGGCCATTATGCCTGCTTTGAAGTCCCTGTAATAAAAATAAACTTTGGGAAATTTTGCAACATGATTACTAGCTAGCATGAAAGCATGAAAAAAAAAATTGATTTACGAGACTGTGATTGGGTGTTTGGAGAGGTGGATGTTATCCTACTAATGCTTTCTCTGATTTCAAGTCTTATCTTCAAGGTTTTACTTATTTATATATTTAACCACAAAGAACATTTTAGTACTGAGATGTTTTTATCTTTTTCTGATGTGAGGAGAATCATGAGACCATGGTTATGAATTGAACACAGATAAAAAGACAATGAGAAAAGTTGTATGTGAGAAAGAGTTCTATGATCTAGATGTGAACTTCCAAAGAGTAAATATCTAGAAAGGGCACCAAGTCCCACTGTCTGTGAGGCAGATTCCTGATGGAGGACAAGGGTATGAAGGTTGGGGAACAGGCCAGAGGAGAGCAAAATCTGCCTAGGTTTGGTCATATGCTGTAGGATGTGGCTGGTGGGAGAGCTCTCTAACGAGTCTGCCCAATGTCTGAGGTCATGTTCTTGAGATCCCTGAGTAAGAGGAGATTTCTTAGACTTAAGTCTCTGCCATTTGTTTAGCTCTGTAGTACTTTATTGAGAAAGCCTCCATCTATCTACTAAAGCTATCCAATATGAGCAAAACAAACATATCTCCTTTCTTATTTACTCTTGAAGAACTGAATTAGTCAATTTTAATTTGTTTCTAGAGCTCCTGAATCCCTTATCTGAAAACTCTCTTTCTGCTACTTTTCTTGGAGGTCAGTGCATTGCACAGAATAAATGTTAGTCAATGGGCCATACAATCCTGTGATATCCTAGGTGTCGACAGTGAATATTTTACGCTTTCCTTCTCTCCTGCGATTTTTCTTGTCTCTGGCCTTGGCTCTGTGACTTGAAGTAAAAAATATTCCCAAAGTTCCTCGCAGCAGTGCATGAGTTAGGCTTACCAAGATTACCTTTGTCCCATATTCCTTCTTGATCTTGTGAAATTGTATGGTCTGAATGTATCTCTTCCAGATTCATAGGTTGAATTTTAATTGCCAATGTGATTGGATTTAAAGCTGGTTCCTTTAGGAATTGATTAACATATGATGACAGGGCCCTCATGAATGGGATGGTGACCTTGTAAGAGGGTTTGAAAGAACTAGGTGGCTCTTTCCATTCTTCCGCCATGTGAGGACACAGTGTCCATCTCTTGCAGGGAATGCAGCAACAAGATGCTGTCTTGGAAGGAGATGCTGGGCTCTCACCAGACATGGAATATAACAGAACCTTCATTATTGATTTCCCTGCCTCTAGAACATGAGAAATAAGTTTCAATTGTTTGTAAGTTACCCAAGCTCATATATTTTGTTATACTAGCACAAACAGACTAAATCATGAAGGTTCCATTTTTTTCCAAGTCACATATTGCCACATAAATCAGGGTATTTGAAGTCATCTTCAAGGCCCATGGTCATCTAGGCATCCTGTCCCACAATGGCACTGTTACTGCTGCATCAGCCAGACAGTCACCCATAGTCATGTTCTTTCTTAGTATGTCCCTGAACTTTCAGCACAAGCACTCCATCTTTGCTGCCAGATTAAAGACCCCCCATTCCGTGTCCTGAAATTATCAGTCCACCAAAGCGGCAGTCAATTTGAGATGCGAATAAAACGTGAAGGCCTAACAGTGGAATCAAGGTCAATTTCCCTTTTCTTTTTATCAGTCCATTTACAATGACATCTAATTTAAACTTCTGCGCTTCTTTTAAATGACCACAATTCTCCAAAGTATACAGTGTTCTTCCAAGTATTCTATTGACACCTGCTTTTTTTTCCTTTCCTCTGATTTTCCTCTGCTGCACTGTTTAATAGATAGAGAGTATAGGGATCTGGCAAGATGGCCAAATAAGAACAACTCCAATCTGCAGCTCCCAGTGAGATCAATGCAGAAGGCAGGTGATTTCTGCATTTCCAACTGAGGTACCCGGTTCATCTCATTGGGACTGGTTAGACAGTGGGCACAGCCCACGGAGGGTAAGCAGAAGCAGGGTGGAGTGTCGCCTCACCCAGGCAGCACAAGGGGTCAGGAAACTACCTCCCCTAGCCAAGGGAAGCCATGAGGGACTGTGCTATCGGGCCAAGATACCACGCTTTCCCCCCAGATTTTGCAACCTGCAAACCAGGATATTCCCTTTGGTGCCTACACCACCAGGGCACTGGGTTTCATGCACAAAACTGGGCGGCCATTTGGGCAGACATCGAGCTAGCTGCAGTAGTTATTTTTTGTACCCCAGTGGTGCCTGGAACACCAGCAAGACAGAACCATTTACTCCCTTGAAAGGGGCTGAAGCCAGGGAGCCAAGTGGTCTTGCTCAGTGGGCCCCACCACCATGGAGCCCAGCAAACTAAGAACCAATAGCTTAACATTCCCACTGCCAGCACAGCATTCTGAAGTCAACCAGGGAAGCTAGAGCCTGGTGGAGGGAGGGGTGTCTGCCATCAATGAGGCTTGCGTAGGTGATTTTCCTTCACAGTGTAAACAAAGCCACTGGGAAGTTCGGACTGGGAGGAACCCACCACAGCACAGCAAAGCTACTATAGCCAGACTACCTCTCTAGATTCCTCCTCTCTTGGCAAGGCATCTCTGAGAGAAAGGCAGCAGCCCCAGTCAGAAGGTCATAAATAAAACTCCCATCTCCCAGGGACAGAGCACTGGGGGAAGGGGTGGTTGTGGGCGCAGCTTCAGCAGAATTAAACATTCCTGCTTGCCAGCTCTGAAGAGAGCGGAGGATCTCCCAGCACAGCGCTCGAGCTTTGCTAAGGGACAGACTGCCTCCTCAAGTGGGTCCCTGACCCCCATGCCTCCTGACTGGGAGACACGTCCCAGCATGGGTCAACAGGCAGCTCATACAGGAGAGCTCTGACTGGCATCTGGCAGGTGCCCCTCTGGGATGAAGCTTCCAGAGGAAGGAGAAGGCAGCAATCTTTACTGTTCTGCAGCCTCCGCTGGTGATACCCAGGCAAACAGGGTTTGGAGTAGACCTCTAGCAAACTCCAGCAGACCTGCAAAAGAGGGGCCTGACTGTTAGAAGAAAAACTAACAAACAGAAAGCAATGACATCAACATCATCAAAAAGGACACCCACACAAAAACCCCATGTGAAGGACATCAGCATCAAAGATCAAAGGTAGATAAATCCATGAAGATCAAAGGTAGATAAATCCATGAATGTCATCAGCATCAAAGATCAAAGGTAGATAAATCCACGAAGATGAGGTAAAGCCAGTGCAAAAATGCTGAAAATTCCCAAAACCAGAATGCCTCTTCTCCTCTAAAGCATCACAACTCCTCACCAGCAAGGGAACAAAACAGGATGGAGAATGAGTTTGACAAATTGACAGAAGTAGGTTTCAGAAGGTGGGTAATAACAAACTCCTCTGAACTAAAGGAGCGTGTTCTTTTTATCATTATTATTATACTTTAAATTCTAGGGTACATGTGCACAACATGCAGGTTTGTTACATATGTATACATGTGCCATGTTGGTGTGCTGCACCCATTAACTCATCATTTACATTAGGTATATCTCCTAATGCTATCCCTCCCCCCTCCCCCCACCTCATGACAGGCCCTGGTGTGTGGTGTTCCCCACCTTGTGTCCAAGTGTTCTCATTGTTCAATTCCCACCTATGAGTGAGAACATGCAGTGTTTGGTTTTCTGTCCTTGCGATAGTTTGCTCAGAATGATGGTTTCCAACTTCATCCATGTCCCTACAAAGGACATGAACTCATCCATTTTTATGGCTGCATAGTATTTCATGGTGTATATGTGCCACATTTTCTTAATCCAGTCTATCATTGATGGACATTTGGGTTGCTTCCAAGTCTTTGCTATTGTGAATAGCACCACAATAAACATACGTGTCCATGTGTCTTTATAACAGCATAATTTATAATCCTTTGGGTATATACCCAGTAATGGGATGACTGGGTCAAATGGCATTTCTAGTTCTAGATCCTTGAGGAATCGCCACACTGTCTTCCACAATGGTTGAACTAGTTTACAGTCTCAACAACAGTGTAGAAGTGTTGCTTTTTCTCCATATCCTCTTCAGTACCTGATGTTTCCTGACTGTTTTATGATTGCCATTCTAACTGGTGTGAGATGGTATCTCATTGTGGTTTTGATTTGCATTTCTCTGATGGTCAGTGATGATGACCATTTTTTCATGTGTCTGTTGGCTGCATAAATGTCTTCTTTTGAGAAGTGTCTGTTCATATCCTTTGCCCACTTTTTGATGGGGTTGTTTGATTTTTTCTTGTAAATTTGTTTAAGTTCTTTGTAGATTCTGGATATTAGCCCTTTGTCAGATAGGTGGATTGCAAAAACTTTCTCCCATTTTGTAGGTTGCCTGTTCACTCTGATGTTAGTTTCTTTTGCTTTGCAGAAGCTCTTTAGTTTAATTAGATCCCATTTCTCAATTTTGGCTTTTGTTGCCATTGCTTTTGGTGTTTTAGACATGAAGTCCTTACCCATGCCTCTGTCCTGAATGGTATTGCCTGGGTTTTCTTCTAGGGTTTTTATGGTTTCATGTCTGACATTTAAGTCTTTAATCCATCTTGAATTAATTTTTGTATAAGGTGTAAGGAAGGGATCGAGTTCCAGTTTTCTACATATGGCTAGCCAGTTTTCCAGCACTATTTATTAAATAGGGAATCCTTTCCCATTTCTTGTTTTTGTCAGGTTTGTCATAGATCAGATGGTTGTAGATGTGTGGTATTATTTCTGAGGCCTCTCTTCTGTTCCGTTGGTCTGTATGTCTGTTTTGGTACCAGTACCATGCTGTTTTGGTTACTGTAGCCTTGTAGGATAGTTTGAAGTCAGGTAGCGTGATGCCTCCAGCTTTGTTCTTTTTGCTTAGGATTGTCTTGGCAATGCAGGCTCTTTTTTGGTTCCATATGAACTTTAAAATATTTTTTTCCAATTCTGTGAAGAATGTCATTGGTAGCTTGATGGGGATGGCATTGAATCTATAAATTATCTTGGGTAGTATGGCCATTTTCACGATATTGATTCTTCTATCCATGAGCATGGAATGTTCTCCCATTTGTTTGTGTCCTCTTTAATTTTGCTGAGCAGTCGTTTGTAGTTCTCCTTGAAGAGGTCCTTCACATTCCTTGTAAGTTGGATTCCTAGGTATTTTATTCTCTTTGAAACAATTGTGAATGGGAGTTCACTCATAATTTGGCTCTCTGTTTGTCTTTTATTGGTGTATACGAAGGCTTGTGATTTTTGCACATTGATTTTGTATCCTGAGACTTTGCTGAAGTTGCTTATCAGCCTAAGGAGATTTGGGGCTGAGATGATGGGGTTTTCTAAATATACAGTCATGTCATCTGCAAACAGGGATGATTTGACTTCCGCTTTTCCCAATTGAATACCCTTTATTTCCTTCTCCTGCCTGATTGCCCTGGCCAGAACTTCCAACATTATGTTGAATAGGAGTGGTGAGAGAGGGCATCCCTGTCTTGTGCCAGTTTTCAAAGGGAATGCTTCCAATTTTTGCCTATTCAGTATGATATTGGCTGTGGGTTTGTTATAAACAGCTCTTATTATTTTGAGATACGTCCCATCAATACCTAGTTTTTGAGAGTTTTTAGCATGAAGGGTTGTTGAATTTTGTCAAAGGCCTTTTCTGCATCTATCGAGATAATTGTGTGGTTTTTGTCTTTGGTTCTCTTTATGTAATGGATTACATTTATTGATTTGCATATGTTGAACCAGACTTGCATCCCAGGGATGAAGCCCACTTGATCATGGTGGATAAGCTTTTTCATATGCTGCTGGATTCAGTTTGCCAGTATTTTATTGAGGATTTTCACATCGATGTTCATCAGGGATATTGGTCTGAAATTTTCTTTTTTTGTTGTATCTTTGTCAGGCTTTGGTATCAGGATGATGTTGGCCTCATAAAATGAGTTAGGGAGGATTCCCTCTTTTTCTATTTATTGGAATAGTTTCAGAAGAAATGGTACCAGCTCCTCTTTGTACCTCTGATAGAATTCAGCTGTGAATCCATCTGGTCCTGGACTGTTTTTGATTGGTAGCCTCTTAATTATTGCCTCAATTTCACAGCCTGTTATTGGTCTATTCAGGGATTCAACTTCTTCCTAGTTTAGTCTTGGGAGGGTGTATGTGTCCAGGAATTTATCCATTTCTTCTAGACTTTCTAGTTTATTTGTGTAGAGGTGTTTATAGTATTCTCTGATGGTAGTTTGTATTTCTGTGGGATCAGTGGTGATATCCCCTTTATCATTTTTTAATGCATCTATTTGATTCTTCTCTCTTTTCTTCTTTATTAATCTTGCTAGCTGTCTATCAATTTTGTTGATCTTTTCAAAAAACCAGCTCCTGGATTCATTGATTTTTTGAAGGGTTTTTTGTGTCTCTCTCTCCTTCAGTTCTGCTCTGATCTTAGTTATTTCTTGCCTTCTGCTAGCTTTTGAATGTGTTTGCTCTTGCTTCTCTAATTCTTTTAATTGTGATGTTAGGGTGTCAATTTTAGATCTTTCCTGCTTTCTCTTGTTGACACAGTTTCTTCCTAGCATCGATGGTCTTTACATTTTGGTGTGGATGCCCTTTCTGTTTGTTAGTTTTCCTTCTAACAGTCAGGACCCTTAGCTGCAGGTCTGTTGGAGTTTGCTGGAGGTCCACTCCAGACCCTGTTTGCCTGGGTATCACCAGCAGAGGCTGTAGAACCACAAATATTGCAGAATGGCAAATGTTGCTGCCTTGTCATTCTCTGCAAGCTTTATCTCTGAGGGGCACCCAGCCATACGAGGTGTTAGTTGGCCCCTACTGGGAGATGCCTCCCAGTTAGGCTACTCAGGGGTCAGGGACCCACTTGAGGAGGCAGTCTGTCCATTCTCAGATCTCAAACTCTGTCCTGGGAGAACCACTACTCTCTTCAAAGCTGTCTGACGGGGACGTTTAAGTCTGCAGAAGTTTCTGTTGCCTTTTGTTCAGCTATGCCCTGCCACCAGAGGTGGAGTCTACAGAGGCAGACAGGCCTCCTTGAGCTGTGGTGGGCTCCACCCAGTTTGAGCTTCCTGGCCGCTTTGTTCACCTACTCAAGCCTCAGCAATGGTGGGCGACCTTCCCCCAGCCTTGCTGCTGCCTTGCAGTTCGATCTCAGACTGCTGTGCTAGCAGTGAGCAAGGCTCTGTGGGTGTGGGACCCTCTAAACCAGGTGCAGGATATAATCTCCTGGTGTGCTGTTTGCTAAGACCATTGGAAAAGCATAGTATTAGGGTGGGAGTGACCCGATTTTCCAGGTGCTATCTGTCACAGCTTCCCTTGGCTAGGAAAGGGAATTCCCCGACTCCTTGCACTTCCCAGGTGAGGCAATGCCTTGCCCTGCTTCGGCTCACAGTCTGTGGGCTGCACCCACTGTCCTGCACCCACTGTCTGACAAGCCCCAGCGAGATGAACCCAGTACCTCAGTTGGAAATGCAGAAATCACCCGTCTTCTGCATCATTCACACTGGGAATTGTAGACTGGAGCTATTCTTATTCAGCCATCTTGGAACCACACTAAAGGAGCATGTTCTAACCCAAAGCAAGGAAGCTAAGAACCTTGATAAAAGGTTAGAGAAACTGCTAACTAGAATAACCAATAACATAAATGACCCCGGCAGGCACTGAAAAACACAACATGAGAATTTTGTGAAGCATACACAAGTATCAAGAGCCGAATGGATCAAGCAGAAGGAAGGATATCAGAGATTGAAGATCAACTTAATGAAATAAAGCATGAAAACAAGATTAGAGAAAAAAGAATGAAAAGGAATGAACAAAGCCTCTAAGAAATATGGGACTATATGAAAAGACCAAAACTACGATTGACTGGTGTACTTGAAAGTGATGGGGAGAATGGAACCAAGTTGGAATGCACACTTCGGTTTATTATCCAGGAGAACTTCCCCAACCTAGCAAGACAGGCCAGCATTCAAATTTAGGAAATACAGAAAACACCACTAAGATGCTCCTCGAGAAGAGCAACCCCAAGACATATAATCATCAGATTCACCAAGGTTGAAATGAAGGAAAAAATGTTAAGGGCAGCCAGAGAGAAAGGTCAGGTTACCCACAAAGGGAAGCCCATCAGACTAACAGCAGATCTCTCAGCAGAAACTCTACAAGCCAGAAGAGAGTGGGGGCCAATATTCAACATTCTTAAAGAAAAGAATTTTCAACCCAGAATTTCGTGTCTAGTCAAACTAGGCTTCATAAGTGAAGGAGAAGTAAAATCCTTTACAAACAAGCAAATGCTGAGGGATTTTGTCACCACAAGGCTTGCCTTACAAGAACTCCTGAAGGAAGCACTAAAAATGGAAAGAAAAAACCAGCACCTGCCACTGCAAAAAGGTACCAAAATATAAAGAACAATGACACTATGAAGAAACTGCATCAACTAATGCGCAAAATAACCAACTAGCATCATGATAACAGGATAAAATTCACACATGACAATATGAACCTTAAATGTAAATAGGCTAAATGTCCCAATTAAAAGACACAGAATGGCAAATTGGATAAAGATTCAAGACCCATTGGGGTGCTGTATTCAGGAGATCCATCTTATGTGCAAAGACACATATAGGCTCAAAATAAAGGTGTGGAGGGATATATACCAAGCAAATGGAAAGCACACACACACACACACAAAAGATGGGGGGCGTGGAGGTGCAATCCTAGTCCCTCATAAAAGAGACTTTAAACCAACAAAGATAAAAACAACAACAACAACAAAGAAGGGCATTACATAATAGTAAAGGGATCAATGCAACAAGAAGACCTAACTATCCTAAATATATACGTACCCAATACAAGAGTGCCCAGATTCATAAGGCAGGTTCTTAGAGGCCTACAAAGAGATTTAGACTCCCACGGAATAATAGTGGGAGATGTTAACACCCCACTGTCAATATTAGCAAGATCAACAAGACAGAAAATTAATAAGGATATTCAAGACTTGAACTCAGCTCTGGACCAACTGGACCTAATAGACATCTACAGAACTCTCCACTCTTAACAGAATATACATTCTTCTCAGTACCACATAGCACTTATTCTAAAACTGACCACATAATTGGAACCAAAACACTCCTCAGCAAATGCAAAAGAACTGAAATCATAACAAACAGTCTCTCAGACCACACTGCAATCAAATTAGAACTCAGGATTAAGAAACTCACTCAAAACCGCACAACTACGTGGAAACTGAACAACCTGCTCCTGAATGACTACTGGGTAAATAACAAAATCAAGACAGAAATAGATAAGTTTTTAGAAACCAATAAGAACAAAGACACAGCATACTAGACACTCTGGGACACAGTTAAAGCAGTGTTTGGAGGGAAATTTATAACACCAAATGCCCACATGAGAAAGCTGGAAAGATATAAAGTCAGCACCCTAATATCACAATTAAAAGAACTAGAGAAGCAAAAGTAAACAAATTCGAAAGCTGGCAGAAGACAAGAAATAACTAAGATCAGAACAGAACTGAAGGATATAGAGACATGAAATGCCCTTCAAAAAATAAATAAACCCAGGTACTTGTTTTTTGAAAAGATTAACAAAATAGATAGACTTCTAGCCAGACAAATGAAGAAAAGAGATAAGAATCAAATAGACACAATAAAAAAATGATAACGGGGATATCACCACTGATCCCACAGGAATACAAACTACCATCAGAGAATACTCTAAACACCTCTGTGCAAATAAACTAGAAAATCTAGAAGAAATGGATAAATTCCTGGACACATACACCCTCCCAAGACTAAACCAGGAAAAATTCCGATTCCTGAATAAGCCAATAACAAGTTCTGAATGTGAGGCAGTAATTAATAGCCTACTAACCAAAAAAATCCCAGGACCTGACAGATTGACAGTCAAATTCTACTGGAGGTACAAAGAGGAGCTGGTACCATTCCTTTTGAAACTATTTCAAACAACAGAAAAAGAGGGGCTTCTCCGTAACTAGTTTTCTGAGGCCAGCATCATCCTGATATGAAAACCTGGCAGAGATACAACAATAAAAAAGAAAATTTCAGGCCAAAATCCCTGATGAACATCAATGCGAAAATCATCGATAAAATACTGGCAAACTGAATCCAGCAGCACATCCAAAAGCTTATGCACCATGATCAAGTTGGCTTCATCCCTGGGATGCAAGGGTGGTTCATCATACACAAATCAATAAATGTAATTCATCGCATAGACAGAACCAATGACAAGAAACACATGATTATCTCAATAGATACAAAAAAGGCCTTTGATAAAATTCAACATCCCTTCATGTTAAAAACACTTAATAAACTAGGTATTGATGGAACACATCTCAAAATAATAGGAGAAATTTATGACAAACCCACAGCCAATATCATACTGAACGGAAAGAAGCTGGAAGTATTCCCTTTGAAAACTGGCAAAAGATGAGGATGCCTTCTCTTACCACTCACATTCAACAGAGTATTGGAAGTTCTGGCTAGGGCAAGCAGGCAAGAGAAAGGAATAAAGGGCATTCAAATTGGAAGAGAGGAAGTCAAATTCTCTCTGTTTGTAGACGACATAATTGTATATTTAGAAAACCCCATCATCTCAGTCCAAAAACTCCTTAAGCTGATAAGCAACTTCAGCAAAGTGTCAGGATACAAAATCAATGTGCAAAATTATGAGCATTTCTACACATTAATAATAGGCAAGCAGAGAGCCAAATCATGAGTGAACTCCCATTCACAATTGCTATAAAGAGAATAAAATATCTAAGAATACAACTTACAAGGAATGTGAAGGACCTGTTCAAGGAGAACTACAAACCACTGCTTAAAGAAATGAGAGGGCACAAACAAATGGAAAAACATTCTATGCCCATGGATAGAAAGAATCAATATCGTGAAAATGGTGATACTACCCAAAGTAATTTATAGATTCAATGCTATTCCCATCAGGCTACCATTGACTTTCTTCAAAGAATTATAAAAAACTACTTTAAATTTTATATGGAACCAACAAAGAACCCATATAGCAAAGACAATCCTAAGCAAAAAGAACAAAGCTGGGGGCATCACACTATCTGACTTCAAACTATACTGCAAGGCTACAGTAACCAAAACAGCATGCTACTGGTACCAAAAGAGGTATATAGACCAGTGGAACACAACAGAGGCCTCAGAAATAACAGCATACGTCTACATCCATCTGATCTTTGACAAACCTGACAAAAACAAGCAGTGGGGAAAGGATTCCCTATTTAATAAATGGTGTTGGGAAAACAGGTCAATCATATACAGAAAACTGAAACTGGACACCTTCCTTATACCTCATACAAAAATTAACTCAAGATGGATTAAAGACTTAAATGTAAGACCTAAAACAATAAAAACCCTAGAAGAAAACCTAGGCAGTACTAATCAGGACATAGGCATGGGCAAAGATTTCATGACTACAACACCAAAAGCAACTGTGACAAAAGCCAAAATTGACAAATAGGATCTAATTAAACTAAAGAGCTTCTGCACAGCAAAAGAAACTAGCATCAGAGTGAACAGGCAACCTATAGAATGGAATAAAATTTTTGCAGTCTATCCATCTGACAAAAAGCTAATATCCAGAATCTACAAGAAACTTAAAAAAATTTACAAGAAAAAATAAATGACCTCACCAAACAGTGGGCAAAGGAGATGAACAGACACTTCTCAAAAAAAGATATTTATGTGGCCAATAAACATAAGAAAAAATATGCTGATCATTGCTGGTCATTAGAGAAATGCAAATCAAAATCACAATGCAACACCATCTCATTCCAGCTAGAATGGTGATCGTTAAAAAGTCAGGAAACAGCAGATGCTGGAGAGGATGTGGAGAAATAGGAACTCTTTTACACTGTTGGTGGGACTGTAAACTAGTTCAACCATTGTGGAAGACAGTGTGGCGATTCCTCAAGGATCTAGAACAAGAAATACCATTTGATGCAGCAAGCCCATTACTGGGTATATACCCAAAGGATTATAAATCATTCTACTATAAAGACCCATGCATATGTATGTTTACTGCGGCACTATTTACAACAGCAAAGACTTGGAACCAACCCAAATGCCCATCAATGATAGCTTGGATAAAGAAAATGTGGCACATATATACCGTGGAATACTATGCAGCCATAAAAAAGAATGAGTTCATGTACTTTGCAGGGACATGGATGAAACTGAAAACCATCATTCTCAGCAAACTAACACAGAAACAGAAAACCAAGCACAGCATGTTCTCACTTATAAGTGGGAGTTGAACAAGAACAACTCCCGGGGAGTTGTTGATGGACCCGGGGAGGGGAACATCACACATCAGGGCCTATTGGGGGATGGGGGCAAGGGGAGGGATAGCATTAGGAGAAATACCTAATGTAGATGACAGGTTGATGGGCGCAGCAAACCACGATGGCACGTGTATACATACCTGTGTAACAAACCTGCACATTCTGCACATATATTCCATAACTTCAAGTATAATAAAAAATTAAAATAACATAAAAAATAGATAGAGAGTATTATTTTTGTTGGGGAATATTTTATAAGTGTTGCTCTTCTGTCCAGAGTGCAACGTTCCATTGTTATCTCCTAGCGATATAAAGGATGTGAAAAAAATTATAATCCACTGGCTGTTTCAGTCATTATTGATCTGCTCTTTTAAGATCTTTTGTTCTGAGAGGAATCAAAGGAGCTGCTTTGAATCAGACACTTTATGAAAAACAATTTTTTAAGTGACTGCTGATTTGAAAGTTTGATGTTCACTTTCCTGAATTCTGTGTTCTGAATCGCAGTCATGTGAAAGCAGAGCTGTACAATGGTAGTTTATTTTTCCTGTACAAATATGTGGGTGGTATACGTCCTATACATATATTTGGGTTAAACAAATAGGCCTTAAAAGTCACTACCAGAGCAACTCCTTGTGGGACTGCTTTCTCTTTTGGTGTTTTCCATGCGAATGTTTCCTTGACCCAACTCTTGGCTCTGTGGGTTAATCTGGGCAAAAGTGGATCTGCACTGTGGCATGGGTTCATACAGGAAAGTATCCAGTTGAGGAATGATAGAAGACTTTTCAGGTCTGTTGGCTTAGGTAGTGACCCATTCTGCTGCGTTCCATCCTAACTCACTGTTTTCCTCCTCTGACTGCTATAATTCTCCAGATGTGCTGATGTATTTGATCCAGCTTTGCCTTCGTGGATTAATTTATTTAATAAATATTTATGGGACTTTCTATGACATTGGGCATGGTTCTAGGTTCTTGGGAATGTAGCAGGGAGCAAGACTGTCTAAGGTCTCTATGCAGGTACAGATAAACAATAAAACAGACAACAGGTAAGTTAGTTGTAGGTTGTGGTAACAGCCAGGAGGGGAGAAACAGTGTGATGTGATGAGTGAAGCAGAGCCTATTCGGGAGAGGATGGACAGGGACGTCTCACTTCATCAGGGCCGTGACAGTTCAGCTGAGAGCTACATGTCAACAGAGAGCCAACCATGAGAAGATGAGGAACACCATTTTATGTAAAGGGAATAATAAATGTGAAGATCCAAAAGCAAGAAAGATTTGCTTGTTTATGGAATAGAAGGAAGGCCAATCTGGCTGAGGCATCATGAGTAAAAGGGAGAGTGATGAGGACACGAGTTGGAAGGATGAGCAGATCATGCAGTGTCCGGGAGAGCTGGAGATCAGTTTAGAGTCTATAGTAAATGGAATGGGAAGCCCCAGAAAGGTTTTATATAGGTGGGACATAGGATTTGAATTTACTTAAAAACATCTCTCCGAGAGATGTTTACTTAAAAACATCTCTCTGTATGGAGAACAGAGTGTGGCAAGTAGCAAAAGATCATGGGGAATCCAGTGCTAACATTATTCATTCAGACATTCTTTTTTTCCTCTAACCATTTTTTCTTCTTTATTGTTTTCTTATTTTCTGACAGGGTCTTTCTCTGTCACCCAGAGTACTGGAGTGCAGTGGCGTGATCCTCAACTTCCTAGGCCAAGTGATTCTACTACCTCAGCCTTGGGAGTGGCTGGGACCACAGGTGCACACCGCCAAGCCCTGACTGTCTTTTAACACATTTTTAATTTTGTAAAGATGGAGTCTCCCCTATGTTGCCCAGGGTGATCTTGAAATCCTAGGGTCAAGTGATCCTTCTGCCTTGGCCTCCCAGAATTCTGGGATTATAGACAAGAGCCTTAGTGCCCAGCTATCTCTAACTTTGCTGTTAATGCTTGTTCCCCTGTCTCCCTGTCACAATCTCAAGTGCCACGCAGATTGCAGTTTTCTGCTGCCAGACTGTGTTGTCAAGGTCACCTCTACTAACCCAAAGCACATTCCAATGGATTTCAATTTCCATCTGCTCCCCTGAGATCCAGGCCACAGTTCTCAGTGCTCTCTATACCCAGCTGGTGCCCTGCCTCATTCCGGAGCTGGGAGTGCTCAGCTTTGGAAGTCAATGAGGTGGGCAGCAAGTTGTTCCATAGCCCATGTTTCCCTCTGTTTAAGAAGTTTGAAAAAGGTATCATTGTACATGCTGCGTTCAAGCTGGCATTCCCATACATCTATTTGAAGAACGTTCAACACAAGTAAAAGGATTGACAGAGTTCAGTTCCTGGAGACCAGGGATTCATTGAAAGTAGTTCCATGCATTCTTTTTATTCACTGAAGACAGTCCACTGAGATGCCTTTCTGGACCTACTATAGCTGAAGTAGGGAGTGGTTCTGCCTGGGTGTTCTGATACCATCTGTGAATGGCTGGCCTTCCCCAGGAACCAAGGCTATGTCTCAGTAGGAGCAGAGCTCCTGGGAAGTTCACCCCTCAGCTGAGTGGGCAAGTGCCGGGCATAGTGCTCAGTGCTAGGGAGACAGGCATGAGAGAGATAGAGATGCTTACACATTTCAACACCATTTAAGGGTGAAGGTGAAGGCTGATTTTGTTCCCTGCCTGCCCAACCTGCTTGTGGTGAATTATTTTGCCAACTGTAAGTATGACTTTAGGAATTTGGGGCTGGGGGCTGCAGGGGGTGGGAGGTGGACAGGGGAAATGTCTTCATATCAAGGTTTCACATGTTATGCTAGGGCAAGATGGTACATTCAGCCAAAGCTCAGGCTGTGCTGGCTGGTGCTTTCATTCATTCCTTTGCCAGCTACCTTGCAGAGCCACCCAGGTGGAGAAAAGGGACCCAAAAGGGCCCTTTTCCAAAATTCCACTACCCTCCTTTCCTTCCACTGCTATTTTGCATTAACATATAGACGGTGTGCATACATTTCCAGAGCTGGACAGATGCTGGCTCTTGCATTTTGTGCAGCACTGGGGAAGGATGGGTGTTCCATTTTCCATGTTACCCTACTGCCTGGGGCCACTCCCCCCGATGCTGGTGCTGATTATCTGACTCTTGACATGTTAATGGTGGTGGAAACCTGTTCTTCTGGACCAGAATGTGTGTACCTTTTCCTTTCAGAATGAGTACTGAAACTATCTTTTTGTAGTAATCAAATTCAACTGATTAATATTCTGTAAATTTCGTGTGTGAGAAAGAAGCCATCTTGAAGTTGGATATGATCTCATCATGACTGTGATACACCTAGGTCCAGAGGGAGACAATTTTCCTCGCCCCACACTCTGGACCCACAGCAACTTCCTCACCCACTTCAGTTCAGCTCTGTCACTGATGCCTTGACAGTGGTTTTGTTTTTGTTTTTGTTTTTGTTTTTGACTGTTGCTCCTTTGGTTGGTTAATGACTGTGTCATCATCGAAGTCCCCAAGCTTGTCTTGACTGGTCTCCTCTCCTCAGGGAAATTGAGAAGAATGAGAGAGTCAATGATTTAAGGGGATTTGGAGGGAAGGAAAGAGGCTAAGGAGATGAAAGAATAAAGGAGGAAAGGATGTGATCTCAAGACAGAAGGAGAAAGAAGAGAGAGGCAGTTAAATCTGGGGATGTGGGACAGTAGACCTCTATTCTTGGGCTGAATAGAAAGCACATTTTGGGGGAATTTTTAAATTGTTCCCTTTACTTGCCCAGGAACACATGGTGTGGCTTCACTGTGTGATTTGAAAGGGTGAAATGCAGGGTTATGTATGATCAGAATGACTAACACACATATAGCCAGGTGTGTTCTAGAGACCTTCAAGGAAATCGGCACTGAAGGTGGAGGCTGGAGGCATTTTTGCTTCACTCACCCCTGCTCAGGGCCTTTTGGTAAGACATTCAAACCCTTCCAGATGCTCCCCAGGGATTCTCCTGGGTTCCAGAGAGTCCCCTGCATGGGATTGGGCAAGAAGGAGGTAACCCAAGGGAGATGGGTCTCTTCCAAGTATCGGTACCCCATGCTCCAGTGCTCTGCTGTACCACCGACAAGACCAGTTCAGGCTGCATGATTCCGTGGAAAGATAACTGCTTTCAAGGCCAACTCCCTGGTAGCAGACATAGCCGCTAATCAGTTAGTGTGACTGTGAACAAGTATCCTCAGTGGTAAAATGGGATTAGTCACCCCCACCAGATAGGTTTCTGATGAGTATTAAATGAGATAATATATGTCATATGTAGGTCATGTTGTACATGCCTGAAAGTTAGTAGAGCTTATTCAGTCTTCATCCGCGCTTTCTGGCCCTCCTACTACTCTGCCCTCTCCCCAGCCCAGGTTTTATCCTACTCTCCTAAATTGGAGATGGCAACACCTGAAAAAGAAGGAGAAAGGAGGAAAGTATGTATTAACATAACTCACACCTCCCTCCATGTTAAACATTCAGACATTTATTGATCTTTTTATCAAACTATGTGAAGAAATGGAAGATTAAAAAGAAAGGAAATCATTTCTCATTTAAGAGGGGAAATGGAGCTATGGTAGTCAAAAGAGACAGTCAAGTTAAAAGAGATCCCAAATTGTTCAGAATCAGCTACTGAGATTTGGTAACAGCAAATCACATGGTCTTTCCTCTGGTATATGATTAAGACAGAAATCTTCCTGTTGGGCGAGTGACTCAGCAGGTTTTGATGACATGAGGAAGACAATAAGTTGGCCATTGGGTGAAAGGGAGGAGGCAGGACCTGGGCTTGTGCCCTTGTCACCTTCTGTATGAAGCCAGGAGGGTGGGGCTTGATGACATCTCCTAACAACATCCACATGCACATCTCTGTCATCCTTAAATCACTGAGTCTTGGACTTCAGGGTCTCCTTGTGCCGGTCCACAAGGGAACCAACCCACTCCACGGTTTTCTGCTTGGCTTCCTCCCAGCTGTAGAGTGGCTTATACGCCAGATCTCGCTGAGCCTTCTTGTAAGAGAAGGTGAACACGCTATTTGACAATGTCACCCTGTGGCGGTTAAAGGGTGGTCGATAGGTGTAAATTGGCCTGAGAAGGAAGCTCACTATTTCCAGCAGGAAACCAATCCAGTAAATCAGGGCTAAAGGAAGGCTCCATCTGGAATCAAGGCGGAGGCCGAACTCTTTGCTCAGGGTGTAATTAAGGTTATCATAGCTTTGGTGAGGTGTGTCATCTGAGATGTAGTAGAACTGTCCTCGGACACTTGGGGCCTTCTTGGGGTCCTGCAGGGCCCTCAAGGCCAGAATGTGGGCCCAGGCCACGTTGCCAACATAGACTGGGTTAACAGTGGAGAACTTGCCAATACTTGACAGGATCCCATTGTTGTTCAGGGCTTCATTTATACCAGCAGAAAGGAATTGGCTTCCTTCCCCATAGATATACGTGGGTCTTAAGGCACAAGTGTACAAGGTGCCACCGTCTTTCAGAGTCCACCCATCAGCTGCCAGCACAGCCTTCTCAGCAAGCTTTTTGCTGTATGGGTATGGAGCAGACCATGTGTTTTCCAGAGGCTCCTCTTCGTGGCCGTTCTGGATGATTTCCTTGTACGAGTTGGGTCCGGCTACCTCTATGCTACTGGTGTAGATGAAGACTGGCACACTAGCTTGGACACAGGCCTCTAACAGGAGCTGGGTACCTGCCCACGAAGAGCATACTGTCAGTGTCAGTATATATCCCTAAGAGGGTCCAACCACAAGCACAGATCCATGTGCCCCACTCCCCACTGCCAAATATAATGGTTGTAACAGACTGAGGGCGCATTCTTCTGTGTCTCTGACTGAGATCGGGTCATACTACAGCCATAGGAAAAACATCGAAATGAAGAGGAACTGACATGTGGGTTCTGGAGGTAAGAATTTCTAGACTTTTGGGTTTCATGGACGTGTGTGTGTGTACTTTAACTTTGCAAAGGGACCTAGGGTTATCACTTTTTATTTTGCCAAGTAAAGGTATTGAAAAATTATAATTTGTAATCAGTAGCATTGAAGTCAGATCATTTGAAATCTGAAAAATCGGGAGGCTATACTCTGCGAATATGGACAGTTCCAGTCCTTAGGCAAAAATGGGCAGTTGAAGAATTCACATCACACACACACGTACACCATTGTATATGGGCAATATAAACTCTTCAATATATATGAAATTGCTGGTACTTTTCTCATGTCGCTGGGCTCTAATAAAACTTTGTCACAAGGACCATCCTGGAGTCATTGAGCAAACAGTGGGTTGTGGGGAGCTGCTGGAAACCCACACTCTTTTCCTGATTGTGTGTTCCCTGGGAAAGCTGCTTCCCAATTCTGGCTGTGACTCTGATCACCCAGTTATGTAAAGTGGAGGTGATAAACCTTCCTTTTAAACCCTGCCCTGGTGTTTCCTGTGGAGCCTGGTGGAGGACTGGGGAGAGGAGTGTGCCCTCTGCTGGTAACACCTGCACTGGGAGGAGCTTGCAACCTCTCCTGAGTTGTGTAGAAGCAAAGCTCATGGAGGTATCCATAGTGCCTTCCCTTGAAGAAGGAAGGGATTTCCCAGGCAAAGGATCATTTTTATTTACAAATTTTTGTATTCTTAGCCATTTTAATGTCTCTGTGCAATTTGAGTTTCTGAAGAGACAGCCTCATGTTTTCAAAAATTAATCTTGTGGCAGAGAAAATTTGCAGTTAGTTTACTTTCAAGGGGGAAATGACCAACATTTTGAAGTATTTTCTAAGCCTGGGAGTGGTAATGGTTCTAGCAAACAGATGCCTCTAACACTTCCCCTGTCATTTCATATCCCTTCCTTTTGGGAGCTGTTAAGGGTAGTAATTAAAATAAAAAACTGGTTACTCTTAGCACCCTCCTTGCACAGTAGGGGTACCTAGAGGTATGGGTAAGTAGAAACTGGAAGTTGTTTTTGTCTGTCTTTCTTTCTTTCTTTCTTTCTTTCTTTCTTTCTTTCTTTCTTTCTTTCTTTCTTTCTTTCTTTCTTTCTTTCTCTCTTTCTTTCTGATAGTGCTGGAGACTCAAAAGCAATTGGTTGCTTTGGAAAAAGAGTCAGAGTAGACTGAATATGGAGGGCCAGATTGGAGTTTGAGGTGCTATGGTGCTGAAGAGGCTGGACTCTGGAGATCAGAGGGTGAGACTTTATGAGAAGATTCCTTAAGGAAATGTGTCTGAATTTAAGGTAGTTGGAAAGCCATACTTTGAAAGGAAACCCCAAGCATTTAAGGGATGAGGATTAAATGAGGGTGCACTTTGGGCACCTGGCTGGAAATGGCTCTGGAATAGTGGGCCCTGTGGTGAGCTGAAGAGATTGTATTCTTGATACTGGAAAAATCTTATTGTTAAAAAATTTTGTGGGAAGGCATGTGCCGGATAATTCTGTCCTGACAGACCTCTGAACCAGCTTTGCTAGTTCTCTTGAGAGGACTTCTTTTTTGAAGTGGGCAGGAGGGCTCTGAATGTTCTCATCAGCCTGCACACAAGGTTCAAAATGGTGACTACAGTTGTACCTCCAAGGTCTGATTCTGGCCCAGGAGGCAAGGGGTGGCTGAATATCGAGAGTCTGAAGTCAGAGATTAGTTGACTTTTGATTGGAACCACAGTAGAAAGAGCTTCCACAGCCTTTGGAGTCACATAGGGGTGAGTTTAAAGTCTAGCTCTCCTACCTGCTTACTTGCCTGGGAGACCTTGGACAAGTTACTTGCCATCTCTCAGTCCTAGTTTTATCATCTAAAAAACTAAAGTTAGCAGCCTTAAACTCCCTAGTTGGTAGTGATCAACAAAGGCACTTGGCCCAGAGCACAGCAGGTATTCAGTGGAGGGAACTTCTCTTCCCTTCCTGCCCTTCTTTGTGATCCTTAATTCCCCACCTTGCTTCATCTCCTCCCCAGCCTACCGTACCTTTCACATTGACGTTCATGATGGACTGTCTGTGAGTGACACCAAAGACATCAATGATACAGGCGGTGTGGATGACGACCAAGACGTCCTGGCAGGCTCTCTTCAGGAATGGCTCATCCAGAATGTCTCCTTCCAGCACTGTCAGCTTGGTCTTGTTCTGGAGCTCTGTGTGAACACAGATCAGGTCATTGGAATGATTTCTGTATCTGGCTGAGAAGTTTTCTGATAAAGGTGATGTTACACAGGTGTTCAAGAATAGTTAGAGCAGGGTGTTAAAGTGGAGGGTGTACATTCTTTGGAAGGAACAAGTAAAAAAGGCACAGAAATCAGCATATGTATAAATTTATTCGGAAAGAGCAAACATCTGTTTCTTGCCCATCTCATTTTAGAAAAGTAATCTGAGCAGTGAGCTGTCAGGTATGCCTGGAATATAAGCATTTCTAGAGTCATGGGAAGCTCATCAAATTTTCTAAGGAGAGTAGGGTGATTGTAGAGAGTATGAGGGAAAATTTGAAGTTAATTCTGTAAGTAATGAGAAATCATGTATGGAATCATAATTTTGGGACTCCAGCACCATGTTAAAGAAAACCTCGTATTTATATTTGGAATAAGATAACAAAAAGGCCAAGCCCCATGGCTCATGCGTGTTATCCCAACAGTTTGGGAGGCTGTGATAGATGGATCACTGGAGTGCAGGAGGTTGAGACCAGCCTGGACAACAGGGGGAAACCCCATCTCTATTAAAATACATGAAATAACTGGGCATGGTGGCGTGTGCCTGCAGTCCCAGCTACTCTGCAGGCTGAGGTGGGAAGATAAATGGAGGCTGGGGTCTCTGGCTTCTGGCAGTGAGCCGCGATCACAGCTCTGCACTCTAGCCTGGGTGGTAGAGCAAGACCTTGTCTCAAAAAAAAAAAAAAAGAAAAAGAAAAAAGAAAAAAACCCAAACCAACCAACCAACAAACAAAAACACAAACAAGAAAAAGAAACAGAAGCAGGATTGTGGTGTAGGAAGTTAATCTTGGCTTGAGGATATAAAATGGACTGGTATAGGGCATATGAGAAAGCCAGGTGATCAAGAGATTAATCAGAATGTCTGTGCCAAAGTTTAGGTGAGGACTGGAAGCAGTGGAAGCAGAGGAGGGGAGAGATACACCAGGTTTGAATTTCAGACCTTACCTTGAAGGTCCTGGTACCTATTGGAGCTGGGCTGAGAGGAAAAGGATAATATAAATCACACCTACAGTTTCCTGCTTGGGCAACTGGGAGGAGAGTGGAGCCATTACTCAGGAATTGTGGGTGGGTTTCAATGATGAAATTCTCTGAAAAACTCTTATCAGGTATCATCAAAAGCAGGTAGCCATGCTGAAAATGAGTTAACCACCAATAAACTAACATCGCAGCTGTCTAGCCAGAGGCAGTGGTTACAACATCATTGTCTTCAGGTTCCTCTGAAATCCACAGGAAGTGATGCTGCCAGTAAGGTTATCATCTGGAATTAGCTCCTAAAATGAACACCATTTTACATGGAGCTCAGATAAATACTCTACACTCATTTGTGCTTTATAATCTGTATGCAACTTACAGGAGGTTTATTTCTTTTTACCGCTATCTCATGAGTTAGGTATTCTGAGTCCCACTTTATCAGTGAGGAAACTGAGTCTCAGAGAGGTTAAGGGACAGATCTAAGGTCACGTTTCTATTGAAGGCTTAAACATGCCCACCCTGCCTCCAAGCTTGTACCCTGTACACCAGGTGCAGGACTGGCTGTTTAATACCAACTTTTCTGTTGTTTAATCATTCTTTTCCAAAGAATTAGCCAGTTTAACTGAAATTGGCAACAAAGACCAAAGACCAGTGAGAGTAAAATTCAGAGTGGAAAATTCAAAGCTGGAGAAATTCCTTCCTGGGGTACAAGCAGAACTACTTGCTCTCCTGATGCCTCTGCCGTGTTTTGTCTACTCCCAACCTCTTCCCATTGTCAGGCAACTCCAAGAAGGTCCTGGAGTGGGGGAGTCAGGGAAGAGGCTGCTGGTGGTGATGTGGGTAACAACCTGAGAGTGGGATGTTCTCTGGTTCTATTTCCACCTCTGCCCTTCCTGCTGCCTTCCTCTGCTTCCCCTTTGCTGCCAACTTCAGACAGACTGGCTCAAAGGAGTGTCAAAGTGGAAGAAGTCCAAAGCTGAGAGAAAAGGACTCTTCCCCAGTGAGTTCCCAGGGATCTAGGAAAGGGGGACTTTTTGTGAAGTCCTAGAGGGACTAGGAAAGGGGACTTTGTTGATGAAGTCATGGCTCTCTTCTTCTCCAAGGCACTGTAGACTTGGCAAGTGTCTTATGTAGACTAAATGGAATCACTTAGATGGTTTAAGCTGGGCTAGAGGAAGGCCCAGAGAAGCCGTAAGACAAACTACCACTTAAGAGCACAGATGCTGCACTAGTCTGTCTGAGTTCAAATCCAGATTTGCCATATTCTAACTGTAGGACCTCCGACAAGTTAATTAACCTCTCTGTTTCTATCTCCTCATCTGTAAAAAAGGAGGATAATATCTTCGATCTCATAGGGTTGTTATGAGGAGCAAATGAGTCAGCAAACCTCTGGCCAAGTGCCTGGCACAAAAAGAACACCGAAAGGATTCTCTGCTTTTACCTTCATACAGAATCCTGCCTATCTATTATATGCCCTGCATTTTTGCCCTAGGGGAACAATACCACTAGGCCGAGCACTGCTTTTTTCTGGCTTCAGATGTTAAATTGTAAATATTGCTGAGACACAAGGATTACAAGCATTTAATATTGGTAATGTGTTAATACTTGTTTATCAAAGACACCATTAAAACAGAGGGCGGAAGAAATCAAACATTTCAAGAGGTCAGAGAAGATCAAAAGTAGAGTGCTGGGTGTGGTTCCTGAGTGCTGTCAAGTGGGGGCTTCTCTGTGGGCAGGGCAGGACCCTCTGAGCAGCCAGAGCCCCCATGTAGACACACAGTCCCCCAAATCCCCTGGGTTGTAGAGGAAGACAGGGAATCATTTTGGGACACACCAAGGGGCAAAGGGAGAGACTGAAAATCCACTTTGCTAAGCATCAGTTCTGGGACCAAGTGATAAAGCCTATGGATAAAGCTCTGGTCTGAGCTCTGCTGCACATCAATCAGATGGCCTTAGCAAGTCGCTTTATGGTTCTGGACCTTGATGCGTTCATTGTCCAGTTGGATGTGACCCCTTTTCTACTGCCTCATGGGGCCATTTGTACAAGGAGTTGCCATAGCAAATTCTGCAATCAATTTGTTTTTGATGATGAGCAACAGAGGTAAATTTTTTTTTTAAAGCCATATATGCGAAATCTAAATGAAGCATATCTGGCCTTATACCGCTTTTTACTCTGTCTCTGCTCTGTGCTTTGCACTGTGCACGCACACTCTCTCTCTCTGATGCTCTCTCTCTCACTATATATTTCTCATTATTTCTCTCTTTCTTATTGTCTCTGTCTCTGACTTTCTCTCCCCCTTATTGTTTTCCTCTCTCTCTGTCACACACACACACCCTTATAAACTCATCTTTACCTCCACTTCCTTTTATTTTTCCCTCACTAAAGATACTAAGGAAGCTACAAAACAAAACACAGCCTGGCACGGTCTAGCGAGACAATGACCCACTGCTGAGGTCTCCAGTGTAATGGTGTCATTTGTGAATGTTGTACAGCAATTGCCAAGACAAAAGCTTCAGAACATAAAACAGTTGCAGACAAGAATAAGAACTAGTGTGGGATTTTCTAGATGAGAAGAAAAGAGGCCTGGAGGCTGAGGCGGCTGCCTCTCAAGTTCTGGGTCAGGGCCAGAATCCAGTCTCTGGAAATCCCATCCAGTATCTTTCATACTATGCCATTGTATACTATTTAATATTTATTTTTTGATGACTTTGGATGTGGGATTGGCTTAGATTTGGCTTCAAATTTCAATAACTTGCTAGACAAGGTCCACCTTCCTCCCCATGCATACAGGGTTTAAGATGGAACCACACACCCATGACCCAAGTTTACTTACTGGAAAATTCCTCCCTCAGCTCTGGTCTGAAGGCCTTGTCCAAGACCCTGATCTCCTTCAGCTCCTTCTCCTCCACCAAGAGGCGGACGATCCTCTGACCCAGAAACCCTCCTGCTCCTGTCACAAGGCAGCTCCAGCCCGTCATGGCCAATCCAACGTAGCAGGAATCACTCGCCAGGAAACAGAAGATGCTGGGGAGCAGATCTGATTCTAGGGTGACCCCGGAGAGGGCTAAAAAGAGATGTCAAATGGTTATACACTCACACAGATGCCTTATTTTCCTCTACCCCATTTTTTTTGCAAACATTCTGTGTCCTTACCACTGCCAGGAGTAGCTGAAAGAAAGTGAAAAAGCTCTAACCATTCGATTGTTAAAAGCTGGACAGAAGAGTAGAAGTACTTGTCCCCTCATCCCCTGTGGCAGGGCTGAAGCTTTATGCACTGTGGCTTCTGGCCCAGCTCTTATCCCTTTGATCTCTGGCCACATACTTATTGCTCTCTCCTCCTGCAGGATCCCTTATCTCAGAAAAATAGTGACCTTTGGGTTATATCTCTAATTCTTCCCAGGAACAGGAAGAGAAGTCCCATCCTAATGCTGCAGTGTGGCAGAGAGTCTTAGGCTTAGCCTTCACAGGACACTAGTCAGTTGATACCAGCTGTCTGGGATCCACAATTTGTGAACTTAAACTAGACCAGGAGAAATCTCCAAGTGCAATTTGAATTGTGCCCTTGTTCTGTAAATCCATCTGGAGGGAAATCCATGTTAGCCCATTGCCTTATTTCCTCTCTCAGACTATCATTTAAAATGTTGCTGCTGTCTTGCAAAGTTTAGAAATTTGCAATGGTGACAGCTCCAGTCACTGAGTTTTATGTGAGGTGACTTTCTTTCTTACCCAATATATCCAAAACTTCAATTGTCATTTTCTCCTGGAGAGCTCTGGGTTCCTAGAGGAAGAACATCATTTAAGGGAAGCTATCTAGTGATAACCACTTGATATGGCCTGTACCACAAGAGTGGAGATTTGTGGTTTATGCCCCAATGACTCGTATCATAGATGTTTGAACGTATCCCATATTTTTGGCTGCAAAACCATTCTCAGCAAATCCCTGAACTGAATATGCTGTGAATGCTTCTGAAACCTATGCCCAGAACTGCCCAAATATCACTGCCATAAGCTTCCCAAGACACTTTTCTCTACTTAAAAAAATTTAAATATAATTTACATTCATTAAAATGCCCAGGTCTTAAGTGTTCAGTTCAGTGGACCTTGACAGTTATATATGCCCATGTAAGTAGCACCCCAAAAAAGATATGGACCATTTCCTTCACCCCAGAAAGTTGTTTTCTGCCTGTTCCCTGTTAATTCCCTGCCCTTCCCTCAGTCTACCTCATAGGCAACTACTTTCTGATTTTTATTCCCACAGTTCTCATTTTATTTCATATTTCCCTAATTTTTTCTTCTAAGATCTCTGTGGTTCTGGATATATATTTAAATATAAAATTTTGTTGAAATAAAGTTTTGTGCAGGGAGTACAGAAAAATTGACCGTTGATTTTCTCTATTGTTTATTTTTCTATTTCGTGATTTTCATTATTTTTATTATTGGCTTACATTTATTGTTTTTTTTTTCACTCTTGTTTTTCAGATTCTGTTTTTGTTTGTTTGTTTTGTTTTGTTTGTTTTGTTTTGAGACAGAGTCTTGCTGTGTCACCCAGGCTGAAGTGCAGTGGCACCATCTCAGCTCGCTACAACCTCTGCCTCCTGGGTTCAAGCAATTCTCTTGCCTCAGTCTCCCGAGTAGCTGGGATTACAGGCACCCACCACTGCACCTGGCTAATTTTTGTATTTTCAGTAGAGACGGGGTTTCACCATGTTGACCAGGCTGGTATCAAACTCCCGACCTCATGATCTGCCCGCCTCAGCCTCCCAAAGTGCTGAGATTACAGGCGTGAGCCACCGCACCCAGCCCCGTTTTTCAGGATTCTGATAATAAAAGCATAGAAAATTGTTTTTCTTTACTCCTTTCCTATTTCCCCTATAGGCATTAAAAGTTGTAAATTTCTCTTTAAGCACTATGTTAGCTGTAGCCAACATTTTGATGTATTGGGTTATCATCATTCAGTTAATAATATTTAAAATGTTTTCTTGTGATTTCTTCTCTGACCCAAGTGTTATTCAGAAGCGTGTTGCTTGTTTTCTAAAATTGGGGATTTTCTAGATATCTCATTATTATGGATTTCCAATTAAATACTACTGTGGCCAGAGCATACACTGTGTATGGTTTTGATTCTTGGATATTTACTGAGACTTGTTTTATGGTCCAGCATATGGTCTACATTGGTGAACATGCCGTAAGCACTTGAAAAGAACATTTTCTGCAGTTGTTGAAAGTAATACTCTACAAATGATTTAGTTTGACATCCCACTCTGGGTCTTGCCCTCCTCCCATGTTGTAGACATTCATCTTCTATTTTAGACCTGATGACCAATGCTTCAAAACCACTTGCCTAGGAAAGGTTGGCTTTGTGCTGCAAGATGTAGCAGTTTGTTCTCTGAAGCTATCAGAACTACCTACAGACCCTGGGTCTTGCTGAGACTTGTGGAGCACTATCTAAAATCACCCAGGTGCATCACACACATCTGCCTGCTGTAGCAGATGCTGGGAGTGCACCTTACAGATCCCCCCACCGCCTTCAGGGTAGGGCCGGACATTCCTTCAGCTGTTGAACGTTCTGGAGGCTGGTAGATTTCAGCTCATGTCTCTTGGAGTCTCTGAGTGGAAGCAATAAATATAAGCCCTAAAGAAAGGGAAAAATAAAACAAAGGTCAAGAGTGATTGGGGGCCGGGCGCGGTGGCTCAAGCCTGTAATCCCAGCACTTTGGGAGGCCGAGATGGGCGGATCACGAGGCCAGGAGATCGAGACCATCCTGGCTAACACGGTGAAACCCCGTCTCTACTAAGAAATACAAAAAATAGCCGGGCGTGGTGGCGGGCGCCTGTAGTCCCAGCTACTCGGGAGGCTGAGGCCGGAGAATGGCGTGAACCCGGGAGGCGGAGCTTGTAGTGAGCTGAGATCCGGCCACTGCACTCCAGCCTGGGCTACAGAGCGAGACTCCGTCTCAAAAAAAAAAAAAAAAAGAGTGATTGGGAACCATAATACCAACTTTCTTTTATTTTTAAACAGGTTTATTGAGGTATAATTGACATCACATTTGCTTGTTTTAAGTGGACAGTTCAATTATTTTCAGTAAAATTTTATACTTGTGTGGACCATCACCACAATCCTGTTTTCCAGCATTTCTATCATTCCTAAGAAATCCCTCATGCTTATCAGTCACCATTCCTTACTCTTACTCACAGCTCAAGGCAACCTTTAATTGACTCACTGACTTTACAGATTTGCCTTTTCTGGACACTATATAAATGGAATTATAGAATATGTGATCTTTGCATTTCTATTCTTTCACTTAGCTTAATATACTTTTTTTTTTTTTTTTTGAGGCAGAGTCTCGCTCTGTTGCCCAGGCTGGAGTGCAGTAGTGTGATGTTGGCTTACTTCAGCCTCCACCTCCTAGGTTCAAGTGATTCTCCTGCCTCAGCCTCCAGAGTAACTGGGACTACAGGCACCTGCCACCCTGCCTGGTTAATTTTTGTATTTTTAGTAGAGGTGGGATTTCACCATGTTGGCCAGGCTGGTCTCAAATTCTTGACCCCAAATGATCCACCCACCTCGGCCGCCCAAAGTGCTGGGATTACAGATGTGAGCCACCATACCTGGCCAGCTTAATGTACTCTTGTGGTTCATCTATGTTGTAGCACATATCAATACTTTATTCCTTTTAGGTGCCAAACCCTATTAAATTGTATGTATGGCTCCCATTTGTTTATTCATTCATCAGTTGATCGATATTTGATGTGTTTCCACTTTATGGACTATTATGGATAAAGCTGCTATGAATATTCACATTCATGTGTTGTGTGGACATAGGTTTTTATTTCTTTGGGGTAGACAGCTAGGAGTGAAAGTGCTAGGTCATATGGTAAATGTATCTCTAACATTTTAAGAAACTGGCAATCTGTTTTCCAATGTGGCTGTATGTCCCATCAGTAATGCATGAGTAGTTCAATTTTTCACATCATTGTTTTTCACTTCCTCCAATTGTTATTGTCCTTCTCTTTTATTATGGCATTCTAGTGGGTAAGAAGTGGTGTCACATCGTAGTTTTGATTTGCATTTCCCTGCTGACTGGTGATGCTGACCACCTTTTCATGTGCTTTATTAGCCATTCTTACACCTTTTTGGTTAATTGACTGTTCGAATATTTTGCTGATTTAAAAATTGGGTCATTTATCCTTGTGTTCTTTAATTCTTACACCTTTTTGGTTAATTGACTGTTCAAATATTTTGCTGATTTAAAAATTGGGTCATTTATCCTTGTGTTCTTTAGTTGTAATTGTATTTTATATTCTGGATACAAGTCCTTTGTCGAATAAATGATTTGATATTTTTTCTCATTTTGTGGCTTGTCTTTTCATTTTCTTATTGATGTCTTTTAAAGAGCAAACATTTTTAGTTTTGATCATGTCTCATTTTTTAACTTTTTTGTTTAGCAGAGAAAGTTTTTTTCTTTTTTTCTTAATTTAAGGTCATGAACATGTTAATTTACATTTTTTTCAAAGAAGTGTATGGTTTACCCCTGAAATGTAGGCTTATAACCCATTTTGAGAGAATTTTTACTTATGTGTGAGTTAATGGCCAAAATCATATGACCAATTGATTTTGACAAAAGTAAATTCAATGAGGGAAAAGAATGGTCTTTTAAACGACTGATACTGAGACAACTGAATTGTCCACATTCTCAGAGGATGTCAGCCTGCTACGTCAAGTGATGCCCATCTGAGTCACCGCCTAGTGGCATCAGAGTTCACAATCTCTCAATATGATAATTATGGGTTAAATAATATGCTGTAACTTTCTGCTTCTCCTATTCGACAGACAGCCACATCTCATGCAGCACCAGCTGCATCCCTGAGACACCATGGTGAAGGTGAAGCCTGGAGTGAATAGATATGACCATATTTGGGCTCCTGGTCACAAGGGCTGCTTTGAACTCTGATAAAGTGGATATTGTTGCCATCAATGACCCCTTCCTTGACCTCAACTACATGCCCTGCATGTTCCAGTATAGTACTACCCGCAGCAAATTCCATGGCACTGCCAAGGCTGAGAACGGGAAGCTTGTCATCAATGGAAATTCCATCACCATCTTCTAGGAACTAGATCTCACCAAAATCAAATATGGTAATACTGGCACTGAGTACATCGTGGAGTCCACTGCTGTCTTCACTGCCATGGAGAAGGTTGGGGCTCACTTTCAGGGGTGAGCCACAAGGGCCATCATCTCTGCCCCATCTACTGATGCCCCCATGTTTGTGATGGGTGTGAACCATGAGATGTATGACAACAGCCTCAAGATCATCAGCAATACATTCTGTACCACCAACTGCTTAGCACCCCTGGCCAAGGTCATCCATGACAACTTTGGTGTCATGGGAGTACTCATGACCATAGTCCATGCCATCACTGCCACCTAGAAAACTGTGGATGGCTCGTTCAGGAAACTGGCATAATGGATATGGGGTTCTCCAGAACATCATCACTACATCTGCTGTCACTGCCAAGCCTGAGGGCAAGGTCATCCCTGAGCTGAGCAGGAAGCTCAATGGCATGGCCTTCCGTGTCCCCACCACCAATATGTTGGTCGTGAATCTGACCTGCCATTGGGAAATACCTGCCAAATAAGATGACATCAAGAAGGTGGTGAAGCAGCATTGGTAGGCTCCCTCAAGGGCATCCTGGGCTACATTGAGCACCAGGTTGTCTCCTCCAACTTTAACAGCATCATGCACTCTTCCACCTTTTCCACATTTCCTGGTATGGCAATGAATTTGACTACGGCAACAGGGTGATGAAACTCATTGCCCATATGGCTTTCAAGGAATAAGACCCCTGGACCACCAGCCCCAGCGATAGTATGAGGAAAAGAGAGGCTTTAGCAAAATCTCTTTTCCATCTCCTACTTATTACTCTGTCTGCCAATTATCTTAGAGGAGAGGTCAAATAGATGCCATTCAACCAAGAGTTCCAGAGGCTGACAGTAATGGTATGGTAGCCAGCTTCTAAAGTGACTCCAGTGAGCTCTACCTCCTGGTATTTGTACCCTTGTGGGTGGGTTGAACCTAGTACCTTGCTTTTAACTAGTATAATATAATAAAAATGATGGAATGTCACTTTCATGATTAGGTTAGTAAGGATTGTGACTTTCAGCTTGCTTTTACAATTGCTCTTTCTCATTGGCTTTGACGAAGCAAGCTGCCCTGCTGGAGAGGACAATATAGTAAGGAACTGAGAGCAGCCAACAGTCAAGGGGAAACTGAGGCTCTCAGTCTAATAACCTTAGAAGAACTGAATCTTCCAACAACTATATAAGTGAACTTGAAAGTGGGCCTTTCTCCAGTGGAGTCTTCAGATGAAAACAGAGCTTTATGCCAATGCAAGGGCTCTTGGAATTCCAATGTTTAAGGAAAAAAAGAGGTACACTGTCAATTTCCAACAAGCCGCTTTCTTTCCTTGGGGATTTCTTTTGCATTACAAAAATCCCTTCATTGAACTCAGTTTGAAAGCCACAGGTTTATTTCTCTAAAATAAATCTGTCTTTGACTATTGAGCCACATTTCGTGTTTCTTTTCCCTTTAATTCTTACATTTGGTGCCACAACCCAGGACAAGTGCTGAGGGCAGAGGCTCTCTTGCAACCCAGGAAACAGTGGGCAATGGCAGCTCATCCTGAGCTAACTCCTGGATTCTGGGGGTCTCTGGTCACTGGCCCCGTCTTTTCTCCTACTTCACTTTTCGAGCAATTTTCATGAGGAGGACAAGTAACCTGAAGGGAACGGAGAGGCTCTGGCCAGGGCTACTCCCTGGAGTTCTCAACACCCTCAGTCTTGGGAATCCACCTCCAACCACCCGCAGTGGGTATTTCACTCTCTCCCTTCCTCTTCCCTCATCCTCTCTCTTTCTCTACCTCTATCCTCTCTCCCTCTTTCTCTCTTCCTTGTGCGGCTCCAGTCTAAGAGGCCCTTTGCCAATTCCAACTGGAACATCCAGCATCAGACACTAATCCAGCTGACTGGTAAAATTTGCCCTCCCCTGACTTTCTCACGGTACCCAGGAAAGTCAGGTCTACCATCCCGGTCCTTGGAGGACTAGCGGGACTAAGCTAGAGGAAATCTTGGGGACACCCAGTTTTTTCTCAGCTTGACTATCCTCTTTAGAAAGAGTATTCCGGGTCTCTGTCTTTTGTCTGGGGACACCTAGAACAAAAAGAGACACCCTCGGCTTCTTCTCATCAGTCTACATGGGTGCCAAACCATTCCACATTGCTATGCCCTCTCCACTGTGCTGTCTCCTTCATAACCTCGCCAAACTTGGCTTACGTGTTTGGTTTTTTATTGCAACATGGCCTGGCCCCAATACAAATTACACAATGACAGCAGATGGCCTGAAAATGACACCTTTAACTTCCAAATTCTCAGGAACCTTGGCGACTTTATAACCGGGAATGTCAAATGACAAGAGGTTTTCTATATTCAGGCTTTCTTCTGCTTCTACTTAGATCCCAACCCTCCATGTGTCAAGCTTGCACCCACTCATGAAATCTTTCTTCTTGATAAAAACCCTCCCCTGGTCTCTTCTTCCTCTGAAGCCCCTTTTTACCCTGCAGATGAACCTCCTCTGTGTTCTCATCCATCTACATCTGCTCCTTGCCTGTTTGAACCCTCTGACTTGGTGGCCCCTCCTGTCCCCAAGCCTTCAGCCCCAAACCCTGCTTTTCCTCCTGCTCTACCTGTTACACGTTTAAAAACCACCTCTGCTATTCTCCCTCTCTGGGAAGTGGCTGGGACTGAAGGCATTGTTTGCGTTCACGTCCCTTTTTTTCCATGTGTGATTTGTCGCACATCAAGCAGTGTCTGCGAAAGAGGTCTTTCTCTAAAAATCCCTCTCATTATCGCAGGGAGTTCCTGCACATAACCCAGTCAAAAAGAGTGCTGAGCTTATTTAAAATGTATATTCGAGCTGTGAGTATATTCAAAAGGCCTTTATGTTTTTCTCTTCACATATCTTGTTTTCCTGGAAAAGGTTTTTTCTCAGTTAACTGAATTACTTTTCTCCACTCCATCTTACCACTCTCGGTGCATGCATGAAAAACCCTAAAATGACTTCTGATTGCCTGGGACTCCTTGGGAAAACACAAAAGGTGCCACAAATCCCATTTTGGGAAAAATTTCTAGTTTCCTTATGGAGCCCCTGGAATTAAAGGTAAATAAGTACCTCTCAAAATCTGTCTTTGTCTTTCAGCTATGCTTGTTTATTAGGCCCTGGAAACTGTTTTTCTAGCCCTGTTCTTAAAGGGCCTCACCCAAAGGCCAATAATCCAATTGGGAAATTAGCAAAAAAAAAAAAAAAAAAAAAAAAATCTTATAGCTACTGAATCTGGTTGTCTGTGTGGCTATGTATGTGTTATGCGTGCAACGTCTATTAAAAGAGCTCTAATTAATTGACCTAAGAAAAATAAGCACTTAAATATTTTTAAGGGAAAAGTAAAAGCTGAGGGACCTTTTCGTTCATGTGACTTTATTTTTTTTTAATTTTTTAATTTTTATTTTTTTTTATTATTATACACTGATTTCTAGGGTACATGTGCATAACGTGCAGATTTGTTACATATGTATACTTGTGCCATGTTGGTGTGCTGCACCCATCAACTCGTCATTTACATCAGGTATAACTCCCAATGCAATCCCTCCCCGCTCCCCCCTCCCCATGATAGGCCCCGGTGTGTGATGTTCCCCTTCCCGAGTCCAAGTGATCTCATTGTTCAGTTCCCACCTATGAGTGAGAACATGCGGTGTTTGGTTTTCTGTTCTTGTGATAGTTTGCTAAGAATGATGGTTTCCAACTGCATCCATGTCCCTACAAAGGACACAAACTCATCCTTTTTTATGGCTGCATAGTATTCCATGGTGTATATGTGCCACATTTTCTTAATCCAGTCTGTCACTGATGGACATTTGGGTTGATTCCAAGTCTTTGCTATTGTGAATAGTGCCACAATAAACATATGTGTGCATGTGTCTTTACAGCAGCATGATTTATAATCCTTTGGGTATATACCCAGTAATGGGATGGCTGGGTCATATGGTACATCTAGTTCTAGATCCTTGAGGAATCGCCATACTCTTTTCCATAATGGTTGAACTAGTTTACAATCCCACCAACAGTGTAAAAGTGTTCCTATTTCTCCACATCCTCTCCAGCACCTGTTGTTTCCTGACTTTTTAATGATTGCCATTCTAATTGGTGTGAAATGGTATCCCATTGTGGTTTTGATTTGCATTTCTCTGATGGCCAGTGATGATGAGCATTTTTTCATGTGTCTGTTGGCTGTATGAATGTCTTCTTTTGAGAAATGTCTGTTCATATCCTTTGCCCACTTTTTGATGGGGTTGTTTGTTTTTTTCTTGTAAATTTGTTGGAGTTCTTTGTAGGTTCTGGATATTAGCCCTTTGTCAGATGAGTAGATTGCAAAAATTTTCTCCCATTCTGTAGGTTGCCTGTTCACTCTGATGGTAGTTTCTTTTGCTGTGCAGAAGCTCTTTTGTTTAATTAGATCCCATTTATCAATTTTGGCTTTTGTTGCCGTTGCTTTTGGTGTTTTAGACATGAAGTCTTTGCCCATGCCTATGTCCTGAATGGTACTACCTAGGTTTTCCTCTAGGATTTTTATGGTATTAGGTCTAACATTTAAGTCTCTAATCCATCTTGAATTAATTTTCGTATAAGGAGTAAGGAAAGGATCCAGTTTCAGCTTTCTACTTATGGCTAGCCAATTTTCCCAGCACCATTTATTAAATAGGGAATCCTTTCCCCATTTCTTGTTTCTCTCAGGTTTGTCAAAGATCAGATGGCTGTAGATGTGTGGTATTATTTCTGAGGACTCTGTTCTGTTCCATTGGTCTATATCTCTGTTTTGGTACCAGTACCATGCTGTTTTGGTTACTGTAGCCTTGTAGTATAGTTTGAAGTCAGGTAGCGTGATGCCTCCAGCTTTGTTCTTTTGACTTAGGATTGTCTTGGAGATGCGGGCTCTTTTTTGGTTCCATATGAACTTTAAAGCAGTTTTTTCCAATTCTGTGAAGAAACTCATTGGTAGCTTGATGGGGATGGCATTGAATCTATAAATTACCTTGGGCAGTATGGCCATTTTCACGATATTGATTCTTCCTATCCATGAGCATGGTATGTTCTTCCATTTGTTTGTGTCCTCTTTTATTTCAGTGAGCAGTGGTTTGTAGTTCTCCTTGAAGAGGTCCTTTACATCCCTTGTAAGTTGGATTCCTAGGTATTTTATTCTCTTTGAAGCAATTGTGAATGGAAGTTCATTCATGATTTGGCTCTGTGTTTGTCTGTTATTGGTGTATAAGAATGCTTGTGATTTTTGCACATTAATTTTGTATCCTGAGACTTTGCTGAAGTTGCTTATCAGCTTAAGGAGATTTTGGGCTGAGATGATGGGGTTATCTAAATATACAATCATGTCATCGGCAAAGAGGGACAATTTGACTTCTTCTTTTCCTAACTGAATACCCTTGATTTCTTTCTCTTGCCTGATTGCCCTAGCCAGAACTTCCAACACTATGTTGAATAGGAGTGGTGAGAGAGGGCATCCCTGTCTTGTGCCAGTTTTCAAAGGGAATTTTTCCAGTTTTTGCCCATTCAGTATGATATTGGCTGTGGGTTTGTCATAAATAGCTCTTATTATTTTGAGGTACGTTCCATCAATACCGAATTTATTGAGCGTTTTTAGCATGAAGGGCTGTTGAATTTTGTCAAAAGCCTTTTCTGCATCTATTGAGATAATCATGTGGTTCTTGTCTTTGGTTCTGTTTATATGCTGAATTATGTTTATTGATTTGTGAATGTTGAACCAGCTTTGCATCCCAGGGATGAAGCCCACTTGATCATGGTAGATAAGCTTTTTGATGTGTTGCTGAATCCGGTTTGCCAGTATTTTATTGAGGATTTTTGCATCGATGTTCATCAGGGATATTGGTCTAAAATTCTCTTTTTCTGTTGTGTCTCTGCCAGGCTTTGGTATCAGGATGATGTTGGCCTCATAAAATGAGTTAGGGAGGATTCCCTCTTTTTCTATTTATTGGAATAGTTTCAGAAGGAATGGTACCAGCTCCTCCTTGTACCTCTGATAGAATTCAGCTGTGAATCCATCTGGTCCTGGACTTTTTTTCATTGGTAGGCTATTAATTATTGCCTCAATTTCAGAGCCTGCTATTGGTCTATTCAGGGATTCAACTTCTTCCTGGTTTAGTCTTGGAAGAATGTAAGTGTCCAGGAAATTATCCATTTCTTCTAGATTTTCCAGTTTATTTGCGTAGAGGTGTTTATAGTATTCTCTGATGGTAGTTTGTATTTCTGTGGGGTCGGTGGTGATATCCCCTTTATCATTTTTTATTGCGTTAATTTGATTCTTCTCTCTTTTCTTCTTTATTAGTCTTCCTAGCGGTCTGTCAATTTTGTTGATCTTTTCAAAAAACCAACTCCTGGATTCATTGATTTTTTGGAGGGTTTTTTGTGTCTCTATCTCCTTCAGTTCCGCTCTGATCTTAGTTATTTCTTGCCTTCTGCTAGCTTTCGAATATGTTTGCTCTTGCTTCTCTAGTTCTTTTAATTGTGATGTTAGAGTGTCAATTTTATATCTTTCCAGCTTTCTCTTGTGGGCATTTAGTGCTATAAATTTCCCTCTACACACTGCTTTAAATGTGTCCCAGAGATTCTGGTATGTTGTATCTTTGTTCTCATTGGTTTCAAAGAACATCTTTATTTCTGCCTTCATTTCGTTATGTACCCAGTAGTCATTCAGGAGCAGGTTGTTCAGTTTCTATGTAGTTGAGCGGTTTTGATTGAGTTTCTTAGTCCTGAGTTCTAGTTTGATTGCACTGTGGTCTGAGAGACAGTTTGTTATAATTTCTGTTCTTGTACATTTGCTGAGGAGTGCTTTACTTCCAATTATGTGGTCAGTTTTGGAATAAGTGCGATGTGGTGCTGAGAAGAATGTATATTCTGTTGATTTGGGGTGGAGAGTTCTCTAGATGTCTATTATGTCTGCTTGCTGCAGAGATGAGTTCAATTCCTGGATATCCTTGTTAACTTTCTGTCTCGTTGATCTGTCTAATGTTGACAGTGGAGTGTTGAAGTCTCCCATTATTATTGTATGGGAGTCTAAGTCTCTTTGTAAGTCTCTAAGGACTTGCTTTATGAATCTGGGTGCTCCTGTATTGGGTGCATATATATTTAGGAGAGTTAGCTCTTCCTGTTGAATTGATCCCTTTACCATTATGGAATGGCCTTCTTTGTCTCTTTTGATCTTTGATGGTTTAAAGTCTGTTTTATCAGAGACTAGTATTGCAACCCCTGCTTTTTTTTGTTCTCCATTTGCTTGGTAAATCTTCCTCCATTCCTTTATTTTGAGCCTATGTATGTCTCTGCATGTGAGATGGGTCTCCTGAATACAGCAGACTGATGGGTCTTGACTCTTTATCCAGTTTGCCAGTCTGTGTCTTTTAATTGGACCATTTAGTCCATTTACATTTAAGGTTAATATTGTTATGTGTGAACTTGATCCTGCCATTATGATATTAACTGGTTATTTTGCTCGTTAGTTGATGCAGTTTCTTCCTAGCCTCGATGGTCTTTACATTTTGGCATGTTTTTGCAATGGCTGGTACCGGTTGCTCCTTTCCATGTTTAGTGCTTTCTTCAGGGTCTCTTGTAAGGCAGGCCTAGTGGTGACAAAATCTCTAAGCATTTGCTTATCTGTAAAGGATTTTATTTCTCCTTCACTTATGAAACTTAGTTTGGCTGGATATGAAATTCTGGGTTTAAAATTCTTTTCTTTAAGAGTGTTGAATATTGGCCCCCACTCTCTTCTGGCTTAGTCTGATGGGCTTCCCTTTGTGGGTAACCCGACCTTTCTCTCTGGTTGCCCTTAAGATTTTTTCCTTCATTTCAACTTTGGTGAATCTGGCAATTATGTGTCTTGGAGTTGCTCTTCTCAAGGAGTATCTTTGTGGCGTTCTCTGTATTTCCTGGATTTGAATGTTGGCCTGCCCTACTAGGTTGGGGAAGTTCTCCTGGATGATATCCTGAAGAGTGTTTTCCAACTTGGTTCCATTTTCCCCCTCACTTTCAGGCACCCCAATCAGACGTAGATTTGGTCTTTTTACATAATCCCATACTTCTTGCAGGCTTTGTTCATTTCTTTTTCTTCTTTTTTCTTTTGGTTTCTCTTCTCGCTTCATTTCATTCATTTGATCCTCAATCACTGATACTCTTTCTTCCAGTTGATCGAGTAGGTTACTGAAGCTTGTGCATTTGTCACGTATTTCTCGTGTCATGGTTTTCATCTCTTTCATTTCGTTTATGACCTTCTCTGCATTAAGTACTCTAGCCATCAAGTCTTCCACTTTTTTTTCAAGATTTTTAGTTTCTTTTCGCTGGGTATGTAATTCCTCCTTTAGCTCTGAGAAGTTTGATGGACTGAAGCCTTCTTCTCTCATCTCGTCAAAGTCATTCTCCGTCCAGCTTTGATCCGTTGCTGGCGATGAGCTGCGCTCCTTTGCCGGGGGAGATGTGCTCTTATTTTTTGAATTTCCAGCTTTTCTGCCCTGCTTTTCCCCCATCTTTGTGGTTTTATCTGCCTCTGGTCTTTGATGATGGTGACGTACTGATGGGGTTTTGGTGTAGGTGTCCTTCCTGTTTGATAGTTTTCCTTCTAACAGTCAGGACCCTCAGCTGTAGGTCTGTTGGAGATTGCTTGAGGTCCACTCCAGACCCTGTTTGCCTGGGTATCAGCAGCAGAGGCTGCAGAAGATAGAATATTGCTGAACAGCGAGTGTACCTGTCTGATTCTTGCTTTGGAAGCTTCCTCTCAGGGGGGTACTCCATGCTGTGAGGTGTGGGGTGTCAGACTGCCCCTAGTGGGGGATGTCTCCCAGTTAGGCTACTCAGGGGTCAGGGACCCACTTGAGCAGGCAGTCTGTCCCTTCTCAGATCTCAACGTCCGTGTTGGGATATCCACTGCTCTCTTGAAAGCTGTCAGACAGAGTCGTTTGCGTCTGCAGAGGTTTCTGCTGCGTTTGTTATTGTTTACTGTGCCCTGTCCCCAGAGGTGGAGTCTACAGAGACAGGCAGGTTTCCTTGAGCTGCTGTGAGCTCCACCCAGTTCGAGCTTCCCAGCAGCTTTGTTTACCTACTTAAGCCTCAGCAATGGCGGGCGCCCCTCCCCCAGCCTCGCTGCTGCCTTGCTGGTAGATCACAGACTGCTGTGCTAGCAATGAGGGAGGCTCCGTGGGCGTGGGACCCTCCCTGCCAGGTGTGGGATATAATCTCCTGGTGTGCCCATTTGCTTAAAGCATAGTGTTGGAGTGGGAGTTACCTGATTTTCCAGGTGTTGTGTGTCTCAGTTCCCCTGGCTAGGAAAAGGGATTCCCTTCCCCCTTGTGCTTCCCAGGTGAGGCGATGCCTCGCCCTGCTTCAGCTCTCGCTGGTCGGGCTGCAGCAGCTGACCAGCACCGATTGTTCAGCACTCCCTAGTGAGATGAACCCAGTACCTCAGTTGAAAATGCAGAAATCACCGGTCTTCTGTGTCGCTCATGCTGGGAGTTGGAGACTGGAGCTGTTACTATTCGGTCATCTTGCTCCGCCCCTCTCATGTGACTTTAATCTTTAAAACTTCGTGATACAGTAAGATTAGAAATGTCTTAAGAGTTTCCAGCATACATTTTTATTTGCATTTATTGATCAAGCAGTTTCATACTTACTTCTGCCAAGTATTATAAGGTGTCAAAATTTGACACAGAGGTTACAAAACTATAACTCAGCCCAAACAGAATAATCTTTACTTGTGTAATTTTTTAATAAGTGAAACATCAACATTGGTTTAACGAAGATCGCCACATCTTGAACTATTGAGTAAAATCCCCTAACTTCTAATTTTGTGGCCTTAGTCAGTCTTGTCCACAGACATGGAAGAAGTTTGTTTTGGGAAAGGACTGTTATCATCTTTAATATTAAAGAAAAGAGAATTTATATAAAAATGAATCTTATATGGTACATTCTTGTCCTAAAGTAAAGTAACTGGTTGTTTAAAGAAAGAAATGTTTACAACAATTCAGAAAGTCCACACATGTTGGAGATTGTCTGCAAAGACTGTGAAAAATTTTATGAAGGGTATTTATGTAAGAAATGCTGTACAATTTAAAAGTGAGTAGACCTTCTGAATGCTTTATGAAATGTCACTATAACTCTTTTTTTTTTCTTTTTTTTGAGACTGGAGTCTCGCTCTGTCGCCCAGGTTAGAGTGCAGTGGCCGGATCTCAGCTCACTGCAAGCTCCGCCTCCCGGGTTTAGGCCATTCTCCTGCCTCAGCCTCCAGAGTAGCTGGAACTACAGGCGCCCGCCACCTCGCCCGGCTAGTTAATTTTTGTATTTTTTAGTAGAGACGGGGTTTCACCAGGTTAGCCAGGATGGTCTCGATCTCCTGACCTCGTGATCCGCCTGTCTCGGCCTCCCAAAGTGCTGGGATTACAGGCTTGAGCCACCGCACCTGGCCTAAAATGTCACTATAACTCTTAACTGTACAAACTGCCTGATTTGTAGCTAGGTAAAACCTAGGACACATGGAGTTAAATGCTGGAATAAGCTAGAGCTTAACTGCATTTCTGTCTAGGTCCTAGACTCTACATCTAGCATATAATTAAAACCCCAAACTTATCAACAAAAGTAAAGGTTGCTAAAAGTTAACAGTGTAACGTGAGTGTAATACTATTGAAAAACCAGTTTGCATATACTTTTGGCAAAAAGATTTTAAGGAGGCATGAGAATGTGGATTTTTACCTATATTAAAAGTTAAAGAATTGTTTTGAAGGTGTAAGAAAATTTTGGAAGGTTAATTGTACAGGAAATTCTGTGTGTAAACATATTGGCTAAAGTTGAAGAGGTATCATTCAGATTTTCTGTAAATTGAGCATTAAAATAAAAGCACAATGGGTTTTTCTTAAAGCACTAACCTGCTCTTTAACGAAAATTATAAAGGGTTAAAAAGGGTCTATAAAAATCTTACCTTATGGTCAAACATAAACTTGGGTAAATGCGTCTACAAAGTTTTATTAACAATTGAGTTTAACATTAATAGCACACTAATATAAAGGTAAAATTTAGCTTATTTGGTATAAAAATCATACAGGAAGAATTGTAAAATATAAAATGGTGTTTGGCTTTCTTTGGGCTATATTTGTATAAATACGTTATTGGTATGCGTTCCAAAGTTATGGGAGACTCCTCTAATTCTGATATATCTCAGTGTACATCATCAGTAATAATAATAATTGTATTGTGTGCCACAGAGGAAACAGATATCCTTGTCAATTATGCCTTTATAGCTACCCTAAAACTTTGTGTCATCCGTAAACAATTGTTGTCTTGTTTAGGTCCTCTTTGGAAGGTGGTTTTATAATCAGTTATAAAGCACTAACACATTTGGAATATACTTGTTTCTCTCTACCTGATTTTCTCCCAAATTTGGAAACTGTGAGTATTCTTAAGTTAAGGCAATATAGTTATTTGCATAAGTACAATAAGAATCTGCTTTCTTTTGTAACAGGACACAATTGGATAAACTGGTTATTTCACCAAGGCTTTGACTGGAATGGTGTGCTTTCCTTCAAGGAATCAAACTTGACTTATGGAGCCAATAAAGCCCTTGGAAACTGGCCTCATATTTTGTGTACACAGTCCCTGTACAGGGTTTCTGATCTGTGGTAAGTAACAAATGTCACTTTCTGACAGGCCGGGAGGCCCAACTTATTTGGAACCTCAAGAGGAGAGGAATTCCCCAAACTCATAGTTATTTGATGATACAAATCCATGACTGTACTTGGCTTTAAAAAGGTCTTATCTCATATTCCTTCTATGGAACAAAGTTCCATCAAAGTCAATTTAAAAACACTATGTAACAAATAATTATTCTTGCTGCACTGAATGCAAATAATTAAGCCAAGTAAAATAAACCAAACCAGTCCTACCATGATTTGTCTTTTAATAAAAGTGGGAAACTGAAGAGAGAACATTATGTTTCAAAAACTGTAGCATACCTGTTGTTAAATTCTAGTGTTGCCTAATGTTTTTCAATTCTTATTATTTTCTACTGTTTAAATTAAATTCTAATTTTTCTGGCTATAAGTTTCCAAATTAGCTGTGCTTTCTTAAAGCCCTATAAACTGAAAACCTGTCTCATCAGGCACTGCTTCTAGAACCCCAACCCTCACATGAGGAAATAAAGAAATAGGAAATCTTAAGTCAAAAATCATAAAAAAAAAATAACCAAGTGAGACTTACTCATCTTACTCAGTCTCACCCCTACCTCACCAAATACTTTTTGTCATTCCTACCTCTCCTTTTAAGCCAAATATTAAAACTTTTAAATGGAAATTATTACTATGCCACCCTTGTGGGAACTGCTTTACTCAGTCTACTATTTGCAGTAGGACTATATACTATAGCATCCTTTAGGTAAAATATCAGAGAAACTCAATTACCATAGCATTTTGCTTAATTATTATCCTCATAGCAGGAATAATGGTTACTAACAGAAAATAACACATAGGCCTTTCCAAACATGTGCCTCTGCCTGTCATTAGGTGAGGAATGTTTCTATCTCAACGAATTAGGTCTAGTAAGAGATGCTGCTAAAAAACTAAAAAAAAAAAAAAAAAAAGAAAAAGAAAAAAAGGAAAAAAAAAAAAGGCTGGAATACCAAAACAACTAAATACATCCTTGGTTTGGGAACAAAATCATAGCATGGACCATCCAATTCCTGGGCCCTCTATTAATAATATGCCTAGGACTAATGTTTTTACCCTGCCTAAGTAATCTTTTTCGAAGATTTTTAACTGACAGGATCATGGACATTGCACAAACAACTACCCAAAAACATCCACACACGGCATTGCTCCTACAGTCAATCTGAGACCAGAAAACTCTCTGTCCCCTTGTTGGCAGGTGGTAGCCAGAAAGAACAAGTCACCCCTGGTCCTTTGTAGAACTGTAGAGTCGGGATTGACAGAGCACGAGCATCGCCATCTTGGACAAGCACTGTCATTTTAAAATTCACCTTGATCAGAAACTGCCTAAATCCAAAGGGCATCAGCCTAATGGCTAAGGTCAGCAACATCCCGTCAACATCTCTTACCATAAACATTCCAAAGCCCTCCCTGACGAGAGACATGCCATCCCTGAGATAACCTCCCCTCCAGCCAGAAAGACGTCAGCCCCAAGATAACCACCCTTCCACTCAAAGACATTCCAACCCTGCCATAAACTTCTCCCCCAGGCGGAAACATTCCAACCTTGTGATAAGCTCCTTCACCCTAAAACCAATATGTATACTTAGCCTGTAAGAGAGAATGCTCCTGAGTGAAATCGGCCAGAAGTCCCTTTCTAGTTTATTTCTCTAAAATACATCTGTCTTTGACTGTTGAGTCACATTTCATGTTACTTTCCACTTTCTTTATCTCTTATAGGGATCCCATTTCTTTTTTGGGGATCAGAGTAAGTATAACACAGAAGGATCAAATACTTTCCTCTGCCACAGGGTATTGAGGCAAAGGGCAGTGCAAGATGCAACAGGCTTTGTCTGCTTCTGGTAGGCTAGCCTTTCACACAACTGCCCCAAATAGTGAAGACAATACAATAAGTAAGAGCCAGGAAAAGTGCCTGTCTTGGCTGTCCATCAGATGACAATGGAATAGGTGTGGAAGGCTGCTGCTGGCCTTCACTGTCTTTGCCACTCATAGTCAGTCTTCTTCCCCTTCTCTCAGATCTTCATTCCCCCAACTCAGCTCACTTAACTAAGCAAACCCCAGGCATGAGTCCTTTTCTCAGCTACCCTTGACAATCACATAATTTCTATCCTCTCTGCCCCTGGTGGGAGGGGAGGAGGACACTTGGCCAGTCTCCAGCATGAATTGCCTAGTGCTTGCTCCTCTGTCTCCCTATCACAGCTGCAAGTGCCCTGCAGATTGCAGTTTTCTGGTTTTCAAGGTCATCTCCACTAACCCACAGCACATTCCAATGAGTTTCAATTTCTAGCTGCTCCCTTGAGATCCAGGCCACTGTTCACAACGCTCTCTGCATCCAGCTGGTGCCCTGCCTCATTCCAGCAGTCGGGAATGCTCAGCTGTGGAAGCCAGTGAGGTGGGCGGCAAGGTGTTTTATATACCACGTTGCCCTATGTTTAAGAAGATTGAAAAAGTGTCAGTGTACGTGTGGTGTTCACGTTGGCATTCCCACATATATATTTGAAGAATGTTCGATTAAGTAAAAAGAATGACAGACTCCAGTTCCTGGAAACCAGGGATTCTTTGGAAGCAGTTCCATGCATTCTTTTTATTCACTGAAGACACTCCACTGAGATGCATTTCTGGACCTACTAAGCCTGAAGTAGGGAGTGGTTCTGCCTGGGGGTTCTGATACCATCTGTGTGTGACTGGCCTACTCCAGGCCCCAAGGCTGTGTCTCATTAAGAGCAGAGCCTCTAAGAAGCTCACCTGTCCGTTGAGTGGGCATGTGCTGGGCATAGTGCTCAGTGCTAGGGAGACAGGCATGAGAGAGGTAGAGATGCTTACACATTTCAACATCATTTAAGGGTGAAAGTGAAGGCTGATATTGTTCCTTTCCTGTCCAACCTGCTTGTGGTGAATTATTTTGCCAATTTTAAGTATTACTTTCAGGATTGGCACTAGGAGATTCAAGGGGTGGGAGGTGGACAGGGGAACTTCATGTCAAAGCTTCACATGTTATGCTAGGGCAAGATGGTACATTCAATAAAGGCAGAACATTAAGCAGATTCTCTGCCAAGGACTTTACAACTATAAGTCAGGGTCCCCACCACTGCTGCAATTCAGGCAATTTCACTTTTGCTGGCTTTGTTGGGCAAGGGAAGGGACAGTGTGTGACCTTGTAAAAGCTAGTTCACTTTGGCAAGAGGCTGAAAAAGGGTCTGGCAAGACATTTGTCTTGTCCAGGGTAGCATTAGCAAATGTCTGAAATGAGTATCATCTCAAGATTTCAGCTGAAGTAACTCTACTGCTCTCTGGATTGAAGTTAATAGATTTGGTAGAAGTCACAGACATGATTTCACAGCCTGAGATTCACTAGACTCACACAGCCACTGTTCAATTTTGCTGCAGCCTAGACCAAGCCCTATAGGTGTTCTTGATCTTGGCCTCATCTGTGCAGTGGAAAGATGCAGGTATGAGGTGTGGGAAAATCAAACAAAATGGCAAACACGAAGGCCCTTGTAAGATTCAGGGGCTTGTGTGAATGTTAGGAGGCAAGGTGGTTATCGGGTGGTTGTTCCCAGTGCTGCAGGGAAGGGGCTGCTGAGGGGCGTCTTAAAGTCCTGTATCATAGCTTGTGGGATCATAGAAGGAGGAGAGAGGCAGTTGCTGTGCATGTGGCCTCTGTCCTCTGGGATTTCCAGCTCCTGGGGCAGGGTGATGAGGGAGTGAGAAGGCGTGGCCTCCCTTTCCCAAGAACAGGAAGAAAGAAGGAACTAGTTCTGCTTCTCCTTTGAGGGTGTGCTGTGCGTGGAGTTTGCAGGGCAGAGCTTTGGCATGAACTGGCAGTGGTGTTGAGCAAGGCATGACTTTTCTGGGTTTCTGGTTCCTCTTCGGTAGGCACTGTCTCTGTTGGCTCTGCCCACTTTTATGTCTAGTGATTGTTTAAGAATTTTAAAACCTACTTGGGAAACATCCATAGCTAAATGCCAAAACAGGAGACCATATTTAAATCAGCATTAAGTTCTGCAGTTCAGTGGTCATCAGATATCAGGGAGGGAGGGAATTGGTTCCTACTTGGCCCCACTTCTTGATCCTTTACAACTCTATGAGAGGTATGATGCCCCTTTCCCAGTGAGGTGCCAGGTGCCACTAGAGCCACGGAATGACTGGGAAACCACTTTCTCAAATAGCTTTGGCTTCACACAAGCACATAAGCACATGGAGGCTTGTGTTACTATGAAGTTTAGCTGCAGAAGTGTGCAGGTGCCAGAGGATGCAAATCATCTTACACTTTTACAGCCCAAAGTCACTGGCAACAGGCCTTAGAAATGAGCCATAACCTTCATTTTGCAGGAAAGGAAACAGACCCAGGAAGGTGAAGAGATTTGCTTAACTGTGACGCAAAATTGAAATGAGAACCCAGGATTTGCACCCTTCACTCTCATTTGCAGAAATATTCTGCTTCTAAAATGAAAGAATACTTACTTCTTTTTGCCCTCCTCTTCCCCTTTCCTTAGTCTCAGTCACCCCAGCTTTTATTTCTATACCATGAAGTACCTGCCTGTCTCCATTTATGCAGAACTCTCATCTTTCAGGCTGATGTTGAGGTGGGAGATGGGCTGTTTGAGCCAGGCAGATGGCATAGGCAGCTGGCTGGTGGTTAGGCCTGCCTTCTGCCCTCTTTTCAAATGTCTCATTCCAGTTTTTTTTTTTTTCTTAATACATATGTTGGTAGGATGATCTCCTGGCTCTGTGGCTTCACCTGCCTTCTCAGCTTAGGGTTAGCAAATACTAGGTCACCACTACAGGTGAGAATAGAGTTCAAGTTTGTCTTCCTCAGGAAACACTCATACTTGAACAGCCTCTAGACCATTTCCTAAGAGCTCATTTATTCTGGTCCAGGGTCCCTTTCTTTTGAGAACTTCCTTCCTTCCTTCCTTCCTTCCTTCCTTCCTTCCTTCCTTCCTTCCTTCCTTCCTTCCTTCCTTCCTTCCTCCCTCCCTCCCTCCCTCCCTTCCTTCCTTCCTCCCTCCTTCTCTTCCTCCCTCCTTCCTTTTTTCCTTCCTTCCTTCCTTCCTTTTTTCCTTCCTTCCTTCCTTTCTTCCTTCTTCTCTCCCTCCCTCCTTCCTTCCTTCTTTCCTTCCTTTCTTCTTTCTTCCCTCTCTCCCTCCCTTCCTTCCTTTCTTCCTTCCCTCTTCCCTCCTTCCCTCCCTTCCTTTCTTCCTTCCTCCCTTCTTTCCTTCCTTCTTCCTTCCTTTCTTTTTTCTGTCCCTCCTTCCCTCCCTCCCTCAAGTCAAGTTAATGGGCACCCACACTGTACTGGAAGTGGTCTTTAGCAGACAGATACTTTACTGGTCCTTGGAAGGCTGGTGACCTCCTGGGAAACGTGCAGCCTGACCATGAGGAGGAGTCAGCTGAGGAAAGGGTGCCAAGGGGATGGGACATGTTGCAGACAGAAGCAGCCATGGCGGAATCTTGGTGTGGCTGGTTGTGTGCAAGTGGTGTTGGGAGCTGCGGCAGAAGTTATAATTCCCCTGGGCTGTGCTGTGCTTCTGCTCTGAAATCTTTGTCTTCTGAACCCAGGACCCTTGTCACAAACCCTTCTCCTTTCTTTACCATGTGGATTCCAACATGTTTTAAGGTAGCGGAGTGGAGAGACCTGGGTTCTAGTTCAACTCCGGTCCTGATGGTTTCAGTGACTGTTGGAAAGTCAGTTCACTTCACAGGCCTCAGTTTTCTCACTGGTAAATGGAAGAAGGAAAGGAGTCTACAGCTAAAACCTGGAGTAAATGTTTCTGGAACTTTCTTTAAGTTTTAATTTTAAAAAAATTTAGAGATGAGATCATGGCTGGCCTTGAAATCCTGGGCTCAGTTGATCCTCACCCCTCAGCCTCCTGAGTAGCTGGGACTCAGGCGTGCCCCACCTTCCCTAATGAAGCCTTTTTAGTTAAAATGTCTGAACTTCACAAAAACATTGACCTGCCCTTGAGGAGCCAGGGAGCCTTTTTCATTTACCCACGATTGATCTCAGGCCATAGCTGTTTAGTCTGCTGCTGAAAGAAGCTGTCATAACGAGGATTGGCTGCATATTTTACAAATACAGAATCAGTGCAAAATAAAATGTGGGGTCCCATGGCAGCCCTTTAGGCCAAGCATAGTCCCTGGGTGACCACACCCCAGCCGTGTGCCCACAGAACTGCCCTGCTCAGAGCTACACCAGGGATGTGACAGACTCCAGAGGGTGCCAGAGAGAGTTAGAGCCAGGCCCATGAGAAGTGTATTCCTACCTCAGTGGCCAGAGTTCATGCTAAGATGACAATAGGCCCACAGCCGATCTCATGCCCACCTCTGTTGCCAGTACTTGTTTTGGAAGAAGGGTTAACTTCACTGGTGCTGGTTCTTCCATTTCTTGAGGAAAGATTGTGCTGTTCAATAGGGAACTTCAGGTTTCCAGAACAGATTACTGACTATTTTGGAGTCTGCAACTGGCTCTAGTGCCCCCTGCCTTTGGGGACAAAGTAGCCAAGCCACTTTCTTCTGTTCATCTAGCCTTCCCCTTCACTGCCTCATAACAATCTTCTTTCATGCTTCAAGGCACAGACTCCATTCCCTGCTCATTAGTCTTGAGTGACATCTTGGGCCAAGATAAAGAAAAAGATCTCCCTCCAAATATCCACCAGAGTCCCCTGATGTCTTAAGAAGCACATCAACCAGAGATGCTGAGTGATCCTCACCTGTATCACCTAAGAGTGGGAGATTCTCTTCTGAATTCAATTAAGCAGATTTCCTGTTTTTTGCTGTATACAAATGCTCTGGGCATTGCACGATTTCAGGTTTTGGATCTAATTCCCAGTCCCTTTATAACCTTAGCAGCTGGGCTTCACCTTCATCAGCCTTTCCCTTTCCCTGCTCATAGGCCTCTCACAACCCCACTCACTCTTCGTATCACAAAAATAAGTTCATTCTCATCCCCATACCCCCCATGTGCCTTCTCTTTTTCTCCAGTTCTCAACATGATAATCCAGGTTCTTCAGCTTCACTGACATATTGAAAAGTCATTTTTGAATTCGTTCTTACTTTGCTATTCAAAGCATTCTCTTCCCTGACTCCCCATCCTCTCTTTGCTCCATTCTAACAGTTGAGTTTGCTTGTGTTTTATCCCTCCCTCCCTCCCTCCCTCCTTCCCTCCATCCCACCATCAGCCCATGTGTCTATTTTGTGTCACTGGGGACAGAGAGATGACATGGTGAATTACTGTCCTCATGACATGGCAGCATGGGGGGGGAAGAGGATATATAAATGAAAAATTAGTAGCAGTGCAATTAGATTTGCACAAAGCACAGAGACTGTAAGAGAGATGCTTTGGGTGGTTAATAAGGAGCTGGCAAGGATGTGCTGACAGGAGATATGGGGACCCTCTAAGCAGAAGGAATGCCGTGCACCGGCCTGGGTGGATGTAAAAGCATGCTGCATGCAGGAAGCGCTGAGTTTGGAAAATTGTTGAGGCACAAAGTAGGAGAATCTGGGAATAGGGCAGGGATTGGTGAGAATTAGTCTGGAGTGTCAGGCAGGGTCCAGGGCTTCAGAGGCCCTCCATGTTATGCTAAGGCTCTCAGGCTCATCCTGACAGTCCTGAGCTCCACCTAGTGGTTGGTTTTAAGGAAGGGAGTGACATGGTGAGACTAGTTTGGAGAGCACTCTGGCAACACTGCTGAGGATCGGTTTCATGGGTGACTCTCCAAGACAGGGAGGACTGTGGGGGGTAAAAGTAGGAATGATGTTACCAGGGAGGAAGAGGACACATGCAAGAGGCGTTGTGAAGGTAAAGTTGGTAGCCCTGAATGATAGGTAGTAGGAGTCGGGGCTGCCATCCAGGTTTCTGGCTTGAGAAAGTGGGTGCATGAGACTTTTGTGCCCACACCCAGTCCTGTCTAAACTAGTGGCCATTCTGCCTTGGGCCTGCCTCAGTTGCCCCTGTATTCAGTTTTGTTACCAACGCATAAATCAGGCCTTCATTTCTTACCTAGATTCTTGAAGTATCCTCTTCATCTCTTTCAGTCCTTCCTACAAAATACTACCATCGTAATCTTCCAGGGACGGCTGAACAATTCCCATTGCATAGTGAACGATGTCCCAGCTTTTAGCATCACCATCAATATTCATAGCTAGAGGAGACTTTCTTTTCCCATAGAGTCCAGTTTTTGAGAGAACATGAGGCATGTTATATGTGAAGTAATTGAATGTCAAGTCGTCTTTAAGTGGGGGTCCCAGAACTCCTACTCTGAGGGTGAAGAAGGAAGGAGGCAGAGTGTCTCCAGGGGTGATCATGGGTGATCATGGTCTGTGCCCATCATTTTTTTCCAGGTGCATCTTCCAGTTCTCCCCTGGCCTTATGTTCTCTAGTCTGGTCTCATTGTTGCCTAAAAGTGACCATTTTCCACCTGGGTCTTTGCAGACTGCATTGCTTCTGCCTGGAATACTTTCACTCAATTCCTGATTGTTGAGTGAAAGATTGTTGAAATCCTACCCATCTTTTGATATCCAGCCCAAATGCAAGGACCCCATGAATCCCCTATGGGAATGGATCCCCTGGAAGCACTATCCTCTCTTACAACACTCTGCACATTTACTGTGCACAGCACCCAACATGTCTCATATTTTATCTCCCCCACTGGACTGCTAGACTGGGAGCAGAAGTGGAAAATCGGAGGCCTTAAGGCTGGGGCCAGCCTTTGTATGTGTTTTGTTAATTTGCATATTTTTCCCCCACAGAATTTAATTTAAAAAAAAAAAACATGACCTGTGTTAAACATACAGAAAAGCTGAGAATATTATATAATAACATAGATTTGGGACTTATCACCAAGAATGAACAGATTTGTTGCTGACACCTTGCCACCCACTTTTTAAGATACAAAATATTACACATACAGTTCGAACACTAGCCCACATATCCCTTTCCTGGAACTGGTCTTCACACTGCTTTTTCAAATTTAGAGTTAGTCAATAATATTTAGAAATGAAAAGATTTCACATAAGAGTTGCCCTTCGGCCACTTTTCTGCAGGATCTCTCTAGGCCATTGTGGGCTCCCCACCCCATCCCTGGCCTGGGAGCCTGCCTGTTGAGTCCATGGCTGAGTCTGGCATCTTAGCTCCTCATCTGCCCTCTTTACACGTTTTCCAGAAGGCGGGTGGGCATCCTCATGTCCCTCGTCCTCCTCCACCACTGCCTAAGCTGTGCCCCCTGCCTGGGACTAGGAATCCAAGGCCTCCTTCAAGCCCCACTGGCTCCTGTGGCTTTTTCCCAGTGGCTTCAGCTCAGCTCCATTATCTGTACTTACATACACCTAGCCCTTAAGCCGGTGGCTGAGCACTTGCCTGTGTTTTCATTCTTTCCTTTGCCAGGTACCCTGCAGAGCCACTCAGGTGGAGAAAAGACAACTAAAAGTCCCTGCTGGGTCAGATTTTCTTCCTTGTTCTTCCCTCCGAGACTTTGCTGCCTCTGTGTGGTGAGTCTCACGAGATGCAGCGGAGCTTGGTGCAGGAGCTCTGTCGACCTCACACCCTCAGGTATAAGAAGGGATGGCACATTTTGTTGGTCACAACACAACGAGGCCTTTTTGCTTGTTCAGTTGAGAATCCTGGCCCATCCGATTCTTTCTTTGAGCAACCCTCACTGCCCGTTGAAAATACGTCCTTTTCTTTACCTTCCCTGTGAAAATTGCACTGGTGGTTTTATAGGCGTGGGGTTTCGCTAGGCTGAAAAATCAGGGGGAAGGGGTCTTTCCTCAGATTCCACCACTCTCCTTTTTTTTCCACTCTATTTGGCATTACCATATGGATGGTGTGGATGCCTTTCAAGAGCTGGACAGATGCTGGCTCTTGCATTTTGTGCAGCACTGGGGAAGGATGGGTGTTCCATTTTCCATGTTACCCCACTGCCTGGGGCCACTCCCCCCGATGCTGGTTCTGATTATCTGTCCCTTGTGGTTTTGATGGTGGTGGAAACCTGCTCATCTGGGCCAGAATATGGTTTCCCTTTCTCTACAGTTGAACACTGAAACTAATCCCTTTGTGGTAATCAAATTCAACTGATTAATGATCTGTAAATTTCCTGTGTAAGAAACAAGTCATCTTGATGTTGGGTATTACTCTAATCATGCTGTGATACACCCAGGTCGAGAGGGAGACAGCTTCCCTCCCCACACTCTGGACCCACAGCAACCTCCTCACCTGCTTCAGTTCAACTCTGTCCCTGATGCCCCTGACAGTGGTTCTTTTTACTGTGTTTTTGTTGGTTGCTTAGTAACTATGCTGTCATTGAAGTCCTCAAACTTGTCTTGATTGGCCTCCTCTCTTCAGGGAAATTGAGACAAATGAGAGGACCAGTGATTAAAGGGGAGATAGAGAGAAGAAAGTGGCTAAGGAGACGGAAGAATGAAGGAAGAACAGATGTAATTTAAAATGAAAAAGAGAAAGGAGAGAGAGACCATTAAATCTGGAGCTGTGGGGTAGAGACTTCTGCTTTGGGGCTGAATAGAAGGTATATTTTTGGGGAAGTTCACACTCGTTTTCTTTACTTGCCCAGGACAACATGGTGTGGCTTCATTGTGTGATTTGAAAGGGTGAAATGCAGGGTTATGAATAACCAGAATGATCAACACACACATAGCCAGGTGTGTTCTACAGACCTTCAAGGAAATTGGCACTGAAGGTGGAGGCTGGATGCATTTTTGCTTCTCTCTTCCCTGCTCAGGGCCATTTGCTAAGGCATGCAAACCCTTCCAGATGCTCCTCAAGGATTCTTCTGAGTTCTAGAGAGTCCCCTGCAAGGGACTGGGCAAGAAGGAGGCAATACAAGGTAACCAGGGCTCTCCCATAAATCGGCACCCCATGCTTCAGTGCTCCGCCGTACCACTGACAAGAATTCAGGCTGTGTAATTGGGTGGAAAGATAAGGACTTTCAAGGCCAGCTCCCTCATAGCCGGCCTAGTCGCTAATCAGTGTGACTGTGCACAAGTTTCCTTGCTGATAAAATGGAAATAGTCACTCTACCTCACAGGTAGAGTGAGGTTTAATACTCATTTAATACTCATTTCTGATGAGTATTAAATGAGATAATATATATCATATGTGGGTCATGTTGTACACGTGTGAAACATAGTAGAGCTTATTCATTCAGTCTTCATCCGCCCTTCCTGACCCTCCCACTACTCTGCCTACCCCCTAACCCCTGTTTCATCCAACTCTTCTCAATGAGAGATGGTGACACCTGGAAATGTAAGAGAAAGGAGAAAAGTATGTATTAACAGTAACCACATCTTTCTCCACATTAAGCATTAAATCATTTATTACTCTTTTCATTGAACTCTGTGAAGAAATAGGAAATTTAAAAGAAAAGAAATCCCTTCTCATTTAAGAGGGGAATGGAGCTATGGTAGTCAAAAGAGACCCTCAAGTTAAAAGAGATCCCAAATTGTTCAGAAGCAGCCCATGAGATTTGGTAACAGCAAGTCGCATTGTGTGTCCTCCGGTATACGATTAGGACAGAAAGCTTTTGGTTGGACCAGTGACTGCACAGGTTTTGATGACACAAGGAAGACAATAAGTTGGGCATTGTGTGAAAGGGAGGCAGCAGGACCCGGGCTTGTGCACTTGTCACCCTCTGTATGAAGCCAGGAGGGTAGAGCTTGATAACCTCTCCTAATAATACCCACATGCACATCTTTGTCATCCTTAAATCACTGAGTCTTGGACTTCAGGTTCTCCTTGTGCCAGTCCACAAGGGAACCAACCCATTCCATGGTTTTCTGCTGGGCTTCCTCCCAGCTGTAAAGTGGCTTATATGCCAGGTCTCATTGAGCCTTCTTGTAAGAGAAGGTGACCATGCTGTTGGACAATGTCACTGTGTGGCTGTTAAAGGGTGGTCGATAAGTGTAAACTGGCCTGAGAAGGAAGCTCACTATTTCCAGCAGGAAGCCAATCCAGCATACCAGGGATAAAGGAAGGTTCCATCTGGAATCAAGGCGGAGGCCGAATTCTTTGCTCAAGGTATAATTAGGGATATCATAGCTTTAGTGAGGCCCGTCATCTAGGATGTAATAGAACTGTCCTCGGACACTTAGGGCCTTCTTGGGGCCCCACAGGACCCTCAAGGCCAGAATGTGGGCCCAGCCCACATAGACTGGGTTGGTTGTGGAGAACTTTCCAATAGTTGACAGGATTGCATTGTTTTTCAGGGCCCTATTTACATTGGCAGTAAGAAATGGGCTTCCTTCCCCATAGATATGCATTGATCTTAAGGCACAAGGGTACAAGGTGCCAGCATTTTTCAGAGTCCGCACATTAGCCGCCAGCACAGCCTTCTCAGCAAGTTTTTTGCTGTATAGATATGGAGCGGGCTGTGTGTTTTCCAGAGGCTCTCGTTCGTGTCGATTCTGGACAATCTTTTTGTAGGAGTTGGGCCAGGCTACCTGTATGTTGCTAGTGTGGATGAAGACTAGCACACTAGCTTGAACACAGGCCTCCAACAGCTGTTGGGTACTTGTCCATGAAGAGCATGCTGTCAATGTCAGGAAATATCCCCAAGGGGGGCCAGCCACGTGAACAGATCCGTGTATCTCACTCCCCACTCCCAAGTTCAGTGGTTGTAATAGACTCGAGGTATATTCTTCAGTGGATCTGACTGAGATTGGGTCATGCTACAGCCATAGGAAAAACACAAAAATGAAAAGAAACTGACATTCGGGTTTTGGAGAGCAAGAATTTTTAGACTTTGGGGTTTCGTGGACATGTGTGTGTGTGCTTGTGTGTGTGTGTACCATAATTTTGGAAAAGGAACTATATAAAGGACCTATATAAAGTTATCACTTTATATTTTGCCAAGAAAGGATACTGAAAAATAATAATTTGTCATCAATACCATTGAAAATAGAACATTTAAAATCTAAAAAATCAGGAGGCTATACTATGAGAATGCAGACAGTCCCAGTCCTTAGGCATAAAGAGGCAGTGGAAGAATTCACATCACACACACACATATTCACAGTTGTATATAGGCAATATACCTCTTAAATATACATGAAATTGCTGATATTTATTACCTTTTGTTGAGGACTAATAAAACTTTGTCACAAGGACCATCCCTGGAGTCACTGAGCAAACAGTGAGTTATGGGAACATGCTGGAAACCCACACTCTTTTCCTGATTGTGCGTTCCCTGGGAAAGATGCTTCCAATTCTGACTGTGACTCTGTTTACCTGGTAATGCATAGTGGGGGTGACAAACCTTCCTTTAAACCCTGCACCGGTATTTCCTGTGGAGCCTGGTGGAGGACTGGGGAGGGAGTGTGCCCTCTGCTTGTAACATCTGCACTGAGAGGACCTGGCAGCCTCCACTGAGCTGTGTGGAAGCGAAACTCATGGAGGTATCTGGAGTGCCTTCCCTTGAAGAAGGTAGAAATTTGCTGGGCAAAAGATTATTGTTATTATTATTTTAATTCTTGGCCTCTTCTCTGTGGAATTTGGGTTTCTGGAGAGACAGCTTTATGTTCTCAGAAATTAATCTGGTGGCAGGGAAAATTTTTTTTTTTTTTGAGACAGAGTCTTCCTCTGTCGCCCGGCTGGAGTGCAGTGGTCAGATCTCAGCTCACTGCAAGGTCCGCCTCCCAGGTTTATGCCATTCTCCTGCCTCAGCCTCCCGAGTAGCTGGGACTACAGGTGCCTGCCACCTCGCCTCGCTAGTTTTTTGTATTTTTTAGTAGAGACGGGGTTTCACCGTGTTAGCCAGGATGGTCTCAATCTCCTGACCTCGTGATCCGCCCATCTCGGCCTCCCAAAGTGCTGGGATTACAGACTTGAGCCACTGCGCCCGGCCGAGAAAATTAGTTAGTTTACCTTCAAGGGGGAATTGACCAACATTGTGAAGTATTTTCTAAGCCTGGGAGTGACAATGGTTTGAGGAAACAGATGCCTCTAACACTTCCCTATCATTTCACATCCCCTGTTGTTGGGAGCTGTGGAGAGTAAGAATTAAAATGAAAAACTGGTTACTCTTAGCACCCTCCTTGCACTGTAGGGGTACTTAGAGGTATGGCTAACCAGAAACTGGAAAGGTTTTTTTTTTTCTTTTTCTTCCTTCCTTTCTTTCTTTCTTTTTTTTTTTTTAGATGGTGCTGGAGACCCAAAAGCAATTAGTTTTGTTAGAAAACACATCAGAGTAGATTGAGTTTGGAGGGCCAGGCCAGCAGTTGTGTACTGTGGTGCTTAAGAGACTGGGCTCTGGGAATCAGCAGGTGAGACTGCATGGAAAGATTCCTTAAGGAAACGTGTCTGAATTTAAAGTAGGTTGGTAAGCCGCAATTCGGAAAGACCACCAAGCATTTAACGAATGAGGACTGAATGAGAGTGCATTTTGAGCACCTTACAGAAAATAGCTCGGTAATAGTAGCCCCTGTGGTGAGCTGAAGAGACCGTATTCTGGATACTGGGAAACTCTTATTGTTAAGAAAATATTGTGAGAAAGCATGTACTGGATAATTCTGTTCTGATAGACCTCTGTGAACTAACTTTGCTAGTTCTCTCGAGAGAATTTCTTTGACGTGGTCAGGACAGCTCTGTATGTTCTTGATATGGAAGTGGTTGGAAGGGAAGAGCATGATCCCTTTAAATGATATGGAAGGGGAGAAGGGAAGTGCTGGGTACAGAAGGGTGTGGTTCCTGGCTAGGGCTCCAACTCCACAGACCTAGGTGAGGTCTTGCATTTGCATTTCCCAAATGTTGCATTTCCCAAGACTGCCGTGGCCTGCTACGTCCCCGTTCTGTGCCTATAAAAACCCCTAAGACCCTAGCAGTCACACACACAAGCTACTGGATGTCAAGAGCAGCAGATCAGTGGAAGAAGACAGAAGGGGCTAGATGTGGAATGGAGCACATCAGTCGAGGAACACACAGGCAGCTGGATGTCAAGAGGAATGCACCAACTGGCAGAACAATGCAAAGTTTGGCCTGTGTGGTCGGAGACGAGTTGAGATATTGAGTGGCCAACTTCCAGGGAAAACTAGTCCCTTCCGGATTTCCCCATCTGCTGAGAGCTACCTCCACTCAATAAAACTTTGCACTCATTTTCCAAGCCCAGGTGTGATCTGAGTCTTCTGGTACACCAAGGCAAGGACCTGGTATACAGAAAGCCTTCTGTCTTTGTGACAAGATAGAGGGTCTAACTGAGTTTGTTAACATAAGTTGCCTATAGACAGCAAAACTAAACGAGCACCCTGTAACACACGCCCAGTGGGACTTCAGGAGCTATAAACATTCACCCCTAGTCACTGCCATGGGACTGGAGCCCCACAGCCTTCCCATCTGCATGCTTCCTTAGAGATTTGAACAGTGGGGCACTGAAGAAGCAAGCACACCCCATCCCATGCCCTGCAAGAGGGACAAGAGAATTTTTTCCATTTCTACTGGGGGCTCATCCAGGCTCTCAGGAAGATGAGTGTGAGCAAATGAAAACCTCTATGGTCTACCTTTCTTCCAAAACCCTGCCACCTCTCTCTCGTTCCTGTGGGTAAGATGCTCTGTTACTTTTTTCTCTTTTTCCCTCTCCCACAGTTTGAAATCTCTTATCTCTTTCTTCATAATGTTAAGGGCTTTGCTACAGGCTATGGCAATGTTACTAAATGTAATGAGCTTTAGACTCAAGACACCTAAGGTGCAAATCAGACGAATTGTTCCTAAAGGTGCCATGTATGCCTCCATGATGACAGCTACAGGCATGCATGGCTCAGGGCACCTTCTGTTACTCTTTCCCCTCCCAGTTCAGGAACATGGGCATGCCCACAGCAGGCAAAGGCTGAGCCTAACAGCGACAAGTTGGGGCGGGAGAAAACCAGAGGTAGCTGGGACCCCACAGGGCCAAGGAATGGACACATTTCTCACTTGCTGTGCCAATGGGACCTTTCCTACCCTGGCCAAGGAATTTAACCTGGTCTGAACCAGGGGAAAGTTATAAGGATTAAAGGGGCCCACTTGCACTAAGCAAAGGTTTCTTCCCCTAGAATCCCCCACTTTTTTGTCCCTTTAACTGTTTTTCTCTTTTTTCCTTTTGTAGGTGAGAGGGGGCCCCCCTCTGACTCTGTTTCTGATAGAGAAGTTAATGGAGGGGTGACCCCTGCTGGCTGAAAACTGCAAATTCAGCATGGCTCATGGATACAAAGAGCCTCTGAAATGCCTTTTCAGTCCTAAACTCAATTCCAAGCTTCATGCTTAGACTCCAGAAAGAAAAAACAGGTGAGGGATCCAAAGCCAGTCAACAGGTACAGTGTAAATGGGCAGGACCAATTCCTGCTGAATGAACCCCACTCCACAGAAGGAGGCCATGCTTCATGGCATAAACAGATCCAGGGAACTCAAAGTTTGCCAACAGTAGGGAGGAATGGATGCATAGGCAAGGGCAGGTAATTCCTACTCTCTAGGCTTTCCCTGCCTTATGAGGACACACCACATTGGTATCTATGGCCAGCACCTACCAAGGTCACTGAGTCTCAGGAATAAGAGGTGGAAAGTGAAGGGAGGACATTCTCTTTCTCTCTCCATCACACCCTGAGTATTTTCTGAAAGAAGAAAGGAAATGATAGATGCCTCTATTCCCTGTCTTTCAGAATGCGCAACCAGTTCTCTACACCACCCCCAGCTTATATTCCTCTGGAGTGTATTGTAAACCATTGGGACTGCTTTGACCCTCAGAATCTGGAGAAAAAAAATGTCTCATATCCCTCTGCACAAAGGTTTGGCCAAATTATGATTTATATGAAGGACTGACTTGGCCTCAGGAAGGGACCGTTTATTTATACCATCTGGCAGTTGAAACTTTTCTGTAGATGCGAGGACAGATGGTCTGAGGCTCCATATGAGCAGGCTTTCTATACCTTGCAAGGTGATCCAGACCTTTGCTGACAATGTAGGATTGATCCAGCCCTCCTGTTTGCTATCACGGGAAAGGCTGCAAGGGGCAAGCCCACAGAGTTAAAGATAAGAATCCCAGAACCACTCCCACCAGAGAAGCCAGATCCCTTCAGCCCTGCTCCTCTGTGTTCACCCTGACCTCCCTATCCAGCTTCAAAGCCCCTCCTAGAAATCCTCACCCTAAACAAGCCCCAGTCTCACTCTTGCCCCTCCAACAGATGCCCAGTGAATTTGGGCTCAGTAAGTTCCAGGTCTCCTTCTCCCACAGGACTTAAAGCAAATTAAGGGGATATTAGGAAGCTTTCAGATGACCCTGATAGATACATAGAGGCTTTCTAGGATTTCACCCAAATATTTGAACTCTCCTGGAGAGATCTTATGTTACTTTTGAATCAGACCCTGACAGATACTGAGAAACAGGCCACTGTGCAAGCAGCAGAGAGATTTCGGGATGAGCTTTGTATCACATATAATGTCAGGGAAAGGAGTGAATATTATCCAACTGAAAGAGAAGCAGTACCAGTGACTAACCCTACATGGGATCATAATGATGAGATGGAAGACTGGAAAATGAGACACTTTCAGGTGTGAATAATGGAAGGTTTATGTAGAACTAAGACTAAGCCTCTCAATTATATCAAGTTGTCCATGATTGACCAAGGATTTGATGAAAATCCCACTGGAAAGGCTAAGTGAGATCTTAGTAATGCACACCTCTCTATCTCCTGCTTCAGCCAAGAGACATCTAATCCTAAACGATAAATTTATTACTCAGGCAGCTCCTGACATCCAGAGGAAGTTGCAGAAACAGGCCCTGGGACCAGATAGTACATTAGAGGAGCTCCTGAAAGTGGCCATCTCGGTCTTTCACAATAGAGACAGAAAGGTCCAGGAAAGAGAGAGGAGATACAGGAAAAAAAACAAAACTTTTAATGGCCTTGGTGCAAGTCCACAAACCCCAGAATTCCCGGAGTGCACCTGTCAACTGCTGAAGATATACCAAGAACAGTTATGTCTTTTCTAAAGTTTAACCAGTCCAGGGTGAAACAGATCAGGGTACAATGTTGTTAGTACATTTTACATTTTGTCTCTGTAATGTTTAGCACTAAATTCTTTCTTTGTGTAATACACATGTTTAACCCATGCATACTTAACCTTATAAAACTTGTTTTTTCTCCCTAGGAACCAACAAATCCCAAACAGTAAGGCAACTGGAGCCTCAGAGGATGGCTCCCCTTTGCTAGGAACCCTTAGATAGACCCCTGGAAAGAATCTGACTGCTGTTTTCCCCAAAAAAACACCTCCTGTCAGCAGGAGGCAGCTAACACTGGTAATTGTCCATATTCTAACGGCAGTTAGATGTACCTCTTCAGAGGGGGGATATGATACAGAAGCGCCATAAAGGGAAAAGCATGGTCCCTTTAAATGATACGGACTGGGGAAAAAGACGTGCTGGGTAGGAGGGAAGGGGAGGGAGGGAGTGGTCTGTGGCTAAGACTCCACCCCCATAGACCTATGTGAGGACAGGCATTTTCTGCCCAAATATTTCATTTCCCAAGGCCACCCTGGTCTGCCACACCCCCATCCTGTGCCTGTTAAAAAGCCCCAAGATTCTAGCAGGCACACGCAAGCTGCTGGATGTCAAGAGGAGCAGATCAGGGAAAGAAGACAGAAGCAGCTAGATGTCGAGGGAAGCACATCAGTGAAGGAACACAGGGCAGCTGGACGTCGAGAGGAATGCACTGACCAGCAGAAGGATGCAGAGTTTGGCCAAGCAGTTAGAGAAGAGTCAGGCCATTGAGCAGCAGACTCCAGGGGAAAACCATGATTTTCTGGCTTCCCCCATCTGCTGAGAGCTACCTCCACTCAATAAAAACTTGCACTCATTCTCCAAGCTCAGGTGCGATTAAATTTTTCTGGTACACTAAGAGAAGAACCCAGGATATACAAAGCCTTTTGTCCTTGTGACAAGGTAGAAGGTCTAAGGTCTAACTGAGCTGGTTAACACAAGCTGCCTATAGATGGCAAAACTAAAAGAGCAAAACTAAAGGAGCACCATGTAACACACCCCCACTGGGGCTTCGGGAGCTGTAAACATTCACCCCAGACACTGCTTTGGAGTTGGAGGCCCCCAGCCTGCTCATCTCTATGCTCCCCTAGAGGTCTGAGCCGGGGCACTGAAGGAGGGAGCCACACCCCCATCACACACACTGTGAAGGGGACAAGGGATTTTTCCCATTTCATGATCATCAGCCTACAAACAAGGTTTAAAATGATGACTATGGTGGCACCTGGCAGGTTTGATTCTGGCCCACAGAGGCAAGGCAAGGGGTGGCTGGATATCAAGAGTCTGAAGTCAGAGTTTAGTTGACTTTTGATTGGAGCCACAGTGGAAAGAGCGTCCACAGCCTTTGGAGTCACACAGGGGTGAGTTTAAAGTCTAACTCTCCTACTTACTTACCTGGGAGGCCTTGGACTGGTTACTTGCCATCTCTCAGCCCTAGTCTTCTCATGTAACAAACTGAAAGTAGCAGCTTTGAACTCCCCCAGTTGGTAGTGATTAGCAGAGACACTTGGCCCAGAGCACAGTAGGTGTTCAGTGGAGGGACTTCTCTTCCTTCATTGTTTATCTTTCTCATCCTTGTTTGCCCCTCCTTGCTCCATCTCCTCCTCAGGCTACTGTACCTTTCAAGTTGAAGTTCATGATAGACTCTCTGTGAGTGACACCGAAGAAGTCAATGATAGAGGCAGTGTGGATGATGACCGAGATGTCCTGGCAGGCTCTCTTCAGGCATGACTCATCCAGAATGTCTCCTTCTAGCATTGTCAGCTTGGTCTTGTTCTGGAGCTCTGTGTGAACATGGGTCAGGTCCTTGGAAGGGTTTCCGAATCTGGCTTCAAAGTTTCCTGATAAAGGTGTTGTTACATAGGTGTTCGGGGATGGTTAGAGTTGGGTTGTTAGAGTGGAGGGTGTACGTTCCATGGAAGGAACAAGTAAACAAAGACACAGAAGTCAGCCTGTTTAGCAATTTATTGGGAAAGAGCAAACATCTGTTTCTACCCCATCTCATTTCAGAAAAGTAATCTAAGCAATGAGCTGTCAGCTGTGCTTGGAATATAAGCATTGCTAGGATCACGGGAGACTCACCAAAATTTTTAAGGAGAGTAGGGTGATTGTGGAGAGTTGGGTGTAAGAGGGAAAAGTTTGAATTTAATTCTGTAGGTAATGCAGAATCATGATTTTTGGTCTCCAGCACCACGTCAAAGAAAACCCCTTATTTATATTTGGAATAAGTAGAGAAGCAGGCCAGGGGTGGTGGCTCACCCCTGTAATTCCAGCAATTTGGGAGACTGAGGCAGGTGGATTGCTTGCATCCAGGAGGTCAAGACCAGCCTGGGCAACCTGGAGAAACCCCCTCTCTACTAAAAATACAAAAATTAGCCAGACTTAGTGGTGAGTGCCTATATTCCCAGCTAATAAGAAGCCTGAGGTAGGAGGAAGGATGGAGCCCAGGAGGTGAAGGTGGCAGTGAGCAGAGATCATGCCTCTGGACTCCAGCCTGGGTGGCACAGCAAAATCCTGTTTCACAAAGAAAAAGAAAAACAGAAGCAGAATTGTAGCGTAGGAAGTTAACCTTGCCTCAAGGATATAAAACGGACTGGTATAGGGGATATGAGAAATCCAGTTGATCAAGAGATTAATCAGAATGTCTGTGCCAAGGTTTAGACGAGGGCTGGAAGCAGGGTCCAGCAGTGGAAGCAGAGGAGGGGAGAGATACACCAGGTTGGAATTTCAGACCTTACCTTGACGGTCCTGGTACCTACTGGAGCTGGGCTGAGAGGAAAAGGAGAAGATAAAATCACTCCCACAGTTTCCTGCTCAGGCAACTGAGAGGAGAATGGAGCCATTATTAGGGAATTGCAGAAGAGTTTAAATAATAAATTCTATTGAAAATTCTTATCGGATATTATCAAAAGCAAGTAGCAATGCTGAAAATGAGTTAGTCACCAATGGACTAACATCTAGCTCTGTAGCCCAGGGAGCAGTTACAACGTTAATGTCTTCAGGCTCCTCTGAAATCCACAGGTAGTGATGCTGCCAGTAAAGTTGTCACCTGGAATTAGCCCACAAAATGAACATCATGCTACATGGAGCTCAGATAAATACTCTGCTCTCATTTGTGCTTTATAATCTGCATACGGCCCACAGCTTGCTTGTTTCCTTTTACTGCTATCTCATGAGGTAGCTATTCTGAGTCCCATTTTATTGGTGAGGAAACTGAGGCTCAGCTTAAGGGACAGATTAAAAGTCACGTTTCTAGTGAAGGCTCAAAGTTGCCCACCCCACCTCCAAGTCTTGTACCCTGTACACCAGGTGCAGGACTAGCTGTTTAGAATCAACTTTTCTGAGAAAGAGTAAGAATAAGTCAGTTTAAATGAAATTGGCAACAAAGGCCAAAGAACAGTGAGAGTAAAATTCAGAGTGAAAAATTCAAGGCTGGAGAAATTCCTTTCTGCGGTACAGGCGGGCCCATTTACTCTCCTGATGCCTCTGCCTTGTTTTGTCTACTCCCAGCCCCTTCCCACTGTCAGGCAACTCCAAGGAGGCCCTGCAATGGGGGAGGCAGGGAAGAGGCTGCTGGGGAGGAGGTGGGTGACAGCCTGAGAGTTGAATTTTCTCTGCGCTTCCTGCTCCCTTCCTCTGCTTCCCATTTGCTGCCGACTTCAGACAGACTGGCTCAAAGGAATTGCCTTTTCAAAGCTGAAGAAGTCTAAAGCCAAGAGAAAATCACTCTTCCCCAACGAGTTCACAGGGAACTAAAGAGACCAGGAAAGGGGACTTTGTGGATGGAGCCATAGCTCCCTCGTTCCCCAAGCTGCTAGACCAACTACTGCTTAAGAGCACAGATGCTGCACTAGACTACAAGGGTTCAAATCCAACTTTGCCATGTTCTAATTGCAGGACATTGGACAAGTGCATTAACCTCTCTCTGACTGTTTCCTCATCTGTAAGAAAGGAGGATAATAATATTAACGATCTCATAGGGCTGTTATGAGAAGCAAATGAGTGGGCACATGCAAACCATGTAGAACAGTGCCTGGCACAGTAAAAACACCAAAAGCATTCTCTGTTTTTATCTTCACATAGTCTTCTGTCCATCCATTATATCTCCTGCATTTTCACCACATGGAATTGTTCCTCTAGGCTGAGCATTGCTTTTTCTTTGTATTAACTGTTAGAGTACAAATATTGGTGAGACATAAGGATTACAATCATTTAAAATTGGTCAAGTGTTAATACGTGTTTATCAAAGACACCTTTAGAACAGAGGGTGGAGGAAATCAGAAGAGGTCAGAGAAAAGCGAAAGAAGAGTAGAGTGCTGGGTGTGGTCCCTGAATGCTGTCAAGGGGGGACTTTTCTGTGGGCAGGGCATGACGTTCTGCACAGTCAGAGCCCACATGTAGACACACAGTCCTCCCAATCCCGTGGGATGGGGAGGAGGACAGGGAATTGGGCACACAGGGAGGCAAAGGGAGAGACTGAAGACCCATTTTGCCAAGCATCAGCCCCAGGGCCAAGTGAAGCCTCTGGATGAAGCTTTGGTCTGAGCTCTGCTACACATTAATCAGATGACCTTGGCAAGTCGCTTTATGTTTCTGGACCTTGATGATGCATTCATTGTCCACTTGGATGTCACCCCTTTTCTACCTTCCTCATACTGTTATTTGCACAAGGAGTTGCTACAACAAATTCTGCAGTTTTTTTTCGGAGGGGGGTGGTATTGAGCAACAGAGACAAATGGTTTTAAAAAAGCCATATGTGAGAAATGAAAATGAGGCATGTCTGGTCTCATACTGCCTCTTACTCTGTCTCTGCTCTGTGCTGTGCACTTGTGCATACCCTCTCCCTCTCACTGATGCTCTGTCTCTCACTCTTTCTCATTCATTCTCTGTCTTTCTCATTTTCTCTCTCTGATTTTTCTCTCCCCTTCATTTTCTCTCTCTTTCTCACTCTCTGATACATACGCACAGGCACACATGCACACACACACACACGCTTAAACACTCATCGTTACCTTCGCTTCCTTTTATTTTACCTCCACTAAAGTTGCTGAGGATGCTACAAAACAAAACAAAGCTCAGGGCGGTCCAGAGAGGCAGGGACCCACTGGTGAGGTCTCCAGGTACATGCTGTCCTTTATGAATGTTGTAAAGCAATTGCCAAGACAAAAAGCTTCAGAGCATAAAAGAGTTGTAGACAAGAAAGAGAACTGATGTGGGATTTTCTAGATGAAAAGAAAAGGGGCCTGGAGGCTGAGGCGGCTGCCTCTCAAGTTCCGCGTCAGGGCCAGAATCCAGTCTCTGGACAGCCCGTCCAGTATCTTTCACACTATGCCATTTTATACTATTTAATTTTCTTTTTTTGATGACTTTGGATGTGGGATTGGCTTAGATTTGGCTACAACTTTCCATAACTTGCCAGAAAAGCTCCACTTCCCCACACCTATGCAGGGTTTAAAATGGAGCCACACACCCACGACTCAAGTTTACTTACTAGAAAATTCCTCCCTCAGTCCTGGTCTGAAGGCCTTGTCCAAGGCCCTGATCTCCTTCAGCTCCTTCTTCACCAAGAGATGGACGATCCTCTGACCCAGAAACCCTCCTGCTCCTGTCACAAGGCAGCTCCAGCCCGTCATGGCCAATCCAAGATTTCAGGAAACCCTTGCCAGGAAATAGAAGATGCTGGGGAGCAGATCTTATTCTAGGGTGACCATGGAGAGGACTAAAAACAGAGGTAAAATGGTTATAGACTTGCAAAGATGCCTTGTTTTCCTCCACCCTATTTTTTGCAAAAATTCCATGTCCCCACCACTGCCAAGAGTAGCTGAAAGAAAATGAAAAAGCTCTAACCATTAGTTAAATGGTTAAAAGCTGGACAGAAGAGTCAGGGTGCTGGTCACTTCATCCCCTAAGGCAGCCCTGGAGCTTTATGCTCTGTGGCTCCTGGCTTGCCCCTTATCACTCTGAACTGCCACATACTCATTGCTCCCACCTCCTCAAGCATTCTTTTTCTCAGAAGAATAGTGACCTTTAGGTTACATCTCTAATTCTTCCCAGGAACAGGAGGAGAAATCCAATCCTAAGGCTACTCTTCGAAAAGGAGTAAGTGGGAAAGTGTGTGGTAAAGAGTCTGTGGAAAAGACTGTGGTAAAGAGTCTTAGGCGTAGCCTTAACAGGACACTGGTCAGTTGATACCAGCTGTCTGGTATCTGCAATCTGTGAAGTTAAACTAGACTGGGAGAAATCTCCAAGTACAATGTGAACTTTGCCTTTGTGCAGTAAATATGTTTGGAGGGAAATCCATATGAGCCCATTATTTCCTGTCTGAGTGGCATTTGAAATGTTGCTGCTGTCTTGCAAAGTTTAGAAATTTGCAATGGTGACGTCTCCAATCACTTAGTTTTATGTGAGGTGACTTTCTTTCCTACTGAATACATCCAAAACCTCAATTGAAATTTTTCCCCTGAAGAGCTCTGGGTTGCTAGATGAAGAACAGCATTGAAGGAAAGCTATCTATTGGTAACTGCTTAATAATATGGCTTGTACCACAAGAGTGGAGATTTGTAGTTGTTTGCCCCAATAACTCTTGTCAGAGATGTTTGAATGTATCTCATATTTTTGACTGCAAAACCATTTTCAGCAAATTCCTGAACTGAACATGCTGTGAGTGCTGCTGAAGCCTATGCATTAGAACTGCCTAAATTTACCCACCATAAGCTCCCGAGACACTTTATTTTCTTAAAAAAAATGTAATTTATATTCATTAAACTGCCCAGATCTCAAGTGTTCAGTTCAGTGAAACTTGACAGTTATGTATGCCCACATAAGTACCACCCAAAAAAACACTTTCTTCTTGGAAAGAAGTTCTTAGTTAATTCCTTGCACTGTACCCAACCTACTTGGTAGGCAACTACTTTCTGATTTTTATTCTTATTTTATTCCCATCTTTTCCTAATTTTTTCTTTTAAGATTTCTGTGGTTCTGGATATATATTTAAATGCAAAATCATTCTGAAATGAAGTTTTGTACATGGAGTACAGAAAACTTGACCACTGATTGTCCCTATTGTTTGCTCATTTTTTATTTCATGATTTTCTTTATTATTGGCTTATAGTTATTAACTTTGGGTTTATTTTACTCTTCTTTTTCAGGGTTCTTATGATGAAAGCATAGAAAATTGACTTTACTCCTTTGCTCATTTCCACTACAGGCATTGAAAGTTGTCAGTCTCTCTCTAAGCACTATGTCAGCTGCGTCCCACATTTTGAGGCGCTGGGTCATCTTCACTCAGTTAACGATGTTTTAAACTTTTTCTTGTGAGTTCGTCTACGACCAAAGTGTTATTTAGAGTATGTTGCTTGTTTTCTAAGATTGGGGGCTTTCTAGATATCTTTTATTTATTTATTTATTTATTTATTTATTTATTTATTGAGGCAGAGTCTAGCTCTGTCACCTGGGCTGGAGTGCAGTGGCAAGCTCCGCCTCCCGAGTTCACACTATTCTCCTGCCTCAGCCTCCCGAGTAGCTGGGACCACAGGCGCCCGCCACTGCGCCCGGCTAATCTTTCTATTTTTAGTAGAGACGGGGTTTCACTGTGTTAGCCAGGATGGTCTCGATCTCCAGACCTTGTGATCTGCCCGTCTCGGTCTCCCAAAGTGCTGGGATTACAGGCTTGAGCCACCGTGCCCAACGCTCTAGATATCTTATTGTTACAGATTTCTAATTACATACTATTGTGGCCATAGCATATACTCCATATGATTTTGATTCTTGGATATATATTGAGACTTATTTTATGGTGCAGCAAATAGTGTATGTTGGTGAAAATGCCATAAGCACGTGAAAAGAATGCTTTTTGCAGTTGCTGGAAATAATACTCGACAAATGGTTTGGTTTGAAACCCCACTCTGGGTCTTGCCCACCTCCTGTGTTGTAGACATTCATCTGCTACTTGGGACCTGACTACCAATGCTTCAAACCCACTTGCCTAGGAAAGGTTGGCCCTGTGCTGCAAGACGTAGTAGCTAGTTCTCTGAAGTTATCAGAACTAGCTACAGGCCCTGGGTCTTGCTGAGACTTGTGGAGTGCTATCTGAAATCACCCAGGTGCATCGCATGCCTTTGTCTGCTGTATCAGATGCTGGAATGCATCTTATGTATCCCCCATCGCCTTAAGGGTGGGGCCGGTCATTCCCTCAGCTGTTGAGAGTTCTGGAGGCTGATAGATTTCAGCCGGTGTCTCTTGGAGTCTCTGAGTGGAAGCAATAAATATAAGCCCTAAAGAAAGTGAGAAATTAAACAAAAGGCAAGACTGATGGGGCCCACACTACTGAACTTTTTTGTTTTTAAACAGCTTTACTAAGGTATAATTGACATATCGTAACATTCACCTTTTTTAAGTGTAAAGTTCAATTATTTTTAGTAAAATTTTAGACACGTATGACCATCACCATGCTCCTGTTTTGCAACATTTCTATCATTCCTAAAACATCCCTCATGCTTATCAGTTGCCACCTTTTATTCCCACTCCCCAACTCAAGGCAACCCGTAATTGACTTTCTGACTCTAGAGATTTGCCTTTCCTGGACACCATATAAATGGAATCATGCAATATGTGCTCTTTTGTATCTGTCTTCTTTCACCTAACTTAATACACTTTTGTGGTTTATCTATGTTGTAGCACATATCAATATTTCATTCCTTTTAGGTGTCAAATCCTATTAAATTGTATTGATAATTCCCATTTGTTTGTTCATTCACCTGTTGATCAATATTTGATATGTTTCCACTTTATGGACTATTATGGATAAAGCTGCTATGAATATTCACATTCATGTGTTGTGTGGACGTAGGTTTTTATTTCTTTTGGGTAAAGAACTAGGAGTGAAAGTGCTAGGTCATATGGTAAATGTATCTTCAAAGTTTTTAAGAAACTGCCAAACTGGTTTTCAACATGACTACATGTCCCATCAACAAGGCATGAGTAGTTTCAGTTTTCCATATCATTGTTTTTTCACTTCCTCCAGTTGTTTCTGTCCTTCTTTTATATTATAGCATTCTAATGGGTAAGAAGTGGTGTCTCATTGTAGTTTCGATTTGCGTTTCCCTGCTCACTGATGATGCTATCTTTTCTTGTACTTTATTGGCCATTCCTACACCTTTTTGGTGAAATGGCAATTTATATATTTTGCCCATTTATAAAATTAGGTTATTTATATTTTCATTGTTCAGATGTAAGTATATTTTATACCCTGGATATAAGTCCTTTATCAAACATATGATTCGATTTGTTTTTCTCAGTCTGTGGCTCATCGTTTCATTTTCTTTTGATGTCTTTAAGTGCAACATTTTTAGTTTTGATCGTGTCTCATTTTTAAACTCTTTTTTTAACCAGGAAAAGTTGGGTTTTTGCCTAATTCAAGATCATGAATATGCTAATCTATGTTTTCTTCTAAGAGGTGTATAATTTAGCCTTTACATTTAAGCCTATAATTTATTATGAGGGAATTTTTGTGTATGTCTGTGTTAATGGCCTGGATTCATATGGCCAATTGATTTTAACAATACTAAATTCAATGGGGAAAAGCATAGTCTTTTAACCAAGCAATAATGAGACAACTGAATTGTCCACATGCTCAGGGAAAGTCAGCATGCTATGTCAAGTGATGCTCATCTGAGTCACCACCTATTGGCATCTGAGTGTGTGAAGAATTTCTCAGTATGATAATTATGGGTTAAATAATATGCTGTAGCTTTTTGCTTCTCCCATTTGACAGACAGTGTCATCTTTTTGTGCAGAGCCAGCCACATCCCTGATGCACCATGGTGAAAATGAAGGCATAAGTCAATAGATTTGGCTTTATTCGGGTGCTGGGTCACCAGGGCTACTTATAACACTGATAAAGTGAATATTGTTACCATCAGTGACCCCTTCATAGAGCTCAACTACATGGTCTACATGTTCCAGTGTGAGTCCACCTATGACAAATTCCACGGGACCATCAAGGCTGAGAACAGGAAGCTTGTCATCAATGGAAATCCCACCACCATCATCCAAAAGCTAGATCCCACCAAAATCAAATAGGGTGATTCTGGAACTGAGTACATCATAGAGTCCACCAGTGTCTTCACTGCCACGGAGAAGGCTGGGGATCACTTGCAGGGTTGAGCTAAAAGGGTCAACATCTCTGCCCCATCTGCTGATACCACCATGTTTGTAATGGGTGAGAACCATGAGAAGTATGAAAACAGCCTCAAGAACATCAGCAATGCCTCCTGTACCACCAACTGTATAGTACCTCTAGCCAAGATCATTCGTGACAATTTTGGTATATTGGAAGGATTTGTGACCACAGTCAACACTATCACTGCTACAGAGAAGACTGTGGATGCCCCTTCGTGAAACTGTGGCATCATCACCACAGAGCTCTCCAGAACATCATTCTTGCATCTACTGGCACTGTCAAGACTGTGGGCAATGAGATCCATGGGCTGAACAGGAAGCTCACTGGCGTGACCTTCCATGTACCCACCACCAACATGTTGGTTATGGACGTAACCTGCCATCTGGAAAAACCTGCCAAATATAACATCAAGAAGGTAATGAAGCAGCATCAGAGGGTCCCCTCAAGGGCATCGTGTGCTACACTGAGTACTAGGTTGTCTCCTCCAACGTAGCCATTGACACCCACTCTTCCACCTTTGATCCTGGGACTGGCAGTGCCCTCAATGACACTTTCTCAAGCTCATTTCCTGGTATGACAATGAATTTGGCTACAGCAACAGAGTGGTGAACCTCGTGGCCCAGACGGCCTCCAAGGAGTAAGACCTCTGGACCACCAGCCCCAGTGAAAGCATGAGAGGAAAAGAGAGGCCCTCAGGTGCTGGGGAGTCTCTGCCACACTCAGTCCCCCACCACACTGAGAATCTCCCCTTCTCACAGTTTCCATGCAGAACCCCTGAAGAGGGAGGGGCCTAGGGAACCCTACTTTGTCCTGTACCATCCATAAAGTCCCCTGTATGTACTAGGCCAACAAAATGCTATATTAGGAAAACTCGCAAATATTACTGATCAGAAAAAGATTAGACAGCATGATTTCTCTATCCTATTTTATGCTAAGGCATAAATGGTCAGGAAATGATGGGCTCACAATGGAAATCTGCATTCCAGTATAGGAACACTGGTCTCCCTTATTATAACTTTTTTTTTTTTTGTCATGTAAGCACAAGGACACAGCTTTAACAATGGAGGAACACACAGGCTGTTTGTGTGAAACAGTCTGGATTTAGGTGCCAACCGTTCACAAGATTGTCTGGGAAACTCAACTGCCCAGCATCTAGAGTCCTTGGGCCTCATGCAAAGAGTTTCCATTTTCTTAGGGGAGAAAGCCACCCATTGTACAGGGAGCTATAGTAGGCACAGCCCCTCATGTTGGGAAAAGGAAATCCCTCTTCTAGGCCAGCTTATTAAATTCCTGGGTTACTTTAGGATAATTACACCCCTTGTGTAATAGTCCTAGAGAGGTCAATTTGGACATGAGTAACATAGAATAATTTTTAAAGGCACAGGAGTAGATGAAATAAGCTATGGTAAGAATATTCATGGATAAAGGGGAAAGTTCCTGGACTGAATCCTGGAATAGATACATCAACGTTTAGAAGTTGAACAGAGAAGAAGGGACCAGCTAAATATACTGAGTAGGAGTTGGTAGCAGGTAGGAGGAAAATTAGGAGGAGATGGCCTTGTAAAAGTCAAGCAAATAAAGTGTTTCAAGAAGAGTGTGGGCCACTATGTTGGATGCTGCTGACGTATCAAATGCAATAGGAAAATAATTGATTATTGATTTTGACAACATTTTAAGTAATTTGGTACGAGAAATTTCCAGGAACTGTTGGGTTGAAAGTTCAATTGGAAAGTCCAAACCACAATTCATCTGCGTGTTGAGGAACAGAAAAAAATGTGAAGAGAGTGACTATTAATAAACATCTGTACAAGAAGTTGTGCCATGAAGATCTCAGTAAAAAGGTGTTACAGCCAGTGGAGTCAAGAGTTTGTTTTTGTTGTGTTGTCTTAAAACTGGACTGCTGCCTTTATGAATCCTCAGCACCTTGTACAGAGCAAATGTTCAAACATTTTTGAGTGTTTGACTTGATAAAGCACCTGTGTCTCATGCATCTTTTTATCACCATAAGAATTTGCACAACATCTGACACGTAATATAAACTTAATAAATGTTTATTGAATAATGAAAGGAAGGATGAGTGAACAATCAAGGACTCTTGAATGTCTTAGTGCTTCTGGGACCACTGCCCAGGCCAAAGCTGTTTGCCAAGGAGAAGCAATTTTCCTCCCATCTAAAACATGGATATGAGTAGGATCCCAGGTATTTGAAGGGTACTTGAAGAGTCAGTTTTTAGAAGTAAGGAAAAATGGGCCATCCCCTCCACCCTACAGGGAGAGCTGGGGGCAGAGCTTTTGGTTTATACGAGCTCAACTTGGCTGTCTTTCCCAGCAAGGCCTTTGGAGTGAGGAAGGAGAAGGCTTTAGCAAAATCTCTTTTCCATGTCCTACTTAATTCTCTGTTTGTCAGTTATTTTGGGAAGGTCACATAGATACCATTCAACCAGGTGCTCCAGAGGATGACAATGATGATATGGTAGCCAGCCTCCAAGGTGACTCCAGTGATTTCTACTTCTTCATATTCATTCCCTTGTGTGTGGGCTGACCCTAGTAACTTGCTTTTAATCAGTATGATAAGACAAAAATGATGGAATGTTATTTCCATGATTAGGATAGAAAAGATTGTTACTTCTGTCTTGATTTTACATTTCCTGTTTCTCATTGGGCTGGATGAAGCAAGTTGCCATGCTGGAGAGGACAATATGGCAATGAACTGAGGGCAGCCAACAGTCAAATGGGAACTGAGGTTCTTGGTCCAATAAGTTTCGAGGAAGTGAATCTTCCAACAACTATGTAAGTGAGCTTGAAAGTAGATATTTCGCTAGTTGAGTCTTCTGAGGAAATCAGAACTTTGTGCCAATCCCAGAGTTCTTGGAACTCCGATGTTTAAGAAAAAAAAAATGCCAGGTGCAGTGGCTCACACCTGTAATTCCAGCATTTTGGGAGGCCATGGTAGGTGGATCACCTGAGGTCAGGAGTGTGAAACCAGCATGGCCAACATGGTGAAACCCCATCTCTACTAAAAATGCAAAAATATTAGGTAGGCGTGGTGGCACGTGCCTGTAATCCCAGCTTATTGAGGCAGGAGAATTGCTAGAACCCAGGAGGCAGATGTTGCGGTGGGCCGAGATTGTGCCACTGCACTCCAGCCTGGGTGACAGAGGGAGACTCCATCTCAAAAAAAAAAAATAAAATAAAATAAAGAAAGAAAGAAAAGAAAAAGGTAGACTCTCATACTTTCAACAAGCTACCTTCTTTCCTTGGGGATTTCTCTTGCATTACAAAGAATATTCACCCTTAGTTAAACTCAGTTTGAAAACTACAAGTGGTTTAGCAAATGTTAGATTCACTGAAGTTTCTATGTGTTGGGGAAGGTGGGGAGACAGGCGTGTTATTTGTGGAAGTGTAAGTTTATGCAAATTTTTGGTGAGTATTTGACAAAATATTTTAAACTTTCACACACTTGACCCAGCAAGTTCATTCCAGATATTTATTTTAAGGAATAATCAGTTGAGATCAGACCAAGAGGTCATATGGGACATCTCCTTGCATATAGAAAGCTCTACATATGAGCTCTAATATATTAATTGAGTCCTTCACTATATATAAGATGCTTTACTTATATTTTCTCATTTAATTTTTAAAGTAGACTTTATTTTCTATAACAGTTTTAGCTTCACAGCAAAATTGAGGGAAAGTGCAGAGAGTTCTCATATACTCCCACTCCCACATATACACAGACTCCCCCACTATCAACATCCTGCACCAGAATGGTACATTTTGTACAATCAGTTGATTTGCATTGACATATCTTTATCACTCAAAGTCCACAGTTTACTCTTGGTCTTGCACATTCTCTGAATTTTGACAAATGTATACTGACATGTAAACACCATTTTAGTATCATCTGTCCTAAAAATCCTCTGTGCTCTGCTTATTCATCCCTATGTACATCTTGACTCCTACAGCCATTGACTTTTTACTGTCTCCAAGGTTTTGCCTTTTCCAGAATGTCATGTATTTGGAATCACACTGCATGTAGCCTGTTCATTTTGGTTTCTTGCATCTAGTAATATACATTTATGTTTCCCCCATGTCCTTTTATGGCTTGATAGCTCTTACTTTTTTGGTACTGAATAATATTCCACTATCCATTCAACCATTGAAGGACGATTTGACTGCTTCCAAGTTTCGATAATCATGAATAAAACTGCTATAAAGATCTAACCTAAAAGTACTTTTTTTATGTGGACATAAGTGTCTTATTTATTTGTGTAAATGCAATAGAGCATGATTGCTGGACAATGTGTTAAGAATATGTATAGCTTTATAAGAAACTGCCAAACTGCCTTACGAACTGTACCATTTTGCATCCCCACCAGCAATGGATGAGCATTCCTAATGCTCCACATTCTTGCTGGCTTTTGGTGTTGTCAGTGTTATGGATTATCACAATTCTAATGGGTGTACAGTGGTATTTTTTAGTTTGTAATACTGTAATGACATATGATGTTTAGTATCTTTTCATATGCTTTTTTGTAATCTATGTATCTTTTTTGGTGGGTGTCTGTTCAGGTCTTACGCCTGTCTTTCTATCAGATTGCATTCCAAATGTAAGACATTTTCAGAATTGAAGAGATTCCTTCTGAGATTTTTATATGCATCCCTTCAGTTTACTGTAGGCATTCCTTTTCCCATGTTCTGAGCAATGGAGAACAGCTTTTTGGTATTGTCTTGATAATATTCTTGCTCATTTCCCTTGGTGAATTTTTGATCTAGCCCTCTGAGCTCAGTTGCAGCTTAAAAAATTACACACATGTGTGTCCAGGAGCACAGTTATGACCAGGTAGATGTATACAAAGAAAGCTCCTACTACATTTTCTTGTAAAGCAAGCTAATGTCATTGTCTGTATGCCACATTATTTTAATACCATATGCTCATGTGATTTGTTTCACTCTTACCACAAACCAATCTCTAATGACTCCCCTAAGTCCTCAGCTGGTGATTTCATGGTTGAAGAGATGACCTTAAGTGGGCCACTACACCTGCACTGAAGTCCTTGTAATAAAGGAAACTTGGGGAAATGTTGCAACATGATCACTAACAAGCAGGAAAGCATGAAAAAAATTGATTTGTAAGATCCTGATTGGGTGTTTGGAGGAGTAGACATTATCGTACTTATGTTTTCTCTGATTTCAAGTCTTATCTTCAAGGCTTTTAAAATTTATTTACTTAACCACAAGGAACAATTTAATACAGAAATGTTCTTATCTTTTTCAGCTGTGAGGAGAATCATGAGACCACAGTTATGAACTTAACACAAATGGAACGAGGCTAAGAAGGATGGTATTTGACAAAGAGTTCTATGATTTAGAAGGGAAATTCCAAAGAGTAAAGTTCTAGAAAGGGCACCAAGTCCCACTGTCTGTGAGGGTGATGCCTGATGGATGACAGGGGTATGAGGGCTGGGGAACAGGGCAGAGGAGAGCAAAGTCTGCCTAGGTTTGGTCATTTGCTGTGGGATGTGGCTGGTGTGACAGCTCTTGATGAGTCTGCCCACTGTCTGAGGCCGTGTTCTTGGGGACCACTGGGTAAGAGAAGATTTCTTAGACTTTAATCTCTCCCATTCATTTAGCTCTGTAGTACTTTATTGAGAAAGCCTCCATCTATCTACTAAAACTATCCAATATGACCAAAATAAACATATCTCCTTTCTCATTTACTGGTGAAGAACTGGGCTAGTCAGTATTAATTTGCTTTCAGGGTCCCTGAATTTCTTATTTGAAAACTCTGCTACTTTTCTTGGAGGTCAGTGCATTGCACAAAATAGACATTAGCCAATGGGCCATAAAATACTGTCACATCATAGGGCGTGACAAAGAATATTTTAGACTTTTCTTTGCTCCTCTGTTCTTTCTTGTTCTGCTCTTTCTGGCCTTGGCTCTGTGACTCAATCTAAAAAATATTCCCGAAGCCCCTTGCAGCAGTGCATGAGTTAAGCTGTATCAAGATCACTCTTGTCTCATATTCTTTTTAATCTCGTGAACTTGTATGGTCTGAATCAGATTCACATGTTGAAACTCAATTGCCAATGTGATAATGTTTAGAGCTGGGGCCTTTAGAAAGTGATTAACATATGAGGACAGGGTTTTCACGAACGGAGTAAGTGTCCTTATAAAAGGGCTTCAGAAAACTAGCTGACCCCTTCCATTCTTCTGCCACATGAGGACACAGTGTCTACCTTTTGCAGAGGATGTGGCAACAAGATGCTGTCTTGGAAAGAGATACAGGGCTCTCACCATACATGGAACCTACTGACACCTTGATCATGGACTTCCCAGACTCTGGAACTTTAGAAATAAGTTTCTGTTATTTGTAAATTATCCAATCTGGTATATTTTGTTATACTAGCACAAAACGGCTTAAACCATGAAGTTTCCATTTTGTTTCAAGTCACATGTTGCCATGCAAATAAGGGTGTTGAAGGTCATCTTCAAGGCCCATGGTCATCTAGGCATCCTGTCCCATAATGCAACTGTGGCTGCTGTGTCAGCCAGCCAGTCACCCCTAGATATGTGCTTTCTTAGTGTGTCCCTAAACTTGCAGCACAAGCACTCCATCCTGGCTGCCAGAGTAAAGACCCCCCTCTTTGGCCTCAAATTATCAGCCACCAATGCAGCAAACAATTTGATACCTACATAAAAAATTAAGGCCTAACACTGGGAGCATGGTGAATTTCGTTTTTCTTTTTATCAGCCCATTAACAATGACATCTACTTTAGACTTCTAAGCTTCTTTTCAATGACCATCATTCTCCAAATTATCCACTACTCTTCCAAGTATTCTAACAACACCTGCTTTATATTTTCCTTTCATCTGGTTTGACTGTGTTGCTCTGTTTAACAGATAGAGAGTATGAGTTCTGTTGGAAAACATTTTATAGGTATAGCTCTTCTGTCCAGAGTTCAAAGTTCCATACTTATTTCCTAGAGATATATAGGATGTGCAAAAAATTGTAATCCACTGACGGTTTCAGTCATTACTGATCTGCCCTTTTAAGATCTTTTATTCTGAGAAGAACCAAAGGGAGGGCTTTGAGTCACACATTTTATGAACTAACTTTTCAAGGGAGTGCTGTTTTGAAAGTTTGGGTGTTCACTTCTTTTTAATTCTGGGTTCTGAATTGCAGTTATAGGCAAGCAGAGCTGTACGGCCATACTTCATTTTTCCTTTCTAAATATGTGAGTGGTAGACACCCTATACATATATTTGGGTTAAGCAAATAGGCCTTAAAAGTTATTACCAGGTCTGCTGTGGGACTGCTTTCTCTTTTGGTGTTTCCCATGCTAATGTTCTTTTGACCCAGCTCCTGGCTCTGTGGGTTAATATGGGCAAAAGTGAACCTGTACTATGACGTGGATTCATGCAGAAAAGTGTCCAGTCAAGGAATGATAGAAGACTTTTCAGGTCTGTTGGCTTAGGTAGTGACCCATTCTGCTGGGTTCCATCCTAATTCGCTGTTTTCCTCCTTGGATGGCTATAATTTTCCAGATGTGCTGATGTATTTTGATCTGGCTTTGCCTTCCCGGATTAATTTATTTAATAAATATTTATGAGGCCCTCTATGACTTTGGGCATGATTCTAAGCTCTTGGGAACGTAGCAGGGAGCAAGACTGTCTGAGGTCCCTATGAGGGTACAGATAAACAATAAAATCTGCAACTAGAAGTTAAATGCAGGTTTTGGTAACAGGAGGGGAGAATCAGGGTGATGTGATGCGTTAAGCAGAGCATATTCGGAAGAGGATGGTCAGTGAGTCTCACCTCTTTAGGGAGGTGATAGTTCAGCTGAGATCTACACGTCAACAGAGAGCCAACCATGAGAAAATGAGGAACACCATTTTATGTAAAGGGAATGAGAAATGTGAAGATTCAGAGGCAAGAAAGTTTTGCTTGTTTATGGACTAGAAGGAAGGTTGATCTGTCTGGGGCATCATGAGTAAAAGGGAAGTGGTGAGGAGCTGGAAAGTTCAGCAGATCATTCAGTGTCCAGGAGAGCTGGAGATCAGTTTAGAGTGTATAGTAAATGAATGGGAAGCCACAGAAAGGTTTTAAATAAGTGAGACATAGGATTTGATTTTACTTTTAAAAAATCTCAGGCTGTTGTATGGAGAACAGAGTTTGGCAAGCAGCAAGACAGATCATGGGAAAAGTCAGTGCTGATACTATTCATTTAGACAGATATATTTTTTTTCTCTAACCTTCTTTCTTTCTTGTTTTTGTTTTTTTGAGACAGGGTCTTGCTCTGTCACCCAGAATACTGATGTGCAGTGGCGCAATTCTCAACTTCCCAGGCCAAGAGATTCTCCTACCTCAGTCTAAGGAGTGGCTGGGACCACAGGTGTGCACCACCATGCCTGGCTAGACTTTTACACATTTTTAATTTTGTGGAGATGGGGTCTCCCTATGTTGCCCAGGGTGGTCTCAAAATCCTGGGTCAAGTGATCCTCCCACCTTGGCCTCCCAGAGTGCTGGGATTATAGACGTGAGTCTCCATGCCCAGCTATCTCTAACTTTTCTGTGAGTGGGCCTCTGCCCACATTCCGATTAGAGAAACTGCACCTGGTCACCTTGGACTTCTTGAGGTTTGATTAGTTTAAGCTGCAGATTTTCTTAACCTTGGAGAGCTGTTTTTTTTCTTTTAAATGTAAAGAGTGATTCATTAGAGTGAGGCCTAAGTACCTGTAATTTTGTAGAAACTCCCCAGGTGATTTTAATGAGGAAACAGGGTTAAGAACTCTGTAGGACCAATTAGGGACCCCCCCATTCTTTCTTGGGGATTACAGTAAGTATAACACATAAGGCTCCAATCCTCTCCTCCACCAGAATTACAGAGGCAAAGGGCAGTGCAAGGTGCAACAGGCTTTGTCTGCTCCTGGTAGGCCACCTTTCACACAACTGCTCCAAATAGTGAAGACAATATAATAAGAGCCAGGAAAAGTGCCTGTGTTGGCTGTCCATCGGATAACTTCCACTGCTTCCATCAATCTAGCAGTGGAAGGCTGCTGCTGGCCTTCACCATCCTCGCCACTCATAGTCTCTCTTCTTCCCCTATTCTCATGAATCTTTATTTTCCCAACTCAGCTCACTTATCAAATCAAAACCCCAGACATGACTCCTTTTCTCAGCTGCCCCTCGCATGAACATAATTTCCATCCTCTCTGCCTGTGTGGGAGGGAAGGAGCACACCTGGCCAGTCTCCAGCATGAATTGCCTAGTACTTGCTCCTCTGTCTCATTGTGACAGCCACATGTGCCCTGCAGATTGCAGTTTTCTGCTGCCAGACTGTGGTTTTAAGTTCATCTCTGCTAACCCAAAGCACATTCCAATGGGTTTCAATTTCCAGCTGCTCCCCTGGGATCCAAACCACTGTTCACAGTGCTCTCTGCATCCAGCTGGTGCCCTGCCTCATTCCAGCAGCTGAGAATGTCAACTTTGGAAGCCAATGTGGTGGGCGGCAATTTGTTCCATATACCACATTGCCCTGTGTTCAGGAAGGTTGAAAAAGTATCAGTGTACATGCAGTGTTCAAGCTGACTCTCCCACTCATATATCTGAAAGACGTTCAACCTAAGTAAAAGTATTGGCAGACTCCATTTCCTGGAGACCAGGAATTCACTGAAAGTAGTTCCATGCATTCTTTTTATTCACTAAAGACACTCCACTGAGATGCTTTTCTGGACCTACTAGGGCTGAAGTAGGGAGTGATTCTGCCTGGGTGTTCTGATACCATCTGTGTATAGCTGGCCTTCCCCGGCCCCAAAGCTGTGACTCATAAAGAGCAGAGCTCCTGAGAAGTTCACTCCTCAGCTGAGTGGGCAAGTGCCGGGCCTAGTGTTCAGTGCTAGGGAGACAAATATGAGAGAGGTAGAGATGCTTGCACATTCCAACACCATTTAAGGGTGAAGGTGAACGCTGATTTTGTTCCCTTCCTGCCCAACATGCTTGTGGTGAATTATTGTGCCAACTGTAAGTATGATTTTCAGGGGCACCAGGGACTGCAGGGGGTGAGAGGTGGACAGGGGGAACTTCTTCATGTCAAGGCTTCACATGTTATGCTAGGGCAAGATGGTACATTCGGCAAAAGCTTGAAGTTAAGTAGATTCTCTGCCAAGGACTTTGAAACTGTAAGTCAGAGTCCCCACCACTGCTGCAAGTCAGGCATTGTCCACTGTACCTGGCTTTGTTGGGTGGGAAAGGACAGTGTGTGACCTTGGAAAAGCTAGCCCACTTTGTCAAGGGGCTGGAAAAGGATCTGACTAGACATTTCTCTTGTCAAGTGTAGCACTAGTGAATGTCTGAAACGAGGGTCACCTCAAGGTTTCTGCTGAAGTAGTCCTGCTGATTTCTGTGTTGAAGTTAATAGATTTGGGAGAAATCACAGACACAACTTCACAGCCTGAGATTCACTGGATTGACAGAGCCAATGCTCAATGTTGCTGAAACCTGCACCACCATGCCTGATGAAGCCCTCTTTAGCTCTATAATCTGAATTCTACAAAGACATCAAACTGCCCCGGGGGAGCCAGAGAGCCTTTTCCATTTACCCATGATTGATCAATGAACAATAGTTGTTTTGCCTGCTGCTAAAAGAAGTTCTCATAATTAGGACTCGCTGCATATTTTACAGGGATAGGATCAGTGCAAAATAAAATGTGGGGTCTCATGTCAGTCCCTTAAGCCAAGCACAGGCCCTGTGTGACCTCATGAGCCATGTGCCCTTACAGCTCCCCTGCTCAGCTACACCAGGGATTTGACAGACTCCAGATGGTGAGAGAGGGAGCTAGGGCCGGGCTCGTGAGAAGGGTATTCCTACCTCAGTGGCCAGGGTTCATGTTAGGATGACCATAGGCCTGCAGCCCATCTCACACCCACTCCTCTGTCACCAGTACCTGATTAAGAAGAAGAGTTGACTTCAATAGTGCTGATTCTTCCATTTCTTGAGAAAAGATTGCACTATGCAATAGGGAGCTTCAGATTTCCAGAACAGATTACTGACTGTTTTGGAGTCTGTAACTGACCCCAGTGACCCCTGCCTTTGGGGAGAGAATGGCCAAGGCACCTTCTGTTCATCCAGACTTCCCCCTCCACTTCCTTTTAATGAACCTCTTTCATGCCTCAGAACACCGTCTCAATTCTCTGCTCATTACCCTTGGGTGAGATCTTGGGCTGTGATAAAGGAAAAGAACTCCCACCCAAATTTCCCCCAGAGTCTCCTGATGTCTTAAGAAGCACATGTACCCGGAGAGGTTGAGTGGTCCTCACGTGAGTCTCCTAAGAGTGGGAAACTCTCTTTTGAATTCAGTTTTTAAAAGCAATTTTTCTCTCTCTTCCTTTCTTTCTTTTTTTCTTTCTTTTCTTTCCTTCTTTCCTTCTTTCTTTCTTTCTTTCTCTCTCTCTCTCTCTTTTTTTGTAGTATAAAAATGCTCCAGGCATTGCACGATTTCAGGTTTTGGATCTAATTCCCAATCCCTTTATAACCATGACAGCTGGACTTCGCCTTCATCAGCATTTCCTTTTCCCTGCTCATGGGCCTCTCACTCCTACATTCACTCTTCACATCACACAAATAAGTTCATTCTCAACCCCATACCTGCCATGTGGCTTCCCTTTTTTTCCATTCTCATCATGATAATCCAGGTTCTTCAGGTTCATCAACACCTTGAAAAGTCATCTTTGAATTCTTTCTTGCTTTGTCATTCAAAGCATTCTACTCCCTGACTCCCCATCTCTTCCTCTCTCCATTCTAACAGTTCTGTTTGCTTGTGTTTTATCCATCCATCCATCCATTCATCCATCCGTCCATCCACCCATGCATCCACCCATTCATCCATCCATGCATCCGTCCATTCCTCCATCAGCCCATGTGTCTATTTTGTGTCAGACACTGGGGACAGAGAGATGATATGGTGAATTACTGTCCTCAGGACATGGCAGTGTAGGGGTGGGGAACAGGATATATAAATAAAAAATTAATGGCAGTGCAACTAGATATGCACAAAGCATGGAGGATGTAAAAGAAGAACCTGGGAAGGATGCACTGGTAGGAGAGCTGGGCACCTTCTAAGCAGAAGGAATGCCGTGCACTGGCATGGGTAGATGTAAAAGCATACTGCACGCAGGAAGCCCTGATTTTTGGAAAACTGTTGAGGCAAAAATTAGGAGAATCTGGGGATAGGACAGGGATTGGTGGTAAGAATTAATCTGGAGTGTTAGGCAGGGCCCAGGTCTTCAGAGGTCCTATATGTTTTGCTAAGGCTCTCAGGCTCACCCTGACGGTCCTGGGGCTCCACCCAGTGGTTGGTTTTAAGGAAGGGAGTGACATGGTGAGACTAGTTTGGAAAGAACTCTGGACTCCTGCAAATAGATTTCATGGGTGACTCTCCAAGGTGGGGAGGCCTGTGGGGGGTAAAAGTAGGAATGATGTTTACCAGGGAGGAAGAGGATACATGCAAGAGGCGTTGTGGAGATAAAGTTGGTAGCCCTGAATGACAGGTGGAAGGAGTCCGGGGCTGCCATCCAGGTTTCTGGCTTGAGAAAGTGCGTGCATGAGAGTTCTGTGCCCACACCCAGTCCTGTCTAAACTAGGTCATTCTGCCTTGGGCCTGCCTCAGTTGCCCCTGTATTCAGTTTTGTTACCAACGCATAAATCAGGCCTTCATTTCTTACCTAGATTCTTGAAGTATCCTCTTCATCTCTTTCAGTCCATCCTAGAAAATACTGCCATCGTAATCTTCCAGGGACGGCTGAACAATTCCCATTGCATAGTGAACGATGTCCCAGCTTTTAGCATCACCGTCAATATTCATAGCTAGAGGAGACTTTCTTTTCCCGTAGAGTCAAATTTTTGAGAGAACATGAGGCATGTTGTATGTGAAAGTGGTTTTTAAGGGGGGCACAGACTCGTACTCTGAGGTCAAAGAAGGAAGATGGCAGGGTGTCTCTAGAAGTGACCCTGGGTGATCCTGTCTATGCCCATCATGTCTTTCTAGGTGTATCTTCCACCTTTCCCCTGGCCTAGTGTTCTCTGGTCTGGTCTCATTGTTGCCTAAAATTGATCCCTTTCTTACCTGGGTCTTTGCAGACTGCATTGCTTCTGCCTGGAATACTTTCACTCACATTCCTGTCTGTTGAAATCCTACCCATCTTTTGATATCCAGCCCAAATGCAAGGACCCCATGAATCTCCAGGGGAATGGATCATCCGGAAGCACTATCCTCTGTTACGACACTCCGCACATTTACTGTGCACAGCACCCAACATGTCTCGTATTTTATCTCCCCCACTGGACTGCTAGACTGGGAGCAGAAGTGGAAAATCGGAGGCCTTAAGCCTGGGTCCAGCCTTTGAATGTGTTTTGTTAATTTGCACATTATTCCCCAACCAAATTTAATTTATTAAAAAAAATAACCTGTGTTAAACACACAGAAAATTTGAAAATATGATATAATAATGTATATTTGGGACATCACTGAGAATGAACAGATTTGCTGCTGACACCTCGCCACCCACTTTTTAAGATACAAAATATTACATGTACAGTTTGAACACTAGCCCACACATCCCTCTTAAAGCTGGTCTTCACACTGCTGTTTCAAATTTAGAGTTAGTAACTAATATTTAGAAATCAAAAGATTTCATATAAGAATTGGCCTCCCACCACTTTCCTGCCAGTCCTCAGCAGGCCACTGTGGGTTCCACACCCCACCCAGGCCCTCAGAGCCTGCCTGTCTGGTTGGTGGCTGAATCTTGCACCTGAGCTCCTCATCTGCCCTCTGTACACGCTTCCCAGCAGTTGAGGGGGCTCTTCATGCCCTTTGTCCTCCTCCAAACCACTGCCCTGGCTGTGCCCCCTGCCTGGACCCAAGAATCCAAGGCCTCATTCAAGCCCCATGGGCTCCTGCGGCTTTTCCCAGTGACTTCAGCTCAGATCAATTCTCTGTACTTAAACACACCTAGCTCTTAAGCCGGTGGCTGAGCACTTGCCCGTGCTTTCATTTATTCCTTTGCCAGGTACCTTGCAGAGCCACCCAGGTGAAGAAAACGGACCCAAAATTGCCCGCTGGGTCTGGTTTCCTTGTTCTTCCCTCTGAGATTTTGCTGCTCCCGTGTGATGCATCACGTGAGGTGCGGTGGGGCTTGGTGCAGGAGCTCTGCCTGCCTGGCACCTGTAGCTGTAAGAAGGGATGGCACATATTGTTGGCTACAACACAACAGGGCCTCTATGCTTGTTCAGTTGAGAATGCTAGCCATCCGATTCCCTCGTCTCTCTTCGACCACTCCTTGCTGCCCGATGGAGATATGTCCTTTCCCTTTCCTTCCCTGTGAAAATTGCCCCGGTGGTTCATAGGTGTAGGGTTTCACCAGGCTGAAAAACAAGGAGGAAGGGCTCTTGCCCCAGATTCTACCACCCTCCTTTCCCTCCCGTACAATTTTGCATTAACATATGGATGGTGTGCATGCCTTTCAAGAGCTGGACAGATGCTGGCTCTTGGCATTTTGTGCAGAGGACGGGGAAGGAGGGGTGCTGCATTTTTCACTTTACCCCATTGCCTGGGGCCACTCCGCCCTGATGCTAGTGCTGATCATCGGTTCCTCCGGGTTTTGAAAGTGGTGGAAACCTGTTCATCTGGGCCAGAATGTTTTTCTCTTTTCCCGCCAGAATGAACACTGATACTATATCCTTTGTGATAATCAAATTCAACTGATTAATGATGTGTAAACTTCCTGTGTAGGAAAGAAGCCATCTTAATCCTGGGTGTTACTGTCATCATTGCTGTCACACCCAGGTGCAGAGGGAGACAGCTTCCCCTGCACACACTCTGACCCCACAGCAACCTCCTCACCTGCTTCAGTTCTACTCTGTCCCTGATGTCCCTGAGACTGGATTGTGTTTGTTGTTTGTTTGTTTGTTTTTTACTGTTGCTTCTTTGGTTGGTTATTGACTATGTCATCGTTGAAGTCCCCAAACTTGTCCTGATTTGTCTCCACTTCTCAGGTACGTTGAGAAGAATAAGAGGGCCAGTGACTAAAAGGGAGATGGAGGGAAGGAAAGTGGCTAAGGAGGTGGAAGAATAAAGGAAGAAAGGATGTGATTCAAAGGAGAGAAGGATAAAGAAAGAGGAAGAGGCAGTTAAATCTGGGGATGTGGGATAGTACACTTCTACTTTTTGAGCTGAAGAGGAGGTATATTTTGGGGGAAGTTCACACTTGTTCCCTTTACTTGCCCAGGAACCCATGGTGTGGCTTCATTGTGCGATTTGAAAGGGTGAAATGCAAGGTTATTAATGACCAGAATGGCCAACACACTTATAGCCAGGTGTGTCCTAGAGACCTTCAAGGAAATTGGCACTAAAGCTGGTGGAGGCTGGATGCATTTTTGCTTGCTCTCCCCTGCTCAAGGCCATTTGGTAAGGCATGCAAGCCCTTCCAGATGCCCCTCAGGGAATTTCCCGAGTTCTAGGGAATCCCCTGCATGGGACTGTGCAAGAAGGAGGTAACCCAAGTAAGCTAGGGCTCTCCCAAGGATTGGCACCCCATGCTCCAGTACTCTGCCGTACCACTGACAAGGCCAGTTCAGGCTGTTTGATTTGGTGGAAACGTAGGGACTTTCTTGGCCAATTTCCTGATAGCAGGCCTAGCCACTAATCAGTTGACTGTGAAGAAATTTCCTCACCAATAAAATGGAAATAGCCACCCCGCCTCGGGTTTCTGATGAGTATTAAATGAGGTAATGTACGTCATATGTAGCTCATGTTGTACATGCCTGAAATAAGGTAGAGCTTATTCAGCTTTCAACCACCCTTCCTGACCCTCCCACTACTCTGCTCACCCCCCAACCTCGGTTTCATGCTACTCTTCTAAGTTGGAGATGGTGATACCTGGAAATGAAAGGGAAAGGAGGAAAGTATGTATTAACAGAAACCATACCTCCCTCCAGGTTAAGCATTAAAACATTTATTGCTTGTTTCATTGAACTGTGTGAAGAAACAGGAGAGTTAAAAGAAAAGAAATCCTTTCTCATTTAGGAGGAGAAATGGAGTTCTAGTAGTTAAAAGAGACTCTCAAGATAAAAGAGACCACAAATGTTCAGAATCAGCCACTGAGATTTGGAAAAAGCAAATAACATTGTCTGTCCTCTGGCGTATGATTAGGACAGAAAGCTTCTGGTTGGGCCAGTGACTGTGCAGATTTTGATGACATGAAGAAGACAATAAGTTGGGCATTGTGAGAAAGGGAGGCAGCAGGACCTGGGCTTATGCCCTTGTCACCTTCTGTATGAAGCCAGGAGGGTGGAGCTTGATGACATCTCCTAACAACACCCACATGCACATCTCTGTCATCCTTAAATCACTGAGTCTTGGACTTCAGGGTCTCCTTGTGCCGGTCCACAAGGGAACCAACCCACTCCACGGTTTTCTGCTTGGCTTCCTCCCAGCTGTAGAGCGGCTCATACGCCAGATCTTGCTGAGCCTTCTTGTAAGAAGGTGAACACGCTATTTGACAATGTCACTGTGTGACGATTGAAGGGCGGCCCATAGGTGCAAATTGGCCTGAGCAGGAGACTCACTATTTCCAGCAGGAAACCCATCCAGTACATCAGGGCTAAAGGAAGGCTCCATCTGGAATCAAGGCAGAGGTCAAACTCTTTGCTCAGGGTGTAATTAAAGTTATCATAGCTTTGGTGAGATGTGTCATCTGAGATGTAGTAGAACTGCCCTCAGACACTTAGGGCCTTCTTGGGGTCCCGCAGGGCCCTCAAGGCCAGAATGTGGGCCCAGGCCACATTGCCAATATAGACTGGGTTGACTGTGGAGAACTTGCCAACACTTGACAGGATCCCATTGTTGTTCAGGGCCTCATTTATATTGGCAGTAAGAAATGGGCTTCCTTCTCCATAGATATACATGGGTCTTAAGACACAAGTGTAAAAGGTATCACTGTTTTTCAGAGTCCATCCATTAGCTGCCAGCACAGCCTTCTCAGCGAGCTTTTTGCTGTGTGGATATGGAGCAGACCATGTGTTTTCCAGAGAGTCTTGTTCATGGGCATTCTCGATGATTTCCTTGTAAGAGTTGGGCCCGGCTACCTCTAGGGCACTGGGGTAGATGAAGACTGGTACACTAGCTTGGACACAGGCCTCCAACAGGAGCTGAGTACCTGCCCACAAAGAGCATACTGTCAGTGTCAGGAAATATCCCTAAGGGGGTCCAACCACGTACACAGATCCATGTGCCCCACTCCTCACTCCTAAGTGCAGTGGTTGTAACAGACTCGGGATACATTCTTCTGTGGCTCTGACTGACACTGGGCCACGCTACAACCACAGGAAAAACACAAAGATGAAAAGAAACTGACATGTGGATTCTGGAGAGCAAGAATTTTTAGACTTTTGGGTTTCATGTATGTGTCTGTGTGTGTGTGTTTGTGTGTGTGTGTACCTTAATTTTGGAAAACGACCTCGGGTTATCACTTTTTGTTTTGTCACGTAGACATTGAATAATTATGATTTTTCATCAATACCATTAAATACAGATCATTTAAAATCTAAAAATACTCTGAGTGTGTGGCTAATCCCAGTTCTTAGGCACAAAAGGGTAGTGGAAGAATTCACATGATACACACACAAATACATAGTATGCAGGCAATATACACTCTTCAATATACATGAAATTGTTCATATTTTTCTCATTTTGTTGAGTACTAATAAAACTTTGTCACAAGGACCATCTCTGGACATTGAGCAAACCATGGGTTGTGGGAACATGCTGGAGACCCACACTCTTTTCTTGATTGTGTGTTCCCTGGGAAAGAGGCTCCCAATTTAAAGTCTCTGTGCAATTTGAATTTCTGGAGAGAAATTCAAATTGCACAGTCTCAGGTTTTTAAAAATTAATCCAATGAGGGAGAAAATTTGGAGTTAGTTGGCCTTCAAGGGGGAATTGATCAACATTGTGAAGTATTTTCTAAGCCTGGGAGTGATAATGGTTTTCGGAAACAGATGTCTCTAACTGTCTTTCCATCTAGAAGACATCTAACAGATGTCTTCCCCTGTCATTTCATATCCCCTGTTGTACGGAGCTGTGGAGAGCAGGAATTAAAATAAAAAACTGGTTACTCTTAGCATCCTCCTTTCACTGTAGAGGTATTTAGAGGTATGGGTAAGTAGCAACTGGAAAGGGTTTTTTTTTGTTTTTTGTTTTTGTTTGTTTTTGTTTTTTGAGATGACACTGGCGACTCAAAAGCAATTAGTTGCTTTAGAAAAGGAGTTTGAGGCTGGGTGTGGTGGCTCGTGCCTGTAATCCCAGCACTTTGGGAGGCAGAGGTGGGTGGATCACCTGAGGTCAGGAATTCAAGACCAGCCTGGCCAACACGGTGAAACCCCATCTCTACTAAAAATACAAAAAAAAAAAAAAAAAAAAAAATTAGCTTGGTGTGGTGGTGGGCACCTGTAATCTCAGCTACATTGGGAAGCTGAGGCAGGAGAATTGCTTGAACCTCGGAGGTGAAGATTGCAGTGAGCTGAGATCATGCCACTGCACTCCAGCCTGGGTGACAAGAGTGAAACTCTGTCAAAAAAAAAAAAAAAGAAAAGGAGTTTGAGTAGACTGAATGTGGAGGGCCAGGCCGGGGGTTGGGGTGCTGTAGTGCTGAAGAGACTCTGGAGATCAGAGAGTGAGAGTGCATTAGAAGATTCCTTAAGGAAATGTGTCTGAATTTAAAGTAGGTTGGAAAGTGACAATTCAGAAAGACCACCAAGCATTTAAGGGATGAGGATTGAATGAGGGTGCACTTTGGGCACCTGGCTGGAAACAGCTATGTCATAGCAGACCCTGTGGTAAGCTGAACAGATTGCATTCTGGTACACTGGGAAACTCTTCTTGTTAAAAAAAATATTGTGGGAAGGCATGTGCTAGATAATTCTGTCCTGACAGACCTCTGTGAACCAGCTTTGCTAGTTCTCTTGAGAGGACTTCTTCTTGGAGGTGAGCAGGAGGGCTCTGAATGTTCTTATCAGCCTGCACACAAGGTTCAAAATGATGACTATGGTGATACCTGGAAGGTCTGATTCTGGTCTGGGGAGCCAAGGGGTAACTGGATTTCAAGAGTCTGAAGTCAGAGATTAATTGACTTTTGACTGGGGCCACATTAGAAAGAGCTTCCACAGCCTTTGGAGTCACACAGGAGTGAGTTTAAAGTTGAACTCTCCTACTTACCTACTTACTCACCTGTGGGACTTTGGACAAGTTGCTTGTCTTTGCTCAGTCCTAGTTTTCTCATCTATGAAACTGAAAATAGCAGCCTTGAGTTCCCCCAGTTGGTAGTGATCAGCAAAGGCACTTGGCCCAGAGCACAGCAGGTGTTCAGTGGAGAGACTTCTCTTTCCTTCCTGCCCTTCTTTCTGATCCTCATTTCCCCACCTTGGTCCATCTCCTCCCCAGGCCACCGTACCGTTGACATTGACATTCATGATGGACTTTCTGTGAGGGACACCGGAGACATCAATGATACAGGAGGTGTGGATGACGACCAAGACGTCCTGGAAGGCTCTCTTCAGAAATGGCTCATCCAGAATGTCTCCTTCCAGCACTGTCAGCTTGGTCTTGTTCTGGAGCTCTGTGTGAACACAGGTCAGGTCATAGGAATGATTTCTGGATCTGGTTGGGAAGTTTTCTGATAAAGGTGATGTTACACAGGTGTTCGAGGATGGTTAGAGCGGGGTGTTAGAGTGGAGGGTGTACATTCCACGGAAAGAAGAAGCAAACAAAGACACAGAAATCAGCATTGTAGCAGTTTACTAGGAAAGCAAACATCTGTTTCTACCATGTCTCATTTCAGAAAAGTAATCTGAGAAATGACCTGTCAGGTGTGCCTAGAATATAAGCATTGCTAGAGTCATGAGAGACTCACCACATTTCTTAAGGGGCCTAGGGTGATTGTGGAGAGTTGGGTATAAAAGGGAAAAAGTGAATTCAATTTTGTAGGTAATGAGGAATCATATATGGAATCATGATTTTGGGTCTGCAGCATCATGTCAAAGAAAAATGCTTATTGATATATGGAATAAAAAGAGAAACAGGCCAGGTGTGGCAGCTCATGCCTATTTCTTTTCGCATTGTAAATATAAATAAGCAATTTTTGGAACGTTGGGAGGCCAAGGTGGGTGGATGCCTTGAGCCTGGAGGATGGAGACCAGCCTGGACAACCTGGTGAAACCTCGTCTCTACTAAAAATACAAAAATTAGCCCTGTGTGGTGGTGGCATCTGTCTACACTCTTTGCTACTCAGGAGGCTGAGGCAGAAAGATGGATGAAGGATGGATGGAGCCCAAGAGGTGAAGGTGGCAGTGAGCTGAGATTGCACCTCTGCACTCCAGCCTGGGGGGTAGAGCAAGACCCTTTCTCAAAAAAAAAAAAAAAAAAAAAGAAAGAAAGAAAGAAAGAAAAAGAGAGAGAGAAACAGAGGCAGAGTTGTGGTGTAGGAAGTTAACCTTGGCTTGAGGATATAAAATGGACAGATACAGGTGATATGAGAAAGCCAGGTGATCAAATGATTAATTAGAATGTCTATGCCAATGTTTAAATGAGGGCTGGAACCAGAGTCCAGCAGTGGAAGCAGAGGAGGGGAGAGATACACCAGGTATGAATTTCAGACCCTACCTTGAAGGTCCTGGTACCTATTGGATCTGGGCTGAGAGGAAAAGAAGATAAAATCACCCCTGTGGTTTCCTGCTTGGGCAACTGGGAGGAGAGTGGAGCCATTACTAGGAAATTGAGGATGGGTGTAAATGATGAATTTCATTGAAAAACTCTTATCAGATATCATCAAAAGCAGATAGCAACGCTGAAAATGAGTTAGCCACTGATGAACTAACATCCCAGATGTCTAGTGTCTAGCCAAGGGCAGTGGATATAACATCCATATCTTCAGGCTTCTCTGAAATTCACAGGAAGTGACGCTGCCAGTAAAGTTGTCAGCTGGAATTAGCCCCAAAATGAACACCATGCTACATGGAGCTCAGATAAATACTCTACTCTCATTTGTGCTTTATAATCTGCATACGGCCCACAGCTTGCTTCTTTCCCTTTACAGCTATCTTGTAAGGTAGGTATTTTGAGTCCCGCTTTATTGGTGAGGAAACCGAGGCTCGGATAAGTTAAAGGACAGATCTAAGGTCAGGCTTCTAGTAAGGCTCAAACCTGCCCACCTCACCTCAAGCCTTGTACTCTGTACCTCAGGTGCAGGACCGGCTGTTTAGAATCAACTTTTCTGAGAAAGAGTAAGAATAAGCCAGTTTAACTGAAGTTGGCAACAAAGGCCAAATATTGTTAAGAGTGAAATTCAGGTGAAAAACTCAAGGCTGGAGAAATTCCTTTCTGCGGTACAGGCGGGACCATTTACTCTCCTAATGCCTGTGCCGTGTTTTGTCTACTCCCAGCCCCTTCCCATAGTCAGGCACCTCCAAGAAGGGCCTGCAGTGGGAGGAGTCAGGGAAGAGGCTGCTGGGAAGACGTGGTAACAGCCTGAGAGTGGAATTTTCTGTTTGTATTTCCCCCTCTTCTCCCTTCTCTGCTGCCTTCCTCTGCTTCTCCTTTGTTGCCGACTTTAGACAGACTGGCTCAAAGAAATTGCTATTTCAAAGCGGAAGAAGTCCAAAGCGGGGAGAAAAGCACTGTTTGCAAACGAGTTTGCAGGGATCAATAGGCACCAGGAAAGGGGACTTTGTTGATGGAGCTATAGCTTCCTCCTTCTAGAAGCTGCTAGACTAACTACTGCTTAAGCACACAAATGCTGCACTAGACTGCGTGTGTTCAAATCCAGATTTGCCATATTCTAACTGTGGAACCTTGAACAAGTTAATTAACCTCTCTCTGACTGTCTCCTCATCTGTAAGAAAGGAAGATGATAAAAAACCGATCTCATAGGGTGGTTATGGGGAGCAAATGAGTCGACACATGCAAAATGTTTAGCACAGTGCCTGACACAGAAAGAACACTGAATAGATTCTCTGTTTTTATCTTCATGCAGGCCCCCACTCATTCATTATACCTTCTGAATTTTCACCATAGGTGAACGGTTCCCTTAGGCTGAGCATTATTTTTTTTTCCGGTATCAGGTGTTAGAGCGCGAATATTGGTGAGATATAAAGATTACAAACATTTAATATTGGTTGTATGTTAATATTTGTTTATCAAAGACACCATTAAAACAGAAGGTGGAGGAAATGGGACTTTTGAAGAGGCCACTCTTCTCTGGGAGAGTGAAAGAAGAGATTGTTGGGTGTGGTCTCTGAGTGCTGTCAAGTGGGAGCTTTTCTGTGGGCAGGGGAGGACCCTCTGGGCAGCCAAAGCCCACATGTAGACACACAGTCCCCCCTGGGGACACACAATCCCCTGGGTTGGGGAGGTGGACAAGGAATTGGTTTGGGGCACACAGAGAGGCAAAGAGAGAGACTGAAGACCCACTTTGCCAAGCATCAACCCAATGGCCAAGTGATGGAGCCTCTGGAAGGAAGCTCTGGCCTGAGCGCTGCTATACATTGATCAGATGGCATTGGTGAGTAACTTTATGTTTCTAGACCTTGATGGGTTCATTGTCCAGTTAGATGTGACCCATTTTGTACCTTCCTCATGGAGTTTTTTTCACAAGGAGTTGCTACAGCAAATTCTGCCATCAATTTCTTTGGGGTATTGAGCAACAGAGAGAAATGATTTTTGTTGTTGTTGTTGTTGTTGTTTGTTTGTTTTAAAGCCATTTATAAGAAATCTAAATGAGGCATGTCCGACCTCATACTGCCTCTTACTCTGTCTCTGCTTTGTACTGTGCACTTGAGCACACTCTCTCTCTCTCACCGATGCCCTCTCTCTCTCCTATTCTCTCTCTTTCTCATTCATTCACTGACTTTCTCATTCTCTCTTCTCCTCATTTTTTTCTCTCTCTTTCTGACACACACACACACACACACCCCACACACAAACACTTACACACTCATCTTTACCTTCGTTCCCTTTTATTTTCCCTTCACTAAAAATCCTAAGGAGGCTTCCAAACAAAACAAAGTCCAGCGCAGTCTAGAGAGGCAGGACCCACTGGTGAGGTCTTTAGGGTAATGGTGTCCTTTGTGAATGTTGCAAAGCAATCGCCAAGACAAAAAGCTTCAGACATAAAAGAGTTATAGACAAGAAAGAGAACAGGTGTGGGATTTTCTTAATAGAAGAAAAGAGGCCTGGAGGCTGAGGTGGCTGCCTCTCAAGTTCTGGGTCAGGGCCAGAATCCAGTCTCTGGACCCCCCATTCAGTATATTTCACACTATGACATTTTATACTCTTTAATGTTTCCTTTTTAATGACTTTGGATGTGGGATTGGCTTAGATTTGGCTACAACTTTCCGTAACTTGCTAGACAAGGTCCACCTCCCCACACAACAGGGTTTAAGCTGGAGCCACACGACTATGACTCAAGTTTACTTACTAGAAAATTCCTCCCTCAGTCCTGGTCTGAAGGCCTTGTCCAAGGCCCTGATCTCCTTCAGCTCTGTCTTCTCCACCAACAGGCAGATGATCCTCTGACCCAGAAACCCTCCTGCTCCTGTCACAAGGCAGCTCCAGCCCGTCATGGCCAATCCAAGGTAGCAGGAAACACTCGCCAGGAAACAGAAGATGCTAGGGAGAAGATATTACTCTATGGTGACCCTAGAGAGGGCTAAAAAGGGAGATCAGATATTTATACACTCACACAGATGCCTTTTTACTTCCACCCAATTTTTTTTTGCAAAAATTCCATATCCCACCATTGCCAGAAGTAGCTGCAAGAAAATGAAAAAGCTCTAACCATTAGTTAGATTATTAATAGCTGAAGAGAGTAGTCAGGGTGCTGGTCACCTCATCCTTTGAGGCAAGCCTGGAGCTTTGTGCACTGTGGCTTCTGGCTCAGTCATTATCACCATGAACTCCTGCCACAAACTCATTGCTCTCTGCTCCTTCAGGATCCCTTTACTCAGAAGAACAGTGACCTTTAAGTTTTATCTCCCAGGAACAGAATGAGAAGTTTAATCTCCCAGGAACAGAAAGAGAAATTCAAGGCTGCAATGTGATGAAGAGTCTTGGGTTTAGACTTAACAGGACACTGGTCAGTTGATACCAGCTCTCTGGGATCTGCAACCTGTGAAGTTAAAGTAGACTGGGAGAACTCTTCAAGTGCAATGTGAACTCTGACCTTGCGCAGTAAATACATTTGGGAGGAAACCCACATTAGCCCATTATCTCCTCTCTCAGACTATCATTTGAGATGTTGCTCCTGTCTTGCAAGGTTTAGAAATGTTGACAGCTCCAATCACTAAGTTTTATGTGAGGTGACTTTCTCTCCTACCCAATATATCCAAAACCTCAGTTGCAATTTTCCCCTGGAGAGCTTTGGATTCCTAGACAAAGAACATCATTGGAGGGAAGCTATCTAGTGATAACTGCTTAATTATATGGCCTGTACCACAAGAGTGGGGATTTCTGGTTGTATGACCCAATGACTCTTACCATAGATGTTTGAACTTATCCTGTATTTTTGGCTGCAAAACCATTCTCAGCAAATTCCTGAACTGAATATGCTGTGAATGCTTCTGTAGTCTATGCCTGACAACTGCCCAGTATCACTACCATAAGCTCCCCAAAACACTTTCCTCTATTTTAAAAAATCAAGGTGTAATTTATATGTATTAAAATGCCCAGATCTTAAGTATTCAGTGCCAATGAACTTTGACAGTTACATATGCTCATGTAAGTACCACTCAACGAAGATATAGACCATTTCCTTCCCTCCATAAAGATGTTTTCCAACTGTTCCCTGTTATTTCCCTGCCCTCCGCCCAATCAGTCTCAGAGGCAACTACTTTCTGATTTTTATTCCCACAGAATTCCCGTTTTCTATTTCAATTTCCTATATTTTCATAATTTATTCTTCTAAGACCTCTGTGGTTCTGGATATATGTTTAAATATAAAATCATTTTAAAATTTAGCTTTCTGCATAGTGTACAGAAAAATTAACTACTGATTTTCTCTATTGTTTGTTCATTTTTGTATTTCATGATTTTCATTATTTTTGTAATTGGCTTACATTTATTAACTTTGGGTTTATTTTACCCTTCTTTTTCAGGGTTCTTTTGATGAAAGCATAGATAATTGACTTTACTCCTTTGCTCATTTCCACTACAGGCATTGAAAGTTGTCAGTCTCTCTCTAAGCACTATGTCAGCTGCGTCCCACATTTTGAGGCACTGGGTCATCATCACTCAGTTAATGAACTTTTTCTTGTGAATTCGTTTATGACCAAAGTGTTACTCAACATATGATGCTTGTTTTCTAGGATTGGGAGTCTTCTAGATATCTTATTGTTATGGATTTCTAATTAAATCCTATTGTGGCCAGAGCATATACCCTGTGTGATTTTGATCCTTGGATATATATTGAGACTTGTTTTATGGTCCAGCATACGGTCTATGCTGGTGAAAATGCCATAAGCACTTGAAAATAATGCTTTCTGAAGTTGTTGGAAGTAATACTCTACAAATGATTTGGTTTGAAACTCCACCCTGGGTCTTGCCCTCCTCCCACATTGTAGACATTCATCTAATACTTGGAACCTGACTACCAGTGCTTCAAACCCACTTGCCTAGAAAGGTTGACCCTGTGCTGCAAGCTGTAGCAGCTTGTTCTCTGAAGCTGGCAGAACTAGCTACAGGCCCTGGGTCTTGCTGAGACTTGTGGAGCACTATCTGAGGCCAACCAGGTGCATCACATGCCTTTGCCTGCTGTAGCAGATGCTGGAGTACACCTTAGGTAGCCCTCATCTCCTTCAGGACAGTATCGCTCATTCCCTCAGCTGTTGAGAGTTCTGGAGGCTGATAGATTTCAACCAGTGTCTCTCTTGGAGTCTCTGAGTGGAACCAATAAATATAAGCTTTCTTTAAACCAATACATATCTCGCTTTCTTTAGGAACATGAGAAATAAAACAAAGGGCAAGACTGATGTGAGCCAAACTACCAACTTTCTTTTATTTTTAAACAACTTTACTGAGGCATAATTGATATAACATTCACCTGTTTTAAGGCACAGTTCAATTATTTTTAGTAACATTTTAGAATTGTGTGACCATCATCACAGTCCTGTTTTGGAACATTTCTATCATTCGTAAGGAATCCCTCATGCTCATCAGTTGCCACCCCTTATTCCAAACCCCCCAGCTCTAGGAAGCCCATAACTGATTTTCTGACTCCACAGATTTTATTTTCTGGACACCATATAAATGGAATCATATAATATGTGGTCCTTTGTATCCATCTTCCTTCACTTAGCTTAATATACTTTTATGGTTCATCTATGTTGTAGCACGTATCAATATTTTGTTCCTTTTAGGTGCCAAATCCCATTAAATTGTATGGATGACTCCCATTAGTTTATTCACTTATCAGTTGATAGATATTCAAGGTGCTTCTGCTTTTTGGACTATTATGAATAAACTGATATAAATATTCACGTTCACGTGTCGTGTTGACATACATTTTTATTTCTTTGCGGTAGACAGGTAGGAGTGACACTGCTAAGTCATATGGTAAACGTATCTTTAATGTTTTAAGAAACTGCCAAATTGTTTTCCCGTGTGGCTGCCTGTCCCATCAACAATGCATGAGTATTTCAATGTTTCACATCATTGTTTTTTCACTTCCTCCAATTGTTACTGTCTTTCTTTTCTATTATAGCATTCTAGTGGGTAAGAAGTTGTATCACATTGTAGTTTTGATTTGCATTTCCCTGCTGACTGATGATGCTGACCATCTTTTCATGTGCTTTATTGGCCATTCCTATACCTTTTTGATGAAATGCTATTCAAATATCTTCCCCATTTTAAAACTGGGTTATTTATCTTTTTGCTGTTTAATTGTATTTTATATTCTGGATACAATTCTTTATCAAATACGTGATTTGAAATTGTTTTCTTAGTCCGTAGCTTATCTTTTCATTTTCTTATTGATGTCTTTCAAAATGCAAACTTTTTAGTTTTGATCATTTTAGTTTTGATCAAATGCAAATATTTGATCTCATTTTTAAACTTTTTCCCTTTTACCAGGAAAAGTTGGGGTTTTGCCTAATTCAAGATCATGAATATGTTAATCTGTGCTTTCTTCTAAGATGTGCATAATTTAGCCCTTACATTTAGACCTATAATCCATTTTGAGGGAATTTTTGCTTATGCATGAGTTAATGGCCTAAATTCTTATGGTCACTTGATTTGGACAAAAGTAAATTCAATGAAGGAAAAGGATAGTCTTTTAAACAAATGATACTGAGACAACTGAATTGTCTACATGCTCAGGGAATTTCAGCATGCTATGTAAAGTGAGGCCCATCTGAGCCATACCCTATTGGCATCAGAGTTTTTGCAGACTTTCTTGATATGATAACCATGTGTTAAATAATATGCTGTAGCTAGTTCTCTCTTCCTGTTCCACAGGCAGCCACACTGTCCTGTTTTGCTCCAATCACATCCCTGAGACAACATGGTAGAGCTGAGGGCCTGAATAAACGGATTTGGCTGTATTGGGTGTCTGGTCACCAGGGCTACTTTTAACTCTGGTAAAGTGGATATTGTCGCCATCAATGACCCCTTAATTTAGCTCAACTACATGGCCTACATGTTCCAGTATGATTCCACCCATGGCGAATTCCATGGCACCGTCAAGGCTGAGAATGGGAAGCTTGTTGTCAATGGAAAGCTAGATCCTACCAAAATAAAAAATGGCAATGCTCTTACTGAGTACCTTGTGGAGTCCCTCAGTGTCTTCACTACCACGGAGAAAGTTGGGGCTCACTTCCAGAGGGGAGTCAAAAGGGCCATCATCTCAGCCCCCAGTGCTAACGTCCCCAGGTTTCTGATGGATGTGAACCATGAGAAGTATGACAACAGGTTCAAGATCGTCAGCAATGACTCCTGTCCGACCAACTGCTGAGCACCCCTGTCCAAGGTCATCCATGACAATTTTGGTATCGTGGAAGGACTCGTGACCACAGTATATGCCATCAGTGCCAGTCAGAAGACTTTGGATGGCCCCTCTGGGAAGCTGTGGCATGACGGTCACCAGTCTCTCCAGAACATCATCTCGGCCTCTACTGGTGCTGCCAAGGCTGTGGGTGAGGTCATCCTTGCCTAAATGCAAGGACCCTATGAATCCCCTATGGGAATAAATCCTCTGGAAGCACTTTCCTTTCTTATGGCACTCTGCACATTTACTGTGCACAGCACCTAACATGTCTCATGTTTTATCTCCCCCGCTGGACCACTAAACTGGGAGCAGAAATGGAAAATCAGAAGTATTAGGCCTTTGTCCAGCCTGCAGACTTGTTTTGTTAGTTTGCATGCTTTTCCCCCCACAAAGTTTAATTTATTAAGAAAATTATAACCTATGACACACACACAGAAAATATGAGAATATGGTATAATAATGTGTATTTGGGACATATCACTAAGAACGAACAGATTTGCTGCTGACACTTGTCCACCCACTTTTTAAGGTGTAAAATATTACACACACAGTTTGAACACTACCCCATGCTGCAGCAGGTCTTCACACTACTTTTTCCAATTTACAGTTAGTCATTAATATGTAGAAATCAAGAGATTTCACATAAGAGTTGGCCTCTGGCCACTTTCCTGCCAGTTCTCACCAGGCCGTCGTGGGCTCCGTGCCCCACCCCAGCACTTGGACCCTGCCTATTGGGTCTGTGACTGACTCTTGCACCTGAGCGCCCTCATCTGCCCTCTGTACACGCTTCCTAGAAGGTGGGGGCAGAGAGCACCTCATGCCCCTCATCCTCCTCTGCACCACTGCCCAGGCTGTGCTCCCTGCCTGGACCCAGGAATCCAAGTCCTCATTCAAGCCCCATGGGCTCCTGTGGCTTTTCCCAGTGACTTCAGCTTAGCTCTGTTCTCTGTACTCATATACACCTCGTCCTTAAGCTGGTGGCTGAGTACTTGCCTGAGGGTTCGTTCATTCCCTTGCCAGGTACTTGCAGAGCCACCTAGGTGGAGAAAAGGACCCAAAAGTCCCCACCAGGTCAGATTTCCTTGTTCTTCCCTCTGAGCCTTTGACGTCCCCATGTGGTGCATCGCATGAAGTGCAGCGGAGCTTGGTGCAGGAGTTCTGCCCACCTGGCACCCTCAGGTATAAGAATGGATGGCAGATTTTGTTGGCTACAACACTTCAAGGCCTTTTTGCTTGTTCAGTTGAGACTGCTGGCCCATCCGATTCCCTCGTCTCTTTCTTCGAACACCCCTTGCTGCCCGTTGGAGATAGGTCCTTTTCCTTCCCTTCCCTGTGAAAATTGCTCTGGTGGTTTTATAGGTGTGGGGTTTCACTAGGCTGAAATACAAGGGGGAAGGGCTCTTGTCCCAGATTCCACCACCCTCCTATCCTTCTCATGCTGTTTGTCATTAATATACAGATGGTGTGAATACCTTACAAGAGCTGGACAGATGCTGCTCTTGTATTTTGTGCAGTGGCCGGGGAAAAATGAGTGTTCCTTCCATTTTTCACCTTTCCCCACTGCCTGGGGTCACTCCGTCCTGAGGCTGGTGCTGATCTTCTGTTCTTTGGGGTTTTGAAGGTAGTGGAAACTTGTTCATCTGGGCCAGAATGTTTTTCCTTTTTCCCTGCAGAATGAACACTGAGATAATCTCCTTTGCAGTAATCAAATTCAGCTGATTAACGATCTGTAAATTTTCTGTGAAAGAAAGAAGCCGTTTTGATGTTGGGTGTGACTCTCTTCATTGCCAGGTACAGAGGGAGACAGCTTTCCCTCCCCACACTCTGGACCCACAGCAACTTCCTCACCTGCTTCAGTTCACTTCTGTCCCTGATGCCCCTGACTGTGTTTTTTTTTTTTTTTTTTTTTAACTATTGCTTCTTTGGTTGGTTAATGACTACATCATCATTGAAGTCCCCACATTTGTCTTGATTGGTCTCCTCTTCTCATGGAAATTGAGAAGAATGAGAGGGCCAGTGATTAAAGGGGAGATAGAGGTAAGGAAAGAGGCTAAAGAAATGGAAGAATAAAGGAAGAAAGGATGTGATTTAAAGAAGACAAGGAGAAATGAGAGAGAGGCAGTTAAATCTGGGGATGTGGGATAATAGACTTCCACTTCTTGGGCTGAAGAGAAGGTACATTTTCGGGGAAGTTCACGCTTGTTCCCTTTACTTGCCCAAGAACCCATGGTGTGGCTTCATTGTGTAATTTTAAAGGGTAAAATGCAGGGTTATAAATGACCCGAATGGCCAACACATGTATAGCCAGGTGTGTTGTAGAGACCTTTGAGGAAATTAGTACTGAAATTGGTGGAGGCTGGATGCCTTTTTGCTTCTCTCTCCCCTGCTCAGGCCCATTTGATAAGGCATGTAAACCCTTCCAGATGCCCCTCAGGGAATCTTCTGGGTTCTAGAGAGTCCCCCGCATGGGACTGAGCAAAAAGAGGTAAATCAAGTGAGCTGGGGCTCTCCCAAGAATCAGCACTCCCTGCTCCAGTGCTCTGCGGTACCACTGACAAGACCAGTTCAGGCTGTGTGACTCAGTGGAAAGATAAGGACTTTCAAGGCCGACTCCCTGGTAGAAGGCTTAGTCACTAATCAGTGTGACTGTGAACAAGTTTCCTCACTGATAAAATGAGAATAGTCACCCTCACCTCATAGGTTTGTGAAATAAAATTAAATTTTGGGACCCCACACTCATTTAGCCAAAGGGAAAAGTCAAGCTGGGAACTGGGTCATGCAAACCTGCCCCTCCCTTTTGGTGCCTAAATAAGATGGCTACAAGATGAAAAGCCACATCCCCGCCCCCCTTCCCCATCCCATATTTTGCCCACAAGAAAATTTCTAGTTAGCTGTTAAAACTTCATCATGGCAATGCAAATTGGTAACTTAACTTTACAGGGCAGTCACCCGGGCTGCCAGACACAAATGCATATCTGGTTGTTCCCCTACCCAGTGTTTTCCATCTTACCTTATGTACAATGCAGATTCCCTGCATTTTCCCTCTGCCTTTTTTTTTTTTTTTTTTTGAAACGGAGTCTCGCTCTGTCGCCCAGACTGGAGTGCAGTGGCGCGATCTCCGCTCACTGTAAGCTCCGCCTCCCGGGTTCACGCCATTCTCCTGCCTCAGCCTCCCGAGCAGCTGGGATTACAGGTGCCCACCACACGCCGGGCTAGTTTTTTTTTTTTTTTTTTGGTATTTTTAGTAGAGACGGGGTTTCACCGTGTTAGCCAGGATGGTCTCGATCTCCTAACCTCGTGATCCGCCCGCCTCGGCCTCCCTCTGCCTCTTTTATGTCATCTTATATAAAAAATGCAGATTCACTGAGCCAGACAAGGGCATGATGGCTATTTTTCCCTACCCTCCCCTTACATAAAACTGTGTGCTTCTCAATATCCCACTCTTTCCCCCTTTGAATTTGAAGCACTCAAAATCGTCTACAGAGAAAGGCATAGACCTGTCTCCTGGGTCTGTCCTTAACTTTGACAAATGAACCTGCTAAAACGATTCAGACTTGTCTCATCATTTTCCTCAGTTGACATCTGGTAACCACGGAGGGATCCTGAGTGAAAGTGACCTGACCTGTGGAAATTTGCCTCTCGGTGCTTGGTACCTGCTTGGGCACTTTATATCCCAAACTGACAGGATGATTTGCCAAAGTCAGCGAACTCTTTCCTGCTGGGATCCCTTCCAATATTTTTCAGTTAGGGGGTCAGAGGTTTATTTGCTGTTAAAACAACTCCCCTTTTTTTGTGGTAGTTTTTCTACTTGCTTCCATCAAGGAAGGTGAGCTCATCTGCTTCTGCATCAGTGGAGTGTGGTCTCCAGCTTGGACTCCATCACTAGGTATGAAACTGGTTTGGGATTGTGTCTTATCAATTCTTTTAAACGACTAAAATTAACATTAACAACCAGCTGGTGTTAATTTCCTGCTCACACTTAGAGCGCTCAGTGTGATCACTGTTAGTTTTGCTTAACTGTTTTGTTGTGTGTGTGTGTGTGTGTGTGTGTATGTGTATTTCAGTCCTTTCTCCTGTCGGATTTGACCAACTCTGAACCCTCTGGCTCATGAGTGTGGAATCTTCCACTATGAAGAAATAGAGCACCTTGCTCCCCTCAGCCTTTTGAGGCATTCTCAGGTGACTGAGAATCATGTGAGGGTGTCTTGAAAGAAATGCTCCCTAAGATGTGCAGTGGCTCTAAATAGGTTTCCCCCTCAGAAGAACATACTTAGGGTCTAATCTCAGCTGGCAGGTGCATATAAGGAAGTGATCCCTCCTGCACCTTGAGCCCCTGACATATTGTGCCTGGTAGCCATGACACAGGTAGACCAAACTGGGTCAGGGGCTAATGGCTCTGAAAAGTTAGCTCTGCATGGAGCACATTTTGTGCCCGACACATGTCCCAGCTTGGTCAAATTTAAAGATGAACTCTAAATTATGGCGAACGAGGCCTCTAAGATCCCAGCAGCTGCGAAACATAAAGTTCCCCCTTTAGGAACTCTAGCTAGGTATATGCAAAATACTTATGGCAAATCATCACGCAAATATTTAACCGAGTGGACCACTGTAACTAAAGCAGATTCTAAGTTACAGTGGCCTAAATGGGAATCTTTTGAGATGCCCAAATCAGTGTACCTCTGAACCACTATGGAAACGCAGACACAAATAGCAAACAACCAGAATGGGAGAACTATTTTCAGTGCTATCTAGAAAGTAACAAAAGCGGGGAAGACCACCTCATTTCCCTACAGGAGGTGAACAAACAACTTGGGAATGCTAATAAAGAACTCTCTAATATTTTATCTCTCTTAAAGAAATCCTCGGGATCCACTAATTCCCCTTTGACACCTTCCCCACCTCCACCTCCACTCCCACTCTACCCTGACCTCTCTGAACTTCCCAGGCCAGATCTGTCCTTACCTTCCCCAGCATGTTTAACACTTGCTCAACAGAAGACAGAGTCAGGAATCTGACTCCATGGACCCCACCCGCTGAGGATTCCCTGACATCCCCAATGGCAGAGTCTCATCTGGAAGATGTGGGAAAGCGGGACCCCGCAGGGACTTCTCTCATGATTTCCTCATTTTGGGAACAACCAGTAACAGGTAGGGGAACCCCAGCAATTGTCTACCAACCCTAGTCAAAGGCAGAATTATGAGGCATAAAGAATTTCCTGACCCCATAAAGATCCAACTGAGTTTGCCCGAGAAGCTGAGTTTATTATCAGAACCTATGACGAAGGTCATTCAGACCATTATCAGCTAGTCCACATGTCGGTCTCAGAAGCTAAAGCTAGGGAATGGCTGGAAAAAGCTCAATGGTCAGACCTTATAGCAGATTTGACCCCTGAAGGCCCAATAGAGCCACAATAATCAGGCTCCACAAATCCAGAAGACGGGCGTAAAGACGCATGGAAACAATCGACCACTCTGTTAAATATTAGTCCTTCAGTGTTCCAAAGGGTTGTGGATTGGAATAAAATCCAACGATGCTGCCAGAACCCAAATGAATCAGTTTTAGATTATTTCACATGTTCTGATAAAACTTTAAGACAATATTGCGTGATGTCAGCTGATTGTTTAAAAATACTAAAAATGATATATTACCAAATGAAAATTTCTTAAACAGACTGGATGATGATTTAGCCACCCTTGTAAAACACCACTTGACAAATTGGGCCACAGCCAGAACTAATGAACTAGTTAACTTATCTGACCAGTTATCTCGCATTATGATAAAGAAGGAAAAAGAAGATTGCCTGAGTTATGTATTTACAGCTAAAGCAATTAGCTTCCCAAACCTCTCAGTCCCAGAAAGACTTTAAGCTCCCTCAGTCTGAGAACTCTTTCCTCCAAGTTTGTTACTACTGTAAAAGACGGGGATGCCTCAAGAGGGATTGCCTTAGGCTGAAGCGAAAGAAAAGGCCAGAGAATGCAACTTAGGAAGACTAGGGATGCTCTGAGGAAATACAGGGGTTTCACCTCTTTAAATACTCTACCCTGACAAACAAACTGGGAGAGATTAATATAACAATAAACCATTTTATTTTATTTATTTATTTTTATTTTTTTTTTTTAGACGGAGTCTGGCTCTGTTGCCCAGGCTGGAGTGCAGTGGCCGGATCTCAGCTCACTGCAAGCTCCGCCTCCCGGGTTCACGCCATTCTCCTGCCTCAGCCTCCCGAGTAGTTGGGACTACAGGCGCCCGCCACCTCGCCCGGCTAGTTTTTTGTATTTTTTAGTAGAGATGGGGTTTCACCGTGTTAGCCAGGATGGTCTCCATCTCCTGACCGCGTGATCCGCCCATCTCGGCCTCCCAATAAAAAAAATACATATATACATATATATATATATATATATGAGCTTAAAACTGTTTTGACAAAGGCATGACTATTCCTTTGATAAATCCCAACTTATTTAGAAACCCCATTCCTTAAAGTAATAAAAGATTTAACATGGTGGGTGTGTCTAATAAAACAATCCCATGTTTTAAGTTCAGACCTACCCCTACCTTTTCGTCAGCTTCAGCTCCCCCGCCACAGGCTCTAAGCATGACACGCTCAATACGTCCCATATGTTTCTTATATGCCCTCGGGCCCCTGTCAATCATCTGGGCCATGATCTCCTCAACATCCATAATGCTCATATCCTTTTTTTTTTTTTTAAATCAAAAGGTGAACTCTTTTTAGAATTGGAGCCAGGTGAGCAAAAATACCAAATTAAAAAACGTCCTGACAATGTACCACAATTTAGCATTAGTAATGTTAAAATGTCAGCTTGTGACTGGGAAAATAAAATGGAGGCAGGGGAAGAAATATTAAGGGAGAAGAGTAAACATCGGAATAAAGAGCAGGAAGCAATAAAACTCCTTTTAGCTTCCTCAATCTTCCTGCTAACACCAGAAGTGGAGTACTTGTTCAAGATGTCCCCTCCCACTTATGGCCTCAGTCAAATACAGGTATGGGAAAAATACCCTAAACCACTTTAATAAAGGTAGAGATAAACCCAAAGAAACCCCTATCCAACTTTAAACAATATCCTCCATGACAGGAAGCCATAGACGGAATTGCCCCTATCATACAAGATTATCTGGAAAGAAAAAAAAAAAAGCTCATTGTTCCCTGCATAAGCCCCTGCAACAGCCATTGGATGCTTTCCTGTAAAACATCCAAGCGGGAGAGGATAAAGATTTGTGCGTGACTTGAGGGCAATTAACAATATTGTAATACCCAGGCACTCAGTAGTCCCCGAACCACATACCCTTCTATCAGCAGTAGCCACTACCAGCCAGTATTTCTCAGCTGTGGATTTCCGCCGTGCCTTTTTTTTTTTTTTTTTAGTATTCCTGCAGATCCAGACACCCAGCATTTGTTTGCCTTTACTTGGAAAAAATGGCAATATATGTGGACTACAATGCCCCAAGCGTATACAGAAAGTCCCACTTACTTTTCCCAAATATTAAAAGCTGATTAAGAGGATTTAATTTTTCCCCAGGGCTCAACCTTCACCCAGTACATGGAGGACCTTCTCCTTTGTTCAGGCATACTATCTTCCTCCCAGGAAGATAGTCTGTATTTACTCAAACAGCCACCAAAGGACACAAAGTGTCCAAAGACAAATTTCAGCTATGCTTACCACACATTAAGTATTTGGGGCATGTTATCTCAAAGGACTGAGTATTAACCCTGACAGAGTGAGAGGAATTTTAGCTTTTCCAATGCCCATCACTATGAAGCAACTTAGAGGATTTTTGGGCCTGCCAACCTGTTGTAGAAACTGGATACCAAATTTCTCCCTTATGGCGTAACCTCTGTATGCATACCTAAAAAATGGACAACCTGATCCCATCATGTGGACTTCAGAGGGACAATCAGCTGTACAACAAATAAAGGAAATTCTAACTAATGCCCCAGCATTAGGATACCCAAACTATTGCCTTTCTCCCTTTTCGTACACGAAACTGGAGGTACTGCATGCAGGATACTGATCCCAGAAACATGGTGATCATCAGAGACCTATAGGCTATTATAGCCAACAGCTGGACCCTGTGGCTTGAGGGCTGCCTCCTGTGTGAGATCAATAGCAGCCATGGCCCTTCTGTACAACTCTGTTGAAGAAATAATTATGGGTTCCCCCATTACCATTTTTGTGCCACATTCTCTTAAGACCCTTCTCAACTCTCATCATACTCAACATCTGTCAACTGGTTAGCCTCTTATGAAATTTTGCTTTTATCATTTCCCAATATTACTATTTCCCTCTGTAATAATCTGAATGCAACCACTCCCTTGACAGGCTCTTCCAATAAAACCCCTAATGACTATGTTCTGATGATTGACCAACTTCTCACCCCCAGAACAGACCTATAAGAGACCCCACTGGATAATACTGAGATAGAATCATATACAGATGGGTGTTATTTAAGAGGAGAGGAAGGAAATTTTAGAGGAGGATATGCTGTGGTTTCCGTAGCAGAGGTAATTGAAGCCAGTCTTCTTCCCCAAGCCAGATCAGCTCAAGTGGCCGAATTGATTTCCCTGATCCAAGTTTGTCAATTGGCAAAAGACAAGGCTGCAAACATTTACACTGACAGCCACTATGCTTTTGGGGTTGCTCATGACTTTGGGATGCTATGGAAAGAGAGAGGATATTGAACCTCCTCAGGAAAACCCATAAAATAATGGACACCAATTATGAGAGCTGTTAGAAGCTATTTTAAAACCCAAATGTTTGGCAATTATAAAAATCCCAGGTCACTCAAAATTAGACACCACAGAAAGTCAGGTAACCAATTGGCTGACACTATAGCTAAAAGAGCAGCATCCAAGCCACAAGCCCCAGTACAAGAAATGGCCATAAAACCCCAAAACACTTAGAAACATGTTGAAAGAAACCCAGAGCATAGCTCCTACAAGAGAGAAATCTACTTGGAAACAGGCAGGGGAATACTTGTCTCCCAAAAATGAAATATGATGTGGACCTAATAATAAATCCACTATTCTAATTGGATGTCAGGTACCCCTTATGGAATATGTTCATAATCTAAGCCATTGGAATCCAGATAAAATAATATCCTAATGTAAACAATATTACTGGAAACCATCCTTCATAGTGGCACAAAAAGTTTACTCTTGTTATTTGTCCCAAATGTAACCCACGAAAGCCCCTCCATGGGGCCCAGGGTCATTTTTCCTTTCTCACTGGACCTCTTGACGTATGGCACCTTGATTTTATCCAGCTGCCATCATCTCAAGGTTACAGGTATGTTTTAGTAATAGTCTGCATGTTTTCCCACTGGGTTGAATCTTTTCCCTGCAGGCAAACAACAGCCATGGCAGTTGGAAAAATCCTACTAGAAAAAAGTATCCCACTGTGGGGAGTCCCTGGTGAACTTCACAATGACAGGGGAACTCACTTTACTGGCCAGGTTATTCAAAGTATTTGTAAAATTTGGCCCATATTTCAACATTTCCATTGTGCCTACCATCCCCAATCCTCAGGCCTGGTGGAAAGGACCAATGGAATAATTAAAACCCAATCGGCTAAGTTCACAGAAGCATTTTTCCTCCCCTGGTCCAAAGCACTCCTGCTTACACTCTGATCAGCCCCTTTTGGAAAACATCAATTGTCCCCTTAAGAAATTATAGTGGGAAGGCCCATGTGTACGGGAACAAACATAACGAATCCAACTTTTCTCAAGGGAGATAGATTGCAATATTGTGAGGGACTTTTTTTTATCCACCTTAAAAAATGCCAAGATTTGGTAAGGAATTCCTTTCATAGTGTGCTCCCTGAAGATAAGATGCCTGGTCACAATCTGCAACTCAGAAATTTTGTCTATTGGAAAAGACATCTAATAAAGAATTCCTTTCAACCCTGATGGAAGGGCCCATACCAGGTACTATTGACTAATCCATGTGCCACAAAATTAGAGGGTATAGACTTTTGGATTCACATCACTCATTTTAAAAAGGCACAATCTCCTGAGCGGACTGTAACTTCCACCAAAGACCTTCACCTCCAGTTCACTAAACATTGACCTTCAACCCAAAATTAGAAGCAGATGACAGCTATTGTGGACTGCTTAAACCCAAGATACAGGACCAGGCCTGTATACAAAGAAATGTCTATGTTCATTGTACAATAACCATTACAATGATTGTCCTAGATATACTGGCAACTACTGTCTTATGCAGAACAGGGCACTTGCTTTTGTCTAATTTAACTAACATCTGTTAGTAACTAAAATGAATTTCACAACCTTGCTATTATTAATTATATATCCCTACGTCTTCTTGCTACTGATGCCCATGAAACAAACCTATTTCTGCAATAGGCTCAGGATTATGCAGACAGATTACAGAAGGACATCTGCTGGATATGTGGGCTCATGCCTCTCTCCAGTGGCTCTGGCCTGCCATGGTGAGTATCCCCCTTCCAAGGTCAGGACTAGATACAATACCAAAAATGTATTGCATCACAGAAACAGTCTGGTATTCTTAGTGCTGCCATAACAAAATACAATATATATATAGTTGGCCCATTAAAAACACTCTTAAGAGCGAGGGACATAGGAAAAGTTTTTCAGTGGAAAAGACCAGCTCATTTGCTCTCACTTTAGCATCTCCCCAACTAAAAGAGAAGGTGGTAACCATGCCTCAAACAATGACCCATTTTCAGAATGGAATAATACAAATTTGGGATGGATTTATATGGCTCACCCATTCTTTGGCCAACTTAACAAAACAGTACGAGAGATATGGGGTGGATACCTGGAGAACATTGAGACCACATTATCATATTATAAGATGCTGACTGGCATGCCAACAATTGGGTGCAGCAACCAGGTATTTATTGGCTAGCTCCAAATGGGACATATTGGCTATGTGGCACTAACTTATGGCCATAGTTACCTCCAAGGTGGTTGGGATGATGTTCCCGAGGTTATGCTTGGGCACAAGGACAAGTAATTCAGACCCTGCCAAAACCAGCAAACCTTTTTCGTTTACACTCTCATTGGATGTGTTCAGTATTCCAATGGCATGATCATTTAGCTTCAATCTTTATACCACAGATAGGTATTGAAGATGTTATATGGCATAGAGAGGCCTTTATGAATTACACCCAAAAGGCCGCGAATGATAGCTGCATGTGTATCCCCTTGCTAAACAATGAGGTTATGCTTATGAGGAAAGCTGTGCTGCAAAATCATGACTTTAGATACTCATGACAGCACAAGAGGGGACCTGTGTCATCATAAAAACTAAATGTTGTGTGTATATTCCAGATGAATCAAAGAACATAATGCAACATATGACTGATATGAAAACCCAGGTAATCAACATGTCAGATCCAAAACCCTCACTAATCGATTGGTTGAGTGGTTGGCTTGGATCCTGCGGAACACGGTGGTAGAAACTATTGTTTATAATAGGAATAATAGTAATAATTTGTGTTCCATCCTGTTTTTGCTTACAATGTTGTTGTGGTATGTGCTTACATATAAGTCAACATGCAACTAAAAGGCCTAAAGAATTGCTCTAATTGAGGAGGCAGTAATATACTCCGACCCAGCTTCCAGGTTTGCTTTCCTTTTGTTGCTGTAAATCTGGCCTATGTCGCTATGTATTTTCTTTTTTTCTCTCTCTCTCTCTTTCTGGTTTCCTCTCATGTTCCTTTCTTCCATTTTTTTTTTTTGGTATCTTCATGGGACAAGACTTCCCAGGAATAAGCCTTCCTAGCAAGGTGAGACATAACCTCCCAGGAACGAGCCTTCCTAGTGACGTGGGACCTGAACTTCTAGGAATAAACCATCCTAGCCATGAGAAACCAGCAAAAAAAAAAAAAAAAAAAAAAAAGAAAGAAAAAGAAAAAGCAACCAGAGGCCAGGAACGCATATTTCTTTCAAAATGCAATACTTTGAAAGAGTTTAGAGAAAAAAAGGGGGGAAATGTGAAAAAAAAATTAAATTATGGGACCCCAAACTCATTTAGCCAAAGGGAAAAATCAAGCTGGGAACTGGGTAATGCAAACCTGCCTACCCCTTTTGGTGCCTAAATAAGATGGCTACAAGATAAAAAGCTACACGCTTCACCCATATTTTGCCCACAAGGTATTTCCTAGTGAGCTGTTAAAACTTCACCACAGCAATGCAAATTGATAGCTTATCACTACAGGTGCAGTCACCCCAGACATGAATGCCTATCTGATTGTTCCCCTACCCCATCTTGTCTGTGTTATTTTATGTACAATGCAGATTCCCTGCATTTTCCCTCTGACCCTACTGTTTATGTCATCTTATGTAAACAATGCAGATTCACTGAGCCGAAGGCATGAATGCCTATTTTTTTCCTACTATCCCCTTGCATAAAAACTGTGTGCTTCTCAATATCCCTCTCTTTTCCCCCTTTGAATTGGAGCCCTCCAAATTCATCTTTGGAGAAAGGAATTGGCCTGTCTCCTGGGCACATCTTCAAATAAATCTCCTAAAATGATTGAGACTTGTCATTTTCCTCAATTGACAGGTTTCTGATGAGTATTAAATGAGATAATATAAGTCATATGTAGGTCATTTCATACATGCCTAAAACATAGTAGAGCTTATTCAGTATTCATCTGCCCTTTCTGTACCTCCCACTACTCTGCCCACTCCGCAACCCCGGTTTCATGCTACTCTTCTAAGTTGGAGACGGTGATAGTTGCAAATGAAAGGAAAAGGATGAAAGTATGTATTAACAGAAACCATGCCTCTCTCCAGGTTAAGCATTAAAACATTTATTGCTCTTTACATTGAACTGTGTGAAGTAATAGGAGATGAAAGAGAAAAGAAATGCTTTCTCATTTAAGAGGGGAAATGGAGCTCTATTAGCTCCATTAGTCAAAAGAGAACCTCAAGTTAAAAGTGACCACAGTCATTCAGAATCAGCCACTGAGATTGGGTAACAGCAAATCATATTGTCTGTCCTCTGGCGTATGATTGGGACAGAAAGCTTCTGGTTGGGCCAGTGACTGTGCAGATTTTGATGACATGAAGAAGACAATAAGTTGGGCATTGTGTGAAAGGGAGGCAGCAGGACCTGGGCTTGTGCCCTTGTTACCTTCTGTATGAAGCCAGGAGGGTGGGGCTTGATGACATCTCCTAACAACACCCACATGCACATCGCTGTCATCCTTAAATCACTGAGTCTTGGACTTCAGGGTCTCCTTGTGCTGGTCCACAAGGGAACCAACCCACTCCACGGTTTTCTGCTTGGCTTCCTCCCAGCTGTAGAGCGGCTCATACGCCAGATCTTGCTGAGCCTTCTTGTAAGAGAAGGTGAACACGCTATTTGACAATGTCACTGTGTGGCGGTTGAAGGGCGGTTGATAGGAGTAAACTGGGCTGAGTAGGAAGCTCACTACTTCCAGCAGGAAACCAATCCAGTACATCAGGGATAAAGGAAGGCTCCATCTGGAATCAAGGCAGAGGCCGAACTCTTTGCTCAGGATGTAATTAAGGTTATCATAGCTTTGGTGAGGTGTGTCATCTGAGATGTAATAGAACTGTCCTTGGACACTTGGGGCCTTCTTGGGGTCCCGCAGGGCCCTCAAGGCCAGAATGTGAGCCCAGGCCACGTTGCCAACATAGACTGGGTTGACAGTGGAGAACTTGCCAACACTTGACAGGATCCCATTGTTGTTCAGGGCCTCATTTATACTGGCAGAAAGGAATGGGCCTCCTTCCCCATAGATATACATGGGTCTTAAGGCACAAGTGTACAAGGTGCCACCATTTTTCAGAGTCCACCCATTGGCTGCCAGCACAGCCTTCTCAGCAAGCTTTTTGCTGTATGGGTATGGAGCAGGCCATGTGTTCTCCAGAGGCTCTTCTTCATGGCCATTCTGGATGATTTCCTTGTAGGAGTTGGGCCCGGCTACCTCTAGGGTACTGGTGTAGATGAAGACTGGCACACTGGCTTGGACACAGGCCTCCAACAGGAGCTGGGTACCTGCCCAGGAAGAGCATGATGTCAGTGTCAGGAAATATCCCAAAGAAGCTGCAACCACGTGCACAGATCCATGTGCCCCACTCCCCACTCCCAAGTGCAGTGGTTATAACAGACTCAGGGTGCATTCTTCTGTGGCTCTGACTGAGATTGGGTCATGATACAGCCATAGGAAAAACACAAAAATAAAAAGAAACTGACATTTGGGTTCTAGAAAGGAAGAATTTCTAAACTTTTGGGTTTCATAGACCTATGTTTGTGTGGTGTGTGTGTGTGTGTGTGTGTGTGTGTGTGTGTGTATATATATATGCATATATATATATACTTTAATTTTGGAAAAGGACCTAGGGTAATCACTTTATATTTTGCCAAGTAAGAATATTGAAAAAGTATGATTTGTCATCAATACAATTAAAGACAGATCATTTAAAGTCTAAAAATCAGGAGACTATACTCTGAGAATATGAACAGTCCCAGTCAGTCCTTAGGCAAGAAAGGACAGTGAAAGAATTTGCATTACACACACAAACTCACAGCTGAATATAGGCAATATACATTCTTAGATATACATAGAATTGATGGTATTTTTCTCATTTTGCAATGGATTAATAAAAATTTGTTACAAAGACCATCTCTGGAGTCATTGAGCAAAGAGTGGGTTGTGGGGAGATGCTGGAAACCCACACTCTTTTTCCTGATTGTGCGTTCCCTGGGAAAGCAGCTTCCAATTCTGGCGATGACTCTGTTTACCCAGTTATGTAAAGTGGGGGTGATAAACCTTCCTTTAAACCCTGCCCTGGCGTTTGCTGTGGAGCCTGGTGGAGAACTGGGGAGAGGAGTGTGCCCTCTTCTGGTAACACCTGCACTGGGAGGACCTGTCAGCATGCCCTGAGCTGTGTGGAAGCAAAGCTCATAGAGGTATCTGGAGTGCCTTCCCTTGAAGAAGGAAGGGATTTCCTAGGCAAATGATCATTTTTTATTTCCTTATTTTTGTATTCTTAGCCATTTTTAAAGTCTCTGTGCAATTTGATTTTCTGGAGAGACAGCCTCATGAAATGGCCATCATTGTGAAGCATTTTCTAAGCCTGGGAGTGATAATGGTTTTAAGAAACAGATGCCTCTAACACTCCCCCTGTCATTTCTTATCCCCTGTTTTTGGGAGCTGTGGAAAGTCAACATTAAAACAAAAACTCTTTACTCTTAGCACACTCCTTGAACTGTAGTGGTACTTAGGGGTATGGCTATGTAGAAACTGGTAAGGGTTTTTTTTTTTTTTTTTTTAGGTAGTGCTGGATACTCAAAAGCAAGTAGTTGCTTTATAAGAATTTGAGTAGACTGAATGTGGAGCGCCAGGCCAGCGGTGGGGTGCTGTGGTTTGAAGAGAACTGGGCTCTGGGAGTCAGAGGGTGAGACTGCATGGCAAGATTCCTTAAAAAAATGTGGATCAAATGAGGGTGCACTTTGGGCACCTGGCTGGAAATGGCTCTGTAATAGTAGGCCATGTGGTGAGCTGAAGAGATTGTATTCTTGATACTGGGAAACTCTTATTGTTAAGAAAATATTGTGGGAAGGCATGTGCTGGATAATTCAGTCCTGACAGACCTCTGTGAACCAGCTTCGCTAGTTCTCTCGAGAGGACTTCTTCTTTGAGGTGGGCAGGAGGGCTCTGAATGTTCTCATCAGCCTGCACACAAGGTTCAAAATGATGACTACGGTGGCACCTGGAAGGTCTGATTCTGGCCCAGGGAGCCAAGGAGTAGCTGGATATCATGAGTTTGAAGTTGGAGTTTAGTTGACTTTTGATTGGGGCCACAGTAGAAAGAGCTTCCACAGCCTTTGGAGTCACACAAGAGTGAGTTTAAAGTCTAATGCTCCTACTTACTTACTTAACTGTGGGGCCTTGGAAAAGTTACTTGCTGTCTCTCAGCCCTAGTTTTCTCATCTAAAAAACTGAGGATACCAGCCTTGAACTCCCCAGTCAGTAGTGATCAGCAAAGGCACTTGGCCCAGAGCTCAGCAGGTGTTCAGTGGAGTGACTTCTCTTCCCTTTCTTGTCCTTCTTTCTGAACCTCATTTAACCAACTTGCTTTATCTCCTCCCCAGGCTACCGTACCTTTCACATTGACGTTCATGATGGACTCTCTGTGAGTGACACCAAAGACATCAATGATACAGGCGGTGTGGATGACGACCGAGACGTCCTGGCAGGCTCTCCTCAGGAATGGCTCATCCAGAATGTCTCCTTCCAGTACAGTCAGCTTGGTCTTGTTCTGGAGCTCTGTGTGAACACAGGTCAGGTCATTGGAAAGCTTTCTGGATCTGGTTGGGAAGTTTTCTGATAAAGGTGATGTTACATAGGTGTTCAAGGATGGTTAGAGCGGGGTGTTAGAGTGGATGGAGGGTGTACATTCCATAAAAGGAACAAGCAAACAAAAGCACAGAAATCAGCATGTGTAGCAGTTTACTGGGAAAGAGCAAACATCTGTTTCTACCCCATCTTATTCCAGAAAAGTAATGTGAGAAGTGAACTGTCACACGTCCCTGGAATATAAGCATTGCTAGAGTCATGGGAGACTCACCAAATTTTTTATGGAGAATAGAGTGATTGTGGAGAGTTGGGTATAAGAGGGAAAGTTTGAATTTAATTCTGTAGGTAATGAGGAATCATGTATAGAATTATGATTTTGGGTCTCCAGCACCATGTCAAAGAAAAACCCTTATTTATGTTGGAATCAGTAGAGAAACAGGCTGGGCGCAGTGGCTCATGCCTGTAATTCCAGCTCTTTGGGACTCTGAGGTGGTGAATCACTTGATTTCTGGAGGTGGGGGTCAGGCTGCAAAACATGGCAAAACTCTGTCTTTACTAAAATTACAAAAATTAGCCCGGCATGATGGCACATGCCTATAGTCCCAGGTAATCACAAACCTGAAGTGGGAGGATGGATGGAGTCCAGGAGGCAGAGGTTGCAGTGAATTGAGATCATGCCACTGCACACCAGACTCGGTGGCACAGAAAGACCCTGTCTCAAAATATTAATAATAATAATACAAGAGAAACAGACGCAGAGTGGTGGCATAGGAAGTTTACCTTGACTTGAGGATATAAAACGGACTGGTATAGGGTATATGAGAAATCCAGGTGATCAAGAGATTAATCAGAATGTCTGTGCCAAAGTTTAGACGAGGGCTGGAGGCAGGGTCCAGCAGTGGAAGCAGAGGAGGGGAGAGATACACCAGGTTTGAATTTCAGACCTTACCTTGAAGGTCCTGGTACCTACTGGATCTGGGCTGAGAGGAAAAGGAGACAAAATCACCCCTATGGTTTCCTGCTTGGGCAATTGGGAGGAGAGTGGAGCCATTACTCAGGAATTGCAGATGGGCTTAAATGATGAATTTCATTGAGAAATTTTTATCAGTTATCATAAAAAGCAGATAGCAATGCGGAAAATGAGTTAGCCACTGATGAACTAACATCTCAGCTGTCTAGTGTCTAGCCAAGGGCAGCAGATATAACATCCGTATCTTCAGGCTCCTCTGAAATCTCCAGGCAGTAACGCTGCCAGTAAAGTTGTCACCTGGAATTAGCCCCAAAAATGAACATCATGCTACATGGAGCTCAGATAAATACTCTGCTCTCATTTGTGCTTTATAATCTGCATACGGCCCACAGCTTGCTTCTTTCCCTTTACAGCTATCTCGTGAGGTAGCTATTCTGAGTCCTACTTTATTGGTGAGGAAACTTAGGCTCAGAGAGGTTAAGGGACAGATCTAAAGTCAATTTTCTAGTGAAGGCTCAAATCTGCCCATCCCACCTGCCATTTTTAGACCCTGTACCCCAGGTGCAGGAATAGCTGTTTAGAATCAACTTTTCTGAGAGAGTAAGAATAAGCCAGTTTAACTGAAATTGCCAACAAAGGTCAAAGAACAGTGAGAACAAAATTCGGAATGAAAAATTATAGGCTGGAGAAATTCCTTCCTGGGGTACAGGCGGGACCATTTGCTCTCCTGATGCTTCTGCCTTGTTTTGTCTACTCCCAGCCCCTTCCCACTGTCAGGCAACTCCAAGAAGGCCCTGCAATGGTGGAGTCAGGGAAGAGGCTGCTGGGAAGGAGGTGGATGTGAGCCCAAGAGTGGAATTTTCTCTGGTTGTATTTCCACCTCTACCTTTTCTACTCCCTTTGTCTGCTTCTCCTTTACTGCCGACTTTAGACAGACTGGCTCAAAGGAATTACCATCTCAAAGCGGAAGAATTCCAAAGCTGATAGAAAATGACTCTTCCCCAGTGAGTCCCCAGGGATCTAGAGAGACCAGAAAAGGGAACTTTTTCGATGGAGCCGTAGCTCCCTCCTTCTCCAAGGCACTGTGGACTTGGCAAGTGTTTCATGTAGACTAAATGCAGTTGCTTTTGTGGTGTGTGTTGGGCTGGAGGGAGGCTCAGAGAAGCTGCTAGACAAACTACTGCTTAAGGGCACCGATGCTGCACTAGACTGCCTGGGTTCAAATCCAGCTTCGCCATAATCTAACTGTAGGACCTTGGACAAGTTGGTTAATCTCTCTGTGCCTGTCTCCTCACCTATAAAAAAAGGAGGATAATAATATTACCGATCTCATAGGGTTGTTATGAGGAGTAATGAGTCTGCACATACAAAACGTTTAGCACAGTGCCTGGGCACAGAAAGAACACTGAAAGGATTCTCTGTTTTTATCTTCATACAGACCTCTGCCCATCCATTATATCCCCTGCATTTTCACCATAGGAAAACTGTTCCTCTAGGCTGAGCATTGCTTTTTCCTGGTATCAGATGTTAGATTGCAAATATTGCTGAGATATAAGGAGTACAAACATTTAATATTTGTCATTTGTTAATATTTGTTTTTCAAAGACACCATTAGAACAGAGAGTGGTGGAAATTGGACATTTGAAGAGGTCAGAGAAGAGTGAAAGAATAGAGTGTCAAGGGCAGCTTCTGTGTGAACAGGGAAGGACCTTCTAGGCAGCCAGAACCTGCATGAAGACACATAGTTCACCCAGTCCCCTGGATAGATGGTTAGAGTGGGGGTGTTAGAGTGGAGGGTGTACATTCCATAAAAGGAACAAGTAAACAAAAGCACAGAAATCAGAATGTGTAGCAGTTTATTGGGAAAGAGCAAACATCTGGAAGGAGGACAGGGAATTGGTTTGGGGCACACAGAGAGGCAAAGGGAGAGACTGAAAACCTACTTTGCCAAGGATTAGCCCCAGGGTCAAGTGATGAAGCCTCTGGAATGAAGCTCTGGTCTGAGCTCTGCTACACATTAATCAGCTGTTTTTGGCAAGTTACTTTATGTTTCCAGAACTTGATGGGTTCATTGTCCAGTTGGAGGTGACCCCTTTTCTACCTTCCTCACAGGATTATTTGCACAAAGAGTTACTACAGCAAAATCTGCAGTCAATTTCTTTGGGGTACTGAGCAACAGAGACAAATGGTTTTTAAAAAAAAGCTATATATGAGAAATATAAATGAGGCATGCTGGCCTCATACTGCCTCTTACTCTGTCTCCGCTCTGTGTTGTGCACCTGTGCACGCTCTCTTTCTCTCTTTCTCTCTCTCACTGATGATCTCTCTCACTCTCGCTCTCTCTCTCTTGCTGATGCTCTCTCTCTCTCACACTACCTTTCTCATTCATTCTCTTTCTCATTCTCTGTCTCTGATTTGCTTTCCCCCTCATTTTCTTTCTCTCTTTGACACACACATCCACTTACACACACATCCACTTACACACACATCTGTACCTTCACTTCCTTTTGTTTTGCCTTCACTAAAGATGCTAAAGAAGTTATAAAATGAAACAAAGCCTGGGGCAGTCTAGAGAGGCAGGGACCCACTGGTGAGGTCTCCAGGTAAATGGTGCCCTTTGTGAATGTTGCACAGCAATTGCCAAGACAAAAAGCTTCAGAATATAAGAGTTGTAGACAAGAAAGAGAACTCATGTGTGATTTTCGAGAAGAGAAGAAAAGGGGCCTTGAGGCTGACATGGCTGCCCTTCAAGTTCTGGGTCAGGGCCAGAATCCAGTCTCTGGACACCCTATCCAGTATCTTTCACACTATACCATTTTATACTGTTTCCTTTCTGATGACTTTAGATGTGCGATTGGCTTTCATTAGGCTACAACTTTCCTTAACTTGTTAGACAAGGTCAACCTCCCCACACCCGTGCGGAGTTTAAGATGGAGCCACAGACCCATGACTCAAGGTTACTTACTGGAAAATTCCTCCCTCAGTTCTGGTCTGAAGGCCTTGTCCAAGACCCTGATCTCCTTCAGCTCCTTCTCCTCCACCAAGAGGCGGACGATCCTCTGACCCAGAAACCCTCCTGCTCCTGTCACAAGGCAGCTCCAGCCCGTCATGGCCAATCCAAAGTAGCAGGAATCACTCGCCAGGAAACAGAAGATGCTGGGGAGCAGATCTGATTCTAGTGTGACCCAGAAGAGGACTAAAAACAGAGGTAAAATGGTTATACACTCACACAGATGCCTTATTTTCCTCCACCCCATTTTTTACAAAAATTCCATGACCCCACTACTGCCAGGAGTAGTTGAAAGAAAAGGAAAAAGCTCTAACCGTAAGTTAGATTGTTAAAAACTGGACAGAGGAGTCGGAGTCCTCATTGCCTCAGCCCTGGAGGAAGGACTGGAGCTTTATGCTCTGTGGCTTCTGGCTCAGCCCTTGTCACCTTGAACTCCTGCCACATACTCATTGCTCCCTCCTCCTCCAGGATCCCTTTTCTCAGAATAATAGTGACCTTTAGGTTATATCTCTAATTCTTCCCAGGAACAGGAAGAGAAATCCAATCTCAAGGCCACAGTGTGATAAAGAGTCTTGGGTTTAGCCTTAACAGAACACTGGTCAGTTGATACCAGCTGTCTGGGATCCGCAATCTGTGAACTTAAACCAAACTGGGAGATGTCTCCAAGGGCAATGTAATTGTCCTTGTGCAGTAATTCCACCTGGAGGGACATCTACGTTAGCCCATTATCGCCTCTCTCAGAATGTCATTTGAAATGTTGCTGCTGTCTTGCAAAGTTTAGAAATTTACAATGGTGACAGCTCCAATCACTAAGTTTTATGTGAGGTGACTTTCTTTTCCACCCAATATATCCAAACCTCAATTGCAATTTTTCTCTGGAGAGCTCTGAGTTCCTAATGGAAGAACCTCATTGAAGGAAAGGTATCTAGTGATAACGAATTAATTATATGGCATGCCCAATGACTCTAATCATAGATATTTGCACTTATCTTACATTTTTGGCTGCAAAAACATTCTTAGCAAATTGTTGAACTGAAGATGCTGTGAATGCTTCTGAAACCTATGCCCCAGTCTGCCCAAACACCACTGTCATAAACCCCCCAAGACACCTTTCTCTACTTAAAAAAATAGAGATGTAGTTTACATGCATTACAAGGCCCAGATCTTAAGTGTTCAGTGTACACACTTAAGTGTTCAGTGTCAATGAACCTTGACAGTTATATATGTCCATGTAAGTACCACCAAAAAGAAGATATAAGCCATTTCCTGCACTCCAGAAAGTTTTTTTCTGCCTGTTCTTAGTCAATTCCCTGCCCTCCCCGCAATTTACCTGGTGGGCAATTACTTTCTGATTTTTATTCCCACAGAGTTCCCATTTTATTCCTATATTTTCCCAATTTTTATTCTAAGATCTCTGTGGTTCTGGATATATATTTAAATATAAAATCATTCTGAACTGAATTTTTGTGCATGGAGCACAGAAAAATTGACCACTGATTGTTTGTTCATTTTTCTATTTCATGTTTTCACTATTTTTATTATTGGCTTATATTTATTAACTTTGGGTTTATTTTATTCTTCTTTTTCAGGGTTCTTATGATAAAAGCATAGATAATTGACTTTACTCCTTTGCTCATTTCCACTATAGGCATTTAAAGTTGTAAAATTCTCTCTAAACACTATGTTAGCTGTATCCAACATTTTGATTACTCAGTCACTGATGTTTTGGATTTTTTTCTTGTGATGTCTTCTTTGACCCAAGTGTTACTGAGAAGCATGTTGCATGTTTTCTAAAATTGATTTTCTAGATATCTTATTGTTATGGATTTCTAATTAAATACTATTGTGGCTGGAGCATATACTCTATGATTTTGATTCTTAGATATATACTGATATTTGTTTTATGGTCCAGCATATGGTCTATGTTGGTGAAAATGCCATAAGCACTTGAAAAGAATGCTTTCTGAAGTTGTTGGAAGTAATACTCTACAAACGATTCAGCTTGACACCGCACTCTGTGTCTTGTCTTTCTCCCGTGTTGTAGACATTCACCTTCTACTTGGAACCTGGCTACCAATGCTTCAAACATACTTGCCTAGGAAAGGTTGGCCCTGTGATGCAAGATGTAGCAGCTTGTCCTCTGAAGCTCTCAGAAATAGACACAGGCCCTGGGTCTTGCTGAGACTTGTGGAGTGCTATCTGAAACCATCCAGGTGCATCACACACCTTGCCTGCTGTATCAGAAGCTGAAGTGCGCCTTACAGACCCCCATCACCTTCAGGGTGGGAACGAATATTCCTTCAGCTGTTGAGAGTTCTGGAGGCTCTTAGATTTCAGCCAGTGTCTCTTGGAGTCTCTGAGTAAAAGCAATAACCGTAAGCTTTCTTTAAACCCATAAATATTTTGCTTTCTTTCGGAAAGTGAGCCGTAAGACAAAGAGCAAGGCTGATGGGGGCCACTCTACCAACTTTCTGTTTATAAACAGCTTTACTCTGGTATAATTGACATATTATAACATTCTGCTGTTTTAAGTGTACAGTTCAATTGTTTTCAGGAAAATTTTAGACTTGTGTGACCATTACCATGATCCTGTTTTGGAACATTTCTATCTTTCCTAAGAAATCCATCATGCTCATCAGTCGCCACCCCTTATTCCCAACCCCCCAGCTCTAGGCAGCCCCTATGACTTCCTGACTCCACAGATTTGATTTTCTGGACACCATATAACTGGAATCATGCAATATGTGGTCTTTTGCATCTGCCTTCTTTCACTTAGCTTAGCATACTCATGTGGGTCCTTTATGTTGTAGCGCATATCAATATTTCATTCCTTTTAGGTGGCAAATTCTATTAAATTGTATGGATGGCTGCCATCAGTTAATTGACTGATAGATATTTATGTGTTTCCACCTTTTTTTTTTTTTTTTTTTTGAGACGGAGTGTCGCTTTGTCACCAGGCTGGAGTGCAGTAGCACAATCTCGGCTCACTGCAACCTCTGCCTCCTGGGTTCAAGCGATTCTCCTGCCTCAGCCTGCTGAGTAGCTGGGACTACAGGTGCATGCCACATGCCCAGCTAATTTTTGTATTTTTAGGAGAGACAGGGTCTCACCATGTCCGCCAGGATGGTCTCAATCTCTTGACCTCATGAACCGCCCGCCTCGGCCTCCCAAAGTGCATTATGGATAAAGCTGCTATAAATATTCACAGTCATGCGTTGTGTAGAAATACATTTTTATTTCTTTGGGGTATTCAGGAGTAAAACTGCTGGGTCATATGGTAAGTGCATCTTTAATGTTTTAAGGAACTGCCAAAATGTTTTCCAACACGGTGGCCTGTCCCATCAACAATGCATGAATATTTTAATTTTCCCACATCGTTGTGCTTTCACTTCCTCTAATTGTTATTGTCTTTTAAATTATTATTATTATAGCATTCTAGTGGATAAGAAGTGGTGTCATATTGTTGTTTTAATTTGCATTTCCCTGCCGTCTGATGATGCTGACCATCTTTTCATGTACTTTACTGGCCATTCCTACACCTTTTTGGTGAAATGGTTATTCAAATATCTTGCTCATTTTAAAATTGGGTTATTTATCTTTTTGTTGTTTAGCTGTGAGTACATTTTACATTCTGGATGTAAGTCCTTTATCAAATATATGATTTAAATTTTTTTCCTTCAGTCAAAAGTGGCTTATCTTTTCACTTTCTTATTGATATCTTTTAACATGAAAACATTTTTAGTTTTGATCATGTCTCATTTTTCAACTTTTTTCCTTCTACCAGGAAAATTTGGGCTTTTGCCTAATCCAATGTCATCAATATATTAATTTCTGTTTTCTTCAAGAAGTGTATAGTTTAGCCCTTACATTTAGGCCTATAATCCATGTTGAGGGAATTTTTGCTTATGTGTGAGTTAATGGCCTAAATTCGTATGACCAGTTGATTTTGACAAAAGTAAATTCAATGGAAAAAAAAGACAGTCTTTTATACATGCGATCCTGAGACAACGAAATTGTCTGCATGCTCAGAGAAGGTCAGCATGCTATGTAAAGTGATGCTCATCTGAGTTACCACCTACTGGCATCAGAATTTGTAAAGAATTTCTCAATATGATAATCATGGGTTAAATAATATTCTGTATTAGGGAAACTCACAAAGATTACTGATTAGCAAAAGAAGAGGCGGCATGATTTCCCCATCCTCTTATCTTATGCTGATGCATAAATTGTTAGGAAATTGCTGGGCCAACAATGTGAGTCTTCATTCAGTGTAGGAACACTAGTCTCCCTTATTATAACTTTTTATGATGTAAGAACAAGGACACAGTTTTATCAAGGGAGGAACACAGGCTGTTGGCGTGAAACAGTCTGGATTTATGTGCCAGCTATTCACAAGATTGTCTGGGAAAATCAACTGCCGAGCACCTAGAGTCCTTGGGACTCATGCAAAGAGTTTCCCTTTTCTTAGGGGAGAAAGCCACCCATTCTACAGGGAGCTATATTAGGCACAGTCCCTCATGCTGGGAAAAGGAAAATCCCTCCTCTTGGCCAGCTTATTAAAATTCTGTGTTACTTTAGGATAATTACACCCCTTGTGCTAGTCCTAGAGAGGTCAATTTGTACGTGAGAAGCATAGAATAATTTTTAAAGGCACAGAACTAGATGAAATAAGCTAGGGTAATAATATTCATGGATAAAAGGAAAAGTTTCTGGACTGAATCCTGGAATAGACATATCAACATTTAGAGGTTGAAAAGAGGAGGAGGGGCCAGCAAAAAACACTGAGTAGAAGTGGGTGGCAGGAGGAAAATTAGGAGGGGATGGCATTGTAAAAGTCAACTGGAGAAAGTGTTTCAAGAGGAGCGTGGTCCACTATGATGGATGCTGCTGATGCATCAAATACAATAGGAAGAGAATTGACCATTGGTTTTGGCAATGTGCTAAGCAATTTGGTAAGAGCAATTTCCTCGAATATTTGGGTTGAAAGTTCAACTGGAAAGTACAACACACAATTCATCTGCGCATTGAGGAGCAGAAGGGAAAAGTGAAGAGAGTGACCATTAAAAAAAGTACCTATTCATCAAGAAGTTGTGCCATGATGATCTCAGTAGAAAGGTGCTACGGCCAGTGGAGTTGAGAGTTCATTTTTGTTGTGTTGTCTTAAAACTGGACTACTCCTTTATTGATCCTTAGTACCGTGTACAGAGTAGATGCTCAAACATTGTTGAGTGTTTGACTAAATAAAATGTCTATGTCTCATACATCTTCTTATTACTATGAGAATTTTCACAACATCTGACATGTAATAGGAACTTAATAAATGTTTATTTAATAAATGAATGGAAAGATTAATGAACAATCAAGGACTCTAGAATGTCTTAGTGCTTTTGAAACATAGTGCTTATGAACTAATACATAAAAGGAAATAGAAGAGAACAGTGACCACAAAAATGAAAATACTGGAAAGTTTATCATACTAATGACAGACTGGGACCATTGCCCAGGCCAAAGCTGTTTGCCAAGGAGAAGCAATTTTCTTCCCATTCAGAGGATGGATATGAATACGTTCCTATATATTTGAAGTGTATTGGAAGAGCCAGTTGTCAGAAGTAAGGAAGAATGGGCCATTCCCCGCATCATACAGGTAGAGCTGGGGCCAGAGCTTTTGGTTTATATGAGTTCAACTTTGCTGTCTTTCCCAGAAGGCCTTCGAAATCAGGAAGGAGAAGGGTTTAGTAAAATCTCATTTCCATTTGCTACTTACTATGCTGTCTGCCAATTATCTTGGTGGGGGAGGTCACATAGATGGCATTCAACCAGGTGCTCCAGAGGCTGACAATAATGGTATGATAGCCAGCCTCCAAGGTGGCACCATTGATCTCTACCTCCTGGTATTCATACCCTTGATTTGTTCTTTTTGCTTAGTCTTACTTTGGCTATGCAGGCTCTTGTTTGATTTCATATGAATTTTAGGATTGTTTTCTCTAGTTCTGTGAACAATAATGGTGGTATCTTAATGAGAATTGCATTGAATTTGTAGATTGCTTTTGGCAGTTTACAATTTTTTCACAATGTTGATTCTACCCATTCATGAGCATGAGATGTGTTTCCATTTGTTTGTATTGTCTATGATTTCTTTCAGCAGTGTTTCATAGTTTTCCTTGTAGAGGTCTTCTGCCTACTTGGTTAGGTATATTCCTAAGTATTTTATTATTATTATTATTATTTTGCAGCTATTGTAAAAGGGGTTGAGTTCTTGATTTGATTCTCAGTTTGGTAGCTGTTAATATATAGCCGAGCTACTGATTTGTGTACATTAATTTTGTATCCTGAAATTTTGCTGAATTCAGCAAATGATAAAAGGACAAGGCCTTTTATAATTTTCTTAAATTTATTTGAGATTTGTCAGTTCTAGGAGCTTTCTGGAGGAGTCTTTAGGGTTTTGTAGATATACAATCATATTGTCAGCAAACAGCAACAGTTTGACTTCCTCATTACCAATTTGAATGCCCTTTATTTCTTTCTTTTGTCTGATTGCTCTTTCTGGGACTTCCAGTACTATGTTGAACAGAAGTGGTGAGAGTGGGCATTCTTGTCCCAGCTCTCAGAGGGAATGCTTTCAACTTTTCCCCATTCAGTATTTTGTTGGCTGTGAATCTGTCATAGATGGCTTTTATTACAGTGAGGTATGTTTCTTGTATGCCAATTTTGCTGAGGGTTTTAGTCATAAAGGGGTGTTGAAGTTTGTCAAATGCTTTTTTTGCATTTGTTGAAATGATCATGTGATTTTTTTGTTTTTAATTCTGTTTATCTGGTGTATCACATTTATTGACTTGCGTATGTTAAACCATCCCTGCATCCATGGTATGAAATGCACTTGACCGTGGCAGATTATCTTTTTGATATGCTCTTAGATTCAGTTAGCTAATATGTTGTGAAGGATATTTGCTTCTATGTTCATCAGGGATATTGCTCTGTAGTTTTCTCTTTTTTGTCATATTCTTTCCTGGTTTTGGCATTAGCGTGATACTAGCTTCATAGAATCGTTTAGGGAGGATTAGCTCTTTCTCGATCTTGCGGAACAGTGTCAATAGGATTGGTATCAATTCTTCTTTGAATGTCTGGTAGAATTCCATTGTGAATCCGTCTGGTCCTGGACTTTTTTTTTGGTTGTTGATAATATTTTTTTTAGTCTGTCGCCCAGGCTGGAGTGCAGTGGCCTGATCTCAGTTCACTGCAAGTTCTGTCTCCTGGGTTTATGCCGTTCTCCTGCCTCAGCCTCCCGAGTAGCCACAACTACAGGCACCTGCCACCTTGCCTGGCTAGTTTTTTTGTATTTTTTAGTAGAGACAGGGTTTCACCATGTTAGCCAGGATGGTCTCGATCTCCTGACCTCATGATCCACCTCTCTCGGTTACCTTTTCATTCTCACTGCTTATTATTGGTCTGTTCAGGGTTTCGAATTCTTCCTGATTTAAGCTAGAATGGTTGTATTTTTCCAGGAATTTATCCATCTCCTCTAGCTTTTTTTAGTTTATGCACATGAAAGTGTTCGTAGTAGCCTTGAATAATCTTTTGTATTTCTGTGGTGTTGGTTGTAATATCTCCCATTTTGTTTCTAATTGAAATTATTTGGCTCTCTTCTTTTCCTGGTTAATGTTGCTAATGGTCTATCAATTTTATTTATCTTTTTAAATATCCACCTTTTTGTTTTATTTATCATTTCTATTTTTTGTTTCAATTTCATTTAGTTCTACTCTGATCTTGTTTTTTTTCTTTCTTCTGCTGGGTTTGGGTTTGGTTTGTTCTTGTTTCTCTGGTTCCTTAGGTATGACCTTAGATTTTATCTATTTGTGCTCTTTCAGATCTTTGATGTAGGCATTTAAGGCTGTGAACTTTCTTTTTTAGCACTGCCTTTGCTGTATCCCCAGAAGTTTTGATATGTTATGCCACTATTATCATTCAGTTTGAAGAATTTTTTATTTTTTTCTTGATTTCATTGTTGCCCTAGTGATCACTCAGGAGCAGGTTATTTAATTTTCATGTAGTTGCTTGGTTTTGAAGGTTCCTTTTGAAGTTTATTTCCAATTTTAGTCCACTGTGGTCTGAGAGTGTACTTGATATAATCTGAATTTTCTTAAATTTATTGAGATCTGTTTTGTGGCCTATCATATGGTCTGTCTTGGAGAAAGTTCCATGCACTGATGAATAGAATGTATAGTCTGAAGTTGTTGGGTAGAATGCTCTGTAAATATATGTTAAGTCCATTTGTTCCAGGGTATAGTTAAATCTATTGTTTCTTTGTTGACTTTTGTTTTGATGACCTGTTTAGTTCTGTCAGTGGAGTATTGAAGTCCCCTACTATTATTGTGTTACTGTCTATCTCACTTCTTAGGTCTAGTAGTAATTGTTTTATAAATTTGGGAGCTCCAGCGTTAGGTGCATGTACATTTTAGATTGTGGTGTTTATCTGTTGGACAAGGCCTTTTATCATTATATGATGTCCCTCTTTGTCTTTTTTTAACTGCTGTTGCCTTAAAGTTTGTTTTGTCTGACATACAAATAGCTACTTTTGCTCACTTTTGGTGTCCATTTACATGGAATGTCTTTTTCCACCCCTTTATCCTGAGTTTATGTGAGTCCTTATGTGTTAGGTATTTGAAGGCAGCAGATACTTGGTTGGTGAATTGTTATCCATTCTGCAATTCTGTATCTTTTTTTTTTTTTTTTTTTGAGACGGAGTCTCACTCTGTCGCCCGGACTGGAGTGCAGTGGCCGGATCTCAGCTCACTGCAAGCTCCACCTTCCGGGTTCACGCCATTCTCCTGCCTCAGCCTCTCGAGTAGCTGGGACTACAGGCGCCCGCCACCTCGCCTGGCTAGTTTTTCTTTTTTTGTATTTTTTAGTAGAGACGGGGTTTCACCGTGTTAGCCAGGATGGTCTTGATCTCCTGACCTCGTGATCCGCCCGTCTCGGCCTCCCAAAGTGCTGGGATTACAGGCTTGCGCCACCGCGCCCGGCCAATTCTGTATCTTTTAAGTGAAGCATTTAGGCCATTTATATTCAACATTAGCATTGATATTTGAGGTACTATTCCATTCATCATGCTATTTGTTGCCTGTATACCTTGGGGTTATTTGAGTTTCTTGTGTTTGAATGTCTAGGTCTCTAGCAAGACTAGGAAAGTTTTCCTCGATTATTCTCCCAAATAAGTTTTCCAAACTTTTAAATTTCTCTTATTTTCCAGGAATGCCAATTATTCTTAGGTTTGGTCATTTAATGTAATCACTAACTTTTTGGAGGCTTTGTTCATTTTCTAAATTCTTTTTTCTTTGTCTTTATTGGATGGGGTTAATTCTAAAATCTTGTCTTTGAGCTCTGAAATTCTTTCTTCTGCTTGTTCAGTTCTATTGCTGAGACTTTCCAGTACATTTTGCATTTCTCTAAGTGTGTCCTTTATTTCTTGAAGTTGTGATTGTTTTTTATTTATGCTATATATTTCATTGAAGACTTTTCCCCTCATATCTTATAACGCTTTTTTTTAAATTTCCTTAAATTGGACTTCATCTTTCTCTGGTGCCTCCTTGATTAGCTTAATAATCAACCTTCTGAATTCTTTTTCAGGTAAATCAGGGATTTCTTCTTGGTTCGGATCCATTGCTGATGAGCTGGTATGATTTTTTTCGGGGGAGGGGGTGGCGGCAGGTTGTTTAAAAACCTTGTTTTGTCATATTACCAGGATTGTTATTCTGGTTCCTTCTCATTTGGGTAGTCTACGTCAGAAGGAAGATCTGGGGCTCAAGGCTGCTGTTCAGATTCTCTGTCCCACAGAGTGTTCCCTTGATATATATTCTCCCCCTTTTCCTAGGGATGTGGTTTCCTGAAAGCTGAACTATAGTGACTGTTATTTCTCTTCTGGATCTAGGCTCTGGGCTAGTACTGGGGGTTGTTTGCACAGAGTCCTGTGATGTGAACCATCTTCAGATCTCTCAGCTGTGGATACCAGCACCTGCTCTGGTGGAGGTGGCAGGGGAGTGAAATGGACTTTGTGAGGGTTCTTAGTTTTAGTTATTTAATGCACTGTTTTTGTGCTGGTTGGCCTCTTGCCAAGAGGTAGCACTTTCAAGAGAGCACCAGCTGTGGTAGTATAGGGAGAATCAGGCAGTGGGCAGGGCCCTAGAACTCTCAAGAAAATATGCCCTTTGTCTTCAACTACCAGGGTCGGTAGGGAAGGACCATCAGGTGGGGGCAGGGTTAGGCATGTCTGAGCTCGGACTCTCCTTGGGCGGACTTGTTGCAGCTGCTGGGCTATAGGGCTATGGTTCCCAGGTCAATGGAGTTACGTTCCCAGGAGAATTATGGCTGCCTGTGCTGTGTCATGCAGGTTGTCAGAGAAATGGAGGAAATCTAGCAGTCATAGGCCTCACCCAGCTCCCACACAACCCAAAAAGCTGGTCTCACTCCCAGAATGCTCCCGCCCCAACATCACCGAGTTTGTTTTCAGGCAGTGTGTCAGCAGGGCTGACACCCTGCACCAGGCTACCAGCCTCCCATGAGAAAGTAAGCCGAGCTTTCATACCTTCCCACCTGTTGAGTCTGCATATCAGATTCACACCCTCCTCTGAGTTTCTTTGTTTGGAATTGTTACAAAAGTCAGCTGAAGGTTTCCTTCTCCCTGTGTTCTTTTCCCAGTTCCTCTGGCAGCCCTTCCCAAGGACCTTTGTGAGATAAGTCAGAAATGGCTTCCCTGGGGACCCAGAGAGTCCACAGGGCTTTTCCCACTGCTTTCTCTACCCCTGTATTTTGCTCAGCTCTCTAAATTGACTCAGCTCCAGGTAAGATCAAATCCTTCTCCCATGATCTAGATCTTCAGGTTCCCTACTGAGGGTGTGTGTTTGGGAGTGTACGATTACCCTTTTCTCACTTTCACACCTTGGGCATTCAGAGTGTTTGGGGCTCTCTCCTGAGTTCCGCAGGAGCAATCTGCTTCCTTCAGAGAGTCTGTGGGTTCTCTCAGCTTTCCTGGTATACTCCTGCAGTAGTTCTGGAGCAGAAGTTCATGATGCAAGTTTCCACATGCTGTTCTGTCCATCCAAGTGGGAGGAGCAATTTAGTCCTACCTCCTATTAGCCATTTTCCCTCCACTCCAGACATTTATTTTAAGGAATAATTAGTTAATATCAGACCAAGAAGTCATATGGGATATCTCCTTGCACATAAGAAGCTCTACATATGAGATCTAATATATTAATTGAACCCTTTATTATGTATCAGGAACTCTACTATATTATCTCACTTAATTTTTTAAATGGGCTTTATTTTCTATAATAGTTTTACCTTCACAACAAAACTGAGGGAAAGTGCAGAGAGTTCTCATGTACTTCCTACCCCTACACCTACATAGCCTCCCCCACTATCAACATCCTGCACCAGAATGGTACCTTTAGTACAATCAATTGACCTGTATTGTCACATCTCTGTCACTCAAAGTCCACAGTTTACTCTTGGTCTGGCACATTCTCTGAGTTTTGACAGATGTATAAAGACATGTAACCACCGTTATAGTATCATCTGCCCTAAAAATCCTCTGTGCTCTGCCTATTCATCTCTCTGTTCACCCTGACTCCAACAGCCATTGACCTTTGTACTGTCTCCAAGGTTTTTCCTTTTCCAGAATATATATATTTGGAATAACACTGCATGTAGCCCATTCATATTGGCTTCTTGCATTTAGTAAAATACATTTAAGTTTCCTCCATGTCTTTTTATGGGTTGATGGTATTTTTCTTTTTTTAAGCACTGAATAATATTCCATTGTCTGGATGTACCATAGTTTATTTATCCATTCACCTACTGAAGGACAATTTGGCTGCTTCCAAGTTTTGATAATCGTGGATAAAACTGCTATAAAGACCTAATCTAAAAGTAGGCTTTGGTGTGGAAATAGATTTCCAAATTATTTGTGTAAATGCTATGGAGTATGATTGCTGGATCATATGGTAAGAATATATTTAGTTTTATAAGAAACTGCCAAACTGCCTTACAAAGTGTCTGTACCATTTTGCATCCCACTAGCAATGGATGAGCATTCTTGATGCTCCACATTCTTGCTAGTGTTTGGTGTTGTCAGTGTTGTGGATTTTGCCATTCTAATGGGTGTGCAGTGGTATCTCATTTTTGTTTTAGTTTGCAATTCTCTAATAACATACGATGTTGAGTATCTTGTCATATGTTTTTTGTAATCAATATGTATTCTTTTGTTAGGTGTTTGTTGAGGTCTTTTGCCAAACTTTATATCAGATTGCATTCCAAATGTAAGACATTTTTAGGAGTTAAGAGATTGCTTCTGAGATTTCATATGCATCTCTTCAGTTTACTGTGGGCATTCCTTTTTGCATGTTTCTGAGCAATAGAGAACAGCCTTTTGGCATTATCTTGATAATATTCCGGCTCATTTCCCTTATAATTTTGGATCTAGCCCTCTAAACCCAGACAAACTTAAAAAATTACACACTTGTATCTGGGAGCACAGCTATCACCAGGTAGATTTATACAGAAAGCTTCTACTACTTTCTCTTATAAAGTAAGCTAACATCATTGTCTGTATACCACATTGCTTTAATACCATATGCTCATGTGATTTGTTTCACTCTTATCCCAAAACTCTCTGTAATGTCTCCCACAAGTCCTCAGCTGATGATTTCAGGGTTGAAAAGATGACCTTAAGTAGACAATTATACCTGCATTAAAAAGTACCTGTAATAAAAGAAACTGGGAAATTTTGCAACATGATCACTAGCCAACATGAAAGCATGATAAAACATTGATTTATGAGACTGCGATTGGGTGTTTGGAGGGGTGGATATTATCCTACTTACGTTTTCTATAATGTCAAGTTTTATCTTCAAGGCTTTATTTATTTGTTTACTTAACCACAAAAAAAATTTAGTACTGAGATGTTCTTATCTTTTTCTGATGTGAGGAGAATCATGAGATGGTAGTTATAAACTTAACACAAATGTAACGAGGCTGAGAAACTGATATCTGACAAAGAGTTCTATGGTCTAGAAGTGAAATTCCAGAGAGTAAAGTTTTAGAAAGGGCACCAAGTCCCACTGTCTCTGTGGCTGATTTCTGGTGGAGGACAAAGGTATGAGGGCTGGGGAACAGGCCAGAGAGCAAAGTTTGTCTAGGTTTGGTCATATGCTGGTGAGACAGCTCTTTCATGAGTTTGCCCACTGTCTGAGGCAAACTTGGGGACCCCTGGGTAAGAGAAGATTTCTTAGACTTAAATCTCTGCCATTAGTTTAGCTCTTTAGTACTTTATTGAGAAAGCCTCCATCTATCCACATCTATCCAGTGTGACCAGAATAAAGGTTTCTCCTTTCTAATTTACTGTGGAAGAACTGGACTAGTCAATATTACTTTGTTTCCAGCGTCCCTGAATCTTTTATCTGAAAACTCTCTTTCTGCTACTTTTCTTGGAAGTCAGAGCATTGCACAAAATAACATTAGTCAATGGGTCATAAAATCCTGTAACATCCTAGTTCATGAGAATGAATATTTTAGGCTTTCCTTTGCTCCTCTGTTCTGTCTTGTCTCTGGCCTTGGCAGTGTGACTCAAAGTAAAAAAAATATTCCCAAAGTCCATTGCAGCAGTGCATGAGTTAGGTTACACCAAGATGACCCTTGCCCCATATTCTTTCTTGATCTCGTGAAACTGTATGGTCTGAAGGTGTTACCTCCAAATTCTTATGTTGAAACTTAATTGCCAATGTGATAGTATTTAGAGCTGGGGTCATTAGGAAGTTATTAACATATGAGGACAAGGCCCTCATTAATGGGATTAGTGACCTTATAAAAGGGCTTGAGGGAACTAGGTGGCCCCTTCCATTCCTCTGCCACGTGAGGACACAGTGTTCATCTCCTGCAGAGGATGCAGCAACAAAATCCATCTTGGAAGGAGACTCTGGGCTGTTACCAGACTTACCAGCCTCCAGAACATGAGACATAAGTTTCTGTTGTTTATAAATGATCTGATCTCATATATTTTGTCATACTAGCACAAACAGACTAAATCATGAAGCTTCCATTTTTTACAAGTCACATTTTGCTATGCAAATCAGGGTTTGAAGGTCATCTACAAGGCCCACGGTCATCTAGGTCTCCTGTCCCATAATGCAATTGTGACTTACTGTGTCATCCAGATAGTCATCCCTAGATATGTGCTTTCTTAGTATGTCCCTAAACTTTCAGCACAAGTACTCCACCCTAGCTGCCAGATTAAAGACCCCTCCTTGACCTCAAATTATCAGCCCACCAGTGCAGCAGCCAATTTGACACCTGAGTAAAAAGTCAAGGCCTAACACTGGGATCATGGTCAATTTCCCTTTTCTTTTTATCAACCCACTAACAATTACATCTAATTTAGCCTTCTGAGCCCCTTTGCAATGACCATGATTCTCCAAAGTATCCGCTGCTCTTCCAAGTATTCTAACAACATCTGCTTTTTTTCCTTTTCGTCTGGTTTCTCTATGCTGCACTATTTAATAGTATGATTTTTCTTGGGGCATATTTTATAAGTACAGTTCTTCTGTCCAGAGTGCAAAATTCCACAGTTATTTCATAGAGATATATAGGATGTGCAAAATTTTATAATCCACTGGCTGTTTCAGTCATTTCTGATCTGCCCTTTTAAGATCTTTTTTCCTGAGAAGAATCAAAGGGTCTTCTTTGAGTCACACACTTTATGAACTTTTTTTTAAAGGGACTGCTGATTTGAAAGTTTGGGTGTTCACTTCTCTTGAATTATGGGTTCTGAATTGCAGTTATAGGCAAACAGGTTGTATGACCTTACTTCATTTTCCCTTTTCTAAATATGTGGGTGGTTGACATTCTGTACATATATTTGGGTTAAGCAAATAATCCTTAAAAGTTATTACCAGGGAGACTGCTGTGGGACTGCATTCTCTTTTGGTGTTTTCCATGCTAATGTTCCTTTGACCCAGCCCTTGGCTCTGTGGGTTAATCTGGGCAAAAGTGGACCTGTACTATGGCGTTGTTTCATGCAGGAAAGTGTCCAGTCAAGGAATGATAGAAGACTTTTCAGGTCTGTTGGCTTAGGTAGTGAACCATTCTGCTGGATTCCATCCTAACTCACTGTTTTCCTCCTCTGACTGCTATAATTCTCCAGATGTGCTGATGTAGTTTGATCTAACTTTGCCTTCATGGATTAATTTATTTAATAAATACATATGGGCCCTCTATGACATTGGACATGATTCTAGGCTTTTGGGAACGTAGCAGGAAGCAAGACTGCCTAAGGTTCCTATGCAGGTACAGATAAACAATAAAGTAGACAACTGATACGTTAGTTGCAGGTTGTGGTAACAGCTAGGAGGGGAGAAACAGTATGATGTGATGAGTGAAGCAGAGTGTTTTCAGAAGAGGATGGTCAGGGATGTCTCACGTCATCAGGGAGGTGACAGTTCAGCTGAGATCTACATGTCAACAGACAGCCAACCATGAGAAGGTGAGGAACACCATTTTATGTAAAGGGAATGATAAATGTGAAGATCCAGAGGCAAGAAAGTTTTGATTGTTTATGGAATAGAAGGGAGGCCAATCTGTCTGTGGCATTGTGAGTAGAAAGGAGAGTGATGAGGAAATGCATTGGAAGGATGAGCAGATCACGCAGTGCCCGAGAGAGCTGGAGATCAGTTTAGAGTATGTAGCAAATGGAATGGGAAGCTATAGAAAGGATTTGATTTTACTTTTAAAAACTCTCTAGGCTGTTGTGTGGGAATAGAGTGTGGCAAGCAGCAGGAGAGATGATGGGGAAGCCATTGCTGAAGTTATTAGTTTAGACATAGATATTTTTTCTTTAACCTTCTTTTTTTTTTTTTTTTTTTTTTGGTTTTGTTGTTGTTGTAGTTTTGAGATGGGGTCTTGCACTGTCACTCAGAACACTGGAGTGCAGTGGTATGATCTTCAACTTCCCAGACCAAGTGATTCTTCTACCTCAGCCTCCTGAGTGGCTGGGACCACAGCTGCACACCAGCACACCCGGCTAGGTTTTTAACAAAGTTTTAAATTTTGTAGAGGTATCCCTATGTTGCCCACGGAGGTCTCAAAATTCTAGGCTCAAGTGATCCTCCTGCCTCATCCTCCCAGGGTACTGGGATTATAGGCATGAGCCTTCATGCCCAGCCATCTCTAACCTTCTTGCTGTCTTCAAGTGTCAGATCTTATTCAGCTGGGTATCCCTGCTCTAGAAATCTATTCAAGCTGACTACTGGTCTCGGGAGGTTTTGTTCTGATAGGTCATTTATATATTTTCCAACTCTCCTTTATCTATCCCTCCATCCTTCCATCCATCCATCCAACCATCCATCCCAGAAATGTTCACTGAGATGTTCCTATATGCCAAGCCCAGAATAAAGCAGAGTTTCTTGTTTGGAGTCATTCATAGTCTATTTATGGAGAGAGACATGCAAATAAAGAAATATGATAGGGTTTAATAAGGGTTGTAATACTGGAATGTGCAAAGTACAATAGGAAGGACAGAGCAAATAGTCTGGGTTAATATTCAGTGATAGCTGAAAGTTGAACAAAGCCTTAAAAAGTTAATAGAAATTTTCCAAGCAATAAGTATATATATATATATATATATATACTCATTAAGTATGAGTGTATATATATGTATACACTCATTAACTATGAGTATATGTATATACACACTCATTAAGTATGAGTATATATATACACACGCTCATTAAGTATGAGTATATATATATATATACTCATTAAGTATGAGTGTGTATATATATATACATACTCATTAAGTATGAGTATATATATACCCATTAAGTATGAGTGTTATGAACTTCAAATACATCATCGTACTCAAACTTTTTCCCAACCTACTGACTGAGGGAGTATAATCCCCATTTTACAGACCAGTACTCAGAAACACAGAAAGATCAGAAAACTTGCCCAAGTCACATAGCTTGCGGTAGTCCTGACTGTCAAACCCGCATCTGTGTGGCTCCAAAGCCTATGTCCTTAACTATTTCCCTATTTCTTTAGATAGGAGTATGTTTTTGTCGGGAAAATGCCTTCTATATACAGCTCCTCTGTCCAGAGTACAAAGTTAAATAGTCATTTCATAGAGTTGTATAGAGTATGCAAAAAATATAACCCACTAGTGGTTCCAGTCATTAATGATCTGTCCTTTTGAGATCTTTTACTTCAGAGGAAGATTTTAGGCAAGAAAGCAACATATAACAGTCAGTGATACAAAGAAGGGCATGGAACATTTGGGGAACACAGGGGTTTGGAGGGTCTGAAGCACAGGAGTGGAGGGATTGGAAATTTGGGAAATATGGGGCATGAGCCTCCGAGCGGGATGGGGTCCAGGCAGGACAGCATCACACGCCATGCCGTGAGTTTGTGATCCTCCTGTGGGCAACCTCAGCAGTCTGGTTATTGGCCTTTTTTTCTTACAGCCTGGAAAATTGGATCAAGTTTCGATTGATCTCAGCAACCGACCGGCAGCCTAAAAGAACAATGAGGTTACAAGCTCATTTCTCTCAAATACCAGCAATTCACCTCATCATGGGTAAGGGGTCATGAAGGGGAACAAGTCTGACTTGATCTTTGTGCTCACTCTTATAAATGGTTTACATACAGAATGAATAATGTAATTCTGTTTGCATGGGAAATTATTCTGTGAACCTGAGCCCATGTCATCTCTGAACACAGCTATGTCAAAATGTCAGGGTAAACATGTAAAAACCCTATTTTAGCATTTTCTAAATCAACTCTTGTGTGCAATAGATGTCTTTGATCTTTATCTTGGTTTTGATAAGGCTCAAGGATATAGGAAGTATCTGTTAGGGAGGAATATGACACACAGATAGCAAAAGAGATGGGGTGAGTATTCCACATAACAATTGCCTTCTAAAGGAAAGTTCTGTCAAAGGAAAAGACTCTTCTTTAGAAGAAGATATTAATTAATATGTAAAATTATGACTGTAGCTCAGATTGGCCATAAGGATTGAAGAGAGTAACTCCAGATAAGTAAAAGAAGGGAGAAAGAGAAGCTGGCATGATGTTATGGGGCTGGGGAGTTGTGGGCTTGAGTAGGCAATGAGAAGTCCCTGGTGATAAGAAGGCTGAAAGAATTCAATAACAGACTGCATAATGTTTAACTGGGAGTTCTTTCCATATTTATGATGTATGCACCATAACTTTGGCAAAATGTATTAGTCACAAAAATATACTAATGAGAGGGTCTTTTCCTAAAAATAGAAGCATAGAAAAGAGTTGAGTTTCATGCCTGGGTTGATTGGAGTGGACAGAAACAGCAGGCATGGGATATGTCAATAGTCCACAAATTGAATGAATTCAACAGAAGCAAGAATTCAGAGCCAGAGGTGACACTCCCCGGAACTGACAATGATCTTGAGGAGTGCTCTGGTTTCCACTGGGCAGAGAATACTGCTTAATCTTTGTCTTGAATGTTGCCTGCCTGTCCTATGTTTTGGACAGGTACCACGTCAGGAAAGGGTCAGCTAGAGGGAAGGACTGCTATTCCTATTCTTTCGCCATCCTGCTTTAAGTTCCAAATCAGAGAAAAAAATGTTTTTAACTTACCTGTAAGGGCCATGGAAGTGTGGAACTCATTTGTTAAAATGTTCAAAACTTCCTTAACACCATGTTCACCCTGCTCCCGAGGCAGACAGACAGAGACAACAAAGAGACATAAAGGAACATTCTGACCATCCACTGAATATAAGTTCTAGATGTAGTCAGAGCTATGATGGGAAAGATGGGAAGTATCTGTGAAGTAAGAATTACCTTGGGAATAAAGGAAAGCACAGAGACAAAGATAAGGGATGAGAGCTATTGAACATTTTGCAATAGGCTTCAGAGGAAGCATGGAGATGCAGCTTAGGTGTAACTATCCTTTAGGAATCATTTTGAAAAGGGTTAAGCTTGGAAAATGAACCACAGGAAAGCACAGAAATGAATGAGAAGCTCTGTATCTTCTTGCTGGTTCACTTTGCCACTCTCACCTTGTAGGCAAGACCCCATAAGATTGGTCTCCCAAGAAAAATGCACCTAGCCCCAAGGGCCAGAGCCTTCAGCACATCATTGCCAGTTCGGACCCCGCCATCAAGGTAGACTTCAATTTTCCCTTTTACAGCAGCCACCACTTCTGTCAAAGCATCAATCTGAAAAGGAGATACACATGGGCTGGAGGGCTTTCTATTTTGACTCTCAGACTTGGTCTTCTTGGCATACGACCAGGCAAACCAAGCTGAGGAGATGCCCTTGACAATTTATTCCCCTCCCATGCTTGAGGCTGCCGGTGCTGATCAACTGCAGCGGCAGTCACATTCCTGAGGCCCTCCTGCCTTGATTTTCTGCTTTGACTCCAGTCTAGCTTCTCTCTGACCCCCTTAACTTTCTTACAGATTGGAAGAACTGCTTGGTTGCTCTTTCCATCCCAAAAGGGGCATTTTCCATTTATAATGTTCACTTTAACCTTCTTCTTTTCAAACAACATTTTGACTTTTGATTTTCTTCTACTCTCTCTGTTTCTAGGGTGGCAAAAATAGAAAGTCTCTCCACTGTGAAGGCACTAAGTCTTTTTGGCAAGACAAGTATGCTCGGCCATTGCCTGCATGTCTGGATTGCAGCCTGACTTGGGAAACTGGGCTGCACACTATTTCTCATGCACCACTTGGCCAACTTGTCCCTGACTCCCTCATGGCGTATCTGAGAAAATGAGATAGGACTAAAGTACAACATGGTAAAACTAAATTTTGAGATTTTGATAGACACAATAAAAACATCTTATCACCTTGGCTTGATTTTTCTAAGGAGCTTTGTCTCTTATGTCGCCTCTTCAATTCCAGGGAACAGGCCAATAGGCCTTGACCACACAAGGTGCCCCAGGCCAATCTTTGCTTCTAGGCACCTACAAGTCTGTAAAGAGGAGTGACAGCAGGCCCCTTATGGATCAAGGGGGAAGATCCTTGGGGAGGGAGTTCTGGAACTCCCTCGGGGTTCTATCTATGCTTCTCTGAGAGATAGCCTGAGAAGAGGAGTCAAAACTTGGCCCTATGAGGCCATCTGCTGCCAAAGGAATCCATCAGCATTCTATCTGAATGGGATCCTTTGGCCGAGATTGAACAGTATAAGAAACTAGTAAGGAAATAATTTTCTACTTTAATTTATAGGTGAGGGGGTGGAATTGAATATGTTTGGAACTTACATGTAATAACTAGAGATAATTCACATTCTAATAAGAGGCATTTTTTTTCCCTAGGAAACGAATATCAGTATTTGCATTTAATAAACATTTACCTTCTCAGAAAAATGGATTTTTCTCTCTGCAGAAGAGATTTACGCCAAGCTAGAGGGTACTATTAAAGCAACTTTCTTGAGATGTTTTTTGACTGGCGCCTGTCTACATACGTATGACTATAACATACATCAGTGTTTTTATGGAAATATATACAGTGAGGCATGAAAACCAGGATGCACCCAAGTAAAGCATATACCATCCCCAAAATATAAGCTGTATAAGGAATTAATATCTATAGGGACTATATGAATACTTCTGGTTTAAAAACTCATCTGATCTATAGACATTGTGAAAATTGTGTTTGAGGCATACTTTCAAAAGGATTACATTGGAAATGAAATAATTGATTCTGTTTATCCATTTCAAAGTTAAGGAAAGGTTCTTAAGACAGAGCGAATTCTTTTCTTTACATGTTAAGTCCAAAACAAGTTGTGGAGGTTTTAGGAATTGAATATAGCCTAACAGTGCCAGGATCACTTTAAGTTCTCAGGCAGTGGAGGTATATATGGCTGTATAGATCTAAAAGATTTTTTTTTTATTATTATTATACTTTAAGTTCTAGGGTACATGTGCATAACGTGCAGGTTTGTTACATATGTATACTTGTGCCATGTTGGCGTGCTGCACCCATCAACTCGTCAGCACCCATCAACTCGTCATTTACATCAGATATAACTCCCAGTGCAATCCCTCCCCCCTCCCCCCTCCCCATGATAGGCCCTGGTGTATGATGTTCCCCTTCCCGAGTCCAAGTGATCTCATTGTTCAGTTCCCACCTATGAGTGAGAACATGCGGTGTTTGGTTTTCTGTTCTTGCGATAGTTTGCTGAGAATGATGGTTTCCAGCTGCATCCATGTCCCTACAAAGGACACAAACTCATCCTTTTCTATGGCTGCATAGTATTCCATGGTGTATATGTGCCACATTTTCTTAATCCAGTCTGTCACTGATGGACATTTGGGTTGATTCCACGTCTTTGCTATTGTGAATAGTGCCGCAATAAACATACGTGTGCATGTGTCTTTACAGCAGCATGATTTATAATCCTTTGGGTATATACCCAGTAATGGGATGGCTGGGTCATATGGTACTTCTAGTTCTAGATCCTTGAGGAATTGCCATACTGTTTTCCATAATGGTTGAACTAGTTTACAATCCCACCAACAGTGTAAAAGGGTTCCTATTTCTCCACATCCTCTCCAGCACCTGTTGTTTCCTGACTTTTTAATGATTGCCATTCTAACTAGTGTGAGATGGTATCTCATTGTGGTTTTGATTTGCATTTCATAAGAGGCATTTTTATAGTCCCAGCATGGTATTATTTGGAATATTTTTATACCGTTGTGAAAGAGGTGGGAACTTCTATGAGGAACTTCGAGATCATCTGATTTCGAACTATAGTATCTGAGTTTTTGGCACCCCCTTAGATTCTGTGCCTGAGGTCAGTGTCCCACTCCCTGCAGTATGTGCTATAAAAGGTGAGGATTTTGAGAAAAGTTCCCACCTCTATGAGGTTTCATATCTAACATTGTCCTTGTACTTCCTCCTGGGACCAGGGGAAAGGATAAGTCAGCTGTTATCCCCAGAAGACTCTAATGAATGTCCTGTTCTGTTCTATTAAAAATTAACTCTAAAGCCTCACTGCACCTTAAGGTGAAATTCACTCCCTGTTTTATTTCACAATTATTGTCAACTCCACTGCATAGTATGGTTCACTAGAAGAGTTTGTACAAACATGTTTTTCTTTCACAACATCATACAAATATTCCAGTTGGGCACAGTGGTCCATGCCTATAATCCCAGCACTTTGAGAGGCGGAGGCAGGTGAACCACCTGAGGTCAGGAGTTCGAGACCTGCCTGGCCAACATGGTGAAACCCCATCTCAACTAAAAATACAAATAGCCAGGCGTGGTGGCCAGTGCCTGTAATCCCAGCTACTTGAGAGGCTGAGGCAGGAGAATTGCTTGAACCTGGGAGGCGGAGGTTGTAGTGAGCTGAGACTGCACCATTGCCCTCCAGCGTGGGTGACAGGAGCGAACTCCAACTCAAAAAAAAAAAAAGAAAAAGAAAAAAATCCAAATAATACCATGCTGGGACTATAAAAATGTCTTTTATTTGGACATGAATTCTCTCTCGTTACTAATAGTCACCAAAACTGCATGGTACTGGCATAAAAATAGGCACATAGACCAATGGAACAGAAGAGAGAACCCAGAAATAAATCCAAATACTTACAGCCAACTGATCTTTGGTGAAGCAAACAAAAACATAATGTGGGGAAAAGATACTATATTTAACAAATGGTGCTGGGATAATTGGCTAGCCACATGTAGGAGAATGAGAATGAAACTGAATCATCGTGTCTCACCTTATACAAAAATCAACTCAAGATGGATCAAGGACTTAATTCTAAGATCTGAAACTATAAAAATTCTAGAATATAACAGGAAAAACCCTTCTGGATACTGGCTTAGGAAAGGATTTTATGACCAAGAACCCAAAAGTAAGTACTATAAAAACAAATAAAGAACAGGCATTTAATTAAACTAAGGAGCTTTTGTATGGCAAAGGAACAGTCTGCAGAGTAAACAGACAACCCACAGAGTGGAAGAAAACCTTCACAATCTATGCATCTGACAAAAGTCTAACATGGAGAATCTATGAGGAACTCAAACAAGAAAAAAAAGAAAACTCATCAAAAAGTGAGCTAAGGACATGAACAGATAATTCTCAAAAGAAAATACACAAATAGCCAACAAACATATGAAAAAGTGCCCAACATCACTAATGATTAGGGAAATGCAAATCAAAATTACGATGCAATACTTCCTTACTCCTAGAAGAATGACCATAATCAAAAAATCAAAAATAATAGATGTTCATGTGGATGCAGTGAACAGGGAACACTTCTACACTGCCGGTGGGAATGTAAGCTAGTACAACTACTATGGAAAACACTGTGGAGATTCCTTATAGGACTAAAAGTAGAACTACCATTTGACCCAGCAATCCCATTACTGGCTATCTACCCAGAGGAAAAGAAGTCATTATATGAAAAATATACTTGCATACATGTTTATAGCAGTAGAATTAACAATTGCAAAAATGCAGAACCAACCCAAATGCCCATCAATCAATGAGTGGATAAAGAAACTGTGGTATAGGCTGGGTGTGTGGCTCATGGCTGTAATTCTAGCACTTTGGGAGGCTGAGGCGGGTGGATCACAAGGTCGGGAGATCGAGACCATCCTGGCTAACACAGTGAAATCCCGTCTCTACTAAAAATACAAAAAAAAAAAAAAAAAATTAGCCGGGTGTGGTGGCGGGTGCCTGTAGTCCCAGCTACTCAGGAGGCTGCGGCAGGAGAATGGCGTGAACCTGGGAGGCGGAGTTTCCAGTGAGCTGAGATTGTGCCACTACACTCCAGCCTGGGAGACAGAGTGAGATTCCATATCAAAAAAAAAAAAAAAAGGAAAGGAAAGAAAAGAAACTGTGGTGTGTGTATAGATAGATAGATAGATAGATAGATAGATAGATAGATAGATAGACAGATAGATAGATAATGAAATACTACTCTGCCATTATAAGAAGGAGTGAATTAATGGCATTTGCAGCAACCTGGATGAGGCTGGGGATTGTTATTCTAAGTGAAGTAACTCGGGAAAGGAAAACCAAACATCACATGTTCTCACTCATATGTGGGAGCTAAGCTATGAGGATGCAAAGGCGTAATACTGACACAATGTAGTTTGGGGACTAAGGGAGAAAGGGTGTGAAGGGGGTGAGGAATAAAAGACTACAAATAGGGTGCAGTGTATACTGCTCAGGTGATGGTTGCACCAAAATCTCACAAATCACCACTAAAGAACTTACTCATGTAACAGACACCACCTGTTCCTTAATAACCTATGGAAATAAACTTAAAAAAAACTCAGATAAATGATATTTGAATACAATGTTTTAAAAAACCAAATGGCAAACTCTGACCTGTGAGCTGGAAGTTTGTTTTTATAAATAAATAGATCTCGGGCCAGGATTAAGGTGAGGTGAGTGAAGTAGGGTTACGCAAGTGCAGAGTCAGGCTTCACCTGAAGCAAAACCCTCACTAGGCTCACAATGATATTGGTGCTGTCTCTGAGTGACGTTGGGTTTGGATGTGAAGCCAAATGACTTGGGAGAATAACAAGTTGATCAGCACAATAAGATAGGAGAAATTCTCCTCTCCCTGGCCCCTGCCTTAGCCAATACTCATTCTCTAGTGGGGAAGCACAATGGGAGAATTAGTCTTCCTCTTTCTCTACTCATTACTCAGTTCTTCCAAAGGAACAAGACCAGCTAAGTTGATTAATGAGAGCTTGACACCTATGGTATGATGTATTTTATTAGTTTTCTTTCAAAAGCCTATATTCTAATGTTTGCTGCTTGTTGGTGATGGGCTCTTCATTGTCTTCTGTTCCTATTTAGGCATAGTTGGGATGACTCAGGGCATGCCATACTCTTTTGCTTTCTCTGTTTTGCTAAATACTGGATGGCTTGTAGGCATCCTGGCAGGGGTTGGGTGAGAGAGCTCACTGTGTGCTCTGCCCAACCACTTTCTCCTAAGGTTGCAGGTCAACAGGTGGGATGGAAAGTAGGAGGCCTGACCGCTTCAGTTCAACTCTTACCAGAGAGCCACAGTGAAGAGTGGCCCCCACTCTCCATGTGGGCTTGCCATTCCTCTGCCTCTACCAATTAGAGCTGGTGCAGAGGAGGAGGTGAGTGGCTGGCTCTTAGGCTTCCCAGCATCATGTGTCTTGGAATGTACCAACCAGCTAGTGCAAATTTCTAATTCAATTTTATCTTAAAGAAGTACTTGAGAATGTGCTATGGATTCAATCACTGATGTGTTGTTTAAAATAGGGAAAGATTAGAGGCAATACAGATGTTCTCCAATGGATGTCGGTTATATAGTTGTCTGTTCATACTACATACCAGTAAAAAAAGAGGATCATATATACTGAAACAAAAAGTTGCTCTTAATATAATGCTAAGTAAAAGAAAAATATAACAAAATAGTATTTATACTTTTCTTAAACACAAAAGTTGTATTTGCATTAAGAAGATGTTAACAATGACCAAAATATTGATGTTAGTGATAGTGATAAAATTAGTGTTAATTTTTATCTTTTGCTTATGCATATTTTCTAATGTATCTGCAGTGAACATGTTTTATTTATGTAAGTGTCAATGAAACTGAAGAAGAAAAAAATCTCATTTCTCTTTCTTAAAACAAGTCAAGCAGCAACAGAACATTTGAAAAAATATAACTCAATGAAAACAAATCAACAACAAATTCCCACGTAAAGATTCTTTCCCTGCCTTCCTTTCCCTCACTTTCTTGCCCTCAAACTTCATCTATAATGGATGTAAGTTTATGAGTTAAGGGAAAAAATTATGGACTTTTGTAGATTTTAGCAAAAGACTCATTAGGGTGTTTTTAGAGTTTTGCCATGAAAGGTGTTTACTTTAGAACACCTGTCTAATGAAATTCCATATTAACTATTTATTATCTATGTGAACTAAAGACAAGTTACTTAACATCACTAAACTACAGAATCCCCATTGGCAAAACAGGGATAATACCCACCTTGCAGCATTGGCATGAGACTTAGAGATGCTATATGTAAAGGTTGAAAAAACAGCCTAGCACACAGTAGGCTACTAATAATAATTAACAGTCCTTAAAATTCACAGCTACATACCAACACATGTGGTATGGAGGAGTGAAATATGCTCAGATTGCACAGAGTCCCTTGATGTGGACACACTCACACATACACACACAGCACTCACAAACACACCCCTCTCGGAAGTAATCCTACTTACTGAAGCGAGAACCTCATCAAGCTGCCTCCCACCATGGTTGGAAACAATGATGCCCTGGACATTGTGCTTCACAGCTAACTCTGCATCCTCTTTTGTCAGAATCCCTTTAAGGATGATGGGCAATCGAGTTATGCTCTGAAACCAGGAGAGATCATTCCAGCAGAGAGAAGTGCTGATAGGAGTCATCTGGAAATAAGGTATTGAATTTCCCTATAGGAAATAAAAAGGGAACTTAGTCCTGAACTCTCACAAGGCTACTTGATGCATTCCAAAGATGAGACACATTTGGAGAGCTGCCATTTATAAACTGGAAGGAGGAAGAACAGGGCTGGGCATGGTGGCTCTTGCCTGTAATCCCAGCACTTTGTGGGGCTGAGGTGAAAGGATTTCTCTTGAGCCCAGGAGTTTGAGACCAGCATGGGCAACACAGAGAGAGCCTGCTTCTGCTCCTCTAAAAAAAATAAATAGTGGTGCACGTCTGTAGTTCCAGCTACTCGGGAGGCTAAAGTGGGAGGATCACTTGGGCTCAGGAGGTCTAGACTGCAGTGAGTCGTGATGGCGCCACCACATACTAGCCTGGCTGATAGAGTGAGACCTTGTCTCAAAAACAAACAAACAAACAAACAAACAACAAAGAAACAAAAAGAAACAGGAGCAACAAAACCCAACAATATTTCTAGCTCCTTTTTCTAACAAAATTAGTATAAAAGAATTTCTACTTTAATTGCTTATCATTGACCATGAATCATATTGCTGCTCAATAATTGTGCTAGGATCTGGTGACACAAAGACAAATAAGGAAAAATTTCTACTTTAAAAAAATTCAGAGTTTAGTATATGAGATGGATAAGCAAAAGCATTTATAGGTCAATGTGATATGTTATGGTTGAGACATACCCAGGATAAGAACTAAGCAATACCAAATCAGTTATTACCCAATATTTACTCTTGGCTCACCATGTACATCAAATATTTATAAATCTCGTGCTTCTGGAATTTGAATAAGGATTTTGGAGCACCTCAAGGCCAATCTGTGATTAATGAGAACCGTTGAGTTAGTTGGATGGATGTCACAGCTGCCCACTGGGTGAAAAGGCTGGCTTTAGTATCTCTACTATAGCCAGGGATTCCCACTTTATCATGGCTGTCTCTCTCTGAGGTACTCCTTGCCATTTAATTGCAGGATTTTAATGGGGAAGGTGTCCTTTGTAGTCACCTGGTTCAGAGATTACAAACAAATGTGCTATAACATCCTGGTGCTCCACAAATGAGTTCTATGTGTGCAGAGATATTGATTCCTCAGTTTCAAGGCAGTAGGGTAGAACCTGGCCTGTCTAGACTGTCTGGCCAGTCACCTTGGCCATGAACATCCCCTTTGGAGAGTCAGTTTGTCTATGTATGCCAACCAAAATTAGCATTTTCTGAGTGTGTCATAAAGTAGAAAATGTTGGATGAACTTTTTTAGTTTACTCTCCTGTTCACGTGAAAATCTTTTCCGTGGCTTTCCTATTTCTCAGCATCCAGCTCTGGTCAGAACACTTCTGGTGACAGGTTGGGCAGTTCCAAGGGTGAGAACATTTGGTCTTATATTCTGCTTGTCTGGAAACTCTAAGGAGCAGGAACCATATCTGCTTTTTTGAACTGCTGTATCCCCAGTGTCTGGCACAGAGCAGGCATTCAATAAAAGGTTGTGGAAAGAAAGAATGGAGGAAAGGGGAAAAGAGGGAAGGAAATTTGCCTCCTGTAATGCTTGTCCCTTGAATTTGGTATCTTTCCTACCTTTTTAGGTGATTGAAGATCTGTTAGTGTTAAGTTCCTCCTCAATTGGTTTCGAATGTCATGTCGCCTATTGCCACATACAGGTGCATCCAAAGTAATTACCAAAGCTTTGAAACCTAGGGATTCTACCCTCTGGATCAACTGTTTGTTCAGCTGCAGGTCTGGATGCACATAGAGTTGGAACCATCGGAGGCCTTCAGGAGCTGCAATAACAATGTCTTCAAGGCTACAGCTGGCAAATGTGCTGGTGATGTAGCAGATACCAGCTGCTTGGGCAGCTGCAAAGCAAAGGACATGACTCAGGCTGGAGGACGGAGGCCTCTGGACTAAGCTAAAAAGCCTTGGGAGTCTGTGTAGCCTCTGGCCATCTTGCCCCATGAATGCAGATAAAACTTAATTTCATTCTGCTTCCTTATAAGAAAGGGATGGAAGGAAATTTGATGAGACTGAGAGACCTAAAGCTGTTTGGGTTCTCCTCTGTATAACCTGTCTTACAAACCCTCTACTCGATAACAAAATATTTCCAGCTAAAGATGTCATGCAATCTCCAGAATCATGTTGGTTGTGTTATAGCCTTCAGACAGGAAACTGGGCTTCTTATGAACTCCTTAATGAAGCAGAAGAGAATTAGAGAGGACAGAGGATGAGGGAATGTAATCCCAGTGGAGAGTCCTGAACTTCATGGTGGAAAAAGCATAACATATGAAATTAGAAGAATGTTAGTTCTACTCCTTCTTTGCTGGGTGGCCTTGAGTCTCTCATTTTCTTTATCTGTAAAATGGGGAAAATAATACATCTCTTTAGGGTTGTTGGGAGACTGAATAAGATACTAGCTATGGGAGCATTCTTTACATTGCAAAGTGGCGTACTGCATAGATACCAGTGCTAATGAAGTTGATGGTGATGACATTCATACTGCTGCTGTTGACTGGCAGATTTCCCATTTCCTACTCTATTCATTTCAATGAAATCTCCAACAGGTTAATGTCACTGTCCCACTATAACTCATGGGCAGAGAATTTGGGCTAGTCAAAAATTAACACTTTCAATTTTTCATGTTAACAGGAGATACCCCATTCTTTCATCCTACCCCAAACAACACATTCAACCATGACGACTTAGTAAACTAGTCATATTCATATAGGATATTAATGTTTCAACCTAGCTAGACCTGGACCCTAAACCCCATCAAGATGGATGTCACATTCAGCTCTAGAGTCCTTGAATCCATAGCTTCCTGTATCATGGAGTCAAAGGAAAAGACCTCGGGGAAGCCCTGAGCTATTCACAAAAACAGATGTGACTTAGAGTGAAGATTATGAAGGAGTCCCAAGAGCATTTTCAGCCCCATCTCTCCTTTTCTATTTATTATTATTATTATTATTGGTGGTGGTGGTGGTGGTGGTGGTGGTGGTGGTGGAGAATGTGGGATGAGAATCAGGTTGACTGGGAAGGAGATGTAACCCAACAAGAAAATCTTTGTCAAACAAGATGACAAGGTCAATTGAAGAGAGGGAAAATGGAATATTTGGGCAACAGCAGGTTCCAGGGCCTTATGTTAGGACCTAATGTCATGATTCTCTCCTCATCCTAAATTCAGAGACTGCCATTCAGCCCTAGTCCTGGCCCATCAGGGGCCAAAGAGAGCCCTAGCCTTGGGGCTGCATTAAGCATCCCTTTCCCTGCAGATGGTGTGAGCCTGAAGGGCCAGCATCCCTCTTCTGAGGGATGACTTGGTTGGCTTTTAGCACCTTCTTATTCATCTTAACCCCCCTTGCACTCTAACTATTCTTTATTATGGAAAATGAATGTTTTCTCAGTCTTAGGTTACACAGACATAGCTTTAAGCATTCCCTTTCCTGCTTTCCTTAGTGTTAACCAGATTGTGTTCCTAAAGCCCTTCTATAGAGAATCTTGGAGCACTCTGCCACTGCTCTAAGGGACCCCTCCTCTGGGAAGGGAACCTCGAGGTGGGGATGGTTCATACCTCTTGCTGTGCTCATTTCCCCATCAGGCCAGACAAGGCAGTGGAACCCTGTGGGTGCGATGCAAATAGGGGCACTGATCTCCTCCCCTTGGATTGTGGTTCTGGTGTCCACCTCAGACACATCTCTCAGATACCGGGGACGGAGGCGAATTCTGTGCCAGACAACAAAGAGATCTTCTGTTGGTGAGATGATTCTGCAGCAGGGAGGTGCTGCTTGAGGTGGATCCCCCTGATTCCTGATACAAGTCTAAACCAGACTGAGTCCTGTGGAACCTTGGTGGGTTCAGTTGGCTGAGAGCTGAGTAACCTGTGTTGATCCAGAAAAAGGCTCATCTCCAGAAAGCCATTCCCAACACCTCATTTCCCATTACCCAACCTTCTCTGAACTACTCTGTGCACACCAAGTCCACACTATACACTATACCTGCTTTGCTCTGTCAGAGGTCCGTGTCTTTGAGCCATGCCTCCCTGACTACACTGCAGCACTTGGATGGTTTGGTTCATCATAACAAAGACTAAAAGGAAAAGAATAGGCAGGAAGAAGTTCCAGGCTCTTTTCCTCTCAGGTTAGGAACAAGTCTCCAGAAAGTAAGAAAAGGCCACTGAATGAGAACAAATCCCAGGGAGTGATTGAGGTTTTTGTGATAAAGCTAGTTAGTTTGAAGATTTGACTTAAACACTGCTTTAGGAGAAAGTGGGAGAATTTACAAATAATAAATATGCAAAACACACATTTTAGATAAATGTTTACTTAGCCTCAGGAGTCTAAAGTTTTCATTGTTTACACAATATCAGTATTTCTGCACACGAACTTAGAAAAATTTTCTGAAAATTCTAATTGTGCAAATTTGAGTAAGATAACCTCAGTCACTTCATCTGAAATAGGAATAATAATCCAAATTTCCTAATAGTTTTGTGAAGACAGACTGAAATAAACGATGTAAGGTGCTTAGTATAGTGCTAAGTATGAAAATACAGAACATAGGGCTCCCTTTTATACCATTTTTCAGTTTTCTCCTGACCTCTCTATCACAGGAATCAGCAAACTTTTTCTATAAAGGGCCAGAGAGTAAATATTTTAGGCTTTGTGGACCATGTGGTCTTTGTCACAAGTATTCAGCACTGCTGTTGAAGTGCAAAAGCAGCCATAAACAATAGTAAATGGCTGAGCATCTATGTGTTAAAATAAAACTTTATTTATGGGCACCAAAATTTGAATTTCATATAATTTTTAAGTATTACAAATTATTCTTCTTTTGACTCACCACCCCGCAGTCATTCAAAAATGAAAAACGATCGTTAGCTCATGGACCATGCAAAAATAAGTGGCGGGTCAGCCTCTGCCTGTGGACTGATGTTGGTTGAACGATGCTCCATCTCCTACTTTTTCAGATCAACTCTTCTCCCCCGACTCAATCTCTTATCTCTAAGACTCCTTGGATCTCCGTATTTTCTCCAAACCTGAGTGTTCTCTCCTGTCTTCCATTTTCTTCTCCAAGCCAAGGTTTAGGAACTCAGGAGATCTAGGCCTCCCAGCAGGCCCATCCTCCCTGACCAGGGAACTGGTCATTCTGAGACTCTTGTTCCATCTTGTCAGGTTGCAGAGTTGCTGAGATGAAGGAGAATGACTTCCTTATGCTAAGTATAAGAGAAATTCTCTCTTTTTCCATCTTCCCATAACCCTCCCTCCCCTGCCCCGAACAAACAAAAACAACAAAAAAATCATCCACATTATTAGGTCTTGAGTGGTCTGTGTTTTCTGGAGGCAGAAAACAGGACTACTACTGTCCAAGGAGCTCTCCACCAGTGCACCTTAACCTAACAATAGACAGGCTGCAGAAGACCAAACCTTTTAAATGCTGCAATGTTGTCATCCCGCGTGACACTGTCATCAGCTCCACCTTCAATAAAATCCCGAGTTGACTTAGACAGATGCTCTCGCGCGTGGGCCTGAAAGTCTGTCAGACATACCAAGGACATTTCCGGACCTTCCAAGGAGAAAACAAAACAAAACCAAACCCAGTGAGAACACTTCAGATGCAGAAAAGAAAATGAAGGGGAAGCTGCAGTATGAAATTGTTTGGATTCAACATTAGTCTCCCTGTATTCTTTCTCTTAACGGAGTTATTGCCAAAGCCAATGATCCCTAAACCAGAAGGCAGAGAGTAATGGTCCACCCCTCCATTCTCCCATTCCCATTCCCAAATCCTGATTATTTGGCCTTCTGAGTATTTCTCATATTTTCTTCTCCACTCTACACACACCACCTTAGACCTAGTTCAGGCCCCACCACCTCTTAAAACCTCATTACAAATTTTTTTTTGTAATTTTTTTTTTATCTTGCCTTCACATTCACTCCCCATCTTGTCTTCCATCAGCTGCCTGGGATCTTTCTAAAGTTCAAGGTTGATCATGCCTGCCTCTTGCTTTTCAATGTACCCACATCATGGCATTCCCAGCTTTCTAGGCCCTGGCTCTTCACCGCCTCACCAGCTTCATTCCTTGGTGAACATATGCTACCATCTGAGAGTTCCCAGGAACCTCAGTGTTTGAATTGCTGGGGCTGTGGATTACAGAGAGCGGAAAGAACAAAAGAAAGTTTACTTTGTAATTCTTGGCTGGGTCGCTGAACATATTGCTTAATATTAGCAGGAGGCTTAAGGGTCACCATCTACCTCTTTGCTATTTTTGCTAATTTGGGGACCTGAGAAACAATGTGTGTGGCCTCCATTTATTCCCATCTTCAATTTGAGCCCTATAAACCCAGAGCTTGGTACTTTTGATACAACACCTCTGAAAGAGAAAAGAGGACAAGGCTTGGGGGTAATCAATAAATCTCTCCAGTAGAAACAGGGCAGTAGGAACAGCGGCAGCAGCGGAGATGCTGAAGACACTAGCTGCTTTCAGTTACAGAATGTAGAGCTCATGCATGAGAGGATTCCAGAAGGAAAAACAGAGAAACGTGAAGTTCTAAGCTCCAGCCAACTCCCAGGCAGTTGGTAGCCGTGTGAAAATTAACCAAAGGTTGTGGGTAGAAACTGAATGGCTTTTAAGTCATTATCTAAAGGAAGAGAATAGTTTCCAGTAACTAGGGCTTCAACTAGGAATGGGTTAGTTCCTCTAATGGACAAAGGGGACAGAGAGGCCAGATGGGATGTGAGGTGCTGGGAATCTTGGCTGGAGCAGGGATGGGGCAGAACTTGCTTGAGGATACCTCAAGTCAAGTCAGAATCTGGTCAAGCCAGATTCTGTTGAAGTCAAACAGAGAAGTAGCCCTTAGCACTTACTTAAAGGTCTAAGCAGGAAGAAATTATATGACAGACAGGAAATGGAGCCCCCAGGAAGTGCACTGGGCTCTAGATGGAAGGTATGAGGAGTAATTTGGAGCCCAGTCATAGCACTTTTTATAGAAGAAGTACTCTTCCAGTGAGTGAGGAGAGAACATTGAGGTATGGAGTTGAGTCTGACAAAGTACTACAACCATATCTAATTTAGCTCATTCTTACTCCACCCTTCAAAGGGTTAATAAACCTTAGTCAAATGAATTAATCATTGCAAGTAACCAATTATATCACAATTGCTTATTTATATCTCTGTGTGCATGAAATAATTAACATACTAGGCCTGGGAATGTTATTCTTTCAGAGGTCTGCTTGCAAGATTGGACCTTGATTGGTGTCTGGGAACTTGGACTTCAACAGGGTTCCCAGTGTTCCCTGATAAGAGTACCTCCCTGTGTGTAAACTGTTTGTATAAACAATGTGGTTTATGATGAACATTTGCTTCTCCTCTGAGAGTCTAGAATTTTGGTATGGGCTGGGCAGAGGGTGACCACATGATTAGCCCCCAACATGAAACTCTGGGCATTGAATCGCTACTGACCTGCTCAGGTAGGTAACATTTTACATGTGTCATCACATGTAATTCCCCCATGCTGGGGGAATTAACTGCATCCTGCATGAGTCCACTGGCAGAGGACTCATGGAAGCTTATACCTGGTTTCCTCCAGATTTTGCTGCAAGAGCCATTTTTCCCTTTGCTAATTTTGCTTTCAGTAATAAAGCATAGCCTCAACTATTTGTTCTTCCTAATGAAGAACTGAACCTGGGATCCCCAACACACTTTGTATTCCCAGGCATTAGGATAGTACATGGCACTGAGTTGCTGCTTACAGTGTTCCTTACTTGAATTTAACATTCCCCTGCCTGTCGTTTATCTTCATCATTGGATGAGAATTCTCCACCAGGTTTCAACTCCTGATATCTCAATAAATCCACATATCCTATACATTACACACTCATAGAAATGCTGTTCTACACAATTCTAGCATAAAGATTGTGTCTAATCCAGATGAAATACGCTCACAATTATGGCAGAGTCATATGCCTAGAATAGTGTCAATTATGTGATTTGAAACCTGCTTGGACACAAAGAATCAACCCTAGCATCTTATATATAACAAACACTATTTTTTCTCATTTCTATACCTCTTCTAATTTTTCCTTAGACTCTTTTCTATCTACAGCTTTTTCTTAATGTCCCTGTGAAGAAGACAGAGAAGGTATTAGTGGACTGTGAATTCTTGAGTTTTGCATTTAAAGAGACTGAGGCCTCAGAAATAAAATAACTTGTGAAAGATCTGTGATATGGTTTAGCTGTTTCCCCACCCAAATCTCTTCTTGAACTGTAGCTCCCATAATCCCCACATGTCATGGGAGGAGCCTGGTAGGAGGTAATTTAATCATGGGAGTGGGTTTTCCAGTGCTGTTCTTGTGAGAGTGAATGAGTCTCATGAGATCTGACGGGTTTATTTATTTATTTACTTATTATTTATTTTGGGATGGAGTCTCACTCTGTCACCCAGACTGGAGTGCAGTTTGTTCTAGACTCATGTGTTCTTGTAGCTTCTAAAGATAGACATTCTCTATTTTCAATTTCATGTAAAGAACAAAATAGTTGGTTCTCATAAATTGCTTATTATATTTAAGAGCATTTTGTAGGTTTAAAAATACAATTATGCATTTTTTTCTTTTTATAATGTATGTAAAGCTTAGTATGGTCTCGGCTCACTGTAATTTCTGTCTCCCCAATTCAAGCAATTCTTCTGCCTCAGTCTCCCGAGTAGCTGGGATTATAGGCATGTACTACCACATCCAGCTCATTTTTGTATTTTCAGTAGAAACAGGGTTTCATCATGTTGGCCAAGCTGGTCTCAAACTCCTGACGTCAGGTGATCCACCCACCTTGGCCTCCCAAAGTGCTGGGATTACAGCTATGAGCCACCATGCCTGGCGGATCTGATGGTTTTATAAAGGGCAGTTCCCTGCATGTGCTCTCTTACCTGCTGCCACTTAAAACATGTCTTTGCTCCTCCATCACCTTCCACCATAATTGTGAGGCCTCCCCAACCATGTGGAACTGGGAGTCCATTAAACCTGTTTTTCTTTATAAATTATCCAGTCTCAAGTATTTCTTTTACAGTATGAAAATGGACTAATACAGTAAATTGGTACCTGGTAGTAGGACGCTGCTATAAAGATACCCGAAAATGTGGAAGTGACTTTGGAACTGAATAATAGGCAGAGGTTGGAACAGTTTGGAGGGCTTAGAAGAAGATAGGAAGATGTGGGAAGGTTTGGAACTTCCTAGATACTTCTTGAATGGCTTTGACTAAAATTTTGATAGTAATATGGACAATGAAGTCCAAGCTGAGGTGGTCTCAAATGGAGATGGGGAACTTGTTGACAACTAGAATGATGGTGACTCTTGCTATGTTTTAGCAAAGAGACTGGCAGCATTCTGCCCCTTCTCTAGAGATCTGTGGAACTTTGAGCTTGAGAAAGATGATTTAGGGTATCTGGCAGAAGAAATTTCTAAGCAGCAAAGCATTCAAGAGGTGACTTGGGGGCTGTTAAAAGCATTCAGTTTTATGTATTCACAAATATATGGTTTAGAATTGGAAATCATTTTTAAAAGGGGAACAGAGCATAATAAAAGTCTGGAAAATTTGCAACCTGATGATTTGATGATAGAAAAGAAAAACCAATTTTCTGAGGAGAAATTCAAGCCAGCTGCAGAAATGTGCATACGTAATGAGGAATCAAATACTAATTGCCAAGACAATGGGGAAAATGTCTCCAGGGCACATCAGACATCTTTACTACAGACCCTCCCATCATAGGACTGGAGGCCTAGGATGCAAGGCACCAGAGCCTTGCTGCTTTGTGCAGTCTCAGGACTGGGTGCCGTGTTCCAGCGGTGGCTAAAACCAAAAGTACAGCTCAGATTGTAGTTTCAGAGGGTGCAAGCCCCAAAGCTTGGCAGCTTCCACATGGTGTTGGGCCTGTGGATGTGCAGAAGACAAGAACTGAGGTTTGCGAAGCTTTCCTAGATTTCAGAGGATGTATAGAAGCACTTAGATGTCTAGGCAGAAATCTGCTTAAAGCAGAGCCCTCATGGAGAACCTTTGCTAGGGCAGTGCAGGAGGAAAATGTAGGGTTGGAGCCTTCATACAGAATCCCCATTGGGGCACTGCCTAGTGGGAGCTCTGAGAAGAGGGCCATCATCCTCCAGACTCCAGAATTGTAGATACACTGACAACTTGCACTGTGCACCTGGAAAAGCCACAGACACTCAACACTAGCCTGTGAAAGCAGCCAGAAGAGAGGCTGTACCCTGAAAAGTCACAGAGGCAGAGCTGCCCAAGACCATGGGAACCCACCTCTTACATCAGTGTGACCTGGATGTGAGACATGGAGTCAAAGAGATCATTTTGGAGCTTTAAGATTTGACTGTCCTGCTGGATTTTAGGCTTGCATGGGGCCGTAGCACCTTCAATTTGTCTAATTTCTCCCATTTGGAATGGCTGTATTTACCCAATGCCTATACCCCCATTGTATCCAGGAAGTAACTAACTTGCTTTTGATTTTACAGGCTTATAGGTAAAAGGGACTTGCCTTGTCTCAGATGAGGCTTTGGACTGTGAATTTTTGAGTTAATGCTGAAATTAGTTATGACTTTGAGGGACTGTTGGGAAGGCATGATTCGTTTTGAAATGTGAAGACATGAGATTTGGGAGGAACCAGGAGTGGAATGATATGGTTTGGCTGTGTCCCCAGCAAAACCTCATCTTGAATTTTAGCTCCCATAATCCACACATGTCATGGGAGAGGCCCAGTGGGAGGTAATTGAATCATGGGGGGTGGGTTTCACCATGCTGTTCTCATGATAGTAAATAAGTCTCATGAGATCCGATGGTCTTATAAAGGGCAGTTCCCTTGCACGTGCTCTCTTGCCTGCCACCATGTAAGACGTGCCTTTGCTCCTCCTTTGCCTTCTGCCATAATTGTGAGGTCCCTTCAGTTATGTGGAACTGAGACTCCATTAAACCTTTTTTTAATTTATAAATTACCCAGTCTCAGGTATTTCTTCATAGCAGTATGAAAATGAACTAATATAATCAGGTAGTAAGTTATTATGAGAGATGGTTCTGAACTCGTGTGTCCTGGTAGCTTCTAAAGGTAGACTTTCTCTATTTTCAATTTCAGGTAAAGAACAAAATAGTTGGTTCTCGTAAATGACTTGTTACATTGAACTTGAGAGAATTTTGTAGGTTGAAAATTACAATTATACATTTTTTAATATAATATATGTAAATCTCTATTATTTTTATTAGAGGTTTAATATAAGGTTTATAATTAAAGAAAAGGATAACTTCATTGTTCAAAGCTTTTCCTAAATTTGGAAATGAAGAAATTAGCATAATATATTTGTATATACTTTATTTCAATTTGATCCCTACCAGTCTTGAAGCTACCAGAAATTAAAGGGAAGATTCAAGTTATCTAATGGTTTTCTTGTATTCTCATTTTATTTTGTCCTCTTGTATTCCCATTTTATTTTGTCTCCATTTCAATGTTGTTTTCTTTTTTCCTTTTTTATTCCTACTGCCCAAGAAGAAGAGACACAGGAGAAAAGAATAAAACTGCAAACTGACCAATTGCCAGCTATTGTTCTAGAAACTTTAGCTCCTTTTAGCTCCTTGAACCTCTTTAGGCTTTTTGTCTGATAATGAAAACAGTGAGGTAAAATTAGCAGACCAGTGACAAGGAGGAGGAAATCTAAGGGCAAGGACATTCAGGAGTACCTGTTGCTAACAATCTGAAGTTCAAACTGTCCTGACTGAGGGAAGGAGGAAGGAAGTAGAGAAGCTGGCAGGCTTTTCAAGGAAGACTTGGCTTTCTTCAATATTGCAATCTGATTTAACACCAGACAGATAACAAGTTGTCTTCCTTTGAAGATTCTGTATGATTCATATGATTCATGTTGGTGTTGCTTTAGGAACTCAGGGTTATCACAGCTTATATTTTTATGGAACCCCCCTACACAGTCTGTGGGAAATCTCAGTGTGAAAATTGCAGGGTAGGCTGTGGAGATACAATGGGGGAGAAAAGTCAGCCTCTGATGACTCACTTTAAGGTACACTTGCTTGGTGCTATAGGATGGTGTCCTTCCAGAACCTCTGGCCTAATTCTTTAGGAACTTATGCCAAGTTTCCCAATGGAATGTCAGATAATATCAAGGCTACATTTTACGGGCCTAGTTTGAGAGATTAGACTGTTCAAAGTTGGCTGAAAATGCTTTAATCAGTCTTGCCCTCAAGGATAGTGGATGCAAAGGGTATAGCCATTACCATAGCATTGTCAACAACAGCATTCTCAGGGGAGAGGCTGAAGCTAGAGGAGACCCTGAGAATGAAGAGGTGACGGGAAAGGAGAAGGGTGGCAGAGCTGATGGAGACTAGGAGAGCCATGTGCAGATGGCAGTGTTGGGTTCAGGGAAGACATGAATCAATGGCATTGGAAAATGCTCCTGTGACTGAGGCAGATGAGCCCCAAGCATGGGGAGGAGAGGGAAGGAAGAAGAATTTGGATACTCAGGAACAGCAGGTCAGCCCTCGGTGTATAAAGGGAACCAAGTGTTTTTAGCATTGCAGTGACCTGAGGAATCAAGGATGGCATTTGTATGGGAGTGAGGGGAAAAGGAGCCAGTCCAGTTAAGATGCTGCAAGGATTAATTCCTGGTGGCTGTCAGCCCAGAATCAGCTCTAGCTTCTTCCCTGAGCTCTCATACATTGTGAATCAAGAATGCAGGAGCCTTCTGAAACATAATGGCCCTTTTTTTGTTTTATTCTGATTTGTATAATAATAATCTCTCCTCCTTAGACTGCCACTCCTCACCCATTCTCATTAGCCTTTTTTCCTTTCTACTAATGAAAATTCCCTTCTTGACCTGTAAGCGTGTTCTACCATGAGGAGTATGATGCTTGAGTTCTTCAGAACAGCTTCTTTAGTCATGATAGGGGAGTGACTCATATCTTTGCTTTACTCTAGGAGCTTTGTGTGTCATGGATTGAAAGAGTTTTTGAGATTTGCGGTGGCAGGCACGTTTATGTTAAGGACATGCTCACTCTGAAGCTATAGTGACCTAATTAGGCAATTACCTACCACTGTCCTGCCTCCCACACATCCTGCCTATTGAAGACTGGAAGACTATGAGAACAGTCTTGCTTGATGGAGCCAAGGGGGGCCCTAGAGAGACAGAGAGATGTGCACAAGTTTGGTAGCACAGTTAATAAATGAACTTCTGTCTCCACATTGAGGGTTCTTTCTGAAATACAATATGACTCTTGCAATTGCTTGTGGATAGCCTGGCAAAACCTAGAATTAGCTTCTCCTTACTTGAGAATTAGCTTCTCAGCACAGACTTAAGATTTCTAGAGACTCAACTCATCTACACTAGATTTTATCATTCCACCTTCACCTCTACTCCTTCTGACCCTGCTTAGTCACGCCAGCAAAAGGAGCTCCACTTGAAGTTGGAGGTATAGAATAAACTTTTGCTTCATCCAGTCAGTGGAGCTGTGCGTGTGGCAGCCTGAGAGGCAGGCTGCTTCAAGGGAGATCGTTACTAACACTTATTTGTTATTTGAACAGTGGCAGGCTACATGTCTTCTCTCCAAGTCTCAGTTTCCTCATTTGAGAAAATATACATTTTTGTATATTTCAGCTTAATCCATGATAGATTTGAAGCCACCTGAAATTAAAAGCTGAGCTGAGGTCCTTCAAGTACTCATATTCTGTGCTTTCTTGGCCCATAAATACAAGGAGCTATTTAGATGAGTTCATATGAACATTCTAATTCAACATTTACTTCATGGCAATAAAGTACAGAACAGGGCACCAGCACAATATTTAGACATATTTGCCAACACCAAACAGCTGGATGCTCAAGCCTGCCTTTGCTCCTCCTCCCAGCCTGGAGGGCTTGCTTTTCATAAACTTTTCTAGTCCCATGGCACCACCTTATGGTTTCAGTGAATAACTACTTGACCAATCTTGTCACCATTCCCTTTCACAAGAGGATATGGTCTGTCACGCCACCTGTTTTTCCTGCTCTCAGACTAGATAATTGAAATCCATTTTACTACATAGATGTGCCTCTTCCTCCTTTCTCAATTTCTCCAAACTATTGAGTGCCTTCTCAGGGAAACCTTTCTCACCCCTTCTTCTCTTTTCCTAATCTCTCCCATCTCCTTTCCTTTTTAATTTGCAAACCAAAAATAATTGTGCTATGTGGTCCCTTGTGTCAAGAAGAACAAAGTGAAACAATTTTGAAGGCGCATTAGACCTAGCAAAAAACTTCAAAAACCTTTGAAAGTACCCTCAAAGACATCTTAACATTTCTTACTTACATTTCCACTCAATTCTCTCTTCCTCTAATTAAGCCTGCTTTTCTTCATCAGCTGCATATACAAGAAATTTTTTAAATGATTTATTACACAATTTTCTTAGTTTTCAGTTTTGGTTAATGACCAGCAATACAATAACATTGTTTCACGTTAATTTGCATTGCAAATATGCCAGATCTTCTGCTATTTTGTGAATCAAGTGGGTATTTCAGTCACCTGGGAATCCAACCGCTATTTTAATAGCATTCTTTCTATGGGAAAATCTGTTCTGAGTTTCAAACAAATGCCCTCCAAGTAAAGTTTTGGAACTCAGCCATGTTGTAAACTGTGTGCTGCCCATAGGGTGTTGAAAATAGTTTAGGGCATACTGGGAGACATTGATCCAAATGTTTATATGGTGTTTTGAAAGATTGAGGATTTTCTTATTATTTCAAACAGTGGAATAATTTGATTATGCAAAGAACCTTGGAGACAGCATGACGGCTCCTTAATATGAATAATAATAATAATGACAATAATATTGCAACCATTTATCAAGTGCTTCATGTTGTGCCATGCACTGCGTAAATTGCGTTACATGCATGACTGTTTTAATCCTTGTTGAAATGTTCAACACAAATATTATCATCCCCATTTCACGGGTGAGAAACCTGAAGTTCAGGAGGTTAAAATACTTTGTTCAATATTACATATCTAGTAATGTGTCACGATTCCAGTGGCCTGGCTCTGAAGCACCATAGAAAGAAGAAAATGGGCACAGCCAAGTGTGGTTTATGGAATGACAGAGTTGGCACAGACCTTAGAGGATTAAAATGTCATGGACATATGCAACTTTGCTTTCTTCCCTCAAAAAAAATCATAACTCAATCAGAAAAAATCTTCATTATTCAGCCAATCACTAAAAAATAACCTCTTATGTTTAAATCTGTCTTAACAGTCTACAGAGCACTCTTCTATATGCTATTCCATTTGGTGCTTACAACAATCCAGCAGGCAATCAGAGACTGTATGTATGAGCCCCATGTTATAGATGAAAACACTAAAGCTCGGAGAATCCATGTGAGTTATCCAAGCTCATGCAACAGAAATGGCAAAGCCTGATCTAGAATCTTTCTGACTTGTTTCCAATGTCTTTGAACTAGTATAGAGTGTTAGTGGTATGGAGGAGACATTTAAGTCTCTGTTCTGAATGGTCAGAGAGCTGCATAAAGTGAGCTTGGTCAATTCCCACAAAATCCAGACCATTGGGAAAGGAGTTCTATGTGATACTGTGAGATCACTGCCCCTGCCTTTTTATCTGCTCAACAAGGATAGAATGTGCAAAACAGACATCAGCATCCACACAAAGCTCCAAAACAGGCTCTGCCCTCCACTCTGTCCACTAGTGACTTCAGGTCTTACAGGTGTACCTGTATCTCACAGTGGCAATCACTGGGTGGTAGCAGGAGGAGAGGAGAAAGGCCAGAGCAGTTGGGGATGGAAAAGCCCAGCTATGAAGTGCAGTTTTCTCTCTCTTTGCCTTCCTCCTGGCATCTCTGTCTATGGCAACTACCCAGATTGTGTTTCTGAAGGCCATTGCTGTCCACCGATCGACTGTGCCCAAGGAACTATGCCTGAGGGAGTCAGTGGAGTAGAGAAGATAGAGTATATCATAAACTTTGGCACTTGGCAAACATAGGCTGAAATCTCAGCTCTACTACTTGCTCACCACGGTTCCGTGCAAAATTTATTTGTTAAAGGAGAATATTAACATCCATCCCATAGGGCTGCCATGAGGACTAAGCACTATGGCCCCTTTGAAATTTCTAAAACAGTGCCTTGTATAGACTAGATTATCAATAAAGGCAGCTCCATGTTCATTATTCCTCCTGTTGATGACATGTATGATTTCATCTGAGGCTCTGGAAGTGGAAAGCTGCTTCAGGATTTGAGTATTTCTGTCATAGTATAATTTAAACCCTCTGTCAGATTTACTCATTAGTTTATCCAAGAAGGTTTGTTGACACACACTCTCAGCCAGGATAGCAGAGGCATATACTGCTCCCCATGTGCTTAACATTTCCCTGCGGCTTAAATACAGGCACGGCGCTGTGACTAGTTCTTCTGGCCAATGGGCTGGGAGTGGGAATAGCAGGTGTTAATTCTAGGCCAAGGATTGAAGAGCTGGCATGTGACCATCCAGCTTTGTTTCCTCCTCTACAGTGATCCTCCATCCTCAAGAAGACAGAGCTGCAAGAGAAAGGCCACTTGGATTCCCAAAACGCCATTCAGAAAAAAGTAGCCCTGGAGATCAGTTGATATTGTACGAGGGAGGAATATATATTTATGTGTTACCTCACTAAGTTGTCAAGGTTTATTCTTTACTATAACATAGCTTAATCTAACATAATATATTAAGGTATTATGCTAAACACTAGAGATATGGGGGGGAAAGCCTTTATCACATAAGTTTCTGCTCTCAAGAAGCTTACAGTCTAAGAAGACAGACTTTAATAGCTCGTCATTTGATAACTGATACGATGTAGAGTATAACAGAAGTCCCTTTGGTGGGGGAGTTACCTGGAAATTTGGCAATATTCCCATTACCTCTCAAATGATATGCCACAAATGATGTTCCACTCAATCTATTCTAGACAAGCTCCAATTCTCATCTATCTTTAAATTAGGATATTACTATCTGTCTCATAGTGATCTTGTGAGAATTGAAGGATCTTGCAAAATGCAGAATATAGTAGTAGTTAAGAATAAAAGTCTGGGGATTTTGCTTCCTACTAATGAACTCTCTATTCTGTTCCATTGATCTATTATCTGTCTTTATACCAGTACCTCCCTATCTTCATTAGTGTTCTTGGTAGTTCTCTCCAGGTTGATCTGTAGATTCAATTTAACACAATCGGAGGCTCTTCATTAGAGGGACTTTGTAACCTATTTGTTCCAAATAAGCTTATTGCTTAAAGGAACTACATTGTTTGAGACACAGTGACTTCTTTGTTTTTTTAGGAGTCACTGTTTTCTTTTGCTTGTGGCGAGGAAGCAGTGGTCAAAATACTAAATATATCCCTGAAGGCAATCGCCATACCTTTTAGGTTTTCAGAACGCTGTCAAGTGAAAATATTTTAACCCATTTTTCCTCCTACAGACACCCACAGATATTCCTCCATACAATTCTAAGACTCAACTTCCTAGACTTAAGCTTCTCTGTCTGTATCCTCTTTGAAACCAAATCTTCCTTTGCCCATGCCCCCTGAGTTCCCTAACACCTGTCTCCCTAGGACTGTCTTTGCCAAGGTCGCTGCCTTGCAAACTCACACTTGGCTTCCACGATATCTCCCATTCCCATCCCACCTGGCACTTCATCTCCTTTCTCAGTTCCAAGCACACAGAACACACTCAATGACAAACCTGATTCTAACATCTTCCAGTCCTCAGGGAAAGCGGTGTTTAGACACAGTCACTCAAAGCCTGGCTCACTGCTGGAGGTGTTAGGAAACACACATCACTACCCACAGTTCATGCTAAAGAAGAGGCTGAAGGCTCAAAGTTAATCTTTTAATGAAAACATCCAGCTTAGCAGTAAATAAGCAACTAGGCCTGAGCAAGGTTGACTTTGAAAGAATTTTGCTGGCTTTGCAAATTTACTTCAGAATTAAGTGAAGTTTATTACAAAATTAAACTTCAAAGTGAACAAATGGTTTCTTTTCTCTCAAACTTTATGTTGTCCTCTGCTCATCACAGATTGTTAGAGGTAGGGAGTGGGTGATTTCAGGTAGGAAATTACTTGGAGAAGGAGGGGCTTTCTGTGGTGATGGGGTTAGGGTGGGAGAAGAGCAAGCACAGCCTGGGAGCCCGTGGGCAGGACAGCAGTGGGGACCCAGGCCAGGACGGTCTGAGTTTGGGGATTGGGATGGAGGAGTGTAGAGCCTTCCCTGCCCACAGAACTGTTCTGGGGAAATTAATTATGTCTAGATTAATATGGGAGGCAGGGAGAACCAGTGAAATTTTTGAGTGGAAAATTATTCAGGAATATACAAGAAATGCTAGGAAAAGTGAACTTAAAAGTACCTGGAAAAATAGAATTAATTTCTCCAGAACAGTTCTGTAGGGGTCCCAGAAAGGTCACTAATTTGTCCAGGTCCGTTCGTCTCCACTCCTCCCCCAGCTCTTGCCACTGCTCCTTAGTATTGCCACAGCTCACGTGTGTGATGCGCTTATGACGTGCCAGGCACACTACACGTGTTACTTCATTTGATCTTCATGGAAGGTCAATCTTTTCAAGACTGTCTCTTTTTCAGAAGAGAAAATGAGATTAATTAACATGACCAAAGCCTTTCAGCAGTAATAAGCAGAATTGGGATTTGAACCTAGCCTGTAGCCAACACACAGGGCGGGGGAGGCAGAAATCCTGAGCTGTACCAATGACCATAACAGTGGGGTTTGCCTTTCCTTTGGAACCTGTAGTTCGAGTGCAAAATGAGTTTCCCACTGACTTGTCATACCATCTCCACTCAAGGCTCATTGGCTATTTATTTGGAGGGTAATCACTACCTGCTACCTAGCCACTAGAGGACAGTATTACCTCAAAAGTGCTTTCAAAAGTAGCCAAAATCTGGGTTCTGGAAATTTCTTTTCCATAGCAATTTTCACAACCTCCATAATCAGCCTCTAGGCCATATCCTCGGTCAGCTCTCACATAACCTGGCCTGCTCACAGTCCCCTGATCCAGACCCTCCCTTGCTGTTTTCCAGACTCCAACTCTGTCTCTCCCTTCCAGAAGGAAGCCTGGTGATGAACACACACTGGAACGTGGTGTTTAAGCTCCAAACTGCAGCCACTCACTCACTAACATCCACATGTTACTTAAATTCTCTGTGCCTCGGTTTCCTCATAACACCTCCCACACTGTAATGAGAAGTAAGCGAGTTAATACTTAAAAGGTGCTGGCAGTAGATAGAAAGAACAGTAGAGGTTCTCATGAGAGACTCTCAAGTTTGAAATAATGACCTTTTTGGAGACCTTTTAAATGTGATCATTGCACTGAGTTAAAGAACATCTTCTCTCCAAGGTAACACACTGTAATATCAGCCTCTAATGTTTGCACCTAAGTGAACTGATCTCAAATGGGGGATATAGGGCCACAGGCAGAGCTATTTGAGGCAGCATTTTTGCAGCACCTCTTGAATTCCAGGGAATGGGTCCATGGATAAGACAGGCCAGCTTTGGACCCACCAGCAGGCTTGGAGAGTGTTTCAGGATGAGGTTATGAAAAGATATTGGTTTTATTCAGGTGGTCATGGGGTACCCATTGAGCAATATGCCTGCTTATTTTGGATGAAGAGAAATGTCGAGTCATTCTTGAGCTGTCATAACCCAGTCTCTTAGAAAGCAAATATAGTTTCACAGTAGAATAGAATGCCAAAATTCTTCATAATGGAGGGGATTAAAAACATGCTAGGTCCTCCTGATCACTGTGATCCTGTTCTAACCCAGCCATCCATTTCGCTTGAGGTAATTCTGGAGGTCAGGATGAGCCCTGGACTTTGCAGTCTGTGCTCAAGCCTGTCAGGGTTAAAGATGAACAGTTTGGTGCTGTGGTCAGGTTAATATCAGGTTGGTGCAAAAGTAACTGTGGTTTTGCTATTGAAAATAATTAATGCAACCTTGGGTCATTGCAAACTGAAGCCAAACCAGTCATAGATGGCTAAGTCAAACTAAAGACAGTTTGCATATTTCTGCAGCCAACAAGCCACTTATAGGCTATGAGCCTCTTTGCAATGGCTACACGGTGGATGGGGGCAGCTCTGCAGTCAGTTACAGGAAGAGATGGGAAGAAAGCCTGAAGGAGGGCCTGCTGAAGATCTTGGTCCAAGGCCAATGACTTCTGTCATAGGGTTGCATTGTTTGTGTTTGCTTTATAGGGTCTAAAGTAGGAAGGAAGTGTGTCTCTCTAACTACTGAGCTTGCTACGTAGATCAGATCTGACTGCAGGAAGTGGGGTTTCTGGATGTGAAGATGAGTTAGGTAGCAAGAGCTCGGATTATGCACCTTCCCAAGATCATGGAGAAAGTCAGTTGCTGGGTATAGGAAAAACAATCAGGATTTCAGAATCTGCTGGGTGTCTGGGGTCGAGGACATGGGTGCCTATGTGTGAGATGCTGTGGGATCCACTCTCAACAGCCTGTGGATATGAGAGTCACTGGCATCTTGGAGACAGTTTGTGTTCTTCAAGGGGTTTATGTTGATCCAGGGTCAAACACAACTTACTGTGAGTTAGGTGGCTTTGGCAGGAGAGAAAGTTTCTTCTACACAGAAAGCAGCAATGTCCTCCCTAAAGTCACCTAATATTGTAACATCCTCTATGCTCAGACACTCAGCACCCTGTGCTGAGCAATGATAAGGCATGTAAAGGGCCTAGCGTTGCACTTAGTACCAATATACTCAATAAATGGTTGCGTTATCTTCAATAATAGTAACTAATAACACTTACAGAGCATTTACTGTGTGCCAGGCAGTGTTTTAAGGGTTTGGTAGCTCTTCACTCATTAGGTAGGGATCATTATTATCTCTGTTTTACAGATATGGAGGTGGAAGCCAGATATTCTGGAATTCAAAACTAGGCATTCTGGCCCCAGAGTCCACACTTAACTATTGTGCTTTTAATTAATATTACAAAGAGTTGCCAATAGGAGACCAGAGGAAGGCAAAATGGCTTCTGGCTAGGGTGACCAAGGAACACTGCCAGAATAGACAGGTGTTTCAGCTGGCCCTTTCACATACATTGAACTATATTTTCTTCTACCAGCCCTAGTCCTTGGGCATGAAACTGAGCCCACAGGTCCTGCTGTTACATGAACCAGGGTATGGGTATGTAGCCAAGGCCTCAGGCCGGCTGAACCAAGAGTTTTTTCAGCAGAGAGTGGGAAGCCAGTCGTTAAGCTGGTGAGGAACTCTTCAAGACTATCTGAGTCTTCAAGAAAGTTCTACAGCCCACTGGGGGACTTTTAACTGTGCCTACATCAAAACACATTTTTTAAAAAACTGCTTTGTACTTGCGGTTCCTTCATTCTGGAACATACTAATCATTCCTCATCCTTAGGACTCAGTTGATGTGTTTCTCCATCCATGAAACCTTCCTCAGTGCCACTGGGCAGAGCTGGCTGTGTGTGTGTGCGCGTGTGTGTCATTACAGTGTGGCTTTTTCAGGACTTTGAGTTCCTTGAGGCCAGGAACCATGTGGCATTCATTCTTGAATCCCACTACCCAGCGCAGAGCCTGGTACATAGTAGGTGCATGATGATGATTTGTTGTGGAATTACAGAACAGATTTTAAAACCTGAATTCTCAAAGAAGGAGGGGTAGGATGTAGTCAGCATTACTCATTCCCATCTCTGCCCAGTCTCACCCTGCTCCCTCTGCTTTCTACCATGGTCTCCTCTGGAAGGATATGGCCAACTTAATGCAAAGGTCAGGGCATCTTTGGTTCTTGGACTGATGTTTACATTTTTGAACTCACAAGGACGTCAACATATCCAGAAGCTGAACTCCAAGTGAGCACACCAGCTTATGTTAGTACAATCAGCTTCTCTGGGCGTAGCTTCATTACATTCTAAAAGTCTAGTGAGACCCTCAGTCCCTTCCTCATATGGGCACCACTGACTCCCAGTTAGAGCCTGATATGGTTTGGCTGTGTCCCCACCCAAATCTCAACTTGAATTGTATCTCCCAGAATTCCCAACATGGTCTCCTCTGGAAGGGTATGGCCAACTTAATGCAAAGGTCAGGGCATCTTTGGTTCTTGGACTGATGTTTACATTTTTGAACTCACAAGGACGTCCAAGGTTGCATTAATTACTTTTAATGGCAAAACCACCATTACTTTTGCATGAACCTAATATTAACCTATTGTGGGAGGGACCCATCGGGAGGTTATTGAATCATAGGGGCCAGTCTTTCCCATACTATTCTCATGATCTTGAATAAGTCTCATGAGATCTGATGGATTTATCAGGGGTTTCTGCTTTTGCTTATTCCTCATTTTCTCTTGCTGCCCTCATGTAAGAAGTGCCTTTTGCCTCCCGCCATGATCCTGAGGCCTCCCTAGCCATGTGGAACTGTAAGTCCAATTAAACCTCTTTTCTTCCCAGTCTCAGATATGACTTTATCAACAGCATGAAAACAGACTAATACAGTAAATTGGTGCCAGTAGAGTGGGACATTATTGAAAAGATATGCGAACATGTGGAAGCGACTTTGGAACTGGGTAACAGGCAGAGATTGGAACAGTTTGGAGGACTTGGAAGAAGACAGGAAAATGTGGGAACTTCCTAGAGACTTGTTGAATAGCTTTACCCAAAATGCTCATAGCAATATGGACAATAAGGTCCAGGCTGAGGTGGTCTCAGGTGGAGATGAGGAACTTGTTGGGAACTGGAGTAAAGGTGACTGTTGTTATGTTTTAACAAAGAGACTGGTGGCATTTTGCCCCTGCCCGAGAGATTTGTGGAACTTTGACCTTGAGAGAGATGATTTAGGGTATCTGGTAGAAGAATTTTCTAAGCAGCAAAGCATTTAAAAGGTGACTTGGGTGTTGTTAAAAACATTCCATTTTAAAATGGAAACAGCATAAACATTCAGAAAACTTGCAGCCTGATGATGCAGTAGAAAAAGAAAAAATTTTTTGAGGAGAAATTCAAGCCCGCTGCAGAAATTTGCGTAAGTATCAAGGAGCCTAATGTTAATCCCCAAGACCACAGGAAAATGTCTCCAGGCCATGTTAGAAACCTTCACGGCAGCCCCTCCCAACACAAGCCCAAAAGCCCAGGAGGAAAAAGTGGTTTCATGAGTGGGGTCCAGGGTCGGGACTTGGTGCCCTGTGTCGCAGCTGCTCCAGCTGTGCCTGAAAGGGGCCAAAGTACAGCTCAGGCTGTGGCTTCAGAGGGTGGAAGGAAGCCCGAAGCCTTGGCAGCTTCTGCATGGTGTTGAGCCTGCGGGTGCACAGAAGTCAAGAATTGAGATCTGGAAACCTCTGTATAGATATCAGATGTGTGGAAACGCCTGGATGCCCAGGCAAATGTTTGCTGCAGGTGTGGCATTTAAGGCTTGAAGCATAAAAGAAAGAAGTAGAAGAGAAGGCGGGAGTGGAAACGGGACACAGTTATGATCTTCCAGTAGCTGAAATCATCTTAGGTTTCATTTTTTTAAATTAGAATATAATTTACACACCGTAAAACACATCCAGTTTAAGTGTACAGCTCTTCAAGTTTCGGCAAGACAGGCATCAAGATACCACCACATTCAAGATAATTGAACACTTCCATCGTTACAGAAAGTTTCCTTGTCTTTTCCCAGTCAATGCTGTTTCATCCACAGAGGTAGTCACTGTTCTGACTTCTCTCATCATCACATAGAATTTCAAATTGTTGCTCTGGAATTTCTAATTATTGGGATCAATTAAATATTTATTTATTTATTTATTACTCCTTTTGCTCAACATGCTTTTGAGAGTCAACTGTGTTTTGCTTGCATGAGTATTTCACTGTTTTTCCATTGCTCAGCACTGTTCTATTGTATGAATATAATACACATTTGTTTTATCCGTTCACCTGTTGGTGGGCATTCGAATGGTTTCCAGTTTGGGGGGCTATTATGAATGAAACCACTGTGAATATTCTTACACAATTTTGGGGGACTATATTTTATTTCTCTGAGATAAATGCTTCATAGTAAAGTTGGTGAGTAACAAGGCAGGTGTATTTTTAACTATAAGAAAAAGTAGTCCCACTTTACATTTCTACCTTTAAAGTATACAAGTTCTAGTTATTTTATTCCACTTAGGCTTCATTCTAATAGCACATAGTCGCTAATTAGAGAGAACATACAACCATAATACTGGTTTCTACAAACCGATTTCACAGGGTCTTCTGCCTCTCAGGAGATGCTTCACCCTGGAATGATCCTGATAGGAGAAGGGTTTTCCACTCACTGGGACCTTCAGCCCAGCATGCACATTTGGGAAGACTGTTCAAGGAGCAATGAGCACGGAAGGCAGAATAGCTCATTTCACCATGCAGGGTCAAAACCAACAAGCAATTTGATGCAGATGATAGAGGCACATCACCATCGTATCCAGGAATGGCTTTGTAACAAGTCACTATTCCATCCCTGAAAGTAATCAGAGAATTTATTTGCAATCTGTTAGCTAATTGTTCCCATACTGAGCACAGATCTTAACTAAATGATCTTAACTAAGTGGCATTTAAATTTCTGCCCTCTGATATGAAAGTTACCATGCTCATATTTGGGTAGTAGGGTTTAATTTTAATTTGCCTAAGATTGCAGCTGATTTCTGAGATCCAGAAAACAAATTTGATGCACATATCACAAGATATTATGTAAATGCTGAGTAGACAGGGACTTTCCAGGCAGAAAAGGGATGCTGCACACCAGCTGTACGGCATCCAGCAAGTTGCATCCCTGCTGCTGGCGTCAGGGGACTCAAAGCCAAAGTGAGAACAGTAATTCCTGTTTCTACCCACCTACTGCCTAGGATGGGGGTGAGAGTCAAATATGAAACAGTTGCATTCACATCCTACCAAAAACTTTCCAAATCTGGATTTTCATCCTCATGAAATAAAGATAATAGTATATGCCTTACAGAGTTGTTATAGGAATTAGGTAGTGTAGATAAAGCACCATCACAGCGGGTGCACAATAAACAAAAGCCTCAATATTAAGTAGCCTCGTTGTCTGAGTTATATAAGGGTACCATTTACCAAATGCATATTCACTCAGCTGACAACCAGCCTTTGTTAAGTTCCTGCTCTGAAAGAGGTACATGGTTTATTCTGTTAATAAATCTCACACAGTGACAGCATCACAGCGGGCTGGGATTTGTAACCCAAGTTTCAGCTTCCCAAATGTTCCTGGTCCTCTTGTCATATGGAGCCACTTTCTCTTCAATATTAAAAAGCAAACTGGCTCTAACTCCCATATTACATAGAATTTGGAATTCCTATTCCTCCCTTTCCATATTTCTATGAATTCTCAGAGGATGGACACTTCTTCCAGATACTTCATAAGTTCCAGCTTCTGCTGAATTCTTGATTTCCATTTATGTCTTGCCTCCTGTAGCTGCTTTTTTTTTTTTTCATTCTCCACTGACTCAAATGTAAAACGTATTTCCTTTCCTCATTAATTAAGGTTATTTCCTTTTATCTCTTATCACATACAAATAATCAACCTGGTCTATCGTTATTTATCTAAATCAAGGTTTTATTCTAGTGTCCAGTATTTCTGCTCTTTTATTTTCCTGCACTTCTTATGGAGTGTCTTCTGATATTATTATTATTATTATTATCATCATTATTATTTTCAGACAGGATTTTACTCCATCACCCAGGCTGGAGTACAGAGGCACCATTTCAGCTTACTGCAGCCTTGACCTCTCAGGCCTCCCACTTCAGCCTCCTGAGTAGCTGGGACTATAGGTACGCACCACCACATCCGGGTAGTTTTATTTTTTTTGGTAGAGCTGGGGCCCCACTTTGTTGTCCAGCCTTGTCTCAAACTCCTAGGCTCAAGTGATCCTCCTGCCTCAGGCTCCTAAAGTTCTGGGATTACAAGCATGGTGTTTTTTTTTTTTTTTTTTTTTAATTCAAACTATCATTTTAAGTAGGTGCAAGCATGTGACCCAATTATGTCCTCTGGTCTGTTTATGTGTGAATATATACATATTGAGTTGCATATTTTTATCACAGAATACCATGTTTTCACCTTTCTATTACAGTTAAGACAGTATATTGTTTGCTTTTTGAGACAGAGTCTCACTCTGTCACCAGGGTGGAGTGCAGTGGTGCGATCTCGGCTCACTGCAATCTCTGTCTCTCGGGTTCGAGGGATTCTCCTGCCTCAGCCTCCCGAGTAGCTGAGATTACGGGCGTGTGCCACCACACCCAGCTAATTTTTGTATTTTTAGTAGGGACGGGGTTTCACCATGTTGGCCAGGATGGTCTTGATCTCCTGACCTCGTGATCTGCCCCCCTTGGTCTCCCAAAGCGTTGGGATTACAGGCGTGAGCCACCATGCCTGGCCTATTGATTTTTATAATAATGTGCAGAGGTAGGTTAAACTATGAATTTAATCTGAGGATGGTAAAGGGGCAACAATTACACCTGTATTATAAAAAGAACCATTGGTCTGATGGTGTCGGGAACCAGTGTGAAGGGTGTTGTACGGGTGAACTGAAGCAACAGCTTTACATTCCTACGGCTTCTCTTTGTGCCATAGGCACTCAACAGAAACTATGCTTTGCATACCCATGTGATCATTCTGTTTTTCACTTTCAGTACAGTATTCAATAAATTACATGAGACATTCAACCCTTTATTATAAAATAGCTACTATTAGAGAATAAGCAAGGCAGCTGGACCACACTTATTCCAAAAAATATACAAGGTGCTCAGGGAGAGAACCTGTCAGCATGGTCAGAGTAGGATCACCTCATTCAAACATCACATGCATCGTGTCATTTGACCTCCAGAACAATATCTTGTGGTAGGTGCTATGGGTTTTACAGCTGAGGAAGCAGAAGCCCAGAAAGGATAAGAAGCTCACTCAACATCACGCAGCCAGGAAGGTGCCAACCTCAGTTCTCACTGGGATTCTAGCACTTTTGGTCTAGTGTACAAATTCAACGAAATTAAACACATTCTAAACATTCTCAGACTCTTGTTTCTAGTGCCTCAATAGACAAATGATTGGGAAAGAAGATAATAAAACTGAGATTCTAATATGCATTGTTTTATATAACTCCTTGAATACCTTAATTTTTATACAATAACTAGTTCTCCCACCATGAGGTTTTAAACGTTAGGAGCAGAGGATGGTTTCAAGCCATCAGTCTCTGAGTTAGGGCCCCAGCACTTTCCAGGCACCATTCTGCAGGCTGGCTACTTGTCAAATAATAGTGATGATGATAATAATAATATAACAACTTTTAGCAGTCTTATACCCTAATACAAAAGATTCAGTGGTGGTGTCTACCTAACGAGGGCAGAGCTACCATCAGTGTAACAGCCTTCTGCTTCAAAGAGGAGGGTGCTAACAGCCTTGTTGTTTATGTTGAAGCAGAAGCACCTGGAGCATCTTAAGGTGAGCTGTTCATTCAATGAGCACATACTCAGTGCCTCTTGTGTGGCAGGCACTGTTGCAGGTATCGTCTACACTCTTGGCACTACAGTGCTCAGTGATTCCTCAGTACCTCCTGGGAATTTCAAACTCGTTAACTTGACGTTTAGGATTCTTCAACATCTAGCCCTGGCTTGCCTGTAGGGGCTGCCACACATGTCCGTGCATGCACAGTTCTGGCTGGTTTGGCATCGTTGGCTGCCTGCATGGCCACTCCTCAGTGCTTCCTGAAATCCCTCCCTAAGTCACACACTCAAACATCTCTGAAAATGGGGGCCATTCTTCCGTCATGGATCACATGTACAAAGCTCTCTCATAAGCAGAATTCTTCTATGGTACTTAGTTCCTCTGGCTGTGGCAAAGCCTCTGGAAAACCAAATGTAGAACTCATCTCTGAGTTCCTACAACACCCAGACTATTTCCTTGAGCAGAATAATTAAATAATTAATAGAGAACTTTTTATTGAAGGATCCATTCTTACTTAGGGAATCCCAGCCTGAATATTTTATTGTGGTGAAAATGACAAAAGGGGCTTGGATAAAATGACTGAACCATGTCAGTCTTTTTTCCAGAGGCATAAATGTGAAGAGGAAAGAGCTGAGAAGGCACATATATGACTTCTTTTCCTGACTCTATCTGGTTCCATAATTGGGAAAACATCCCCAACAGTTTCCTGCCTTTATTTTTGTTTATCATGAAAAATGAAACTAAGTTGAAGATGGGTCAGGATCTCACATACCAAGTCAACAGGAAATCAGAACTAGAATGCTTGGTGTTTGGGAGTGAGGGCAGTGAGAGAGCTAGTGCTTACCTTTTCTTTCTTTCTTTCTTTCTTTTTAATTATGAAAATCACAAAGTAAGATAAAAATCTTTGCTCCTTGTCTTCTTACCACTGAAGATCTTTGACATTACCCTAGCGGTTGCTTGCTGAAGCTCTGCAGGGAGAAAGATTCATTTTAAAAACTGATGCGGTGTCCACAATTCCATATGTAAAAGGATTTAAGGATCACCAAATGGGGTGGGCCCCAAAGCTTCACTGAGCCCTGATGAATGAATAGAACCACATTATAAGGTTCTCCAGAGAGTAGGGCAAAAGTTACCAATTGTTTTCCTGAAATATATCAACAAGAATGCAAGCCTAATTAACGAACCCCAAGGTTGATTTTTCTTGCTGCCTTTTTCTCTGTAAGACAAATAATAAATGAGTAAGGCTGAAAGTAAATGAGAACCATATTGGGAAAGTGATGCCTAGTCAAACTTTTGGCTGGGCTGGTTGCAAAGAGCTAAAGTTCTTTAATCATCTCACTGGAGATGTAGCCAAAAAATGCAATTTGAAACACACGCACACAAACACACACACACACACACACATCAACACACACATCTACACGTATTTCTACACCCACACCCTTCCCCCTTTTTACTGTAGATGAATCAAGATGGCAGAGACAGGATATGATGAGAACCATTCCTGTGCTCCACCTATTTTATAAAAGGCTTTGACCATTAGTAATCTTTGCTGCCTTGATTTGAGGAATCCATCTATGTATTCTTATTCTATAAATGTACACTGTGCATTGTGCATTGGCTATAAGAAGCTAATAAGCAACTGGATTTGATAATGAATTGGGAATATGCTAAGATGGCAACCTATTTAAAATCCAGATTCTTCTAACAGATAATTTTTCTAGAAGATAAATTTGTTTGGGCTTAAAAGAATACTACTGTCGGCCAGGTGTGGTGGCTCAAGCCTGTAATCCCAGCACTTTGGGAGGCAGAGGTGGGCAGATCACCTGAGGTCAGGAGTTTGAGACCAGCCCGGCCAACATAGAGAAACCTCATCTCTACTAAAAATACAAAAATTAGCCGGGCATGGTGGCACACACCTGTAATCCTAGCTACTCTGGAGGCTGAGGCAGGAAAATTGCTTGAACCCAGGAGGCGGAGGTTGCAGTGAGCTAAGTTTGCACCACTACACACCAGCCTAGGCAACAGAGACTCTGTCTAAAAAAAAAAAAAAAAAAAAGAATACTACATCTGAGGGTGGGAATGGAACGAGAAATGAAAACTGTATTATGATTGAGGTAGTTTTTTATTAGTTGACAAACTGACGAAACACAGAGGTTTTTCTTGCGTCAGGGTCAGTCAGGTCAATTTTATACAGAGGCAGAACTAATAGTTGAATATGGTGGTGTGATTTCAGGATGGTTTAGTATACACTCCATTCTACTCTACCTCACAGTACTTTGGAGTTTAAGGTCTGAAAAACTGCTGTTGTCTTTGTTAACAGAGAGGCAGAGGACATATCTATCTGGCTTAATGGAAGTTGGATGGGTGAGATGTGGACTTTTCAAATGAGGCCTCACTTAGATTGACATTAAATAAATTTGGCGCATTGTAAGAATATTTTTACCTAACTCATGATGTTTCCTTTTGTTAAAGGGAGCTCATTTAGTGTTACTCCTGTCCTCCTCGTCTCCATTGCTCACCCTTCCAGGGTGAATGGAGTATCTTACCTGATGGATACCTCTGGGCATGCTCAGCTCCATGTTCCTCCTTATTGGGAGTGAGTTGTTCACAGAGAGAAAGCATTTTATTTTGCTCTTCTAAGGGAGGGTTTTTCCTTATTGGAGTTCAGTACAGGCAGACCAACTTGGCTAACAGATTGCCACATCCTCCAACCCGGCCTCTACCAGAAACAAAGGATATTTTGGTTTTCCATTTGCCAGTCCTTTTTCAATTTGTACAGAACATTGGCAAAGAGGAGAGCTATTTATTGGGATTCCTTAGACACCCCAACATGGTTTAAGCATCAAGCAAACTGAATGGAGAACTTGAAAATTTTAGTTCTGATCCTAGTTCTGTCTTTCCTTAGGTGTTTGAATTTTGGGGAGACATATAACATTTCTCTGCTTCATTTTTCCTAAATGTAAAGCTAGTTCATAAAATCACTACCCTACAATTATACAGCAGTTTCCCTTTATCTGTGGAGAATATATATTAAGACTCCCAGTGGATGCCTAAAACTGCAGATAGTACCAAACCCTATATATACTGTGTTTTTCCATCTGGTAACTGAGACAGCTGCTAAGTGACTAACAGGTAGGTAGCATGTACAGAGTGGATATGCTGAACAAAGGCATGATTCACATCATGGGCAGGACGGACTGGGTGGCATGAGATTTAATCATGTTATTCAGAATGACATGCAGTCTAAAACTTAGGAATTGTTCATTTGTGAAATTTTCCATTTACTATTTTCAGACTGTAGTTGACCACAGGTAGCTGAAACAGTGGACTGCGAATAAGGGGGGACTACTGTATGTGTAGTGGAGTACCACACCACGACACATGTATATAATACAGTGTACTGTTGGAGACTTTTTTCTAGACAGAGAAGCTTTCAAGGCTCTACAAAGGCATAGCCTGAAAAATACCTGTTAGTTACATAAGAATTGGCTAATCAGATTATCATCTCTGGGAGAAAGATATAAATAGACTTTCTGATATTTGAGCCTTCACAAACTTGCCTATCTCCTTGGGAAGGTAAGCTCTGGTAAGGGGCTATGACATTTTTGCAAAAGGATCACGAGGGCTTCTGGGAAAACAGGAGCTGAGATCTCAACCCTGTGTTCCGAAGACCAAAGTTATAATGATCTTCCACAGGCTAAGGGAGCCCCCAACCAGGGCCAGGGATGGGGAAGACCAATAAACTCCCTGAAAACTAAATTATCTTGAAGAAAGGGGGAATCATGATGGCCTGGGCTCAACATGGAGTGATAGTCCATGGACCAATTAACAGTGACCACACTAATGCTGTAAAACAAACAACCACAAAATATCAGTGGAAAAACCAATACAGACTATTTTGCTAAGGAGTCTTTTAGTTGACTAAGGGTTGGCTGATATTTGCTAGACTCAGGAGCAAGGCTCTGATGATTTCCAATAGGCTCATTCAAATGTGTGCGGGTTTGCTGGAGCTCAGTCAATCTAGGCTGTTCTTGACTGCAGTGGCTCAGCTGAGTTCTGCAGTCAAATATACATGAGGCTTCTTAAGGCTCAGCCATAGAACTAACACACTGTTTTCAACTTTTTCTATTGGCCAAGGCAAGTCACATGGCCAAGTCCAAATTTAAGAGTGGGAAAATATATTCTGCCCCTCCCTGCTATCCTTGTTATGAGACAGGTTCTCACTCTATCGCCCAGACTGGAGTGCAGTTGATGGTTACAGCTAACTGCAGCCTTGACCTCTTAGGCTCAATTGATCTTCCCACCTCAGCCTCCTGAGTAGCTGGGACTACAGGTGCATACCACGATGCCTGGCTAATTTTTGTATTTTCTGTAGAGATGAGGTCTCACTATGCTGCCCATGCTGGTCTCAAACTGCTGGGCTCAAGCAATCCTCTCACCTTGTCCTCTTGAAGTGTTAGGATTACAGGCATGAGCCACTACACCTAGCCACTCTGCCCCTTTAGTAGAGAAACCTCAAAGTTATGTGGCAAAGGACATGGATATAAGGAGGGATGGAGAACTGACTAATGATGCAATCTGTCAGAGTAGAGGAGGGTAGTTTTGGGCACACATCATAAGGTTCATAGCGAGAGGTCCTCCAGACACAAGCACCTAGGCACCAATGTTTGTGCCTTTAAAAGAAAAACTTCAGCTGAATTAAATTTAAAGGAGTTTAATTGAGCAATGAACAATTCGTGAATTGGGCAGCCCCCAGAATCACAGCAGATTCAGAGAGACTACAGGGATGCCTCGTGGTCAGAACAAATCTATAGACAAAAAAAGGAAAGTGTTGTATAGAAATCAGAAGTGAGGTACAGAAACAGCTGTATTCATTACAGATTGGCGTTTGCCTTACTTGAGCACAGTTTGACCACTTATCAGTGTATGAGGGGTTGAAGTATGGCCACTGGGATTGGTCAAGACTCAGCTATTGTTGCAGGTGCACACTCCTAAGTTTTCAATCTTGTCTGCCTATTAAGCTAGGTTACAGTGCATCCACAAGGACTCAAATATAGAAATACAGAGTCTTTCTCAGGTCATATCTAGTTTGCTTTAACAGTGCTCTGGAGGATGATGGCTGAGTAAGGAAATGTGAGTTTAAAAGGGTTGTAATCTTTGCATGGAGAACTACAGTGACCTAAGCAAGGCCATCTTAACATCAGAAGCCAAGGGTAGCTGTCAACTCCTGTAGGGCCTACAGTGATTAGTGGATCTGGCAAATGTTCAATTCTCTCACCAGAAGATAATGTGTAAGTTCTTGGAACTCTTGTACAATCTGAGGGTATTGAGATGCGGGGGAGGAGAATTCAAAAACAAGATTCTGGATTTCCTGATAATACGTGCATAAGATATGGGTTGTTCAAACAAGTTTAGCCTAAAGCTGCCTCCTTACATATTTTAAGTTCAACCTAAAGGTTTCTCTATACATCGTGAACTCTAATAAATGAAGGTGTAAACAGACCATAGCCTACACTTGTGCCAGTCACTGAGTTTTGGCCAATCAAATGTGGCCAACTCTTTGAACTGTGTTCAAATAAGGCAAACGCTGAGCTATAACCAATCCAGCTATTTTTGTGCCTCATTTCTGTTTTCTGTATATCACCTTCCTTTTTTTCTGTCCATAAATCTTCTTCCACCATGTGCTGCACTGGAGTCTCAAAGCCTATTCTGGCTCAGGAGGCTGCCTGATTTGGGAATCATTCACTTCTCAATTAAACTCCTTTAAATTTAATTCAGCTGAGATTTTTCTTTTATCAGGGTTAAATGGAAAATTTAATAGAGAGATAGTTAAATATGGACCCTGAATTAGTGATACAATTTCGTGTACAAATAAAAACCACTCACAAATGAATTCACCTCATCTATCGCTGCCACTCTCCTCTTTTTCCTTTCATTCTCCTTTTTCTTTCTGATTTTCCAAAGTTTATAATTATAGATAATGAAGAAAGTGTCATGATTCTGTAAAGGAAATGTCTCAGGCCCCTTCAAGCTGGGCACTACTCAGGGCAAGTCTGTCTCCCATTCTATTCAAAGTCACCCCTCTGCTCACAGAGATAGATGCATATTCTTATTCCCTCCTTTGGAAAGACTTATTAGGAACTCAAAAGAATGCAACCATTTATCTCTCATCTATTCATGACCTGTAAGCCCCCAAGGTTGGACGGGGGAGGGCCTTGCTGGATGGAACTAATGTACTTCTTACTTATATTGGCCGATGTCTCATGTCGCCCTAAAATGTATAAAACCAAGCTGTGCCCCTATCCCCTTGGGCACATGTCACCGGGACTTCCTGAAGCTGTGTCACTGGCGCATCCTCAACCTTGGCAAAATAAACTTTCTAAATTAACTGAGACCTGTCTCAGATTTCTCGGTTCACATTTTGGTAACCGTGGGGGGATTCTGAGTGGAGGTGCCCCTGATCTTTCACAAATCTCCTGTCGGTGCTTGGTACCAGCACAAACTAACTTTATGACTCAAACCAATAGGACAATTTGCTGAGGTCTGAGTGTACCCCCTCCAGAGAATCCCAGATCTCCCCAAATTTGGTTGAGATTTAAAGTTTATTTTGCTGTACAGCTCCTCTTTGGTTTTCGGAGTTTTACTTGCTTCCAACATAAGGAAGGCAGGTATTTCTTGCTTCCATGATGATGGAAGGCAGGTAACTCCTTTATGGAGTTTGAGCTGGCTTCCAACAAGGAAGATGAGGTTTTTTTTTGTTTTGTTTTTTTCCCTTCTTCTAGGATGCTAGAGAGCAGTCTTCAGCCTGAGACCCATCTCTAGGTAAGTAACTGAATTGGAGCTTGTCTTGGTTAAAGTTAAGATGAACAACAAACTGGTCTTAATTTCTGCTTACCATTAGAGGGCTCAGTGATCATATTGTTGGGGTTTTTTGTTGTTGTTTGTTCCTGTCTGAAGTTGTTGTTTAAGGATCCTAACTGTAGTCTGAAGATACATTCTAAAGGGTCTTCTCTATTGCTTTTTCTCCCAAATTTAATCTTAATTTGGTTTGTCTGTGTGCATTTGCATGAGGAACTGAACCGTTGTTTTCATAATAAGAGACTGAGCCTTCTCAGCTCTGAAGGAAAGGGCAGTTTGCTCCTCCCAGCCGAAGGATGTCCCTGGATGACCAAGACCTCATGGGAGTGTCTGGGGGTTGATCCCCTCCATGATGTGAAGCAGCCCCGCATGGAAATCCCCAACAAAAATTAATTTTAAAAATGGCTCATCCGGGAAACGCATATGAGGACTGATCACCCAGCGTTTTGAGCCTTCTGTGAGGTCATAGACCTTTGGAGAGAGAAACTGAGACATGTAAAAGGGTGGAGATGACTCAGTGGTGACACACCATGGAGTCCTGCTCACAAGCAGCATATATTGATCCACCACAGAAAAGCCCTAGACCATAACTCCGTTCCTCCATTTAAAAAAAAAAAAAAAAGGCAGGAAACAATCTAAGAATGAGGAGAAAACAAGGAGAATGACCCCCTTTTGAGCACTCCATAGGTTTTATGTCACCTCTACTTGCCAAAGTTTACATAAAATGGAAATAATATAGTCTTTGTGCACATTTACATTAAGAAAAAAGAGCCCTAAGGTCGACCTGCAAACTATGGAGTCCCTAAGTCCTGTTTTTCTTTTCTTCCTGCTCTGAATCTGCTGTTATATTTCCATTATATTTCCATTAAGATAAAAACCACTGTTTAGACCCAAGAAGTTCTTTTTGCAAGCTGGTAAATTTGTATTTATCTCATGGCTAAAAGTTCTGAAGTAAAAACTGTAGGAACTTCTTGTATGTGTGTGTGTACATGTGTATTTATCTATTTAAAAGTTCTTTATAATTTATATAACCCAACCTTTTTCTCTCTGCATCTTACAATGTAATTTTTGCTATTTGACTTTCACATGAGCTGCTTCCTTTAATATGCAAATTTAAGGCTATTTAGTTGACAACAGCCTAGGGTGGTAAAACAGGTTATCAGGAATCTGAAAGTCTAAGATAGGAAAAAAAATGTTTTGTGAAAATAAAATATACTTTTATCAGCATGCCTAATATGTCTCTGTATTTATGTGTGTGTACACAAAGTTTCACTGCTAAAAAAAATATAAAAGAGCTCTAATTAATCGACTTTAAAAAAAAGTGCCTAAGTCAGATACTAAAAAAGCAAAGACTAGTCAAATGCTTTTTCAAGTTTATGTATTTTAAGTAAAATCTTTAATAAATAAGCTAGCTTTAAAATTATTGGTAAAGTAATATGAGAAATGTCTTAAGAATTGCCAGCATACATTTTTATTTGCATTTATTAGTCAAGCAATTTCATTCTTATCCCTGCCAAATACTATAAGGTGTCAAAATTTGGCACAAGGGTTACAAAATTATAAACCCAGCCCCAAACAGAATGATCTTTGCTTTTGTAATTTTTAATAAATAAGACATTGATACTGGTTTAATGAAAATAGCTGCATCTTAAATTTAGTAAGATTACTATGAATTCTAATCTTTTGACTTTAGGCAGTCTAGTCCACAGGCAATAAGGATGTTTGTTTTGGGAAAGGACTGTTTGTTTCAAAGTTAAACTATAAACTAAGTTCCTCCTAAAGTTAGTTTGGCCTATGCCTAGGAATGAACAAGGGTAGCTTGGAGGTTAACAACAAGATGGAGTCAATTATGTCAAATCTTTTTTTCACCATCTTTGTTATAATTTTGAAATGGTGGTTTTATCACTTTAAATCATGACTATCACAGTTTTCATAAATAATCTAGGTAAACAATTAAAATAAAATAATTAGGTAAATGTACTGGGATAAACACCTGTAGACAAACTGATCATAATTTAGAATATAAAGTTATATTAAATTAAACAATAGACATTTTATTATGTGGGTATTTTCCAAGAAACATATATTGTAGGAAAACATTCTTGCTTAAAAAAAGGGGGTGTCCCTTTTTTAAAAGAAAGTTGTACAAGTTTTGTCTAATTCCAAACTTATTTAAAGGTTATGTATAAAACAAGGTAAAAGGAACCAGAGAATAAAACGAGATGTAAAGAAAGTCATAACAATAAACAGGTTCATTTTGTGATAAGAAAACTTAAAGAGAAATAATTTTATATGAGAAAGAATCTTGTATGGTAAATGCAGTTTTAAAATAAAATAATTAAATGATTGGTTGTTTAAGAAAGAGAGATGTCCAGGACAAACCAGAAAGTCCAAGCATGTCACGAACAGGCTGCATAAGTCACAATAAGAGGATTTATATTAAAATAAAAACTTTAATATGATCTAGTTGTCATATTGTCATCAAGTTTTGGCTTGCTTAGGAAAAAAAAAAAAACTGAGACAAATTTTTTTAAAAAATTAAGGTTATTGGCCGGGCGCGGTGGCTCAAGCCTGTAATCTCAGCACTTTGGGAGGCCGAGACGGGTGGATCACGAGGTCAGGAGATCGAGACCATCCTGGCTAACCCGGTGAAACCCCGTCTCTACTAAAAAATACAAAAAACTAGCCGGGTGAGGTGGCGGGCGCCTGTAGTCCCAGCTACTCGGGAGGCTGAGGCAGGAGAATGGCGTGAACCCGGGAGGCGGAGCTTGCAGTGAGCTGAGATCCGGCCACTGCACTCCAGCCTGGGCGACAGAGCGAGACTCCGTCTCAAAAAAAAAAAAAAAAAAAAAAAAAAATTAAGGTTATTACAACCATGTATCTTCCTGTATGTGCTTTTAAAGTCCTTGTGACATTGAGTTACAGGGTTTTGACTCCTGGGTCTAAAAAGGACACCAAGTCCAGCTAAATCTTAAACACTGACAGCAATTAAACCTCATCTTCAGGCCTGATAGAAGATGCTAATCAAAATAAACTGCATTCCTGACACATGGGGCAATAAATTAAAGCTATTCAACTCCTCAAGGCCCAGGCACTACTGAGGGAGAGATGGACACATAAGATTGTAAGGGTCAATTTTGAAAGATAAAATAAGTTCTGTTTCTCTATAAGTTAATCATTAATGTTAAAGGCACACCAAGGCAAGACAAGCATATGGGCCCCTGTGTCAGATTAACAAGGTTTTCTTGAAGCATTAACCAACTCCTATATAAAGGTTATAAAGATTATAAAAGGCTTATGGAAGCTATATCTTACAGTCAAGATTAAAATTTTAGAGATTGTTTATAAAATTTTGAAAAAAAAATTAATTGGCCTCATGCTGGCTTTTTTTTTTTTTTTTTTTTTTTTTTTCCGGATGGAGTCTCACTCTGTCACCCAGGCTGGAGTGCAGTGGCACAATCTCAGTTCACTGCAAGCTCCGCCTCCTGGGTTCATGTCATTCTCCTGCCTCAGCCTCCTAAGTAGCTGAGACTACAGGTGCCCACCACCATACCCAGCTAATTTTTTGTAATTTTAGTAGAGATGAGGTTTCACCATGTTAGCCAAGATGGTCTCGATCTCGTGACCTCGTGATCTGCCTGCCTCAGCCTCCCAAAGTGCTGGGATTACGTGCTGTTTTTATTAGGGTTTATTGTTTGGAAAATTAAGCCTTCTGTCTCAAAGAATAAAAGTGTTTGTCTGGTTTTTTTTTTTTTTTTTGTAAATATTTGCGTTATCACTTTGGTTAAATGAATGACTTATTTTACTATGACCTGTGATTCTATTTTGTGATATCAAGTGTTTAAAACCTTTGATGTTTGACAAACTTTCCAAAATAAAATTATAAATTATGTCTTTTTATGACCTAATTAATTCTTTAAGATATTAGGTTCCCTAAAGTCCAAAAAATGCTACATAATTTGATTATTTGGTACAAAAATTATACAGGAATATGCAATGGTGTTTGGTTTCCTTTGGGCTATATTTGTATAAATAGGTTATTGTTATGTATTCCAAAATTATGGGAAACTCCTATAATTCTGATATAACTTAGTGTACATTATCAGTAATAATCATAACTATTATGGTAAAATCATTGTGTGCTATAGAGGTAACAAATTTCCTTGTCAACTGTGTCTTTGACTAAGGCTGCCCTAAAACTTTTTGTCATCCACGGACAATTGTTATCTTATTTTGGTCCTCTTTAGAAGGTGGTTTTATAATCAGCTATAAAACTCTTAACAGGTGCTCTTGAATGCAGGTTTCTGATAACTCTGGAGACTGTGACATCAGAATAGAGGAAAAACTTTCAGGACTCATGGAGAGCTAAAATGTTCATGAATATCAAGAAGAACAGGAATATACTACATGGACTGAACTAATCTTTTTGACTTTTTTGCTTAAAATGTTTGCTGATCCTTTGTTTTGTTTTTCAGAGTCTTAAAACTTTTCTTTTATGCTATTGACAGCTTTTAACAACTCAGAATACTTGTATGAACAAAATTAGGAGCATATTTCTTTCTCTCTACCTGATTTCTTCAGAATTTGGAAACTATTTGTGAGTATTTTTAACTTATGGCAATACAGTTATTTGCATAAGTGCCATAAGAATCTGTTTTCATTTGTAACAGGAAACAATTGGAGAAAGTGGTTATTTCACCAAGGTTTTGACTGGAATGGTGTGCTTTCTTTTAAGGAATCAAACTTGACTTATGGAGCCAATAAAACTCTTGGAAAAACTGTCCTCAAATTTTGTGTATACAGTTTGCATACAGGGTTTCTGACTTGTGGTAAATAATGAATGTCACTTTCTGACAGGCCCACAAGCCCCAGGTTTATCTTAAAACCTCAAGAGGAGAGGAAATTCACCCAACTCATAGATATTTGATGACACAAATCCATGCCTGGTTTGGATTTAAAAAATCTCATCTGAGATTCTTCTTATGAAATAAGTTCCATCAAAGCCAATTTAAAAACCTTTGTAAAAGAAAAGAAAAGAAAAATATATATATATACACACACACACATATATATAATTGCCACACTGTATACAAATAATTAGGCCAAGTATAATAAAGCAAACCAGTCCTGCCATAATTTGTCTTCAGTACAAATGGGAAGCTGGAGAGATAAAAATTATGTTTCAAAACTATAGTAACCCTGTTGTTAGATTGTAGTCTTGCCTGATGTTTTTTTCAAGTTCTATTATTTTCTACTGTTTGAATTGAATTCTAATTTTTCTTGGCTACAAGTCTTCAAAATAATGTTTTCAATTTTTTTCCTTCTTTTTTTTCAAGTTTTTCCCAATTTGAAATCACTGAAAACTAAGTTTTGCTTTCTTAAAACCCTGTGAACTGAAGCCAGGCAACTTAAACTTCAGAAGAAAATAACAGCAACCTATTTACATACATAAGCCACTTGCATACCTGCCTACTAATATATGGACTTCAGAGTAATATGGCCTATATACATTTTTCCAGGATTGTTCTTTTGTTTATTGTTGTTTTTCTCCCTTCTTCCCCCAATTTTCTCTTCATAGGACATGAGACTTCACAGCCTGCTAAAAATAAGCTTTTGGGACACACCTGTCTAGGAATAAACAGTCCTAGCCTTGAGAGATCAGATGAAACCTGAGGCCAGAGACTCATTTTCTTCTAAAATGCTTTCTCCAAAAGATTTTTAAAAACAAAAGAGGGGAAATGTGAAAGGAAAATATCTTGAGCCCCTTCAAGCTGGGAACTGCTCAGGACAAATCTGTCTCTCATTCTATTCGAAGTCATTTCTCTGCTCAGAGATAGATGTATATTCTGATTGCCTTCTTTGGAAAGACTTATCAGAAATTCAAAAGAATGCAACCATTTGTCTCTCACCTACCTGTGACGTGGAAGCCCATATGGTAAAGGGGGCTTGCTTTGAGTTGTCCCTACTTTTTTGGATGGAACGAATGTACTTCTTACATGTATTGATTGATGTCTCATGTTTCCCTAAAATGTATAAAACTAAGCTGTGCCCCGGCCACCTTGGGCATATGTTGTCAGAACTTCCTGAGGCTGTGTCACAGGTGCATCCTCAACTTTGGCAAATAAACTTTCTAAATTAACTGAGACTTGTCTCAGATTTTCTGGGTTCACAATTGCTACTTGGAAAATTGTCGATATTGTGAATGAGAGGGATTTGAAGTATCATTCTGCTTCTCTCTGTCCCCAAAATCAGTTTTGGAATTATCCTTTCTCTCTCATTTCCAAAGATTAAGTATGAAATAAAAATGTAACCCCCAAGGCTACATCCAATCAGGACAATGATTTTCTGATTTTTGTCCCTTGTTCAGGTAAGGAATCCCTTTTTCTTATAGTACTATGGGCAATCTGATACGAAAACAGTGGTGCTGGTTGTGAAACCGCCTTTGCAAAATTGTAACTGAGGAAATTATAACAGTGAAATAAATCAGACTTGACTAACTCTATCTTGCTTCCAACCCTTAAGCTGTCATTAATTCCTGGGCATAGGTGGAACTAACTTTGGGAAGGAGTTCAGTTCATGGTTTGAATCTGAAACAAAATTGATAAGAGTGCTTTCCCAAAAAGACCCCCTTCTTGTCTGAGGCCCAGTCTGCCTTTGCAGGACTAACAAATTAGCTACAAGATTAGAAATTACAATTTAGGGCTCATGCACCCTCTGGCTCCAAGAGTCTGAACCTCCCCAGATTGCTCCTGGGGGTAACATCACTATTGTAAAACCTAAATTCGGCACTTGAGATATTTTGCAGACCCTGCATTTGATGAATCAGCCGACACTACCCAGACCTGTAATCTGGCCCAACTAGTTCTGCCATTATACCCAGGAACAGAAGACATTAAGGAAACCTAACTTCAACCCACGATGATTCCATCTCCAACCTGACCAACCAGCACTCCCCACTTCCAAGCCCCTATACACAAAATTCTTTAAAAACTCTGATCCCCAAATGCTTGGGGGGGCTGATTTGAGTAATAATAAAACTCTGGTCTCCCACAGAGCCAGCTCTGCATGAATTACTCTTTCTCCATTGCAATTCCCCTGTCTTGATAAATCGGTTCTGTCTAGGTGGCAGGCAAGGTGAACACATTGTGTGGTTGCAGTTGGCTATGTGTTTAGAGGAGGACGATTTGAGAACAAGAGATATTCTGTGATGTACAGTGCTCCCCCTTCCCCAAACATGTGAGGTCAGCCAGCATATCTCTTCCACACTCTCACGCTGTCCAAAGTCTGAAGTCACATAGGTCATGAGCAAACATGTTTAATGAGTAAAGAAAGAACTGCTGGTCTCACAGACCTTTTAAAGGGCTTGCCCCCACAAATTCAATATCTTGTTTGCTCTCCAGGGCCTGTGAAGCCCTCTGAGCCTACCCTACCTGCTCATGCCTACTAAAGGAAAGGACAGCTTTGAAAGCTGAAGTCTAGTTATCAGGAGTTAGTGCTTTTATGCACACCTGTAAAGAAGGAGGGGAACGGAATTCAGTGCTTTGGGAATATCAATATGCTTTTGTGTAGAGAGGATATGTAGGTGTGGCTTGCAGAGTGTAATTAACAAGAGTGAGGTCTGGTGTAAAGAAAGTGATTTATTCCAAAGTCAGTTTAGGGGAAAAAGTACAGGATTCCTGCCTAAGGGGACCACTTTGCTTATGGGGCAGAAACTGGATACTTTTAAAGGGGAAGGCACACAGAGGAGGAAGTCAGCAGGTAGGGGGGCATCCAAGTGCTAGCTCTGGTGCTTTATCTACTGAGCTGTAGAGCTGGTGACTGTTGGTGCCTTTGTGGACAGGACCAGGCCCAAAACTCCCCAGGTGGGAGAGAGTTTTTGTAGCGGGACTTTGGGTTGTAAATCAACTGTTTTCTCTTGAGGCTTTCTCCTGGTGGGAGTTTCTAAGCACAAAGATAAACTTGCCTTGTAGGGAGTGTCTGGTGAAGGGGAGGAAAAAGGCTATATTTGCATTTTTAAAGGGCCAAGTAGGAAGGGGCTTAAAAGACAAAGGTACAAATGGTGTATTGGATAATCTCTCCCCTCCAGTCCCAGGAATGCATGTTTTGGATTCATATAGATGCAGATACAAATCCTGGCTTTGTTGATGATTAAAACTGACCAGGGGTAGATACCGAGTCTCTTCCATCTCACATAGTGGGGACAGTAATGAATACATCATAAAGTCATTATGACTAGATGAGAGGATATGTATAAAGTACTTGGCATAAAACAATAGCTAATATAGCAAGTATTCATTCACAAAACACAGACAAAGGTAGGCATCTGATCCTCATATTTCCTCTTCAACTCTCTTCTCTCTACCCAGCTTACAGAGCGTTATCTATTGGGCTTGGAAGTGGGGGAGGATGCAGATAGGGAAAAATGAATGCTGCCAGCTTATAGCTCTATTTAGATGTTTTCTGTCTTATTTCTGGATAACGCCTTCTGAAGTCAAGGAATTTGGTCTTCCTGCTCCCTGTTTCTGCAGTATTTGGATTATGGGCAGCTATTCAGGGCACAGGTGAATGATGTATGTGAGAATATGTGTGGGGAACGTGTTCATTAATACTACATATTAGTCCATACCTAGTCTGCTATCACTGCCGAAGCATCTGGTTGGTCTTTGTTCCAGTAGGTAGCGCACTGTCCAGTGATCCTCAAGAGGAGGGGTTTTATTTTCTAAAAAGGCATCTACGGATGAAGAAGAGCATTGACCATGGTGGGAGGTGACCTGGGTGGAGTACAGACACTGCCTCTTCATTGCTACATTGCTAGGTGACCTTGAACACTTAATCCCTTTGAGCCTAGGTTTTCTCATTTTAAATTAGGGCAAGGGTCATAATAATACCTTTCTTTCAATGTTGTTAAAAAAATTAAGTAAAGGCCATTAAAATTGCAAGTACAGTTTTTCTAAATCTCCCATACAACTTAATTATCTTACTATTGAAGGTTGCACATATAAAATGGGAAGTGAAAAGTTAACTGTTCTCCCAGACATTTTGGTAAGAATACTAAGGTGATAATGATGCCAACATAAGTAAGTAATTTACAAGAATAGTTCTACAGATTTCTGGTGTTTAAAGTTATCTCAAATAGGATTTCAAAAATATTAGCAAATCGTGATGTAGTCTGTATTATGGACTTGACACTCTTCTGAGCATTTCAGATTTATTATTTCATTTAATTCCATGCTAAGCAGTATAATCTTGGAGAAAATTTAGCTTTGATTTGAAATTTGACAAAATAATTTATATGTCTGCCATGGACCGAATTTTGTTCACCCAAAATTAACATTAACTAAAGTTAATTAAATTTAAATTAAAATTAAAATTAACTAAAAATTAAAATTAACTAAAGTCCTAGCCCATGATATGATGGTTTTTGGAAGTGGAGCCTCTGGGAGGTAATTAGTGTTAGATGAAGTCCTGAGGGTGGGGGCTTCATGGTGGGATTGGTACCCTTATGAGAAGAGACACCAGAGTGCTTGCTCTCTCTTGCACTCTCTCTCTCCCTGTGATGTGAGGTTGCAGCATGTTGGTGCTGTCTACAAGCCAGGAAGACAGCCCTCACCAGAAACCAACCATGCTGACACTTTAATCTTGGACTTCCAGTTTCCAACACTGTGAGAAAATAAATTTATGTTGCTTAAGCCACCGAGGCTAGTATTTTTTATGGCAGCCCAAACTGACTAATACAATAATCTTAATGCTCTCTTTCTCTGTGGTTGGTTCTCTCCCATTGGCCCTGGGCAACATCTGTTGATAGAACTTTGCTTCAGTGTAATTGAAAAAGCAAGCAAACATGTATCAACATCTGTAAACGTTTTCACTCAGTCCACCATGGAACTAAAATTCAACCAATGTTTACCATGCTTTTATCCTCTTTTGCACCCACCTTCAACCAATACAGTTATTTCTAGAAAGAATTTGGGCAAGCTTCTGCCTTTGTTCAAATATGCATGTGGCCAAGAGGTATTTTTCCTCCATTTTTTTTTGAAAGAAACCTAATGAGTTCTTTTCTCATCCTCTCTATTAAATTACAAATTCCTTGAAAACAGTATCATTCTTGTTATTGAGTGATATGCAAATTCTAGTGTAGCAACCTCATATCTCTTGGACACTCAAGACATATCTGCTAAATTGACCCAAAATTTTTAAAAGGGGACCTCAGATCAGTTTGGGCTTAGAAAAATGGAGGAGTTGGGAGGGGGGTGTGCCACAGAGATGAGTCCAAACCTGAGGCCTTGAGAACAAAATGCAGGGAAAACCAAAGTGCAAACATCAAGGCCAAGTCCCAGGGCAAGAGAAGCTGCCTGAAATAAGGAGTCATTTGAAATTGGAGGGGAGTAGGAGCCACTCTGGAATGCAGACAGGAGGCCTGCCACCGCTGCTAAAAGTGTCGCTACTGTCCCTAGGCTTCCCGATAGGTCAGCTGGAGAATGGGATATGCCACTCACATATACAAGGCCGTTCATGTACAGGCTGGGGCCTGACATTTCATCTTTGTATTCATCCTCATGCCGTTCTTTCAAGGGTGGTTCCTTCTCAACCCGGTTTGTTTATAAACATCCAGGACAGCAGTCCCCTGCACACTGTAGGGGTTAAATCTTTGTTGACATGGATTGCAAGTCATTGTCCATAGGGCTTGGGTGGGGAAGGAAGCTGGGATTAGCCTGGAGCCTCTGTAGAAGATCTGTTTCATCCTAAATTACATTCAGAAGAGTAAATAATTCTTAGAATGCATTTCACAAGAGCAACACACTCATTTTAGTGTCCTGGATATGGTCCAGGGAATTGTAATCTAAATTCTCCATTTCATATGGTCATGTTTCTAACATTGCCCAGAAAGGTCATTCCTGGGTTGCAATGGATTGAGAGGCAGGAAATAAGAACTCAATCTTGGCCCCACCACCAAATCATTCTGTCATTCTTGGTCCCTGAGCAAGCTGTCTCCCGACTCTGCTCTCAGTTACTCCATCAGGGAAATGGGAATAACAAACTCCCTGTTGAAAACATGAAGATGAATTAGAGATAATATTTTTAAAGTGATTTCCCAGCTAGAAGGAGAATGCTGCATATTTCATAGTTGCTCCCAGGGACAAAATCACACACATGTAGTAGTCGTTTTCTTTCCTCTGGAATTGAGAAAATCTAGAACTTGAACTGGGCAGTTCATTGTTCTAATGTTTGAGAGGGTGTGAATAGTGATCTTAAAAAATCAGCCAGTCACAGCTGATGTTGAGAAAGGGTAAACACTAGGGGAATCAATGGGCTTTAGAAGGAGGCAGTAAAACCTCCAATAAAATAGCTCACTAAATCCCAGTCTTGGCTCTGGCTCAAATCCCCTCACTAGAGTGTTAAAGTATGATGGGAAGCTTCTGGCGTTATACCTGGCACAGCACCACCCTGGGGTCCAGCTGGCCTTATAAAACTCTTTCATTTCTACACTCGGCTGCTCCTGTTCACCATGCAGGGAAGGCACCCACTGTGTGCTCTCCTGGTGAATGCAGGTGGTAGCCAAGGCGGAATGTCACGTTGACTCTCCAAAGCATAGGGCCTGGTACCTTGTGGGAACTCGTAGGTATCTGTCCGAGAAATACATGAACCAATGAAGGTACTTGTTCCATGCAACTGAAAGTTTGGGCAGTTTTCCTTACCCTCTCCTGGAAGAAGACACGAGTCCGTGCACACTAAAGGGACATTTGGTGGGCACCCAAAGCGTGAGAGAGGTTCGCAGTAACAAAACTAACACCTATGTAGTAGCTGCTGAACGTGCCAGGAGTTTTCACCTTGTTTAATCTTCACAATAATCCCATGAGGTATGCTCTGTGATTATTATTCCCATTTTACACATAAAGTCAAGGCCCAAAGGAGTTTTGTAACTTGCCTAATGGTTAGGATGCTGGGTGATCTGAATGCAGGCAGCCTGACTTTGGATCCCACCCCGTTAACCACTCAATTACAGTGTACTTCAATGACCTATGACTCCTACCACAGGAGCAGACTTCGGGAGAAGATACCACTTGGTGCACTGTGCCACCATCCCAGCATGAGACCAGCACAGTGCTCAGTATCCTGACACGCTGGGGTAGGTTGGGCCTGGTGTTTCTGTTTCCTAATGGGGACATTGAGGTGCACAGCAGTTGTGTGTCTCACTCATAGTCACTTGGCTAACTGTGGCAGAGCAGGGATCAGGAATCTGGTCTGCTGGTCCCTGCCATGCTGCTTGGGGCTCTGCAGTTCATCCACTTGTGCCAAAGACACTTACCTAGCATACTTCTCAGCCCTGTCCCACCAGACTCCTTGGCCCAAGGCCAACAATAGTGGCCATGCCTGGCAATCAATTGGTAGACACCTGCTTTGTGTGAAGGACTTCGGGCACTAGAATAAAAAGCCAGAAATGGAAGACTTTGAGGAACATTTAATCCAACCTCTCATTTCACAAATGGAGAAATTGAGGCAGCTCATCCAAGGTCCCAAACTACTTGGTAGCAGTCTGGAAAAGGCCCAGGTCTCCCAACAAGACATGTCATATTCGTTTGCTACTCTGCTGTGCTGTGCTGGGCAGTGGCAACGGGAGGTACCAAGAGCCTCTCCGTACTGTCTGTAGAGCCTCTCCTTTCAGCTTCTCACTGCCTCACTCCATGGCCCTGGCTGCAGCCTACCCACTGCACCCTGTGGCTGTCAGTGCACGGGGTAAGCCCTGACATGTGGAGGGAAATAGGCACCCAGACTAAGGGATTCTCCCCAGGCCTGTGTATGAAAAGGATCCTCAGCAAGCCATCCATTCCCACTGCCCTCCTCCCACTCCTCACCAGAAACTTAATTAATCATGTTTGCATCTGGATCCAGACAAGACAATAGCAGGGATGTGTTTTTGGTTAGGAACTGAAGCTGCATTCGCAAAGGAATGTTGATTAGTTAGTGGTCGGTATCATTTTTCATGCCTTTTTAAGTTACAAAAATTTTAATATCAAAGCATTTCTCCCTGCACCGCACGTATCTATTTCTCGTAAGTGCATTATGCTGGCATAATTTTCTTCTCCTTCCTGCGGGCTCTGTTTATGAGATGATCCATCAGGTTGTCTCAGAGTCTTCATCCAGCCCTTCGGCAACCGGAGGCATTCCAGGTGAACTCTGAGCCCACAGCCCCACCCCGTGTGGAAGGGGAAGGAGAAAGGCAGGCTTAGGCTGAGATATGATACATTGTTGATCAGGGAGACAACAGTCACCCACTGCAGAGACAGCAGGCTTTCCCCCGTCCCCCGCATTTCCCGGACCCTCATTATAAATGCTGCTGCTCTTTACAACAGGAGTGGGTCCCGGAAGAGAAGAAAAGAAAACGTCCCAAACCTCCTCCAGACCCGTAGATGCTGAGGTCAGTCTGAATGCTTCCATTCAGTCTTCAATTCTGCGTCAGGAAAATGCCCTCAATATGGGAAAATCTTTGAAGGCAGGAAGCATGTCTCAATGTGTACAACATGCCTGTGTGTGCAAAACATGTCAAGTCACAGATGATAAGGCATGGCAGAGTAGCAAGGTGGGATCTACGTGGCACAGTCAGAAACCTGTCTGCATGCCCAGCCCTCCAGCTAAACTTCCCTTTAGACAAAAGTGGTGGAGGGGTAACAAAAGAGAATAAGGTGCCTCCTCCTTCTGTTCAGTGACCTTTCCGAAGGCAGGCCTGCAGTAACAAACCTGGCTGAGGCACTACGTGTACCGCTTGGACAGGATTGACCAGTGGGAACAAAATAACAGCATGTTCTAAGATGCTCAGATGCAGGCTGACCTTCCCTCCAGCCGAGAAACCCTCCTGTGGTCACTGATTTCCTGAATGCACTGGCCTGAGGGCATGGGGAGGGCCTGTTACAGGACAGGATCACCAGCGGGAGTTCAGGGGATTCAGTATACATTTGTGTCACATTGGTCCCCAAAGCAGTTTGGGTTTGTTGAGGCAGGGTTTGACTTCCTGAGAGCCCAGCCCCAGGTCATTGTTGTTACTCCAGACACTGGGAAACGTGGATTGTGGGGTGAGATACTGAAGCTGGGGATTGGCCTGGAGACAGAGAGTACTCTGCACAACTCAACAGCAAAGTCACATTCCCAGAGAGCAACCAGTTGATCCAAGGGTTCTTTATTCAGAAAATGAACTGCAATTGTGTGCCAGGCACTGTGCTAGAGGTACACCACACTGGGCCCATTGCAGGCCTCACCCCATGGGGGGTGGCCTGACTTGGTCTCATTATTTGTTCCTGTATCCCCCAGGCCTCTTCCTTGGTGCTGGCTAAGGACTAGGCTGGATGTTTAGTTGTAGCCCTAAGGAAAAATTTTAGTATGTCCATTTTTATACACAGAGGCACAGATGGTAAGCAGCTATGAAAGTTGTCAGAATCAAAATGGAGTCATTTATGTTAAAACCTTGGCAAATGGAGCCAGGGATGGCCATCAAGGGAGGGTTCTCACACATGAATGCCTGATAAGAACTGTCACAATACTTACTTGGCAGGGGAGATACCATGATCACGAAGATTTTCCGAAGGCGAGGCTTATCTATTTTAGTAAGTTTGTACTGACCCCTGTGACTTACTATAGCTTTGCAAAAAGGCCACTGCAACCTTAGACAGAAAATACAGATTCTGTAAGGATGTTTGTTTAGCAACTGCGTGTCCAAGCTTGGACTTGTGCCACCCTTGTAGCCAAGGATAATTGATTCGAACAACTGTAATCCTCTTCGTTTTGTCTTTATAAACTTCCCCTTGCCCCAATCTCTTTGAAAACGCTCATAATTTGCTACGGCATACATATTCCTATTGCAATGCTACTCCCAGATGAATATCATTTTTTTTTTTTTTGAAGAGTCTCCCTCTCTGTTTGTTATTGAGTTTGACAAAGCAGGGGTTGGAAGGCTATAGCTTGTGGGCCAAATCTGGCCTGCTGCCTATTTTTGTAAATAAAGTTTTATTGGAACGCAGCCATACTTGTTGTAGTATTGTTTATGACTGCTTTTATGCTATGCTGAAAGACTTAAGTAGCTGGGAGAGAGACTGCATGGCCCACAATTCCTAAAATATTTGCTGTCTGGCCCTTTACTGAAAAATTTGCCCTGGTGTAAAAGATTTGCCCATTTCCACTAGAGAATCAATGGTCAAATAGAAAGTATAGTCAGATTTCTTGATTTCTTTCCAAAGACCCAAACCACAGACTGACCTTCTCATTAAAAAGTTATTTTGTTTTGTCTTTAATATTTGTAATCTTCGTGATTCCTGCCTTTTGGCAGAAAATATCTGAAATATTTAATGGCTGCGATAGAAAGCAAAGAAGGATACATGTCTTGAAATCTTTAGCCCAATAACATACTTTAGAAACCAGAGGACAACTGCAGGCTCTGAATCTTCTTGGGGCCTGGTCTGAGCTCAGGACCATGGCCCTCCTCGGTTACTGACTTAAGGCAAACGTCAAACTTTGGGGTAGGTTCGTGTTGACTCTAGACAGCCATCTGCGGAACACATTAAAAAATCAGGTAACTTATACTCTTGTATTATAAAATTTTAAAGTTTTTATGTATTTTTAAAATCACAGATACAAGTCTATAAAGCATGCATAAACAAACCCTTAGGATATTGTGATAATCTAAAAATATCCTGGGGGAAGATGAAGCAATATGTAAATATTCCGTTTTATTATCCTCTGAATAAAAACAGATATTTTTGTGGTACTTTCAGGACTTTGGGGTAGGTAAATAGATAAAGAATGAAGCCCAGAGATATTAAGTTCCTTACACAGGGTCATGTCATCCTTAGTTCCGCTAACCCAAGTCAGCCTCACTTGAAAGCCCGTGTCTTAAACATTCTTCTTGCTCTATAGCCTTGCTTTCTAGGGGAGGGGAAGCTTGGTGCCTCTGTAAAGTTGGACTCATGAACTGGCTTTAGGATGCCCCTTGCAGCTGGGCTCATAAAGAGTCTTACAGGCTGGCTTCTGCAGATGCCTGTACCCTCCAGCCAAACACGAAGCTATTTTCTTGGCTCATCTCCCGGCCCTGGATCTTTTTTCTGGTTTTGTTGGGATGCTGCTGAGTGAGAATTGCAGGATACCCAAGAATTTGCCAGAACTGAGGGTGCCTTCACACTTCTAGATCACCTTCTTTTTGGAGTACACGTGGTGTGGTCCAAGAGGAATGTGTTCGACAAAGATGAGGAGGGTCGTCGTGTTCATGCACTCATGAATATCAAAGAAGAGGCACCAACTAAGTCTTCTGGGAAAATTTCCAAACTGACAGTGCAGTGAAGGAACAGCTGCAATCCCTGCACCTCCCGTTCTGCTCAGCCCAGCACAATAGACTTCACCGAGAGTCTGCTCAGAGACAAGCCTGTATGGAGTGTTGGGAGCCAGGGTATCTAGGACCTTGGCCTATCCCTGCCAGGGATGGGGTGGCAGATACAGCAATGAAGCCTGCAGTGGGAGGATCTGAGGCAACTCCAGGGCTGGCATTGGGCACCTGCAGAAAATATCCTGCTGTTGGCAGGGCCTGACCACCTGCTGTCCCTTTACTCACTCTAAGGCCCAAGACAGACACAGGTATCTCTTAAAGGCCCTTACAGCTCAAAGATTTAGAATCATCTCCTAATCCTTCATCTTGTAAAGAGGGATTGTCATTAGCTACGCGAGTGGATGGGCCTAGAATATCCAGATGAGTGCTCAGTGGAAACCACTTCATCCTCATAAAGCCATGTGAGAGAAGTAGCCCTACCTCCATTTTACAAAATAAAGTAACTCAGAGAGATGAACTGATAAGCCCTAATCATACAGTTTGTAAATGGCAGAGCAGGGAATCCACAGCTCTGGATGCCAAGTTTCTACAGTGAGCTCTGAGGGAGGCCTGACAGGGAAAGACAAGTTACAGAAGGGCAGGTGAGGGCCGGGCCTCCCATTCGGTTGTGCAGGCTGACCCCTGTACTAAAACCTTGTAGGGACTGAAATTCAGCCTGGGTTCTGCTCCCCATGCCATGAGCCCCAGCAAGGTACTGAGCTCTCCAAGGAAGACTCTTTCTAATATGCCCAGAAGAGCACTGGGGTCTAGTGCTGCCCTGCTTGTGGGTGTGCAGGTAGTGAAGTCAGGGTGGGGAGGGATAGCAGATCCACTTCGACCTGGATGATGCTGGCAGGGTTATGGACTGACCTTATGATTACCACCTTCGTACTGTAGGTTTTGCTGTTGTTGCTTTGAGTGTTCTCCTTACCTTTTCAACCACTCCTCTTCATCATTGAACACCTTTATGAGGTCATCTAGCAGGACATTTACCCAGCAAATGTTTTTTCCAAGACCAGGGCAGGAGATGAAGACAGGGGGAAGATGAGAGACAAGAGCATATCGATGCTTTAAATTAAATTTATCTCCTAATTTGGCTCATAATTTAATTAATCCTAATTTAATTAAATATCTCCTAATTTAAAAAGCATACCAATGTCTCAATTTGGAACATTTAAAAAATTGTTGCAAACAAAATGTAAAATTAGCCCATTTCCAAAGATCATGACAGAATGGAGTTTTAGGAAAGAGTAACAAGCACATATTTCGAATATTGTGGGCCCAAGAATAAGCTTGCACTCTAATTGAAGACAGAACAATTAGTGACAGACGCGCTCCAATTCATCAGATTGGTCAAAATCATAAAACTCTCATCGACATGGGGTACAAATGCAGTTTATATCTCTGTTTTTTCAAGCCCTTCCCCTCCTACCTAGTGAATAGTAAACCCAAGGTCCTCTTCTTTGCCTCCATCCTTACTCTGAATTGTCTGTGAATTCAGGGACTTACAGTTTCAAGATATAAGACCTGGAGTCTGACCAGTAGACTAAACATCCACTCCAGGCCCCCTGCCAACCCCGAGGAAGAAGCCTGGAGGTAGAGGGAGGAGAAATGACCAACTCAGGCCGGAGGCCATGGTGAGGCCTGCGGGTAGGGGGCTCAGAGCCTGGCACACGAATAGCACTTTATTTTCTGAATAAATAACTCTGATTACTACTTGGTTCATCTCTGGGAACATTGAGTTTGCTATTGAGTTGCTCCATCAAACTCTTGGTCCACAGGTCAGTCCCTAGCTTCAATATCTCACCCCACGATCCACCTCTTTCGCTGAAGTCAGGAGGGACAGCAATTAACTCCTGCACTGCAGCGTCCCCAGGGCCAGGTGCCACTTGAGAGCTCCAGGCTGGAGCGAGAACGTGAGGGCCCTGTGCTCCGGGGCAGGGCGGAGGGATAGCGACCTGGGGCATCCGCTGCTTGCAGGCCCAGTTAGGGCGGTTGCCAGCCACCGGGGAGAGGCGCTGGCAAGAGCCAGAGAGGATCCCCCGCAAGAAATATATCGCGTGCTGACACTTTTACGACCCGGGCCGGCTTACAGTACACAGGCCGGTGCACAGCTCCGCTTTCCCCTGCCCAGCTTGACATCACATGCTCACCCCGGGGCTGCCACTTGGAGTCAGGAAAGCCCATATATTTCCCTCCTCAGATAGGCCTAGTGGTTCTCGTCAGGTGCAGAAAGCCAATAAATCACCAGCGAAGTCTCCGTGTATCTATCAGTCAGGAGCTTGTCATCCTCCAGCCTTGATCCACATGAAAGCCGGGAGCAGGAGGGGCGGGGTGCGGGGAGGGGGGCGCGCGGGGGTGGGGCGCGGTCGGGCCTCGGACACCTGGCGGGGAGCTGGCGGGAGGGCTCGGGGAATCTGCGAATGTTCACAGCTCCAAGGGACCGCGGGGGAAATTTACACCTCCTCCCCCTCCTGCTTGTGCTTCCTTTCGCTTTGAAGTTCTGTGGCTCCGCACTGGAGTTCGGGAGGCAAGTCCTCCAGCCTGAGGTTTTTAATATTCACATCACGTCCTCTTTGCAGCTACTTTGGGAGGAATGAAAGCTACAAAGGACGTTTGGGTGACCTCCCCACAACACAAGGTGGGGTGGGCGGCTTCAGATCACACTGCCCTGTCTCCAGTCGCCATGGGTGACCAAGTAGTTGAAACATGACTGGGGACTTGGGTGCCAGTCCTTCTAGGCAGAAGGGCCCTCTTGGGTAACTCCCTTTTCAGTCCTCAGTGTCTTCCAGATAGCAGTACAGTATCTGTGGAATCCGATGGACCTTGATTTGAATCCCACCACTGCTACGTTCACCTTTTGGACTTTAGTACATTTACTCATACTCTTCATTTTCAATTTCCCCATGTCTAAATGGGAATACAAGCCTCTAGTGCACAGAATTAGTGTGGGAATTAAATGCGGCAATATGTAGCAATTGCTCAGCACTGCATTTCATGTAGTAAAATCATGGAAAGGAGATAGTTGCATTTTAATCATTTTCCTGATCTATGAAATGTTGGTTTGGGACTAAGGCCATTCTAACTTTCAGCTGCTCGCCCTGAGCCAATAGTGCAGCTTGGGCACTGGGTGCTACCGTTGCATGGCTCCCACTCTGCCAGGAAGGCCTGACCTCATGCTGCCATTTACCATGAGGTTCCTGAGCATCATAGGTCACCGAGGTCTGGCTCTGCTTTTGATGAGTGCCTTTCTTTGGAGCCATTTGGGGAGCCTCTTTTTATGTCCTGGTCACATCTGCACGAGAAACACTACAGGTCATTGAATAGGAGACCCCATGTCTCACAGTGAGAACCTGAGTCTTCAAAGACAACAAGGGAAGGGCTCTTGATCACATGGTCAGCTGTGCACCTGGGACTGGAACTCAGTGGCCTTTTCCCATCCTGCAGCCACACCAACATGTACAGGTGTTACTGGAAAGGGCTCCCCATCCAGACCCCAAGAGAGGGTTCTTGGATCTCACGCAAGAAAGAATTCTGGGAGAGTCTACAGAGTAAAGTGAAAGCAAGTTTATTAGAGAAGAAACAAAAGAATGGCTACTCAATAGGCAGAGCAGCCCCCAGGATGGCTATATGCTAAACCAGGGGTGGATTATTCATGAATTTTCTGGGAAAGGGAAGGGGAATTCCTGGAACTGAAGTTTTCTCTTCCTTTTAGACCATAAAGTGTAGCTTGTGGACATTGCCATGGCATTTGTAAACAGTCTTGACGCTCTAAGGAGTGTCTTCTTTCGCATGCTAATGCATTATTATTAGTGTATAATGTGCAGTGAGAAGGAGCAGAGGTCATTTTTGCCATCTTGGATTTGGTGGGTTTGGGCTGGTTTCTTTACTGCATTCTGTTTTATCAGTGGGGTCTTTGTGACCTGTATCTTGTGCCAAACTCCTACCTCATCCTGTGACTAAGAATGCCCAACCACCTGGGGATGTAGCCCAGCTGGTCTCAGCCTCATTTTACCGTGCTCCTATTCAAGATGGAGTCACTCTGGTTCCAGTGCCTCTGACATAGGTACTACATTCACCATGTAGAGGAGCAAAAGCAGAAAGTTCCCTTAATGGGCTGCATTTCTCTTTTTCAATATCTCTCACTCAGGAAACAGTTTTTTATAATCTACTATGTGAAAGCCACCTGTCATTTCACCTCTCTGTCTTCAGTTTCTTCAGTTGTAAAATGAGGGGGCAGGAATACCAGTGTTTTTCAATTGGGGGTTATTAGAATCTGGGGCCAGGACTGTTGTGCACATTGGAGAATCTTTAGCATTTGGAGCTTCAGACATTAAATACCAGCAGATCCCCCAGGCATTGTGACAATCAAAATGGTCCTCACATTTCCAAAACCCTTGAGTTGAGAACCACTGGATGATCCTGTTTACTTTCTAGTTTTAATATTGTATCAGTTGAGGAGTCCTGGTTCAGGTACTAACCAATTACCCCTGCTGTGACTTTTGGCTAAGCTCTTTAACCTTCTTCTTCTTTTAAATATCTGTACCATGGGAATAATCAAACTTGTCCCATACTGTCTATGTTACACAGCTGTTGTGAAGATATGATTACAAGAAAAAAAAGTCGATGTGAAAACATTAAAGTAGTCTCTGAAGGTAAGTTACCATCATTATTATGCAACATTTTTTTGCAAAATAATTTTTAATTGTGTGAAAATAATTACCCTTAAATTTTAACTAATAATTACAATACCCTTTAAATCGATTTTCTTTATTTAGGGAAAAATAAAATAGATTAAAAGGGTAAATGATTTACCCAAGGCTATGAAGCTAGAATTTGAATTCAGACAGTCTGACCACAAAAACCTGTGTGCTAAATAGTGTCCTCTGTTTCTTGTTCACATGGGTCAGAAACGGCTTCTCCCCGGATCAGAGCATTTTCTGTCTATAAATGAGTTATATAGGAAGCTATTAGATTGTTGTTTATCAGTGCATTCCATCCAGGGGTGGTAGTGATCTGAAGAAGGGCTCTCATTTTTGAAGGGAGGTGAGTCTCACTCTGTTGCCTAGGCTAGGGTGCAGTGGTATGATCATAGTTTACTGCAGCCTCCAACTCCTCGCCTCAAGTGACCCTCCTGCCTCAGCCTCCCAAGTAGCTGGGACTACAGATATGCACCACTGTATGCCTGGCTAATTTATTTTTTATTTTTTTAGAGAGGGAGTGTCACTACGTTGTCTAGTATTGTGGGAACTGGCCAGCAGTCCGCAACGCAACGGGGCTCTCTCTTTGCTCCCAGGCGGATTGGCAGGTTGAGAAATAATAGACACACACAAGATAGTGAAAGCTGGGTCCAGAGGGGTCACCGCCTTCTTTCTATTCCTGATATTGAATGTCCTCTACCCTCCATACAGACACCAGGCAGATTTTGCTTTCTTTTAAAATAACATGCTTCCTCTGATGAGTGTAGTCATCTACATTCATTACAGAAATATTCCCACAGGAATATTACAGAAAATTCCCATAGGAATACAGAAAAAAAAAATGTCAAAGTTCTCATTTCCTACACCAAAAAAATCCAAGCTTCGAGACCAAGTGATCATGGTCCCTGAGATATGGCCTTTCCTGACTATTCTGGCTCTGCCTGACATAATATCACTCAAACTCCATCAGCTCAAACTCCATCTACACAACCACGTTCCAGTTCCCTAAATAACAAGCCATGCTTTTTGTCTGGTAGGACTTTGCAAAGCCTTTTTCTTCTCCTCCCTAGAAGCAGCTTCTTCCATTACCCACCAGTGGGCTCTTAATTATACTTCAGAACCCAGTTCCAGTGTTATTTCCCTGAACTTGGCTTCCCGAAACAGACTTAGAAATAATCTCCTTAGTGCTCCTAAAGTCATCTGAGCTTACACAGTCTTTGCAAATACCTTTCTTGCGGATATTTTAAAAAAATAATGTGTTGCAATTGTTTATTTACACATATATCATCCCATGTAAACTTAAGATCCTTAAGGATAGAGGCCATGTATCTCTTAAGTCAGCAAAATGCCTCATGCAATTAGGAGCTCAATAAAATGTTCATTAATCATTAAATTACTTAAATAATGGGACCATTTCTTTTCCTGTGTGTTTTATGCATTTCACTGATGGCCTCACACTAATTGTTCTACCAATGAAATGCTGGTTTGAATGCTGCTGTTACTTAACACTTGTCGATCCAATTAGATTATAAATATCTGTGATCCCCCACAGTGTACCTTTCAGGGCTAGCCAGAAATAATTGTTGAATGACTGAATTATCTTCCTGCAGACCTAGTGGATGATACACATGGCAAAAGGTCCCAGATAAAGTTTCAAGGACTTGGGTTCCAGTCTCTGCTTTTCCAAGCTGAGTACATTACTATCGCTCTCTTGGTCTTGGTTTCCTTGTCTATAAAGTGTGAGGGTGGGTCCAGGTCATCTGTTAGGTCCCCTAAATTGTTAAAGGGCAATGAATTTATAAATAATCTTATCAGCTGTGACTTGCTAATAACCTGCTCCCTCTGTCTTCGTGGGGAATAAAAGGAACTAATGTTTGTTGCATACCTGGTATGTGCTAGTCAGCCCCTGTCCTAGGAACTTTCCATGTTTCTCTGTTTAAGACAGGAGGAGAGCATCATGTGACACAGGTGACATCTGCAAATCAGAGCATATTCCTCTGCACCCTCATCTACTCTCATGTGTTGAATATTAAATCTATGTTAAAAATCTCTTGAATTCACCCGAATATGTTGATTAAGTAGATTGCATTTCCTAATATGGGTGGGCCTCATCGAATCAGTTGAAGGCTGAAAAGAACAAAAAGGCTTACCCTCATATGAGCAAGGGGGAACTCCTCCTGCCTGAGCTCCTGAGTTGGGACACTGGCCTTTTCCTAACTTTGGACTAAATTGGGGTTTTCTTGGGTCTTGAGCCTTCAGACTGAACTATGCTGTTGGCTCTCCTGGGTCTCCAGCTTGCTGACTGCAGATCCTGGGACTCCTCAGCCTCCATAGTTGCATGAGCCAATTACTTATAATAAATCTCTCTCTCTCTCTCTCTCTCTGTGTGTGTGCGTGTATATGTGTGTATGTGTGTGTGTGTGTGTATATATATATATATACACACACACACACACATGCGCGCACACACACGTTGTTGGTTCTGTTTCTATGGAGAACCCTGATTAATACAACCTGTCAGGCAATGATCAGTCCAGTCAGCCAGATGTCAAGGGCTCTTGCCAAGTTTAATAGCTTGGAAGAGGAATTCAAAGCCTGCCCTGTTTCTACCCTCTTCTGCCCCATCCATCTCCTTGGATGACCTCAGCAGGGCCAGCCTTAGACTTCAGTTTGAAACCCCCTCTCCCCTGCTATCTACTGTCTGTAGATATTTTCCCCTGCTAACTCTTCAATGTCCTTCCATTCTGATTTAGAAACTTCTTGCAGAAAAGGGAGCTACCTCAGGTTTCCACACTATTATCACTAATATATAATCATAGATTGTAATAATTACACTATAATGTTAGTGCTAATGGCTAACATTCATTAACTGAGTGCTGTAAATGAATGATCTCATCTGCTCTCACAACAACTCTGTGTAGTAACTACTGTCAGACATATTATAGGTGATAAAATTCAAGCACAGATAAGTTAAATGCCTTTCTCAAGATTCAATAGCAAGTGACAGAGCTGGGTGTGAATTCAGTGAACTCGATTCCAATCTTGGGGTCTTGAACAGATAATCCTTAAAGTCTCATTTCACCCTGATATTCCCCAAGTCTCTAAAATCATTCATACCAAGGCATGAGTTGCCTGCCTCTACTACTCTGTATTAGGGCCCAGGTTTCTAGGGCCGCTACTGCTGCTAGAAAGTATCAGAGGTTACATAAGCATGGGGGAGCAGAAAGAGACTGGGCCCAGGAGCCACAAAGCTTGAAAATGAGCCTCCTCCGCTACATGGCAAGCCATCTGTGGGAACTTGGGCTCATAAACTCTGAATCTCAGTATTTTCTTCTCTTAAATGGTAATAATCATGATCATGCCTGCTTCTCATAACCCACAGCATTATTCTAAGGAGATCAAGGGCATGTGAGAGTGCTTTGTAAATTGTAAACTGCCATACAAATATGAATTATTATTGTTTCCAGCTGGAGTTGTCTGGGCCTACTTCAATGAGGGCATTATAAATGATTGATAAAACTTTATATGGTATCTGTGCTTTAAGGGGGGAACTAGTCTTAAGCCAAATGGCTAAAAAATCTGGTATGGAATGTTGGTTGCAGCACTCTAGACAGAAAGATTTGGGCACATGAATAGGGATTGGGCCCAGATCCAAGATACTGGTCAGCTTAACTTAGATTCTAGGGTTAGAAAGTGTTATTAAATGTTGATTGCTATTTAGTTATTCACTGAACAGATCAAAGAAAGTAATAATAGAAAATGTGTGTTTGAGTGCTTACCCTGTATCACACTTTGTTCTAAGTATTTTATATGTACATGTTATTTAATCCTTACAACAATCCAGTGAGATGAATATGTCTATAGATAATATGACTATTCCCATTTTCCAAATGAAGAAAATAAGGCTCAGAGAATTTAGGAAACTTTTCTAGAGTCACACATTTAATAAGTAGTGGTAAAGTTTGGATTTGAACCTGGTCATTCTGATCCTAGAGCCAGAAGGAACAAAGAAAGGATGAAGGGGGGAGGAGAAAAGAAAAGAAGGGAAAGGAAAGGGAAAAGGAAAGGGAAGGGAAAGAAAAATGAAAGAAGGAAGGAAGGAAGGATGGAAGGAAGCAGGGAAGGAAGGAAGGAAAAAGGAAGGAAGGATGGTAGGAAGGAAGGGAGGAAGGAAAGAAGGAAGGAAAAAGGAAGGAAGGAAGGAGGGAAGGGAGGGAGGGAGGGAGGGAAGGAGGGAGGGAGGGAGACAGGGAAGGGAGGGGAGGGGAGGGGAGGCAAGAAGACTATATACTGAGTACTCCTCAGGTAGATTATAATGAGACCTAAGGAAGGAAATGACAGAGATCTGGAACCAAATAATCTCCAAATAAAACATGTCTTGAGGAAGTCAAAAAAGGTCCTTGGCCTATTTTGGCCTATCAGGAAGTGCATGTTCACTCTCATGTGTATGAATAACAGTGGAGCCACAACACTGTGATAAAAATTGAAATTGGGTGCTATGGAAATACAGAGGAAGGGTGCAGATGAGAACTGGGAAGGCCCTCTGCCAGATATGATGTCCAGATAAATCTCAGATAATTGATATGGTCTAGCCAGGCACAGAGTCAGGAAAGGAGGCATGAGACTGCACAACACAGGTGGAACTACAAGGAATTAGGAAGTATTAATATTACAATTTTTTTTTAATAATTTTTTTTTTTTTTTTGAGACGGAGTCTTGCTCTGTCGCCCAGGCTGGAGTGCAGTGGCCGGATCTCAGCTCACTGCAAGCTCCGCCTCCCAGGTTCACGCCATTCTCCTGCCTCAGCCTCCCGAGTAGCTGGGACTACAGGCGCCCGCCACCTCGCCCGGCTAGTTTTTTGTATTTTTTTTTAGTAGAGACTGGGTTTCACCATGTTAGCCAGGATGGTCTCCATCTCCTGACCTCGTGATCCGCCCGTCTCGGCCTCCCAAAGTGCTGGGATTACAGGCTTGAGCCACCACGCCCAGCCAGAAGTATTAATATTACAATGCAAAAGGCAATGTGGGAGAGGTCAGACAGCAGGCCGGAGATTCAAATAGGGTCCAGGCCATGTGTGCTAGGACGCCTCTGTGACAAGCCAAAAAGTTCAGGCTTTATTTTATGGGTGACAGAGACTCACAAGTGGTTTTAAACATGGTCAGACTTGTAATTTAGATGATCTCCTCTGACTAGAGTGGGGAGGGGGGATTTGACGGGTGGAGGACAGGGCAAGAGAGAAGAATGGTCAAGATTAGATTCCACTAGTCCAGGCAAGTCTTTACAGAGCCGATGAGGAAGGTGAAGAGATGTTTAGGAGATATTTTTAGAAGCATTTCATGATTCACTGTAGTGGGATGGCAATGGAAAGTTTCTGGGCTGATTCCTGTTCTTGGTTCAATAACTTGAGAGTCTGCTGTGCTACTAACAGAGGTATGGAATACTAGAAGAGGAGCAGTTCTGGGAAATGGACTTGTCCAGAAGCAGATGGGAACAATAAATATGAAACTCTGGGAAGCAGTGAGGGACAAAGATGGCTATGTGTTTTGTTAACAAAAATTGTTTATTAACTACTAGATGTTGATATAAGACTAGGTATTAGAAGTCAGGACAAGACAGGTCATATTGCAGTAACAGACTATCCCACATCTCAGTGACTTAATGCAAAAAAGGTGTTTATTTCTTAACTCGTACTGTCGAGTGTGTGTTATTGAGGGAATCTGTTTCGCATCATTACTTAGGGACTCAAGTTGACAAGGTTGCATCATCTTGTAACTTCAGTATCTAGAACATGAGTGCTTCTCAGTCACTTGGGAAAGAGAGGAGAAAGACTAAATAATCACAGGTATGCCTTTTAATTCCTCAGCCTGGAAGTGACAAAGATAATGTCTGCTCACATTTCATTGACAGAATTGGTTTTTGTTTGTTTGTTTGTTTGTTTTTTGTTTGTTTTTTTTTTTTGAGACGGAGTCTCGCTCTGTCGCCCAGGCTGGAGTGCTGTGGCCGGATCTCAGCTCACTGCAAGCTCTGCCTCCCGGGTTTGCGCCATTCTCCTGCCTCAGCCTCCCTAGTAGCTGGGACTACAGACGCCCGCCACCTCGCCTGGCTAGTTTTTTGTATTTTTTAGTAGAGACGGGGTTTCACCGTGTTAGCCAGGATGGTCTCAATCTCCTGACCTTGTGATCCGCCCGTCTCGGCCTCCCAAAATGCTGGGATTACAGGCTTGAGCCACCGCGCCTGGCCGACAGAATTGGTTTTATGGTCTCACCTAACTGCAGGGACTGAGAAATGTAGAGGTGCGAATGTTACTTGTGGTGAGCGTTACCGTCTCTGCTGCGTGTCATCAGCATATGGGAGGTGATTAAATCTGAAAGAGTAAGGACAAGATCAATCAAGGTAAAGCCCACAGAGCGAAAAGAGAATGGCCAAGGACAAAACCCAGGGAATCACCTTCTGTAAGTAAAACAAGGAAGAGGGGAGCCCAAGGATGACACCGAAAAGTGACATGAAAAGAGTTAAGAACTATGAGCCAATAGTGTCACTCGAGCCAAGGAAGTATGTCTATACAGAGGTGTAGAGCAGCAAATACAGCCTGGAGGAGCAGAGGGATAAAGACTGAAGTCTCCACTGCATTTGGCCATCAAGAGGGGGCTGGATAACGTCTTAATAGAAGTGTCTCCTTGCAGTGAATATTTACCTAGGTTTTTGTTCTAGAAAAAAATGGTCACTTCTAGAGCTGTATGGGACAGGGCTGTGTTCCTGAGGCCATAGCCCCCAGAAGTCTTCTGAAAGTGATGGTGGCAATTCAGGTAGGTAGTCTGTCTTTAGCTCACAATATCATTTGAAATGTTTAATACATTAGCAATTGACGATTAGCTAACTGGGTGAGATAAGACCTGTAAAAGTACAGACCCTGATAATTGAAAGAAACCGTAAGCTGTGTAAACTGAAATGAAAAGTGATGTTTACCTATTATTCATTAGTATTCTTATAGAGTGGCAGTATCATAACTTGGGAAGTTTACCTAAAGCGCAGTTATTATTACACTTGATCTTAGCCAAAAGGCCAAGAAGCAATTAAAGGTCAGTTACATTTAACTAATAAAAATCCTTAGATTGAATTAAGAATTGCATTTGTGGCTTTTTCATCCAGGAGAAGGAAGTGTTATTTCCTTTTTGTATTTTCACTTGGAAAAAACTGAGAAGAGTGTGACTAGTCGATGATATTTTGACCATACAGCGTTGAGCACTTCTGAGGAAGAGGAACATGGACGAGATATTTGTTGAGTACCTATTACATGCCAGGCAATTCCCATACATATTTTATTTAATCTTCACAATCACCCAGAGAAAGAGATCTCTTTTATCCTCATTTTACAGACATGGCAAAACTGAATAGAAGGTCCTAGTTTACAAACTCCAGGGGCTCCACTCCATTTGCTATCAGCTAAGCAGACTCGCAGCGTGGGCCCCTATTTCTGCTTCTCCCGGGACACTGTAAATCGCTCCATTTGCCATCAGTCCGGAGCTGTGAGCATGCAGATGAAAAGCGTTGTGGATCTGGGAACTACCGCTCTATCTTCAGAGGAACTGACTTTCAGCTTTCAGCCACATGCATGAGAGGGGCTGATTCCATCTGTCGACCTGTCAGGCCGCCTCTCTCTTAGGCTTCTTTCCTCTCTTCTTGGAGTTTCTTCAATAAAACATTTCACTCCCTTGAAAAGCGACTCCCCTGAGTGGCTGAGGAGGGCCCAATATGGTTCCATTTAGCTCTCTGGGGATGAGGAGGAAGCATCCTCCCGTTACCTAACTTTCCTAGCAAGTGGTATTTCTGTTTCCTCTCCCTCAAAAAACTATACAAAAATAAATGCTAGTTGTCCTCCCAGCTCATGAGTTCCACTACCCACAGTTTCTGCTCGGAACTTCCCCACTCCCCTGCCGTCCCGTCATTCTCCATTCTTGGACTCCTGACTCCCAGAAATACTGATGGGAGGGCGAGTGTGGCGCGATCTTGTGGTCATGCGGTGGAGCTTCACCTTTCTCAGCCGCTCTGCTTCAGCGGCAGAGACTCTCTGGCCTTTCTCTCCAGAGGGCTTCTGCTGCTCATCCACAAGACCCCTGCGAGAAGCAGAACCCGCTCTGTCCTAGGCTTCCTTGAACAAGCCAAGACACAGGCGGCAAGGTCACACGTGGGGAAGGACAGATTAGACTTTTTTCATGATCCTACAGAAAGGAAGTTTATCTTCTGGTCAGGCTCCCCTTCCAGAATCTTCTCTTACCCTTCCAGTGCCCAAGGCTAGGTCCTCTCTCTGTACCTGTTGTTCTCTCCCATGGAGGCTCATTAACGCCACTACAGGACTGACCGAGATCACCTGGGAGGCTTAAGAAAACACCAATTGCTGAGCTCCAACCCCACAGTATATGATTTGCCTTTCACTGAGAATTTGCTTTTCAGGCCACCAGCATTGGTTTGCAACCCTAGATGAAGATTTGAATCACTGTTTTAAAAAATATATAGTATGTGTGCCCCAAACCAATTAGCACATTGATAGCTTTAAAAACACCCCCAGGTAAGCCGGGCGCGGTGACTCAACCTGTAATCCCAGCACTTTGGGAGGCCGAGGCAGGAGGATCACGAGGGCAGGAGATTGAGACCATCCTGGCAAACGCGGTGAAACCTCATCTCTACTAAAAATACAAAAATTAGCCGGGCGCGGTGGCTGGCGTCTGTAGTCCCAGCTACTCCGGAGGCTGAGGCAGGAGAATGGCGTGAACCCGGGAGGCGGAGCTTGCAGTGCGCCGAGATCGCGCCACTGCACTGCAGCCTGGGCGACAGAGCGAGACTCCGTCTCAAAACAAAACAAAACAAAATAAAACAAAAAACCCAGGTGCTTCTCAAGCGCCCTGAGGCTGAGAACCTCTGTATATTCAAATCAGCTCTTCACCTCTCGGAGGTGTTTAGACCTGAATAGTGGACTTGAGAAACTTTCCCTCCTAACCTTTCAGGCCCCCAAAGAAATACATTTTTTAAAGTTAAAAGTTTTAGGCACATGCGCATATTGAGGGACGGGGTTGATATTTTATTGAAAGAGATTAGCCTTCCTGGAACTCCTCATGTTACCCTGCCAGCCTAAGCTGCCAGAATAATGCACTGGTAACTGGCATGGAGATCTGGAGACAAAGTTCTAGCTCCGCCCCTTACTACTATGTGACTTGGGCTGCCTATTTAACTTCTCTAAGCCTTAGTTTTCACATCTGTGACACGGGGACAATAAGCACACCTATTATTTATAAGGTTAGTATGAGGAATAAAAGAAACAATCCAGCCCCTCACAGATAGTTAAAATTCTGTAAAACACGGTTTTATTAAAAAATTGTATTACCGTTACTGTTACCACTATTGTTCTTCTTGTGACTCTTCGGACCAGCCATTGGAAGAGCTAGTGCATTCTTATCCTGATTCCAAGCTTATGGGGCCTTCCTCTGTGAGTTGTGGAGAAATAGACTGGCTGTCAGAACTTTCTCAATTCCAGTTCCAACTTCATGGTCTGTGATTTACCCCAACCACCATCCTTGCCCAAATATCTACCAAAATCCTTAGACTCTACTCCTCCTAACTTAACACAGGATCTTACTCCTTAACCCACCCTCACATCCTTCTAAACCCGTCTCGAGGAATGGCATCTCTGTCTACCATAAACTCAGCTGCCCAAACTAAAAACTGGAGAGCATTCTTGAGTCTCCCCTCTTGTTCTTGGCCCGCCACCACTACCAAAGAATGAGACAGACAAACAAAAAACGGACAACCAATTCTTCTAAGTTTTAAATTAATTTCATATCTGTCCCCTCTCCCGCTGCCCTCATTCAGGTGTTCCCTTCTGGATTATTTTAGCTGTCTCTTACTTGTCTCTATCTCTTATTCTTAATTTCTCTACCTTATGTACCATGTCACTACCAGGGAGATATAAATACAATTATGTTGTTCCCCGGCTCAGAACTCCTCAGTAGTTTTCGATCATCTATCAGGTTGAATTGTCTTTGCAAACACAGACACTGGCAGGGACAGGCAGGCAACACAAACTCATGGCATGGAATGTTGCTAAAACAATATGCAGTCACACTGTGACTTGTCTAGCTAGGCATGTTGCTTTTTAAAAACTGTGCAAACCAAACAAAATATCTCTTAGCCATGAAGCCCTTGGGCTACCAGCCTGAATCACCCCCCTGGCCTAACATGTAGATTCTGATTGCTTTGATATAACCTGCAAGGCCTTTCCTGATGTGGCTTTCGTTACCTATATAGCCCCATACCAATCCCTCTCTTCTTGCGCTTTATACATGAGTAAACCTAAAGTTCTCAGAATAGATCATGTGTTCTTGTACCCTCATGTTTTTCTTTCATTTTGTTTTTCTTTTTAGCTTACAGCTGTTGCAGCCAGAAACCTTCATGTTTTTGCTCATGCTGTGCCTTCTACCTAGAATGCCCTTCTTCTTTTCGGCACCCTGGCCAAACCCAGTTAATACTTGACAGTTCAGTTCAGAGGTTAGCTATACATGGTTCCACTAGCCTAATACAGTTTTCACTCTCCCACTCCTAATCCTCGAATCTAATAGTGGCCATATTGCATTGAATCGCTTATTTGCATGTCTATTTCCTCCACTAGTCTCATAAGCTCCTTAAAGTCAGGGGCTGTCTTTTTACTTCAGTATCCTCAGCTGTTACCATAGTGCCTGGCATCTCGTCTAATGAGTACAAGAATGGAGGAATGGTAATAAGTAACATTTTGAGTGCTTCCTGAATTTCAGGCACTAACGTAAGTACTCTACATACATTATTTGCTTTAACCCCTTTATCAAGTACCAAAAATAAGAAGGAAGAGACAATTCTAGGATGTCTCCGTGTAATATATACATTGGTTTTTCCTAAGTGCTCCCGACTCAACTGAAAATGACGAAAAATGTCTGCAAAGGTACTGTTTACAATAGCAAAGACATGGAAGCAACCCAAATGCCCATCAATAATAGACTGGATAAAGAAAATGTGGTACATATACACCATGAAATACTATGCAGACATAAAAAAGAATGAGATCATGTCCTTTGCAGGGACATGGATAGAGCTGGAAGCCAATATCCTCAGCAAACTAACACAGGAGCAGAAAACCAAACACCACATGTTCTCACTCATAAGTGGGAACTGAGCAACGAGAACACGTGCACACTGGGAGGGGAACAACACACACTGGTGCTGTCGGGGGAGCGAGGGGAGGGAGAGCATTAGGATAAATAGCCAATGCAGGTGGGGCTTAATACCTAGGTGATGGACTGATATGTGCAGCAAACCACATGGCACATGTTTACCTAAGTAACAAACCTGCACGTCCTGCACATGTATCCTGGAATGTAACATAAAATTAAATTAAAGAAAGAAAAAAAATGTCTGCAAAGGTAGGATTTAACTATCTGGGATGCTCCAGAGTGACCTATAATTACCTCTACTTTACTACATGAAAATTACTTCTTTTATTCCCTATAAGATAGTGAAGCTCTTGAGGGCAAGGTCTATAGTTTTCATCCCATAATTCCTAGCACCCAACTTCCTTCCTGGTACATAGTGACACTTGTATAAATGTTAGATAAGTAAATGAACAAAAGTTCTGATAGATTTCTTATTACACAAGTTTCTGAAGCTCTGAAATTCTGGCTGTAGGTCTCTGGCAGGCTCAGTAACTTCTTTTGCCTTTTTTTCAGAAATGTGCTGGGTACCTTAGGTATATAGGTTATATATGCTTGTATAACCATATGTTGCACCTGAGATAAAGGAAGAAAGAGAAAGGAAGATTGGGTAGAGGAATATAATACAAAAGAAGGCAAAGAAAGTGATAGAGAATAAGGAATTTTAAAAAAATTGCAGCTATTACTAAATGATTTTAGAGTATAACTTCAATGTATTTTATTTGCCACTAAAAAAAATTCTGCAATTAAGCTACATGGTCATTAGATGTCAGTAAAGTAATAATGTGTCTCATCACGCTCACCAAGGTCTTGAGTTCCACACTATGGCTTTAGGCTCAATCTCCTACAGAGATTTATAATCATGCAGTTCTATTGTTATGGTGATGAAAAACAAACCTTATTAAAGAATATGACATTAAATAAATAAAGAATCAAAACATATAACACTTTTAAAGGAAAATATAAAAGCAGTCAAATTCTACAAATATCTAAATGTATTTCTCAACTATCATATAATAGTTAAAACTCCTAGTTTAAATTTCAACTGTTATAGTCCTTTCAACAATTTCTATCTAAAATTAGAAATGTTAAATTTGGTTGATTCATCTAAATATATTATTATCACTTCCTTCCTTTCCACTTATCGCTGTTCCCCCATCCTACCCCCTCTACACAGAAATAGCTACTTGTCGCTCAGATTTTTCTGTAGGAACTTTTGTGTAGGATATAATTAATATTTACTTCTATAGCTGATTATTATGCAATTCATTGAGTGAATCTGTAAGCACCTCTAACTTTAATCTCTCTTAGACAAAAAACACAGCTAATTGAGATTTTGCAATTTCATCCCTCAGTGCTCTGATCAATCACATTAGGCTTCCTCTCTATCCTCCCCAAGACCATTAAAACGTCTTCATGTTTTAATTTTTTCCAAGTTATGCAGTGCTAAATTTTACTCATCAGCCCTAGCTCAAGGATTGGCTTTAGTAATGGCCTTGCAACTGGCAGCGAGGTAATGGCCAAGATTTGACCTCCGAGTCAATCAGAACTGAGTTTGAATCCTGGTTCTACCTCTTCTTTCTGCCTTTGGGAATGGCAAGCATATCATTCAGAAAAGAAAAATTTATGCTGCAGAACAAGCAGCTGCTAAAATTTCAGTGGCTTAAAACACAAGTGTATTTCTCACTCACACTGCATGTTCAAAACAGACTGGCAGAAATCTACTCATTGTAGTCACTCAGGAACCCAGGCTGATGGAGGCTCCTTCCTCTGCATGGAGGAAGGTGGTCTTCAAGTAATCCACAGCCATCCAAGTTGGTAATGAGCAGAGGGTCTCGAGTTGTTATTTTGGTGCTCTGGCCCGTATCATTTCTGCCCACAACCCATTGGCCAGAGCTAATTAGAGGGCCATGTCTGACTTCAAGGGTGTGGGTAAGTGTAGTCTCTACGTTCTTCAAAGAAGAGGGGAACTCAGTATTGGTAACAGTAGAAAGATCTGCTGTAGACCAGTAGAAAGATCTGCTGTAGACCACCTTCAGTCTCGAAATATTTAGTTCTGTCCTCTTAATCCTCTTAATACATGCAGAAAATACTCCTCCCTTTCCCAACAAGATAACCTAAATATCCTGCTGAGTCAAGACATTAAATTCAAAGTCTCAGATCTCTGAATGAAGCATCACGGACTTCATCACAGAATCTTACCTTGTGGTTTCTCCATCAGGTCTGGATGTGGCAACTCCTTTTTTTTTTTTTTTTTTTTTTTTTAAAAAAAAAAAACAACAGAGTCTCGCTCTGTCATCCAGGCTGAGGTGCAGTGGCACAATCTGAGCTCACTGCAACCTCTGCCTCCCAGGCTCAAGCAATTCTCCTGCCCCTCCTGAGTAGCTGGGACCACAGGCATGCATCCCCATGCCTGGCTAATTTTTTTTTTTTTTTTTTAAATAGCGATGGGGTTTCACCATGTTGTCCAGGCTGGTCTTGAACTCCTGACCTCAGGTGATCCACCTGCCTCGGCCTCCCAGTGTGCTGGGATTGCAGGTGTGAGCCACCATGCCTGGCACAACCCTTGATCTTAAGAGCTATGAACTAAAAAGACATGCTCTGCGTCCTCCTTTCTCCTCCACCCAATACACAGTGATAGAAGAGGAATGTGATAATCTTGAGAACGCCTATTCAGAAAGGGGAAGAATGGGAGATGTGAGTGGCCTGTGGAAGTTCTGGATCCTGCTGGGTTAACTTTTGAGGCCCTCTCCTTGGAGTGGAAATATATTTTAATTAATCTCTGATTTTTCAGGTTAGAGGAGCTTTTGGATCCATTATTCTCTGTCACTGCTGGTCTACTCCACGGGAGCTTCTTTATTTTTCTTTGTCCCTCTTGACTATGTCTAAAATAGGCATTGGGGAATATGATTTCATAGGGGATCAAGCATCTATTCCAGTCTACTTCCTTCCCTGAATGATTCGAAGTCAGGGTTTCAACAGTCACTGCCCTTTTAGCCAAGGCCCATGCCTCCTTTGGCTGCGTACCTCTCTCAAAACTTCAGTGAGCTGAGACTCGCCTGAGTCAGAGACTGAAATATTGTATTTCAGTCACTTTAAGTGCTACTAACCATTCCCTCAGCCCTTTCTCAAACGTGGTTCCCTTATTTGCTGTTTGGTTTCTCACTCCCAAACCTATCTCTAGACTTAAGTGCATGCCACATCTTTCTTTCTTTCCTTCAGTGCTTTTATCTGATTAAAAGGATTTACTGGCACCCTGTCCTTCACTGGATCTTACTTTAAGACACCTTACTCCATTCAGAACTTTTAACAACTGTATTTAATGACTATGCCCTTAATTTGATCCTCCCCACAAAGCTGAGTTTTATTAGCCTTTGCTTTTCACAGTCTTCCTCATTCTTATCTTTTATAGTTTAGAATTGAGAAGCAGTTGACTTTGCAATGCCACCACTCCCTGAAGTTTTAGATGCTCTCTATTCTCTTTCATTCCTGTTTGCAAGCAAGCAAATTCTTTGCTGAGCGCATCTCTTGCTTACAGGACCTTGACAAGTATAGCCCAACAGCAACCAGTGCACATTACGATATTCTTTCCCAACCTCTTCTCCTAATTAGAAGCATGACATGGCTCCAAAGTAGTTAGACGCATGATATGCCTCCAAAATGACTGAAGGTGGCAACTTTATAAAATGTGTTGCCATTAAATGAAGTGGATTACCAACTTTCAAGCCTCTAATGTCAGTTTTCTCACCACCTATCTAACACCTGGCACATAAGCCAATGTCTTATATTTTGGGACTGTTTTTTTCCCCCTTTGGTCTTATTATTGTTGTTGTTATAGTAGCTCTTCTTTCAGCTCCAATGTTTGTATCAGTAGAATAGTCTAGATTATGCTTTGGTAAACAACCACCCTAGAATTTTAGTAATTTAAAACAACAAAGGTTTTTGGTTACTCACACTATGTGTTCAACAAAGATTGTCAGGAGAACTCTGCTCATTGTAATCACACAGGAACCCAGGTTGATGGGGGCTGTGTCACCACACCCAGGATGGGAGGGTCTTAGGCTGATAATTAAATGCTCCAGCCTCAAAGGAACTTGCATCGTGTCCCCATACAACTCATTAAGTAGCACTAGTCATATGGCCATGCTGCTTTCAAAGGGTCATATCCTTAATCCATTGAGTGGTTTTTCTTTTTTGCTTTCCTATCCTATATACACAAAGCAGGCCACTGATAATAACATCTACTGCACTATATAGCTGCTCCATGTTCTTCAGTTGATTCATTTGTGAAAAAGAAACCCAAGTAATATCATCTGATTTGTGTTTTCCAGAGATTCTTTCAGATTTCACTAAGGAGAAGGAATTGTGGGCATAATGGGAGTGGAACAAAAGAATGGAGGTAAGGAGACCAGCTAAGAAGCTGCTTCAGTGGTCCAGGTGAGAGCGATAATGGACATGAACTTATGGATTTGAACTTTTTAAAGATCAGTCAAGATCAAGACAGTGAATACGACAGGGAAAGGTCCAACTCAAACAAATCCAACTGTGGGTTGGTGGAGAAAGATGATTTTTTTCCAGCAATGATAACTGAGTGACATTCAGGCTAAAACAAAACCACCAACCCACAGAAAAGCACCTCTAATACCAAAGGGTGAGTGTTTCAGAGCGTGAAGGAGGAAAGTCAGCAACTAAACTTCTTTGTCAACTGCTCCTCCATTTAGCTTTACTATTAATAATTGAGTCCTCACTTAAATAGCCACTTGTAACCTCACACCTCCAAACCCTGTAGCTGCTCATGGCTGTGATTTTTACTTTACACATAGAGAAAGAGATGCTGAGACCTATTTTTCTCTCTCTCTGACCTTACACTGTAGTTCTTTTATTCGCCTCTCCAAGTCTCCTTTTGGGATTGATGAAAACTCTGTGTGTTAGAAAAGGAAGCCCTTTCCATTTTCCTACCCAAATTCCTCCTCTGCCAAGTTGCTTAGTTTCTATGAAGGAGTTACTGCTGCAGAATCTTCAGACTTCATTATTAGGTTTGGTTTTGGTTGATGTCTTTTAATGATGTGGAGAGAGGTGATAACTGCATATTAATGAGACTCACAAAGGAACCAAATGGAAAGCTGTTGCAGACTCCAGTGGTGACAGCAATAAACTAGAACTCTGGAGAGAACTGACTGACAAGCAGGGAGCAGCAACATGTGCTGAAACCTGCGCATGTGATACTGACACTGCCGGGGAAAGAAGCACAGGTTTAAACATTTTTTTTAAAGGGAAGAAGCAATGTGTAAAACAGCAGTCAAGAGAAGAGTCTTAAGGATGAAATGAAAATGAAATGCTGAAATTGCACAAACCTAGTCTCCACGGGAGGAAGTTGAAAGGATGCAGTAATTCTGCTGACCTCACTCGGCACCTTCCACCTTACCTTTCTCCCCCATGATGATGGTCACAGGTCCCAGGTCGAGAAAGCCAGTATATCCCAATCTCATAAACACACTGGTTCTGGTGTAGACATGTAACCTGATGAGTCAAATAAGACTCGATTCTGGGATTTTGTATTTTATTTTATTAGAACTAGTATAAAAATAAGAAGCTTTCATCCGACAAGGATTGGAAGTTATACAGTTAGTATACACCTATAGCTGTCAGAGTTCACCTAATAGAGAAGAACTGGCTGTGATTGAAATCAACATAAGGAAAAGCAGAGTTGACAACAGAGAGAGAGAGAGAGAGAGACAGAGAGAGAGAGAGAGAGAGAGCGCACGAGAGAGATAGGGTAAAGGGGAAGAGAGGGAGAAAAAGAAAAAGAGAATAAGCCCTCTGGAACCAGCCATGCCTGATGTCGTAACCCTTGGTTGCTCAATTATTAATAAATTTCTTTTTGTACAAGCCAGTATCAGAGCACTAACCCAAGAAATCTTTTCAAACATATTGCCCTTTTTTTCTGTACCCTTTACTTTCTAGCCATACTGGATGACTTCAATTTCCAGAGTATTTTGGAAAAAAATTATTCTTCTGAGGTCTCGCTCAAGCAGCTTTCTTCCCCCTTATAACGGAAGAACACTGATTCTGCTATATTTGTGAAAACTCTCCTATCCTCAGGGTCCAATTCAGACTACTTCTTTTGGACATCCCTCCTGAACATTCAGTGGAATGTGATCTTTCCCTTCTTTTTTATTATATGTAAATAGACTAGTATAGATTTGGAAAGTTTGAAGAAGAACAAAGTTGGAGGATTAAGACTACTTGATTTGAAGAGTCACTATAAAGCTATAGTGATTGTGTTGGTCAGGAGTCTCTAGAGAAATAGAACCAATAGGGTGCTTTTCCTCTCCTTCTTTGTGTGTGTGTGTGTATGTGTGTGTGTGTGTGTGTGTGTGTGTGTATGTATCATTTGGCTCATTTCATATGTATATCACATGATTGTGGGGGCTGGCAAGTATGAAATTTGTAAGGGAGGGTGGCACTGGAAGCCCAGGCAGGAGTTGAGATTGCAGTTGTGAAGCAGAATTCCTTCTTCTCCTGGAAACCTCAGTTGTTGCTCTTAAAGCCTTTCAAATGATTGGATGAGACCTACCCACATTACTGAGGGTAACCTCCTTTACTTAAAGTCAACCGACTGGAGATGTTAACCACATCTACAAAATGTTTTCACAAAAAAATCTACAAAATACCTTCACAGCAACAACTAGATAGGTGTCTGATTGTACAACTGGGTACTACAGCCTAGCCAAATTGGCACATAAAACTAGCCATCACAGTAATCAAGACAATGTGGTATTGGTGTAAAGATAAACTGATGTAACAGAATAGAGAGACTAAATAGAAAGGTACACACATATGGATGGACAAGTGATTTCAACAAATGTCCAATGGCAGAAAGTCGTGAGAAAATAGTCTTTCATACAATAGATCAATTGGATATCCATATGCAAAAATAAACTTTGATCCGTATCTCTCACCATATACAAAAATTAACTCTAAATAGATCATAGACATAAATGCAAATCCTAAAATTATAAAATTTCTAGAAGAAAGCATTAGAGTAAACCTTCGTTATCTTGGGTTAAGCAAATATTTCTTAGTTATAATATCAAAAGCATGATCCACAAGAGAATAGATAGATAAGTTGGGCTTAATAATATTAATATTTTAAAAACACACAGAGAATGAACAAACCACAGACTATCAGTAAAAATTTGCAAAGCATGTATCTAATAAGTGACTTATATCAGAATTTAGAAAGAACTATAAAAATTCGACAATAAGAAAACAACATAATTTTAAAATGGACGAAAGATGTTAACAGACATTTTGCCAAAGTAGATATACAGATGGCAAATAAGCACATGAAAAGATGCTCAACATCATTAGTCACTAAGAAAAGCAAATTGAGGAAATGTGCATTAAGGAAATGCACAAGAGGTATTACAGCTACACACCTATTAAATTGGCTAAAATTAAAAGACCGAGTATATCTAGTGTTGGCAAGGAAGGGGAGGAATTGGGATACTCATATATTGCTGGTAGGATGTAATATAGTACAACCTCTTTGGAATACAATTTGGGAGCTTTGTAAAATGTTCCACATACACCTAATATATTGTGCAAACATCCCACTTCTACATATTGACCCAGGAGAAATGAAGACATTTGTCTATATAGGACTTTTACTGGCTGGGCGTGGTGGCTCATGCCTGTAATCCCAGCACTTTGGGAGGCTGAGGTAGGTGGATCATCTGAGGTCAGGAGTTTAAGACCAGCCTGGCCTACATGGCAAAACCTCATCGCTACTAAAACTACAAAAATTAGCTGGGCATGGTGGTGCACACCTGTAGTCCCAGCTACTCCGTGGGCTGAGGCAGAATTGCTTGAACCCAGGAGATGGAGGTTGCAGCGAGCTGAGATCGTGCCACTGCACTCCAGCCTGGGTGACAGCAAGACTCCATCTCAAAAACCAAAAAACAAACAAACAAAAAAACTTGTATATAAATATTTATGGGAACTTTATTTGTAATAGCTGAAACCCAAAATCAAGCCAAATGTTAATCAACTGGTGAATGGATAAAGAAACTGTGATTGGCCGGGCACCGTGGCTCATGCCTGTAATCCCAGCACTTTGGGAGGCCGAGGTGGGCGGATCACGAGGTCAGGAGATGGAGACCATCCTGGCTAACATGGTGAAACCCCGTCTCTACTAAAAAAAAAAATACAAAAAACTAGCTGGGCGTGGTGGCGGGCACCTGTAGTCCCAGCTACTCGGGAGGCTGAGGCAGGAGAATGGCGTAAACCTGGGAGGCGGAGCTTGCAGTGTGCGGAGATCCGGCCACTGCACTCCAGCCTGGGCAACAGAGCAACACTCCGTCTCAAAAAAAAAAAAAAAAGAAACTGTGACATATCAGTAGAATACAACACAATTCCCCAATAAAAACCAATGAGTTACTGATACATGCTACAAAATTATTGAATCTTATGCTGCAAGAAAGAAGCCAATAAAAAAGTACATACCGTATGATTTCATTTATGTAAAATTCTAAGAAATGCAAGCTAATATATAGTGACAGGAAGCAAATCAGTGGTTGCCTGGGGACAACTGGGAAGAGCAAGAAGGAGGGCCCAAGGAAACGTTTGGAAATGATGATATGTTTTCTATCTTAATTATGGTGCTGATTTCACGGGTATATACCTATGTGAAAACTTACCAAGTTGTGCTCTTTAAATATGTGCAATTTATGGCATGTCAATATTATACTTTAATAAAGATGTTAAATAAAAAGTACATGCAGGCTAATGACAGGAAATTTCAAACAAAGTAACTAAAGAACTCCAAGGGCTAAAGGTGCATGTTTTTCAGCCTGGGAGTTCTTTTTTTTTTTTTTTTTTTTAGATGGAATCTTGCTCTGTTGCCCAGGCTGGAGTGCAGTGGCCGGATCTCCGCTCACTGCAAGCTCCGCCTCCCAGCTTCACATCATTCTGCCTCAGTCTCCAGGGTAGCTGGGACTACAGGCGCCTGCCACCACGCCCAGCTAATTTTTTGTATTTTCAGTATAGATGGGGTTTCATCATGTCAGCCAGAATGGTCTCCATCTCCTGACTTCGTGATCCGCCTGCCTCCGCCTCCCAAAGTGCTGGGATTACAGGCGTGAGCCACTGCGCCAGGCCCAGCCTGGGAGTTCTTAAGTTGAATTTGTCAAGTTCTGACTCTGCCATTTTTAGCCTCTCTAAGTCCCATATTTATCACTCGTAAAATGGGAGTAATAATCGTTCTTCCTCTACTACCTATCTCAAGGGGATTACCGTGAGGACCAAAAGTGATAAGGCATGTGAAAGTGTTTTGCAAACTACAGCACATTGCACAAATGTCACCCATTGGTTTAGTTGTTATACACCATCTGCATACTATTCTTGCCCAGCATATATGCCTCATGCCAGCTCAAGTCCTAATAGCCTGTCTATAAAGCGTAATTGTACAAGTTACTGGAATATCCCTGAAACCCAGTATTCAGGGCATGACACATCCTAAATACATAACAGATTTTGAAATAAATCAGTTTCAGCCCAAAGCAGAATGCAGGAAACAGACAGATGCCTTCACACATATGCCAAGTGAATGAGACCCACCCAATCAGGGACAGAGTCCAGGGCAGGGGAACACAGCCACGATACAGGCTTTTTGTTCCCTGCTGGAGGCTGTCATAGGGGATGGTGACCCCGTAATATGGCCAGCCCCAACGTGCTGAGAAGTTCTCTACATTTAGAGCCAAGTTCACTTGGCAATTAACTGCTTTTTTCTTGGCTTCTGACGCTAGCCAGCCAGAATAATGGGGCCACAAATCACACTGAATTAGTCAAAGTTGAAGACTACAGAAGGAGAAATGGGTAAATGTGCTTAGTGTCACCCATCTTCTTTTCTTGCCTTTGGCATTGTTATTTAGCTGATTCTAAATCACAACTAACATTGTCCCTATAATTTGGATTGATTTGAACTTGTTGGAACTTTTCCCCCCAAAATGTGCCAGGTCCCTTGAACAGTCAAGACCCGCTGTTTGAACCCATCTTTCTCCTGCTGACCTCGGAAGGGGAAATCCTGTGGGATTGGGCTATGCCTGGGCAGGGCTGCATTTGATGCCGTACAAAACCAGGGTTGGCATTCCCTGGATGAGCTGTGCCTGAAAGGAGCATTTGGGAAACAAAGAAGGAAATTTGAGAGATGGCTTGGATGGAAGGAACAAAGGTATCATGCAGGTTTGTGTGTGTGTGTGTGTGTGTGTGTGTGTGTGTGTGTGTGTGAGAGTGTGTAGGGAAGCAGAGCAGAATTAGATCAAAAGGTGGGAAGAAGTCAGGGAACACAGTGCCCTCAAAAGCTGAATGGTCAGTAATAAGTCAAGGAATAGATGTAAGAGGCATCCTACAAACAAATGTCTCAGATGAGGCTGAACCTTTTTCTTTCATGGGACACTATGCATCTCTCTGGCTGGGGCTGCTTTTCCGAGACTGAGTGCGCTGGTCACCATGACACCTAGACGCCATGCAGCAGAAGCTTCTGTGGTTGGGCATCTCCTCAGGCTGGGAGGAGTGACAGACAGCTTGTGGGAATTCATAGGTGTACTTAAAAGCTTTAGGCAGAGACATTGCAGCAATTACTGCATACTGAAGGAGTACAGTTTGGCTCAAGGGATCCCCTCTGGGATTTGGAAGTACATTTTTCTAATTCTCAAAATATTAATCCCGGTTCAACTGAGCTACACTGATAGCCTGGGATGCTTGACCATCGCCCCAAGTAGATTTTGCTTTCAGGTACTCATAAAGCCCAGTTGAGGGGTTCCTGATAGGACCTGCCTTTTCTAGAAGTGGAATGATGATTTGAGGGACGCTGAAGCTTCACTGCAAAACAACATGAAACAGAATTCCTCTGTAGATGCTTGAGAGTTTATCATTAAAGATTTATTCATCTTATTTGCCATTTTTCTTTGTTTTTTTTTTTTAAAATAAGTTTTATTGTGAATATTTAAGGTATGCAATATGATGTTATGGGATACATACTGATACTACAAAGGTTGCTTTGGGGAAGCAGATTAACATATCCATCACCTCACATAGTTAACCAATTTTGTTTGTTTGTTAAATGAGCTGCCAAAATATACTCATTTAGCATGAATTCCATGTAAAGTACAATTTTATTACCTGTAGTCCTCATGTCGTATTTTGATCTCTAGACTTATTTATCCTGTATCTCTGCTACTTTGTATCTTCTGATCTACATTTCCCCATTTCCTTCTCTCCACACCACCTGCTTCTGGTAATCCCTGTTTTGTTCTCTCTATATAATGGAATTTTTTTGAGATTCCACACATAAGTGAGATCATATAATATTTTTCTTTTGGCATCTGGCTTATTTCATTTAGCATAATACCCTCTAGGCTTGTCCATATTGTGGCAGATGGCAAGGTCTCATTCTTTTTAAAGGCAGAATATGTATTAATGTGTAGCACACTCACTGTCTCATATAGACATCTGCACTCCCATGTTCACTGCAGGGGGTATTTCTAAGAGGATTTAGCCACCAAGTCCTAGATACCTTAATGTACATTTCCTGATCTTTTTTTCCCACTATGGTTAGAGGACTGACCATAAGTCCACATTGGTAGAGTCCTATGTCTTAGAGAAGAGGGAGTTCCTATGAGGGACAAAGGACAGAAAGTGAAGGGGACAGGAAACTAGGCAGAAGGGATCAAAGACAAACTTCATTTTTGTCACCTTTTTCCTCAATGTCAAGAGTTTAGTGTTCACCTTCAATCATTTGAAGGCTATTATTTTTTGGTAAATGTGATATCAGTAAACTTCAGATAAAAGATCACAGACAAGAACACTGGTAGCCAAATGGGAAATGCCTTTTGTTATCACCGGTAAAGTGGCGGATTCCAGGCTTCGGCATTGAGCCCAAGCTCAGCCAGGCCCCAGCACATCTCCATTGTTAATGACGCTATTCTTCATGTCTCCATGGTGCCTCTAGCAAAGCCAGCCTAGCCATGTTGGGGGATGCTCTTTCTGCTAAATGTCTGTGCACTCTTAAGGGACAGGCTGAGCAGCACAGCCCTGTAGAATTGCAATTTGCAATATGAAAGCATGAAACTCTTCCAGATACTGGGTATTCCGTTGTGTCCCATGCTGCAGGGTCCTTCTCTTGAGCCAAAGCTGCTCCTACAAGCTCCATGCTAAATGAATGAAAGTGTGTTTCTCTACCCGGGGTACACACAACCAAGGGGGCCCGTGACAGATAGCAGGGTGGGACAGGGAAGCACAGGATAATAATTTTGCAACTTCTCATACAGTCAGTTTTATTCAACAGGAAATAGCTGAAAACATTTTTCTGCATGGAATAGAATAAAAACTGCATATGAGATTTCAAAAACGTAATTTTGAGCTTTATTTCTGCTGCCTCAGGTGGTGCCTTGCAGACTCCCCAAAGGAGGCTTGAGTCACCCCTTACAGCGGGACAGCCTTGCCCTCAAGCCCACCATGGATTTAAAAGGCTTCTCAGAAATACTTTGGGTTCTTCCTCATTTCTGAAATTAATTCTACTAGTAGAATATAATTCTCTAACTTTAAGGCTTTGAATTTCAGTAACATAAGGATACCAACCCCTGTCTCCAAATACTTTTTGACCATTGTCAGTTATAGCTGATGCATTCAATATGAACAGAATCCATCGGGCTTTTAAACCCAAGCAAAATCTGGTGAAAAGGAGAGAGGCACACTATGTGGGTAGAGTTAGAGTGTATTTCCCTGATTTCATGACTGTGCCAAAGATCAGTCTTTATCATGTAATGTTGTAGCTCTGCCTGCAAACACCTAGCCCTGAGTTTGTCCACAGCCTTATCCAGTGATGTGCCCTGACAGTTTGAATCTAATTTCATTCCATTTGGTCTGAAGGAACTATTCCAACAGAGTTTCACGGGCTAGGAAGAGAGGTTCTCATTTAGTAGGGGGACCGCCAACATTGTTGTTGATTTGCTACTGAACATTTCAGCCTGCCCTGGGGGTAGATCCAGGTCTTGTGTCCTGTGAAGCTTATGCAATTTGGGGGAGCCCTATTTAAGAAAAAGAAATTTTAAAATAGGGTATCTTTGCAAATTTACAAAAATATATGAAAAACATATTGCTAGGCTCTCCCAAGCACGTGGAAGGGGCTGACACAATTGAGGGGTCTGAAGTCTCAGCCCTGTTAGCTTGACAGTAATCTACCTCTGTTCCTACACTTGAATGTATTTTTATATTTGGTGATGGAGCTTTCAGGGGTTGCTAGTGATATATTATTTTCTCTCCCAGATGTAGCAATCTGTATTTTTCCAAGCTGCATCTCATTTTATAGCTTCCTGCCCAAATTTTCCAGTCTCATTGGGTCCGTATCTATTTCTTCTTTCTGGCCGGGCTTTAGAGCAGCTCCTTGGGAGATGTGCAGGGGCATTCAAACAATGGGGTTGGCCCAGGAGCATGGAATTTCCTGAAAGACAGCAGGAGTCTCTGGTGGGTTGTTGGGATAGATGATCAACAATGTTTAACACTGGAGATGGAGTTGTACCTGTCCATGCCAAGAGCCTTTCAGAGGCAGCTCATGCGGAAACCATCAGTCCCAGTTCCACTCATTGGCTAATTCAAAGGCAGCCAAGCCTAGGGACCAGAGCTCCAATAGCCAAGAACAAAAGTACCGTATGCCCCAAACCAGCTAAGAGTGCCGATGAGAAATCTCCCCAAAAGAGTCCCCATTTTCCCATCTATCTATCTAAAAGTAGGTATAATAAAAATTTAGTGGATTTGTCAGTACTCACACATATACCTCAGTCAAGATGAAACATCACAAAATCAATTACTTTATTTCTAGGCTTATAATCTTTCGAAGACCCTCCATTGCATTTATGATGTTTATGACATTCTAAATAATACTTCCCTCTCTCATCTTATTCCTCTTCCTCACACTTCAGGAACAGGCTGCACTAAAGTTATATCAGCTCCTTAGAAAAGCTCCGCACTCTTTCTTTCTTGCCCTCACACAAGCCCATGCCTTTAGAACCCACATTTCTCTTTTATAAGTGGTTAACTCCTACACTAACATGTTAACTTGGAGACATATACTATACTCTCATATATGAGAGTATATGAGACTTGGACACTCATCACATTTTACCATTGTACTTAATGCCCATCTTCTCCACTACACTAGCAGCATTATGTTTTCATTATATACTCCATTATAACAAATGATCAAATAGTGGCTTAAAACAACATTGATTTTATTAACGCTCATGATTCTGCAGGGTGACTGGGCTAGGTTCGGTGATTCTTCTGCTCTAAATGATGTTTGGAGCTTCAGTCATCTGCGGACTGGACCAGCCGGTGTGTCTAAGACAGCTTATCCATAAAGCCGTTAGTTGATGCAGGCTGTTGCCGGGAAACTCAGTGAGGGCTGTTGACTGGAGTGCCTCAGTATTCCTTCCATGTAGCCTCTCCATTTGGCTTGGCTTCTTATAGCATAGTTGCTGGATTCCAACAGGAAGAAAGTGGAAATGGCAAGTCTTTGTAAAACCTGGGGTCAAAAGTCCCAGGATTTCACTTCTACTGCATTTTATTGTTTAAGTAGTCATAAATCCAAGGGAGGAGAAATAAACCCCACTCATCAATAGGGAGTGGTACGCACATATAGGAGGGAAAAAAATTGATGGCAGTCATTTAAAAAAAATTATCTAGCACACTATGAGACCAGTGAATAGGTCTGTCTTGTTCTCCAGCACCTGGCTTAGTGCCTAACCACTAAGGGTTGGCACTTTGCCTATTCGACCAAAGCATCTATTTCTTCTAATTCTTTGCTAATGCTTAGGTTTGGTCTTCGTGTTTGATGTATGTTCCACTCTCCAAACCATGTAGGTTGACTTTTCCTCTTTATGGTTTGCCAAAAGTAAAAGTAACAACTCCAATAATACATTACTTAAATAAGAGATGTATTACTCAAAACCAAAAGGGTACTGGATGCAACCGGAATGTTATATGCATTAGCTGAAAGTCCGCTTCCAGCTGCTGCTCAGCAGATTATTAGGGCCTCCAGGAACAGTGTCTGCCTCCACCACCCCCATTTCTTCTGCTGTTACATCTCACCACCAGAGTATAGGCAAGGATGAGGAATCAGAAATTGGGGTTCTCCAGGAGGTAGAGGTTACAGTGAGCTGAGATCGTGCACCACTGCACTCCAGCCTGGGCAGCAGAGTGAGACTCTGTCTCAAAAAACAAACAAACAAAAAAAAGAAATTGGTCTGTTATCTGGTAACATACACTTGGAATCTGGCTACTCTAGCTGGTTTCTTTGGGCCAACTTTACAGTTTCTATAGAGCTTGGTGAGTGTGATTAAAAATGTTTCCTCATCACTCGCTTATAGGTTAGAAATGCCTAGGATTCCATTTAACTTCAATCATTAGGAAAGAAGGAGAGCGTGATGAAGTCAGTTATCTTTGGAACTTTAGGCAGCACATTAAATATGGGGTTGACTGCCACTATCACCACCCTAACTGGTGCCACAGGCTGGCACCAGAGGAACGGGCATTAAGATCACATATATTATACCGAGAACAGAGTATCTCAAGGACCAAGACTTCTGTCTTTCTTGGTCTTCAGCTGTGATACCTACCCAGGCTTATGCTTTCCACGCTCTCACGTACCCTCAAAGTACAGAAATGAGATGACTATACTTCTCAGTTCATGGCACCCTCCTCAGGCCATGGCAAATTAGAAAATTTAGATTCAAAGTTCCTTTCTTCCTTGCACATTTTTGAAGATATTAACTACCCTTTTGTTCTTCTTGTTTTCAGTGTTGATAAGTCTGATATGAATCAGATTCTTATTCTTTTGTAGTCAGTCTTCCTTTCCTCTCTAGAAGCTGCTTTTGATACTCTTACTTTTCATTATAATGTGTCCTAAAGAGTTTTGTTGTTGTTGTTATTAATCCTGTTTGGCATTCAGAGCTGAGAATTACAGAATTTACCAATTTATGAAGGCCCACTAACTAGTACATTATGCAGATGGACATAAACATCCTTTTTATTCAAAATTATAAGTGTTGAACTTTTCTGGATGCATAGAGACATACATATGGTAAGCATTTAAAACAGGCTTTACGGACTACCACAGGTACTCAATAAACATTTGTGGGTCAGTGAATGAATAAATGAATGAGTAGCACATTGCCTAGCACATAGTAAATTCAAGGTAGCTATTATTATTAACAGAAGTGCCACATAAGTTTAGAAAACTGCAAAAGAGTTGATCTCTGCTCTGTAGTGATCTTAGTCTAGTTGAAATAGGTAGACAAACTTGCAGTACTTATCACATCATAATGTTCATTTGAAATACCACAGCAATCACTGGAGAGGGAGTTACTAACTCTCTGAGAAGCCTTCCCAGAGAAAATAGAGCTGAGTTTTGAAGATAGCCTAGGACAGGACAGGATAGAAAAAAATAGGACAGGACAGGACAGGGTAGGATAAGATAGGACAAAATGGATAGGATAGGATTGGACTGGATTGGATTGGATTGGATTGGATTGGATAGGACAAGAAAGGATAGGATAGGATAGGATAGGGTAGGATTGGACTGGATTGGATTGGATTGGATTGGATTGGATAGGACAAGAAAGGATAGGATAGGATAGGATAGGACAGGACAGAACAAGAAAGGATAGGACAGGACAGGATAGGATAAGAAAGGACAGGACAGGACAGGATAGGATCAGATCAGACAGGACAGGACAAGAAAGGACAAGACAAGACAGGACAAGACAGAACAGTAGAGGACAGGACAGAACAGGATAGGATAGCATAGCAGAGAAGTGAAGAAAGGGCATTTTAGCCAGAGAAAGGCTCATGCAAAGGCCCACCTGGGACATGCCATCTTCAGTTTGTTGTGGCTAGAATGAAGACTAGAGGGAGAGAGAGGAAGAGGAGTGAGAAATTATCTCAGATAAGTGAGAGAGCTGCCTTCTGAATCCTTACTTAATCCTCACTGACTCTTCACACAGTGCCTTAAGTAAGTTTTACAGATGAGGAGACTGGGCTGAGAATGGTTAGGAGAGTCACCAAGGCCACCCGGTTTTGAGAGGCAGAGCCAGGACATGAGCCAGGATCTGCAGGCATCTGCTGAGAACTTCAAGAACAACGACCTGCCTGCAGCAAATTCCCTGCACTTGGTTTTTTCTGTCTCCAAAAACTTAGCAGGGAAAAAACTCTACAAAGGAAAGGGCTCTGTAATTGTTTTTAGGGACAGTGACAAAGCAAGGGCATCTGCCTTGCTCTGCACAAATAGGAGCAAGACTTAAGAGGACCAAAGGACCAGAAACAGCTGAAGGGAGGAAGGTATATGTCTCAGCTGTGAGACTCACAGAGACAAAAAAGGGAGGCTTGGGGAAAAGGGTCAAGAGGTCCACTCCCATTTGGGGCTAATGAAGACTATTAGACGTCCTAAGCACTGAAAAGGGGATACTCTCATCAAGTCATAGAAAATTAAAAAATAGGAGCTGGGCGTGGTGGCTCACGCCTGTAATCCCAGCATTTTGGGAGGCTGAGGCAGGAGGATCACAAGGTCAGGAGATCGTGACCATCCTGGCTAACACGGTGAAACCCCGTCTCTACTAAAAAATACAAAAAAATTAGCAGGGTGTGGTGGCAGGCACCTGTAGTCCCAGCTACTTGGGAGGCTGAGGCAGGAGAATGGCGTGAACCCGAGAGGCGGAGCTTGCAGTGAGCTGAGATCGTGCCACTGCACTCCAGCCTGGGTGACAGAGCAAGACTCCGTCTCAAAAAAAAAAAATTTAAAAAATATATATGAAAACATAAAGTAATGATAAGGAAGTCCAACAGAATTCTCTATTTTTCTTTTTGGATGACAGCTCTAATTTATTAATTTTTTCTGAGGGTGCTAAGGTTGTATCTGGGGAACCTGATGCCCACTGAGTGGTGTTAAGAACTACTCCCCCATTTTGCAGACAAGGTGACTTTAGTCACAGGGGAGATGGGTCCAGGGCTTTGCCTGAGCCTTCAATCTAGCCTGGGAAATGAACAGCCTTAACTCAGATGAAAGTCTCAGTTTTTCCATTAAAAGCACTTTCCCATAGCAAATTCTGAATGCAGCCTGAAATCAAGATGTGCTATGAAACTTATTCCTCTGGGGCATACGTGCAGCTTAAACCACTTGTTTTACAAACAGGAGAAAATTTATGGTTAAAAATTTTCTCTGGGGAGAGGTTAATTAGAGTTTGTACTCTGGTTCTTGAAATACCGCTAGCAAATCTCGTGCTATTACCCAGAGCTCATCTTACTTGGCCAGAGGATAACCGAGGGCTTAAAATCAGCTAAGGTTCAGTTTTAGAAAAAGCAGGAGCTCTCTCCAAAACTTGCCTCTCCTCATACCTGCTTGAAGCTCCAAAATTTGACATGAGGAAGGAATATGATTTCAGAATGCAGAATCTGGACTGTTTTGGCAGAAAAGTAAGCTTGAAGAGAGGCCTCATAATGCAAAACAGTAAAGATCAAGAAAAGACACTCCAACTTCTTTCCCTGTACAATTTCCTAGTGGGTCTGAAGGGGTGCTGGGACCTGTGATATTTTCAGCAAAGTGAACCTGCTTATAGCCTGGTTAAAGTGGCATGGTCGTCCTGACCTCTAGGAAGCTTAATATCAGGTCTAATGAAATACAACACGTGGCTGACATCAGAGCCTGTCTCAGGCCACACATCAAAGGGAAGGAAGTGGATGCTTTGATCCTCTAAGTCATTGCTCTCTACAGAAAGTTTTAACAAAAGAAGGAGGGAACTGGATGGGGGTGGGGGTGGGATTCAGGGACTGGTTGTTCCTTCTGCTAGTAATGTTATTCTTCAAGTTTTGGAGGACAGGCAGGAGGGTGGTGTAGGGAGTGATTTTCCTGTTGTAATTTCCATGGGCTGAGGTGTCTATCTTCTCCCAAATCCCTGCCTTGCCTGTACAATGATTCCTGAATTCTAGGGTTTAGTTTACTTAGCTTGAGTTTTTACTTTTATTAGAATATAAACCCCTCCTAGGACAGGCAATCACTAATGCCATATTATCCCACTCTTCAGTAAAAGTATTGTGTTAGAATGCATTTCAGATCTTGTCATTCTACCAGCCTATAGTGTCTTGGCTCCTGGTGAGCACAGGGTGCAGTCTGCATGCGTTCCTGGGAGGGCTCGCCTTCCCATAGGACCTCGACCCTGCCTAGCCTCTGGTCCCCATGTCTGCCCCTCCCTGCATTAACATTAATCTCCAGCAATTGCCCTGAACTGTCCTGTGGCTTTTCATCCTTATCCACGCAGTTGCTTGCTCCTGCCTTAGGATACGCTGTTCTCTGGGGTGGAATGCCAGCCAAAGGTCAAATATTATCCTGGTTCCTTACAAAGATTAGGCCATGAAAATATTTATCATATAAATAAAAAAAGATAAATTGCACCATGGAATATCTGTTTTTTGTTTGTTTGTTTTTCTATTCTGCAGGTTTTCAATGAAAGGAGAGTGGGAGGCATTAAGAAGCCTGAGAAAGAGAGGAGAGAGGGGTTAGAGGCTCCCGCCTAGGGACAGGGAACTGCAAGAGGGACTGTTCAGTGCTTTGGGCTAACTCAGAGTGGTGCCGCTAAGGTAGGGGTAGGAATCTGACTCAGAGCTGATGAGCCAGTGTTCTGGGAGCACAGCGACAAGCCTGGCACACTTGGTTGGGGTGGGGAGAAGGGACAGAGGAAGCAAGAGCCAGAGGCAGGGGTTAGGCAGAGGAGGCAGAGCAAAGCTTAGGAAACCCTGACTAGCAAGGCAGAAAGGAACAGGAAGGTTGCTGCCCCAGGTGCAGTGGAGTCAAAGGCCAAAGAATCCTAAAATAGTTGACTATGAACTTTTTAGAGTCCATCATGTTGAGTCTGTTTTCCCTCAGCAGTAAAAACGAGTCTCAATAAAATGTGAGGGAGTAATTGCTAAAACCCAGACGAATCTGAGGAGGTGGTAGGTTAAATTGTGGTTGGAGGTGTGTGATGGGGGAATGAAGTGAGATACAGGGGTATAGAAAAAAATGGCCAGTGCCCAGATGGCCTTCCCCTTCTCTCCCACAGGGCTGCTAAGCTCCATGGAAGGAAGAGCACTCTCCCCCGGCGCCCCTCCTTTCCACCTGATAGGGCTGAGGCCAAGGTTTTCTCTAGGACCTTGACTTTGACATCCGCTCTCGGGGAAGATGATAGCGTGGTGGCTGGCCAGGAGTGAAAGCACTGAGATAGGGACATGGAGACAACGTGGCGTCATTCTCTGCTTCTTTTCCTGCAGCATGTACCATTTTCACTATTCTTCTCATGCTGGTGGCACCTATGCTGCCTACCTATAAACTGAGAGTGGCAGCCACCTGTCACCCTGAATGGTGACAGAGAGCAAGCACTTTGTAATCCATTAGCTTTGCTTCTTTGATATGCCTTGTGACGGCGGACATTACCTGTATTAGTCAGGGTAATGTCCTAGAGGGACTCTGACTAGAGGAACAGAGCTAATAGGATATATATACATATATATGAGTTTATTAAGTATTAGCTCACATGATCACAAGTTCTCACAATAGGCCATCTGCAAGCTAAGGAGCAAGGAGAGCCAGTCTGAGTTCCAAAACTGAGAACTTGGAGCTCAAGAGCAGTAAGTATCCAGCAGGGGAGAAAGAGGTAGCTAGGAGGCTAGGTCAGCCTCTCTTTTCACATTTTTCTGCCTGCTTATATTCTAGCCTCACTGGCAACTGATTAGATTATGCCCACCCAGATTAAGGGTGGGTCTACCTTTCCCAGCCCACTACTCAAATATTAATCTCCTTTGGCAACACCCTCACAGACACACCCAGGATCAATACTTTGTATCCTTCAATCCAATCAAGTTGACACTCAGTATTAACCATCACATTACCTAAGCAATCCGAGCACCAGTTCCTCCCCTGGAAAACTGAAGTAACAATAACATCCACTTCTTGGATTATTGTAAAAAGTAACTGAAGGAAGGTATATAAAGCATATAAAAACAGCACCTGGCACAAGGATATGCTTAACATACTGTACAAGAGGAAGCTGGAACATCTTCCAAGGCATTGAGGAGCTTGGTGAGGGCACCTTGGATTTTGGCTTCTCTTTATTACCTATAGTAATAAAGATAATGCATGTTTTTACAATAAAAAAGTATGCAGAGAAATTTCCAATGCACTAAAGGCCTATCTCTGAAAAAATAAAGGCATTATACACATCTGTCTTCTTGCTTTTCTTAGTTCAGCATTGCAGCATTCATCAAAAAGAGGATAAAAATGGTGATTTTGTCCCACTGAAGTCCTAATTATGCTCATTGAAATGTACATATTTAGGTATTCTTCAGAGGTGCTATTCTCCATTCTTAGATAGGGGGGTATATGAATACCACTGAAATGTGTATATGTTTACCCTTTTAAGTTAAGTCTCTACAGACAGAAACAATCTCCCAGCAGAAAGAAGCTGGGGAGAGAAAAGGGAAAGAAAAGAAAGAAAGAAAGAAAAAGAAAGAAAGAAAGAAAGAAAGAAAGAAAGAAAGAAAGAAAGAAAGAAAAGAAAGAAAGTGAAAGAAAGAAAGAAAGAAAAGAAAAGGAAGGAAGGAAGGAAGGAAGGAAGGAAGGAAGGAAGGAAGGGAAGGAAGGAAGGAAGGAAGGAAGGAAGGGAAGGAAGGAAAGAAAGAAAGAAAAGAAAGAAAGAAAGAAGGAAGGAAAGAGAGAGAGAAAGAAAGAGGAAGGAAGGAGAGAGAGGAAGAGGGAGAGAGAGACAGAGAGAGAAAAAGAGAGAGAGACAAAGAGAGGCAGAAAGAGAGAAAGAGAAAGGAAGAACAAAGGAAGGAATGAAGGAGGGAGGGAGGAAGGAAGGAAGAAAGGAAGGAAAGAAGGAAGGAAGGAAGGAAAGAAGGAAGGAAGAAAGGAAGGAAAGAAGGAAGGAAGGAAGGAAGGAGATAATTTATCCAATGCTCCTTTCTCACTCTTTGCCTCCAATTGGTTAAAGTTCTGCCCTAGAAAAGTCATTCCCTGGCACTTCTGGGTTGTGTGACCAGTCCTTTGGTTACGCCCTGGAGAAGCCAGATTCCGTGTGGAGCTTCATCCAAATTTGGACTTGGTGGTAGGAGCTAGAGACTCTAGCTGGTGCAGAGCTGGTCACCCTGCCAGCAAAGCTAGCAGTTGAGGGCCTGAGAGACAGTAGGGCTGAGAAAATCTGTGGAGACCCTTAAGATGAGTTTGATACAGAAAGTTAATTTCTTAAGATGGAAATTGGCTCATTCCAATTAATCATTTCCTTAATATTGAATGTATTTCTCTTGCTTCTGGAGACTTCGACATTAAAAAAACTCTGAGTCATCTATAAATAACCAAATCTAAACTTCTCATTCATCAGCTTCTTAACATTTTATTTGGAGGAATGAATAAAATAATATTTGAAATCAAATTTGTATTTGGAACCCTGGCATTAAAATCACCAGTGCTTTTATTTTAAACTTTAGATTTTTAAGCATTATCTTATATATTTTAAAATTCATATTTATTGTTGTTCTACTTCTAAATGGGAGGTCTTTTATGTGGATAGCTTTAGTAGTAGATACTTGTTAGAGAACTGGGTCTTAATCCTGTTTGGTGTCATGTCACCTGGCCTTTCCCTATGGACTAGAAGAGTGGTTTTAATTTTTTGGGATTTGAGGTACACTAGGAGTTCTGGTAGTATTCCTTGAAGGGATGAAAAGCCTCTGAACCACATGAATTCACCTTATAATCATCATATCAGTACAGCAAAGTCTCATGGTGCCTGTAACAATGTCCTCTTAGGGCTCTAAGCATAGTCACCCTTTAGTTCTGGGCAGCTGTTTCAGTAGAACCAGTTACTGCTCTGACCTTGGCTTCTCTTGCCTGCTCCCAATATTCTCATGTGTGTTCTGGTAAAGGCACACCCCTTAGTTCTTGGTCCCAGTGATCTCTTCTTACCAGATCACATGACTTGCTCAATTCCATATTCTGTTGGACAATATTGCCATAACAGCAATGAACATATAACAGAAATGGACATATCGGTGAACATTTGGCAGCACACTCTTTTTTTTTTTTTTTTTTTAGAGTCTCGCTCTGTTGCCCAGGCTGGAATGCAGTGGTGTAACCTCAGCTCACTGCAACCTCTCTGTCTGCTGAGTTCAAGTGGTTCTCGTGCCTCAGCTTTCCCAGTAGCTGGGATTACAAGTGAGCACCACCACACCCAGCTAATTTTTGTACTTTTAGTAGAAACGGGGTTTCACATGTTGGCCAGTTTGGTCTCCAACTCCCAAACTCAGGTGATTCACCCACCTCAGCCTTCCAAAGTGCTGGGATTACAGGCGTGAGCCACTGTGCCCAGCCAGCAGCACGCTTCTAGAGGGACTGTACTTCTCTGCTGTGCTGTGACACACAGTTGCAAAACTCTGGACTAAATATTGGACCAAATCCCTTCTAGATCTAACCTCTTTTTTTAAAACAGCTTTATTGAGGTATAATTGATATACAAAAGGCTGTACACATTTAATGTATACAACTTAATGTATACAATTGCATCCTTTGAGATGAATAAGTTCTAGAGATCTGCTGTGCAATTTAATTGTGACTATAGTTAACAAGACTGTATTGTGCACTTAACAATTTGTTAAGAGGGAGATCTTGTATTTTCTTATTACAAAAGCAAACAAAACCTCCAAGAAACAAACAAAAAAAAGAGTCACAAGGAAACTTTTGGAGGTGGTCTAAATGTCTGTTACGCTCATTGTGGCAACCATTTCCTGAGTATATGTAGAGATCTAACATCCATTTTTATAATCACAACAGAGAATAGGGAGAATGACAAAGCAAGTTAATGACAAGCAACCTTAAAACCCAGAGATCTCCTATTCAATGTTAAGTTGTGGAAACTCTGGTTCCTGTTTAAGAAGCACAAGTTTCAGTCTCCCTACACCCCTGCCCCCACCACATTTTCTTGTCTGAGAAACCCTGTTGTTAGACATTGTTATTATTATTATTTTGACACTGAGTCTCGCTCTGTCACCCAGGCTGGAGTGCAGTGGTGCGATCTTGGCTCACTGCAACCTCCGCCTCCCGAGTTCAAGCAATTCTCTTGCCTCAGCCTCCTGAGTAGCTGGGATTACAGGAGTGCACCACCATGCCCGGCTAATTTTTGTATTTTTAGTAGAGACGGGGTTTCACCATGTTGGCCAGGCTTGTCTTGAACTCCTGACCTTGTGATCTGCCCACCATGGCCTCCCAAAGTGCTGGGATTACAGGCATGAGCCACTGCGCCAGCTGCTGTTAGACGTTATTATTCATTCTTGATACTCCCAAGATCTCTTCCAGGAAAAAAAAAAAAAGTGGGTTGACTAGGTATGTTAGTCCATTATCATGCTGCTAATAAAGACGTACCTAAGACTGGGTAATTTATAAAGGAAAGAGGCTTAATTGACTCACAGTTAGCATGGCTGAGGAGGCCTCAGGAAACTTACAGGGATGGCGGAAGGGGAAGAAACGTCTTTCTTCACATGGTGGCAGAAAAGAGAAGAGCCCAGCAAAACGCGGAAAAGCTCCTTATAAAACCATCAGATCTTGTTAGAACTCACTATCACGAGAACAGCAGCATGAGGGTAACTGCCCCCATGATTCAATTACCTCCTACTGGGTCCTTCCCACAACATGAGGGGATATGGGAACTACAATTCAAGATGAGATTTTGATGGGGACACAGCCAAACCATATCACTAGTAGACTGTTACTTATTTTGGATCTGGGTTCCCACACTTCTTCTGCTACACCAACCAGCTGTGTGACCTTGAGCAAGTCATTTAACTTCTTTCTCTTTCAGGTCTTCAGTTGTATGAGATAAATATAGTAGCTGCTCTAGCTTCCACACTGGTACATTCTGAAGCGATGACTCCCCACCGTCGCCTTCTTGATTCAGCCCTCCTCTTCTCACACATGGTTCATTCTACTCCCTGACCCCCCGCAGTCAGCCCTGTGCCAAGTGTGTCCTTGGTCCAACCTCCTACACCTATGGTCACAGCATTTTTCTAAGCATAGAGCTAGTCATGTATCTCATTACAAAAATAAGATATTTTTGTAAATTATTTTTTTTAAGAGACAGGGTCTAGCTCTGTCACCCAGGCTGGAGTGCCATGGCATGATTTTAGCTCTCTATAACTTCAAACTCCTGGAATCAAGGGATTCTCCTGCCTCATCCTCCCAAATAGCTGGGATTACAGGTGCACACCACTACACCTGGCTAATTTTTAAAATTTTTTGTAGAGACAGGGTCTCATTATGTTGCCAGTCTGGTCTTAAACTCCTGGACTCAAGGGATCTTCCTGCCTCAGCCTCCCAAAGTGCTGGGATTACAGGTGTGAGCCACTGTGCCTGGGCTTTTAAAATATATATTTCTTTTGGAAAATGCTTATTTTTGTAGAGATAGAGTCTCACTATGTTGCCCAGGCTGGACTCAAACTCTCGGCCGCAAGTGATCTTCCCACCCCTGTCTCACAAAGTGCTGGGATTACAGGGTAAGCCACCATCTCTGGGCATGATAATACTCCCTTAATGGCTTCTAGCTGTTCATTAAATAAAGATTAAACTGCTTAGCTTGGCCTTCAATGTCCCCTAACCTTGCCCCTGTCTACCTTCAGTTCTCACCACTTTTACCCTCATCTTTATCCTCAGGGTATCTTAGCATTCCTTTAGTTTCTCCACCTTAGGATCTTTGTACATGCTGTTTCTTCTGTCTGGAATGCTTTCCTCCATCTAACTCCGCCCACCTCCTCCTTGCCTAATAACTAACTTCTTTTCCTTTACGTCTCAGCTGAAATGGTCCTTCCTCCAGGAAGGCCTTCCCTGAAACATTCCATGCCCAACTTGATCAGCCCCCCATTACATTCCTTCATAGATGCCTACACTTTTATTTCCTAGAACTTGCTGCCATTTATAAATATATACTCATATGACTTCTATTGATTAATGTCTATTTTTTCTCTACTAGAATGTTGCCTAAAGTCAAGAACTATGTTCTGCTCGCTGTTTTCTTCCCAGGGCTTATTACAGTGCCAATTGCTCAATAAATATTTGTTGGTAGAATTAAAGGAAAGATGGGAAGATGTGTGGATGACAGATAAATGCAAAGGAGAAATATGTGACCTTTCCCATCCTGGACTGATTCACCTTTCCCAGCTCCATTTCCCATACTCTCTGTCTTGATTTTTCAAGGTTCCTCCATGTCTCTCGCATTCCAGTCACCTAAAGTTACTAAACTATTATTAAGATGACACTGTGTTTACTACCTCCACTGTTGTTTAGCCAAGACAAAAATGCCTTGATATGTTATACATCAGTTGTTGCTATGAAGATGATTCTACTGTCACAATGAAAAAAAATTATAGTCTGTTTAAGGGAACAACCAATAAATAAGGAAGAGATTTTGCTTTAGAAAACCGAAGACACCCAGGAACCATGGTGGCTGTTTGAATGTTTGAAGGACTGTTTTCAAGATGACTAGACTAATTCCCTACAATATAGAGATTAGACCCAGAAACAAAAAGTGGAAGATACAGGGAAACAAAATTTGGCTTGATAGAAAGCAAGAATTGTGTGATAAACATACATGGCAGAAAAGGAAATGGGTTGCTTTGAGTGCTGGTGCACTCCATATACCTTGAGGTGCTTCAGCCGAGGTTAGATGGTCACTTTGATATAGTTGGACAAAGGTCATCTCCAAGTCTGCTTACACACATTCTGTCTGTGGAGTGATGTTTCTATTAAACCGGCATCTGAATGGGACACTACAAGAACTCTAGAGATGGTGGTAGGACCCAATCAGTAACTTAAATATGGAGGCCTTTTACTTCAAAATTTTACAAAGGTCTTAGATAAAACTGAGAAGTAATCTCTGGGTAGGCGGAAACCAACATAGACTCATGACATTACCGAATGCTCTCTCCTTTTTTTTCCTTTTTAACCTATCAAGGAACCCAGTTCTCATGCAAAGGTTACACATGCTTCCAGAGACCTCAGCACCCATCTTTTTCAAAGATTTTGGCTCCACCTAGTGGTTTGACTAGGTGTTTTGCACACCATGGGTGCAGGGTTGGGACTGGAGTGGAGGGTCGGGGGACCTCCTGTTGCTGGAATAGGTTTCCATGCTCTTTGACTGGACCCTTCTCCCTAGTCCTGCTCTGTTGACTGAGAACTAGTTGACTGGAGTCAGTGATTGTACTACCCCACTTTGCACCTCTAAGAAGTTTGTCCACCAGGTCCCTGTATTAACCCACATGGTATTGGCAAGGAAAAAACTTGAGAGGTCATTTTTTCTACTTACTGCTCCTCAAACTATGCCTTATGGAGACCAAAGTGTTCCAGAGAGGTGTTTTGGGAGTCACTGCAGGGTGTGAAGTAAGAAAGGCTGAGCTGTAGGCCAGGTGCGGTGTCTCAGGCCTGCAATCCAAGTGCTTTGGGAGGCCGAGGTGGGTTGATCACTTGAGGTCAGGAGTTCAAGACCAGCCTGGTCAACATGGTGAAACCTCCATCTCTACTAAAAACACAAAAATTAGCCAGGTGTAGTGGCATGCACCTGTAGTCCAGCTATTCAGGAGGCTGAGGCAGAAAAATCCCTTGAATCTGGGAGATGGAGATCTGCACTGCACTCCAGTCTGGGAGACAGAGCGAGATTCCATCTCAAAAACAACAACAACAACAACAAAAAAGCTGAGCCGTCAGGGATGGTAACATGCATATAGATGGTTTTCTGCTCCACTGCAGAATACATTGAACTAAAATCTTTTCCATCTTGATAACATTTTTATTAGAGTAAACAGTTTAAGAAATTTTGAGCCAGGTGTGTCCAGTATGCCTGTGTATGGTTTTATTCCTCACTAATAGAGGGCATTCTTAGAATATAATCATGTAAGATATAAAGGGATAACAGGAAAAAGGAAGTAGTTGTTCTAGGTCAGTACTCAATAGTTGCTTTACTGATGATGTTATAGGACCAACAGGTTCATGTGCCCCCTGTGCAGTAACAGATTAAATACACTGAAACAGCAGGGTTTGCAGTAGAAAAAGAGTTTAACGATCTCAGGGCACTGCGCAGGGAGGTGGAAGGAGACCCTCAAATCTGTCTCCACGAGGAGTCCTTGGCTGGGGTTTTAAGGGAATTATGGAGGGTGAAGGGCTGGAAACTTGAGGCTGTTGATTGGTTGGGGCAAGGGGGGATGAAAACATCAGGATGTGGAAACTGCATCGTTTGGTGAGTCAGCTCCTCTTGGGATGCTTCAGACCAGCTTAGTCAGTAGTTGCATCAGTACACAGAATCTGAAGGACTATCTCAAGGGGAAAACGTAATGTTTCATAATATTCAAGTCGTTATCTATAGAACAGGTCAGGAGAACTATAATCTAGGGTCTACCTGATTCTAGCACAGTAGGCACCAAACAGCTGTAAGGAAGCAGGTCCGAGAGCAGGCTGCCCTCATGAGTAATGCGGAATGTGCTGCAAGCTCGTTTATTTTTGTTTATCTCCCTCCCTTCTGCCCTGATTAATTTTATCAAGTTTATTTGGAAGATTTCAGTGATTGCTAACACCAATAATGGAATGCTTTCCTATTTAATAATAAACTATTAACAATTATCTTTGGGTTTTGGTCTCACTACTCAGGAGGCTCCTAATCCAAGAACATTTAGCCAGATTTCCTATGTCACCAGATTTGTCTATGCTAGTGTCCAAATCAGCACCTCAACTTGTCATCAATCACAGGCAAAGAAGTCTATGGAAGGTGGTGACAATTATTACAATGAATGATGTAGTGAAAATGCATATTTCAGTGATTTATTTATTGTATGTTAACAGTGAATTGTAACTGAAAGAAGGTATGAGCACAAAGTTCCTGCCCAGTCAGTAGAATTTCATGATAATTCTTCGACTACATAAGAAATAAGCAGATTTCATGGTTCTCTGGAGAGACTAAGAACACATAGTTTGAGGAGAACACACAGAAGCACTTTCTCATAATCAACATAATTCCTTAAAAGATTTTATTTCTGCAGTATGATCATATGAGATTAGAAATTAGATAACATCTCAAAAGTCATTCCTAGGTTTTGAAGAATTTCAAATATGTAGATTCTCAAGTCCAATTTTCACCATTGCTAAAGTGCAGCCCTCAAGTTATCTACAAAAGATTGTGAAAACTTGAATCATATAGATTATATACAGGTTGAAAGTCACTGGGCTGTGGCTCAGCTTGACCTATGCAGATCCAGCCTATTTCACAATTTAAGATCTGAATCAAAAGCACATGTATTTTTAGCATACATTTTTATTAGGATGACAATGCTTTTGACAACTGTATTCTCCTGAATTTTATTTTGGTGGTTGAATGCCATGGAAACTTTAGAAAACCTTACTGATAAGCTGTGGAGGCACCCCATTTCAAATACCAGGGCAATGAAATTGATGGTACTTAAGGGTTGATGCCTTTTGAAAATTAATTAGGCCAGAGGGAGAGAAAGAGAGAGAATCCTCTAATGCTCATATCAATTATTGGAATTATATGCTTCAAAGTAATACCTGCACTGCTGTTAATCCCTTCTCAGCAACTTGCCTTATGTACTTTTTCTTGAATACTATGTACGATGGAATCCAAGCTTCTTACATCAGATCTTATTGAGCAGTACACGTAGAAGGGTCTTGTGTGAACTAATGCTGGGACATATCACTAAATGCCAAATTGCTCCTGTAATTAGAGATGAGCTTTTTTGGCTAATTTCAAGTTGGTCGTTCTACCTGATCTTCTTTGGGAACCAGAAGACAAATTGGACCAATTATTTGCATTGTATCAGAATTCTTCTGATCAAAGATTCCAGAGACACAGATCTTTATTGGATATGGATTGTTAGCTTGAGTGACTTTAACCAGAGTGAGGACTCAACTGTCTTCCCAAGAGATAGCTGAGTGCTGGTGGCTTGGGCTGGGCAAGGACTCTACCTCTTCACTAGTGTTGAGAAGTTTTTTTTTGTTTTTTTGTTTTTTTGAGATGGAGTCTTGTGCTATAATTCGTAGAGTTACAGAGCACACTTCAGTGGTAAAAGAGGAAGAAGAAAGAGGAATAATGGTTAAGCAAAAAGAGAGAGATTGACTCTAAAAACCAGAGTAAAATTGGGAAGAGAGTGAAGGGTAAGATTTATCTAAGAAATTCTGCTGTATAAATCCTGGTATAACCTGACAATTTGGAGTTGTCACATATAATCAAGTGTTTATTGGCTCTGAGATCAGATAACTAACTTGCAATAAAATATCCATCTTTCTTTAATATCATCCTTCAAATCTCAGTGCCCTTATCTGTAAAATAGGAATTTTAGTATCTTTCATTTAGGGATATTAGGTGGATTAAATTCAATAATGCATGTGAGCTGTGAAGTACTCTATAAGTACTCTTTTATGTGACCTGAAATATATCTTCAGAAATATTTTGTTTTTGTGAAGATCTAGATTATGGATGGAAAATAAGTTTCAATTTGAATATTAAGTTCAGTAGTTAGGAGTGGCTGTCTGAGCAAAGTGCTGAAAAATCTTTTTTTTTTTTTTTTTTTTTAGCAAAGTGCTGAAAAATCTTTTTTTTTTTAAGTTTTCTTTGAGCATTCATTCATAGACTTGTGCTATCTCTGAAGCTCTCACATTTATAAACATTTGTAATATTTGTAAAGCAACACAGTTCTTATGGCTGTTTGTAAACATTTGCCATCCACCATGGGTGCCATAATGATATCATTGACCACATGAAAACCAGAAGAAAAATATGCTGAGATTCTTTCCCATCTACTGTAAACATAGAAGTATTCAAGCATATTATTCAACAAGTGGAGCCCTTTCCAAAATTTCAGATCTGAAGATCTTAGCAAATTAAAATTATTAAAAACCCAGCTTGTCAGCAGGAATATATTGAAAGTATCATCACTTTCAGATTAACCATACAACACAAATTTAAAGCATATGAAACCAATATAATCTGAAAAGTCTTTGAGGGACAACTCTTAGTACCATAGTAACAAACTATGTGATCAATTAGCGATGTCTGTAATGGGTATGGGAGGGTTGAGTCACAACATAGATGTTATGTGTTTCTCCTATCCACAATTTAAATAGATGACTAAATATCTAATGTGAAAACTCAAGTCTCTTTGGAGCTGAGGTTTCCATTTTATAGTTAGCATATCTATACTATTAATATATGTATATAATTTATAATTTCAGAATTCTTTTTTTTAAACAGGTCTAAGATTGTATTGATAATAACTATTGCAGATATCTTTCTATAGGGGTCCTGGAATGAGCATTTTGCCATGAACTGTATATACTAATTTCTACTGAACTAATACTGAACTTTCAAATACTTTCCCTTTAGTGGTATTTTACTAATGATGCCCATCATGATTTGATCATAGTTTAAGTATATATTTGATGACACTATATCAATGGTAACATAATTCAAGTGCTATAAAATTTGTGTAAAAGAAAACATGTTAGGCATAGATTTACTTTCTTGGAAATATTCCTGATTGACTACCTTCCCCTCCCTGTAACCCTCCTGACGATAGTTTTCCTGCCTCTCTGGAGCAAGGCCTGATGAACAAAGGTGCCATAAGATTATTCCCATCTGAATGGCAAATGATGGTTACAGTGAACAGGCTTTTGAGAAGGGAATTCCAAGTACTGAACTGAGAGCCCAAGAGAACTTCTTTGATTCACAAGGATTGGGTGAACTCTGCTACCTAACATAGCTTAGGTGTTAGGTGCCGCTGTAGCTGGCAGTAGGTCCAGAAAAGCACCCTATGGGGTGCTTAGGTGACAGTGCACATCTCTTTCATTGAAGCTCATGAAAACAGGATGATTTTTCTGCTTTGCATTTCACATTTAGTACATTTAATGCTTTTGCCTTCTGCCCAAGCTATTTCATTATCATCGTTATCAAGACTTTTGATAATCCTTCCCGTTATCATGGGAAGTATTTATTATGCATCTATTTCTATTCTGCTAGGCTTACCACAATGTGGGCTGGAGCTCATGGCTTTCCATAGTATCTGGCCTCCTACCACACAGCAACAAAGCCATTTAACAACTATTAGAAATTAATACAATTCAGTCACTGGCAGATTGGGAGAGATAACAATTGGCGATAAAAAAACGGGCCCTGCAATGCACAGGTGAGATAAAGGATGTGGTTAAAAAAAATAAGTGAATACCATGCCAAATCCTACCCAGCCTATAAAGCCTACTCAAATGCATCCTTCTCTGAGAAGCTCACCCATAGAACTTGCTTTACAAAAACACCTTTTTTGGTACTTCTTGAATTCTGTGACTTTTATGCACATCTTATTTCCTGCTCTCTGAACTAACTGAGGAACATGTCACATGATATCGTAAACATGTTTCATGATACCTAGCACAACGCATGAAATATTCAATAAAGTTTGATGAATGAGAAAGCAAATCAAGAAACTCTGTCAAAAAAATGTGTTGGATGCCTAAGCACTATGCAAAGCACTGGGGGTATAATGATGAACAAGACAGCCAAGGCCCCTGCCTTCAGCAAGCTCACAATCTAATAGCGAAGGAAGCCCAAGAACTTAACAGGTATGTACATTGATGTGATTGAATGACATAGAAAAGAGGAAAAGTCATACTTTCTAGCCTACCAAGTATCTTATGATTCAATATTAAATTTCCCTGTCTCCATTTAGAGCAAAAGTGGCAAATTCAAATGTTTTCATGAGCCAGGTAGGTAATATCAAGTAAGACAATAGTGGGCAGTGGGGACTTCAGTGATCTGGAGAGTTTATGCTCCACTTCTAGGATGGAGGAGCTACTCAGCTTCAGCCAATTGTATCATGCAAGACTGAACGTTGATTCAGTGTTGCTAGATCTAATTTTCTTCTAGGAAGCAAGCAATTTGGATTTTTATGTGAAATCTTCTGATTTTTAAATGTTGGCAACCAATTTCCTATTTTGCGGCTTAGATCTGGCCTGCGAGCTACCATTGACTGCCTCTAATTCAGGGCTTCCATAGAGGGGTGCCCCTTATGAGGAGCCCACAAGCCACGCCTCCCCTGTATGGGTCCCAGAACCCAGGCTATCAACTCTCTACCTCTCAGCCCTCTCTCTTCTCCCTGTCTTCCTTTCACACCCTATTCCAGTGTCAAGGACGCTCAAGCTAAATCAGTTAGGGAAGGGCTGACATCTACAGTTTGTGGGAAAATAGTTTAACCTTTATGAAAAGTCAGAGGTACAGGGCCCCTGGGAGTTGGAGATGTGAGTGTGATAGAAGAGTCTAGTGGGGAACTCTCCCAAGCTTCTTGCATGATGGGCAATGCTCTCCTTTAAAAAGCATTAACAAAGGTCAGATTGACAAGTCAACACTGAAACTGTATCCAAATACGTCTCCCTAATTGTAGGGAGAAAATAGAGAAGGGGCTAGCGGAAAAAGTCCAGAGGACAAGACTGACTCCAAAGCCTTTCCCTCTCCATCCACTGGCAGGCTTGGGCATATTCTATAAGGTGAAGGGAAATTGCAAAATTAGAACTGGCAACTTATACAGAGAGGCCCAGTGCAAGGCCATGGGCCTGAGGCAGGCTCGGAAAGTTGAGGAATTGTGGGGGAAAGAGGATTTGGCAGCCTGACTTCCTGTGGCTGTATCCAAGGCTAATTAGTTTGCAGTGTTCTGTGTGTGCCTGAATGGAAATGATCCCAGTCTTGAGAGGCAGGGGGTTAAGGAAATCAAAAACACATGCAGAAAGAAAGAAGGGGAAGGGATTGGTGGGAGAGGAAGGCAGGGGGTTGTGGGGAGGGGAGGGGGAAACCTGTCCTTTGGCTACATTTTCTTTCTTCAGGAGAGGGCTCTCATCATTCTGTTTCATGACCAGTAAATCACCACCACAGCCCTGTCCATCACATCTCACATCTGCTGCAGAACTCGTTAAACATCAAAAGACGAGCCTATCAGTTCTGCTTAGTTAGAAGTCTGACTTACTAGAGGTCTAACCAAGGAGGAGTTTGCATGTTTTTAATAATAGCTTAAGGAACTTCGTAGCACCCCATAAATTACTTAATGCAACAAACTCTTCCTGTAGTCCAGCTGGCATTTGAAAGTTGCTCAACCAACCCAGACCTGCCCCTATGGCAATGGCTTTTTGGTGGTCACATTCCAGGACACCACAGGGTGTTAGTTAATGCTTCAATTCATAATTCTGAGCCCATTATTAAAAATGAGTTACTCTACTGTGTACGTCCTCCCTGGCACGCATGACTCAGAATTCCTTTGCCTTTGTCTTTCTGTACTTCTGAGGTTGCCAGGCACCTCAGAGCAAAAAGAAATGGTCTAGTGGAGAAATGGATCAGTAACTAGGGACAATAAAATCAGAACCTCGTCCCAGACTTGGAGGTACATGCTCGACAGATACATTAATATAAATCAGTAAATATTTACCGAGTGCCTACTCTGTGCTAGGAACCAGACATACAAAAATAAATTCTGACATTCTGACTCCTTTTAAAGAGTCCACAATAATGTGGACACATATGAACACTCTGAGGTTTAAAAAACAAACTAACTAACACAAATGGAAGGATAAAATTTACTCCACCAGTAACCCCTTAGAAGTTCCTTGGATGTTGGTGCATTTTGCTATCCCTGTTTGATGCTAACCTCCCAGGTGTCCAGCCCCTGTGAGGGACACAGTCTAGGTAAAACCCACAACATCTGCTCAAGAGAAGCTTCAAAGAAGCAAAATGCTTGGAATCATATCTTCTCTAAGAAAATATAGGGTCAAAAACTCAGCCCAGACCTCCTGACTTCATTTTTTCTACACATTTGACAAAGCCACAGAAGAAATTTTTAAGCACCTAAGTAATATTTCTTCTACACAACAGTCTATATGGCATGAGGCTAATACTAAGACAAAAATCAAGGGAATACATATAATACTACTAATTTATTATTTATAGCATTCTTGCATTGTGCCAGGAATTGAGCCATGCTGATAAAGATTATTAGAACATAATCCCCCATTTCATAGGACTTCCCTTCATGTCAAGAGGCAAAGTCCACCACAGTAAGAGAAATGACCCAAGTGTGCAGAGGATTCTATGGTAGCAGGAGAAGGTACTCAACTCAGACATGAGTACTTTTAGTAAGGTACTTAGGACAGAAGACTTTCTTAGCAAAGATGGTGTGTTAAACTGAGTCTCAAAGAAGTAATTAGCCAGAGGTAGGAGATGGGACATTCTAGGAATTATAGCATCAGTGGTGTAGCTGTTTGGAATGTTCTGTCTCCCAAACCCTCAAATGATCTCATTATCATTGATTTCACTAGAAAATTAATGAACAGTTGCTTTGTGCAGAAGCTGTAGAAACTGTACTAGGTATTACAGATTCAACAATGATTTCTATCCTTCAGTGACACACAGCTTAGGAGTGATTAGACAGTATGGATGGATGAATAGTTATAGAGACAGACAGATGATGGCAATACCCAACCTGTACTATACTTCTATGTGGCAGTACCAGTTCTAAGGAGCTTCACAGTGGGCTTCATTTACCTTCTCTGTCCTGAGAGGGAGGGAGGGAAGACATTGCTTAATCCATTTTGAAAAAGAATAGATTCCTAGGCTAATGAATAGTGCAGATGACCAGTGCACATGCCTGATTACTTGAAAGGAGGTCAAGGGAGGAAAAACATCAAGGGAGGAAAAACATGGGTAAGGAGGTAGATGTTCTGAAGGGAAGCAGATGAACTGGCCAAGCTGAGATGGAAGAGAAAGCCATTGCTCTGAGCACCTGGACCATGTGCAGTTTCTCAGTTTTGGCAGCAAACTCACATCTGGCTGAAGCAGCACCTCCATGAAGACCTAGAGGCTAGGCTGAGGGCGCTGTGGACATACCATTAACAGCAAGGCTGAAAAACACATAAAGTAGGAGTGACCTGGGAGAGTCTTCCCTGAGTTGTCCCTTTACAATATGTTTGACCACTTGAGCACCAGCTCCATGGGGTTCAGCACGGCCTGGGGCTGGGATTATCACATGATGACTTTTCTTCCACCCCTTCTCTCCATCTCTAAACGCTGCATCCCCCTGGGCTTAAGTCTGGATTCTGTTTAAGTGCCTCTTCCTTAATTTCACAACTAGGTTTAGAGGCTCAACTGAACTACCATTTGCCACAAGGTATTGGAACTCACAGTGTCTCTGTCTCTCCTACTAGTCTGTGGGCCTTTTGAGGGTAAGGATCATTCATGTTCCTATAGTGTCAGCACTTACTACAAAGACTAGCAAATAGTAAGTATGCATTGAAATTTGTTGAATAACTAAATAAATGAGTGGGTTTGTGTACATAAGAATATCACCAGATCTGCCAGACCATGACATTTGTGGTTTCCATATAAGAATCCAGTTCCTAGGGCCTACAGGATCCTTTTTTTTTTTTTTTTTTGAAATCCAGAAGCGCTTCTATTCAGAAACAGTCTTATTTCTAAACACTATTTGTGATGGTCTTAATTTTCTTTTTTTTCTTTTCTTTTTCTTTTCTTTTTTTTTTTTTTTAATGAAAGAGGGTCTCACTCTGTCACCCAGGCAGCTGGAGTGCAGTGATCACAGCTCACTGCAGCCTTGAACTCCAGGGCTCAAGCAATCCTACTGCCTCAGCTTCCCAAGTAGCTACAACTATATGCACATGCCACCATACTCGGCTAAGTTGTTTTTTTTTTTTTTTAATTTTTTCTAGAAATGGGGTTTCTCTTTGTTGCCCAGGCTGGTCTTGAATGCCTGGCCTCAAGCTATCCTCCTGCCTCTGCTTCCCAAATGGTAGGATTACAGGTATGAGCCACCGCATCTAGCCTGTGATAGTCTTTTTGTTGTGTCAACTTGGATAGACTACAGTCTCCAGTTACAGAATCAAATACAAATCTAGGTGTTATTGTGAATGGATTTTGTAAATGTAATTTAAGACTATAATTAGCAGACTTTAAGAAAGGGAGCATAGCCTAGATAATCCAGGTGAGCCCAATTTAATCAGCTGAAAGGACTTAATAGGCAGAGCTGAGGCTTTCCTGAAGAGGAAGAAATTCCACCTACGGATGGCAGCTTCCACCTGTGCCTGACAGTTCCAGCCTGCCCTCCTGAGTGCCTGCCCTACAGACTTCAGACTTGCCCAGCCATCCCCTACAATCACATAAGCCAATTCTTTGTAATAAATCTCTTAACATTTATGTCCTATTTGTTCTACTTCTCTAATTGGATCCTGACTGATATACTATAAATTCAAAGTGTCTTAGAGAGCTTGAGCTTGCAGTTTCCCAGTGTACTTTCAGTAAATAACAGAAGGTCAAACTTTCAGAGTTTTAATTCAGATATACTCTTATTCCTGCTGATGCATTCTATCAAGCATCTTTTCCTAACATGAACCAGTTAAATGTCTTATTTTTCTTTTTTTCTTTTTCCCAAGCAATAGTGTCACTTGCTGAAGATGTTTTAAGTTCATTAATTTAACCCTTCTCCCCAACCATTTCTGCAAGTGTGGTGAATAGACCTCCTTAGCAGTTATGGTTAGTGTCAGACTGGGCTGCCTTGCCACCTTGAAGTAGTATAGATTTGAGAATACAGATTTGTCTTTCAGATTACAGAACTAGTGCCCAACTTACTCCAGAAGTTAAGTAGTAGAGCTTTTACCATGCTTAGTTCCAAATTCCAGAAAAACCCCCAGCCTTCTCCACAATTAAAAACAGTCTAATTTAATTGACAGTGGTTGATTTTGGCTGGGTAGGTGATGATGAAAGAAAGGAGAGCACTTGCGTAGATTATGGTGAAGATAAAGCACATATTAGGCATTGTAATTATCTAACTGCACACTATAAACTTTCCCATTTCATTCATTTCTGTATCTCTTGCTCTTTATTGTCAGTTGCAGAGGCACAACACTTTTCTCAGGATTCGTGACCAACTCTGCCCTTTGGAATTGTCCCTACTGTCTAAAAATTAATTCCGCATGCATGTACAAACTTACATTTTATGTTCTCACCACCGTCTAATTTTAAAAATGGTTTTACCTTCATTTTGTCATAATTATGCTCCTTTTCTAAGTAACACTTTTAATATTATTGCTGCTTTTGCACTTCTCAGATATGTGGAGTCAAAAATGTTTCTAGAACACTTCAAAATCATGCACAAATGCAGCAAATTAGCAAGTATTAAAAGAGTAAGTGGTTGGCAGAGACCTAAATGGCAGGGCATTGGACAATAGCGCCATCTGTTGGTTGTGGATAGAGTTGGCTTCTCTCTCTTCGGTCTTTATTCTTAAGTGTAACGGGTAATTTCCTATGACAGTTCCTAGGAGAAGGAGTTTCTGTCATGATTTCACGCATCCTTGATGTACTTTCTTTCTGTGAATGTTAAAAGCCTTTAATAATAAGGGTCACTTTGGTCCCAAGTGGTCAGAGCTGGGCCTTCGGAAGGCCAGGTGAGCCCACACAGGGAGATCTGCATGAGCCCCTCATTGCCCCTATACCAGTGCCACAGCTGTTTTCCAGTGAGAGCCATGACCTAGATCACAGGTTCTATACTCTGGCTGCACCTCAGAACCTCTGGGGTGTGGCATAGGCTTTGTGATTTTTTTCAAAGTTTGCCAGTTGATTCCAATGTATAGCTAGGTCTGAAAAACACCTAAAGGAGTAAGAGAACGACATGGAAGAATTAACATTCTACACATTTGTTAAGATCTCCATTTTCCTCATGCCAGCATCCACTCTTTTCAGCCAAAGCACTGTTTACCAAATATATCCTAAGGAGATATTAGAAACAAACAGGTTTCATGATTTTTCCAAGATCAGCCGATACTTCTGTGGCAGGTCCAGGTCTGGAACTTGGCACACAGAGACCTAAGCTACAAGAGCTGTGAGCTGAAAGCCGTTAAGTATCCCTGTCTATAATTATGGCCTCATCTGTAAATAGATGGCTTTAGACCTGAGTTTCCTTTTCCTGGAAAGATAAAGCCACCAGAGGTGAACTTCATTCTTCTTTGAGAGAAAGGAGGAAACAGGGACGACTTTTGCAGTCTAATGAGACAAGGCAGCTTTCCACCGTCTCAAGAGAGAACATGGGTCTTGGCTACAGTTGCCTGCAAGCCCAAGGATGGGACAGAGGAGGCTGAATGCAAAATCGTCCTCTTCTTAGAAGCTTCCCAGGAATTTCATTAGGGCTCTTCATCATGAATAGTTGTTTAAGATTTAGGGATACCTCAATATGTGTTCTAACATGGAAAACAGACCTTTCTTTACGCAGTGGAAGAAAATATTGAATTGATAAATGTATTTACAAGACATTTCTGTGCCAATAGGTCACTCTCTACATTTCCTGATATGCCATCTCCTGACACATTCTTTCAGAATTTTGTGACCATTAGGATCTAAGATTGGATGGAACTAGGATTGGATCCAGTTCAGCAGTTCCTTAGACCAGGAAAATAGCCCCAGCTATCAAGTAGCCCTAAGCAAATGACTTTAATCTTCCTAAACCTGAGTCTGTATCAGCAATAAATGGAGTTATTGTGATAATCAAATAACAGAGAGCCCAAGAAAGAGTTTTGTAAACTATAACATGCCATATAAAGCTCAGGCAATGTGATGAGGACTGTTTTTCACTCTCCAAAGGGAATCTTTCCTCCAAGCAAGTCCCCTCTTTGTCAATCACAGTGAGTGATTGGCCCCACCCTCTCCAAGACTGTTCCTGTGTCTGCATCTTACCCTCTCTTCCTGTCTAAATCCTGCCATTATTCCACACCCAAATCAATTTATACCAAGTGCAAGAAAACACTTTCTGACCAATCTAGTTCAGTGATTTCTCCCTCTCTAAATTTCTGTAGCATTTTACAATTGATGCCAAAGAATGTATAAATTCAGATGATTTGCCTTGCCTCCTATTCTTTCATGTATGTCCTTTCTGTCTCCATAACTTTTTTTTCAAAAATACACTTTTTATAGAAGAATTAAAACACACATACAGAAAACATGCATGTAGCACAAAATAACCCACTGCAAGCTCACCCAAATCACTCACCAAACCATCAGAGATTAATAAACAGAACCCTGTCAACATCTGAGAAGCCCTTCTTGGGCACCTTTCCAACCACCGTCTCCACTTTCCTTCCAAAAGATGCCCACTCTGCTGACTTCTAATACCATACATTAGTTTCACCTGTTTTTGAGTTTTCTATAAAGTGTGTATTATTTGATGTCTAGCTTCTTTTGCTCAACTTTATACTTGTGATAATCATCCATGTTGTTGTACGTGGCAGTAGTGTCTTCACTTTCATTAATTTGCCATTTCATGGATATATCACAGTTTATCTCTCCATTCTATTGTTTGAGAACATTTGAATTGTTTTTAATTTGGCTATTTTAAATAATGCTGTTATGGACATTCTTAGGTTTGGCTTTTAGTAAACACTTGTATGCATTTCTTCTGGGCATGTATCTAGGAATAGAACTAGTGGGTCATAGGGTGGGCATATGTTCAACTTCGGTATATACTAACAGTTTCTCAATGTGATTGTACCAATTTACACTCCCAATAGCAATGTATGTATGTTCCAATGCTCTACAGCATCACAAATACTTGGTATTTTCAGTCTTTTAAATGTTAGCCAAGTTGTTGATATACCATATATTTCACTGTAATTTTAATTTGCTTTTTCCTGATAACTAACGAGGTTGAGCACTTGAAAAAAATGCTTATTGGCAATGTGAATATTCTTTTTTGTGAAGAAAATAGCATCCAATTTTTACTAGGTTTTCTGACTTTTTAAATTGTAAAAAATATATACAAGATGTCATTTTATATATAATATTTGTATACATACATTTTCTTCCATTCTATAACTTTCTTTTTCCTTCTCATAATGGTGTCTCTTTATAAACAGAAAATGCCAATATTTTAATTTTTTTTAGGAATGTTATGTCTTACTTAAGAAATCCTTGCCTGCTCCAGGCATACAAAATATCATTCTACATTATTTTTTAGAAACCTGACTATTTTACATTTCATATTTTGATCTAAAATCACCTGGAAATTATTTTTTTCTTTTTCTTTTTTTTTTTTAAGAGACAGAATTTCACCCTGTTGCCCAGGCTGGAGTGCATGCAGTGCAGTAATGCAACCTTGGCTCGCTGCAACCTCCGCCTCCTGGGTTCAAGCAGTTCTGCCTCAGTCTCCCAAGTAGCTGGGACTACAGGTGCACACCACCATGCCTGGCTAATTTTTTTTTTCTTTTTTTGTATTTTTTAGTAGAGATGGGGTTTCACCATTTTGCCCAGGCTGGTCTTGAATTCCTGAGCTCAAGTGATCCGCCCGCCTCGGCCTCCCAAAGTGCTAGGATTACAGGGGTGAGCCACCGCGCCTGGCCCTGGAATTGATTCCTTAAATAATGTATGAGACAGGAGTCAGGATTGTTTTTTCTCATATGGATATCCAATTGACCATTGATTAAAATAGTGTCTTTTTCCCACTGCTCTGCATGGACCAATGGTGTCCATATATGTGTGGGTCTGATTCTAGACTTTCTATTGTGTTTCATTGGTCTATTTGTCTATTTTTATGCCTCTCTTCACATTGTATTAATTACACTTGATAATAATTATTGTATGTAGTAGGATAAGTGTTCAAACTCTAATCTTCTTAAAGATTCTCTTACCTATTCCTGTCATTCTACATTGCTATATAAAATTCCACATACATTTATCTACTTTTAAAAAGAACATCTGTTGGAATTTTAATTGAGATTGCATTGAATGTATAGATCAATTTGGGGAGACTTAATATTTTTGCACTATTGAGTCTTCTGATCTATGGATCTCCGTTTTAGCTCTTCTTTAATTTCTCTAATATTGTTTTACAGTTTTCTGTGTGAGATAACACACATTTTTCATTATATTTATATCTAGATATTTGATGCTTTTATATTTTCTTTAAATTTCATTTCCTACTTGTTAGTTGCTACTATACCTATACTTGATTTTTATTAATGTCCTTGAATCCCGTGAGTTTGCTAAACTGACTTATTAACTTTGGAAGTTTATCTATAAATTCCTTTGGATTTTCCAGGTACACAATTGTGCTCTGTGTAAATAATATATTTTACTTCTTTCTTCCCATTCCTTATATGCTTTATTTATTTCTTTTTCCTTATTATACCATTACAATTTTAATCTCTAGTATCATGTTAATTAGAAGTATTGAAACCAGAGATTCTTGTCTTATTTTTAATTCTGAGAAGAAAATTATATTTCACCTTTTAGTATAATATTTGTAGTAGATTTTTGGTAGATGCCTTTTATCTTTTCAGCTCCAGAATTTCTATTTGGCACTTTTTAATAACTTCTATTTCTTTGCTGAGATTCCACACCTCTTCGTTAATTATAATCATGTTTTTTAAAAAATCTTTGAAAATATTTATGTAGCTGCTTTAAAGTCTTTGTTAACTCCAGAATCTGGGTCATGTCAGAGTATGTTTCTATTGACTGCTATTTCTCTTCATTGTATTTTCTTCTCACTTTGTGTGTGTAATACTCTTTTATAGTACGCTAGACATTTTGGATGGACCCCTGTAGTGATTGAATACAGTTATCACCCTCTGAAAAATGTTGGTTATTTTTTTCTCTCAGGCAGTTAACTTGGGTGGACTCAAACCCCCAACTCTCTCCCCTATGAGAGGAAGTAGCTGAAATCTCTAGTAAGTTCTTTCAGACTTTCACCTGTTGCTTTTCACTGGGCTCCTCAGAGTTCCTCATACATACATAGTTTAGGGATCATCCAGATGTTTGGGCAGAGTGTATGTGCACATTCTGGGGCTTCTCTCTCAGACTCCCACCTTCCTGACACCTCACTCTCTGTTCTGTTAACTCTAACTCCATTTAATGGTTCCTTGAACTGCTAAGAATAATGTTCTCTTCTTGAATTATTGTTATTGTTGCCCTATACTGTACAGACTGCAGAGTGCCTTCAGACAAAAGGCATATCAAGGTAAATCTCCTTAAAAAATGCTATATTGAAGGGATGAATTCCTCTCCAATTTCTGTCTGCTTTCAGTCACTATCCAGTGCCTTCAAGCAGTTTTTTATTTCCCTCAAGAATAATTGTTTTCTACAGAAAGGTTTATCTAATACGAGCTACTACAAAATTAATGGAAGTGGAATGTAGTAAAAGGCTTTGAATTATGGATTACACTTCTTTATTAGTATAAGACTATTCAGATGTCCTATATTTTTCCCCAGCTTTAGTAAATTGTGTTGTTTGAGAAATTTGACTCATCTAAAAGTTCAAATTTATTGGCATAAAGCTGTTTATAATATCTCACATTATATATTTTTGTAGATTAAGTATTTTCAATTTATATAAAACTGAGTAAGAAACTAGAGAAAATTGCAGGGCATGGTCCAAATTTAAATCCAACAATTCTTTTAAAAATATTCTGTATGATATATACATACACACACACACACACACACACACATATGTATACACTATTTAAATATAACCTATGTGACATTTACTTGTATTTTCTTACATTATTCGTTTGATTTCAACTTTATAAAACTTAAATGACAATAATTTTTTAAATTAAAAGTTTTCAAAATATAAAATTTTACATACTTAAGAATTTCTAATTTTTCTAAATATTATCATCTATAAGTTAAAATATATTTGAATTACCTCTCTTCATAAGTTAAATATCCTGAAAATTGCCTCAGCCTTTTGCTTATTTTTTTTTTTTACTAATAAAATATGCTTTTGAAAGTGGCACTCTAATTCAATTATAAATGAACTAGTGTATACTGCCTAAAAAGTAGCCTTCTTATGACATCTAGATTCAGGTTTTGTAGCCAAGAGGAAAAATATCAAAAAGATGTTGATTTAAAATCAAATAAAAAATTTAAAAGGTTAGTTCTGTGAATTTTAATTCTTAATGTGATCCATGGTAACCTCTTCTGAGAAGTAAATTTCACTTGATACTCAACAAGAGAAAGTTTTTGTATGCTTCTCATGTATCCTTTATTCATTTTCCTTGTCACAGCCTATAATTCAGTTATCACAATGTATCCTTACTTCATTATTTGAAATTTATACTTACTTTTCTACACTTAATATAACCCCATGTTTTCTTTTCCATTCAACAAATATCAATTTCATCATTTCTGTTTTCGATCTAAGGGTGAGGTAAACTAGGAAAAATGAGGTTAGATCTGTGTCTTCTTCAGTCTAATGAAAAAAACTCCTTTACTTTGACATTCTTTTCTTTGTTTTAAAGTCAGGTTTATTGAGAAATAGTTTGTGTACAGCAAAATCTACCCTTTGCAAATGCAATGAATTTTGAGAAACATAGACAGTTCAGTGTCCACCACCACCATCAAGATAAAGAACATGTGTCTTAATCCAAAAATTTCCTCATGTACTTTTGTTGTCAAATTCTTACCTAAATTCCCAGCCCACAAACAACCACTTAGTTTTTTCTGCCCCATAAGTTTGCCTTTTCCAGAATGTCTTATAAATGTAATTGTGCGGCCGGGCACGGTGGCTCAAGCCTGTAATCCCAGCACTTTGGGAGGCCGAGACGGGCGGATCACGAGGTCAGGAGATCGAGACCATCCTGGCTAACACGGTGAAACCCCATCTCTACTAAAAAAATACAAAAAACTAGCCGGGCGTGGTGGCAGCGCCTGTAGTCCCAGCTACTTGGGAGGCTGAGGCAGGAGACTGGCGTGAATCCGGGAGGCAGAGCTTGCAGTGAGCTGAGATCCGGCCACTGTACTCCAGCCTGGGCAACAGAGCGAGACTCCGTCTCAAAAAAAAAAAAAAAAATGTAATTGTGCAGTATGTAGCTTATTGAGTCTATTTTTTTCCATTTATTATAATGCATTTGAGATTTATTCATGTTGTTGCCAATAGTTTGATTCTGTTTTATTGGTGAGTAATATTCCATTGTACGGATGTACCACCACATTTTATTAATAGAATTACTACTTGATGGACATTTGAAATATTTCCAGCTTGTAGTAATATGAATATGGCCACTATAAACATCTGTGGATGTGTTTTTGTGTGAATATATGTTTTCACTTATCAGGCATATATCTAGGAGTGGAATTGCTGAGTCATATAGCAATTGCCTATTTAATTTTATAAAAACCGGCCAGACTATTTTTCAAAGTGGCTGTGCTATTCACATTCCCATCAGCAATGTATGAGAGTTCCAGTTGCTCTTCATTCTTCTCAGCAGCTTTTGTAACAGCTGGTGTCTTGTTTTAATCTGCAATTCTCTACCATTAGTGTTGTTGGACACAGTCTTATGTGCGTTTTTGCTGTCTGTGTATTGTCTTTGATGAAGTGTTTGTTCAAATTTTTTGCCCAGTTTTTAAATTGGATTGTTGTTTTCTCCTTTAGAAAAACAAAAGAAAAAGAAAAAGAAATTGGATTGTTGTTTTCTTCTTATTGAGTTGTGAGGGTTCTTCATGTATTTTGGATATCAGTCCTTTTCCAGATATATGTTTTAAAAATATTTTCCCCAAACTTATGTCTATATTTAAATGACATTTTCCTAAAATTGTTATTTAAATGTGGGAGGCTTTTAAATTTTAATAAAGTCTCATTTATCAATTTTTTTCATTTATGGAATGTGCTTTTTGTATTCTACCTAATAAATCTCACCTAGCCCAGAGTCACAAAGATTTTCTCCTATATTTTCTTCCAGAACTTTTACACTTGATTTTTACATTTAGGCCTCTAATCAATTTTCAGTTAATTTTCATATATAGTTTAATGTATGGGTCAAGATACATTTTTTGCATATAAATGTCCAACTGTTCCAGTATTATTTTATGAAAAGACTATCCTTTCAGCATTGAATTGCCTATGGTGGATTACCTATGTCTGGATTCTCTACTGATCTTTATATATTTCTCAACTCGTGTGTGTGGGTGTGTGTGTGTGTGTGTGTGTGAGACAGAGTCTCACCCTGTAGCCCAGGCTGGAGTGCAGTGATATGATCTAGGCTCACTGCAACCTTTGCCTCCCAGGCTCAAGCGATTCTCCTGCCTCACCCTTCTGAGTAGCTGGGATTACAGGCACACATCACCACGCTGGGCTAGTTTTTGTATTTTTAGTAGACACAGGGTTTCACTATGTTGGCCAGGCTGGTCTCGAACTCCTGACCACAAGTGGTCCGCCTGCCTCAGTTTCCCAAAGTGCTGGGATTACAGGCATGAGCCACCGTGCCTGGCCCTCAACTCATTTTTTGAGGCCAGCATTAACCTCACACCAAAATCAGACATTATAAGAAAACAGAACTACAAACCAATATCCTCATGAATATAGATACAAAATACCAACAAAATATTAGCAAACCAAATTCTGTAATATATTAAAATAATGATCTATCATGACCAAGTGGAATTTTTCCTTGAAATGCAATATTGTTCAACATTTGAAAGCAAATCTGTAGGGCTGGGCATATTGGCTCACACCTATAATTCCAGCACTTTGGGAGGCCAAGGCTGGCAGGTCACTTGAGGTCAGGAGTTCGAGACCAGCGTGACCAAAATGGTGAAACCCTGTCTCTACTAAAACACAAAAAGTAGCTGGGCATGATGGTATGTGCCTGTGGTCCCAGCTACTCAGGAGGCTGAGACACGAATCTCTTGAACTCGGGAGGCAGAGGTTACAGTGAGCTGAGATCACACCATGGCACTCCAGCCTGGGCGACAGAACAAGACACTGTCTCAAAACAAAAACAAAAATAAAACAAAACAAAACAATCAATAGGATTTATCATATCAACCAAACTAAAGGAGAAAAGCCATATCATCCTCTCACTAGATGCAGAAGGATGGTTTGACAAAATTCAACAACTATTCATGAAAACTCTAAGCAAACTAGGATTACAGGTTGAGACTTCCTTAACCTAATAAAGGGCACCTTTGAAAAACCTATAGTTAATATCATACCTAATGGTGAAAGACTGAGTACTTTCCCCCTAATATGAGAAAAAAAGGTAAATATGTTCACTCCTATTACTTCAGTTCAACATCGTACTGAAAGTCCTTGTCAGTGCAGTAAGGCAAGAAAAAGTAAGAAAAGGCATACAGATTGCAAAGGTATAAACAAAACTGCCTCTATTCACAGATGACATCACCTATGTAGAATCTACGTAGAAACTTAGGTTTTAGTTGCTTTTCTTCCCATTCTTTTTTTTTATTTTGTAGAATTGGTGTAATATTTTCCTTAAATGTATGCTAGAATTCACCAGTGAAGCATCTGGAGTTGTTCTGAGGGATAGTTTTAAACTATAAGTTCAAATTTTAAAGTAAATGTAAGACTGTGTAGCTTATCTTGAGTAAGTTTGGTAATTTGCATCTTTCAAAGACTTTATCCGTTTCATCTAAGTTGTCAAAGTTTTGGTGTAAAATTGTTTATAATTTTTTGTTATCCTTTTAATATCCCCTTTGTTCAGGGCAGCAGTTCAAATCACAGTCAAACTCTAACTTCACTCGATGGCTTGATTCTGTCCCATATGAGAGCAGCTCAAGGGGCAGTAAGAGATGTGGGCAGATGGGGATCCCCCTTTAGTCTCTATTCTTTTGGGGATTTCCTCTTAATTTTCTTTGTGCTGTGGTTGCCCCATACTCTGGTTCTTCTAGCCAGTAATATGTGGGGTTTATATGGAGCTTTAGCCACTCTACATAGTGCAGACTAGAACCTGCCTTGGCCTAAAAGCTGTAAAATCTAAAAACTCATCAATGCCATTTTCTTCTTTCATATATTGGCTTCTTCCAGCATTTTCCTGCTTTTAATCACTCTCCAGTGTCTTCAGATACTGTTTTAAAAATATGTTTTGTCCTCTGTGTGTGTATATAATTTTTTATGTAGATAGATATGATAAAAGATGCTCAGATCTTACAGGAGATGAAATCTCCGTTTTTTTTTTTTGTTTTTTGTTTTTTTTAAACTACTACCACGAAGACTCCAAAATTATCAAGTCTTTTCCATATGAAGCATAAGCCATTTATAAAGAACCAAGATTGTGGGGAAAATCTTTCACAGATCCTGTAAGTCTGAGATAAATCACCCTAACAATTTCAGATCCTATAGCATTTTCTTGACTCAGCTTGAAATTGTAGCTATCAAGCAATAAGCCAGGAATCCCGTACCCTTCCCGGCTTTTAACAGGGCAAAAGTTTGAGTCCTCACTTTATCGTACTTTGTATATCATACTTTCATATGTGACAGTGCAGGCAATACTTAAGTTAGATAAAAATTTATTTTAGATAAAGATTTTTTGCCATGAATGCTCCTTCCTTTCCCATCCTACTGAGCTAAGCTGGAAAACCTAAAAAGATATATGAGGGTCTCTTTAATAATTTTTCCTTAAGCCCAGAGGAAATGCTACACTATCAGCAACTTGCTTTTCTCTTCCAGGATGTCCTGATTCCCTTTATCTTCCAGGCCATCAAAAAGTTCCAGAACCTTGATCATGCTTAGATTTTTAAAAAATCTCCTAGATAAAAGAGGAGGAGCTAAGTGAGGGACAAGTGGAGTAAAATCCTTTCTCTTGGGAGGTTGAAGCAGGAGGATCACTCAAGCTTAGGAGTTCAAGTCCAGCCTGGGAAACATAGAAAAATCCTGTTTTGTTTTTTTGTTTTTTTTGAAACAGAGTCTCACTATGTTGCTCAGGCTGGAGTGCAGTGGCATGATCTCGTCTCACCGCAACCTCTTGCCTCCTGGGCTCAAGAGATCCTCCCACCTCAGCCTCCCAAGTAGCTGGGACTACACGTGCACGTCAGCACTCCCGGCTAATTTTTTGTATCTTTTGTAGAGACGGGGTTTTGCCATGTTCCCCAGGCTGATCTCGAACTCATGAGCTCAAGTGATTTGCCTGCCTTGGCCTCCCAAATTACTGGGATTACAGGTGTGAACCACCATGCCCAGCCAACTATATATACATACTATACTATATATATATGTATATATACATATATATACACAGAGAGAGAGAGAGAGCTGGCCGCAGTGGCTCACGCCTGTAATCCCAGCACTTTGGGAGGTTGAGGCAGGTGGATCACCCAAAGTCAGGAGTTCGAGACCAGCCTGGCCAACATGGTGAAACCCCGTCACTACAAAAATTACAAAATTTAGCCGGGTGTGGTGGCAGGGGCCTGTAATCCCAGCTACTCAGGAGGCTAAGGCACAAGAATTGCTTGAACCTGGGAGGCGAAGGTTGCAGTGAGCCAAGATCACACCACTGCACTCCACCCTGGGTGACAGAGCAAGACTCTGTCAAAAAAAAAATGTGTATATATATGTGTGTGTATGTATATATACATATATGTGTATGTACATATATATACACACACATATATAACCCTTTCTCTATGGTAGGGCATCACTCTACCTCTTTATCTTCCTTTTGATTATCAGTAAATAAAATGCTTATTTATGCATAGACATCTTGATAGGCAAAGGAGAGTTGATAACTCAGGAATAGTCCTTGCCCCCAGGTCCCTTTTGTTTAGCTCTGTAAATAAAAAACGCAGCAGCATGTTACAGGCATTATGCTAAAGATGTGGACAGTGTCAGGATTCACAAAGGAAGGAATGATCAGTTTTGACTGCGGGTGGGGTGTCCAGGTGAGATTCTGTATGTGAGTATGTGTGTGAGTATGTGTTGGCAAGGTGCACAGAGATGAGGGTGAAAGAACTGGCAGCTCAGGTATGGAGATGGCAGGCCTGAACCCACCCGATGTTTTCAGGAAACTGCAGGGACATTTGTGTGTTTGGTGTGTAGGGTATGAGGTATGATAGAAGAGGAGTCTGGAGAGGGAGGAAACATGAAGGACTTTGTTACATGGTTGAAGAGTTTGGACTTCATCTTGTAGAGTATACTGAACTGTGAAAATGTCTTAATCAGGACAATAGCGGGATCACCTCTGTGTTTTAGGACAAGACATGTATTTATTTCTGTATGTTCTTGATGCTTGTGAGGGTCCCTCCCTAAGGAGTTGGTCTGATGGAGGTAAGAGATGGGATCACAGGGAGGAGGCATGGTCAACCATCTGGTCTAAAATTAGACTACAGTCATCTATTGTGTGCTACACTGAGCCTCTTTTCATGCCAGATATGGTCTGGGAACCAGACCTGTTTAGACGTGGCTTAGGTGAGAAACTGGTTGCCTTTTTCAAAGATGATTTGAATTTCAAGAGGAAAATCGCAGCATCGGAGTTCCAAGCAAAGGGGCACTGTAGGCCAGCAAGACTGTGCAAAACTTAAAGCTGCAAAACAACCAGAATTAAGTCTACCTGAGAGCATCACTGGGAAGAAAATTGAGGCCATAGGTATAGCTGGAAATAAAATTGAGAAGTGTTACCATACTGCTACTGCTTAAAAATCAGAAAGAAAAGAATAAAGATGAATTCAATCTCTTCCTGAAAGCAGGACTAAGAGGTCCAGGCATGACGCTTGGAGCTCTAAAATGAGCATAATAATGGAAAGTGGGGGGCTGCATGCAAATGGCACATGAGAAATGTGTTTTTCCACAAGTCTAGCTTTTCTTCTCAGGATCCAAAAGTCCCCACCAAAATCAGGGCAGTTTCTACAATAATGGGCTTAGGAAGGAGTTGGGCAGATATTCTCAAACTGTCTGTGGCTCTCTGAGCCTCAGGCCAGTCTTAGCTAGTAATGACATTTATAATGTGACAGTGCCTACCTAAACCACTTGCCTGAAATAAACTATAACATGACAGTTGATTAAAACTATGACTCACTTCACCGGGCTCTTTCCAGAAGCAACCCCATCAGAAGCTGAATCTGTAAGGAGAGAGTGCTTAGGAGGTCAAGGTCATAGGCTTGTTCCCTGTATAGATCACTTCACTCTGCTCTGCAATCCCATATCTCCGGTGACTTCCCTCAGGATGGGTTACATGCCCTTTCCAAATGCTCGCATAGAACCCTCTGTCTCTTCTATTACAGCACATGTTATAATTTACTGGAACTGCTATTTAATTTTCTTTCTTTCCCGTCAGAAGGGAGAGAGGGAGGCCATGAGTGGAGGTTTCTTTCTGCAATGGCAGCACGTGTGTGGCATGGTGGGAAGCTCTGAACCCAGAACACCTGCTTCCAAGTCCTTGCTCTACCACTGAATAGTTTGAAATTGAACCTGTTTCTTCAACAATAAAGAGGAAATAATGGCACTTATTACATGCCATTATTAACGAGCCAATGAAAGTAAGGATTCTTTACTAAGGGCTATTTGGATATTAATTAATCATAATATTCACCAGTCTTGAGACTGTCCTAGCAGGGTGGGTGCGATTGAACTGGCAGAGGTATGGGGAGGGCATTTCTGAATGAAGTTGATATTACAGAAGAGGGAAGAGGAGGGGAGCGAGTAGGGGCACAGAGGTAAGCAGTGGAAAGACAAATGAAAACGAAGAGAGAATGGAAAATGAAGAGGGCCCCAGAGCTGTGCTATTGAATGCAGTAGCAGTAAGCCCCATGTGGCTATTTAGCTAGTTTGAATTGAGATGGGCTGCTAGAGTTGTTATTTAAAAAAAAAAAAAAATGAAAAAGAGCTCATTGATAATGTTTATATAACATGCATGTGAAATTACAGTATTTTTGATATATTGGGTTAAATATAGTATGAAAATTAATTTTATCTATTTAATTTTACTTATTTTAATGTGGCTACTAAAAAATGTAAAAGTATGTATGTGGCTGGTATTTGAGGCTTGTGTTACATTTCTATTGGGCAGTATTACTCTAGGTTATTTGCTGTCCATAAAATAAGTGATAGGGAATATAAGAATTTTTGAGAATTTGGCTTTTCAAAGTAAAGTCAGGGTACATGTAAAAATTGAATTTATCTCACAAATTTACCCTTTTTTTTTTTTTTTTTTTTTTTTTTTTTTTGAGACAGAGCCTCTCTCTGTCTCCCAGGCTGGAGTGCAGTGGCGTGATCTCCGCTCACTGCAAGCTCCATCGCCTCCCGGGTTCACGCCATTCTCCTGCCTCAGCCTCCCGAGAAGCTGGGACTATAGGCGCCCGCCACCACGCCCGGCTAATTTTTTTGTATTTTTGGTAGAGACGGGGTTTCACCGTGTTAGCCAGGATGGTCTCGATCTCCTGACCTCGTGATCTGCCCGCCTCAGCCTCCCAAAGTGCTGGGATTACAGGTGTGAGCCACCGCGCCCAGCCAAATTTATCCATTTTCAAAGTTAATTTCACTGACATGCTTTAAACATCTGTTCTGTGCCAAGCACTAAGTACAACACAGGCCAAGCCCTTCAGGAGCTTACACTGTAACCACGGATGAGGATGGGAGAGTCTCTTGTAACTCATAGTATTCTATGGCCATCCAGAAAGTGTTTGACTGAATCTAATACAGTGTCAGCAGACTAGGGGTCCCCCAATGTATCTTCAAGTTAAGAAGAAACAACATGATGCCAGGAAATCTAACTTGGTTTGAATGTTTTCCTTCTTGCTGCTGCCGGGCTGCCTTTGACTGTTTCAATGTGGCATGTGGACGTAGATGAAGGGCAAGCTTTCAGGAGCTGTATTAGCTGAATCTGTAAGGAGATAGTGCTTAGGAGGCCAAGGTCATAAGTTTGTTCCCTGTATGGGTCACTTCACTGTGCTCTGATCCACGCCTCAGACTTGCCCCCTGTCAACCTGAGCCAGCTGTTTTGTAAATATGCTTTGAATCACTTGGGGAACAGGGCGAGAACATATGCAGGGAGCTGGTCAAATCTATCACCACTGATAGATTGGAGCAACAACTGAAAACACACTCTCAGTCAAAAGCAAGGACTCCCGGGAGGAGAGCCCATAAAACTTACACATCACCTCATACAGTGGACCCAACTGAAGCCATCTTTTCCCTGCACATTTCTGCCTGAAGTCATTGACTAGGATGGAGCTTGTAGGGCAAAGCTTCTGGAGGCCATAGTTCCTGGATAGAGCAGAACACAGGCAGCATTCACCGGGAATTCAGACTTCTGCTAAAGGTGGTGTTGCCAACAAGCACATGGGGCCTCCCTGTCTGACCTACAGAGATTGTTTAGACTTGGAAATACGGGCACCTATCTCTTGAGTGACCTGTCTGCTGGTAATATTTACATCCACATTCACACAGAAAGGTGGCATGTTTTAATTCCAAGCTGAGATTCAGCCCCATGCTCTTCACTGAAGCATCGCTGACAGAAAGGCTGGTCTGGGATCTCCAGCTACACAAATAAATACTGAAGCAAGGCCTAACAGGAAGACCCTCACTACCCAATTTCTTCCAGATGGCAGTGATGGATGGCTGTATGTTTATGTTTACTTGGTTTCCCAGGTGACTGGTGTCCCGGTTTCCACTGGTCATGGTTTGATGAGCATTTCTTCGAAGATGTGAACTGCCTACCCCAACGGCCCAGCTCTTGGCCCACCAGTCTACACCACGCTCAACATTGTCAAGAGGTCATTGTGCTTGTTGGATGGCTAGTTAACTCTTTATTCACCACCCTCTTCTTATAAATTTCTAAAACTAGCAATACAAGATTCAAATCTAAATCGTCATAAAGAACTGCATGTTGGGCAGAATAATGGCCTCCAAAGTATCTGTGTCCTGATCCCCAGAACCTGTAAACATGTTACCTTTCTTGGCAAAAGGGAATTAAATTTGCAGATAAAATTAAGGTTTCTAATCGCCTGACCTTAAAGTAGAGAAACCAGCCTGGATTATCTGGGTGGGCCCAATGTAATTACAAGTTTCCTTTAAAGGGGAAGAGGGAGGCATTAAAGATGGTCAGAGTGATGATATGTAAGAGGGACTCAACCTGCCCTTGCAGGAAGGGGGCCATGAGCCAGAGTAGTGTCCTTTAGAAGCTCTTAAAGTCAAGAAGAGAATTCTCCCCTAAAGCGTCCATAAAGGAACTCTACCCTGCTGATGCCTCAGTCTTAGCCCAGTGAGACGCATGGTACACTACTAATGGAACTGTAAGGTAATACATGTGTACTGATTTATGATAATTGCTTATAATAATTTGTTATAGCCACAATAGAAAACAAATACACACCTAGACAGGTTGAATACTCCTTGGCCTCCACACTCTGCTTAATGTAAGAAGTACTCCTTCCCTTAGCACAGTGTAACCTAGTGGAATACATTCTTCCTCAGGGCTGCTAGAGGCTGCAGCACACACATGGCTTCCTACAAAATTTAGGAAAGTGAGTGACGATGGAACCCTAATTGGAGAAAATACGTAATCAGTCATCAAGTCCTCTTGGTACTATCTGAGTAGAGAGAAAGCATATGGGCTTTGACATCTAGCAGACATTGGGTCAAATCCTGGCTCTGACATTTAATGCCTGTGTGATCTTGAGTGAGTAGATAGCCTCCCAGATGTTCAATTTCTTAAGGGGCACATCACACCTACCTCACAGGGTTGTTGTTGTAAAGAGTAAATAAAATAAGGTGTATAAAGTACCTATCTTGGAGCCTGGGGGCAAGATAGAAATCCAATAAATCATGTTATCTTCTACCTTCTTCTTAATCATTTCACAGATCTCTCCTGGTTATCTCCAATCTCATGATTCTTGACTGAGTTAGTTTCATTATATCTCTTGCCAGGACTGTTTTAATAGCTCCTAAAGTTTTTAGGCGGGCTCCAGACTCCAATCCTTCTTCACAGCCTCTACAGCTGTCTTCCAAAACATAGATTTTCTCGTAATACCTCTTCTGCTGTAAAACCTTCAGCAGCTTCCTGTGGCCTGTGGATTAAAAAGTCTGAAGTCCTTTCCAAGGTTTGTGCATATATTAGTCTGTTTGCATTACTCTAAAGGAATATCTGAGACTGGATAATTATTTCTTTGTTTAGGTGAGACAGATAATGTGCTGACGTAACAAGGTTCAAAGGTGGCATATCTCATACATGCTCATCAACTACAAATCAAAAGAACTAGGTAACATAAAGAGGTTTATAGCTGGGCATGGTGGCTCACGCCTGTAATCCCAGCACTTTGGGAGGCTGAGGGGGGTGGATCACAAGGTCAGGAGATCCAGAGCATCCTGGCTAACACGGTGAAATCCTGTCTCTACTAAAAATACAAAAAATTAGCCAGGCGTGGTGGCCATGTATAGTCCCAGCTGCTCGAGGGAGGCTGAAAGAGCAGGAGAATGGGCGGGAACCGGGGGCTGGAGCTTGCAGTGAGCGAGATGGCGCCACTGCACTCCAGTCTAGGCGACGAGCAGAGACTCCGCCTCAAAAAAATAAAAATTAGCCAGGCGTGGTGGTGGGCACCTGTAGTCCCAGCTACTCAGGAGGCTGAGGCAGGAGAAGTGAACCGGGAGGCTGAGGCTTGCAGTGAGCCAAGATCAGCCACTGCATCCAGCCTGGGTGACAGAACTGGGACATCATCTCAAAAAAAAAAAAAAAAAAAAAGAAAGAAAGAAAAGGGGCTTATTTTTGGCTCACAGTTCTGTAGGCTATACAGGAAGCTTGGCGCCAGCATCTGCTTCAGGTGAGGACCTCAGGAAGCTTCCACTTAAGGTGGAAGGCCAAGGGGAAGCAGGCATGTCACATGCCAGAGAGAGACCAAAAGAGAAAATCGGGAGGTCTCAGACTCTTTTAAACAACCAGATCTTGAATGAACTGAGCAAGAACTCACTCATCACCAAGGGGATGGTGTTAAGCCATTCATGAGGGATCCACCTCCATGATCCAATACCTCTCACCAGGCCCCACCTCCAACATTGGGGATTACATTTCAACATGAGATATGGAAGGCACACACATCCAAACTGCATCAGTGTGAATCCTTCACAACTTCACCTCTGTCCCTTGCCTCCTTTATCTGTCTAGCCTAGGTTCCTTTCTTGTCATGCGCTTACTCATTTCTGTGCCATTTTTTTTTTCTTTTTAGCTTAGTTGCTATTTTCTATCTCTGGAATTCCTGCTGCCTCCCTTTTTATCTAGAGAGCTCCTTTTATCTTTTCATGTCCATTTTAAATGTCACCACCTTTTCAAAGTCTTTTCTAATTCCTCTAAGAAGTTAAGCACTCCCTCTGCTGTTTCCACCATACTATGTACACTGTAGAAGTTATCAGAGTGCATTGTGATTATCATTCTAAATTTTTTGATGACAGAGACAATGCATTTTGCACCTTTGTTCTCAAAGCTTAGAATATTTGCTTTGCTTATAACATATACTCAATATAAAAGTATACTTAATATTTGTTTTTATTAGTATGAATAAATGAATGAACAAATGTTACGTGAAGAACTCACATCTTTAAAGCTGTTTCCAAGGAATGGAACTGTACTTTTCACATCCCAGGTTAGCTGACCCCAGGATGGCCCTTCTGCGATGTTGTGCATACAGTGAGTCTTCTAACATAGTTGGATTATTGAGCAACTTTGCATTTATTTAGTAAGGTTTTATGGATTTTAGTCAGGTCACTTTTTCATTTAAAAATATTTAGTTGTTTTTCCTTGCTTTAGGAGAAGGTCCAAAGTCCTTAGGAGGCTATTTAAGGCCTTAGGTGATTTGACACCTACATATCCCGCTTTTTAATTTGTTGACTACTCTGCACTCCAACAAAACATTTGTAAAACAATTTCTTAAACATGTCTTGCCTTCACTCTCATCTCCATGCCTTTGCAAATACCATTCCTTTACCCATACCTCAATCTTCATCTAACAACTTCTTACCTTAGAAATGAAGCCCAGGCATCCTTTGATCCAGGAAGTCTTCTCTGACATTCCCCTTGTCTCTCCTGGTTCAGATGCCTGTCCTCTGTATCCCATTACACCCACCACCTCTATCATACAACATATGGCAGTGTGCTTTTAACTTTTTAATTTATTTTATTTAAATAAGAGGAATGTAGCCACATAGAAAAAGAGAGAGAGGTAGAAAAAGAAAACATGTCATACCACCACCAACAGATCTTTGTGTCCAACGATTAGCACTTTCTTGTTAACTTTCAGAAAAATCATTTATGTATCTATAACTCTACTTTATCCATAATCTTTTTATTTATAAATAAGATAATATTAAATATGCTGCTCTGCATCTTGCTTTCTTCACTTATATGAGAAAACATTTTTATCCCAACACATCTACCTTAAGATTGCAATGGCCAGCCTGGCTCAGTGGCTTACACCTGTAATCCCAGCAGTTTGGGTGGTGGAAGAGGTCACCCGAGGTGAAGGTGGAAGATCACCTGAGGTCAGGAGTTTGAGACCAGCCTAACCAACATGGGAGAAACCCCATCTCTACTAAAAATAAAAATTAGCCGAGGGTGGTGGCAGGTGCCTGTAATTTCAGCCACTTGGGAAGCTAAGGTGGGAGAATCGCTTGAACCTGGGAGATGGAGGTGGCAGTGAGCTAAGATCAGAGCACTGTACTCCAGCCTGGGCAACAACAGCAAAACAAAGAAAGAAAGAAAGAAAAGAAAAGAAAGAAAGAAAAAGAAAGAAAGAAAAAGAAAGAAAGAAAGAAAGAAAGAGAGGAGGAGAGGAGGAGAGGAGGAGAGGAAGGGAAGAAGGGAGGGAGGGAGGGAGGAAGAGAGGGAGAAAGAGAGAGAGAAAGAAAGAGAGAGAAAGAAAGGAAGGAAGGAAGGAAGAAAGAAAAAGAGGAAAAAAGAAGAAAGAGAGAAAGAAAGGGAAAAAGAGAAAAGAAAGAAAGAGAAAGGAAGAAAGACAAAGAAAGGAAAAGAAAGAGAAAAGAAGAAAGAGAAAGAAAGGAAGAAAGGAAGGAGGGAAGAAAGAAAGAAAGAAAGAAAGAGAAGAAAAGAAAGGAAGGAAGGAAGGAAGGAAGAAAGGAAAGAAGAGGAAAGATTGTAATGGCCAAGGAGTTCAATACCAGCCTGGCCAACACGGTGAAACCCTGTCTCTACTGAAAATACAAAAATTAGCCAGCCATGTTGGCAAGTACCTGTAATCTTAGCTACTATGTAGACTGAAGCATGAGAATGGCTTGAACCCAGGAGGCGGACGTTGCAGTGAGCCGAGATCATGCCTCTGCACTCCAGCCTGGTTGACAGAGTGAGACTCTGTCTCAAAAAAATGTATATATATATTGTAATGGCCAAATAGTATTCCTGTAGCAATAAAGCAATAACCTTAAAGAATAATTAAATAAAAGCAATAAAAGATAACTATTGCAATAAATAACTTTATTTAATGATAATCATTGATGAATACTCAGGTTATTTTCAAGTTTTAAAATACTGTCCATCTTAGGTTACATTTGTAAGTATATATTTAGGATAAATTCCTATTAGTGCGTCAAAGGACATTTAAAATTTCAAAATATGTTGCCAAGTTGTACTCCAAAAATTTTGCACCAATTTAAATTCCCACCAACAGTATACAAATTTGTTTATTTTAATCTTTTCTTTCCAACCCCACATACATCAGAACTTTCTAGTGTTTCCCTATATGTTTGATGAAATATCTTTGTTGTTTTGATTGCATTTAAATATTTTCAGTCAGGTTGAGAATCTTTTCACATATTTCAGGTCATTTGTTGTATTAGGGTTCCCTAGAAAGATGGAATTAATGGGACAGATGTATATAAAAATGGGAGTTTATTAAGGACTATTGACTCATATGATCACATTGTGAAGTCCCACAATGGGCTGTCTGCAAGCTGAGGGGCAAGGAAGCCAGTTGGAGTCCCAAAACCTCAAAAGCAGGGAAGCCAACAGTTCAACCTTCAGTCTCTGGCCTAAGGCCTGAGAGCTCCAAGCAAATCACTGATGTAAGTCCAAGAGTCCAAAAGCTGCAGAACTTGGAATCTGATGTTTGAGGGCAGGAAGCAACCAGCAGGGAAGAAAGATGAAGGCCAGAAGACTCAACAAGTCTGCTCATTCCACATTCCTCTGCCTGCTTTATCCTAGCCGTGCTGGCCGCTGATTAGTTGATGCCCACCCAGACTGAAGGTGGGTCTGCCTCTCCCAATCCATTGACTCAAATGTTAATCTCCTTTGGCAACACCCTCACAGACACATCCAGGAACAATATTTTGCATCCTTCAATCAAGTTAACACTCAATATTAATCATCAAATTTGTATTTTTATCTTTTTCTGAGAACTATCTGTTTATATTCCTTGCATGTAGTTATTGTTTTCTCTTTCTCTTTCTTTTTTTTTTTTTTTAATTTGGTAAAGTTTTTTGAAAATTAAGTAGCCATTTATCTGTCATGTTTATTTTGAACAACCAATGTAGTATTTGTCCTTAGACTTTGGCTATGGATTTTTTTATTTTTATTTTTTTGCCATATAAATGTTTTACATTTTAAGTTCTTAAAATTTCCTTTCTGGCTTCTGGGTGTGCTGTGTATTGAATGTATTTTCTTGATTGCTTTTGTTTGCCTATTAACAAGAGGACCTTTCAGTCACCTTTCTATTCCCAGTGCTTAGCAGAGGGACCTGCCCGTAGCCCACTGGATGCTAATGGAGTGAGGAGATGAGTAAGTGTGAGCACACGTGCGCCTACTGGCATAGGATTGACATATTACCAAAATAAAACAAAAACCAGGCTGACAACAGTTTGAAAATGTCTCTGGGATTTTCATGGGCACATGAAGAACAGTAACGTGGTTTTAATTCCCACAAGCAGGCCAGGGTACATGATTCTGTCTGTCTCTCACTTAACTACAAACTTTACCAGTTTTACCACCACCTCCATATCCTTTAGTCCATGTTCAAGGATCCAGGTTCAATAACCTAAGGTGTGTGGGCCAGGTAACAGGGTAATTGAGCAAGAAATTAGAGCTAGGCTCTCATAGAATAGGATTCAGGTCACGTTTTTGTCCACTTTCCCGGCCAAAATTGCCTTTGACGAAAGCAGAAAATTTTCATCTTTTTTTTCTTTTCAGTAAGTCCCTTTTTCCCTTAATAGACAGTTACATATGTAGATAGATAGATAGATATCTGTCTAGATCTACATATTTATCTACATATCCACAAACACAAATACATATAATAATGAATTATTATCACTATGTAGAGATATCCAACAATTTCTATTTGGGAAATACATCTTTTATTAATGTTCAGAGAGAAAAGCAATCTTTCCTTTCAGAGTTTCAAGGCAACCAATGAACAGTTTGTGATTCTAATATGAAAATGAATATACATTTTATAGATTCTCCTGGTAATTTAAACTGGTTATATACTAGACTGTGACTATTTATATTATTTTTTCTTAACTTAAAAAATCATATCTTAAAATGCAGAAAACACATTAGTATTATTTCACTCATGCCATGTAATAATAATAACAAAAATAATATCTGCACAATACATTACAGTGTGCATTTGTAGGCACTTTCTTGTTTATCAATCTCAACAAAATGTTAAGACAGCAATTATTATTATTATCTCCTTCATTTTTGTGTGACTCATGCAAACATATCCTCCTGGTAAGATGAAACACAAACCTTGGCTGACGCCAGATGTAATGTTTTTCCTAATAAAACACAACTAGGGTAAAAAAATAATAATAAAAAAAAAAAACAGTGTGTTTTCTTTATGTAGTCCTTTTAACTCTCCTCCCTAGCATTAGTTAGGTAGGAAATTCAAAATTGGGATTCAAAGGGAAAATGTCCATTCATGCCAAAAGATTATTTTAAGAGGCATGAAGAAGTGAAAAATATATAAGGAATTTAGTACAATATGCTACAGCCACCATATACCTCAGTCCATGTTCAAGGATCAAGATTCAGTAATCTAAGCCATGTGGGCCAGGTAATGGGGTGGTAGAGCAAGAAATCAGAGATGGGCTCTAAGAGATTAGGATTCAGGTCAGATTTTTGCTCACTCACCAGTCTAAAATTGCCTCCAATAAAAGCAGAAAATTCCACCCCCGCACCCTCCCCCCCACTCTCTCTCTCAGGTGTTTGCTTTACTGAAGACAAGAAGTCCTGGGTCCTAAAGAGATCCTGTGTCTGCTCTTAAAAGCTGGCGGGGCTAAGAGGGCCAGACAGTCTTAATTGAGAATTTCTTAACTTAATTGAGGTTGGGTTTCAATTCTAGTCTTGGAAGAAGCCATATCTCTCTAACCATCTCCCTTGTCAATGCACAAATCTCACCCCAGCCTGCTTGTGGAGAAGCATAAGAAGAAAGGTCCCTAACTATGCGAAGCCATGGTTATGATCCACACTGTATGGTTTAAAAGAAATTTAAGTTTACTCCTGGACTCTTTCCACATGTTCTTGATATATCATGAATTACAAAATAAATAAAATTCCTCATTTGGAGAGGTCAGTGTCCAAGCAAACTAAGAAAGACAGATTGGCTCAAGCTGGTGGCCCACCATTTTCCTGCATATAGTTATAACTTAAGAAATACGTACCACTTTAGACAGTTTGCTTCCAAAGTATAGAAGCTGGTAGAAACCACAGCACTGTGACTCCAGCATGACAGTTTCATTGATTTCTGAGTCATCTCACCAGGATTTGCATTGAAATTGAGAACAACTTCTTCCCTGATGGCAAGTGCTCCATATGTGGGGAACTTCTATTTTTTAGTATCCCTTCTCCCCAGCCCATCCTGGCCACTTGACTAGCTATGTCAATGTTAAGACAGGATAATAGTAGCTTTGGAAGAGGATTGGGCAATGAAAGAAAGTATAAGGAAAATGCCAAAATAGAGTCCCAGAAAACAATCTGAGTCACAGAATTGGCCAGAATCTGACAGTAGGTAATCTCAAGAGAAGACACTCAAGTGGAACAGAGGCAGAAGCAGAATCTATGAGCAAATCTAAGGTCTAAGTCATAAGGAGTTAATAAGGAAGCAAAGCACAGAAGCCAAGGTACAGAGATAGTAGTCACAATAGTCCAGTTAAATTCTAAAAAACAGCAGGAGGTCCTCTTTTAGAAGCCCTAGTTCCTTGACCTGTGGACATGACTCTTCACTTTGAGACCAAGGGTTGCAACCCTGAATTTCAGAAATAGAACAACAGCTGCCTGTACTGCAGCAGGAGCAATAACGATGCATACATTTATTGGCTCTGCTGCCAGAGCATCACAAGTGCAGGAAAACAGGTTGGTCTTGAAATGTCAGTGGTCAGGCCTGTGGGAAGAACTAGTAAGGAAACCCCAGGCATGGGAATCTCCAGGCTCTGTGTCCATGCTTGTATTCCTTGGCCTTACTACTACTGTCAGCTTTAGCTCTTTATTTTTCTTGTTCCTAGTTTAAATACTAGTTTAACGTTTTTCTTTTTGATTTTGTTTTGTTTTTGAGACAGAGTCTTGCTCTGTTGCCCAGGCTGGAGTGCAATGGCATGACCTTAGTTCACTGCAAACTCCTCCTCCTGGGTTCAAGTGATTCTCCTCTTTCAGCCTCCCGAGTAGCTGGGACTACAGGGGCACACCACCACGCCCAGCTAATTTTTGTATTTTTAGTTGAGACGGGGTTTCACCATGTTGGCCAGGCTGGTCTCGAACTCCTGACCTCAGGTGATCCACCTGCCTTGGCCTCCCTGCCTCAGCTGGGATTACAGGCGTGAGCCACTATGCCCGGCCTCTCTTTGATTTTTAGTTGTATTTTTTAAAAAACTACAAAGTACTGCATGATCATTGTAAAAATTCAAGTAACTTAAGAGTATACAAAATACAAAGCAAGAGTGCCATTCTCACACTCTACTCCCACTCCCCAGTGGAAACCAATGTTAAAAATTAGACCTGTATACCTTTAGAATTTTTCTAGGTTATTATATTTTTGAGTATGGTCACACTGTATATATTATACTGCAACTTCTTTTTTTTTTCTGAATCACATATTACAGACTCCATTCCATTTCAATATATATGTGTCTAACTTATTCTTATTGATGGCTACATAGCAGTCATAGTGGAAATATGTAAAATATATTAATCATCCCTTTATTAATTTGCTATTATAAATAATGTTGCCATGAACAGCCAGGATGGTTTCTATCTCCTGACCTCGTGATCTGCCCACCTTGGCTTCTTGACTTCTTCTCCTGCTAATACTACTCTTGCATACACTGGGGATTATAAAAAATTTGATACTAACAATTTCATACATTTTTCAGTTTACATAGTGTCTTCCCTACCTATTTCATTTGATTCTCACAAAATTTCTGTTAGGTGTGCAGCGAGGAAATTTTTATCTTGGACTCAGACTAGCTTTCTTAAGTTCACATGGTTAATAAAGGAAAGAACTAGGACTTGAATACAAGTTAGCTAAGTCCAGGTTCTATTTGCCATTTCCCCCTCTTCCTCTTTGGAACAGATAACCATAAAAAAGTTTGTGTTTCTATCAATTGCTTTCTATTCATGTGAGATGTCCACGATGTCTAGAGAAGCTCAAGTTTGTTGATTGGTTGGATGGATTTGGGGCTGCTATAATTTGTGACTTAGACGTATCGATGTTGCTTATAAAAATGATTTTGCAATTTCAATATTCTGGCATGTAATCCAAGATGACCCAGGGCAACATCTCCAGCAGAAGATGCCTGGCAGGGTGCCAAGAGGCCTCATGATGACCTTATCTAGTAAGTGTCAGTGCTGCAATTGGAACCAGACCTTTCAGACCCCAAAGCCTAAGCCTTTTGCACTTAGTCTATGCACTTCCTCATATAGACCAAGATGCTTAGGGCAGAAGATCAATGCATTCTTTCCTTATAGGCAAATTATATGAGAAGCCAAATTCTCAGAAGGTTGCATGCTGAGCATGGAATCAGAAAAAGGAGAGTTCAGGGTGTTAAGAAGTGAATTTCAGCTCAAGTAGCTGAAGGCATGCTTACCCATTAGGGAGTCACACATTCAAAAATCCAAAAGATTCAGAAGAGTGTAACATAGATGAGTGAAGCATGTCAGGGAGCAGGCAATGATAGGGAATAGTGGGGACCATGCCAACTAGAGAGTGCATGCCCTTCCAAAGGAGGCAGCCATGGCGTCATAGCTCGAGCCCATTGTGGCCAGCCTGGTTAATCCAGATTTTCCCAATGTTTCATGAAAGGCTAGATATATGGATTTTTCTATGTGAAATTAGTTGACAACTTATTCAATTTTAAAAAACAGTATGACACAATATAGTGTGGACCAGACTTGATCTACCAGCTGCTGGTTTGTGAAGTTTTACTATGGGTAAACTTTCACCAAGAAAACTTCAATTCTCCAAGCCATTTAAAAATGGCTTCTTCACCTCTAAACAAATCAAGATCAGGATTCTTCAGATTTCCCTTTTTACCCTTTGGGGTCAACCTCTGCTTACAGTCATTCTCCAGATAGAATAGAACATATTTCATTCTATTTCCTCATACTAAAATATACTTACATTTCAGTCATATCTTCCTGGAGGATCCCCATCTCAACTTTGATTGGATTCACACTTATGTAGCATGAATTCCTTTGCATTTTTATTGCTACCATTACTATTTTTGGAGTTGTCAATCTTACGCTAGATGACATTGCTGCATTGAGTGTGAATTTTACTAACTGACTCTCAGAGTGACACCAATTTCCAAGTCCTAAGAGGTCTTTCACTGTTGTTATATTGTGGGGACAACAAAATTATTTTGCCTTTTCAGACATTAAGAAATTGTTTTAAGTAAATACATAACTTTATTGCCTTACAGATTTATTGAGTGATTATCACTTATTTATTGAGTGATTTATTCTCCTAAGAGAATTTAGCAAAGGAAGTGAACAGCTTATAGGAGAAGGAGAGAATAGGGAAAGCTCTTCTAGATACCAAAACAAGCAGGAAGAGTTGGACTGGATTTTAATTCAAAATAAAGTCTGAACTTTTCTTCTGCATCTCAGTGATGCTGAATTGACCCTCTTCCTCTCCAAATGGAGAGATGGCAGTTCCTGCCTTGTGGCACACGATAGCCTTCAGGACCCTGAAACCATCACTGAAAAATGGAGGAGGAGGGAAGGCACCCAGAGAATGGAAGGTAGCTCTGCTCTTCCTCAGGCACATCACGCCAATCCATATATGACACGGTAATGTATCAGGTACATTTCCAGAAGAAATGAACTTGTGAATTTCACGGCATTTGGGCATGGGGACTTCACCAACATCTTCAGTCATATCCATAATCAACTAAAAAGACTATCCTTCAGTTAACAAGTGTTGGTAACATTATAAGAGTATTATTTCCAAGACACTAGTTCAATTTTTTAAAATTCCTTTCTTTTTTATGTACTCATTTTTCTTTTATTCTTTTAATTTTTTTTGATTCTCTTTTCCTTTTTTTTTAAATCTTTGATTTATTTTTCTTCACAATCTGTTCCCATGTAATTCAAAATTGACTAATCGGACTACCATCTTGCCTTTATTATTGAGAGGTGACACACAGTGACACATTACAAAATAGATAACATTCATCTAGAATCTAAATAGCTAAGAATCTAAAGCAACCAGATCTTTATCTCTCCCCCACACGGTCTTGTACAATGACAGTGATGCCCACTCCAATGAGCCTGATATCTTCTAAGATTCTAAAATTTACCTGAATCATGATAAAGATTATTTGTGCTCTGTAAAGTGTGTCCATTGTTTTCACTGTATGCCAATTCTTTGAAAATTAGAAATCCAAAATAAAAGACTTCCCAGTGCAGCCTTAGCAAGAAAATTCCCCACATTTGCTTCTTGACAATTCTACCAGATTACCCACAAATGTTTTGGGTTTCTACTCCTTAAACCCGGGTGGTGAAGAACATGGTTAAACAGACATGGGTTCAAATCTTGTCCACTTCTACCTATAATCTTGGGCAAGTTAGTTAACTTTCTGAGTTCAATTTTTTTAAGTGAAAATTGAGAATAACAATATCTACCTCAAAAAGTATTAGTATGGGGATAAAATGAGGCAATGTGTAATAAGTGTGTGTGTGTGTGTGTGTGTATATATATATATATATAATATATATAAAATAATTCTTTAATAAATGTGGCTGCCAACATGTTTTTCAACTCAATCACCTGTTAGAGGGCAAATCAATGACAGTGAGGCATATCAAAATGCATTCTGCCCTGAAGGAACCCTCTCTTTTGCTGGAGAGAAGCTGCAAACACTCATGCAACATTGAGACCAATCTAAGACCCTTTGCAGGAAAGAGCTTAAGTGACCAGCATATGATGTCAGCGTTGCAGGCACTGAGAGACATTCTTACTCCTCCATTTTCACCTGGTCTCTGTTGCAGAGGAGCAGGACTTGGACAGAGGAGACCAAGCTCCCTATCTTCCTACCCAGTATACTTTACAACCTACAAGCTGCAGGCTGAGCCTCACAGCCAGCCAGGGATAGTGGATACAATTATCTCCCAGCCCTTTGAAGCTCCAGTCAGGAATATCTGTTGTCACTACCACATGTGATTAGGACAGCAATGTCCTCCTGCAGAAGACAGAACTCTTTGTACATCACCCTCCTTCTACCACTGTTAGAGATCAGAAAGTGTGCAGAGAGGGTGGCTGGCCTCTCTCCTTTTGGTCCAATTTCACATATTGGATTCTCCGCATTAATAAATTGGTTACATTTGCCCAGCATTTGGCAGGCAAGGTTTCTAATAACACTCTGATCCCTTCAGAGAACATGAATCGCTGGCATGCAGGGGGCTCTGGTTACCTCCTCCCCCACTCTCTGCTGCTAAAGGTCCTACGCATTAGTAGGGGTCAGGCGCTTGCCTGGGCCAGGGCAGTCTAGGACAAGGGCTATGGCTTCGAGGCACTGTCACAGAGCTCAAAGATTTTTCCCTCAGAGGGAAAACAGATAACTTTAAGCCCAGGCAATGTGCAGCTTTCTTCAGCTGTCAATCCTACCTGGTTTGCATACAGATTGAGAAAACGTGTGATATTTTACCACAATAATCGGTCCGGAGAACTCAAGGGGGTTGGTGGTGGGTGGAGAGGGAATGGGAGAGAAAAAAAATGTGTGGTGCAGATGTCTGAGAGTCCCATGCTGCCCCGACATGCTCCCTTTGTGAAGCCAACATTCTTTGGGGATGGAGAGCCTGAAGGGAGACTGGGTAGAATGCATCTACATTGCTCTGATGCAGCCTTTCCCATTGCCATGGTGCTCGAAAGTTCCCTGAGCAAGGAGAAGCCCTTGGGTTGAGAAGAGGCCCAGAGTCAGGGTCCAGCCACACCTTCAGCCTTCGCAAGCCAAGCAGAGGGAACAAAGCAAGGGGCAAAAATGAGCTAAAATAACACTAGCCGACTGGGACAAACCTAGGGAATCAAAAACGAGAAAGAGATGGAGAGGGAAAGGAAAAAGAAACATGGAGAATTGAGAAGAGAGGGAATGGGAAGGAATTCAATTGAATTCAATAGACATTTTATGTTAGCCTGTATTGGGGAGAAAAGAGTGGGGTTTTTGATTGTTTGTTTTTTCTGACATGGAGTCTTGCTCTGTGGTCCAGGCTAGAGTGCAGTGGCACAGTCTTGGCTCACTGCAACCTCTGTCTCCCAGGTTCAAGTGATACTCATGTCTCAGCCTCCTGAATAGCTGAGATTACAGGTGTGCACCAATATGCCTGGGTAATTTTGTATTTTTAGTAGAGATGGGGTTTCGCCATGTTGTCCAGGCTGGTCTCAAACTCCTGGGCTCAAGCGATCCTCCTGCCTCGGATTCCCAAAGTGCTGGGATTATAGGCATGAGCCGCCATGCCTGCCAAAAGGAGTGTCTTTTACAGAGCAAATGTATATGGAATCCAGTTCCTGCCCCCTAGGAGCTTGCAGATATCAGGCCAGGTGCTGTGGCTCAAATCTGTAATCCCAGCACCTTGGGAGGCTGAGGCAGGAGGATCACTTTAGCCCAGGAGTTTGAGACTAGCCTTGGCAACTTAGGGAGGCCCCATCTCTCCAAAAAAATTTTTAAAAAAAATTAGTCAGGTGTGGTGGTGTGTGCCTGTAGCTCCAACTACTCAGGAGGCTGAGGTGGGAGGATTGCTTCAGCCTGGGAGGTTGAGGCTGCAGTGAGCCGTGATTGCACCGCTGCACTCCAGGCTGGGCAACAGAATGAGACCTTGTCTCAAAACAAAACAAAATCAGTCACACAACTCAGTCCTGCAACAGTCCATGAAAGGGTGTAATTCCAGACATCAATGCCATGAGGTATGGTAAGGAGAGAGATGGTGGTGGGGAGACTTTGTGGAGGTGGTGAGTCTTGAGACTGTCCTAGCAGGGTTGGTGCAGTTGAGCTGGCAGAGGTACAGGGAGGGCATTTCTGAATAAAATTGGTAGTACAGAGAAGGAAGAGGAGGGGATGGAGTAGCGGAAAGACAAACGGGAAGAAAGAGAGAATGGAAAATGAAGAGGGGCCCAGACTGCCACTCACAATTGCCATAAGCCACCTACCCTTACCTTTAGACCTTTTCATCTAAAGGAATTGGAATTAGAAGCTTTCTATAGGATCCTGGAAATCCCGGGCAATCCACTAACCCAGAAGCCCAGCTTCAGGCCCAGAGGGAAAAGAAGGAAAAAGGGCTGGTGCACACTTAAGTAGGAAACCTTCCCCTTTCCTGCTGACTCCAGCCAGCCTCACCGCCGAGGTCCCCAGTCAGCAGATCTGGAGCCACCAACACATCGCAGAGCCTCCCGTGGGAGAGTCCCAATGTGGCCATGGGACAGTCCATGATCTGTCTCTCTGCTATTATCCTTCTCTCTGTGGTTTCCAGTATTTCCCAGGAAGATAGGATTTTTTTTTTCCAGCTTTTTATTTTGAAAAATTTCACATCTTAACAAAAGTTGAAAATATACCATACTGAGCACAAGGAACACTTGAAATATTTCACCAATTATTAACGTTTGATTCCATACGTGGTAGTGTACTGATAAACTGGATCTAGGGTAGGAGAAGCCCTCATTTGTAGTAATTGCCAATTTATGTGGTGTAAGAATTCCCACCATGGATGATTTTGAGCAAATAATGACTTAAATGGCTTGCAAAATTCCTAAATATTTATCTGCTCTTGAGAGCTGGTAAGAGTCGGCTGCAGTGTATCATATTTTTTTCTGAACTATTTAAAATTGCAGATATCACATCACTGAATCAAATACTTCAGATGCATCTCCCAAGAATATAACGTTCTCTGACATAATCACATTATCGCACTTATGAAAAAAATTAGCAACACATTTCCTAATATTAGCTAACATACATTTCCCACTAAAATTTTCCAAACTGTCCCCAAAATGTCTTTTAGTAGTATTTTTCTGAAAAATGAAAATCTAGTCAAGATTACATATTGCATTTGGTGTTTTGGTTAGTTTCTTTTATTATTATTATTTTACTTATTTATTTAGTTATTATGACAGGGTCTTGCTCTGTCACCCAAGCTGGAGTGCAGTGGTGAGATCTCAGCTCACTGCAACCCCTGCCTTCTGGGTTCAAGTGATTCTCCTGCCTCAGCCACCTGAGTAGCTGGAATTACAGGAGAGCACTACCACACCTGGCTAATTTTTGTATTTTCAGTAGAGATAGGGTTTCACCATGTTGCCCAGGCTGGTCTTGTACTCCTAGCCTCCAGTGATCTGCCCGTCTCGGCCTGCCAAAGTGCTGGGATTACAGCTGTGAGCCATCGAGCCCAGTGGTTAGTTTTTAAAAAAAATTTTTAATTTTTATCAATGAATAATTGTACATTTATGGAATAAAGAGATGTTTTGATATATATATACACTATGGCATTATTACATCAAGCCAATTAACATATCACCTCATTTTTTTTTTTTTGGTAATGAGTACATTTAAAATCTATTCCTTTAGCAATTTTGAAATACATAACACATTATTACTAACTATGGTCACCTTGCTATGCAATAGATCTTGAAAATTTATTCCTCCTAACTGAAATTTTATACCCTTTGGTCAACATCTCCCCATTGCTTACCCTCCCTGCCCTCAGACTCTGGTAGCCACCATTCTACTCTCTACTTCTCTTTAGTTTCTTTTAATTGGAAATGATTCCTCTATCTTCTTCTTCTTTTTTTTTTTTGAGACAGAGTCTCGTTCGTGTCTCCCAGGCTGGAGTGCAGTGGTGCGATCTTGGCTCACTGCAACCTCTGCCTCCCGGGTTCAATCCCAGCTACTTGGGAGGCTAAGGCAGGAGAATTGCTTGAACCTGGGAGTCGGAGGGTGCGATGAGCCGAGATTGTGCCATTGCACTCCAGCCTGGGCAACAAGAATGAAACTCCGTCTCAAAAAAAAATAAAAAATAGATAAATAGATAAAGTAGTAGCCAACACATCTGTCCATTTAAAAGGTATCTTTTCTCCTTTGTAATTAATAAATGATTTGTGGGATAATATATTGATGGTCTGTAAATATCCTAAAATGCCAAAACCTTTTACTCAGTGGTTAGCATCTGCTGATGATCCTTGCCTGAATCAATTGTTACATTAGAGGCCAAAATATTGTGATCTTCTAATTTTATCACTCTTCTACATTTATTAGATGGCTTTCTTTTTTTTTTAAATATGCTCTTTTACTATCATAATGGACTCACGGACTTAAAATTCAATGGATTATAATCCATTACTGTTGTTTTCTTCTTGATATTGAAATTACCCCAAATTTGGCTATTGGGAACCTCTTCAAACAGGATCCTGTGTCCTTTTGACATGACCCCATTGATCGTCAGGCCCTTCCTTTCTTTCTGGCACACCAGGACTCCCCAGGCTCATTTGTGTTTACCCTGTAACAGAGCCAGAAGCACGTATTTCTTCAGCGAGCCCTGATCTCTTTAGCGGGAAATGTTGCTTAGAAATCAAGGTCTGGGTGCTAGGTGTGCTCATCGCTGTGGGAATATTATTGCTTTTAGATTTTTTTCAATTGACGTGGTTGGGGGCAAATGTGCATATATGTATATATAATACATATTATATATAATACGTATTGTATGTCATATGTACATATATGTATATAAACTAAATTATATATAGTGAATTCCCTAACCCCTATTATTTCAGAATATAACCTTATTTGGAGATAGGGTATTTACAGAAGTAATCAAGTAAAACGTGGTCATTAAAGTGGGTCCTAATCTAATAATTCTGATGAAAGGGGGGATTTAGGCACAGAGGCACATACAGAGGGAAGATGATGTGAAGACTCAGGGAAAAGATGGCCATCTGCCAGCCCAGGAGAGGGGCCTGGAACAGATCCTTCTCTCACAGCTCTCAGAAAGGACCACCCTGCTGACACTCTGATTTTGGATAGAACCATGAGACAATACATTCCTGCTGTTTGAGCCACTACTTTTGTGGTAACTTGGTATGGCAACCTTAGCAAACTAATATGCTGCTATATACATTACCATAAGTTTATCAGCATCTTCTTGAAACAGCACATATTTATTACCTTGCATTTCTGTAGCAGTGTCCCACAGGCCACATCAGACTAAAATCTAAATGTTGGCAGGGCTGTAGTGCTTTCTGGAGTCTCTAGGAGAGAATCTATTTACTTGCTCATTGAGGTTATTGGAAGAATTTAGTCCCTTGTGGTTGTAGGACTAAGGTCCCCATTTTCTTACTGTCCGCTGAGGGCCTTTCCCAGCATCTGGAGGACATCTGAGTGCCTTGTTACATGGCCCCTTTCCTTCATCTTCAAAACCAGCAAAGGCAGTTTGAGTCCTTCTGGTGCTTTGAATCTCTCTTGCTCCTGCCTCTTCTTCGCTGTTGCATCTTTCTTGCCTATGATTCTTCTCTCTTCTTTCACTGTTAAGGGCCCATGTAAACTCACTGGGCCCACTAAGATAATCTGCAATAATTTTCCTATCTTAAGGTAACCTTAATTCCACCTGCTAAGTTGCTTTTGCCATGTAACATAACATATTCATAGGTTCCAGGTGTGGACACCTTGGAAAAAGGAGCATTATTCTGCCTACCATGTAGAGATATTGATATACTTACTTATTTGTTTTGTCCAACAGCATGCACGGAATAGTTTCAGAATGCCAGTAACGTTATAATTATTTAAAAATAACCAACTAAATAAAGTTAAAATTTCTTTGGAATTATTTTTATCCCTAGAACATTTCCCACTGAGGTAGTGAACACACAGTACTATATTCAGAATTTTACTTGAATTCTCTTCTCTGTGTGGTGAGGTTATTAATGTGATATACAGCTAGATTCATTTGTTTGCTTTTGTATTTGATTTAAGATTTGTTTATTTTTCATCTTTTCATATTTAATTTTATTTTGTGAATAAGTAGGACATTTCTATAAGTCAGAAGTCAAAACTACATGAAAAGGTATTCCTAGATAAGTCTCATTTCCATCCCGATCCCAGCTCCTGGTTTCCAAGGACTGGTCTGCTTCTCTGATTGCTTGCTCTGATGGTCACTGCTGTTACAGAAGTCAAATTACTGACATATCAGTAGCAAATATGTGTTAGTACAAGTCTATCATCATTTTCATCAACTATAGTCATTTATTGCAGATTAAATACTGAGAGCAAAAAAGAAGAGAGCAGTCCCTGCCCTAAGGTGTGACAGTCTTCTTGGAGAAACAGACCTGAAGTGCCACAGAGAACCACAGGCAAAGTAGGCTCCACATATGATGAAAGGTTTACCTCCAAGGTGTGGGGAACCTGGATGATTCCTCATGATTAGGCCTCCTAAGAAAAACTTCGTGGAGGATGTAAAACTTGATTCAGAGCATTTTAAGAAAGAAAAATGGCATAAGCTAAGGCAAAAAGGTATATACCAGAGTGTTTGGGAAACGATTAGCCAACCAGCCTGGTGGATGGAGTAAGCACTGGAGTTGGACCACAGGGAACTGGCTCCAGGTTCAAATGCTGCCCGTGTGACCGTGGGCAAGGATTCGCTCCACTGACACACTTCTCAGTTTCCCCACCTACAAACTAGAGGTAAGACTAAGTATTAAGCCATTCTCAGAATAGTTTGATTTAAAAACAGAGTTTCTTTATAGAAATACTGGGGTAGGGTGGGGGAAGTTAGAGAATCAGGTTTGAAGCACATCACATAGAACCTTCATTAGTTTGGATTCTGTCTTATAGGCAATAGAAGCCAAAGGGAGGATTTTTTAAAAACATATGTAATAAATGAATTTTTTATTACTTATGAGTAAATAAAGCATTTACTCATGAGTACATAAAGTATACTTTGACTTTGGTTAGTAATATTATAGGTATATATTTCTGAACTTGTTCTTTTTTTACTAAGTTATATATGCCAATGATCTCTCCATGCTAATACTTTTGCTCTTTAACCAGTGCACTGTATTTCACAGGATACATCAGTCTAATCTATTTAGCAACTTTTTATTGTATAGTGACTCTTGTTCACACAAAGGTACTTCCTTAGAAAGGGTATTTCTATATCAGTGGCTCCCAAATTCTAAACATGCATTAGAATCACTTGGAGGTCTTATTATAACACAAATTCCTGGATCTCACCCCCAGAGATTCTGATTTAATAGGTAAGTGGTGGGACCTGAGACTATGCATTTTAACAAGTTCTCAGATGATATTGATGCTGTTGGTATATTTCAAACTTTGAGAACCATCTTTCTATATGATGGACTCTTAAAATTAGAATTATTGGGCCAAAGCTTATGTGAATTTGTCACTTTGATGAATCCTGCACATCATATTCCACAAATACTGTTATCAATTTGCATTCCCACTGACAATTGTATGAGCATGCCATTTCCCTGCCAACCCTGGTTATGATAACTTTTACTTTTTTGCCAATGAAATTGTAAAAACTGGAAGCTCATTATTGTTTTATTTTTCACTACTTGGAGTGTATTTTTCTTATTTTTATAGTAGCTTTTAAAAATCTTATTACAAGAATAATACTTACTGCAAAAAAATTTAAGAACTACAGATAAGCAAAAGATAAAATCATTCATAATTCTGCCATACACAGATCACCAATTTTTTTTCTTTTTTTTTTGAGGCAGAGTCTTGCTCTGTCGCCCAGGCTGGAGTGCCTTGGCATGATCTCAGCTCACTGCAACTTCTGCCTCCTGAGTTCAAGCGATTCTCCTGCCTCAGCCTCCTGAGTAGCTGGGATTACTGCACACCACCATGCCCAGCTAATTTTGTATTTTTAATAGAGATGGGGTTTCGCCATGTTGGCCAGGTTGGCCTCGAACTCCTGACCTCAGGTGATCAGCCCGCCTCAGCCTACCAAAGTGATGGGATTATAAGCATGGGCCACTGCACCTGGCCCAGATCACCAATATTAACATTCCATTTATTTTGTAATCTGTTTTCTTTTCACTTAATAACATTCTGTGAACATTTTTTCCATATCATGTCATTAACTGTTATTTTCCATTATCAGCCTAAACGGCTGCATGGTGTCAATGGAGTGTTTCTGAATGAGAGCTGACATTGCAAAATGTTTTGAGAAGATTGATCTAGCAGGAGGATTTAGAATGGGAAAAGACAAGGGAAGTCTGGAGGCAAGAAATTAGCAGACTATTGAAATAATGTAGGAGAGTGGTGACAGTGGGATTGGATAGACAGGAGTGAACATAGGAAACATTAGAAAGAAAGAATCAACAGTCTTGTTAGCCTCTATGACGGAAGTGAGGAAAGATGCAAGGCTAATCCAGCAGGGGGTCCCCAGTTACTAGGATCATAAATTTAAGAGATGTCTTACAAGGAACAATCACTCTTCCAATCTCTGATCCGTGAATTTATCTTGGTGTAGGGGATGAGGCAATAAAGTTAACTTTATAGAGGAAGAATTTCATTTAGGAAAGCAGCAGACTTTAAATCACAGAGCCCAGGCTTGATGCCCCCATTTTAGTGTAAGTATTAATTATTTGAGAGATCCTACGGTGAGGTGGAAAGACCATATACTTCAGTATTAGACAGAATTGTGCATTACTGCTTTGCCACTTCTTGTGACCTTCAGCAAACCTCTTAACCACCTTGAACTTTTTTGTCTGTAGAGAGTAATAATATTTACTTCATAGGATTGTTGTGAGAATTAAGTGAGATTTGATATATACTTCTCATATATACATATAACATATATATATATAAACCTTGTGAATCATCCCACAACCCAGCCCTCCCTAGAGAATCACTCATGGCCAACCTAGACATGTTTGCTTGTCAGTGAAATGAAGTTCATTGATGAAATAAAGTGAGTACTGAAACAGGTCCTTCCATGGGTAGCTGTCTGCACTGGCACACAGAGTGGACTGTGGCTTCCTTCCTGAGCTTAGGCTTTGAGGGGTGCTGTGGATGGCTGGAGAGATTCTCTGTGTGCTGGACAACTCCAGAGGTGCCTCGAGAACGTTGCAGAGATGTACACAGCAGAAGCAATGGAGACTTGAAATCAGTATTGACAGGCTTGGTCCTTACTCTTTCTTATTTCCTTCATCTTCTACCAGCTCGCAAGGAACTCAGGCTCAATGTTACCTCTAGTCTCAGTATAGATATTGAATAAAATAAGTCTGCAGGCAAACAATTCAATTCTTCTCGGTTAAGTCTTTTCTTCCTTAAAGTGGAGATATTGCCATGGTGAATCTGAAGGGCAAATGAGATGTTGCATTTGAAAGTGCCTAGCATGATATCCAAGAGGAGTGGACACTTACTGTTGAGTTTCCACTGGGAACCTCTGTAAAGCTATCTCCCTATAGGGCAGCAGTAAGTTAACCACAGCAGAAAATGTTTCAGCTGCCTGGTAACCACCTAGTCTATGATTAACAGAGACATCAAAATAGCCATCATCTCCTAATCTAACCAAGAAGTCTCTGACACAGCAAGAAACACAAAACATCCATTTTCCTAACTTAACTCCCATCCCTCAAGGTTGGAAAAAGGGAAAACTTAGATCCAGTCACTAATACCCTATTTGCCTTAGATGACATGTCATGTATTTCTACAATACCCTATTTGCCTTAGATGACAATATATGACATGTCATGTATTTCTATAATACCTTATTTGCCTTAGATGACATGTCATGTATTTCTACATGGCAGCCAACAAATGATTGCCAGGAACACTGTGGTGACTGTGGGTCTGGGGAGATGGGTCTGCCAGGGAAAGTAAACCACTTATTTACTCAGTATCTACTATAAGTCAAGTGCTATTATAAACCCTTGTATAACCTTATCTTCACAACAAGCCTATGAGATGGGTGGTATTATAATCATTTTGCAGATGAGGTAACAAAGACTCAGAAAGATTAAGTGGAGGTACAGCACACTAGGTGGCAGCTACCTCCCCCTTTTCCATCTTGCTTTTAATTTAGTTTTTCAGCACATATTCCTATCATCTTGATTGCTTTACAGACCAACAATCCTTTAATCTACCCTAAAGAAGAAGCAGTATAGACCTGATTTCCGTCTTTGAATCAGTCTGTCCAATGTCATCCAATTTCAAGCTAAGTGCAAGTTAAATTCAGTGTGTATAGCGTTAAATGCTACCGTCTACTAAAATATTAAACCTTGTCATTCTACTATGTACTGTCAAGCCCACACTGATGAGATAGTGAATAGTAAAAGTGGCATTATTATAATTTTTAAGTTAAAGCCTGATTTGTCTGCTCATTTTTTAAAAAGCAAATTCTCATATAGTATGAACCAGTCCCTGAATTTTTTTAAACAAGACCATTGTTTTTAAAAGTGAAATGAGTGGAAAATGCTGTTTCCTGCTGTCTGTGTTCCCCACTCCTTTGCTCTCTTTCCCACCCCATGTGCATATATTATGCATTTCTTTCTTCCAGAGATGCTCACAGCTGTTTCTCTTCCTCTCCCTCTTGAGCTCTCTAGGGCAGCTTTCATTCTTTCACCTAAGCATGCTTGGAGCCCCATGGAAACTCCCCCACAGTGTGATTGCTTCCACACTTTTATATGCTTTAAGGAATATCAGCTGAGAACTGCTTATTGATCCCAAGTGGGGAATCCTCTCTTACAAAGCAGCTGGCCATTGATGAAGAAATGTTAAGACATCCTCGTCCTTGTCCTTGTCCACTTCCAGTTCCTCATGCTCATGCCTCCCAAACCAGGCCCACCCTCAGCTCAGAGCCTCCTTTTCTAAATATTTCTCGTGGAGCTGCTTTTTCTATTTCTCAGACACTGATCAATGGAACCACTTGGTCATTCTAGTTTTAAATTAGATTGCTATCCAGTTTAGAGATTTTATTTTGAAATCCAAGTATTGAAAAGAGTTAGTTGCTCCCCAAGTGCTTGAAGTCTTAAGAGACAAGGTTTCCATTTGCTCAGGTAGCATCACTGGCTCATATCTTCTTCCACCCACCAAGTAGCAGGAACACTGAGTGGCTGCGCCAGGGTGTAGTAGGCAGATGTTGTAAATCATCCTATTCTTGGTTGGCAGAGCCAGCTTTACTGTAGCCTTGTCAGTGCTCAGTACTGCATGAAGAAATGAAGGAAGGAGCCAGTATGTTTGGAGTGCTTGTTTTCCTCTAGGAAGTATCCACAACCTGTTGAGAAGATTCAATCCCACACTCCTAGAAAGTGAAGACTTTCTAAGGACTTCTCTTCTACCATCACTGTTTTACCAGTGAGAAAATTGAGTCCCCAAAAGTTGAATAGTTCTCCCAAGACCACACAGCACATAAGTAAAAGTGACAGATGGCAGCCTAGCCTTCTGACTCCTAATTCAGTGCATTTTCCATTTCTCCACAGCTGGCAGGTGTTCCACATACTAAAAGTTCACATTGGAAATGAATTTGGTGTATTGGAAAGTGGCACTGTGATGCCTGCCATCGTTTAATTGATACATATCAACATGACTCATATTCCAAAGGTGATGCTTCTTTTCTGCCCAGGCACTGACCTTGGAAGCTGCTGCCTGGGCGGCAGGCATGATATCCATACTCTCTGTATCCCCTTAGGTCTGGGTAACTGAGTCAGAAAAAAATATAGCACATTTTCTGAATGGTGTGCCTTTTGTCACAAAAATTGAATTTTTATTAAGCAACCAAAACTAAAGACTTACACTCTAGTAGGATGACATTTAAAAGATAGTAAGTAAAATTTGGAGCAAGGGTTTTAAAAAAATAGAGTTCAAAATAGAAATGAGTTAACCTCTCAGTCTTTCCCTCATTTCTATATACTGCTTTAAAAAAGAATGCTTAACTATTCTTTTCATCTACATTATTAGGTAATAATGTCTTCCTCTCCCTGACATTAAAAGTTTGCCTGTAGGATTTTTCCTCTAAGGAAATATGTAATCTCTCACTGCTTTTTGGCTAATCCCAAGAAAAATTTCTTTACTTTTCCATGTATGCCCTTTTTAATTTATGTTAAAAAACCTTTTGATGTTATTATTAAAACCAAAACAAAAAATTCTAGCTTGTAACAAAATTAATTCTTAAAATACATTGAGATGAAGCATTATGTGGTTTTTAGATACATTAGATTATGTCTTCACAGGTATTCAGACCATCTACAATACTCTAAAATTCCTATGAATATTTTTCAAATACCTCTATTCCAGTATCTTGCCACCTTTCTTGGATGAATGATTTTTAAAACATTGTTTATTCATCCTTGCAGAACAATGGCCCCAGAACCACAGTGGCAAGAATGACTTACAGACCAAAGAATTACATTGAACTCATTAAGGTATAGCAGTTGATTCCTTAGGATTAAGACAGACACCTAGAGAAGTAAAAAAGATATACCCATCAGCCAATCATCAGCAAGTATTTACTGTGAGCTGTTTCAGTCAAGGCTCTTTGATTGTAGGACCAGCTAGTTTAAATAAAGATAGAGATTGTTGTAAAGGTATCAAGATCTCATGTGAATTGGAGCTGGGAACTGGAAGGCCACAAGGAGCTGAGACAAACCTTCACCCGTCACTCCATCTCGGAGCACAGGGTTCCCCATCTCTGACCCTGTTTGTGCAGCTCCATCCTCCTCTCAGGACATCCTGGTCTTCTCTTGACTTATGGGGTCTGCTCCCCCAATTCTCCAGTCTGCATCTGAATTTGGCTTGCCATACTCTGGGTTCAGGTCCTAATTCTGCTAGTCCTTTCAGCCTGATTCCCACAGATGATTGGCTCAGATGCTGAGTGTCCCAAATTTCAGAAAGGGGAATGTGATTAGTCCAGGTTGGATCAGGAGCAGTCCAGTCTGCTGTGGCCATGGAGTTGTGTTTTATAAGCATGGCCATCTCAGAAGCTCTTTCATCAAAGGCAAGAATTTGGGGCAGTTACCAGGGAAAGAAGATGTGGGCTGTTTAGTGTGAGCACCAACTATGTGTTCTTTCTAGTATAAAGTGGTGGAACAAAGCTCACGTATTAGAGTCCATGCAGACATGGCACTCAAATCTAAGTTTTACCACTTGCTAATTATTCTGGACAAGTTAATTAACTTTCCATTTTAAGTTCTTAATCTGTAGAATGGGAACAATAACAGCCTCAGAGTGTTATAGTGAGGATTAAATAAGATGATGTTTGCCAACTGTTCGGCACAGGAAAGTACTAAAAACAATGCTAAGTTTTCTTTAGTTCTTCTATATGCTAGGCTGTATGCTAAATTTAGAAGTAATACATCTAACAAGAGTTTTCATGATGCGTGGAAAGCATGTATCACATTAACATGTGGACTGCTGAAAAACCAAGAATTCTCTATACCAAAAAGGAAGGATATTAAACAAATAGATACTACCCCAACATCTCTCTTTTTGGCACCAAATAACAATATAAGTGACTAACATTTGCTTAATGCTGTACAGCATAAAAGGTGGGTTTCTTTTTCTTTTTCTTTTTCTTTTCTTGAAGTGGAGTCTAACTCTGTCACCTAGGCTGGGAGGCTGGACTGCAGTAGTGTGACCTTGACTCACTGCAACCTCCACCTTCTGCGTTCAAGTCATTCTCCTGCGTCAGCCTCCCAAGTAGCTGGGATTACAGGAGTGCACCATAATACCCAGCTGTTTTTTGTATTTTTAGTAGAGCCAATGTTTCTCCATATTGGCCAGGCTGCCTCGAACTCCTGACCTCAAGTAATCCACCTGCCTCAGCCTCCCAAAGTTCTGGGATTACAGATGTGAGCCACTGGGTCCGGCCATAGGTGATTTTCACTTTCTTTTTGTTCTCTTTTCATTCTCCTAACAACTCTGTGAGATTGATACACTTACTAGCCTCTTTTTACTGTTAAAAAATTGTTCAAGATCACATGGTTTGTAATTAACTGATATGGGATTCAAATCCAGGCCCTTTGACTCTAAAATTCATTATGCTTTTCAGCCCATCCACCAGAAGATAATTAAATTCTGTATTGGTTATTTCAGGAGCAGACTGCCTATTTTATTACGTGATTTTTCACCCCCTGCCCTCACTGCATTGAGATAAAATCCAGACACTTGACCATGGCTGCTAAAAGCTCTTCAACAATTGATTCCAACCTCCCTTTCCAACCTTGTGTAGCCCATTGTCCAAACGCTTCTTCGTGATTTTTCAATTTTTGCTATCCTAAGAGTGTCCTTCTCCATCCTCTAGTTGAGTGAAGTCCTGTGAAGCTTTGAAGGTCCTGTTCAATCGTTGCCTCCTCTGGAAAGCCTTCCTCTTTGTCCTTCAAGGCAGCTTTATTCCTTCCCTCCTCTGGGCTTCCTTGACAGTGTGTTCACCCTACTTCAAATTACAGCAAATGCAGGCTGTGTCAGGAATGAAAACCTTTTCACCTTTTTCTCCTAGTGTCTACTACAGCACTAGATATGGTACCTGTAGCAACAGAACAGGTTCTAGACCTGTGAGATAAAGGCCTGAGCCCCTGAAAAAACACTGGTCTGTGTCACACCAGCTTCGGAACTGGGTAGGGCTGGGCTCTGCAGGTATCTGGGAAGGAGGTACTCTTACTTTACAGGATGTATGTCAAAGGAGCAGCACCTTCCATTAAAACAGAGGAGGGTTTAAAATGAACACTTAGGAAATAATTTTTTTTAAAATAAAAAGCCAGAGCTATCCCTGTCTCCATCAGACAGCCTAATTTGTATAACTGGGCTTCTGCCTCCATGTTTTATTAAATATTTCTCTTTTGAGCTGGCACTCTGCTCTGAGCCCCAGCCCACTTGGCCAGCCTGGCTACTCCTGTCAGTCCCCCTCTCATGGCAAGGAAGGAGGGCACTGTCAGTAAAAAGGCTTCAGCTTTTGGTGCTTTTATGGGACAAGCTTAAGTTTGCTGAAGATTCAGGTCGAGACCAAGGTTAACTCACGGCAGGGAAACGCTTACGATGGCATAGTAACTCAGAACAATAAACTTGTGCCAGGCCTAAATATGTGTTACCACCCTATACCGATTGCTGCCATATTGATTCATTAGGTCAGAGCTTCTTGGACGGCAGTGGCTTCAATCAAGTCTGAATTCACTGGCATCTTTGGGCCCCGTACATTGGGCAATATGGTAACTTTCCAGAAGATGAACTGAGCCAGAAATAATTCCACCCCCTACTTTATACCTCCAGCTCCTACAACAGAATCTCTGCTTAGCTTGGTACCATTTCCTCTGAGACTGGACTTTCTAGAGCTTTCCTCATCGAAAGCAGGGCTCAAAAATAAATTTAAGGATGGGAGAACATACCTACTATAATGTAACACCAAGTTTAGAGTCTTTTAACTGAGTTCCGGGAACTGCCGCTGGCTCATCAAAACAGGGTACTGGCCGTGTGCAGTGGCCCATGCCTGTAATCCAAGCACTTTGGGAGGCTGAGGCGGGCTGACTGCCTGAGCTCAGGAGTTTGAGACCAGCTTGGGCAACACTGTGAAAACCCGTTTCTACTAAAATATCAAAGAAATTAGCCGGGTGTGCCGGCATGCGCCTGTAGTCCCAGCTACTCAGGAGGCTGAGGCAGGAGAATTGCTTGAACCCAGAATGTGGAGGCTGCAGTGAGCTGAGATCGCGCCACGGCACTTCAGCTTGGGTGTGGACTGGCATGAGACTCCGTTTCAAAAAGAAAAAGAAAAAGAAAAAAAAAAAAGTACCCTGATATCCTTCTCCAGCCCTTATTCCCCCAACACTGTCATTTCCAACTAAGAAGGTTTTTATTTGGAGCGCCTATTTGCCAAAACTCATATAAATCAGACTGTATACTTTGTAAGGCTTAGGTTTAATTTTTTAAAATTTAGAAGCTGCATGAATGAGGTTTGAGATTAAGTGTGCAAAGAGGTTTAGGAGCAGCTGCCCCACCTGCCTTCAGATTGAGATGGATGGGGAGCAATACTGGGTTTGAGCTGCCCATAATTGAAAAAGTGTGTGCCCCAAATATCATACTTATCCTGCTTTTCTACAAGAGCCATAACTCTAAGGCTTTCCATTAGAACCCCAATAAAGGGGATGTCTTCAACTTTAAGCATCCCAGATACTCTCAGCATTTGTTATACTTATAGAACAAGGTTAGACATGTTAAGAATAAAGGGGAGAGGAGGAGAGTCCATCCCCTGGACAAGCAGCATAAACTAGAAGAGTAGCCTTTGTGAATGAATGAACAATAGGAGGGCAAATAGGAACCTCACAAATCCAATCTGCTATCCCTGGGAGGCACACCCACATTGACCACAGCAGTTGCCCCAGAAGGTGTCCAGAGCACAGTCAGAGCTGCCAGGTGCCAAGTCTGGGGTCTCCATTCACATTGTCTTCTATATAAGTGAATGTGGTTCCTGAAGTTGTGCAACATGGTGGTTGTGAGCAGCGGAAGCCACAGGGGACACCAAAATGTGGGTCCCTAGGGCAGAATCCCAGGTCTTTGGGCCAGCCGTCTCTAAGCCCTAAAGTTATGTCAGTGGCACTTTCAGAAGAAGCTGAGGAATGGCATTCATACGAACATTCAACTGCTGAGCACCTGCTCGGTGAAAAGTGTAGTGTATGGTGTGAGGAATCAAACATGTATGAGAGATGTTTAGTGAGTATCTGAAGGTGTATATGAGGATGGGCTCCCATCTCTTATCTGGCTGTGACTTTGCTGCTTGACTATAATTTTAATGTACCAACAGCTCATATACTGTACACTCCTAACACCAATCCCTGTCCTTTCTCATCTCACCCTCCCCTGTTTCCTTAACTCCTTTCTTTTTAAACGACATGCTACAGACCACAAAATATAAACAACTGTAGATTAGACTTTGGAGTTAGAATCTCTCTACAAATTTGATTTTGTTCTTTGCTCCTTTAGAATACTTAAATTTTGACATTTAAAAGCTCTACTAGTGTTTTGTGTGTGTGCATGTATTCACACTCATTACCTATACACAAATAATTCACAGATGACATTTCCAGTTAAGTACAAGCCCAGGGCTATAAAAAGCAACTTTCAAGGGAAACCAACTTTCAAGGTGGATCATAAATTAAAGTATTTAAAAGTTGGCAAAAATCTGAATATGATATTTTATTTTCATTGCAGGTCTATGGAATTTGAATAAGGGCCATTCAGAGTTGCTCAGTAGAAGAGTGCTATTTTAGAAGAAGAAGGAGCTGATTTTCCTTGTTTATTTTTCTGGAGGTGTAAGGCAGGACCTAAAGAGATGACATCAATTAGCACAATATTCTGGTGACTTATTGGAGTTTGTGGAGTTGGTAACACAAAGAACTAAGGGGCAAATTAACAGACACCTGACTCAGTGTGAGGCTTACAAAAGGGTAGTTCATATGTACCAGCACACAAACACTACCTGGGGAATTGCTCAAAGTACAGTAGTTCCGGCTGCTCTGAGATCCTGAATAAGAGGCCTGAGGGGTGATTTTGATGTAGGTGGTCAGGAAACCATACTGAGAAACCTGTGTTTGCAGTTAAAACCTGCTGACCAATAGTGAACGTACATGAAGTGGATATGGGGTTCATTTAGCTATTCTCACAACTTATTGGTAGGTTTACATTTTTATAGAATAAAAAATAAAACAAAAACCAAAACATCCTCTCACTATGCACCTAATTCTCAAAACACCTCCATGTCTCGGAAACATAAGCAAATAAGACAAAGGACTGGGGGGCCTCAGCGAGGGGGATCTCCTCCAACCTCCAATTCTTGGCTCTGTCTGGGGTTATGTGTGCACTGAAATTTTCTACTCTTGTTGAAAAGCCACAAAGGGGATGCTGACTCAGAAGTCTGGCCACTTCCAATCAGACCAAGTGTCAGACTGACAACATGTGAGAAGGGGTGCTTTTGTCCCAAGCCTTCCGGAGGACAGAAGGGGGCCCACCCAAATCCACAGGTATAGATGTGCTTTGCACGTTGCCAGGTTGCATTCTCTCCACTAGCTGTGGTGAGGAGTCACAGCTAGAAATTCTTTTCCTAGGGGCTAAGAACCCAAACATATGTGACTGATTAGAGCTAATATCTCATTTCTAATTCTATTGATTCCTTGAAAAGAGCAAGTCTCAAAGACTGTGGCTATTCTTAGCAATTTTGCCTCCTCCCCCACCATGATGGCTGTCTCTGAGAGAGGAAGGAGGAGGCCGGCAGGGACTCACTCTTGTCAGCTGGGCAGCAGGGATTCCTGCCTTCCTGGTGTCAGTGGGGCTCAGCCTCCAAAGCACATGCCTGCAGTCAGATCAACACACACTCACACACTCACACACACCCACATGGGGGTCTCTCTCACCTCCCTTCTTTCCCATTTCTAAGTCACAGCTGTGGTAAGGCCACTATTAATAACAACAGGGCTTCTCACTGGGTTTCAGAACTCTGTGACTTCCACAGTCAAAGTGTATTCCTTCTCCTTAGTCCTGTCGTCTTCCTGTGATTTCGTAGGAAAGCCTCTCCGGGGCCTTTCTTTTAGTTACCACAGGAAATAAAGGAAAAGCTTAAGCCCCATTCATCCAGATCAAGACTTTGGTCCTAAGAGAGGCTTTTCCAGTGCAGACATAGCAACATCCCAGCAGGTCTGATCCTTGTGCCCCTCAGAGCAGAACTGAGGAAAATACATTGTTGCCTGGCCATACCCAATCAGCCTTTAGGGGTATGTGGGGCTCCACGCAATGCCCTGCGAGGTTTTCCCCGTGGCAGCCCCATTCAGTGTTTGTTAAGTTGAATTGAATTAATCACATGGAATTCCCCTGAGTGTTCTCCAAGTGTAGCCAGTCCTAGTCTGTGCAAAGCCCTGTGGTTTCCCAGAGAGTGTCTCAGACCTCATGCCCCAGACCTGGAACAAATGACCTGATGTCTAGTTCTAGCACTGCCACCAGGTAGACACATGATCTCAGACAATCTCCTGACTTCTCTGAATCTTATTTTCTGCATTAGTGAAAACAAAAGCCTTGAACTGGAATTACTAAATGTTTTCTATTACCTCTTCCAGCTCTACAGAGGTAAGAATAACGATCTGATGGAATACCAGTTTTCCCTTTAAGTGAAAATGACCACTACGTTGCCAAAGCCCACCATATATGTTTGCACTCTGTTCTCCATTCTTCTGGCTTGGAAAACAGAACAAGTTGAATGCAATCTCATAGTTCACATTCATACAACAAAAATCAAAGCTTCCCAAGCCAGCACTGGGGATAAAATGATGATAAATGGAAACTAGCTTTATCATCCAAAAATACCCCCTCAAATGCTGAAGAAATATTGATAATAACACTCCATCTGCTGAATAAATCAGAACAAGACTGGAGATTCTACTCAACATTGTTTGAGTATGGAGGACAGCCAGTAAAGTACTAGGGTTTCATGAAAACTGATCTCAGGAGAACTGACATAAATAAAGCATGTCAAAGTTTAAAAGAGGAGAATGAAAATAAAAGGAATAGCAGAAATGTTTTCTGTTTGTTATTATCTTCATTGTAAAGAACTATTGTAGAAAGAGCACAGGTCTAGAAATCACGATGCTTGGCTTCTAGTTCAGTCTCTACCACTGATTCCCACCTAAACTCAGTAAAGTCACTTCACCTCTCTATACAGGCTACCTTATTTGGTGACTGTGAGGCTTCAATAAAAAATATAAAAAGGCACTTAGGGAGAAGAAAAGGTGTCTAAAGCTTAAGATGCTATGTGAATAAACTGCATGGTTATTATGAATAATAATAGTAAAATCATTCTTCCAAGTACCGTAGTAAAAGAGCCCAGGGAGGCAGCTGCTGTTTTAGGGCACCCCCTGCAGGTGGACCCAGAAGTTGGCACCAGCATAGAGACCCAGATTTCCAGCCTTTTGGACCTTCAAGGGAACTGCGCTCAGCCTGGGCAGAGCAATGAGACTTGCAGTGGAGACGGATGCGGGAAATTGAAATAGCCCAGTTTAGTCTTTACTGTCAAGAGGCCTACAGCAATATTATTAAGGTCCACTAGGGTCTCCTCCCCACCCCACCACCAGACTCAGATCTTTTGGATAAGGTCGATTCCTAAAAGTGAGGCTGTTAGTTCTCCTGGCCTCTCACTACCAATGTAAATACTCTGGGGAAGTGCCCAGGTTCTCCCAAAGTCATCTTAAAGTGCAGAGTGGCCCTAGGTGACTGATGGTCGGTTGGTATTTGGAGTTGGAGTCCTCAGGTTTGAAAATCTCCACCAGGTTGCAGAACTCTTGGCTTATATAGAGAGTCTCAGTTCCTCAGGTGAATATCTGTGAGTTCCCCACCCCCAAACAATGTAATAAATGGAGCCTACAGTCTAAATTACTAATCAGCCGTATAAATGGACCAAAATATCTTCTGAGGTTAAAGTAGTAACAGCTGTAAATATTATAGTACATAGTTGGAAACTTAAACTGGGATAAGTCCAATAATTTATAGGTATCTCTGCATGTTTACATAAATGTGGTCAACTGCCAGGATTGCTAGCATATACCATATGGAAAATAAAAATCATTCTTTTTTAGGGGGAAGGGATGCTGTCTTAGATATTCTATCTTGGAAAGAACATGAAAATACATGGAACATGAAAACAGAAAGTAGGGCATGCAATCTGAACTACATATAATAATCTTTGGGAGTTCAACAAAACAAAAAATTCTTTATAAAATTTATGATTTCTGGCTTTCTCCTTCTCTTTATCCCTCTTTCCCAGATCCTTAGCTTCTGATGCTAATACAATTTCTGAATTGCCACTGCAGAAGCATACCACTATATTCTCAGGCTTCTGAAATTGTGAGTGTGGAAAAAGGAAGTGTCAAAAATTGCGTTTGACTTTCTAATATCCAAGGTAAAGAAATCCCCAAAGATAAAGAAAAGGGGATTAAGCTATTACTCTGCTTGTTAATCCTGATATAGTCAATTTGCACAGGTTTTTATAGAAAATTTTTGGAGAAGAACATTGGATTATTTGAACAAATGAGGTATTTCAAAGAATCATAGAATTTTAGCAGTAGAGGGAAATTTAAGAATTATGTTATTTGACAGATGCAGAACTATTTTCCAAAGAGATAAAATAGCTTGTTTAAAATGTACTAGTATCAGAGCCATTGTCTTTCATTGGAAAATGAGAGAGAAAAAATTAAGCGAAAGAGGAAGAGGCAAAGGAGGGAAGATACTGATTTAGCAGAAAAAGGTACACACAGAAACAGAGATAGATACATATAGAAGGAGAATAAAGAGAGAAGAAAGAGACAGGAGAAAGAGAAGAAGGCAGTCTTGTAAAAGGGCAGAAGACAGAGTGGTTGATGCACAAATATGAGAAAATGCCATCGTATATATTAGTAGTAGCCCACGCTTCCCTTTCTGGACATTCTCTACATAAGGAACCTATCCTCCAACTTACTAAATGGGACATCTTATAAGAATCCAGATTTCTGGGCATTCCTGAGCATTGGGAAGCTTGCCACCAGCTTAAATAAATTGATCCTAGTCTAATTTGGACAGTGCAACTTAATATAAATGGCTGGATGAGACCTGAGCAATATCTGCTCATTTTCTGTTCTTTGTTTTAGTTTTTTGTTTTTTCCCTCTAGCACACTTAAACCACTCCAGAGAGATAAGACTCTTTAGTGATTTTATTCCCAGAAGGAAGCTGAATGCCTTGAAGCATCTGGCCTGATGTCCTCATGTTTTCATAGCTCATAGCTCATCTTTCTTTGTGCCCTGGGCAGCTGATCTGAATATAGAGTATACATGAACTTCGAAGGAAGCTGGCAGGATGGAGTTGGGGCCTCACTGTTTCAATCAAGATGAATTCAAAACCTTTGCGTATCGAGTAGAAAACTTGAACCAGCAATGGAGAAACAATTGACACCAACGGAAAAGGAAATGGCAATCAAAAAGGTGCAGGGAGCGTAATAAGATTATATTTAACATGGTTATACCCTCCTAGCAGATGATCATGGATTAAATTACTTGTTGCCTCCATAAATAATTTCAGCATGTGGAATAAGATTGCCTCCTAGAATGTATGAGATAAGAAGTTCAGGAAAATATGTAATAGCTCAAGACAAAACCACGGTTTCCACCTGTCTATCACGGTAATGATGTTTCTCCCTCCTTGAGCTGGGGGCTCCCTGTCCAAGCTTCTCCAGTCAATGTGGGGAGCCGCATCACTGGTCACTCCCTCATGACTCTGCACCTAGCTGGGCATCACTGCACACTGCATTTGCCTCTTCTCTTCTGGGGCTCTACTTCATATAGGGGCTATCCACATGGGATATATCAAGTGATGGCTTGGGTTCGGAGTTATTTTTCTCCAAATTGCTCTCCTTCAGGAAAGCACCGAATCGGGCATATGGCAAGTGCTTGAAAATGTTTTTTGAAAGAAATAAATCCATTATTCCTGAACCCCCTTCCCCACATCCAGTACAGTGCTAAGCACATAGATAATATTTGAGCTTTTTTTTTTTTTTTTTTTTTTTTTTTTTTTGAGACAGAGTTTTGCTTTTGTTGCCCAGGGTAGAGTGCAATGGTACAATCTTGGCTCACTGCAACCTCCGCCTTCCGGGTTCAAGCGATTCTCCTGCCTCAGCCTCCCGAGTAGCTGGGACTACAGGTGAGCACCACCATGCCCGGTTAAATTTTTGTATTCTCCTTAGTAGAGATGGTGTTTCACCATGTTGGCCAGGCTGGTCTCAAACTCCTGACTTCAGGTGATCCGCCCGCCTTGGTCTCCCAAAGTGCTAGGATTACAAGTGTGAGCCACTGCTCCTGGTCAATATTTGAGCTTCTTTCATTGCCTATGTTGTCCTAAGGAACATGGTGGAGAGCCTAAGGCTCAAGCCTAAGGAGTTTACTTTGTCCCTTGCTAAGAGGATACCTGAGAGCCACTCAGAAGCCTTCCAGTGACAAGGCAGGAAGGAGGCTCTGGGGAAAGGAAGATGAACAAAGGAAGAGGTACTTGGAGCCAGTCCTGGTCATGAATGCCTCAGCAACCTTTCCATGGAATACTTCTCTGAGTCCTCTCCATCCAAAACAAAGAAAAATGATTTCTGGGACCACCACTTCCTTCTCACCCTCTAATAGATATCGAAGGACAAAGTATTCAACATAGAACCCAAGGAAAGAGACACTAACAGATTGGGTGTCTTTTATCCTCACTCAGGGAGTTTTCTCAAATCACACAAACAAGAACAGCACCCACTTTCCCCACCCTCAGCCCCGCTCTGAATCTGCTGCTGCTTCTGCTGTGCGGTCTTCTTCATGTAAAGATGAGATCAAGGAGCAAGGATGCAGAACACTCTTGGGACTTTCCCCGATATTCCAAGGCAAAAGAAGAAACCTAGAGAGAATTAGTAACAGCAAACACATCTCTCTAGAAATGTGTATAGTACTTTTTAAAAAAGATTCTCCAAAGAAGATACAGAAGTGGTCAACCAGCACATGAAAAGATGCTCAACATCATTATTCACGAAAGACTATGCAAATCAAAACCACAATGTGATACTGCTTCATACACGTACGATGGCTAAGATTTAAAAAGACAGAAAGTAAGAGGTATTGGTGAGGATGTGGAGAAACTGAAACCCTTCTGCCTCGCTAGCTGGAGTATGAAATTATGCAGCTTTTTTTTGGAAAAGAGCTTGCCAGTTCTTCCAAAAGTTAAACAGAATTGTATGACCTAGTAATGCTATATATATCCAAGAAAATTAAAAACACATATTCACACAAAAACATATACAGAAATGTTCACAGAAACATTATTCATAATAACTGAAAGGTAGAGATAACCCAAATTTTTATCAGCTGATGAGTAAATGAATAAAAAGTTCTACATCCAAATTATGGAATATTATTCAGCCATAAAAGGAACAAAGTACTGATACATTCTACAACATGGATGCACCTTGAAAGCATTATGATAAGTAAAACAAGCCAGATATGAAGTCCACTTATTATGTAATTCCATTTAAGTAAAAATCCCAGAATAGAAAAACAGATAGAGTCAGAAAGTGGATTATTAGAGGTTGTCGGGGTTGAGTGGAGTGGGGTGGGAGAATGCAGAGTGCCTGCTAATGTGTCAGGGTTTCTTTCAGGAGCAATGAATACATTCTAGAATTACACAGTGATAATAGCTGCACAACCTTTTGAATATATTAAAAGCCACCGAATTGCATACTTCAAAACAGTAAATTATAGACAGGTGAATTATACATCAATTAAAAAATTATAAGAAGAAGGCTTTAGAATTGTTCAAAGGACAATTAGGACCCTGCTAGAAACTCTAATCGCAACTTGAAAAGTTCTGCTAGACTACTTGCCTCTTCATCTCACCCCCTAACTCACACTCCAAAGCAGCCCCAAACCACAGTCCCTAGCTACTACTAAAGGAAAAAAATAGAAGAGACACCAGTCAGCATCGGAGGGGACTTGAGAAGCATTTGATGTTTGCAGACATTCCCTGTAGGGGGTAGGGAAGAAGGTTGAACATAGGAACGTGAATTAATGGAAGATGAATTGCCCCATCTCCAGAAGGGATCAGATGCTGATTATGAAAGGAAGCCAAAGTGTCTCCAGAGAGGCCTCTTTTTAATACCTTCCCATGTGTTAACTATAAGGGAGTGTGGCCAACAGAATCCTTTTTACACACAAATGTACTTGACTTGAAGAGGAAAGGTCACCCTGAGCAATTCTGAGGCTTGCTTGCTTACTGGGATCCTCCACGGGTCCCAACATTTTTGTTGGCCTAACTTCTCCCCTGACTCAGAGGCTGTGGGTTTCCTCTCCTTGAATCCTTTCTCCCCATGTGATGTGTGTGAGAGAGGAAGAAATGTCAAAGTGTAACATGAGTGGTTGCCTATTGAACTACTTTAAAATCAGCTCTAAAAAACCAAATTGATTCTAACCAACAGTGTGCAAGATTTTCAATTTTGCCATACTGATGATGGGAATCAATTTGGTACAGCTACTGTGGAAAACAGCATGGATGTTCGTCAAAAAATTAAAAGCTTAACTAAATCACATACCATATTATTCAGCAATCCCACTTCTGGATATTTATCCAAAATAATCGAAATTAGGATCCTGAAGCTATATTGGCACTCTCCTGTTCATTGAGACACTATTCACAATAGCCAAGATGTGGAAATAACTTTGATATCCATCAAAATATGAATGGATAAAGAAAATGTGATATATACATACAATAGAATACTATTCAGCCTTTAAAAAGAAGGACATTCTGCAATATGCAACAACATATCAACCTTGAGGATATTTCGTTAAGTGAAATAAACCAGTCATAGAAAGAAAAATACTGTATGATTCTTCTTATATGAGGTATCTAAAATAGCCAAATTTATAGAAGCAAAGGGTAGAATGGTGGTAACCAGTAGCTGGCAGAAGGGAGAAATGGGGAGTTATCAATCAAGAGGCATAAAGTTTCAGTTAAGCAGGATGATAAACTCTAGATATCTGTATTATAATATAATACATACAGGCAACAATAAGGACTTGTACACTTTAAAGTTTCCTGAGGGTAAATCTCATGTTGTGTTCTTACCACAATAAAATAAAATTGTCCCCATCCCCTCTTCCACCCCCTGCCAAAAAAAACCCTAAATTGATATCTTCAGAAGATGCTAGGGAACCAACTAGTTTTTGGAAAATTGGTAAATAAAAGTTTAAAAGTTTTAAGGTTCCCTTTTGTTTTTACTATGCAAAGTGTGCCACTGAAGAAACAAAAACCACATGGGTACTTAAATTTCAACAAATTCGAGTTCTCTTTCCTTGCAAGATGATGGGTGAAAAAGTTGAGAAGCTGCATACTAAAAAGAAGCCCGAAGCCAAGAAGGCTATTGCTGGTGGCAAAGTGGAAAGGGGTAACTTCAGGGCTAAAAAGCCCAAGAAGGGGAAGCCCCATTGCAGTTGAAATCCTGCCCTTGTCAGAGGAATTGGCACATATTCCTGATCTACTATGTATTCCAGAAAGGCCATGTACAAGAGGAAGTACTCAGCCACTAAATCCAAGGTCAAAAAGAAAAATAAGAAGCTTCTTGCAACGGTTAAAAACCAGTTAGTGGTGACAAGAATGGTGGTATCTGGGTGGTTAAACTTCACAAAATTCCTAGATATCCTACTGAAGACGTGCCTCAAAAGCTGTTGAGCCACAGCAAAATACCCTTGAGTCCGCACGTGAGGAAACTGTGAGCCAGCATCACCCCTAGGACCATTCTGATCATCCTCATTGGACACCACAGGAGCAAGAGGGTGGTTTTCCTGAAGCAGCTGGCTAGCGGCTTTGTTGCTACTTGTGACTGGACCTCTGGTCCTCCATCGAGTTCCTCTACAAAGAACACACCAGAAATTTGTCATTGCACCTCAACCAGACTTGATATCAGCAATGTAAAAATCCCAAAACATCTTACTGATGCTTACTTCAAAAAGAAGCAGTTGCAGAAGCCCAGACCTCAGGAAGGTGAGATCCTTGACACAGAAAAAGAGAAATATGAGATTAAAGAGCAGTGCAAGATTGATCAGAAAGCTGTGGAGTCACAAATTTTGCAAAAATCAAAGCTATTAAACATCAATGACTACTGACGCCACAAAAAGAGAGACACTGAGACATACATAACCTCTAAGGAAGAGCACCTAATAATAATGTCCTAATGCTTTAAAACAAGAAGAAGGAGGAGGAGGACCTGGATTGGTCACTTAGATACAATCAGAAACACAGAGACTAAAGGAACAGAGTAAACTTTACTGTGGGGAAGCAACCAGCTAATTCCAGACTGTAGGAAACTCTTTAGATTAAGTGTTCCAATTCTTTCAATGAATAAATTATAAGGAAAAATAAGGAGATGAAGGGGAAGCCTATGGACTAAAAGGCACTTAAACGATGTTTATAAAAAACAGGCAAAGCTAAACAAGTGTTTAGGAATATACACTTAGGTGATAAGACTATTTTTAAGAAGTGAGAAGTGGTTGCAATAAAAGGACAATGATTACTTTTGCTGGAAGAGGAGAGATGTTTGAGAGATGGGCATGTAGAGGGCTTCTGAGGTGGCTGGAAAAATTCTCTTATCACGGGTAGTGTTTACAAGAGTTATAGCTTTGAAACCATTATTTTAACTTGCACATTCTCTTTTTATGGTTTTTTGGTACTTACAATATATTTAACAATAAAAAGTTTTTAAAATAAAAATTAAGTAAGCTTTGATGTGAGAAATGGGAAAGAAAAAACAGAAAACAGAGAAAAATATTAGGACTGTAATAGAGAAAAGGGTCACATTTGTGACCCCACATCTATTTTTTATAGCAAAAACAGAACCCATTTTTTTTTAATCACAAAGATGATTCTGGGTGTCACCTAGGACCTCCCTCTTCAAAATGCACAGTTAATTTTGGCCACCTATGACCCTGACAATGAAATCCAGGAGGAGGGGGAAAAGCTGGTGGAGAAGAGACTGGAATTGAGACTGGCTAGCTGATTGTGCACGTGCTGGCTGGAAGAATGGGAAACCAACATCTTAAGACCACCATTTGAGAGAGGCCAGAGTGGCAGCACAACTCCCAAGAAAGAATGTGGAATAGTGTCTTCAGTGACCCCATCAGAGAGACACCAGCATCCCCAGGAGCAGCTGGAGAAGTCAGGACCCATGTAGGGAAATGTCAGCTGTGTCAGAACCATGGGAGCAGAGAAGGCAGGCCTCTGTAAGAGAAATCTTTCTCTGCCTGTCCACATGTCTGTCAGCATGACATTTTGGGTCAATAAATATTCATCAGGATGCACCATTCCAGCTGACCTATGTTACCCCCTCCACTGGAGGAGAAAATAAACAGGACTGTGGGTGCAGAAAACGTCTGCCCCCTTCAGAGCTGCCTTTGTGCTCTGTGTGTGAGCCAAGAGTTCAGATGAATGTTTGCCTCCTTGAATCCTTTGGGACTTGTGCATCTAATATCTGGTATGGAGCCAGCTCCTTCTCTGTGTGTTAAACAGCAATACAGTGCCATCAACATTCTCAACTGTGAGAGAATAACATCCAAGCCAAGGTTAGCTAATCAATGAGCAACTCTTTCTGTTACCTGCTAATGGGAGGGTTCCCAGGTGGAGTTTGTTTCTTCCTTTTTTGTGCTCCCAACATCTGTTTTCATACATCTGTTTTGGCTTTTCCTCTCATTGCTATTGTCTATGTATCTGTCTCCACAGTGAGACTGGGAACCTCTCAATAATTTCATCAATAAATATTGATTGAGTAACTCTTATGTACAAAGCATGCTAGCTAAAGTGGCAAACAAAGGAGTAAGTCCTAGAGCTAAGAGACAGATATTAAACAATGACACAAACACATGCATAATTATAGATTATGTGAGTGCTGAGAAAGTGAAGGGTGAGATGAATGATTACCCAGGGCAGTCTGTTGGATAGTTCCACATAGGAAATGCATCAGTGAGAAAGAATGTGGAGGGATTGGCCAGGCTAGGGACAAGGGAGTGTGTTTCTGGGCAGGGAGTATGTCCAGAGCAGCGGGTGAGCGGAACCCTGGTGCAAGCCAGGGATGGAGAAGCAGGGCCATAATATGAAGAGCCTGGTAGACCATGATAAGGATCTTAGAGTTTTAACCTAAATACCACAGGAAGGGGTACATGTTTAGAAATGCGGAGATCACTTATTACACTGGATAAGCAGAATGATGATGGAGGCAGAAACAAGAGTGAAGAGGACAGTGATGAAGAAGTCAGCAGATCTGAGAGGTATCTGGGTGACATATTTGGTAGTGTTCTCAGGCGGATGCAAGCAGTAAAGGGTCATTCCAAAACTTCTGGAATGAACATGAAGATAGATAAAGGTGTCATTTATGAGCATAACTCAATATCAAAATGAGACAAGACTAGTACATACACACACACACACACACACACACGGCATGACTAAACTCATTAACAATTATCAATACAAAACTCATTTACTATTATCAATACAAAAACTCTGAATAAAAAAATTAGCAAAGGTAACCCAGTAGCATAATACTAGTAGCTAACACTTAATGAAGTATTACTATTTACCACAGGCCAAACACTGTTCTAGAATTTTATTACTTCATTAAATTAATATTTGCTCATAACATAATTACTTGCATTATCTCTATCTCCACAACCACCATATGAGAAAAGTACTATTATTATCTTCATTTCACTGATTGGTGAATTGTAGCTCAGAGAAGTGGGCTGTTTTTCGTGAATCAGCATAGATGACATTCCCAGACATAATGGCTCCTTTCCATGTAGGATTCCATTTATATGAAGACGCAATACTAATCCATGGTGTCAGGACAGTGGTTACCTCTATGGAAGGTATTTACTGGGGAGGAAAATGAAGGCCCTTCTTGGGTACTAGAACTGTTATTTGCTAGATCTGGGTGATTGTTATGTGATATATGCATACGAAGTTGTAAACTTAAGACTTGCACACTTTGCTAAATGTATTTTTTATCTCAAAAGAAAAGGTATGTGGAGGACATATAGAAGACAAATATTCAATATCTTTGTATACGACAAGCTCTAAAAACCAATGAAAAGTAACCATCAATCCATTAGTGGATGAAGGATATAAATATGGAGCTCACAAATAAAGAAATATAAGTGGAAAATAAATTTGTGTGAAATATATGTAAACAGTAAATAAAGAAATGCAAGTTAAATATTAATGAAATATTTTTCTCCTAGCAAATTGATCAAAATAAAAAAAAGGTCAATAATACTCACTGTCAGTGATAATATGGGGAAACAGACATGCAAATACTGTGGTAGTAGAAATTGTTACAAATTTTCTGAGGCTAATTTGGCTGCACATATCAAAGTCTTTTCAGTTGTTTATACTTTGAAACAGCAGCGATTCTAGTTCTACAAAGTCATCATAAAGAATTACTTGGCCAGGCATGGTGGCTCACACCTGTAATCCCAGCACTTTGGGAGGCTGAGGCAGGTGGACTGCCTGAACTCAGGAGTTAGAGACCAGCCTAAGCAATACTGTAAAACCCCATCTCTACTAAAAAAATACAAAAATTAGCTGGACGTGGTGGTGGGCAACTGTAGTCCCAGCTACTCGGGAGGCTGAGGCAGAACAATTGCTTGAACCCTGGAGGCGGAGGTTGCAGAGAGCTGAGATTGTGCCACTGCACAGAAGTCTGGGCAACAGGGAGAGACTCCATCTCAAGGAAAAAAAAAAAAAAGAAAAAAAGAACAAGCTCCATTCCAAGATGGCAAAATAGGAACAGCAATGCGCTCCATTCCAAGATGGCCAAATAGAAACAGCTCTGGTCTGCAGCTCCCAGCATGACTGATGCAGAAGACGGGTGATTTCTGCATTTCCAACTGAGGTACATGGTTCATCTCATAGGGACTGGTTGGACAGTGGGTGCAGCCCATGGAGGGTGAGCTGAAGCAGGGCAGGGTGTCGCCTCACCCAGGAAGCACAAGGGGTCAGGGGATTTCCCTTTCCTAGCCAAGGGAAGCTGTGTCAGACTGTAACTGGAAAAATGGGACACTTCTGCCCGAATACTGCACTTTTCCCAAGGTCTTAGCAACCAACAGACAAGGAGATTCTCTCCCGTGCCTGGCTTGGCGGGTCCCATGCCCATGAGGCTTTGCTCACTGCTAGCGCAGAAGTCTGAGATCAAACTGCAAGGCGGCAGCCTGGCTAGGGGAGGGGCATCCACCATTGCTGAGGTTTGAGTAGGTAACCAAAGCAACTGGGAAGCTCGAACTGGGCAGAGCCCACTGCAGCTCAGCAAAGCCTACTAACTCTATAGACCCCACCTCTGTGGGCAGGGCATACCTGAACAAAAGGCTGCAGACAACTTCTGCAGATGTAAACAACCCTGTCTGACAGCTCTTAAGAGAGCAGTGGTTCTCCCAGCATGGTGTTTGAACTCTGAGAATGGACAGACTGCCTCCTCAAGTGGGTCCCTGACCCTCATGTAGCCTAACTGGGAGACACCTCCCAGTAGGGGCTAACAGACACCTCATATAGGTGGGTGCCCCTCTGGGATGAAGCTTCCAGAGGAAGGATCAGGCAGCAATATTTGCTGTTTTGCAGCCTGCACTGGAGACACCCAGGTAAACAGGGTCTGGAGTAGACCTCCAGCAAACTCCAACAGACCTGCAGCTGAGGGACCTGACTGTTAAGAGGAAAACTAACAAACAGAAAGGAATAGCATCAACATCACAAAAAAAGGGCATCTACACGAAAACCCCATCTGTAGGTCACTGACATCAAAGATCAAAGGTAGATAAAACCACAAAGATGGAGAGAAACCAGAGCAGAAAAGCTGAAAATTCTAAAGACCAGAGCTCCTCTTCTCCTCCAAAGCATTGCAGCTCCTCGCCAGCAACAGAACAAAGCTGGACGGAGAATGACTTTGATAAGTTGACAGAAGTAGGCTTCAGAAGGTCGGTAATAACAAACTTCTCCGAGCTTAAGGAGCATGTTCAAACCCATTGCAAGGAAGCTAAAAACCTTGAAAAAAGGTTAGATGAATGGTTAACTAGAATAAACAGTATAGAGAAGACTTTAAATGACCTGATGGAGCTGAAAACGATGGCACAAGAACTTCTTGACACATACACAAGCTTCAATAGCCGATTTGATCAAGTGGAAGAAAGGGTATCCGTGATTGAAGATCAAATTAATGAAATAAAGCAAGAAGACAAGGTTAGAGAAAAAAAGTAAAAAGAAAAAAAAAAGAATTATGCCAAAAATGTATTTGGTTATATAGAAATCATCATAACTCTCTTGATAAAAGCAAAAATTTGGAAACTACCTGTGATTATGTGATTAGTGAAAAAAGTATTTTAAAATCATATAACAGCACAATACGCAGCCATTAAAAGTGATAATGTTGATCAATATTTATCGGCATGAAAATATGGCCGTGACATATTATTTAAATTTTTAAAATTGAGGGCCAGGCACAATGGCTCATGCCTGTAATCCCAGCAGTTTGGAAGGCTGAGGCAGGCAGATCACTAGAGGCCGGGAGTTCAACACCAGCCTGACCAACATGGTGAAACCCTGTCTCTGCAAAAAATACAAAATTATTGTGTGTATAATAATATATAAATAAAATTGTATATATGTATGATATAGGTATATATATCTAATGTATATATAATTATAGCTACATTGGACGGTTGGCTGGATATGAACCAAAATGGTAAGAGTAGTTGTTGGCTGGTAGAATTACTGGGTGGCACTTACTTCTTCTCTACCTCATGAATTTTTTTTTATTTTAAGTTCTGGGATACATGTGGTGAACATGCAGGTCTGTTATATAGGTATACATGTGCCATGGCGGTTTGCTGCATCTATCAACCCGTCATCTGGGTTTTAAGCCCTGCATGAATTAGGTATTCGTACTAATGCTCTCCCTCACCTTTCCCCCCAACCCCGATAGACTCTGGTGTGTGATGTTCCCCTTCCTGTGTCCACGTGTTCTCATTGTTCAATTCACACTTATGAGTGAGAACATAAGGTGTTTGGTTTTCTGTTCCTGTGTTAGTTTGCTGAGGATGACGGTTTCCAGCTTCATCCATGTCCCTGCAAAGGACATGAACTCATTCTTTTTTTATAGCTGCATAGTGTTCCATGGTGTATATGTGCCACATTTTCTTTATCCAGTCTACCACTGATGGGCATTTGGGTTGGTTCGAAGTCTTTGCTATCGTAAATAGTGCTGCAATAAATATACATGTGCACATGTCTTTATACTAGAATGATTTATAATCCTTTGGGTATATACCCAGTAATGAGATTGCTGAGTTAAATGGTATTTCTGGTTCTAGATCCTTGAGGAATCGCCACACTGTCTTCCACAATGGTTGAACTAATTTACTCTCCCACCAACAGTGTAAAAGCGTTCCTATTTCTCTACATCCTTGCCAGCATCTGTTGTTTCAAGACTTTTTAATGATTGCCATTCTAACTGGCATGAGATGGTATCTCATTATAGTTTTGATTTGCATTTCTCTAATAAACAGTGTTGACAAACTTTTTTCCCCATGTTTGTTGGCAGCATAAATGTCTTCTTTTGAGAAGAGTCTGTTCATATCCTTTGCCCACTTTTTCATGTTGTTCATTTTTTTCTTGGAAATTTGTAAGTTCTTTGTAGATTATGGATATTAGCCCTTTGTCAGATGGATAGATTGCAAAAATTTTTTCCCATTCTGTAGGTTGCCTGTTCACTCTGATGATTGTTTCTTTTGCTGAGCAGAAGCTCTTTAGTTCAATTAGACCCCATTTATCAATTTTCACTTTTGTTGCAATTGCAATAAATGTTTTAGTCATGAAGTCTTTGCCTATGCCGATGTCCTGAATGGTATTGTCTAGGTTTTCTTCTAGGGTTTTTAGGATTTTAGGTTTTACATTTAAGTCTTTAATCCATCGTAAGTTAGTTTTCGTATACAGTGGAAGGAAGGGGTCCAGTTTCTGTTTTCTGTATACGGCTAGCCAGTTTTCCCGGCACCATTTATTAAATAGGGAATCCTTTCCCCATTGCTTGTTTTTGTTGGGTTTGCTGAAGATCAGATGGTTATAGATGTATGGTGTTATTTCTGAGGCCTCTGTTCTGTTCCACTGGTTTCTATATCTGTTTTGGTACCAGTATCATGCTGTTTTGGTTACTGCAGCCTTGTAGTATAGTTTGAAGTCAGGTAGCGTGATACCTCCAGCTTTGTTCTTTTTGCTTAGGATTGTCTTGGCTATATGGGCTCTTTTTTGGTTCCATATGAAATTTAAAGTAGTTTTTTCTAGTTCTGTGAAGAAAGTCAATGGTAGCTTGATGGGGATAGCATTGAATCTATAAATTACTTTGGGCAGTATGGCTGTTTTCATGATATTGATTCTTCATATCCAAAAGCATGGAATTTTTTTCCATCTGTTTGTGTCCTCTCTTACTTCATTGAGCAATGGTTTGTGGTTCTCTTTGAAGAGGTCCTTCATATCCCTCATAAGTTGTATTCCTAGGTATTTTATTTTCTTTGTAGCAATTGTGAATGGGAGTTTACTCATGATTTGGCTCTCTGTTTGTTATTGGTATATAGGAATGCTTGTGATTTTTGCACACTGATTTTGTATCTGAGACTGCTGAAGTTGCTTACCAGCTTAAGGAGTTTTTGGGCTGAGACGATGGGGTTTTCTAAATATACAATCACGTCATCTGCAAACAGGCAATTTGAGTTCGTCTTCTTCCTATTTGAATACCCTTTTTTGCCTTCTCTTGTCTGATCATGAATTTTTATAATACAAATTTTATAATCATATATGTAATATATATTCAAAAAAAGATAGCACATTTATCTAGATATTCTAGCAATTTTTATTTTTAAGCTTCATCTACCTTGTTTTTCTTTAAATCATAAAACAAGCTTTAAAATGCAGTAATCACCATACACACAGTGCAGGAGTTCTTACTTGGGGCTTTGATTCTCAACGTTGATCTCTCTTAGTTTGAGAATGCCTAATATGTTCTAAACATCTTTTATGAGTTTGGAGAGTTTTCCACATTGTAACTCCCCAAAGTGGGGCCAGAACTCACTGTTCCAGGCTCCTTTGCTGCTGACATCAGAGCATGAGTCTTTGCATCCATGTGAGTCCCAGCTTGGAAGGTAATGCTACAAGGAGGTAGACATGCATGGTATCCATCCCAGGTGAACATGACCCCGGGAGCTCAATGACTGAGCTCCTAGCATCTAGTTCCAAGCATTATCAATGCAAGCTACAGTGTCTCTGCAAGAAGCAGAGTTGTTGCCAAGCATTGGCAGTGACGATGTTTTCGATGGAGCAGATTGTACAGTGTGATTTGATGTTGTTTCTGGCCTGATACTTCCTAAGTCTGCTTCTCTTGCCCTCCAGGAGATTCTGTGAGTTGCTTTATATATATATATATATATATATTTGCCTAAACTAACTAGAGTGGATTCTATTATTTGCAAGGAAGAACTGTGCCTAATAGTATTACCTTCACCTCCATTTTACAGATGAAGAAATTGAGCCTTTTTAAAAAATGAAGAAAATTTCCTAAGATTACACAGCTAAAAAGTAATGAGGCAAGACTTAAGTGTAAGACCTTTGAGTCAAAGTCTAGGTTCTTCCTACCATGCCATGCTGCTATCTGGAAGATATGTACATATATTTTTACAAAGATTATTAATAATTAAACAAATAGATACTAGTATGGGATATCCCAGAGGAATTTAAAACTAAGATATTCCAATACTGACCATGAAGTCAGGTCATTAATAAAAACAAATGTTACCACTTCACAAATAATTACTATGTGCCAACACTGCCCATCAGCTCTGGGAGGGATCCCAGAGATTAACCACTCTCATTTATAGACGAGGAGCTTGCAGCCCAGAAACATGATAGAATTTTCCTGTTTCAGTAAGTAGGGTAGAGTGAGGAGAGAAAAGCAATTTGTTGACTCCCTTTTCCTTTATATCAGTGGAGGGTGAAACCACTTATTAACCTGTTTAGAAATGCTTGTATCACACAAGTTCAATGCCTAAATGAAAATCTTATTTAAATGTTAGAAGAAATAAATATTGAATCTATGAGGAATAACCACATTTAAAATATTGCCAACCAGTTCCAGAGATACCCTAGACTACACCATCATCAGCCCTTCGGGGTGTGTAACTGAGAAGCCTAAAATAGCTTTTGAGAGAAACCTCATGAAAACATCCCCTGGGGAACTGAGATCACATTTCCACCCAACTCTGAAACACAGGATTTATTTGACCAGCTTCGAGGCAAGAAAATTGTTCCTTCTGCAGAAATTGGGGAAAATGTGAAATCCCTTGTGAATCCATGGAAAAATGTAAGATTTAGTGTCTAAATGTTTTAAAATAAAAACATTTTATAGTAGACATTACTATCTCCATGTTCATAGATAATATTTTTTGTTTTAATAAAATCTAAGATGTGTTTTACCCTAAGGGCCATTTCTATTGAACCTGGAGGGGGAGAAAAAACCAACTTGAGTTACACAAGGAAAACTGAACCTTTACATTTCTGATTCGTTTCCCCTTAAATCATCCAAACATTGCTTTTTATGGGCTGTGTAATAGCAAAAAAGTCTCTGAGAGGGTGTTGAAGCATTTCAAGCCTTGCTTCCCTTAAAAATAAAATAACATAAAATAAGTTTTAAAAAGAGGAAGCAGGCTTCAAGTGAATCTAAAGGGTTTACAAAAGGTCTCATCAGGCCAATATCTAAAATGTTTTAGTGAATTTTTAATTTAAAAAATTTTCCTTTTCCTGTTTAATAGTGGAATCTTGCATGAAGATTGCCTTGAATGCTTAAAATATGTCTTCCTATCAGAATAAGAATAAACTTGGTCACTAAAAAGAGAGCACTCTGCTTTTCTCCATTAGAAATCACCGTGAGATATTTTAGAGTGAAGGAATTGTACCAATTTAAACCATATGCTTGTTTACATCTAATTTATCAGATAACTATTGGAAAATTTTACCTAACTAAGAGAGTCTTCTTTTTCACAACCATTTGGTGATTCAAATAGTGGAGTATGCAGTTCACTTAGGGCCAAATGTAGAATCACATGTTAATAGAATTTGACTTCTATTAAGACTTCTTCCTCCCTTTTTTATCTCTATTATTGAGATGACTGTTGAATGAAATCAGGTCACTTTTGCCTTAAGCTCTTTTTTATTTTAGTTCTCCCATGAGCCTACTTACATGAATAATAACTTAGGTAGTTTGGAAAGAAAGTCTAAGAAAACTAAGAATGCCCGGGCGCGGTGGCTCATGCCTGTAACCCCAGCCGTTTGGGAGGCTGAGGCGGGCAGATCACCTGAGGTCAGGAGTTTGAGACCAGACTGACCAACATGGAGAAATCCTGTCTCTATTAAAAAAAAAAAATTAGCCGGGCGTGGTGGCACATGCCTGTAATCCCAGCTACTTGGGAGGCTGAGGCACTTGAACCTGGGAGGCAGAGGTTGAGGTGAGCGGAGATCGTACCATTGCACTCCAGCCTGGGCAACAAGAGTGAAATTCCGTCTCAAAAAAAAACAAAAACAAAATAAACGGCTAATATTGAATGAAGCATTTTCTCAAAAATAGTTTCAGACATTGCACTAGTTTGCAAAGCAGAAGAAATCCACCATACATTGTGCATTTCCAGGTAATTGGTGAGTTTTCCATTTGAAGTTTTAGCTGGTTAAATTTTTGGCTGCCTTGAATCTGAAGAAAGACTGGCAGAGATAACAACATAGTATTTTAAGCAGAAATCTAAGGAAGCCATTCAGAAATTTATCCATTCATTCCACCATGATTTATTGAGTGACAACTATGGGCAGGCAAGATGTTTGGGACTGGAGGTATAACAGCGAACCATGGAGACAGGTATTTTCAAAGAAATTGGATGACAAGAGATCTGTTTGGGAGGGCCATGGTTTGGCGACAACAAATACTAATTCTGGGACTCATTTGTAGCATTTTTTATAATTTCAGAGAAAGGAAACATCAAAGTGCAAATAGTGAGATCTCTTCATTTTCAGTCCTGTGATATTTGGCCAGTGTTTTGCATACCCTGAAGAGCAATTCCTATCTGAGATCCAATAACTTCACTCACTAGAGCACATATGATACCCTGGAACATTTATCATTTACCTTTAGTGTGCATCTCACCTCTATTCTACTTGCTCCCAGCTTTGTGTCTCTGCGTCCTACTTCACTATGAAAACTGAAGTGATTGAACTTGTATTCTCCCAAGTCTTCTTTTTGCCACCTTCAAATTTATCTATGTCCTATACATTTAATGCAATTCCAATAAATAGTATCTCCAATATTTAAGAAGGAACTTGCAGTTCATGCAGAAAAATAACATGTGAGAAAACTCAGAGAAATCTTGAAAATAAAAATGAGAGATAGATAGTGTTACTAGACAATGCAATATATTTTGGAATTCCAATAAGTAAAAAAGTTTGATATTAGATAAAAAGTGAAAAATCCATGGAATAGAATAAAGAGTTCAGAAATAGATTCAAATTCTATGAAGGTTGGGCTTATGACAAAGGTGCCATTTCAGACTGGGTAAGGAAGGAAGGGAAGAATTCAAAATATCGATGTTGGACAACTGGCTGACCACTGGAAAAAATATTAAAATGGTATTTATTTCATCAAAAATAAATTCCAGATGGATTAAAGACATAAATGTTAAAAATAAAAGATTTTGAAGAAGGCATGAGAAATAACAGGGACCATATTTACCTTCCTGTCTGAAACAACTAAGAAAAAAGACAAAAAATACAATGATTTTAAACCATTAGACAATAGGCAACAAATGATAATGATCCTTGAGAGACAGGAAACAAATTATATAAACCCTATTATTGCCTCAGCCCACTGCCTGGAAAGAGTTTTGAGGCCACAGCATAGGGAAGGGGGAACGAGCTACAGCCCAATGATCTCAAGAAATTTAGGAGCTGGAGCTGGAGCTGAAGTCCAGGAAGGCCAAAGCAGCTGAAGCAAACAGGGCAGAGTACCAGAGAAAATCTGCTGTCCAGAGAGAGAGCCCTGGAGATCTTCAGAGGATCCCCTTGCAGTATTCAAATCAGTACTACTCAGCAAATGTGTGTGAGTAAACTAGTAGAGGACCCAGACACTGGGAAACAACCATCTGAAAGGACTAAAGAGAACAGTGTCTCACAATGGACTGGAAATAGTTCCTGTTCCCATCAACCAGACTGAAACACCTCAAAACTCAAAAGGCATCATGTAAAGTACTCATAAGAGTTTTGCCTCATGAATGGGGGGAAAATATCCCTACTAAATGCTTATCTGGTCTTGCCTAACAGCTTAAAAACAAGACTAAAATGAACCAGAAAAAACTCAAGAATATTCACAAGATTACAAAAATAATAAACATCCAACAAGGTAAAATTTACAGATCTGGTATCCACTAAAAAGTTACCAAGTAAGCAATGAAGCAGGAAAATGGACCCATAATGCCAGTGGTTAATTCTGATGAACCAAGTAGTAAAAGACTTGTTTCATTGTATTTCCTTCAGTCTCTTAAAATTATATAAATATATACAAATGTATTATATATTTATATATAAGATATATGTGTTTTATGTATGCAAGTGTGCATTTATATATACTATATATATATACACACACACATCTGCTTCCTCCTGTTTACCTACTCCGCAGATTATCTAGAAATATAGATGGAGAAAAAATATACAAGAGATGATAGCAGACATAGAGAATATAGTGAAAAGTTTGACAAGATGTTAATTGTGAGTACCATAAGGAAAGGGGAAAGCAAAAAGAAATGGCTGAGATTTTCCTAGAACTCATAAAAACATCCACAGGTGTAAGAAGCAGCCCAGGACTGCCCTAGTGGGTTAAGGATATATATACACACATATACACACACACACATATATATTATATATATATATATATAATTTGAAAGGATCTAAATGTTCATTAATGTGGACTGTAAAATTACAGTACATTTATGTTATAGATGCTATGTAGCCATAAAGTGTACTAAAGGAGCTATTTATGTCAGGATATGGACCAACCTCCTAGTCTCCAAAATATACTGCTAGGAGAAAAGGCAAGGAGGAAAGTAACACATAGAGTATGTCATCATTTGTCTGGAAATGGAGGTGGAGTCACATTCACACACAGATATAAATACCTATTTGGCTGTAAATGAACAAAACATTTCTGGTTTGATACACATAGAAATAAGTAATAATGGTTGCCTCTGCAGTGTTGGATAGGCTGGGTGACAGGAATAGAAGGAATATTTTGTTCCTTGCATATATTTTTGCATCTGAAATTCTGCAGGAGGTGCGACTATCACCCATGTAGATCAACCAATAAGAAAATTTAAAAGCAAACCCCAGCACAATCAAAATGGCCTTCAGCTCTGACCAGTTAAGTCCTTTTCCCTTTAACTACTTTCTCTGGCCTTTTACAGTCTGTCACTTCTTGGAAAAACTGGGAATTGAGAATTTAAAAGCATGAGGATATCTTTCCTCTATAAGCATCAAACCCAAGGCTGGAGCTCTGTATGGGTTTGCAACAGACTGCTTTTAAATCCACAGGGTGGAGAATTTAGCTTATTTTTAAATTAGGTGGAATTCAGAAAAGAGCTGCCAAAATGATTAAATAGACTGGAGAGACTGGTTTATAAAGAAAGATGAAAAGACCTAAATGTGTGTAATTTGGCGACATGACAGCAGGCCTGGCCTGTGGTTAACACATACAAGTACTGAACTTGATGAGTTCAAACACCAGGAAAGGAGCAGAGTAGTTGAGGATATAAGTAGGAGGAAAAAGGAGAAAATATGAAAAGAAAAACAAAGTGAACAGATACTCAAACAAAAGTCTTAGTCAGCCTGTCTGTCTCTATCTCTAGAGAGGCCTCTCCAGGGAAGCAACTGATGTCTTGTTTCTTGGATACTATCCTAGAACATCTTTACCTTCTCAGCAATTATAAGCTGAAACCAGCTGCCAGACCAGGGGTTAGAGGTCACCAGAAAGACTTTTATTCAACTTAAGCTCCCCTTTTCCACTGCCTTCTCCCTGATCTGGCACTTTGCTGTATTCGAGTGGCTACTTTGCTTCCATGTGCATAACCAATAAGGGGCAGACAGCCTTTTAGGGAGGAGTCTATGCAGAGTACATTGATCATTCACTCATATGTCAAGTTTTACTGGGTGTCTATGATAGGTTTGAGAAAGAAGATTGCAGTTCCCCGCTACTATCAAGGAGTTTGTGGTAGTTCACAATAGTGCTATCAAGAAGGGATAAGTGAGATGGCCAGGTGGACACAGACCAGCTTAGCAGCAGCACTGTGAGCACTGTGCTGTGCATTGGATGGTCCCATGTCCCTAATCAGCCTCTCACTGAGCCTATCTCTAGAGAGTATTAAAAAGTCACACTATTGCTATGCCACTGAAAATGAGTACCATGGGGGTGACTTTGCTTGCTTGTAATGTAACTGCTCAGTCTCTTCACCTGCTATATCTAGTCCATTCCTTTTATTTCATATTCACTAATCCTTAGTCCATATTTATTTGGGCTTGCAAATTAACTTGCCAGAGTATATGCTCAAGGGTGTGCAAACTGATATGGGAGCATATATAAAAATCTACATTCGTATGTATAAATAATCATGCACAAGTCTGTATGCATTTCTGGATTCATATCTCTGTGTTGCTGTGTATAAGAGAAAATGCACATATGGGTAAAATGAACGAAAAATTAATTTAAGAAACAATCTGGTAGGGATTCCAAAACTAATACATAAGAGAATGTTTTAAAAACCATTCTTGGTTTATGTTTATTTTAAATTTTCTCCATTTTTCAAATGAAGGAACTGAACTGTGGCTGGAACTTGATCCTGATGTGCTTATTACTGGCAGCATTAGGTGAGGCCATTCCCCTGTGGGCAGAGAGTAGGGTCAGAGGGAATAATCATTATAACTCTCAATTATTCTGGACAAGAGGCAGCTTCTGGGTCAGGAGATGAAAAGTTGGCAGCTATGCCTTAGACTGTGGGTAAGGAAAGAATTACTTCTCTCTGGGCTCCGGTTCTCTTGTAAAGAGGCTCTGAGGGATCCAGACATGATAAAGGCCTTTCCCATGTGGTGGAGAGAAGCTGAACTCTGCCATATGGAACTAGGGGAGGAGATAGGCTCATAGCTACGGTGCCATGATTAGGTTTGCCTACAGATTACAGAAACCCCAAAATAACAGTGACCTAAACAAAAAGTCCAGGGATACTGTGGTGGCTTCACTAGGTAATCAGGAACTCCATCTCCTCTCTGCTCTGCCATCCTTGGCAGCTGCTGCCAGCCTAAAGACCATCACATGTTCCAGGATGGCTGCTGTAACCTCTGTCATCACGTCCATTTTTGGGCAGCAGAAAAGACAAAAAGGAGACATCTCCCAGTTTTTTTCTGTTGTATTAGCCAGAACTTAGTCTTGGGACCATATCTAACTGCAAGAGAGGCTGGGAAAGATATCCTTATAGCCTGGTTCATCACCATCTTGAATAAAATTGTTTTTCTGTAACTAAAGAAGAAGGAGAGAATAAATATTGGGGGGAAAAGTGTTTCCTGCAACAGTTGGGCAAAAATGTGGCCTAGAGAAAAGCCCGTAAGGATATGTAGTTGCCAGCCGAAGCATAATTTTGGTATATGCTTCCTTTTGGTGATACCTGAGGCTGTACCAAAAAAGTGATACTAGCTGTTATAAGCTGTTCTTGGTTATGCTGTGGGGTATTAAAGAAAGTGTCTGTGTCCACTCTTGGGCAAAGGAGACAGCAGCACTCAGAGGCAAGTACGGTGTGTCTGCAGTGACCTCAGGGAGCACTGGCCCACAGAGAGAACCACAGAGAGCTTTCTGGAGCAACAAAATCACTTCATGCTCATAGGCAATGTGTCTGAGTCATGACAACTGGTGGGGAGGACACAAGCAAGAAACATCCTAGAGACTCCCTGGGAAATACCAGCTGTAACAATACCTCAAAAGTGGGGCTGGGGTCTTGCTGTCCCACAAGTGAGGGTTACAAGGTCAGTAAGCTGTGCTGAACCATGTATATGACCTCATTTATAACCATAGACAGGTAAGGCCAGGGGATTATTTGAGTGACAAGAAATAAAGAATATATTTCAGAAGTATTTGTTTTGTAAAGAGAGAGTTGGTTAAGAAAATGTGGATGCATGCATTTTAGACCACGCTTCAGCTTTTTAAAGTGAACACCAATGAGTGAGCATGATGATTTTCAATGCATATTTCATGGAACTCTCTAGTTTCATGAAGTGAATCAGAGTGCCTCCAAGACCAGAGAGAGACCAATGGGCTAGACTCTGGTCCCCAAACTATGCTGATTACATCATATTCATATTATTAGATTTCAACATAACTTCTCATTTGAAAAATTATTTCTACTGGCCCCACCATTAGAAATTAATGGTATAGGGATTAAACTTAGTAATGGTAATCACCTAACAATGTTGATCTCACTATCTTAAACTAAGAAATACTGCAGAAATGCTATTTAATAAAAGGAAATAGATATGTTAAATCTGCTCCTCTAAAAAATTCCAGTCTATCAAGGATATAGAGAAAATGAAACATTTATACATTGTTGGTAGGCATGTAAATTTAGTTCAACCCCTACGGAAAAACAGTATGGAGATTTCTCAAAGAACTAAAAATAGAACTACCGTTCAATTCAGCAATCCAACTACTGTGTATCTATCCAAAGGAAAAGAAATTGTTTTATCAAAATTTACCTGCACTCATATGTTTATCACAGCACTATTCACAATAGTAAATTCATGGAATCAACCTAAGTATACATCAATGGTTTACTGGATAAAGAAAATGGGGTACATATATACCATGGAATACTATGTAGCCATTAAGAAAGAATAAAATCGTGTCTTTTGCAACAAAAAGGGTGGAGCTGCAGACAATTATTCTCAGTGAAATAACCCAGAAATAGAAGATCAAATGTTCTCACTTGTAAATGGTAGCTAAATGAAGGGTACACATGGACATAAAGATGAAAATAATAGACGCTGGATGCTCCAAAAGTGGGTATGGTGGGAGGAGACTGAGGTTGAAAAACTGCCTATTGGGTACAATATTCACTATTTGGGTAATGGGTTCAATAGAAACCCAAACCTCACCATTGTGCATCCATCTAACAAACCTGCACATGTATCCCCGAATCAAAAATTTGATAAATAACAAACAACAACAAAAATTCCAGCCTATACCTACATGAGCTGAGATATGCAATATTGGTTACCATGATTAATTCACTAACAAAGGTTCTAGACATCAATCAAAACATTTACGAAAAGAAGGGATTCTATATGAAGACAGGCTTTGAAAATTCTATTTTTTTAAAAAAAATTTGTTATTATACTTCAAGTTCTGGGATACATGTGCAGGATGTGCAGGTTTGTTACATAGGTATACATGTGCCATGGTGGTTTGCTGCACTCATCAACCTGTCATCTATATTAGGTATTTCTCCTAAAGCTATCCCTCCCCTAGTCCGCCACCCCCGTCAGGTCCCAGTGTGTGATGTTTCCCTCCCTGTGTCCATGTGTACTCGTTGTTCAACTCCCATTTATGAGTCAGAACATGTGGTGTTTGGTTTTCTGTTCTTGTGTTAGTTTGCTGAGAATGATGGTTTCCAGCTTCATTCATGTCCCTGCAAAGGACACGAACTCATTCTTTTTTATGGCTGCATAGTGTTCCATGGTGTATATGTGCCACATTTTCTTTATCCAGTCTATTACTGACAGGCATTTGGGTTGGTTTGAAGTCTTTGCTATTGTAAATAGTGCTGCAATAAACATACATGTGCACATGCCTATTTGAGTTGGTTCCAAGTCTTTGCTATTGTGAACAATGCCACAATAAACATACATGTGCATGTGTCTTTATAGTAGAATCATTTATAATTCTTTGGGTATATACACAATCATAGGATTGCTGGGTCAAATGGTATATCTGGTTCTAGATCCTTGAGGAATCATCACACTGTCTTCCACAATGGTTGAACTAATTCACACTCCCACCAACAGTGTAAAAGTATTCCTATTTCTCCACATCCTCTCCAGCATTTGTTGTTTCCTGACTTTTTAATTATTGCCATTCTTACTGGCATAAGATGGTATCTCATTGTGGTTTTGATTTGCATGTCTCTAATGGCCAGTGAGGATAAGCTTTTTTTCATGTTTGTTGGCTGCATAAATGTCTTCTTTTGAGAAGTGTCTGTTCATATCCTTCACCCACTTTTTGATGGGGTTGTTTTTTCTTGTAAATTTGTTTAAGTTCTTTGTAAATTCTGGATATTAGCCCTTTGTCAGATGGAAATTTTCTCCCATTTGATAGGTTGCCTGTTCACTCTAATGATAGTTTCTTTTGCTGTGCAGAAGCTCTTTAGTCCCATTAGACCCCACTGGTCAATTTTCACTTTTGTTGCAATTACTTTTGGTGTTTTAGTCATGAAGTCTTTGCCCATGCCTATGTCCTGAATGGCGTTGCCTAGGTTTTCTTCTAGGGTTTTCAGGGTTTTAGGTCTTACATTTAAGTCTTTAATTCGTCTTGCATTAATTTTTGTATAAGGTGTGGAGGCCTAATCTCCTCCACACCTTATACACCTAATTCTTCTGCATGTACACCTCCACACCTTATTCTTCTGCATGTGAACATCCAATTTCCCTAGCATGGTTTATTGAAGATTAGCTGGCTATAGTGCATGAATTTTTTCTGGGATCTCTATTCTGTTCCACTGGTTTATATGTCCATTTTTATGCAAGTACCATGTCGTTTTGGTTACTACAGCTTTGTGGTGTGTGTGTATATATATACACACATATAAAAAATACATTAATATATAACATATATATGTTATATATAAATTAAATTTATAAATTAAAGTTAAATTTTTAAAAATTTAAAAAATGTATATACATATATATATAATGAGATGGGGTCTTGCTATGTTGCCCAGGCTGCCCTTAAACTCCTGGACTCAAGCGATCCCCCCGCCTTGGCGTCCTAAAGTGCTGGAAATACAGGCGAGAGCCACCTTGCCTGGCCTGGCTTTGTAGTATATTTTGAAGTCAGTTAACATGATGCCTCTAGCTTTGTTGCTTTTGCTCAGGATTGCTTTGGTTATTCAGGGTCTTTTGTAGTTTCAAAAGAATTCTAGGATTCTTTTTTTCCTATTTCTGTAAAGAATGTCATTGGCATTTGTATAGGGATTACAATAAATCTGTAGATAACTTTGGGTAGTATGGCCATTTTAACAATATTAATTCTTTCAATCCATGAACACAAGATATCTTTCTAATTATTTATGTGTTCTTCAATTCTTTCACCAGTATTTCAAGGATTTTTCATTGCCTTAGTTAAGTTCATTCCTAGGTATCTTCCTTTTCTTTATACTATTGTAAACGAAATGGTTTTCTGGATTTCTTTTTCAGATACTTCACTATTACTATATAGAAATGCTGTTGATTATTTTTACCCTACAAGTTTACTGAATTTGTCAGTTCTAATAGGTTTTTTTGGTAGAGTCTTTAGGGTTTTCTATATATAAGATCATGTCATCTGCAAAAAGGGACAATTTGACTTCCTCCTTTTCAATTTGGATGCCTTTTATTTCTTTCTATTGCCTAATTGCTCTGGCTAGGACTATGTTGTCTTTCAACATTATGTTACATAGAAGTGGTAAAAAGTGGGCATCCCTGTCTTTTTCCTGATCTTAGAGGGAAAGCTTTCAGCTTTCCCCCTTCAGTATGATGTTAGCTGTGGATTTGTCATGTATGGCCTTTTTTTGTGCTGAGGTACATTCCTTTTATATATAATCTGTTGAGAGTTTTTATCATGAAGGAATGTTGAGTTTTGTCAAATGAATTTTCTGCATCGATAGAAATAACTATACGGGTTTTGTCTTTCAGTTAATGTGGTATATCAAATTTATTGATTTGTGGATGTTCAGCCATCCTTGCATCCCTGGAATGAATTCCACTTGATCATAGTGAATGACATTTTTAATAAGTTGCTAAGTTTGATTTGCTAGTATCATTTTGGGAATTTTGCATCTATGTTTATCAGAGATATAGGCCTGTAGTTTTCTTTTTTTTGTTGTGATCTTGTCTGATTTTGGAATTAGAGTAATGCTGGCCTCATAAAATGAGTGTGGAAGTATTCCCTCCTCTTCCTCTTTAGCTGTCTGAAAAGGTTGAGGGTCAGTATTAGTTCTTCGAGTGTTTGGTGAATTCAGCAGTGAAGTTCTCAGGTCTTGGTTTTTTCTTTGATGAAAAACGTTTTATTCCTGACTCAATGTCCTCACTACTTATCAATGTGTTCATATTTCTATTTTTTATTATTTAATCATGGTAGGTTGTATGCTTCCAGGAATTGATCCATTTCTTGTATGTTATCAGATTTGTTGGTGTATGGCTGTTGTTCATAATACTGTCTTATAATCTTTTTAATTTCTGTGGTGTGAATTGTAATGTATCCTTTTTCATCTCTAATTTTATTTACTTGAATATTTTTTCTTAATCTAGCTAAAAGTTTATCTATTTTATCTTTTCAAAAAACAAATCTTCATTTTATTGATCTTTTCATTTATTATTTTTTTAGTCTCTGATTTACTTCCACTCTGAGCTTTAGTATTTCTTTCCTTCTACCAATCTTGGGTTTAGTTGTTACTGTTTATCTAGTTCCCCAAGGTGCATCATTAGGTTTTTTATTAGAAATATTTCTTCTTTGATATGGGCATTTATTACTATAAACTTCCCTCTTAGAACCGCTTTTGCTGTGCTCCACAGGTTTTGGTATGATGTATTTCCATTCTCATTCATCTCAAGAATTTTTTTTAATTTCCCTTTTTATTTCTTTATTAACCCATTGGTTATTTAGGGGCATATTGTTTAATTTCCATGTATTTATAAGGCTTCTGAAGTTTTTCTTGTTTGTTGACTTACAGCTTTTTATTAAAGCTACCTCTATTGCTGAAATTCCAGCAGGGAAAAAAATTATTATTGTAAATCCAAGTCTCTATCTTCCAGCACTTTGTTGTCTTCTGAAACAATGGGATTTGGGGGTGGGGACACACGAAGTTCCTTAGGAAGTTAACTATTGCACTACAATACAGCTGCTTGCAGTTGGGAGCTTTTAGTAGGCAATATATCATAATCAGCAGCAGAAGATGTAGATTCATGAAAGTAAATCAGTGAGATGTGACTCAGGCTGCTTCTGGAAAGACAGGAGTAATTTCCTTAAGACAAGGTCTGCTCCAACACTGTGAGAAGTGGAGCTCTTCGCAGAAAAGATGAGAATTGCTTCTGAATTAAAAAGCTGTGAGTGACCTTCCAAGGTCACCTAGTTTATTCCCTTCAGGCAGAAACCCCTAGTAATGTGATGATAAGGTGGCCTGTTTTACAGACCCTGAGAGAGAGCACATACATTCCAGAATCCCACACTCCAGCACGAAGAACCTTCACTAGCAAGAAATTCTTCTTGGCTGTAAATATAATTCCTCCTGCTATGGCTAGTTTGCTTTTGCTTTTGCTTTCTATTTTCTCTTCCTGAGAGACAAATAAGCTGGTCAAGTAAGACTAAGGAACCAAAGAAGCACGACTTCACAACTTGCCCAGAGTTGGTGAATTCAAAACTAGAGAACTCATTATGGTATCCGTTCTTATTCCCAGATCTGAAGAACAGTGAATGCCTTTCTTGGCAGATAGAGAGCACTGGCAGGAGGCAGTTGATCTACCTACTTGCAGATAACTAAAAATCTTTAAAGCTCAAGGTACTACTCACCAGGGAATCAACTGTTAGTTCCCCTGTAACCACCCACCCCCCACAATAAAAGGTAAAAAAAAATAAAGGGAAGGAAAACAGCAATTTAAAAGTCTATAAAATTGCCAGTTGCATGGTCTGAGGCTAGTGCTTGAGAGTAAGGGTGAGCAGGAGGTCTCTTTCACCCAGGTAATGACTGTATGAGCCCCATAAGGAGATGGTTAAATCAAACACTGAGATGACTGCTCTTAAGAGGGGAAAAATATGTCAATCACACTTTGCCTTTGACACAAGGAAATTCCTTGAAACTGAGAATGGAGAGTGGAAGGGAGGGAGAATGTCTCCTGATGTGGGTGGCCAGGAAATCAGGGGCCAGAAAAGCATGAGAGGAGAGAGGAAGAAAGAGACTGAGAGGGAAAAAAACACAAGATTGAATTCTAATCAAAATGCTATGAGGCGTTCACACCAGGCCTTGGGAGAATATTAACAAGGTTACCCAAGGGGGGGCCTTTAGCCCCAGGAATTATTAGTGAATATGGAATTATATTTGCACAAACACTACCAGATGCAAAGGGCTAAATGTCCTGCAGATGTGGAAGGAGCCAGTGTACGTTCCAATAGGCGGCAGCTTTATTTGTTTTACCCTTCGTCCAAAAGTCTGGGCAGCACGTTTCTGAGGGGTTGCAATTCTGGAATGACCACCACATCACTAGGCCCCTGTTTCCCAACTGCTGCTTGCACCAGCCCCAAAAGTATCTCTGCCTAGGACAATGTGGAGTGGCCCTAAGTTAGGTTTGACAAGCTTACCAGCTGACCTCTACCATTTTTTTTGTGTCGGGGGAAGGGGATAATAGCAGTCCTACAAGAGATTTTCTGAAAGATGAGAGAGTTCAGAGCCAGGTAAATCACAACAATTTCAAAGAGTAGTTTTGAACTCAAATTTTAACGAGTCAGTGTTGGGCAAAGAATATACAGCAAAACAAAAAGGGTACAAAGGGTCTCCTCATATGAACCTTTACAGCCCCACAACTCACTTTTATTTAGATTCGCCGCTGCTGAAGGGGACATATCTCATCTCTGTGGTTGGATGAGATGCTGCCTTCAGGGGGTCTCCTGCATGCATGACCCCAAACCACGACCACCATCTTGCTCGCATTGAGCAATGATTGCCAGTCTGGAAAGAAAGAACTGCTCAGCACACTGATATGACATGTAGAGGCAGTTGACCCTGAAGCTAATGCCATGAGCCCCTCCCAAATCCCTCATAGGGCCTCTATCAATATGTATGCATGGCTATATGTTTTCATAAAGTTTACAAAATTAAGGTATATAACACCAATTAGTTAATACAGCCCTGATTTCCCCTCTGTCACATTTCCCTTTGTGTAGGGTGGCATCAGAGTTGGGTTGAAGATATACTTAGCTTGAGTGGAATGAAATGTATTACATGGTTTGCATCACTTTTGTGTAGGGCTGACTGCTAACCACCTGGTTGTATAAATGGATTCCATAAGCACTTCTATCATCAACTGCTCACCAGTGAGCTGGGTGACCAAGGGACATCATGTTGGGATTACCAGCATCCTAAGATGCTGATCCTATGATGAATTCTGATGTTATGTAAATACATCCTACAATGCCTAGCCCTGAAATTAGGAGAATAGTGGAGGAGAAATAAGATTTGAAATGTGCAGAGCCAGAAGCTAGTCATAGAAGTGTTATCTAAATCTTACAACTCTTACATGTAAAATCTTGATAAAAGTTTTCCCAAATTTGACAACAATTGTAAAATTTTGCGTGACATTGCAAGCAACAAAATGTGGTATTGAAGAAAATTTCCCTAAACTATCAACAATAAAACACAAATTTTAATGAACCATACTAAAGGAAAGTTGAACTATGTTTCTATTCTCTCTATACAGTATGATATTACAAAACTGTCATATAAAGAAGCAATCAGAATCTGTACAACTATATGTGTATATATTAGAACTATATATATTCCACATAATAGAATATATTACATATTCATATATTATCTAATATATATTACACATAATAGAAAATTATTATATATTATATGTAATATATTACATATTTATTTATTTTATATTAAATTTTATATTTTATATATTTATTATGTATTACATGTAACATATATATTACATAATATATTACATATTTATATATTATATCTAATTATATATTATATATAATAGAATTATTACATATTATATGTAATATAATACAATATATAATTAGAGATATATAAGTAACATATATAGTATGTAATATATACAATAGAAATATTTCAGAGAGTTAATAAATAAAAGCAGCATGTTGTTTTCCTGGATTTTGTGATTTTTGTAATATTTGTCAGTTTTCTTTTTCAATTCGTGATTTGTTATTTATTTATTTTATTTATTTGTTATTTGTTTTTTGAGATGGAGTTTCTTTCTTGTTGCCCAGGCTGGAGTGCAATGCCGCAACCTTAGCTCACTGTTCACCGCAACCTCTGCCTCCTGGGTCCAAGTGATTCTCCTGCCTCAGACTCCCGAGTAGCTGGGATTACAGTTGCTCACCATCACGCCTGGCTAATTTTTTGTATTTTTAGTAGAGATGGGGTTTCACTCTGTTGGCCAGGCTGGTCTTGAACTCCTGACCTCAGTTTATCCACCCACCTCAGCCTCCCAAAGTGCTGGGATTACAGGCGTGAGCCACTGAGTCCGGCTGATTTGTTATGATTTCTTTTTTTTTTTTTTTTAATTATTATTATACTTTAAGTTCTAGGGTACATGTGCATAACGTGCAGGTTTGTTACATATGTATACTTGTGCCATGTTGGTGTGCTGCACCCATCAACTCGTCAGCACCCATCAACTCGTCATTTACATCAGGCATAACTCCCAATGCAATCCCTCCCCCCTCCCCACTCCCCATAATAGGCCCTGGTGTGTGATGTTCCCCGTCCTGAGTCCAAGTGATCTCATTGTTCAGTTCCCACCTATGAGTGAGAACATGCGGTGTTTGGTTTTCTGTTCTTGTGATAGTTTGCTGAGAATGATGGTTTCCAGCTGCATCCATGTCCCTACAAAGGACATAAACTCATCCTTTTTTATGGCTGCATAGTATTCCATGGTGTTCTTACTGTAAAACATATTCACTTTACTACCTAATTTTATATCCAGAGTTGTGTATTCTTTTTCTTAAAGAAGGCCTCCAATATTATATAAGCTTCAAACCCTATATAACCTGGATTTGCCTTTGGTGCCATGTACCTTCTAATCATTTTTCAGACTTAAAAATTTTACTCCTCAGCTTATAAGGTAGGCCTTGTTTATACTATTTTACAAATAAAGAAGCTGTGACTTTCAGTCATATAGCTTCTAAATGGATTTGAATGCAATGTCTGTCTTATGCCAAAGGAAGTGGGTTAGCTCTAGTCCCTAATTGTATTCCCTGCCCCCATAGCCCCATGCTGATTCCAAACTTAAACTTTCTCTGCTTTATCCAGTCTGATTCAAATGGCTTCCACTGAGATCATTCTCTCTACCGTTCCACCCATCTGTCCCCTGAAATACCTCATTATGAACTGATCTGAAAGATATCACTGTCAGAAAACTTTTCTTCATTTATTTTCCATTATTCTGAAATATGTCCCTGTGGACCCCTCTGGCAATTTCTCTTTCTTGTGATACTTACCAAGTTTTATGTAGTGTTTACCTTTATAGAAAGAACCAGGAAAAACATTTCAAAGCATCTTGCCCGAAGGATCTTTGAAATATTTTTTTTAATTGAAATTCAAAACACACTTCCTCCAGGAAGCCCACCAGATTAATTCCAGGTGGCAAGTCCCCATGCCATCCTCTTCCTCTGTAACTGATTACTAGCTATTCACAGCCACACTGTATGTACTTGCATATACAGTATTCTCTTTCTTATTAGAAAACTCATGATCAGCAATGCTTTAAAATCTTTACTACTTAAACTTAAATGCATGTTTGGATTCCAAAAACTTTCTGGGAACTCAGCAGAATTTTCAGACTATGTAATGTAAGGAGGTGAGGTCTGATTTTTTCTTCAGCACACCTCAGTATCTATCCTGTTGCTTTCAAAATGAAAAATAAGCAAGTTCATTTAATGCAAAAACAGAAAACCTCAGTTCTGTGGTGGAGCAAAAACTCATCAGACTCCTGGCCTGGTTCCCCTGAATTCTAATGCATGGCTTTAGCTCTTTCAGTGTGTAACCTCCACAAACAACATGGCTTCTATTTCTCTATCTGTAAAATAAGAATTGTATTATTTCTTTCCCATTTACTTTACAAAAGTCTCATGGGAACAAGAGTTAAATGATTAGTGACTGAATAAAAATCATCCCTCATTGCCACAGTGATAGGCACCAGTGACCTGATGCTAAATCTTGACTGAGACTGAAGGCAATTCAGATCAACTCTGGGCCCTGTCTATGAATCCAGGCTGCTTTTCTCCTCATGAGGACAATCTGGGCTCATGAATCTTGACTTCTTTCACTGACAGGCCCCCTGCTCATGGCCCTCCCTGCTCAGGCCCAACCCCCAAGTAATATGAAATCTGGCTTACTGGTTGTAGGGAAGCAACATGTAGGAAATTGTAACATGTGCAATATAAATTTATTCTCTCTTTTTCAGCTTATACTACAATATTATTTAGAAAATTATTTGAGATCAAAGCTCAGTATTTCATCTAGTTTTGGCCTTTCCAAAGAGAAGCTCCTGCATAACTCTGTAAAGGGTTTCCAAGTCAAACAAGTTTGCTGTCAGGACTGAAATAAGTGGGGTGTGCTTGAGGAACAAATCATCTCTATTGATGGAAATTTGTAAAGGTTATTTTAAAGGAAACAAGGGATTCTGGCATATTTTCAGTCAATTGTGCTTATTGAACATAATCTATTTCCGGTCTTCAGGTATAAAACAGCCATGGGAAATCACCCTGAACTTGAATCTGATCCCTGAATAAATTCAGAAAACTCAAAGATGCATAATTACTCTACCAACCCTGATGCCTATAGTACTATCTTGTCCTAAAACAACTTTCTTTTTATTCTCTCCTCTAAGATAATGAAAGACTAAATGAGGGAGTTTGTCGGAGAAAATAATCACTAAGCTTTGCTATGTTTCATGGTAACAGAAGACAAAGCAACACAATGTGCTTGAGTTTTGGAATCAGACAGACCTGGGTTTGGAATCCCAATAGTACTAGTTCCTAGTTGTAGAATCTTGAGCATATTATTTAATGTCCCTGAATCCGTTTCCTCATCTACAAAAAAGGACTAAAATTGTACAGGTAGAGAAATAAAAGCAATGGTTGCCACTGTTACATATTCAAAGAGCTAAAGCCATACATTAAAATTTGGGGGAATCAGCCCAGGAGTTTGATGAGTTTATGTTCCATCACAGAAGCAATAGTGATGATTGAATTAGACACTGTATACAAAGTGTCTGGCAGATTGCCTAACTTATAGCACACAATCAATACATAATAGATATATTAATCATAATAATGAAAAAAATATATTCCTGGTCTACCAATAAGTCTATTATAGTCAAACAAAAAATAGTTTTTGAGGATATATATGCTGGGCACTATAGGAAAGGGAAGTACAATGACTTAGATAAAATGTAACCTACTTTCAAAGATCTGACTGTCAGAGGCATTTGAACAAGAGCAGCTCTATCTTGAATAGGGGCTGGGTAAAATAAGGCTGAGATCTACTGGGGTGCATTCCCAGGAGGTTAGGTATTCTAAGTCACAGGATGAAACACGAAGTCAGCACAAGATACAGGTCATAAAGACCTTGCTGATAAAACAGGTTGTGGTAAACAAGCCAGATAAATCCCACCAAAACCAAGATGGCGATGAGAGGGACCTCTGGTGGTCCTCACTGCTCATTATATGTCAATTATAATGTATTAGCATGCTGAAAGACACTCCCACCAGTGCCATGACAGTTTGTAAATGTCATGGCAACATCAGGAAGTTACCCTACATGTTCTAAAAAGGGGAGGAACCTTCAGTTCAGGTAATTGCCTACCCCTTTCCTGGAAAACTCATGAATAATTCACCCCTTATTTAGCATATAATCAGGAAATGACCATAAAAGTAGGCAGCCAGCAGTCCTCAGGTCTGTTCTGCCTGTGGAGTAGCCACTCTTTATCCCTTCACTTTCTTAATAAAGGTGTTTTCACTTCATGGAATCACCTTGAATCCTTTCTGTGCAAGATTCAAGAAGCCTTTCTTGGGGTCTGGATCAGGATCCTTTTCCGGTAACACAACCATCTAGTTTAACTTTTTAAAATGTTATTAAATATCTGTCTTTATGTATTCTCTGACTTTGCCTAAAGTATATGCAAATCATACATTTCAATTGCACAGGTTCTTTAATTGTATAGGCTATAGCTGCTATACCACAATATATGCATTCTTCAAAATCATTGCCTACGATAAAAGTTCATGTTAAAATAAAAGAGAATGAGGATAAACGTACTCAACTTTGTAACCAGAGCACTAACAAAAATGGTAATTATTACCTGGGAGATAACTTGAAAGTTTCCAGGAAAGCAGATCAGTTGGCACTTGCCTCTGGGGATATTCTTAAATGCATAAAAACAATAGTGTGGTCTGCTGGATGCAGTGGCTCACGCCTATACTCCCAGCAATTTGAGAAGCTGAGGCAGGAATATCCCTTGAGGCAAGGAGTTCAAGATCAGCCTGGACAACACAGCCAGACTCTGTCTCCACAAAAAAAAAATTAAAACAATTATCCAGGCACGATGGTGCATGCCCATAGTCCCAGCAACTCAGGAGGCTGAAGCAAGAGAATTGCCTGAGCCCAGGAGCTTAAGGCTGCAGTAAGCCATGATCGTGCCACTACACACAAGCCTGGGCAGCAGAATGAGATCCTGTTTCTAAAAACAACAATAACAGCAAACAACAGTGTGGGACTTATGCTTCCAGCCAAGATGGAGTAACAGAAATTGGATTTACCTTCTTGTGTAAAACACCTAAAAAATCCCCTGGACATCCTAAGCTAATTAATTAGAGAACTGAAAACCAAATACCACATGTTCTTACTTATAAGAGGGAGCTAAAGACTGGGTACTCATGGACATAGAGATGGTAACAATAGACACTGGGGACTACTAGTGGGGGAAGGGAGAGAGTAGGGGAAGGGCTGAAAAACTGTTAGGTTTTTACTATGCTCAGTGCTGGATGGCAGGATCATGAGTACCCCAAACCTTAACATCACACAATATATACCCAGATAACAAACCTGCACAGGTACCCACTGAATCTAAAATAAAAGTTGAGAAAAAGACCCATCAAAATATCTGTACAACAAATATATAAAATTACAGCTCTCAAGATATTGGAAATAAACAATGAAGGACAGTGGTCTCTGAGTGAAGGAAACAAATGAGGCAAACTTTAGAATTTCCCAGTTTACTCTTTAAAAAGAGTTCCCAGGTCATGATACAAAGAGGGCAATACAGGTAGAGCCCAGTGGTCTCCCTGAGGTGAGGAGATGGAGCTGGGAGTCCAGGTAAGCCAATAGGGCTAGAGTTCTCAGAGCAGAGAACCAAAGAAGAAAGTGTGTGGAGAGTGAGTGAGATTTACAGAGGATCCCCTTCAAGATTTCCATTGAGAACTGATCAAGCATTGAGAGGAAACTACTTGAGACTAGGGAATAAACCACAGTAAAGGATAAGAGCAAACTACCCCAGGTCTCATACGGGGCCAGGAATAGTAGCTATTTTCATCACCCAGAGAGAAAAACCTCATAATTCATGGGGCTTAGGTTAATAATACGAAGGATTTTGACTCAGTAGTGAGAAAAAATTAATCCTAGGGTAAATGTTGCTCTGATTCTGCCAAACAAAGCCTAAAAGCGTGACCCAAAAGTACCCAAGTATTTCTCAATAAACTGACCACATTCCAGAACAAAGTGCAAGAATATTTTTAAGAAAACAAAAATATACAGCATCTCTCAAGATAAAAATCACAATGTTGTGCATCTAAAAAAAAATGACCAGGCATACAAAGAATCAGAAAAATCAAACTGATAGTGAGGAGAAAAAAATAATTTATCAAAATACTTTTAAAATGACATAAATTATAGCACTAATAAATAAGAGTAACACAGTTATGATAATGGTATCCCATATGTTCAAAAGTTTAGAGAAAGATTTAACAAATTAAGTAAAGATATGTAAAATGTTTTTAACAATGAACTTCCACAGATAAAAACTAAAATGTGTGAAATGAAAAACACACTGGATGGGATAAACATCAGATTAGACATCACAGAAGGAAAGATAAATGAACTTGGAGACATAGCAATAGAATCTATCCCAAACGAAGCACAGAAGATTTAAAAAAAAAAAAAAAAGACCAAGAAAAAAAAATAAACAGAGCATCACTGAACCATGGGACAACTTCAAGCGGCCAAATATGTGTGTAATGTGCAATGGGAGTTGCTAAAGGAAAGAAGGCAAGGAGGGAGTTGCAAAATATTTGAAGAAATCATAGCTGAAATATTTCCAAATCTGAAAAAAATATAAACTCATAAATCCAAAAAACTCAATAGACTCCAAGCACAAGAAGCATAAAGCAAACATGAGAACATGGGGATACACCATAATCAAATTGCTTAAAACTAGTGATAAAAGGAAACTTTTAGAAGAAACCTGAGAAAAAGGACACTTCACATAAAGAGAAACAATAATAAAGATGACTTAGATTTCCTGTCAGATACTATACAAGCAAGAAGACAGTGTAGCAATATCTTTAAAGCACTCAAAGAAAGGCCAGCATTGGCTGGGTGCGGTGGCTAACTCCTGTAATCCCAGTACTTTGGGAGCCAAAGGTGGGTGGATCACCTGAGGTCAGGAGTTCGAAACCAGCCTAGCCAACATGGTGAAACCCCGTCCTACTAAAAATACAAAAATCAGCCAGGTGTGGTGGTGCATGCCTGTAATCCCAGCTACTTGGGAGGCTGAGGCAGGAGAATCACTTGAACCTAGGAGGCAGAGGTTGCAGTGAGCCGAGATCACGCCATTGCACTCCAGCCTGGCAACAAGAGCAAAACTCTGTCAAAAGAAAAGAAGAAAGGAAGGGAAGGGAAGGGGAGGGGAGGGGTGGGGAGGGGAGGGAAGGGAAGGGGCGGGGCCAGCATTATCCTGATACCAAAGCCAGACAAGAGCACTGCTGCAAGAAGAGAAAATTACAGGCCAATATCCCTGATGAACAAATATGCAAAAATCCTCAACAAAATACTAACAAACAAAATTCAACAGCACATTAAAAGGATAATTCACTACAACCAAGTGAGATTTATCCCTGGGATGTAAGGATGGTTCAACACATGTAAATCAATAAATGTAATATACAACTTTAACAGAATAAAAGACAAACCCATATGATAATCTCAATAGATGCAGAGAAGATACTGAACAAAATTCAACATCCTTTCATAATAAAAACTTTCCACAAATTATTTATAAAAGGAATGTACCTCAACATAATAGATGTCACATATGATAGGCCCATAGCTAACATCATACTGATGAAAGTCCATAGCTTTCATAAATAGTGAAAAGATGAAAGCTTTTCCTCTAAGATCAAGAACAATACAAGGGCTAGGTGCAATGGTAATCCCAGCACTTTGGGAGGCAGAGGCAGGTGGATTACTTGAGGTCAGGAGTTTGAGACCAGCCTGGCCAACATGGTGAAACCCTGTCTCTACCAAAAAGTACAAAAACTATCAGGGCATGGTGGCACATGCTTATAGTCCCAGCTACTTGAAAAGCTGAGGTGGAAGGATCACTTGAATTCAGGAAGCAGAGGCTGCAATGAGCTGAGATCGCAATGCTGCATTCCAGCCTGAGTGACAAAGTGAGACCCTGTCTAAAAAAAAATAAAAATAAAAGAAAGAAAAAAAAGAACAATACAAGGATGCTCACTGTCACCACTCCTGTTCAACATAGTACCGGAAGTCCTAGCCAAAACAATTAGCCAAGAGAAAGACATGAAAGCCACACAAAGGGCCCAAAACTACAAAACTATTATACTAGGAGAAAACAGGGGAAATGCTTTAGGACATTGGTGTAGGCAAAGATTTTATGGGCAAGACTTCAAAAGCATAGGCCACTAAAAGAAAATAGATAAATAGTACTATATCAAACTAAAAAGCTTCTGCACAAGAAAGGAAAAAACAGAGTGAGGAGACAACATATAGAATGAGAAAAAAATATTTGCAAACAATTTCTGTGACAAGGAACTAATATCCATAATATATAAGAAACTGAAACAACTCAAGAGCAAAAAAAAAAAAAAAAAAAACAAAAAAACAAAAACCAAATAATCCCATTAAAGAGTAGATAAAGGATCTGAATAGATATTTCTCAAAAGAAGACATACAAATGACCAACACATATATAAAGAAATTCTCAACACCAGTAATCATCAGGGAAATGCAAATCAAAACCAGAATGAGATATCATCCTACTCTAGGTAAAACGGCTACTATAAAAAACATTTTAAAATAACAAATATTGGCAAGGATATGGAGTAAATGGAACTTTTATATACTCTTGGTGGAAATGTAAATTTGTAGAGTCATTATGAAAAACAGTACGGAGGTTTTTCAGAAAAATAAAATTATAACTATTATATGGTCCAGCAATCCCACTGAATATTTATTCAAATGAAAGGAAATCAGTATATTGAAGAGATTGCCGATGTTTATTGTTATTACAATAACAAAGATATGGAGTCAAACCAAATGTCCATAAATGAATAAATGGATTTTTAAAATGTGATACAGATACACAGTGGAATACTATTCAGCCATAAAAAAGAATGAAATCTTGTCATTTGTGGGAACATGAATAAGTCCGGATGATATCATGTTAAGTGAAATAAGTTAGGCATAATAAGATAAACAACACATGTTCTTACTCACATGTGGGAGCTAAAAAAAGGTTGAGCTCATAGAAGTAGAGAGTAAAATTGTAGTTATTAGAGGCTGGGTAGGGCGTGAGGGAAGGGAGGATAGAGACAGGTTGGTTAATGAATATTAAATTACAGCTAGATAGAATAATACTAGACAAGTTCTAGTGTTATATAGTACTTTAGGGTGATTAGCATTAATAATTAATTGTATAATTTCAAAAAGCTAGAAGAAAGGATTTTGAAGGTTTTTAACAAAGAAATAGTAAGTGTTTGAGGTGATGGATATGCTAATTACTCTAATTTGATCATTACATATATGTATCAAAACATCACTCTGTATCCCATAAATATCTATAATTATTACATGTCAACCAAAAATAAAAGGAAAGGAAAATAAAAAGACACAAATATTTTGTTTAAAAAAACAAATGCACTCACATTGGAAAGGAAGAAGTTAAACTGTCTCTGTTTGCAGATGACATGAAAACTCTAAAGACTCTACCAAAAATGTTGGCACCAATAAACAATTTCAGCAAAGTTGCGGGATACAAAATCAATAACAATAAAAAATTAGTAGCATTTCCATGTTCTAACAATGAACTATCTGAAAAAGAAATCAAGAAAACAATCCCAACTACAATAGTCACCAAAAAAAAAAAAGTGTAGGAATAACATTGATGAAAAAAACTGAAGAAGGAACAAACATTTTGTGTTCATGGATTAGAAGAATATTGTTAAAATGTCCATACTACCCAAGGTGATCTACAGATTGAATGCAGTTCTTGTCAAAATTCCAATGACATTTTTCACAGAAATATAAAAACAATCCTAAAATTTATTTGGAACCACAAAAGACCCTGATAGCCAAAGCAGTCCTGATCAAAAAAAACAAAGCTTCTGGTATCACATTACTTGATTTCAAAATCTACTGCAAATCTATAGTAACCAAAACAGCATGGTACTGACATAATAACAGACACACAGACCAATGAAATGGAATAGAGAGCTCAGAAATAAATCCATACATTTATGGTCACTTAATTTTTGACAAAGGTGCTAAGAACAAACAATGGGGAAGGGACAGTCTCTTCAATAAATGCTGCTGGGACAACCAGCTACCTACTGACAGAAGAATTACATTAGACCTTCATACATTTGAAAAAAAATGGTTAACATCTAAAAGATATAAGGAACTCAAATAACTCTAAAAAGAAAACAATTGGATTGAAAAATGGCAAAAGTTAATGATCATGCTTTTGAAGAAAACAACAAAAGTAAATAAAAAGAAAAAAAAATGGGCAAAGGATCTGAATGGATATTTCTCAAAAGAAGATACATCTTAAAAGAAATAGATATATCTTAAAAGAAATAGATATTTCTTAAAAGAAGGCAAACAGCTACATGAAAAAATGCTCAACATCACTAATCATTAGGGAAACAATGAGCTGTCATGTCACACTTGTCAGAATGGCTATTATTAAAAAGACAAAAGGTAAGTGTCGGTGAGAATGTGGAGAAAATAGAACCCTTGTATGCTCCTGGTAGAGATGTAAATTATTGCAGCCATTATGAAAACTGTATGGAGGTTCTTCAAAAAACTAAAAATAGAATTATCATATGATCCAGCAATCCCACTTCTGGGTATTAACCCAAAAGATCTGAAATCTTATGTCAAAGAGATGTCTGCACTCCCATATTCATTGTAGCATTATTCACTTGGCAGTTATGGAACCAACCTGAGCGTCCACGGATAGATTAATGCACAGAGAAAATGTAGTATATGTACACAATAGAATACTAAAAGGAAATGCTGGCCAGATGCTGGGGCTCACACCTATAATTCCAGCACTTTGGGAAGCTGAGAGGGGAGGATCACTTGAGCCCAGGAGCTTGAGACCAGTCTGGGCAACATAGTGGGACCCCCAGCTCTACAAAAAATAAAAAAAAATTGGCCACGTGTGGTGGCACCCATCTGTAGTCCCAGCTACTCAGGAGGCTGAGGCAGAAGAACTGTTGAGCTTGGGAGGTCGAGGCTGCAGTGAGCTGTGATCATGCCACTGCACACCAGCCAGGGCAAAGGAACAAGAAGAACCTGTCTCAAAAAATAAAATAAAATAAAATAAAATAATGGAAACTATAAAGGAAGAGATTTTGTCATTTGCAACAACATGGATGGAATTAGAGAATACTGTGCTAAGTGAAATAAGCCAGACATACAAAGACAAATACCATATGTTTTCACTTATATGTGGAATCTAAAGCAATCAAACTTACAGAAGCAAAGAGTAGAATGATGGCTACCAGAGGCTAGGGGTTTGGGTGAATGGGAGATGACTGTCAAAAGGTACAAAGCCTCAGTTGAACAGGAGGAATAAGTTTTTGTTTTTTGAAATCTATTACACCAGCATGATGAATATAGTTAACTCTCATGTATTGTACAATTCAAAATCACTAAAACAGTAAACTTCAAATGTTCTCAAGACAAAAAAATAAGTACTTAAAGTGATGGATATGTCAATATTATTGATTTAATATCAACCTAGATTTAATTCTTTCACACTGTATTAATAAACCATAACATTGCTTTGTACCTCATAAATATATACAACTATAATTTGTCAATTTACACACAAAAAATTTTAAACTGGACCCGCATCTCACACTTTGTAAAAAAGTCAACTCAAAATGGATTAAAGACTTAAACATAAGACCTGAAACTGTAAACCTACCAGAAAAATAAACTAGAAAAAAAGCTCCATGACATTGGGCTTGGCAATGATATTTTTTAATATGACCCAAATCACTTCTCAGCCTTTTGACTAAGATCAATTATGGGTATATCCCCCAAATGACAAGCAACAAAAGCAAAATTGGACAACTGCGATGACATCAAACTACAGAGCTTCTGCATAACTACAAAAACAATGAACAGGGTAAAGAGACAACCTTCAGAATGAGAAAATATATTTGCAAACCAAACATCTGGCAAGGGGTTAATGTCCAAAATATTTAAGGAATTGAAACAAGTCAATAGTAAGAAAGCAAATAACCTAATTAAAAACAGGTCAGAGGACTTGAATAGAATTTCTCAAATGAAGACATACAAATGACTAGTAGGTATATGAAAAAAATGTTCAACATCATGAGTCATCAGGGAAATGCAAATTAAAACCACAATGAGGTATCACTTCATGCCTATTAGAATGACTATTATCAAAAACACAAAAGATAAGACGTGTTGGCAAGGATGTGCAAAAAATGGAACCCTTATTCACTGTTGGTGGGAATGTAAACTAGTATAGTCCTTATGAAAAACAGTATGAAGGGCAACCCCCTTTGGGTCCCCTCCCATTTTATGGGAGCTCTGTTTTCACTCTATTAAATCTTGCTACTGCACACTCTTCTGGTCCGTGTTTGTTACAGCTCAAGCTGACCTTTTGCTTGCCATCCATCACTGTTGTTTGCTGCCACAACAGACCCGCAGCTGACTTCCACCCCTCCGGATCCAGCAGGGTGTCCGCTGCACTTCTGATCCAGCGAGGCGCTGCCCATTGCCGCTCCCAATCGGGCTAGAGGCTCGCCTTTGTTCCTGCATGGGCTAAGTGCCCGGGGTTCATCCTAGTCAGGCTGAATAGAGCTATAACACTCACCGCAGGGCCCAAGATTCCATTCCTTGGGATCTGTGAGGCCAGGAATGCCAGGTCAGAGACCAAGAGGCTTGCCGCCATCTTGGAAGCGGCCCGCCACCATCTTGGGAGCTCTAAGAACAAGGACCCCCTAGTAACATTTTGGCGACCATGAAGGGACCTCCAAAGTGCTTTCGCTTGCTATTCTGTCCTATCTTTCCTTAGAATTGGAGGAAAATACCGGGCACCTGTTAGCCGGTTAAAAATGATTAGGATGGCCACCACACTTAAGACTCAGGTGTGAGGCTGTCTGGGGAAGGACGTTCTAACAACCCCCAACCCTTCTGGGTTGGGAGCATTGATTGTTCTGCCTGTAACCAGCTTCCACTTTCAATTTCCCTGGGGAAGCCGAGGGCTGACTAGAGGCCAAAAGCTGTCGTACCAAACTCCCAGCATTAGCTGGTTGAGATCATGGCGCAGCCAGAAGTCTCTACTCAACAGTCGCCCATGTATGCACCCCTACCTTTCCTTCTGACCCACACCTCCTGGGTCCTGACCATGACTTTCTTGAAAGTATAGCCCCAAAATTCTCCTTACCTCTGAATCTGCTTCCTCCGATCCCTGCCTCCTAGATACTAATGCTTCAGACTTTCACTTCCTCTGGCAAGTATTAGTATCTCCAAAAGGATCTAAGGAAGCTCTCCGCTGCATCCTTAGGCCCCTAGGCTATGAACCCAGGGAGTCTTGTTTCTGGTGTCCCTCCCAATTTAGTCATACAGCTCTCGACATGTGCAGTTTTGTGGGACCCATTCCCCACCACCCTTGCCAGGGCCTTGGAACTGATAATCCAGTACTGTAACAACTGGAACTGGGTCTACAACAACCTAATACATCAGGATGAAAGCAAATTGAGTAAATAAAAGGGAGGCGCATATTCCTATAGTGGCAAATGGGGGCAACGAGCGAACATCCTTCCACTGTGTTTCCAAAATCCATCTACAAAGACAGAAAGGAAAAAGAGAGAAAGAGAAAGATAGAAGTAGAAAAGAAAAAACAGTGTACCCTATTTCTTTAAAGGCCAGGATAAATTTAAAACCTATAATTGATAATTGAAGGTCTTCTGAGTGACCCTGTAACACTCCAATACCACTCTGTTGTCAGCGTAAACAAGGGCGTTGCCTGAAAGCACTGAGGCCACTGACAACCAGTAGCCTTCCTATCAAAAATCCTTAACCCAGGAACCCGCAGATGGCCCAGATGCATTCAATCTGTAGCAGCAACTGCTTTGCTAACAGAAAAAAGTAGAAAAATAACCGTTAGAGGAAACCTCATTGTGAGCACACCTCACCAGTGCAGAACTATCCTAAGTCAAAAAGCCAAAAGGTAGCTTACAAACTCAAAAATCTTAAAGTATGGGGCTCTTCTGTTAGAAAAAGGTGATTTAACATTAACCACAGCAAATTCCCTTAACCAAGCAGATTTCCTAACAGGAGATTTAAATCTTCATTACCATACAAAGGTCCAACCATACCTAGCAGAAACTCCCTTCAAGACCGGATGATACATGTTTCCTCCAGGTGACTGAGGAAAAACAAAACACACACAATGGGTATTCAGTAATTGATAGGGAGACTCTTGTGGAAGCAGAGTTAGGAAAATTGCCTAGTAATTGGTCTGCTCAAACGTGGGCGCTGTTTGCACTCAGCCAACCCTTAAAGTACTTACAGAATCAAAAAGCCCAGTGTAGACCCTCATTGGGACGCAGAATACATGGAGATTGGTGCCGCAGACATTTACTAACTTGCATGCTAGAAGGACTAAGGAAAACTAGGAAGAAGCCTATAAATTATTCAATCGTGTCCACTATAACACGGGGAAAGGAAGAAAATCCTACTGCCTTTCTGGAGAAACTAAGGGAGGCATTGAGGAAGCATACCTCTCTGTCACCTGACTCTCTTGAAGGCCAACTAATCTTAAAGGATAAGTTTATCACTCAGTCAGCTGCAGACATTAGAAGAAAACTTCAAAAGTCTGCCTTAGGCCCAGAGCAAAACTTAGAAACCCTATTGAACTTCGCAACCTTGTTTTTTTACAATAGATATAAGGAGGAGCAGTCGGAATGGGACAAACGAGATAAGAAAAAGGCCACGATTTAGTCATGGCCCTCACGCAAGTGGACTTTGGAGGCTCTGGAACACAGAAAGGCTGGGCAAATTGAATGCCTAATAGGGCTTGCTTCCAGTGCAGTCTACAAGGACACTTTTTAAAAAAAGATTGTCAGAACAGAAATAAGCTACCCCTCGTCCATGCCCCTTATGTCAAGGGAATCACTGGAAGGCCCACTGCCCCAGGGGACGAAGGTCCTCTGAGTCAGAAGCCACTAACTAGATGATCCAGTAGCAGGACTGAGGGTGCCCGGGGCAAGTGCCAGCCCATGCCATCACCCCCACAGAGCCCCAGGTATGCTTGATTATTGAGGGCCGGGGGTTAACTATCTCCTGGACACTGACCGTCCTTCTCAGTCTTACACTCCTGTCCTGTCCTCCAGATCTGTCACTATCTGAGGGATCCTAGGACAGTCAGTCACTAGATACTTCTCCCAGCCACTAAGTTGTGACTGGGGAACTTTACTTTTTTCACATGATTTTCTAATTATGCCTGAAAGCCCCACTCTCTTGTTAGGGAGAGACATTCTAGCAAAAGCAGGGGCCACTATATACCTGAACATAGGAAAAGAAACACCCGTTTGTTGTCCCCTGTTTGAGGAAAACATTAATCCTGAAGTCTGGGCAACAGAAGGACAATATGGATGAGCAAAGAATGCCCATCCTGTTCAAGTTAAACTAAAGGATTCCGCCTCCTTTCCCTACCGAAGGCAGTACCCCATTAGACACGAGGCCCAACAAGGACTCCAAAAGATTGTTAAGGACCTAAATGCCCAAGGCCTAGTAAAACCATGCAATAGCCCCTGCAAAACTATAATTTTAGGAGTACAGAAACCCAACGGACAGTGGAGGTTAGGGCAAGATCTCAGGATTATCAATGAGGCCCTTGTCCCTCTATACCCAGCTGTACCTAACCCTTAAAATCTGCTTTCCCAAATACCAGAGGAAGCAGAGTAGTTTACAGTCCTGGACCTTAAGGATGCCTTTTTCTGCATCCCTGTACATCCTGGCTCTCAATTCTTGTTTGCCTTTGCAGATCCTTCGAACCCAATCTCTCAACTCATCTGGACTGTTTTACCCCAAGGGTTCAGGGATAGCCCCCATCTATTTGGCCAGGCATTAGCCCAAGACTTGAGCCAGTTCTCATACCTGGACACTCTTGTCCTTTGGTAAGTGGATGCTTTACTTTTAGCTGCCCGTTCAGAAACCTTGTGCCATTAAGCCACCCAAGTGCTCTTACATTTCCTCACCAAATTTCCTTTCCATGGCTACAAGGTTTCCAAACCAAAGGCTCAGCTCTGCTCACACTAGGTTAAATACTTAGAGCTAAAATTATCCAAAGGCACCAGGGCCCTCAGTGAGGAACGTATCCAGCCTATCCCAAAACCCTAAAGCAACTAAGAGGGTTACTTGGCATAACAGGCTTCTGCCAAATATGGACTCCCAGGTATGGCAAAATAACCAGGCCATTATATACACTAATTAAGGAAACTCAGAAAGCCAATACCCATTTAGTAAGATGGACACCTGAAGCAGAAGCGGCTTTCCAGGCCCTAAAGAAGGCCCTAACCCAAGCTCCAGTGTTAAGCTTGCCAACGGGCCAAGATTTTTCTTTATATGTCACAGAAAAAAACAGGAATAGCTCTAGGAGTCCTTACACAGGTCTGAGGGACCAGCTTGCAACCCATGGCATGCCTGAGTAAGGAAACTGATGTAGTGGCAAAGGGTTGGCCTTATTGTTCACAAGTAGTGGCAGCAGTAGCAGTTTTAGTATCTGAAGCAATTAAAATAATACAGGGAAGAGATCTTACTGTGTGGGCATCTCATGATGTAAACGGCATACTCACTGCTAAAGGAGACTTGTGGCTGTCAGACAACCATTTGCATAAATATCAGGTTCTATTACTTGAAGGGCCAATGGTGCAACTGCACACTTGTGCAACTCTTAACTCAGTCACATTTCTTCCAGACAATGAAGAAAAGATAGAACATAACTGTCAACAGGTGATTGCTCAACTTACGCCGCTTGAGGGGACCTTCTAGAGATTCCCTTGACTGATCCTGACCTCAACTTGTATACTGATGGAAGTTCCTTTGTAGAAAAAGGACTTCCAAAAGTGGGCTTTGCAGTGGTCAGTGATAATGGAATACTTGAAAGTCCCTCACTTCAGGGACTAGTGCTCAGCTGGCAGAACCAATAGCCCTCACTCAGGCACTAGAATTAGGAGAAGGCAAAAGGGTAAATATATGTACAGACTCTAAGTCTGCTTACCTAGTCCTCCATGCCCACACAGCAATATGGAGAGAAAGGGAATTCCTAACTTCGGAGGGAAGACCTATCAAACATCAGGAAGTCATTAAGAGATTATTATTAGCTGTACAGAAACCTAAAGAGGTGGCAGTCTTACACTGCCGGGGTCATCAAAAAGGAAAGGAAAGGGAAATAGAAGGGAACTGCCAAGTGGATATTGAAGCCAAAAAAGCCACAAGGCAGGACCCTCCATTAGAAATACTTATAGAAGGACCCCTAGTGTGGGGTAATCCCCTCTGGGAAACCAAGCCCCAGTACTCAGCAGGAGAAATAGAATGGGGAACCTCACGAGGACATAGTTTCCTCCCCTCAGGATGGCTAGCCACCAAAGAAGGAAAAATACTTTCGCCTGCAGCTAACCAATGGAAATGGCTTAAAACCCTTCACCAAACCTTTCACCTAGGCATTGATAGCACCCATCAGATGGCCAAATTAGTATTTACTGGACCAAGCCTTTTCAAAACTATGAAGCAGATAGACAGGGCCTGTGAAGTGTGCCAAAGAAATAATCCCCTGCACTTCAGGCCATACATTTCAATCCCTGTATCTTTAACCTCCTTGTTAAGTTTGTCTATTCTAGAATTGAAGCTGTAAAACTACAAATGTCCTTCAAAAAGAGCCCCAGATGCAGTCCATGACTAAGCTCTACCACAGACCCCTGGACCAGCTTGCTAGCCCATGCTCTGATGTTGATGACATCAAAGGCACCCTTCCCAAAGAAATCTCAACTGCATGAACCCTACTATGCCCCAGTTCAGCAGGGAGCAGTTAGAGCGGTCATCGGCCAACCTCCCCAACAGCGCTTGGGTTTTCCTGTTGAGAGTGGGGACTGAGAGACAGGACTAGCTGGATTTCCTAGGCTAAGGATCCCTAAACCTAGCTGGAAAGGTGACTGCATCCACCTTTAAACATGGGGCTTCCAACTTAGCTCACACCCGACCAGTCAGGTAGTAAAGAGAGCTCACTAAAATGCTAATTAGGCGAAAACAGGAGGTAAAGAAATAGCCAGTCATCTATCGCCTGAGAGCACAGGGGGAGGGACAATGATCGGATATAAACCCAGGCATTGGAGCTAGCAATGGTAACCTCCTTTGGGTCCCCTCCCATTTTATGAGAGCTCTGTTTTCACTCTATTAAATCTTGCAAATGCAAACAAACAAACAAACAAAAAACCAATAAAACCCCACTATGGAGGTCCCTCACAAAATTAAAAACAAAACTACCATATGAGCCAGCAATCTTACGACTGAGTATATATCCAAAGGATATGAAATCAGAATGTTGAAGAGATATCTGCACTCCCATGTTCACTGCAGCATTATTCACAATAACCAAGCTATGAAACCAACTTAATTGTTCATAAACAGATGAATGAATAAAGAAAATGGAGTACATATACACAATGGAATAGTATACACTCTTTAAAAAGAAGGAAATCCTGTCATTTGCTGCAATGTAGATGAACCTAGAGGATATTATGCTAAGTGAAATGAGCCAGACACAGAAAAACAAATACCACATGATCTCACACATACGTGAATCTAAAAAAGTTGAGCTTGGCTGGACACAGTGGCTCATGCCTGTAATCCCAGCACTTTGGGAGGCTGAGGCGGGTGGATCACTTGAGGTCAGGAGTTTAAGACCAGCCTGGCCAACATGGTGAAACCTCATCTCTACTAGAATACAAAAATTTCAATTTTTAAAATAAAAAATTTCAATTTCTAATTGCTGCTATTGTATATAAATACTATTAAATTTGTAAATGTACAATAACATCAAAAAATATGAAACAGGGATAAACTTGACAATAGATGTTTAATATTTAGTTACTGCAAACTACAAAATATTGCTGAGAAAAATTAAAGAAGATATAAGTAAATGAAGTGATACATTGCATTAATGAATAGCAAGATTCTGTATTGTTAAGATGTAAACAGTACTCCCCAGATTGATCTATGGATTCAAGGTATACCCAGTAAAAATCTACATAGGCATTTTTTGGAGAAATTGACAAGGTGATTCTAAAATTTATATGACGATGGAAAGGCACTGGAATACTCAACACACTTTGAAAAAGTAGAACAAAGTTGGAGAACTTATACTACCTGACTTCAAGATATTATAAAGTTATAACAATCAAGACACTGTGGTATTGATGTCAGAAAGATAAACAGATATATGGAACAGAATAGAGAGTCAACCGATTTTTAACAAAGGAGCAAAGGCAATTAAATAGACAAAGGAGAGCTTTCCAATAAATGGTTCTGGAACAATTGTATATTCATAGGCAAAAAAAGTGAACTTTAATCCATAATTCACACCATATAACAAAAAATAACTCAATTTGGATTATACACCTAAATGTAAAACCTACAATTACAAAACTTTAAGAAGCGTTTGCTGAGTCATTTAAGTTACAAATATAACATTTCAACCCTAAGTACTTCAGCATATATCTGAAAAATTGATTATTGTATTTATTCATGTTATTGTTACAGCCAATAAAGTTAAAGCTGACACCATAACATTACCTAATATATAGTCTATATTCAAATTCCCTTAACTGACCCAGTAATATTCTTTTCTTGCTATTTATTTCAACCCAAGATCAAATCCAGGGTTACGGACGAATTTAGTTTTCAGGTTTATCTCTTATAATATAGAACCGTTCCCTCCTTCCAACCGTTACTCATTTTATGACACGGACATTTTTCAAAAGCCCATATCCATAGTCTTAAAGAGTGCTTTACAATCTGGATTTGTCTGATTGGTTATTGCTGTTTGGATACAGGTTAAATATTTCAGCAAGTATACTACATAAGTGATGTCGTACACTTCCCATTACATCCCAGCCAATACATCTAACATCAGTTTGTCCCACTGGTAATGCTAAGTGTTAATCATTTAATTAATCATTTAATTAGGTGGCATCTGCTGAATGTCTCCATTTGGAAGATGCCTTTTCCATTTGTAATCGACAGCAATCTGTGATGTAACACTTTGAGATGTATGAATAATATTTTGCTCTCTATTAGCAATTTGTCATTGATTATTTTTACCTGAATCTGTTATTGCATAAATGTTGCAAAATGGTAAATCTGTAAATTTATCATCCTTCTACACATATTAGTTGGCATTCTTTTGTAAAGAAGAATTTTCTTCCCTTCTCCTGTCTTTTCTTTAGTGTCACTATGGACATGGATTTTTAAAAATTCAATGTGTTACATCCAATTATATTGTCATTATATATAATAAGTAATCACATATTATAATTAATGTGTTATATGCTCTTCTTTGAGATTCTCAAACTGTCTCAAATGTGGCCACTGGGAGCCCCATCAATTCTGTTCCTGTGTTCTTTAGACATCTTTTTTTTTTTTGAGACAGAGTCTGGGATCTGTCATCCTCGCTGGAGTGCCGTGGCGTGATCTTGGCTCACTGCAGCCTCCAGCTCCCAGGCTCAAGCCATCCTCCCACCTCAGCTTCCCCAGTAGCTGTGACTACAGGTACGCACTACAATGCCTGGCTAATATTTTGTATTTTTTGTAGAGATGGAGTCTTGCCATGTTGTCCAGGATGGTCTTGAACTCCAGGACTCAAGCAATCTGCCCATCTCAGCCTCACAAAGTGCTGGGATTACAGGCGTGAGCCACCACATCCTACCTAGACGTGTCTTTTCCAGTCTTTGAGCACTCCCTTGATTTCTGGCACTAAATATTCCAGGGTTGTCTTGTGGTTTCCTTTCTCCAAACTTAGAATTAGCCATTTGCCCAAAAAGTCCTGTTGTCTTTAGTGAAGAATGATATCTGGAAACCAAGATCGCATTTCCAGGTGTGCTTACTGCTACTGGTACAGAGCTCATCACGGTACCCTCCAGTTTCAGAGTTCCTCCTACCTGTTCCCCATCCATATTTAAACCTCTTCTTAAACAGGGAAAACCTAAGTTCCCGACTATCTGAAAACAATTTTTTCTCTATCCTGCAATACAAATAAAATCATTTCAGTACTCTAATGCTACTCCTAATAACAAATCTACTATTTCAGATTTTATTGCAGATCTTTTAGTCCATACACGGATCCCATTCAGACTCCGGTCTTCAAAAGTTATGTTCAGTCTTTTTACCTGCATCATTATGTTATTAACTTGACAAGTGGTTAGGTTTTTTTTTTTTTTTTTCCTGAATGTATTCAATTGTAAGGTTTGCTTCTTTCAACTTTTCAATTTATTTTTGAAATTGTAAAACATTCATACAACTCAGAAATTCAAACTGCATAAAAATGTATACTCAGGGATATCACACTCCCCTCCCTGTCCTATCTAGCTCATTACCCCCGCCCCCAGTCACCTCGGGTCATTATTTGCTTTTTTGGTTTATCCTTCCGGTGTTTACTTTTTACAAAAATATGCAAATGCATACACATATTTTTATTTCTCCTTCTTTCTGACATAGATAAAACTTACTACATATACTGTGTGGCACGTTGCTTTTTTCCACAAGAGTATATCCAGGAGATTGTTTCATACTGGGACACAGAGGCTTTCCACAGTACTTTTTTTCTGAGACAGAGTCTGTCTCACTTTGTTGCCCAGGCCAGAATATAGTGAGACCATCTCAGTTCACTGCAGTCTCGACCTCCAACGTTCAAGCCATCCTCCTGCCTCGCCTCCCCCAAGTAGCTGCGACTACAGGCTCATGCCACCACGCCCGGCTAACTTTGGTATTTTTAGTAGAGATGGGGTTTTGCCATGTTGGCCAGGCTGGTCTCGAACTCTTGAGCTCAAGTCATCCTCCCTCCTCAGCCTCCTAAAATGCTGGTGCACCACCACGCCCAGCCAGCTTTCCTCAGTTTTTTTGTGGGTGCATCATACTCCACTGTGTGAATATATAATAGTTCACCATTCTCCTATGGCAGGGAATTAGTTTGTTTCCATTTTTGTTCCTTTGTTGTGAATAATTTTAATTGTATATATATGTGTATCTATGTGTGTGTGTGTGTGTGTGTGTATGCATATGTGTGTGTGTGTGTGTGTATATATATATTACTTTTTTGAGATGGAGTCTTGCTCTGTCACCTGGGCTGGAGTGCAGTGGAGCAATCTCGGCTCACTGCAACCTCTGCCTCCCAGGTCCAAGCAATTCTCCTGTCTCAGCTTCATGAGTAGCTGGAACTACAGGTGCCCGCCACCACACCCAGCTAATTTTTGTATTTTTAGTAGAGATGAAGTTTCATCATATTGGTGTGGCTGGTCTCAAACCTCTGACCTCAGGTGATCCACCCGCCTTGGACTCACAAAGTGCTGGTATCACAAGCATTTGTTTTTGTGGAAATATGTTTCTGAAGTTATGTGTCCATGAGTGTCTGAATCTGCTAGGGCTGCCATAAAATACCACAGACTGTGTGGCTTAAACAATTGAAGTGTATGTTTTCACAGTTTTGGAGGCTGGAATTCCAAGATCAAGGTGGCAGCAAAGTGGATTTCTTCTCAGGCCTCTCTCATTGGCTTGTAAATGACCAACTTCTCCCTGTGTCTTCTCTTCACATGGTCTCTGTGTATTGTCTGTGTCCTAATCTCTTCCTATAAGGACATTAGTCATATTGGATTAGGGCCCACCCAAATGATCTCATTTTACCTTAGTTAACCTCTTTAAAAGCCCTGTCCACAAATACAGTCACATTCTGGGGTACTAGGGGTAAAGATGTCAACATATAAATGTGACAGGAACACAATTCAGTTCTTAAAGAGTAAATGCTGGTATTGTTAAATTCACTTCATTGGGTTTATTTAAGTTTGCACTATCACCAGCAATCAAGTGCTTCTTTTTAATGTTTTTAAAAATACGGCTGAACAAAGTACTGCTTAGCAGTAGCCACACTAAAAGTATTTCCTTTCATATTAGAGGCTATAATTTTGTTTCTTCTATTTCAGCTCTCCTTGCCTAGACGATCATGTTTGAGTTTCACAAATTTCATGTTATATTGACATAATTTTCCTTTTCACGAATTGCATATGAGGTACTTAATGTTACAGAAACACTTCTTGTGGCAGGCCAGGCTGGATTTTAAGTTGTCGTGACTCAGATGTTTTCCCTGGAATCTGGATGTTGTTTCCCAAAGAATCCTTGCCTTGAATATCTCCTCTACTATAATAATGATTCTGAGTGGGACACGTGGGTTTTCTAAACTAATGAAAATGTGTCAACCTGGAGTTGCATCCTAAAGTCGCTGAGTTTTCAAGTCCATGTGAGGAAGAAAGGAAGAGACGAAGTGAGTACAGTCTATTCTAGAAAGGCATAAAATGAAAAACATTTCAGGGTAGAAGAAAGACTAAGTGCGGTACTTCCTTATCATTGTGCCTTGCATTATTGGTGTATCGTGAAAAACAAATTCTCATTCTAGGGATTATGACTTCATGGGGAGGCAATAACACTGCAAGAGATTTATAGCTATCTCTGGTCTCCTGCATTTTGATACCACAGGGTTACCTTCTCCAATTCTCACAGGTGAGTTCTCTTTAAGGCCTGTTCCTTTCCCTGCCATCAGCTTGCCCTTATTAAATAGAACTTTACCTGTAACTGCTCCCTACAATGGTTTTCTATTGATGAATAGTCTCATATTCTAGGTGTTTATTTTCCAAGTGAAATTTCATTCCAAAACCAGTTACAAACAAGTGTTCTGAATCTCTTTAATCTTTTTTAATTACAAAAGAAAACATCCTCACTATATCAAGTTTACATAGTACAGATGTCTATGAAAGTAAAAAGCAAAAGTTATTCTTTAACTCCAGAGGTAACTTATAATAGTGTTTATATGTTTTTTAAAAAATCTCAGTGAGGGAGCAGTTGGGAAATACACTGTCTTGCACTGTTGCTGGGTGTATATGTTTGTTAACATCTCTGGAGATGCACATAATCTCAGAATTAGTGATTCACTTTCAGAAATTTACTCTGCAGGTATAAGATTTATTCTCATATATACAAATATATATTTACAAAAGTTCACTGGAAGCATTGTTTGCATTAGTAACTATCTAAACACAAGCCAAATGTCCACCAAAAAGAGGTTGTATAAACAAATAATAATACTCTTACTCAACAGAATACTATAAAGCTTTTTTTTTCTTAAAAGACAGGGTCTTGCCAAGATGCCCGGGGTAGATTAGAATTCCTGGGCTCCGGGGATCTTCCTGCCTGTCTGCCTCCCAAATAGCTGGGACTGCAGGCATGCACCATTACACCCACCTATTGATTTTTTTAAACTGAGGTGTACATGTTTACTAATATGTAAAGATGCTCAAAGCACAGTAAGGAGAAAAATCAAATCACAGAGCTTGTAAGAAAGCATGTGGGTATTTGTGACATCTCTGTCATATGCATAGAATTCTTCTAGAAAGATGCACAACAAATGACTGTTTCTCTTGGCAGTGGGATTCAGGAGTTGGGGTAGTAGGTTGGAGGGCAGAACTTTTACTTTTTAGTTTGTAGTCTTCTTTAGTTTGAGGGTTTTTTTTTAAACCATGTGAATGTATGATCTTTAAAATTGAAAAAAAATATATTTTAAAGAAGCAATTTCCATGGTCTGGACTTGACTTCTATTTACAGTCCCCTGTTAAGCAGATCATGATGCATTAGTTTCCCACTGTTTCCTGAAAAATTTTTTTCTACATCCTTTCTTTTTAATAGCCACTGTACATAATGAAAGAAAATGGTTGAATTTTGTCTAAGTTATAGTACAATTGGTAGGGAAAAGAAAAACAAGTTGGGCTTTATATTACATAATTCTTTGTTCTGTTGTGGTAACACACGTAAACTCCCAGGCAACATACCAAGATATGCTTAAGCAAAAAGGAAAAGAGCAAGAAATCTGAAGTGGAGAGCTTAGGCTGGAGACGTGTAGGACATTTGACTACCCGATACCACATTCCTAATTGTTTGTTACATGTTTACTTTCTAGATCCTGGAGACCAGGAAATAGTTTTCTCATGCCAAAATTACATTATAGTTGTAAAATGTGAATGCTTAGTTACTTAGTTTTTGGGAAAGATTTGACCACTATTTATTTGAGAAAGATCAAGAATGATTAGAACTCAGTAGATTGAGGTTTTATGAAAGAATATATTACCATCTTAGACTTACAAAATGTTTTACAGTTACACAGAGTGAAGTATAGGCTAAGTCTTGTACAGCTGGCCACAGTGAAAATCACACGGCATTGGACTGCAGGACCATCAGCTTCTGATTCTGAGAATTTCTAGCTCTATCTCAGAGTTGCAACATATTATTGCTGGTCATGTCATTCCACGGTACTGACATCTTCTAAAAGTATTGGATGGCGCATGTAAATTACAACAAAATGAATATTTAATTTCATTTTTAGAATATTTAGCAATATTTTGCAATTCCCCTGGAGAACTGGCGGCTCCATGGGCTGCTGCAAAGCCAGGGCTAGCAATCCCTGCCAGAGAAGACCACTAGCATCAACCGCTTCTAAGAAGTCAGGAATGGTATGAAATGGAAGCAGAATGTGTCACTGTCACTGTTTTGATTTGATTTTTTAAAATCAAGAATTGGCTTTCCCAAGTAGGTACCAGAACAGTGCTACTGTTCAAATATTTCTTAAAACTCTGTACTGTCGATTATGGGAAAGCAAAGCCTGGGCACTTCCCCTGCCCTCCCTGACCAATTCCAGCAAGGAAAACCATCTGTGTCCTGGCAAAGCCCAGAACAACTGAATGCTCTGTGCAACAAGAAACAGTTCCTCCCACCATTCCTCTGCCTCATCCAAATACAGCTGTTTGCTTCAGTCTGCAAGTGCCTGAATGCACAGACGGTTTCTGTGTCCGTTGTGTGAAAACCAACTAACATTTGCAACCCACTTTAGTTTTCAAAGCATTTTTCCCTCTTCTGTATCCTGTGCTCCTTCTTCACACACGACCACAAGTTAGAGGTAAACTGAAGTTTTTATGATGTACTCAAGCTTCCCCCCTCCTCAGAGTGTCAAATCAGGTTGAAAATGTAATTGGTAAATATTTATTTGAGAATTGTAGCAACATTTTTATGTTTTCTGAGAAATAATCGATTAAAATTGAATCACATCCCCGCCTTCCAAAATGAGAGTTGAACTTCTGATGTTTTAAAATTTGACCAAACTAGTATCTGTGGTGTTTTATTCTATTCAGTTCAATGGCGCAGTTATTTACTGAGCATTCACTGTGCACAGGGTATATGCCATACAACCTCAAGCAAGGCTGTTCATGGCTCTAGAAGGATCTTAGGGGTCCGTGGAGAACATCAGACAGTGAGGAAATGGGCTAGGGTGTGAGTGATCCTTTGAAAGGTGGGAGCACAGGGTGCTGAGGGAGCTCCAGGAGGGACACTAACTCCATCTTGGGAGAACATTTCTCATGCAGCTTCACATCTTCACAGTATGTTAAGGAGAAACATACTGTTTGGATTACAGACAGTGGTGTGAAAGCATCCTGTTTGGGAAAAGCAAACAAAAACATGCATATTTTCCCCCCTTGGCTTTGTCCATGTTCATCATGTTTTCCTCCAAGTTCCTCCTCTTATCTCATCATGGGCTTATGACTCCTCACGAGCTGCACAGGATGCTGGCTGTAAACAGAATCTTGGGAAAGGGTCTGAAAATGCCTGTGTCATGCCAGGGCGTGGGAGGCAAAGAGTGAAGGGTCCAGCCGGGGACACCGGGAGAGAGGAAAAGACACCCACAACACAGCTGACTCTGGTTAGCGAAACAACCAAGGCCAGGGTAGGCAAGGCCAAAGGGCCCGAGGCTTGCTAAGGATCAGACCGCTCAATGGAGATGTTACTTTTGGGAATCTCTACTTGATCCTCTCTACCCCAGTACTGTCCTCCAAGCAGGGTTGGAGGACCCCTCTGGGCCTCTACAGAAACCTTGTTGCTCTCTCTAGTCACAAGAGGTCACAAGAGCTTCGGGTGGGGCAATCCCCTGTTCACTTGTCACTCCTATTAAGCTGTAAGTGTCCAGAGTTCAAGGCTGCTCTTTTATCTTCAGTGTCTTTCATACTACCTGGCTCAGACTAGCTTTTGGAAAATGTTTCCTTTTTTTTTTTTTCCTGAGAAGGAGTCTTGCTCTGTCGCCCAGGCTGGAGTGTAGTGGCATGATCTTGGCTCATGCAACCTCTGCCTCTGGGGTTTAAGCAATTCTCCTGCCTCAGCCTCTGGAGTAGCTGGGATTTATAGGTGTGTGCCACCATGCCTGGCTAATTTATTTTTTGTATTTTGGTAGAGATGGGGTATCACCATGTTGGACAGGCTGGTCTCGAACTCCTGACCTTGTGATCTGCCCACCTCGGCCTCTCAAAGTGCTGGGATTACAGGCGTGAGCCACCATTTTTTTAATTTAAAAAAAAAAAAAATACTGGGCTGGGTGCCATGGCACACACCTGTAATCCCAGCACTTTGGAGGCTGAGGTGGGAGGACTGCTTGATGCCAAGAGATCAGCCTGGGAAACACAGGGAGAACCCTTTTCTAAAATAATAAAATAAAATAAAATAAATTGCCTGGGTGTGGTGGCACATGCCTGTAGTCATAGCTATTTGGGAGGCTTAGGTGGGAGGACGACTTGAGGCCAGGAGGTTGAGGCTACAGTGAGTTATGATTTTACGTGTGCACTCTAGCCTGGGTGAGACAGTGAGACCCTGCCTCAAAAATAATTAATTAAAACATGAAAAAATACTAGAAATCTTCAAATTAAAGCACACACAGACACTTAATCCTACTGCTTTTTTTAAAACAAAATTACATTAAGATGTGAAAATTCCCCTTTCATATCCTCCCTGTCTTCTTTGCTAAAACAGATATATCAATGTATACAGTAAATGTTGGTTGAGTCAATTAATAAATGAGTGAACAAACACTCTTGTCTGTGTTGAGATTAAATCCTGAAAGGAGGCTCCCAGTTTTTGCATCTGGAAGTCTAAGCATTGGTCTCAAGTTAGGTGCAAATCCTACCCCCTTGAATTCAAGGCTAGCCATTCCCTAGCCATAGCTGTAGCTGCTAGCTAGTAAGCTTCTGAGAGCACAAATCATGTTCTTTACCTCATATTACTACACACAGTGTTCCACCAAAAAAGTGGGGAGGGGTGCTCAATAGCTAATTATTAAATAATGAATCAACAAACTGTCCCCACCTTACCTGCCCAGCATTTTTCTCTGAAGATGTAGTGAATAGAAGTTGTATTAGTTTCCTATTGCTGCTCTAACAAGGTATCACAAACTTGAAGGCTTAAAACAACTCATACGCTTGAGTGCAGTGGCTCAGACCTGTAATCCCAGCACTTTGGGAGGCTGAGGCAGGTGGATCACCTGAGGTCAGGAGTTCGAGACCAACCTGGCCAGCACATGGCGAAACCTCGTCTCAACTAAAAATACAAAACAATTAGCCGGGTGTGGTAGGCGCCCGTAATCCCAGCTATTTGGGAGGCTGAGGCAGGAGAATCACTTGAGCCCAGGAGGCAGAGGTTGCAGTGAGCCGAGATCGCTCCACTGTACTCCAGTCTGGGCAGCAGAGCAAGACTCCATCTCAAAGAAAACAAAAACAGAAACAAATGTATTAGCTTACGGTTCTTGGGGTAAGAAGCCCTGAAATCAAGGTGGAGGCAGGGCTGAATTCCATCTGGAGGCTTTAGGGGAGAATCCAGGCTTTTCTTTTCTACCTGCATTCCTTGGCTCTGGGTCCCCTTCCATCTTCCAACCTCTGTTTCCATCATCACATTTCCTTCTCAGCCTGACTCTCCTGCCTCCCTGTTAGAAAAACCTCTATGATTACACTGGAGAATAAACCAGGATAATATTCTCATCTCAAGAGTTTTAATCACATCTGCAAAGTTCCTTCTGCCATATAGTCATCTTCAGGGCCCGTCATTCTGTCTACCATAAAGCCCTTGGGGTAGAGACACAGAAAATCTGTGCACGTTCTGGTCCACACTCTCCTAAAGAGCAGTTTAACTTCATTTGCATTCTCTTTGATCTTAGTTTCCTTATCTGTAAATAAGAAAATGTATTTAACAAATACATTACTACACATGCACATTCTGAACTTTGAGGATACATAATAAAGCAGACAAAAGGCCATGCTCCTATGCTGCCTATATTCTAGAGGAGGAGAAAATAAAGTAAAAGATTTTAGGTGGTAACTGGTGAGCATTGGTGAGGAGGCCAGCACGTCTGGAGTAGAGCAAAGCAGGGGGAAGGCAATGGGGAAAGGGCCAGAAAGAGAGGTTGGGATGGGAGATGCAGGTCACTTAGGTCTTACAGGTTTTGAGAACTCTGGATTTTTTCCAAATGACATGGAAAGCCACTGGGGGGTTTTGGGCAAAGGAGTGACCATGACCTGACTTACATTTTAATAGACTACTCTGGTGGCTGATTGAAAATACACGGAAGGGGGTGAAGGTAGAAGCAGGGAGATGTGTTGGTACCTTATTCTCTTTACTCCCACCTTTCTTTATGCCCTATTCATTTGCATGTCCTTGCTTTCTTCATGCAGTTCTCTGTCCTAAGGGCACCCTGCTCCTCTTTCCAATTCAAAATTCTATACAGACACTCCTTCAAGACTGAACTCAGTATTCATTTTAGAGCAGTAAGGAAACTTGGGGAGCTTATTCTTTGCCCCCATCTTCAGATGAGGACACTGGGGTCCAGAACTCTTAGGAAGCCTGTCCAAGGTTATACGAATAGCAAGCAGTGGGGCTAGGATTGCTCATAAAGTATGATTCTAAGGAAATCAAAAGGGCTTCCTGATACAAAGATGTTTCTCTTGAATTTTTTTCTTTTTTTTTTTTTTGACAAACCCACAGCCAACATCCTATGACTTGAAATTCTGTTTGCTGTTTGCCTTCTCCCTAATTAAACTGAGATCTTGAAGAGCATGGATAGTATCCTATTCAGCTCTGTGTATTTAGCACAGTGCCTGGCACAATAGACACTCAATAAGTATTTGCTAGGTGAGTAAATAATGGAATGTCAAGCTCTTGAAAATCTGTTTGTGTGTTACTAGTCTCATGACCTCCCCAACTCCACCATTTCATGGTGTTAAATGTCAGTTGGACAGGTCTAGAAACCTATGAGCTGGGTGTTCTAGAAAAGGAGACCTTATTATTGTCTTAAAAAAAAGGAGTGGCAACATGATTAGAGTGGGGATCTTCCCAACACAGTAAAGGTCAGAGCTAGAGACTCTCTTCTTTTCTTTCCCTCCTTAATTCTCAAGCAGTTCTGAGATAAGAGGGATGACTAAGTTCTAAATCAGTGTCACTCTTTGAGGAGAAACCACAGTCCTGTGACCTTCTGTGCACTAGGCATGGTAGTCGTTTTTACTGACGTAATAACTAGCAGTGACAACGTAAGTGATAAGTGTACCCCTGCCTCTTACTTGTGTGGTGGGGTTGTGCACGTAGACCAGGAGAAAGGCCCCAAGAAGTATGTCCCTGTTTTCACTGTCAGTGGTTGTGTGGACTCATACTAAATTATCTAGTAGCTAATATTTTTAAAAATAGGGAACTTGGCTGGGCGTGGTGGCTCATGCCTGTAATCCCAGTACTTTGGGAGGCTGAGGCGGGTGGTGGATCACCTGAGGTCAGGAGTTTGAGACTAGCCTGCCCAACTTGGTGAAACCTCATCTCTACTAAAAATACAAAAATTAGCCAGGCGTGGTGGCAGGCGCCTATAATCCCAGCTATTTGGGAGGCTGAGGTAGGAGAATCGCTTGAACCCGGGAGGTGGAGGTTGCGTTGAGCCGAGATTGCAACACTGCACTCCAGCCTGGGCGATGGAGTGAGACTCTGTCTCAAAAAAATAAAATAAAATAAAAATAATAATAGGGGACTTGAGTTCATATTATCATGCTCATGCTCTGGAATGGCACCTATTTTCCTATTGTATTTCTTAAGTTTATAAGAAATCCTCCCTGCAATACTCAGCTTTTCTATGGTGGGATCCACGTTTTAATCCTCCATGGAGCGCCAGCATCCTAGACACAACCATGTTAATCGGAGTTGGTCAACACATGTGGGCAGGATGGCAGTGAGGGAGGGAGGAAAGAAAGGTGGTTTTCCAATTGCATGTCTCTGAGGTTTTGGAGTGGGAAATAGGAAACTAGAGCCAAGAAAAGGTGATACATTTGATAATACGTAAGAAGTATCGTATGTGGTACTCGGATAACATAAAAATTACCTTTTCAGTGCTTTAGTTTCATGGACATGCAGTAAGAATGCATTAAATGATTTTTTTTTTTAAGTGAGTGAACAGTATGAATGAATACAAGTACTAGTGCCTTTGCCTGACAAGCTTTAGTGATAAATGGTTTTCCCATCTCTTCCAGATCTTACTCTTCCCTCCAGGCTCTCTCCCACAATACTAGCTCCCAAACTGTGCCCCCCTCCAATCCCCACCAAGAGATGCACGTAATAATATTAGAAGACTCTTTATTTCTCCTTTATTTTGAATTTATTATCTAATGTTTTCTAACAAAATTTTTTCTTCAAGTTAGTCACAATTTGATTCAATTCCTCCAACGCTAGACTATCCAAGACACGGTTTCTGGGTCTTCCACAAATTCATGATATAACAATCAAAGAATCATTGAGGTGCCAGTGGGATCCTCTATCAAAAGAGCAGGATAATTCCACTCAGTAACCTGTATTTCCAAAGTACTGGGCAGTCCTTGGGTTAGAAATGCAACAACACCTACATGAGCATAAGCTTATATGTTAATGGCTAGAAGGAACCTTGAGAGGCATTTGGTTCAAACATTCTCACTTCTTTTCAGACACATACGTGCACAAAAAGGTTCAAAAGTTGCCTGGGCCCTGTGGCTCATGCCTGTAATCCCAGCACTTTGGGAGGCTGAGGCAGGTGGATCACTTGAGATCAGGAGTTCGAGACCAATCTGGCCAACATGGTGAAACCCCATCTCTACGAAAAATACAAAAATTAGCCAGGCATGGTGGCAGGCATCTGAAATCCCAGCTACCCAGGAGGCTAAGGCAGGAGAATTGCTTGAACCCAGGAGGCAGAGGTTGCAGTGAGCCCAGATCACTCCGCTGCACTCCAGCCTGGGCAACAGAGTGAGACTCGGTCTAAAAAAAAAAAAAAAAATAGTGGCTAAGTTAAGGACTTTCCAATGTCACTTTACTTGCTACAGCAGTGTTAGGACCGGGAATAAAGTCCCATCTTCTTTTCAGTGCACCCATTGCCTTCTGGGACACATTTTCTCCTTTTCTGCTTCAATCCTCCTAGTGGAAGTTTACCCTCTTAGATTACAACTGATATGAACAGATCCTTAAACATAGAACTGGCACACAGAGAACTTGATGATAAATTGGAAAATGATGCAAGCACAAGGACTGAATCCAGAAATAAATCATATCTTCACATAATGTTTAGAGAAATTGCATTTTGAAAAATTTCCATAGAAATTATTTTACCCACCACAGGAATGCTACTCTCTCCCACAGGGATTTGACCAAACAGAAAGGGAAGCAGAATGGAGGAAGAGTAGTAATTTAGATTTATATGTGAAACATTATTTGGAACCTAAGTAATAACCCTTAACTAATCAGAATGTTTTATGCATTCTGCTTTTTAGCAGAAAGAGCAAACCACAAGAAAGCAAGCATGTAGTAGAGAATTAAAAAATGCTTCCAGGGTTTCTTAGGCTCAAAAAAAATTTTTTTTCCCAACTCTCTGGACTATCTAAAATATCCCATTGCACATTTCCCTCCTCCCCCTCGCATGTGTTTTGTTCATTTAACCAATATGCCAATATTTATTGAGCTCCCTTTTTTTTCTTAGTTTCCACGTACAGCACTGATGAGTCCGTCTTGGATGTGCCTAGTACTCTAAGTCAGAGATGAAGATAAAGTTCTTTCCTTTAAGAAGTTTAATGCCTGTTTAAAAAGTTATCCTAAGATGATTTTGGTTTTTATCATTTTTAGTTATATTCCTAGTTCTGTAAATAGATAGCTCTACAGTGAATATTTTCATTCGGATCCATTGTCTATCATTCTGCATTTTGTTCTGTGCATCTGGGGAAGGGGCTGGCAGAGGGACTGACCTTTACGGACTGGATAAGTCATACTCCTTTGCTCTGAGGTTCATCAAATGGGAGTAACCAAAAGATCAGAAGATCAAAGCGTGAGAGAGAGGCAGGGGTAATTTCCCACCCACCATCTCTCCAACACACATATACTTTGTTCTCCACACCTACAAGCTGTGGGTAGACAGTGGTTCCATTCCTCTTCTAAATGCCACAGCACCTGTTAGGTAGCCCTCTTCTGGAACTCTCTCTTAGGCTAGCAGCTGGCACACAAATCATTGTGACTGCCGATTACAAAAGAAGCAGCATATTTCTGAGAACAAGCCAAAAGTAATACAGTTGGGAGCTAGAGGAACTGCTACAGAGAACGAAAACAGGTCAAGATATTCTTCCCACCTACCCTTCAAAAAGAGATCTGTGGAAAGCCACTTCATATTCAGGTGGCTGAGAGTTGCATATTCTCTGTCTTTCATAAACGGAAACCTGCTATGCTAGGATGAAAAGCAGGGGCAATTTCACTTGGTTGAACATAGCTTCCTGGAGCACAGTCTTGAGAAAAATTTTGAGGCCCATTCTCAGAACCTGCATCTCAGTATCTTCCACAGACATGGGGTCAGCAGATATACTCTAAAATGTGGATTCTGACTATAATACCTATGTCTGTATTTCTAAATGACTGTAATCTGAGACAAGGCAGAAACCAGTGTCTTGAAACACAAGAGTTACAATGGTGTCATGTAGCCCTCCTCTTTCTTCCCCTCACTTTACACACAAGGAAAAAGAGGCACATACACGGAAAAAGAAGCATGTGAAGGGTGAATGGTTCACAGATCAGTAATGCATGCTGATTTTCTCCAAGATCATGCTCAGTTCTACTTACTGAGGAGAAAAAGTGAAGAAAAATATGGTTGATTGCAGTTGTCAATGAATCTGGGGAAGTCCAGTGAAATCTCATGGGCTGAAGTGGAATTTGACTGAGACAGTTAGGTCAAGACCCTATTTTTAGAGAGGCAAAGATATCTTTTAATAATGTTTTTATAAATATCAAGATCTAAGCATTACGTTTTACTTTCAGTAGTCACACCTAGGATCATAGCATCATACTAGAAGACAGGGTGTTGGATGGAATCTAATGTAGTTTGATTACAAAGACAAACAGAAAAGAGCCTATCTAAAAGCCACTCGAGGGAGCTTTTTGGAGATCTTGTTAAAGTTCTTTTTGTAAAAGATAAGCTTTGAATTGCAAACCCTGCTCCCCCAAGTTATAAAGTAGCTGGGAGCAAAGGATGGTGATTTTAAAATAGAGTAAGTGTACAGATAGTATAAGGATCTTGTCTTTAGGGCCATACCAAGTAGAAAAGATACACCATGCAAAGAGAGACAACAAAATAAAATACACTTTCAAAAGTTTAATTTTGCTCATTTTAAAGTTGTATTTCCTCTATGGGATACACGTACTAAGACTGAGGATGAAAAATGGGGATAAGGAACACTGAAATAGTCTTACAATTCTCCCAAATTATTCTCTATTCTAGATCCATACACAAGGGAGCAATTCTCTGCCTTTTTTAAAGACCTGTTCTCTAATGTTGAAATGACCATTTGTAAGAGTATGGAGAGAAAATATTAAATATAAACAGGAATCCTGGGGCCTGTAACATTGCTATGTAATCAGTATTCCTCCTGGTTCTGCACACTAACAACTCTACACGTAACGGAGTCAGTTTTCATGCATGTTATTCACTTGTATCTGTTCTGACTCTCTACCCACCTTCCCCACCTTAACTCTCATCAAAATATCTTCACTGTTGTGGGGTGGAAAACTGTCCTTAAGGCAAGAAGTCGAACCTGGCAATACAGAGTGTGGCCTTGCCCCTTAATTTTAAGAAAAAAGTACTCTGAGAAAAATCCCATTTTGCTATTCACATCACTTAGTCTCTTCTTGCATTTTGCTCTTTCTTCCAGAAATAAAGTGATAATGATGGCTCCCTAAAAAACCCTTTAAGCCTTCCCAAAGATAAGATGAGCTTCTGATTATTGTCCTTATAATAAGATGCTATAATTTGCTCTCTCCCAAAAACTACTAGGGAAAGACAACATCTTTTTACATTAGGGGTGGAGATGAGAGTATCAGCCTTTAAAAATAGGATACTTGCTTGTTCTGACTTTGAAGCCTAACACAAGGATGTGGCTTTATGTGGAACCTTTCCCCATTTGGACTGGCTCTAGCTTTAGCCTCTTCAGCTTTACCATGGTGTCAAAGTAGAACACTCATCTGGAGATGAAGGTTCTTTTTTTTTTTTTTTGAGATGGAGTTTCGCCCTTGTTGCCCAGGCTGGAGTGCAGCGGCACAATCTTGGCTCACTGCAACTGCTGCCTTCCAGTTTCGAGTGATTCTCCCGCCTCAGCCTCCTGAGTAGCGATTACAGGCACCTGCCACCACACCTGGCTAATTTTTGTATTTTCAGTAGACGGGGTTTCACCATGTTGGCCAGGCTGGTCTCAAACTCCTGACCTCAGGTGATCTGCACACCTCGTCCTCCCACAGTGCTGGGATTACAGGCATGAGCCACTGCACCCGACTGAAGGTTCTTTTCATTCTTGCTTTTACTTGTGTGATTTTGGTCAAGGTACTTAATATCTGTGGATCAGTTTCATCAGTTATAAAATAGGAGGAACTAAAGTTAAGCCAAAGGTAAAAAAAGAATAATCATTATTACAGCTTCCCACATACTTTAATAACTCTTGGAAGTTATCTCACTCAAAAGCAGGATCTGCCTCACTTTAATTTGGGTCCTTATAACAGGTCCAGCATAAGATGGCATGGTCAGAGAACATGTACAGAGAACTGTACCCCATAATTATGAAGAGAGAGGTTTGTTTGCTTTTATTATGGAATCTCTTCTATATTTGAAAAAACATATTCAATATAAATGAAAGGTCAGGGGTGAATGAATTGTGCTTTAAGTAAGTTTTGAAGACAACTCCCATCTAGTCTTTGCAGTCTGCAAAATTCTTCTTTAAGTGAATAAATGTGTAGGGCAAATCTCCATCACCTTGATCAGCATCTAATACCAACCTGACACTTAGAATTAAATTAGAGAAACAAAATTGGATACTTTGAGACTTGAGGGCTGATTATACTGCTTGAGCTAAGAATGGATTTAAACTCTTCCCTTATCCCATTTAAATCTAACTAGGTATAAACTCTCCATTACTAAGGAATAGAGGTGTGTCTGCAGAGGTGGAGGTTCCCCTTGATGTTCTTGGACAAGGAAACCTAATCCTTTCTTCTGACACACATGGTTGCAATAGAAACCATTTCCCAACTGCCAGTCTGGTTTTAATCTGTTGTTTCTAGCAAGAGAGGATTTGCAGGGAATGTTAAGGAGAGAACAAAATTACCAGAACTTACTATAAAGTAAAAGTGTTGATGAGAAATCAAAATTTAAACAAGTGTTCAAAATTGTAAGCATGAACATATGCAGACACATAGTTCATGCTATAAGAATAGGACTATAGAAGTTTTTAATCTTAGGTATGTTTAAAGTCTGCTCTCAATACAACATTTATATCTCACTTTACCAAAGTTCTTTAGCTTACTCAAATGATACCAGTGGTAAAATACTGTCATTAAATACAGTGGTGCTTCATTTAAACAACACTGTTGGAGAAAGAAGTATTCCATAGGAGAATTTTCCATATAACCAACTGCATAATACACACTTTTCTTTCTTTTTTTTTTTTCTCTGAGACAGTCTTGCTGTGTCGCCCACTGTGGAATGCAGTGGCTCAGTCTGGGCTCCCTGAAACCTCTGCCTCCCTGGTTAAAGCAACTCTCGTGTCTCAGCCTCCTGAGTAGCTGGGACTACAGGCGCACACCACCATGCCTGGATAATTTTTGTATTTTTCGTAGAGATGGGGTTTCACCATGTTGGCCAGGCTGGTCTGGAACTCCTGACCTCAAGAGATCTGCCCACCCCGGCCTCCCAAAGTGCTGGGATCACAGGTGTGAGCCACCATGCCCAGCCCATGATATATATACACTTTTAAATGTTAACCATTTTGTATGAAAACATTTCAAAAGTGTATTACGGGTTTTTTCTTTAAACATACATTGAATAATATATCTTTCCCAGAGAAGTCACGGTTACCATTATTAAAAACTTATTAAAATAAGTTAAATATACTGAGCTGAATATATTCCTCCTCTTAGAAGATGGTGAGCTTTGTAGTCATACTTTCCCCAACACCAAAACACTTACTGTGAAAAAGTACAAAAGTAGACAGAACTGGTTCATTTTTAATACATCCTGTGTCTTTTCTGTTAACTTCCTTCCAGTGGTTAAAAGCATATCAATCGCTGACAATAAGCTGTGTAATTTGTTCAAATCCAATTTACTTTTAAAAGAGGTGCCTACTCTGCACAAGAGACTATTCTAGGTGCTGGGGGAGATGTTAGAAATATAAACTATAGTCCTTGTCCAAGAAGCAAGGCTGACTGAGTGACACCTGAGAGTTACCAGGTGACCACCAAGGTGCAAAACACAATTTATTACTTCTAACAAAGTCTAAAAATTAGCAAATATTTCTGATTTTAAAAATCAGGATACTGAAGTTATCAAACTTGTGGTCTGAAGTTCCACCTTTTTTAGTGGGACTATGTCTTGGAAATACGTCCCATGAAAATATTATTGGTCATGGGAGTCTGCAGATAAGACTAAGAACTACTTCTTGAAGAAATAAAGTAGGTATACACTTTGACAGCTTTTGGTGCACCATAGTCTTATTGCTAGGTTTTATCTTGCTATCTAGATGGCTAAGGATGTCAGAAATCTAACCTTGCTAATTGCTAGGGTCATATAATCTAATTAATAAAATATATGTAAAAAACTGTACTATAATGCTTTGCTCTATGTATGAGTAAAACATGTAGGGCATTTATTAAACTGCATTTTACAAGGGATAACATACATCCCCTTTCCCCTGGCAAGGTTTGTTTCCAAGGTCTCAGTAATACCACATTCTTTGGGTTCTACAACACCTCTTGGCTCCTTTATTCCCATCATCTGGCTGCTTTCATTCCACAAACTCTATCTGGTGGTCTCAAGGATTTCCTTGGTTTCAAGTACCATCTGTTCTGTAGTTCATATCGCTTCTGAGCTTCAGACCCATGTATCTATTTAATGGGCACCACATTTTGGAAGTACTACAAGCACCTCAAATTTAACAGCCAAAACCAAACTGATGAGTTTTGTTGAAGGCTGTAACTTGATTTCCTAGTTTTTTTTTTCTTTTTGCCTTCATCCCTTTTCTGCTCACTTTTCTGCTCACTTCTAAATTACACCAATTATACTTGAACTTCACCAGTACTTTGTATACCTACAAGATTATACTATACGGTTTTAATTTACTGTTTTGTCTTACCCTGGTAGATTTCAGCTCCTTTATAGGCATCTCTTATCTCCTACCTCTCCTTGGTAATTTTCAGTAGCTGGATGAATTATAACAAAACACATAAAGGAATCCTCATTAATTTCTTCCAGTTATATTTTTACTGAAACACTCGTAAATCTGTCTGGGCGATTTTTAGGTGAATTAACAGAAGCAGGAGGACTGTATTAAATTTTATCATAACCCCAAACAAAACAATTTCTTCCATCAGTTATAACCTTCCTGCAGTCTTTCCTAGATTAGGTTGAAACACCCCAGTCCTAACCACTCCTCCTCAAAACTTGGTGTTTGCTTCTTTAACACCTATTAAGTGTACATCATTTATTTATCCGATACTCTATTAGACTGTACACATCTTGAAGGCAAGATATGTCTTTCTCTGTACTTTCAGTGCCTAGCACATTACGGTAGGGTTCAACAAAGTTCACAGGAAGAACGAAATAAGGCCACATATGCCCACTGCGGTGGCGCATGCCTGTAATCCTAGCACTTTGGGAGGCCGAGGCAGATGGCTTGGCTTGAGCTCAGGAGTTTGAGAGGGCCTGGGGAACATGGTGAAACCCTGTCTCTACCAAAAATACAAAACTTAGCCGGGCGTGGTGGCGCACCCTTGTGGTCCCAGCTACTCAGGAGGCTGAGGCAGAACAGCTTGAGCCTGGGAGGCGAAGGTTACAGTGAGCCGAGATCGCGCCACTGCACTTCAGCCTGGGCGAGAGTGAGACCTTGTCTCAAAGAAAAAAAAAAAGGGAAATGAGGCCACATACGTCTAAAAAGACCACTTACATTGCCCTCTAAAAGAACTGGGAGTTCCTAAACAAACTTTTTTAAGGTTGCCTTCACAAAGCTAAGATGAGAAAGGCTGCCTACTTGACTTTCTTCCCAGTCTAAAGCGCTGCTACTAATAATCCCCAAAGAGATTCTCCTTCCAGGAAGGCTGATGCAGACATGGAATCCAGGGAAAATCACTAAAGCCCCACCTCGTTCCTGTCCCCACCTGCTCGGTAAAAACTGCACTCCGCCTGATAGCGGCTGCGCCGCGGAGCCTGGAGGCCCGGGCCGCGCCCAGCAAGCAGGAGTCGCGAGACTGGGATTGGCTCTCTGAACAGACGTCATTACGAACAAGACGGCTCCGCCCTTCTCAAGATGGCGCTGCACTCAATGCGGAAAGCGCGTGGGTGCTGGAGGTTCATCCGGGCACTTCATAAAGGATCCGCAGCTGCTCCCGCTCCCCAGGTAACCAAAGACGGCCCTTCCCTCCACGGCTTCCCACGCGCGAGGTTCTTCTCATCCCACTGCCCTCTATTTCTCTCCTCCCGCTTCTTAGGGAAAGTACGTGCCTTCTCTCGCCTAAGGTCTACTCGCCTATGACTGCCGGCCTACTCAGAGCGTAGTGACGTTGCAAGGATACGTGATGACGTAAAGGTCCCTTGGTGGAAAAAGCGCGCCGCTTCCTGACGTCTTGAGGCCGCCCCCAGTTCTGGGAGCCGAGCGCCGCCGCTGTTGCCGGGCAACGCGGTGCGGCTACCCTAGCTGTGATGTTTTCAGAGACCGGTTGTTTTAGAGACTGCTCTTCTTATCGTGGTCCTATTACTGTTTTTACCCTCCTTACCCTAACAACAAGCTAAGGGGCTATCGGAGAGGTTAGGGAAGTCTTGTTAGGCGTTGGGAAGCTTAGGTCCGGGCAGCAGATTGGCAGTGTGGTACTTGAGCAGGTGTCAGTGCTTCTTCCATTCTGGTTGCTTCTCGTGACTCCACAGCACTGCTGTATCTAGCAGGTGAAAGAGTGACCGCAAGCTGCCACAGAGTTCGTCCTGTCCTGCGCTTGACAGCACTGCCGTTACCATTAATCTCGTCGTATGGAGACCATGTCACGGCCTGGTCTTATTGGGATTTGTCTTAAATATTTGGAATTTTACCCTCAAAGCAAAAAAGTCAGGTGGAAGGGATACTCTTTCTGTTATTCAGGCTTTTACCAAACGTCTTCCAAGTGCAGTCTCAGTGGCAAGCACTTTGACGTACGATGTCTACGGGAGATAGCTTCTGGGAACTAGAGGGAAAGGAGAGACTGTGATAATGTAATTTCCTGGCGTCGTTTGCATATTCATTGCTATAATGCGTAGGTGTGAGGATGTCACACCTATTGTAACTGATGTGTTGAGAGCTAGACTGGAAGGTAGCCTAGAGGTCAAAGGTTTGGTCTGCCGCTTGATAGCTGTGTGAGGAGTCAATCTCTTTGGGACGTTTTTTTTTCTTTTTTTTCTCATATTCAGTGGAGGAAGAGTTGGACTGATTGACATGTTAATGTTCCTTCAAGCTCTGGGAAATCTATAGTTCCATGATTATGAAGCCAAAACAAAGCCAATGAGAGTAATTATGGAAACTAAGATTTAAGTTCAACTTATTTTTCTAATCATGTCATAAATTTTTTGAACTTCCGTTTTTTATTGATGTGAGCCTCTCAAAATTCTTATAAGCTAATGTATTAATATATTACCAGAAAGCTCCTTGTCAACAAACAACTATTCAAATGTTACTTTAAATTTCAGCAGCAATGTTAGGCAAGACAATTAGATAAATTTATCAAAAATTAGATAAATTTATCAAGAATTCCTCTTCTTGCAATTTGAGGGTTTGATTCTGCAGAAGCAGAATTAGCTGATTATTTATAATTAATAGCACATTAACACCTGTGTTATCAAAGTAGCTAAGCCTTAGACCCAAACTTCCTCTTATTCCAAACTAAAGAATTGAAGATGTCTTGAGAATAGAGAATCAAAGAGAAAAAAGAAAAAAAGAAAAAAACTACAGCCTGCTAAAGACTGCCCAGGGAAGTTTAAGACACTAAGTCATTATAAATGCTAAAGAAAAAATTTCTTAAACCTCTACTATTGTTGCAGTGGCATTTATGAATAGGGCTATTAAAGTTAATTATTAATCTAGATTGTTTCAAGATGTAGAATTTCCAGTACAGATGAATGTTTCTAAACATTTAATTTAGCTTTGAGTAGAATAAGAATTAAATGTGCGAGTATTTTTTTAAAGTGTAAATCTACATATAATTTCAGTCATTGAAAATGATGGTTTGAAAAATTAATGTGGTCTTTCAAAAGACTAAGACACAAAATTGTGTTCATAGTGTTATTACAGTGTTATGTTTATATATAAGTGTTTATATAAACATATACGTAGAAAAAAAGACTGGAAGGGAACAAACTTTTTTAACTTTTAAATTTTGCTTTGGCCTTCCTAAATAGTGAGTTAAAAGTTATTTGTTTCCTTTTACAGCATTCCATATTTTTCACATGTCTAAATTGAAGACACACTTTTTTATAACCAGAAAAAAGTTTTGAAATCATAAATCTTTATACAAATCTTTAGTCATTCATACCATTTGTGATATTTTAGGTTTCTGGGGAAGATACTTGTCCCACAGTGCCATTATTAAAATGGCCTAAAAAAGGACTACTAAAAATTTATGGCCACTTTTCCTGTATGTATCTTCTTTTTCTCTTGAAAAGCTTCCTTTGAAGTCAAAGGGATTTTGTGAACAGATGCAGAAATATGTGAAAGAGGCATTGGATTCTTAAACCAGATGCATTAGACATTTTTATGATATCTCATAACCTTTGTAGAAAACAAAGATTATTTTGCAAGACTAGTATAATAGGAAAAAATGTGTATTTATCATATGAATGGTTCTATCAAAAACCAAGAAATAGCCACGTTAGTTTTTATTTGCCTTGGCTGTGCACTTACTCCCTGAGTTGTGAAGCAAAAGTGAATGAGCCATAGCAGTGCTATGTTAGAAACTCTAACTAATAAAGTATTGTGATTCCTAGGTTGTTTTAATGGTTTTTAGTGTTTTCCTTTTTAAAAACAAAATCTTGGGTAAAAAGCTTGACATAGGGCATTTTTGCTTATCTCAGATGCAGGCTTTTATCTCTCAAGGCCAGATGTAAACTGAAGTTGAAAATAAAAATTAGGGAGAAACAGGAATAACAGCACATCACTCCATACTCATTATGGGATGTCTACAATTTATATGAAAACGGTTTATTTTGCCAGGTGTTGCCTGACAGAAAACTGTTGAAATCTGACAAGATGAGCGTAGTCATAGAGTCAGAGGAATTAAGACTTGACAGGTTCTGTTTAAATGTTGATGGTATTAGGTAAATTTAAGCCTGTCATCATTGGCCAAACACAGAATCCATACTTCTTTAAGAACTAAGTCATGATGGTGTTGTGCAAAGAGTGAAATACTGATGGTTAGATTTTTGCAAAAATATTTGTTATTCAGTTGAAGTACGATAAAGTGTCCACATTTTATTGCAGTTGAACATGCTTCATTATTAGCAGTTCCTAGCCTGGGTTTGGCCAATATTCACATAATGTTCTTGCTGTTAACAACTGCCAAGTATAGCCATTAGATGAAGAATTATGCCTTAAAAAAAAGCATGGTTTAAAATTTTGGACCCTATATTTCTCACAAGACTTAAATTTTTTTAATTTAAAAATAATTTTAGATTTACAGAGTTGCAAAATTAGTACAGAGAATTTCTGTGTACCCTTCACCAAGCTTTGTCTTGAATAATCATAATACAGTTATCAAAATCAAGAAATTAATGTTGGTACAAAAATAGTAATTTAGCTACAGACTTAGTTCAAATTTCACTAGATTTTCACTGTCCCTTTACTTAGTCCAAGATCAAATCCAGGATCCTACATTGCATTTTGCTTTCATGTGTTTTCTAATCTATACATTTTCTCTTTCATGACCTTGGCACTTTTGAAGAGAACTGGTCAGTTATTTTGTAGAATGTCTCTCAGTTTAGGTTTATCTGATTTTTCTTTGTGATTAGACTGAGGTTATGGATTTTTGGCAAGAATACTGCGAAGAGATATTGTTCATAACAAGACCTTGAGGCAGGTATTGCCACCTTATTTTAAACGTGAAGAAATAGTCTTTAGTTAAGTAACTTGCCCAGTGTCACACAATGGTGGAATTAGGATGGTAAGATTTAATGTAGGCATTTCATTCCATATTTTGCAATTAGTATTTGTTACTGTAGGTTTCTGCATTGTTAATGACATTAAATTGGGGTAGTGTTCCCACTGACTTTTAGCTTTTCTCTGCCATGTATTGTTCATGCAACATGCAACATGAGCTAATCGGCATGGTATGTGTTCAAGAGCTACTACAACCATCTGGGAATTTTGCTAGTTGATTACTCTGACAATTTGATGAGGTTACTTCATCTCTTGTGGCAAATAAAGGTGTTGCATGGATCCACTCTAAAGCTCCTTTTAATCTCAGTCAGTGAGTCTGTTTGTTTAAAGTGTTCTTGTGGTTGGTTGCTTTTGTGAACTGACCTAGTTTATTATAAATGATAATAACATTTAAATTCTTTGCAAAATAGCTTTGAGCAGCTAATGAAAACTACTGATAGTAACTGTTGAAAATATAGACGAAAGAAGAACTGTAGCTGAATGCTAAGGATTTATGCTAGCAGATAGTATGGCTGTCATGGCCTGGAAATGCTAAAGAGAGTGATGCTGCTGACCTCCAAATTCTTGCTCAGTGTATCTTTTGAATGACTGCAAGTTATAGAAGAGTTGTCTGCAGAATCTTCTGCAACTGTATCTGCACACACACACAGAGACAAAAATATATATATTTTTGTATAAATATATTTATACACATTTATTTATTTATTTATTTATTTAAACATCTATTGGCCAAGCACTGTGGCTGACGCCTATAATCCCAACACTTTGGGAAGCCGAAGCCGGTGTATTTCTTGAGCTTAGGAATTTGAGACCAGCCTGGGCAACATAGTGAGACTTGTCTCTATCAAATATTCAAAAAATTAGCCGGGCTTAGTGGCATATGCATGTAGTACCAGCTAGTCAGGAGACTGAGGTAAGAGAATCCCCTGAGTCCAGGAAGGCTGCAGTGAGCAGTGATTATGCCACTGCACAGTTAAGATCCTGTCTGAAAAGCAAACAAAAAAGCCCCCCAAACCCATCTGTCTGTCTGCCTGTCTACCTCTCTCTCTCTCTGTCTCTCTAATCTATCTGTCTATCTCTATATTCCTTGTCTTTTAGAAAAGGAACTAACAGCTAGTGCGTGCTATGTGCTAAAGCCTCATGGTATGTGTTACACATACTTTGTCTCATTTACTTCATACAACAATTTGTAAATATTATTCTTCCCATTTTATAAAAGAGGAAACTAAGGTTCAGAGAGTTTAGGTAATTTTCCCAAGTCACAGAGTAAGTAAATAGCAGTAACACAATTCAAAGCTAGTCTTGCCTATGCTTTTCCCACTTTACCAGTAGTCTTTTATCAAATGAAATCTTACATGAATCCCTGTTATATAAAACAGATAAAAGCAAAGCTTTTCTGATTTAAGAAGCAGAGGAGTATTTTTAGCCCTGCCTGTTTGATTTCCCTCTCCCCCATTACCCACCCCACTCCACAACCCATGGGCTCCTGAGACAGTGCCACACAATTTTGGATTTCTTAAGATGTAGTTTGAAAAATACTGCAGCTTCCATAAATATCCAAGTAAGTTTGTTGATCAGGACCACATATGATGGATGGATTATTTTTAAGGAGCTGCACTGTAAATGAGTTTGAGAGTATTTACTTTGATGTGTATGTATTTTATAGCTAAAAGACAGTATTCTATTGATCTTAAGCTACCTGAGAGTACATGAGATAATAGCAGTCAAACAACTTTCTTTCTTTTTCTTGCCTTCTTTCTTTTTTACAGCTTAACTTCTGCCTAACATGCTGATCTTTGTGCCCAAAGGTAATGCTTTGGATTCACTCTGTCACTGTTGTAACTAACCTAGCCTCTAGCCTCCTCACAGAGAACACTTATTCTCGTTCTTTTCTGGACTCTATTCTACTGCCACCATTCAGGAGTTCAAGACTTTCTCTTCTGAAGATTACAATATGAGGCCTAAATCTTCCTCCTAAATTTCAACAGAGAAATTTACTCCTTTAGGGTAGACGCTGCTCAGCCACACTGTCAGACCCTTGATGCCGAGAGATAATTTATAGGTACAGAGGTGATATGCTGACTCCAGCTTGAGTTAATTTAACTCTGCTCAGGCATTTACAGTTTTCTCTCTCTACCATTTCTTAACAATATCCTATCTTTTTTTCTCCAGTTCAGAGGCTTCACAGATTTCCTTAACTTCTCTGCTTACTGAGCATAGCAAGGTCATTTATAGGTCTTCGCACTGACCCATCACCTGAGTTCTGTTAGGTTTCTACTCATTAACCAAAATTCATCTGTAGCTTTCTTTTTTTCTTGCCATACAGTCTTCTGTTTTTTTCTAGAGCTACTCCTCCATTTCTAATTGAGAAAGTTCTAATTGAACTGACTTCTGGTTGGCTAAAGAACTGTTTTTTGTTTTTGTCTTTTTTTTTTTTTTTTTTTTTTTTTTTTGCCCTTTTACCTCCTAAAAAGCAGAGTGAAGCCAATCTGATTTTTAATTCATGGATATTCTTACAACTGCCGCTTCTACATCCTTTGCATTCTTTGCAGATGCACCAAACAGCATGCAAGAATGTCAGTTTCTTCTTCACATTCTTATCTTCATGTTCTGACTGTGACTCACTGAGGATGGATCCCTGAATGACCTTGGTTAGGTTGCTTCTTATCCCATTTTCTTGAGATGATAGGTGTAGATTTTTCAGTAAGGTAGTTGAAAGTATAAAATAAAATAACATCTTACTTTGTAAAACATTTTAAAGTGGAATCTATTCTCTTTAATAATATCCTATTTTAATACAGCATTTTGTAGTTTTCAGAATGCTTCACATTCTCGTTTACTCTTGAGTATAATGTACAAAGTTCCTCTGTTTAGCCATCAAAAATTTTTACTCATTGATTAAACTTTTATTGTGCCTTCCCATGTTTTTTAACCAGTTTTGCAATGATGATGAATATAAAGTAAATATCCGTGTTCTTTCAAGTTTTACTTCAGCGACTATTATCCTATTTGTACTAAAATTAATTTAATGTTTAATTCATTTTTGGGCCCTGGTCTGATAGTATTGTGATAATTTCAGTTATTACTAAACATGATGGTAATGGAGGTGGTGGATAATAGCAAACATTCATTGGATGCTTACTATGTGCCAAGCATGGTTTTAAGTATTTGACATTCATTAACTCATTTAATCCTCATAACTCAATGAGGTAGGTGTTATTAGCCCCATTTTATAGATGGTGATGTTGGGAGGTTAGATAACTAACCTAAGGTTACATAGCTAGCAAGTGCCGGAACCAAAATGTAAACCCAGCTAGCCTGATTCCAAACCCTGTGCACTAACTACAATGATGATAAATTCTGAAACAAAGTACACATGTTAATTTGCTGGTAACTGCCTTGTAACTTTTAAATCTGTTCTATGAAAGCCACTTATATATCTTGCCATGGTGACATGTAGAGTAGAAATTATAAATCATCCTTTGTTGTTGCTATTCTTACAGTCTTGTTTGGCTCAATGAATTATGAGAAAGAAGCAAAGCTGTCTTGTAAATTTATCTCCATGTCTCTATTTGGCTACTACCACTAGGATTACCTTGTATAAAATAAGGGCTTTTAACACATGAGTCCCAAGGTGCATGTAGGAAGTTCTATTTATACACAGTCTATAGCTAAAAGGTCAACCTGCACAGAGCCCTGCAGGCAGAGGAGAGGTGGTGAGAGCTAAAGCTGATGGATGACCAGGGGACCAGTATCTAGGGTCTAGTTGGGATTTATGGCTAGAGTGCTTTCTTCAAGAAGTAGCAGAAGTACAAAGTGAAAAGGTGGGGAATATGAAAATAGTGTTGTGGGCCATTTCTGCAAGGGGCAAGGAAGAATTTGATTCTAAAAGATTGTCCTTTGAAGGAGTTCTTAAAGAGGTCTATAATTCATTAATTATAGAGTATTAAGGTGAGTGTATTAATATATTAGAATGATAATAAGGCTTTAAAATTAGCAATATTGAACAGAATTCATTTTATACATCAAACAAAGAGCTTCTCATGAACTTTTTGTCATGCTCCTCATGAACAGAGACTTTGCATGGAGTGGTCAACTTTATTATATGAATAAAGCCTACTCTTTATTCACCACGTTACTTTGGACCCTTTTGGGAAGCAGGAGAATATAAAAGTGAAGGAAAATGGAGCTGTTTGTTCAAATCCCAGATTTGGATTCCTGTCCTCCCATGGGGAGAATGCTCTGAGCAGCCAGTTCATAAATTTGCTGGAAAAGAGAAGAGGCCTCTTGGGCTGAGGGTGAGTGTGCAGTGCGAAGTTGGAGTCCCAAGGGAGATGTTAAGGACCAGACTGTGTGGAACCCTTGCCAGTCGTGGGGAGAGAGCCAGATTGGCCCCCCGACTATGGCTACTAGTTACCTGGCAAACTGGCTTTTCCCATGGCTGGCAGCCTTCTAGCTACTCCCATGCCACTAAGCTATGAGACATCCAGACTCAATAACTTATTAGAGACCCAAGTTCATCGGGGATAAACATTCACACAAACATTGTACTAAGTTGACTGGCTCTTCATTAAGAGGAAGTGTGGGAAAGTAGATCATGCATGACTATTTGGATCAGCCAGGCCTGGCTCCACCACCACATTTTAAATGTGATTCCAGGCAGTTTTTTGACCTCACTAAACCTCAGTTGTCTCATGTGCAACATGTTAATAATAATACTCACATTGTAGGAATTTTATGTAGATTTGAAATCCTACCATATATAAAGTTCCTTGGCTACGGCACAGCACCTGGTAGGTCCTCCCTGCTTGATGATGACTTCTTCAATAATATATAATTCTATCCGGCAACCTTTCTCTTTTTATCACTCTTAGTAGGATTTTTCCCATTGCCATACTATTCTTTCCCCGCTAAAACACCCCCCAAAATCAGTCTGACTATGTTAATCTCCCAAAAGCAGGGTTCTAATTATGTTGTTCCCTTGCTGAGAAGCCTGTGGGGGTTTCTGATAAAGTCCCGACTTCCCACAGAACGTTTAAAACTTTGCACAGTCCGGATCCAAAATACCTCTCTAGACCATTGCTGTCTTACATAGATCCTTTGCCCTAGAGTTCACAAAATTTCCAAGTTTCCTCACAGCGACTCCCTTTTACTTCCTTATTAATGCCATTACCTCTTCTTGGAAAGGCCTTTCTTCTTATCCTTATCTGTCTGTATTCTATCATTCTTTAAAAACAAAACAGAAATATGTACAGCTTTCTGCAGTATCAATTATACCACAATGAAGTGTTTTAAAACAAACAGCAACAAAACAAATCTCATATATAGGTTCTAAAAACTTTGTTCTGAAGCTGGAAATGATTGCTTCCATTTTGAAATTTTACAGGACATTGTATCTTTCTTATAGAAAAAAAATACATAGTTTATATTCTGTCTTTGTGTATAGGCATTTGCTTTAAGATAGATGGAAGAGCATGCTCTTTTTCATTTGGACCTTTTGTGAATACCTCAGCAGAAAACAGTTTAGTGTGCACCATACCACAGGTACAGCATAGGTTGCTACTCAACAGGTAGACCTCACCAGGCAGTATGTTTCTAGAGGCCACCACCAGTCATGAAAGACAGGAAGATTCTTCCTGTTGAGCCCTGGCTGTGATAACTATGTGTGTGAGAAAATGAATTATTACAATAATAAAGATTTAAGTCTTAAATATTTGGCATAATAACTCCTATTACAGAAGGAGCTCAATAAGTATTTAATGAGTGAATGAATTCAGTGAAAAAAAATCAATGAGACAACACATGAGACAGTGCATGGCATTGTCATCAAGGAGACTGCTGAACTTAAACCATACATTTTTGTGTGCATTTTTATTTTTTTAATTACAAAAGATGTGTAATGTTTGCTGCAGTTAATAAGTGATCTTATTGCCCCAAGTATCCACATGTTTATAAATGATTGGAAGGTCATACCAATCATTTAGAGAAAATTTAGAGAAAATTTATTTCAACAATTTTCTCTAAGAGGGTATGAATTTCAAACTTCTTGCTTAACTGACTTTTATTGCCACTCTGGCCCTAATAGTATTTTTCACAGGTACCACTAATTATACTAGGGTTTGCCACCTCTTTATATTATACTGAGGTTTGTTACATTTGTATATAGAAAAGTGTAGACATACTCAGGATTAAGATGAAAAGATTTTAGGTATGGTTTTGCCTCAAGGAACTGTCTAGTTCATAAATGTGCCATATTATCTATATAAGCACTGATGTGGTATTTGCTTTTATAATCCAGAGTATGCTTTCTTCCACTTAAAAAGCAAATAAAAAGCTCATTGATTGTATTGACATTGCCCTTTTTTTTTTTTTTTTTCTCATTTACCTACCTTAAGCCCCGTTTAAGCAACCTGTCAAACCATGCCTAGCATTTTTGCTCTGTAGATCTTGGTATGCCCTGCATAGATCAAGAAAACAGCCCTAGGTCTCACTGCACCGTTACACGATGTAGATAGGCCATTTGTAAGCTAATGCAACTTCATTTTTCTTTGCACCTTGATAAATGCAGAGAAATGTGATTCAAACAGATTTTATATCTATATAACTAAGGTTTTGCAAAGAATTTATATTTTCTTCTTTTAAAGTGGCCAGTGATATTATAGTAGTTGGTCAGGAAAGCTTTATTGCAATGCTTGCTTACCAAATTGTCATTACATGTTTAATAAAACCTTAAATCGTGCTATATCATATCTGTTAGAGAGAATGGGATTTTTTTTTTTTTTTTTTTTTGAGATAGAGTATCGCTCTGTTGCCCAGGCTGGAGTGCAGTGGTGCAGTCAGAGCTCACTGCAGCCTTGATGTCCTGGACTCAAGTGATCCTCCTTGTGATACTCACCTTCCTGCGTAGCTGGGACTACAAGCACAGGCCACCACATTTGGCTACTTTTTTTGTTTTTTATTAAATGCAAGGTCTCACTATGCTGTCCAGTCTGATCCCAAGCTCCTGGGCTCAAATGGTTCTCCTGCCTCAGCCTCCCAAAGTGTTGAGATTACAGGTGTGAGCCACTCTGCCAGGCCAAGAGGACAGGTTTGGTTGCAGCATCTATCTGGTAAAGGTATGTCTAACTGTATTCAGGCTGCTATAACAAAATACCATAGACTGTGTATCATAAACAACAGACATTTATTTGTCACAGTTCTGGAGGCTAGGAAGTCCAAGATCAAGGTGCTGACACATTCCATGTCTGGTGAGGGCTACCTTCCTGGTTCATTCTCTGAGATCTTTTTTATGAGGGCGCTGATCACCTCCCAAAAGCCCTACCTCCTAATGCCATTACATTGGGAATTAGGTTCCAACATATGAATTTTGGGAGGACACAAACATTCTCTTGCAGTCTGTGACTACAGTGGCCAGACATCTTGTAAAATCCAGAACCAGTTATACTTTATAACCATAAATCTTTAAAGTGTCTTTGAAATTTCAATGTTTCAGCATCCACCTGACATCTCCTGCACTGTGTCTCACATGCTAAAATAGAACAAAACTTCTTTAGCAGACCACATTCCCTTAACTTTGATTGAAAATATATTAACATATCTATGACTAAAATAGAGACACAGCTTGCCCTCTTGTCTGTCTTTTCCATCTAGCTAGCAGGGATTTTGGTCAGGCTTCCATTATACCTGTCTTTTTGAAAGTCAGATGCTTACCTTTAGACCAACCATGTGGATATAGGGTCAACCAGTTTCCATTTTGACCGCAAGTTAGAAGGAATGGGGAATGAGAGGGATGGCTATTCAAAAAGGAGTAACAAAGCCATGACCACTGATGGGATTACTGTCAGCTGAATACCATTTAAATTCCATTTTCTACAGGGAGATCATTAAGAATAAAGCATGTACATTGCAGGGGTGGGGGGATGGGAGTGGGTGGGTGGCAGGGAATGTTAAATCAAGCTTTTTAAAATTTCTCTCAGTTCAAACCCTGGGGAGGAAACCAGAGTTGAGGAATTAAAAAAGGGAGACAGAGATGGCAGAAGAATCGTTAGAGTGTAGATCTAAGGATTCCAAGGGGGTAGAGAATGTCAAGAAGAAGAAATGAAGAGCAAGATAGTGACATGGTAAGATAAAGACTAAAAATTATCCATTAGAATTTAACCTATAATCCCAGCACTTTGGGAGGCTGAGGTGGGTGGATCACCTGAGGAGTTTGAGACAAGCCTGGCCAACATAGTGAAACACCATCTCTACTAAAAAATACAAAAATTAGAGGCCAGTGGTTGTGGGTGCCTATAATCCCAGCTTCTCGGGAAGCTGGGGTAGGAGAATAGCTTGAACCCAGGAGGTGGAGGTTGCAGTGAGCCAAGATCGCACCACTGCACTCCGGCCTGGGCAACAGAGCAAGACTCCATCTCAAAAAAAAAGAATTTACAGTTGGTATTATCACTAAAGACATTAGCAAACAAAAGCTTTAGAAGAGTTATTGGTGAAGAAGTTCAGTTACAATGAGAGAAAAGGTGAGAAAGTGAGTATTGCTCGTTTGAAGATCCTGATTGAGAAGGGAGTGAGCAGGTGAAGGAAGCTATAAAGAATGGCCTTACCAAAAATTTTCTTGAAGGTAAGGTCTTTTGGGATGAAAGAAACTTGAACATGACTGTTAGAGCAAGTAAAGATGGAGAGATTGACGATACAGGAAAGAGATGGAAAGAAATGGGAAAAAATTTGTCCAGAGCAAATGATTGAACACTAGGAGAGTGGGAGAAAGGTAGAGGTAGGTGTGGGTCTAGGTAAGTTTGCTGAGAATGGCATGGGAAATCAAGGAGCTCCAAACACTGCTGAGCATCATTCTCTCAGATGGCTTTAGTCCTGAGGTAATGGTGTAGGTCAGTGGGTTTGTGTATGGATTCTGCAATCGGTCTCTTTGCATTCAAACCAAAGTTCTTCCATTCAATAAATGGGTATCCTTGGGCAAGTTACTGAGCCTCTCTGTACCTCATTTTCGTTTATAACATGGAGAAGAACATTGAGATAAAAGCTCGAGCTAGACTGCCAGGATTTGGAGCTAGTTAGCTCTACTGCTTACTGGCAGTGTGACCTTGTGAAGTCACTTGATTTTTCTGTGCCTTAATTTTTTTTCATCTGTAAAACAGAGACCATAATAGTATATACCTCAGTTTTTGGCTCTCTGAGCAGCACCATGGCAGTTGGCAAGAACAAGCGCCTAATAAAAGGCGGCAAAAAGGGAGCCAAGAAGAAAGTGGTTGATCCATTTTCTAAGAATGATTGGTATGATGTGAAAGCACTTGCTATGTTCAATATAAGAAATATTGGAAAGATGCTAGTCACTAGGACCCAAGGAATCAAAATTGCATCTGATGGCTTCAAGGGTTGTGTGTTTTAAATGAGTCTAATTGATTTGCAGAATGATGAAGTTGCATTTAGAAAATCCAAGCTAATTACTGAAGACGTTCAGGGCAAAAACTGCCTAACATCCATGGCGTGGATCTTACCCGTGACAAAATGTGTTCCATGGTCAAAAAATGGCAGACAATGATTGAAGCTCACATTGATGTCAAGACTACTGATGTTTACTTGCTTCATTTGTTCTGTGTTGGTTTCACTAAAAAATGCAACAATCAGATATGGAAGACCTTTTATGCTCAGCACCAACAGGTCCTCCAAATCCGGAAGAAGATGATGGAAATCATGACCTGAGAGGTACAGACAAATGACTTGAAATAAGTGGTCAATAATTGATTCCAGACAGTAATGGGAAAGACATAGAAAAGGCTTGCCAATCTATTTATCCTCTCTATGATGTCTTCGTTAGAAAAGTAAAAATGCTGAAGAAGCCGAAGTTTGAATTGGGAAGACTTATGGAGCTTCATGGTGAAGGTAGCAGTTTTGGAAAAGTCACTGGGGACAAGACAGGTGCTAAAGTTGAACGAACTGATGTATATGAACCACCAGTCCAAGAATCTGTTTGAAGTTCAGACTTATAATAGTGGCAAATAAAAAGTCCTCTATTTGTGGGAAAAAAACCCAAATAGTATCTACCTCAGAGTGTTACCATGAGTGTGAGAATTCAATGAGTTAATATTTGTAACTATGTAGAACAGTGCTAGGCACACTGTAGGTATATGTAGGTTTTTAAAAAGGGTTTTATAAGCAGGGTTGAGAGCCTAATTGAAATTAGAAATTGCAAATTAGATTTGGAACAAAATTCTGCATTATTTTGAGATTTTTTTTTTTTTTTTTCGCCCAAAACTGCTCAGCTAGTAAGGGGTATAAGTGAATAATGAGTTCTTTACCCTTGATCCACGATTGGAGTTTTTGTCTTGGCTATTGGTACACTGTGGCAAGGGGAGCTGAGGTTGCTCGGAAGAACATAGTCCAAGTGATGACCTTGGGGCCAGGCTGGGTAGGGAAGAAGAGAAGACAGGTAGGGAGTGCTGTATCAGCAAAAAATGGAAAAATCAAAGGCTGTGATTTCTAAATAAGGTTGAAGAGCACATATAGTGGGAATTAGAGAATGAAAGAGTTAAAAGGTAGAAGGTTGCAGACTGAGTAGAATATTGACGTTTATGATTTCAAAAATGGAGAAATTCTGTGTAATGGTAAGGCCCAGGGTATAACATGGGAATAAAGGATTGAGGTTGAGGAGATGCAACAAATGTATTGAATGCTAGTGTATTGGATAGGTAGTCTACCTGATAATTGAACTCTCTTGGAGAATAGAATTTGAGGCAGAGAGACAGCCAGCTTCCTAATCCTTTAATCAGTTTAGAAGAATATTCAAGAGGTGGAAAGATAAAAACAGAGGCCTGAATAAGTGTAAATATCTACTCTTCTCTTGTTTATGTAGTCATGTAAAACTTTTTGGACCCATTGTCTTCTGAATGATTAAAAGACCCTGTTCAGTGGAGGATTATTTGAATATGTCACCTGGTGAATTCTGTCCTCATCTCTAATTCATGAGAGTAATGAAGTTGTGAGTATTTTATAGTATTGATTCAACAAGTATTTAGTGAATACTTATTGTGTGGTAGGTGTTGGAGATAGACCAGTGAAAAACAGAAATCTTAAATTCCAGTAGGAGAGACAGACAACAAGTAATTAAGATATATAGTATGTTAGATAATAGTGATATGGAGAATAAAACAAAGCAAAGCAGGAATCAGGAGGTGGGGAGCCAAAGGGTACCACAGTTGTAAATTGGGTGGTCAGCAGAGGCCTCCAAGAAGGTGACTTTTAATGGAAGACCTGAAGGTGGTGAGAACGTGTACAAAGTAGATATCTGAGGGAAGAGGATGCGAGGAAGAGGAAAGAAGAATGGAAAAGCCACGAGGTGGGGGCTAAACTGTCATGTTTGAAGACCAGCATAGAGGCCAGTATGGCTGCAGGAGAGTGAGCATTTTCTATAACAAATACTATATAGCACTTACTATGTGTTGGATACTTTTCTAAATACTTCACAAGTATTAACTCATTTAATTGTTATATCAATCCTATAAGATGGTACAGATGAGGATCTGTGAAACAGATGTTAAGTAACTTGCCACACAAGCAACAGAATGCGCACAGCTGACAAGGGTGAAGAGCCAGGACCTTAACCTTGGGGTGGTTTGCATTATGCTGTTCACTATAGTAATAATATACGAAGTCAGATGGCTAATAGGAGGGTGGACGTGGGGAGGTCAGTTGTATAGAACCTTAGAATAAATTGTAAAGACTTTGACTTTTTCTGGCATTAAATTGGGAAGTCATGGGAAGGTTTTGTGTGGGAGAATAGCGTGATATGTAAGTTTTAAAGTCTCACTCTGGTTATCATGTTAAAAATAGAATATAGAGGAAGAAGAGTAGAAGCAAGGAGACCAGGTAAGAGGCTACAGGATTCAAGCAAGAGATGATGGTGGCTTGGACTAGGGTGAGTGGTGAAGATGGTTTCATGAGGCGTGATCAGGTTCTGGATATTTATTTTATTTTTGTATTTTATTTCATGTCATTTCATTTCATTCCATTTTTTGAGACAGAGCCTCACTCTGTCACCCAGGCTGGAGTGCAGTGGCGCTATCTCGGCTCACTGCAAACTCCACCTCCTGGGTTCAAGCGATTCTCCTGCCTCCGCCTCCCAAGTAGCTGGGACTACAGGAGAGCACCATGCCTGACTAATTTTTGTATTTTTAGTAGAGACGAGGTTTCACTGTGTTGGTCAGGCTGGTCTCGAAATCCTGAGTTCAAGTGATCTGCCCACCTTGGCCTCCCAAAGCATTGAGATTACAGGCATGAGCCACCACACCTGGCCATGGATATTTATTTTAAAGCTAGAGCAAATAAGATTTTCTGACTAATTAGATGAAAGATGAAAGAAACAAAAGAGTCAATGATGATTCCAAAGTTTCTGGCCAGAGCAACTGAAGGAATGAATTTGCAATTTACTGAGATAGAAAATAATGTAACAGTAACAAGATTTTGGGAGGGAAGATCAGGGGTTATCAGGAGTTAAGTTTTAGGCAAATTGAGTTTAGATGCTTCGTGAACATCTAAGTGGAAATGTCAGGTAGGCAGTTACACATGTGAGACCAAAGCTTAGGGGAGAGATATAGATGGAGATGTACATTTGAGAGTCCTCTGTATAGACTGTGCTGAAAGCCTTGAGATAGGGTGTGATTACCTGTGCAGTAGGTTTAGAAAGAGAAGAGAGGAGTGGAGGGGAAGGATGGGAGGGGAGGGTGAGAGGGGAGGGGTGGTTCCAGTACTGAGCCTGTGAACATTCCAACATTAAGAGGCTGGGATGATGAGAACCAGACAAGATCTATTATCCAGATAAGTATAAGATAAGTAGGAAGTGGTAACATGCTGGAAGCCAAGTTAGGAAAATGTTTTATAGACTAACATTAATGTGTGTGTGTGCGCGCATGCACACAAGTGCATGCTCTTGCACACAGTCAAAAACACCCTCCCCCCAACACACACATGTCTTATATGTAGATGGAATGATGAGGAGTATCAACTACTTTTCTTCAATAATTACCATAGTCTCTACTTGCAGGCAGATTTAATTGGGAAGCCAAATTATTAAGTAAGATAGCTTGATGGGTATGGAATCAGAGCAAAGGGAGTTCACTGAAGCACTTCATTGGCTAAGGTAATCAAGCTATCATTATCCAAAGATCCATCTCCAGTATGCGACACACCTGTTCCTCAGCAACATATTGCTGGCCTGTGCCATAGTGCCAACTCACTTGGGCAGTTCTTTAAAACCCAAGGCCAAAGTTTTCCCAGTAGAGCTTCTTTTTTAAAGCTTCCACCCCTCAAGGGGACATATTCTTTCTTTAGATATGTTGATGTGCCTCATTTTGTTTCTATAAGTGTATTAAGTCTTGTCCTCAGAGTTCTTACACTTTTTGAGGGGGGAGGGTGGGGTCAGTATTTCCTTTGATTAAAATGTTGACCTCCTATCTTGAAAAATGTGTATATGCATTCTCAAAACTGCATACAGTTTCACAAGTTCATAAACCCAAGTTAAGAACTCCTACATTTTTTTCCTATCCTCAGCTGATTTTTTCTTCTCAATTTCTCTTACTATTCTTTTTTTTTCTCCCTCACCCTCCTCGCATCCATTTCCCCAAATCCCCAGAGTCCATTCTGTCATTCTTATGCCATTGTGTCTTCATAGTTTAGCTACCACTTGTGAGAACATACTGTGTTTGATTTTCCCATTCATGAGTTACTTCACTTAGAAGAGTGGTCTCCAACTTCATCCAGGTTGATGTGAATGCCATTATTTAATTCCTTTTTATGGCTGAGTAGTATTCCATGGTATATATACCACATTTTCTTTACCCACTTGGTTGATGGGCATTTAAGCTAGTTCCATATTTTTGCGATTGTGAATTGTGCTACTGTAAACATGTGTGCCTACATGTCTTTTTCATAAAAATGACTTCTTTTCCTCTGGGCAGATATCCAGTAGTGGGATTGCTGGATCAAATGGTAGTTCTGCTTTTAATTCTTTAAGGAATCTTCATAGTGTTTTCCATAGTGGTTGTACTAGTTTACATTCCCACCAGCAGTGTAAAACTGTTCCTTGTCACCACATCCAGGCCAACATCTATTACTTTTTGATGTTTAAATTATGGCCATTCTTGCAGGAGTAAGGTGGTATCACATTGTGGTTTTGATTTGCATTTCCCTGATAATTAGTAATTTTTATTTTAGCATTTTTCCATGTGCTTATGGCCATTTGTATATCTTCTTTTGAGAATTGTCTATTCATGTCCTTAGCCCACTTTTTGATGGGATTGATTGCTTTTTTCTTGCTAATTTGCTTGAGTTCTTTGTAGATTCTGGATATTAGTCCTTTGTCAGGTATATAGATTCTGAAGATTTTCTTCCATACTGTGAGTTGTCTGTTTACTTTACTGATTATTGCTTTTGCTGTGTAGGTACTTTTTAGTTTAATTAAGTCCCATCTATTTATCTTGGTTTTTGTTGCATTTGCTTTTGGGCACTTGCTCATGAATTCTTTGCCTAGGCTAATATCTAGGAGAATTTTTCTGATGTTATCTCCTAGAGTTTTTAGGTTTCAGGTCTCAGATTTCAGTCTTTGATCAATCTTGAGTTGATTTTTGTATAAAGTCAGAGATGAGGATCCAGTTTCATTATTCTCCATGTGGCTTGCCAATTATCCCAGCACCATTTGTTGAATAGGGTGTCCTTTCCTCACTTTATGTTTTTGTTTGCTTTCTCGAAGATCAGTTGGCTGTAAGTATTTAGCTTTATTTCTGGGTTCTCTATTCCATTCCATTGTACTATGTGCCTGTTTTTACACTAGTACTATGCTGTTTTGGTAATTCTAACCTTGTAGTAGTTTGAAGTTGGGTAATGTGATGCCTCCAGATTTATTCTTTTTTCCTGGTCTTGCTTTGGCTATGTGGGCTCTTTTTTTGTTACATATGAATTTTAGGATTGTTTTTTCTAGTTCTGTGAAGAGTGTTGGTGGTATTTTGATGGGAATTGCACTGAATTTATAGATCACTTTTGGCAGTATGGTCATTTTTACAATATTGATTCTACCCATTCATGGACATGGGATGTGTTTCCATTTGTTTGTGTCATCTCTGATTTCCTTCAGCAGTATTTCATCGTTTTCCTTGTAGAGATCTTTCACCTCTTACGGTTAGGTATATTCCTAAGAATTTTATTTTATTTTATTGCAGCTGTTGTAAAAGGGGTTGAATTCTTGATTTGATTCTCAGCTTGATTGCTATTGGTGTATAGCAGTGCTACTGATTTATGTACATTGATTTTGTATCTGAAACTTTACTGAATTCATTTATTAGATCTAGGACCTTTTTAGATGAGTCTTTTTTTTTAATTTTTTTTTTATTATACTTTAAGTTGTAGGGTACATGTGCACAACGTGCAGGTTTGTTACATATGTATACTTGTGCCATGTTGGTGTACTGCACCCATCAACTCGTCAGCACCCATCAACTCATCATTTACATCAGGTATAACTCCCAGTGCAATCCCTCCCGCCTCCCCCATCCCCATCATAGGACCCGGTGTGTGGTGTTCCCCTTCCCGAGTCCAAGTGATCTCATTGTTCAGTTCCCACCTATGAGTGAGAACATGCGGTGTTTGTTTTTCTGTTCTTGCGACAGTTTGCTGAGAATGATGGTTTCCAGCTGCATCCATGTCCCTACAAAGGACACAAACTCATCCTTTTTTATGGTTGCATAGTATTCCATGGTGTATATGTACCACATTTTCTTAATCCAGTCTGTCACCGATGGACATTTGGGTTGATTCCAAGTCTTTGCTATTGTGAATAGTGCTGCAATAAACATACGTGTGCATGTGTCTTTATAGCAGCATGATTTATAATCCTTCGGGTATATCCCCAGTAATGGGATTGCTGGGTCAAATGGTATTTCTAGTTCTAGATCCTTTAGGAATCGCCACACTGTCTTCCACAACGGTTGAGCTAGTTTACAATCCCACCAACAGTGTAAAAGTGTTCCTATTTCTCCACATCCTCTCCAGCACCTGTTGTTTCCTGACTTTTTTTTTTTTTTTTTTGAGACGGAGTCTCGCTCTGTCGCCCAGGCTGGAGTGCAGTGGCCGAATCTCAGCTCACTGCAAGCTCCGCCTCCCAGGTTTATGGTTTCCTGACTTTTTAATGATTGCCATTCTAACTGGTGTGAGATGGTATCTCATTGTGGTTTTGATTTGCATTTCTCTGATGGCCAGTGATGACGAGCATTTTTTCATGTGTCTGTTGGCTGTATGAATGTCTTCTTTTGAGAAATGTCTGTTCATATCCTTTGCCCACTTTTTGATGGGGTTGTTTGTTTTTTTCTTGTAAATTTGTTTGGGTTCTTTGTAGGTTCTGGATATTAGCCCTTTGTCAGATGAGTAGATTGCAAAAATTTTCTCCCATTTTGTAGGTTGCCTGTTCACTCTGATGGTAGTTTCTTTTGCTGTGCAGAAGCTCTTTAATTAGATCCCATTTGTCAATTTTGGCTTTTATTGCCGTTGCTTTTGGTGTTTTAGACATGAAGTCCTTGCCCATGCCTATGTCCTGAATGGTATTCCCTAGGTTTTCTTCTAGGGTTTTTATGGTATTAGGTCTAACATTTAAGTCTCTAATCCATCTTGAATTAATTTTCGTATAAGGAGTAAGGAAAGGATCCAGTTCCAACTTTCTACTTGTGGCTAGCCAATTTTCCCAGCACCATTTATTAAATAGGGAATCCTTTCCCCATTTCTTGTTTTTCTCAGGTTTATCAAAGATCAGATGGCTGTAGATGTGTGGTATTATTTCTGAGGACTCTGTTCTGTTCCATTGGTCTATATCTCTGTTTTGGTACCAGTACCATGCTGTTTTGGTTACTGTAGCCTTGTAGTATAGTTTGAAGTCAGGTAGCGTGATGCCTCCAGCTTTGTTCTTTTGGCTTAGGATTGTCTTGGCAATGCGGGGTCTTTTTTGGTTCCATATGAACTTTAAAGCAGTTTTTTCCAATTCTGTGAAGAAACTCATTGGTAGCTTGATGGGGATGGCATTGAATCTATAAATTGCCTTGGGCAGTATGACCATTTTCACGATATTGATTCTTCCTATCCATGAGCATGGTATGTTCTTCCATTTGTTTGTGTCCTCTTTTATTTCACTGAGCAGTGGTTTGTAGTTCTCCTTGAAGAGGTCCTTTACATCCCTTGTAAGTTGGATTCCTAGGTATTTTATTCTCTTTGAAGCAATTGTGAATGGGAGTTCATTCATGATTTGGCTCTCTGTTTGTCCACTACTAGTGTATAAGAATGCTTGTGATTTTTGCACATTAATTTTGTATTCTGAGACTTTGCTGAAGTTGCTTATCAGCTTAAGGAGATTTTGGGCTGAGAGGATGGAGCTTTCTAAATATACAATCATGTCATCTGCAAACGGGGACAATTTGACTTCTTCTTTTCCTAACTGAATACCCTAATTTCTTTCTCTTGCCTGATTGCCCTGGCCAGAACTTCCAACACTATGTTGAATAGGAGTGGTGAGAGAGGGCATCCCTCTCCTGTGCCAGTTTTCAAAGGGAATGCTTCCAGTTTTTGCCCATTCAGTGTGGTATTGGCTGTGGGTTTGTCATAAATAGCTCTTATTATTTTGAGATACGTTCCATCAGTACCGAATTTATTGAGAGTTTTTTGCATGAAGGGCTGTTGAATTTTGTCAAAGGCCTTTTCTGCATCTATTGAGATAATCATGTGGTTTTTGTCTTTGGTTCTGTTTATATGCTGGTTTACGTTTATTCATTTGCGTATGTTGAACCGGCCTTGCATCCCAGGGATGAAGCCCACTTGATCATGGTGGATAAGCTTTTTGATGTGCTGCTGGATTCGGTTTGCCAGTATTTTATTGAGGATTTTTGCATTGATGTTCATCAGGGATATTGGTCTAAAATTCTCTTTTTTTGTTGTGTCTCTGCCAGGCTTTGGTTTCAGGATGATGTTGGCCTCATAAAATGAGTTAGGGAGAATTCCCTCTTTTTCTATTGATTGGAATAATTTCAGGAGGAATGGTACCAGCTCCTCCTTGTACCTCTGGTAGACTTCAGCTGTGAATCCATCTGGTCCTGGACTTTTTTTTGGTTGGTAGGCTATTAATTATTGCCTCAATTTCAGAGGTTGCTATTGGTCTATTCAGGGATTCGACTTCTTCCTGGTTTAGTCTTGGGAGAATGTAAGTGTCCAGGAAATTATCCATTTCTTCTAGATTTTCTAGTTTATTTGCATAGGGGTGTTTATAGTATTCTCTGATGGTAGTTTGTATTTCTGTGGGGTCAGTGGTGATATCCCCTTTATCATTTTTTATTGCGTCTATTTGATTCTTCTCTCTTTTCTTCTTTATTAGTCTTGCTAACAGTCTATCAATTTTGTTGATCTTTTCAAAAAACCAACTCCTGGATTCATTGATTTTTTGGAGGGTTTTCTGTGTCTGTATCTCCTTCAGTTCTGCTCTGATCTTAGTTATTTCTTGCCTTCTGCTAGCTTTTGAATGTGTTTGCTCTTGCTTCTCTAGTTCTTTTAATTGTGATGTTAGAGTGTCAATTTTAGATCTTTCCTGCTTTCTTTTGTGGGCATTTAGTGCTATAAATTTCCCTCTACACACTGCCTTAATTGTGTCCCAGAGATTCTGGTATGTTGTATCTTTGTTCTCATTGATTTCAAAGAACATCTTTATTTCTGCCTTCATTTTGTTATGTACCCAGTAGTCATTCAGGAGCAGGTTGTTCAGTTTCCATGTAGTTAGTTGAGCGGTTTTGATTGAGTTTCTTAGTCCTCAGTTCTAGTTTGATTGCAGTGTGGTCTGAGAGACAGTTTGTTATAATTTCTGTTCTTGTACATTTGCTGAGGAGTGCTTTACTTCCAATTATGTGGTCAATTTTGGAATAAGTGCAGTGTGGTGCTGAGAAGAATGTATATTCTGTTGATTTGGGGTGGAGAGTTCTGTAGATGTCTATTAGGTCCACTTGGTGCAGAGTTGGGTTCAATTCCTGGGTATCCTTGTTAACTTTCTGTCTCGTTGATCTCTCTAATGTTGACAGTGGAGTGTTGAAGTCTCCCATTATTATTGTATGGGAGTCTAAGTCTCTTTGTAAGTCTCTAAGGACTTGCTTTATGAATCTGGGTGCTCCTGTATTGGGTGCATATATATTTAGGATAGTTAGCTCTTCCTGTTGAATTGATCCCTTTACCATTATGGAATGGCCTTCTTTGTCTCTTTTGATCTTTGATGGTTTAAAGTCTGTTTTATCAGAGACTAGGATTGCAACCCCTACTTTTTTTTGCTCTCCATTTGCTTGGTAGATCTTCCTGCATCCCTTTATTTTGAGCCTATGTGTGTCTCTGCATGTGAGATGGGTCTCCTGAATACAGCAAACTGATGGGTCTTGACTCTTTATCCAATTTGCCAGTCTGTGTCTTTTAATTGGACTATTTAGTCCATTTACATTTAAGGTTAATATTGTTACATGTGAACTTGATCCTGTCATTATGATATTAGCTGGTTATTTTGCTTGTTAGTTGATGCAGTTTCTTCCTAGCATCGATGGTCTTTACATTCTTGCATGTTTTTGCAATGGCTGGTACCGGTTGTTCCTTTCCATGTTTAGTGCTTCCTTCAGGATCTCTTGTAGGGCAGACCTGGTGGTGACAAAATCTCTAAGCATTTGCCTGTCTGTAAAGGATTTTATTTCTCTTTCACTTATGAAACTTAGTTTGGCTGGATATGAAATTCTGGGTTGAAAATTCTTTTCTTTCAGAATGTTGAATATTGACCCCCACTCTCTTCTGGCTTGGAGAGTTTCTGCCGAGAGATCTGCTGTTAGTCTGATGGGCTTCTCTTTGTGGGTAACCCGACCTTTCTCTCTGGCTGCCCTTAACAGTTTTTCCTTCATTTCAACTTTGGTGAATCTGAGAATTATGTATCTTGGAGTTGCTCTTCTCGAGGAGTATCTTTGTGGCGTTCTCTGTATTTCCTGGATTTGAATGTTGGCCTGCCTTACTAGGTTGGGGAAGTTCTCCTGGATGATATTCTGAAGAGTGTTTTCCAACTTGGTTCCATTTTCCCCCTCACTTTCAGGCACCCCAGTGAGACGTAGATTTGGTCTTTTCACATAATCCTATACTTCTTAAAAGCTTTGTTCATTTCTTTTTCCTCTTTTTTCTTTAGACTTCTTGCTTCATTTCATTCCTTTGATCCTCAATCGCTGATACTCTTTCTTCCAATTGATCGAGTCGGTTACTGAAGCTTGTGCATTTGTCACGTATTTCTTGTGTCATGGTTTTTATTCCTGTCAGTTCATTTATGGCCTTCTCTGCATTGATTAGTCTAGTTATCCATTCTTCCATTCTTTTTTCAAGATTTTTAGTTTGTTTGCTCTGGGAATGTAATTCCTCCTTTAGCTCTGAGAAGTTTGATGGACTGAAGCCTTCTTCTCTTAACTCGTCAAAGTCATTCTCCGTCCAGCTTGGATCCATTGCTGGTGATGAGCTGCGTTCCTTTGGTTGGGGAGATGTGCTCTTATTTTTTGAATTTCCAGGTTTTCTGCCCTTCTTTTTCCCCATCTTTGTGGTTTTATCTGCCTTTGGTCTTTGATGATGGTGACATACTGATGAGGTTTGGTGTGGGTGTCCTTCCTGTTTGTTAGTTTTCCTTCTAACAGTCAGGACCCTCAGCTGTAGGTCTGTTGGAGATTGCTTGAGGTCCACTCCAGATGCTGTTTGCCTGGGTATCAGCAGCGGAGGCTGCCGAAGATAGAATATTGCTGCACAGTGAGTGTTGCTGTCTGATTCTTGCTCTGGAAGCTTCGTCTCAGGGGTGTATGCAGCCCTGTGAGGTGTGAGGTGTTGGGCTGCACCTAGGTGGGGATGTCTCCCAGTTAGGCTACTCAGGGGTCAGGGACCCACTTGAGCAGGCGGTCTGTCCATTCTCAGATCTCAACCTCCATGCTGCGAGATCCATTGCTGTCATCAAAGTTGTCAGACAGGGACATTTACCTCTGCTGACGTTTCTGCTGCTTTTTGTTTAGCTATGCCCTGTCCCCAGAGGAGGTGTCTACAGAGGCAGGCAGGCCTCCTTGAGCTGTGGTGGGCTCCACCCAATTTGAGCTTCCTGGTGGCTTTGTTTACCTACTTAAGCCTCAGCAATGGCAGGCGCTCCTCCCTCAGCCTCGCTGCCACCTTGCAGTTATATCGCAGACTGCTGTGCTAGCAACGAGGGAGGCTCTGTGGGCGTGGGACCCTCCTGGCCAGGTGTGGGATATAATCTCCTGGTGTGCCGTTTGCTAAGACCCTTGGTAAAGCACAGTATTGGGGTGGGAGTTACCCGATTTTCCAGGTGTTGTGTGTCTCAGTTCCCCTGGCTAGGAAAAGGGATTCCCTTCCCCCTTGCACTTTCCAGGTGAGGCGATGCCTCGCTCTGCTTCAGCTTTTGCTGGTCAGGCTGCAGCAGCTGACCAGCACTGATTGTCTGGCACTCCCCGGTGAGATGAACCCGGTACCTCAGTTGAAAATGCAGAAATCACCCGTCTTCTGGGTGTCGCTCACGCTGGGAGCTGGAGACTGGAGCTGTTCCTATTCGGCCATCTTGCTCCGCCCTCCTGTATTCTTCTTGGATGAGTCTTTGGGTTATCTAGGTATGCAATCATTTCGTTGCTAAAGAGCAACAGTTTGACTTCCTCATTACCAATTTGGATGCCCTTTATTTCTCTCTCTTGTCTGATTACTCTGGCCAGGACTTCCAGTACCATATTGAATAGAATTGGTGAATATGGGTATCCTTGTCTTATTCCAGTTCTCAGGGGAAATGCTTTCAACCTTTCCCCATCCAGTATAATGTTGCCTGTGGGTTTGTCATAGATGGCTTTTATTACCATAAGATATATCCCTTCTATGCCAATTTTCCTAAGGGTTTTAATCATAAAGGAATGTCAGATTTTGTCAAATGCTTTTTCTGCATCTGTTAAGATGATCATATGATTTTTGTTTTTATTTCTGTTTATGTGATATATCATTACATTTATTTACTTGTGTTATGTTAAACCAACCTTGTGTCCCTGGTATGAAACCCACTTGATCATGGTCGATTATCTTTTTGATATTGTGTTGAATTCATTTACCTACAGAAGATTTTTGCATCTGTTTTCATCAGAGATATTGGTCTGTAGTTTTCTTTTTCTTGTTATGTCCTTTCCTGGTTTTGGTATTAGGGTAATGATGGCTTCATAGAATGATTTAGGGAGGATTCCATCTTTATATTTTTCAATAGTTTGGGTAGGATTGGTACTAATTCATCTTTGAATGTCTGATAGAATTCAGCTGTGAATCCATCTGGTCCTGCACCTTTTTTTGTTGGCAACTTTTTTTTATTACTGTTTCAATCTCATTACTTGTTTTTTTTTTTTTTTTTTTTTTTAAGAGTTTTTGTTTCTTTCTGGTTTAATCTAGGAGGTTTGTATATTTCCAGGAATTTATAGTTTATATAGTTTATATACTAGGTTTTGTAGTTTATGCACATAAAGATGTTCATAGTGGTCTTGAATTGTCTTTTGTATTTCTGTGGTGTCAGTTGTAATAGCTCTTATTTCATTTCTAATTGAGCTTATTTGGATCTTCTCTCTTCTTGATTAATCTCACTAATGGTGTATTGATTTTGTTTATCTTTTCAAAGAACCAGCTTTTTGTTTCATTTATCGTTTGTATTTTCGTTTGTTTCAATTTCATTTAGTTCTGCTCTAATCTTTGTTATTTTTCTTCTGCTGGGTTTGGATTTGGTTTGTTCTTGTTTCTCTAGTTTCTTGAAATGTGACCTTAGATTTTCTATTTGTGTTCTTTCAGACTTTTTGATGTAGGCATTTAATACTGTGAACTTTCATCTTAGCACTACTTTTGCTATATTCCAGAGGTTTTGATTGGTTGTGCCACTATTATCATTCAATTCAAATAATTGTTTAAATTCTATCTTGATTGCATTGTTGGCCCAAGGATCATTCAGTAACAGATTATTTGATTTGCATGTATTTGCATAGTTTTGAGGGTTCCTTTTGGAGTTAATTTCCAGTATTATTCCACTGTGGTCTGAGAGAGTACTTGATATAATTTCAGTTCTCTTAAATTTATTGAGATGTGTTTTGTGGTCTGTCATATGGTCTATCTTGGAGGATGTTCCATGTGCTGATGAAAAAAAATGTATATTCTGCAATTGTTGGGTAGAATGTTCTATAAATATCTGTTAAGTCAGTTTGTTCTAGAGTGTAGTTTAAGTCCATTTTTTCATTGTTGACTTTCTGTCTTGACCTGTCTAGTGATGTCAGTGGAGTATTGAAGTTCCCCACTATTATTGTGTCTATCTCATTTCTTAGGTGTAGTAATAATTGTTTTATGAATTTGGGAGCTCCAGTGTTAGGTGCATATATATTTAAGATTGTGATATTTTCCCGTTGGACTAATCCTTTTATTATATAATGTCTCTGTTTGTCTTTTTTAACTGTTGTTACTTTAAGGTCTGTTTTGTCTGATATAATAGCTACCTCTGCTCGCTTTTTGTGTCCATTTGTATGGAACATCTTTTTTTCCACTCCTTTACCTTAAGTTTATGTGAGTCTTTACGTGTTAGGTGAGTCTCTTGAAGACACTGGACACTTGGTTGGTGAATTCTTATACATCCTCCCATTCTGTATCTTTTAAGTGGAACATTTAGGCCATTTACATTCAACATTAGCATTGAGATGTGAGGTACTGTTTTATTCATCACTGCTAGATATTGCCTGAATACCTTGGGTTTTTTAAATTGTGTTACTTTTTTATAGAACGTGTGATATTTATGCTTTAAGGAAGTTCTATTTTGGTGTATTTTGAGGTTTTGTTTTCAGATTTACTGCTTTTAGCAGTTCTTGTAGTGCTGGCTTGGTAGTGGTGAACTCTCTCAGCAGTTGTTTGTCTGAAAACGGCTTTATCTCTCCTTCATTTATGAAACTTGGTTTTGCTGGATACAAAATTCTTGGCTGATAATATTTTGTTCAAGGTGGCTAAAAATAGGACCCCAATCCCTTCTGGCTTGCAGCATTTCTGCTGAGAAATCTGCTGTTAATCTGATGGGTTTTCCTTTATAAGTTACTTGATGCTTTTGCTTCACGGCTCTTAAGATGTTTTCCTTCGTCTTGACTTTAGATAAACTGATGACTATGTGCCTAGGTGATTATGTTTTTGTGATGAATTTCCCAGATGTTCGTTGAGTTTCTTAGATATTGATATCTAGATCTCTAGCAAGACCAGGGAAGTTTTACTCGATTATTCCCTCAAATACGTTTGCATACTTTTAGATTGCTCCTCTTCCTCAAGAACACCAATTACTCTTAGGTTTGGTCATTTAACATAATCCCACATTTCTTAGAGACTTTGTTCATTTTTAAAATTCTTTTTTCTTTGTCTTTGTTGGATTGCGTTAATTCAAAAGCTTTGTCTTTGAGCTCTGAAGTTTTTTCTTCTGCTTGTTCGATCCTATTTTTGATACTTATCAGTGTGTTTTGCATTTCTCTAATGTGTATTTTATTTCCAGAAGTTGTGATAGTCTTTTCCTTACCATATCTATTTATCTGGGAACTTTTTCATCCATATCCTGTATTTTTTTTTAAATGTATTTAAATTGGTTTTCACCTTTTTCTGGTGCCTCTTTGCTTAGCTTAATAATCAACCTTCTGAATTATTTTTCTGGCAATTCAGAGATTTCTACTTGGTTTGAAGCCATTTATGGGTGTTATAGAACCTTGTTTTGTCACATTACTAGAATTATTTTTTTGGTTCCTTCTCATTTGGGTAGACTGTTTCATTGGAAAGATATGGAACTGAAGGGCTACTCTTCAGGTTCTTTGGTCCCACAGGGTGATCCACTGATGTGATGCTCTCCCCGTTTCTCTAGGGATAGGGCTTCCTGAGAGCCAGACTGCAGCTATTGTTATTGCTTTTCTGGGTCTAGCCACCCAGTGGGGCTACCAGGATCCAGGCTAGTGCTGTAAAGAGTGCTGTGATGTGACCCATCTTCAGTTCTCCCAGCTGTGGATACCACCACCTGCTTTGGTAGAGGTGGCAGGGAAGTGAAGTGGACTCTGTGGAAGTCCTCGGTTGTAGTTTCATTTAGTGCACCAGTTTTCTTGAATACTGGTTATGCTTACAGTGAAGTTGTCACGTGGACAGACTTAGGACCTCTGGTTAGCCAGCGTGTTGCACATGGTAGAATTAGCTGTTGTTTTCTCTTTCTTTGGAGCAGGGTTGTTCTGCTATTAGTTGAGTTGGTTGGCCTCTAGCCAGAGGTGGCACTTTCAAGAGAGTGCCAGCTGCAGTAGTAGAAGGGGGATATAATCTTGCCCTACATTGGCCAGGATGAGTACTCCGGTTTCTCAGGTGATGGGTGGGGCCATGGAACTGCCAAGAGATTATGTCTTTTGTCTTTGGCTAACAGGGCCAGTGGAGACAAACCATCAGGTGGGTGCAGGGTTAGGCAAATCTGAACTCAGACTCTCCTTGGGTGGGGCTTGCTGCAGCCACTATGGGGGATGGTGGGGGTGGTTCTCAGGCCTGTAAAGTTGTGTTCCCAGGGGGATTATGGCTGCCTCTGCTGCCTCATACAGGTCACCTGGGAAGTGGGGGAAAGCTGGCAGTGACATGCCTCACCCCACTCCCATGTAGCCAGCAAGGCCATTCTCACTTTCACCATGCCTCCCTAACTGCACTGAGTTTATATCCAGGCAGCAGGAGAGCAGAGCTGAGATCTTGCCTTGGCCTAAAAGCCTTCCAGCTGAGAAAGCAAGCAGGGCTCTCAGTCCTTACCTCCCTGCCTGCCTGAACCGTTGGCTGTGACTTCTGCGTTTATATCTGCACTTCCTGTTCACTCCTCTCTACTCCCCTGCCCTGGATTCTGCTCAGGGAAGTTTTGCTCAGTTGAAATTATTACGGAGTTCAGCTAGGAGCTTCCTTTACCCTGTGGCCTCTCCGCAGTTCCACTGGCTGCCTTCCTTCTCCAAGGACCTCTGTGAGATAAGGCCAGGAATGGCTTCCCTGGGGCCTGAGCTGAAGACTGGGAATGCCTACAGGGCTCTTTCTGCTACTTCTACTTTGATATTTCACTTGGCTCCCTAAATCCATTTTAGCTCTAAGTATGGTTAAATCCTCCTGTGATCTGGATTTTTAGGTTCCCCAGTGAGGATGTGTGTTCAGAGGCTGACTTTTTCCCCTTTCACACTTTGGGACCTCACAGTTTTTCGGCTGTCTTGTGGCACTTGCAGCAGGAAGCCACTTCTTTCAAAGGGTCTGTGAATTTTTTCAGTTTTCCTGGTATATTCCTGCGATGGTTCTTGGAGCCAAAGTTCACCATGTGAGTCTCCAGACACTGTTCTGTTCTTTCTAAGTGAGAGCTGCACGTTAGTCCTGTCTCTTACCTGCCATTCTTCTTTTCTCCCTAACAACTCCTACTTTAAGTTGACCTATCTTTGTTTTATGGAAGAACCCAGAAAGTAAACGTATTTATTTCTTTCAAATGCTGAGCTCTCCTCCTTATTGTTGCCTCCTCCACTTACTAACTATACTTACTCCACTTCCTAACTACAATGCTGGTCGGATGCTGTATACCATAGGACTTTTATGTGAATAACTAGGTATTTCTAGTATGACAGAAAGTCAAATCTTCAATAAGTAACATCTGGGAGAGTGAGGCAGACTTTATATAATATTTCTTACTGTACAAATGTACTTAGAGTGAAGGTCTAGTGTACACAGTAGCACAAACGCGTAATGCTTATGCTAGCCAATTCTGAAATCTGCCTTTAGAGAGGGTGTGAGAATCTTTCTGTAAGACAGTGCTGCCTAAACATTTGGGAACACACAGACACACACACACACACACACACACACAATTTGGTTAATGTTTTGAGGGAAATCGTGAAAGAGTAAAAATATTTGCCTGAAGGGAGAGAAAAAAGCTTTCCAGGATATAAACAGTAACACCCATCTGAACTTCACAGAAAGTGTCATGGGTGTCAGTGATTAGAACTCATCAGATATTTGGCTGTCCTTTTCAACCAGAAGATCAATTTAAACCAGATTACCACATTCATGGTTTAGTTTTGAAGAGAGAAAGAAAGAGAGAGAAAACTAATTATTTGTGTCTTTGTTCAAAGGCCTTTTTGTATTGTATATCCCTGAAAAGCTCATAGGGGAGCCAGCCTTCACATCCATTAAGGTTAGTCCTGAAACTGTTGAATTTGATCTCTTCCATTTGCCATCTGGATACAGTAGAGAAAAAGCTATGCTGCATTGGGTTGCTGGACACTATCCAGAAAATAACATGTCAGGGCATCAAAGGCTTGAGGCACTTGGTCCAGTCTGTCTAATGATCACAGGCAGGGTCTGCTCTCCAGTTTTGTAATATGTTTTATTTTTTCAGTGACAGTATATATCCCAGTAAAATAGATCACAAGGGTTACTGCCAACTTGTCAAAACTAGGATACTTCCATCATAGACTTCAAAAAAAGACCATATTTTAATTGGGAAAAGCTTGATTGCCACAACTGAGGAAGCTCCATCTCCCTTATCCTAGTATATCCCCTTTCTTACAGACAGCACATACTGCAAGAAGGATTCTGATTCATAGATTGTTTCATCCCATCCCCAAGTCCCAAATTTACAATCTCATTAATATTGACATTATTTAAAATTGTATTAATTATCCTGTTTGTAAGTGGGCCTAGTATCTGGCTAGTTAATGACCATACTGGCAGCTTTCCAGAAATCTGACAACCACATCTCATTATTCACACCAACTGGAGCCAATTGAAGCTGATTTTTTTTTCTGTTATTTTAAAATGTGGATGGGAAGCAACAGCAGTGGCATGTCTTCTAGTCTCCTCTGAGATTGGGGAGGAGGCTTGCATAATAGGACTTATAATATCAGGGAGCAGATGGCTACATTTTAAGGTAGCTGGAAGCCATCTAAGCTGTGATAAAATAGGCTTTGGTTTAGTTCTCTGCAGGTTGTACTTAGGAATTCATTTATAGCTTCTGCAGTAAGCACAATTGTAGGGAATTGCCATTTTGTCTCTTACACAGGAATGGGATGGCAAGAAGAGTTGCCAAATCCTAACCGTGAAAATTACTTTTCTTGTGGACAGGAATGGTCCTCAACTGTACTCTGATTACTAGGACAACTAAATCTCCTAACCTGACCAAGGAAGCTGAAGAAGCCTTGCTAAGTTGTGGCTGGGTTACTAAAAGGGGTGTCGTGTACCTTGTTCAGGTTATCTGGAAGGTCCAAAGTTATTATATTCTGCTCCAAACTGATACTGTCAGTACTCCTATCTTCTCATCATTTATGAACTTTACTGAATAACTTTCTTGTTCTTCTTTTCTTCTTTTAGATCCTGGTATTGAAAACAAACAAAGTCTCCTCCAAACTATAAATCAAGCAAAGCAGTGTTAATTCTTAGCAATATTATCCCTGCTAAGCATTGTACACATACTCATAGCTTTCATTTGGCCACTTTCAGACTAGCCTGTCCCTTTCTATAGGTTGGTGACTTGTTTTTCCTTTAGTGTTTACCTGCTCTCAGATCCCCTCCCTGGTTTAAAAATAAAAGAGGAAAGACTGTGATAAGTCATTACTAGAGCCAGACTTCCTGGCCCCACCATCTCCTACCTGAGTTACTTAAACCCTTCTGTGCCTTAGTCACCTTATCTGTAAAATACGAATATTAATAGTGCCTATGTTATAGGTTTGTGTTGATAGCTAAGTAAGGTATATAAAGAAAAGGGCATAGTGTAGGAGAGTGCTCAGTACTGCGTATATTTACTATTGTTGTTTCTTATTAGATATAATTTAGAATAGACAGGTTTAGTTATTTTTACCTCAAGCAAGTATTTAGCATGTTAAGCCTTTTATTACTTATTGTAAATGAAAAGAGCTTCAGGTCTGCTGAAAGAATTACAGAGATTAGCAAGCAGGAGAGTTGAAGCAAGAGAGATCCTTAAAATTATATTATTGTCTTACTACAGTTGAAGAAATAGCAGAAGCATAGAGTGTTATAGTCGAACTTACCTCGAAGAAGGCAAATTCCTAACTTCAGCCTCCTCTAGCCATCCTGTCTCACCTAAGAGGGGGAGAGAGATGAAAAAATAAGCTGAAAACACTTGTGAGTTTCACAGTTCAGGGTCACAGGTTCACCAAATCACTGAGACCTAATCATAAGACGATACAACACTTCATCGCCCCCTACAACTTGCCACTACACTATTGAAAGCCTGTTTACTGAAGTTCCTTTTACCTAGTAGATTATGTCCACCTTTGAACAAAAGGTTACAAGACATACCAATGGGTAAAAAACACAATTTGAAGAGAATAAACAACCTCAGAACTAGAGTCAGATATGTCAGGTATATGAGAATTATTAGACCAGGAATTTTTTTTGACTATGATTAATATGTTAAGGACTTAAATGGAAAAAGTAGACAACATGAAAGAACAGATAGGTAATTTAAGCAGGGAGATGGGAATTCTAAGAAAGAAGTTTTAAAATGCTAGAGATCAAAAACACTGTATTAGAAGTGAAGAATGCCTTTGATAGGTTCATTAGTAGGGTGGACATAGTCATTGAAAGGACCTCTGTGCTTGAGACAATAGAAACTTCCAAAACTGAAAATCAATGAGAAAAAAAAAAAGATAAACAAGAAAAGAATATCCAAGAACTATAGGACAACTATAAAAGTTATAAATACACGTAATGAAAATACTTGATGGAGAAGAAAAAGAGAAAGGAACAGAATCAATATTTGAAGCAAAAATGACTGAGAATTTTCTCCATATTAATGTTAGACAGCAAACACAGATCCAGGAAACTCAGAGACCACCAAGAAAGATAAGTGGAAAAGCAAACAAATAAACAAACCCCCCAAAACTATACCTAGGCGTATCATATTCAAAATGCAGAAAATCAAATATTTAAAAAAAAATCCTGAAAAAAACCAGAGGGAATAAACACCTATAGAGGAACAAAGATAAGAATTACAATTGACTTCTCTTCAGAATCCATGCAAGCAAAAAGAGAATGGAGTGAAATATTTAGTGTTAAGAGGAAAAAAAATCAATCTGGAATTCTGTACCCTGTGAAATTATTATTTAAAAGTGAAGAAGAAATAAATACTTTCTTAGACAAATAAAGATTGAGAGATTTTGTTACAGGACACCTGCCTTGCAAGAAATATTAAAAGAAGTTCTTCAGAAAAAAGGAAATTGATATAGGTCAGAAACTTGGAGCTACATAAAGAAAGAAAAAGCATCAGAGAAAGAATAAGTGAAAGTAAAATGGAAACTTTAATCTTTCTTATTCCTAATTTAGCTAATAGATAATAATTTGTTCAAAATAATAATAGCAACAATCTATTTGATTACATATGCATATGTATATACTTATTTATGCTTATATATAAGGGAAATGAATGACACCAATGATACAAGGGATGGGAGGAAGGAATTAGGAATATTTTGTTATTACTAGGTATTCGTACCCCCTGTGAAGCAGTAGGTGTTATTTCAAAGTCACTTGGATTAGTTGTAAATTTATAGTGCAAAGTCTAGGGCAATCACATAGAAAAGTAAAAAAAGTATAATAGATATACTAGAAAAGGAAAGAGAATTGAATCATATAAAATGTCCAATTAAAAACTACATAGGCAGAAAAGTATGGAAGACAAAAATAAGAACACAAGGCCACAAGTAGAAAACAGTAGCAAATATGGTAGATATTAATCCACCTATATCAATAATAATTTTAAATGTCATTGGTCTAAATATACCAATTAAAAGACAGAGATTGTTGAAGTGGATTAAAAAAACCAACAAGAATCAACTTATGTTGTCTATAAGAAATCCACTTTAAATATAAAGACACATACAGATTTAAAGTAAAAAGATGGAGATATACCGTGATAAAACTAAATGAAAGAAACTAGCTAAAGGGGGATCAACTGTGTTAATTTCAGACAGAACAGACTGAAGGTCAAGAAAAGTTATCAAGGATAAAGAGAAACATTACATAATGATAAAGAGGTCAGTTCTCTAAAAATACATGATAATCCTTAATGTGTATGTATGTGCCTAACAACAAAGTGTAAAAATACACGAGCAAAAACTGATAGAACTCCAGAGAGAAATAGATGATGCACTCTTACAGTTGGAGAAATGGACAGATCTAGCAGGCAGAAAATTAGTAAGGCCATAGTAGAACTCAACACTCCATAAATCAACGGAATACAATTGACATATATAGATGATTTGTATCTAACAATAGTAGATTGCACATCTTCTTAAGCTTACATGGAATATTCACCAAGATAGACCACATTCTGAACCGTAAAACAGACCTTAACAAGTGTCAGCGAATAGAAATCTTACAATGTCTGACCTTAGACCATATGGAATTAAACTAGTAGTCAGTAACAGAAAGATAGCTGGAAAATCCTCAAATACTTGACGATTAAACAACAAACATATAATAACATGGTGGTCAAATATGAAATTTCAAGAGAAATTCTAAAATATTTTGAATTCCATGAAATTGAAGGTACAACTTATTGAAATTTGTGGGATACAGTGAAATCAGTGCTTAGAGGGAAAATTAGAGCATTAAATGAATATATTTGAAAAGAAAAAGATCTAAAATCAGTTATTAAAACTTTCACTAGCAAAATAAAAGCACATTAAGTTGAAAATAAGCAAATGAAAATGAAAAATAAATTGGAGCAGAAATCAATGAAATTGAAAATGGGAAATCAATAGGAAAAACCTACAAAACCAAAAACTAGTTCTTTGGAAAGTTCAATAAAATCAATAACATGCCTCCCCCAAAAATAATAATAAAATCACCAACCCTTAGCCAGGCTAAGAAATAAAGAGAGATGACACAAATTACTTATATCATAAATGAAAGAAGGAATATTACTATGGATCCCACAGACATTAAAAGAATAATAAAGGGATGTTATGAACAACCCTATGCCCACAAATTTAATAACCTAAATAAAATGGGCCAATTCCTTGAAAAGCACAATTTGCTAAAACTCACAGAAGAAGAAATAGACAATCTGAATGGGTCTGTTAAATCAATTGAATCAATAATTTAAAACCTTACAAAATGTAAAGTACCAGGCCCAGATGGGTTCACTGATGAAATCTAGTAGATGTTTTAAGAAGAAATTGTACCAATTCTCTGTAACCCCTTTCAGAAGATAGAAGCAGAGGGAATACTTCCAAACTCATTCTGTGAACCCAGGCATTACCCTATACCAACAAAAGACAAAATACAAAGACATTACAAGAAAAGAAAACTATAGATCAGTATGTCTTATGAATATGGATGCAAAAATCATCCACAAAATACTATCAAAGTGAATCCAACAATATATAAAAAGAATTATACACCATAATCAAGAGGAATTTATTTCAGGTATGTGAGGCTGGTTTAATATTTGAAAACCAATGAGTGCAATCCATCACATCAACAAGCTATAAAAGAAAAATCACAAGATCATACCAATAGATGAAAAAAAGCATTTAACAAAACGCAACACTCATTCACGATAAAAACTCTCAGTAAACCAGTAATAGAAGGGAACTTCCTCAACTTGATAAAGAATGCCTGCGAAAGACCTGCAACTAACATCATACTTAATGCAGAGAAACTTGAAGCTTTCTGCTAAGGTTAGAAACAAGACAAGGATGTCACCACCCCTTTTCAACATTGTGTTGGAAATCCTAACTAATGTCTCTCTCTCTCTCTCTTTCTATTTCTCCAGCTATAAGAGTGCATTCATCTAGAGAGAGAGAGAGGCATTATGTAGGAAATAGAAGGAGACTGTATCAGTTGACTATATATGTATGTACAGTCAAAGCAAAGGCAATACAATGGAAGAAAGAGTCTTCATCAAATGATGCTGGAATGATTAGACATCTACTTGAAAGACACGAATCTAGACATAGACGTTACACCCTTCGCTTAAATCAAAATGGATCCTAACACTAAACAGTAAAATGCAAAACTATAAACCATGTAGGAGACAGCATAGGATAAAGTTAACATGACTTTTGGTATAGCAGTGACATACATAAATGAAATAATTGCTAAGCTGCACTTCATTACAATTATAAACTTCTGCTCTGCAAAACACAATGTCAAGAAAATGAGAAGTCAAGCCACAGACTAGGAGAAAATATTTGCAAAAGACAAATCTGATAAAGGACTGTTACCCAAAAATATACAAAGAACTCTTAAAACTCAATAATGAGAAAATGAACAACCCAATCAAAAAACGGGCAAAAGACCTGAACAGACACTTCAACAAAGATATACAGATGACAAGTAAGTGTATCAAAAGATGTTCAACATAACTTATCATTAGGGAATTGCAAATCAAAACAACAATGAGATATGACTACACACCTAATAGGATGGCCAAAATTCAAAGCACTAATGCTACCAAATGCCGGCAAGAATGTGAAGTGGCAAGAACTCTCATTCATTGATGGTGGGAATGCAAAATAGTACAGACACTTTGGAAGACAGTCTAGCAGTTTCTTACAAAACTAAATATACTCTTACCATGCAGTCTGGCACTCATGCTCCTTGGTATTCACCCAAATCAATTGAAAACTATGTTCCAAAAACCCTGGATGTGGATATTTGTGGCAGCTTTATTTATCATTGCTAAAAGTTGGAAGTATCCAAGCTGTCCTTTAGTAGGTGAATGGATAAATAAACTGTGGTACATCCAGACAATGGAACACTCTTCAGCACTTAAGAGAAATGAACTCTCAAGCTATGAAAAGATATGGAGGAAATTTAAATGCATATTACTAAATAAAAGAAGCCAATCAGAAAACGCTACATATTTTATGATTTCAACTATGTGACACTCTAGAAAAGGCAAAACTATGGGGACAGTAAAAAGCCTAGTGGTTACCCAGGCTTTGGGAAAGGGAGAGATGAATAGCCACAGCACAGAGGATTCTTAGGACAGTGAAACTCTCCTACACGATACTGTAATGGGGGATACATGTTATTATACATTTGTCCAAATCCATAGAATATACAACTCCAACTCCAAAGGGAAAACCCTAGTGTAAACTATGGAGTTTGGGTGATTATGATCTGTCAGTGTAGATTCATTGATAACAAATGTTCCACTGTGGTGTAGGATGCCAATAGTGGGGAAGGTGATATATATGCGGGGACAGAGGATATATGGGAACTCTATTTTCTGCTCAATTTTGCCATAAACCTAAAACGTCTCTAAAAAATAAATTTATTAATTTAAAAAAACTGTTAATACTTTCTCTACTTCTGACCTTCTAAAACAGCCTATTCCAAGTTGGTTTTTATTCCATTCTCTTCCTTCTACCTGTTTCTTACCTATCTTTCTTATTAAAATCTTTAGTAACCTTCACATTGCCAAATCCAGTGGTCAATATTTAGTACTTATATTCTTTGATCATTCATTAGCATTTGACACAGTTGACTCCACCCTCCCTCCTAATACACTTTTTTTTGTTTGTTTTTGAGATGGAGTCCCGCTTTGTTGCCCAGACTGGAGTACAGTGGCTCTATCTCAGCTCACTGCAACCTCCACCTCCCAGGTTCAAGCGATTCTCTGCCTCAGCCTCCTGAGTAGCTGGGATTACAAGCACACACTACCACACCAGCTAATTTTTGTATTTTTAGTAGAGACAGGGTTTTGCCATGTTGGCCAGGCTGGTCTCGAACTCCTGGCCTCAAGTGATCCGCTCACCTTGGCCTCCCAAAGTGCTGGGATTACAGGTGTGAGCCAATCGCGCCCAGCCTAATGTGCTTTTTTAATGCCTTGGTTTCCAGGACACCACATGCTCCTATTTTACTCCTACCTCCCTGACTGTACTTTTTTTGTTTTGTTTTGTTTTTCCCCCCGCATGGCACTAATCACATTCTGTACTCATCATTGTTATTTGCTTTCTTATTTTTCACATATCTCTTTCTGGAATTTATGCTCCATAATACCAGGGCCACGTGTTAGATGCCGAACACATATTTGTTGAATGAATGACTCTCCCACTAATTTAGTGTCCTTGGGCAATTTGTTTAATTTCTTGAGACATCAGTTTTTTCATCAGAAATGTGTTGCTGTTTGCCTTTTGATTTTTAATATTCTTATGTTATATGATTCTCAAAAGGAAGAAAATGGAGGCAAGGAGACCAGTCAAAGGTTATTATAAGATTATAGGTATGAGGGGGAAAGGATCCTAATATTATGGGTATTAGATAGTTTAAAAAGAATTTGTTACATCTATATATATTGACCTGGAAGGATGTCTATGGTATATTGTAAGATGGAAATAAAAGCAGAGTAATATATGGAAATATGGAAATATATGGAAATATGGAAAGTGGAAATAAAGCCTGGCTCAGTGGCTCATGCCTGTAATCCCAGCCCTTGGGGTAGATGAGGTGGGAGGATCACTGGAACTCAGGAGCTTGAGACCAACCTGAGCAATATAGTGAGATTCTAATTAAAAATAATACATTTTTTAATTAAAAGAAAATATTTTTTTCCTTTTTAATTAAAATAAATGTATATTTTTTCTTTTAATTAAAAAAGTAGAAATAAAGTACAGAGTAATATATGATCCCAATTTTGTTTAAAAATGTGCCCTACATATGTAAATTGTTTCATATTTTTAAATAAAGGTGTAGATATATACACTTGAGTCTTAATGTTGATGGCTTTATTTAGGGGTAATATGAAGGAAGAACAATTTTTTTACCTTTTATTTTATATAGTTCTATATTATTTGAACTATATATACTATATAAACTACCAGAATTATTTGACAGTTTTAAAAAATCTAGTATGGTGAAGAGGAGTAAAAAGACGACATTATGGCCTGAAGTTTCAGTACGAAAAAGTTAAAGTACAAATTCTCCTTTAAACCACAGGATTCCTTTTCCAGAGCTTTTAAAGCAGCTGTTGGGGCAGTGGCATATGATAATTAAAATAGTATATTATTAACTACTAGATATGGGCCTGATATTCCCATGTCTAGCTCTTATAAACTTGATTAGGCCCAAAGCTCTTGACCCAAACCCAAATGTTGGGATGTGAATTACCACCTATCTGAGGTAATGGGTACCAGAGACCAACCTGAGCTCCTGCATGCGGGAAGAACAAGTCAAGGGCGCCAGACCTGGCTCCAGCATAGGCTTATAGGGATAACAGAAAGGGCAAGACTCCTCTGGTGAAAAAGAAACAAACAACCACACACACACATACAAAGAAAAAAACCAACCAACCAACAGACAAGCAAACAAACATGGACTAGTCATGGTCCTTGAAGCTGATCAGTTCGATGAGCAATTCTTTGACACAAGTGTTAAACAAGATCAGATAAAGAAAGTAAGCTCTCTTGTTCTCTTTTCTGTGAATATTACCTGTTGTAGCAGAAAAAAAAGTAGAAAACTGCTGCTTTAGATCCCCATTTACTAAGTGAGAATAAAAAATGAGGAATCAACAAAGACAAAATTAGAGAAATCAGAGTGTAAAATACAAACAATACAGTGTAGCTTCATGAAAATGAGAGGGGAGTGTTTTGTAGATGATAATAAGCAGTGTCAGTTGATAGATTGAAAGAGATCATTGAAGAACAGCAAGACAAAAACAGCCTATTGAATTAAAGGATTAGGAATCATTTTTTTAATTTTAGAAGAGCTTTAGTAATTCTGTGGGTAAGAAAGCAGATTTGTGGAGAGATTAAGGTAGAGGGTAGCTTATGGGGAATTAAAGTGGTGGTGGCAGGTATGAAGTTCTTACAGGAATATTTGGGAAGAGTAGGAAAGGGAGAAATGACCCAAGATGGAGGTAAACCTTTTTATATTTCCATAGAGTAGGAGAGACTTGAAGGATCTGATAAAGAGATAAAGATTAAAGATGGAAAAAACATAAAACCTGATGGAGAAATATTCTGAAGAACACAGAAAGGATAGAATTAGTAGCACTGTGGGAAAGGGTTAATCTTAGAGGGACCCATTTCTGTGAAGTCGAGAGGATGGTTATCTATGTGGAAATATTTGGAAGTACGAAGTAGAAAAGTTGGTACAACGTACTGAATTCATTAAAGCAAGACCTGAGGTTACCTGTTAAATAGAGAGAAACTCTTGGGAGCTTAAGCAGACTGGAGATTTAAAATTAGTTCTAAGTAAAATAGAACAATGAATTAGGTGTGCTTGGCACGATCATGACTGTACAATAGACTTCTCAAGGGAATTACTATTTCATGACTGTTGTGTTCCCACTCCTCAACACAGTGTTTGGTCATGGCTAGCGCTCAATAAATGTAAATGGATGGATGAATGAATGAGGATTTGGTATTTTTATTTTAATTGAATCAAACTATTGCTCCCCCTCCCCAATCCCGGCCACTGCTTCCAACAAGGGCTTGAGTGAAGTTAAATGTAATCATTAAACTAAGTCCACAGTGGTCTAAAGTTTGTAAACAGGACTTGATACAATAGATGATATCTTTTTGATAAGCCCAAAATCGTGTGTGTTAGCTTTCTTAGGATAAAGGGTAGCAGTAATATTTTATTTTGGCAGTGCTGGATAAAAAGGGGGAGTTGTTAGATCTAGCACACATTGTTCTGCGGCTAGTAGCTCTGGAATATTTGTGGTTTCAGTGGCCCCTAAGGAGCCTGCTCTTTCCTGCTCTTGCGTCCTCATCAGAATATTCCAGTAACTTTGAGATCATTCAGATCTCCCTATTTAAAACTGAAGAAATGACTAGTATGTTTGTTAGGCTTGGGAGCTTGTGTTCAGGAATCCTGTTAGAGGTCATAAGTGAACACCAAGATTGCAGATTTGAGCACATATGGGTTTACTTCAGTAAAAGATTTTGATGAAAAAGAGGACAGGGACAGACACTGCTTGAAAACAGAAATAGGCTTATAGTCTTTTATTTTTCTGTGAGAATAAAGAAGAAAGTAATTATGAAATTTTATCATTTAATCATTTATTTAATAAGTATATATTAAGCACCTGTATTATGCAGAGAAAAATGTTAGTAAAATGTGATTTGTTAACTGGGAAACATTTTGAGTATCCTTCAAAAAAAGAATAGCATGACTCATATTATTTTTATTTTATTTTTATTTTTATTTGTACAAATTTATGGCATACATGTGAAGTTTTGTTACGTATATAATATATAATGTGAAATTTTGTTACATGTATATAATATGTAGTGATCAAGTAAGGGTACTTAGGGTGTCCATCATCCAAGTACAATGCATTTTTGTTAACTATATTCACCCTACTCTGCTGCCAAACATTGAAAGTATTCCTTTTATCGAACTGTATGTTTGCACCCTTTAACCCACTTCTCTTCATCCTCCCCTCTCACCCACACTCATCCCTCCCAGTCTCTGTTATCTATCTTTCCACTCTGCTTCCATATGATCAAATATTTTAGCTCCTACATATTAGTGAGAAGATGAGATGTTTGTCTTTTGGTGCCTGGCTTATTCCACTTGCCCTGAACGTGGCTCACACCTATAGTCTCAGCACTTCAGAACGCCAAGATGGGAGGATCACTTGAGCCCAGGAGTTCGAGACCAACCTGGGCAACATGGTAAAATCTCATCTCTACAACAAATACAGAAATTAACCGGGTGTGGCTGTTCAGGAGGCTGAGGTGGGTGAATCACTTGAGCTTGGGAGGTCAAAGCTACATTAAGCCGAGGTCAGGCCACTGCACTCCAGTCTGGGTGACAGTGAGACCCTGTCTCAAAACAAACAAAAACCCCCCAGTTCTATCCACATTGCTGTAAATGAAAGGGTTTTATTTTATTTTTTAATGTTTGTGTAGCATTCCATTGTATATATGTACACATTTTCTTTATCCATGAATCTGTTGATGAACACTTAGATTGATTCCATAGCTTTGCTATTGTGAATAGTGCTGCAATAAACATGCGAGTGCAGGTATCCCTTTGATATATTGATTTCTTTTTCTTTGGGTAGATATCCACTAGTGGGATTGCTGGATCAAATGCTAATTCTATTTTTAGTTTCTTAAGAAATCTCTGTACTGTTTTCCATAGCAGCTGTACTAGTTTCCATTCCTACCAGCAGTGTATAAGAGTTCTTTTTTTTCCACATCCTCACCAACATCCATTATTTTCTACCTTTTCTGATTTGGATAAGATGATATCTCATTGTGGTTTTAATTTGCATTTCTTTGATGATTAGTAATGTTGGAGATTTTTTGAAATACCTGTTTGCCATTTTCATGTCTTCTTTTGATGAATGTCTATTGATTTCCTTTCCCCACTTTTTAATGGGATTGATTTTCGTTTGTTTGTTTTGCTGTTGAGCTGAGTTCTTTGTATATTCTGGGTATTAGTCCCCTGTCAGATTAATAGTTTGCAGCTATCTTCTCCCATTCAACAGGTGTCTATTCACTCTGTTGATTATTTCTTAAACCAAAATTAAGCTTTTAAGTTTAATTAGGTCCTATTTGTCTATTTTTGGGTTTGTTGCCTGTGCATTTCAGGACTTAGTCATAAATTCTTTGCCTAGACCAATGTCCAGGAGAGGTTTTCCTGGGTATTATGCTAGTATTTTTATAGTTTCAGGTCTTATGTTTAAGTTTTTAATCTATTTTGAGTTGATTTCTCTATATGGTAAGAGATAAGGGTTCAGTTTCATTCTTCAATATGTGGCTCTCCAATTTTCCCAGCATTATTTATTGAAGAGCATGTCCCTTCTCCAGTGTAAGTTCGTGCTTATTCGAAATTTATTTCCTAATGAAAGTTGAAATAATTCTGATACTAAACCACACATTTATCCTCTACTAACTAGATGACATTAGGAGTTTGCTGTTTCTTCCTTACTGCTTAAGACATTAGAAAGATCAAAGCGTTTTCCTCCATATTGCTTTTGGTTCTTAGGAATCTCTGCAGTGGAAGGAAACTGTGACCCCCTTGAACCATAGCAGCAGCAGGTGAGGAGAAAAGGAACTCGATTTCAAAATATTTTGTTTTAAGATGTGTTTTGTTGTATTGAAGTCATCATACATCTGATATTGATTTTGAGATTCTTAATTCATTCTTTTTAAAGATTGAGATTAAAAAACCTAAACACATTTCCACTCAGTTTTCCCATAAATCCCATCTATTACCTCAATTCAAAACATCCTGATCCTGCAGTGTTGTGCTATGTTTCAGCCCTTGCTGAATTGGGAGTGCTCTTGGGTGTCTCGTGGGGTATGTGCAGTACTGTCTTCCAGAAAAGAGAAAATGACACTGTATTACAGGTTCAATGTATGCTCTAGCTAAGGGCAAAACTAGTCAAAAACCAAACTGAATTTATATTGAATTTCCCTATATACTTGTGAATGCCTCTTTCACAGAACATTATTAAAATAAATATCAGGGCCGGGCATGGTGGCTCACACCTGTAATCCCAGCACTTTGGGAGGCTGAGGTGGGCAGATCACCTGAAGTCAGGACCTCAAGACCAGCGTGGCGGACATGGTGAAACCCTGTTTCTACTAAAAATACAAAAATTAGCCGGACATGGTGGCATGAGCCTCTAATCCCAACTACTCGGAAGGCTGAGACAGGAGAATCACTTGAATCCAGGAGGTGAAGGTTGCATTGAGCTGAGATCACGCCATTGCACTCCACCCTGGGTGACAGAGCAAGACTCTGTCTTAAAAAATAATAATAAAGGCCAGGCATGGTGGCTCACGTCTGTAATCCCAGCACTTTCAAAGGCCAAGACAGGTGGATCACCTGAGGTCAGGAGTTCGAGACCAGCCTGGCCAACATGGCGAAACCTTGTCTCTGCTAAAAATAACAAAAATTAGCTGGGCGTGGTGGCAGCCTGTAATGCTAGCAACTTGGGAGGCTGAGGCAGGAGAATCACTTGAACCCAAGGGGCGGAGGTTGCAGTGAGCTGAGATCATGCCATTGCACTCCAGCCTGGGCAACAAGAGCTAAACTCTGTCTCAAAAGAAAAATAATAAAATAAAATGAAATAAAATAAATATCAGGAAATTATCACATAACATCTACTCTGAACTTTAAAGTGAGATTGCTTGCACTCTAAGGAGAGTTGAGGAACTTTATAAAGAGTTTATGAGGTAGCTTTTAAGCACTTATTATTCTAAGAGTGTTTTATTAAATTAATTTTAATGTATTAGGCATTTTTTTTGTTTCGTTTTGTTTTGTTTTGAGACAGTGTCTTACTCTGCTGCCCTGGTTGGAGTGCAGTGGCGCAATCTCAGCTCACTGCAACCTCCACCTCCTGGGTTCAAGCGATTCTTCTGCCTCAGCCTCCCGAGTAGCTTGGACTACAGGCACGTGCCACCATGTCCGGCTAATTTTTGTATTTTTAGTAGAGATAGGGTTTCACCATATTGGCCAGGCTGATCTCGAACTCCTGACCTCGTGATATGCCCGCCTCGGCCTCCCAAAGTGCTGGGATTACTGTTCTGATAGTTGTAGGTATTGTTACCTGAAAGATGGCCAGCATTTGGGTAGGCAGTCTGGGAAGGGATAATTTTCCCTACTCATCTTGGCAAATGGCCCGCCTCCATCTTCATCCATTGTGGGGACTCTGAGTGTCATGGGATTTAAGATGAGACTTTAGCTCCTGCATTTCATAAGCCTCATGTAGTATTCATTTCTACTTCATTCATATGCATATATTGAATCCCTGCCCTGTTGGTGTTAGGGATAACAGCATGGTTCTTTCCCTCGAGGATTTCACTGGCTGGTGAGGGTAGTGAGCATGTAGGAAAAGTGAGTTACAGTACAACTATGTGCTATAATAGAGGGAGGACAAAGCATTGTAGTTGCTTACAGGAGCAAGTGACTCATCTTGTCCTGGGGATTTGTAGAGTGCTCCACAAATGTGGTAACAGCTGCACCGGGTCTTAAAAGATATGTTGAAATTTGTTAGGTCAAGAAAGGGATGCCAGGCAGAGAGAATTGCAAGTGCAAAGTCTTGGAAGTTAGCAAGAGTATGGAAGTAAAATAAGTGTACAGTTCATGGAGTGGAATGGTAGAAGAAAAAGGCTGAAAAAGATAGACTTGATTCTTATTAACCCAGTAGTGCTGGTGGGGTGGGAGGTCAGCAAAAAAGTTAAAATTGTTAGAAATATGAGAAAACTTGAAAAATACTTTGTTATATAAAACATTGGATCGGTAATTGGGCTCTTTTTTCTGCTGCAGTATTTTTTAAAAATCACATATTCCTCAAGATAGAAAATAAAGAAAATCACTTCAGTATAACTCAACTGATGACATTTCAATAGCATTGTTCTTACCCAGCTGGGGTTCCACCTGTCCACACAAAACAGCTCTGTTCCACTTGGTACATACATTTCTCACTGTCCTTTACTGTTTGATGGTCCAGACATGAGCATTTACAGTTACTTTCTCAGTAACTATAATTATTTGATAGTAACAGCAAAACAAAAGTCTATGTTATTTTTCCCAAAAATGTCCAGGAGTTTACCAGTTGAGGCAAGCAATGGTATCACCTGTGGTACCAAGTATTTTATCATTAATAACTTTTCATGGTACAGTAATTTGTCATCTAAGTAGATGAAAATTAATGCAATTTCAAGATACATTTTCAGACCACGTGTTTGAAATTGTCAAAAATAAGAGCACTATTTTATTTTTTAAAAAGAAACATTGTAATTGTACATATTTATGGGGTGCAATTTAGTATTTTAATACATATGTATATAGTATAAAGAGCTATATTTTATTTATGCTAATTATTTTATCTGTTCAAATGTACTATACAGAAGAATTATGTACAACATGTAAAAATTTCCAGTTGGGGAAGAAGTCTCAAAAACTCATAAGTAAAAGCATTTAAAATTTTTACAGTTTGAGTGTGAGTGTTGATTTTATGTTGACTATTAAAAATTATAAGTTATTGACTTAAAGCATATTTGCAAAAGTAGAATATACCCATATAAAGCTGTAAAATATATAAAAATCAGAATTGAAAGTGTATTGTTTACTGCAAAAGGGACATGGTAAATATTTCGCTGGTGAATAAAGTAAACTTGTTCCAGTTGTTAGAAAAGCAAAATAAGGCCAGGTGCGGTGGCTCACCCTTGTAATCCCAGCACTTTGGGAGGCTGAGCGGGGCGGATCATGAGGTCAGGAGATCCAGACCATCCTGGCTAACACGGTGAAACCCCGGCTCTACTAAAAATACAAAAATTTAGGCAAGCGTGGTGGCGGGCGCCTGTAGTCCCAGCTACTTGGAAGGCTGAGGCAGCAGAATGGCGTGCGCCCAGGAGGCGGAGCTTGCAGTGAGCCGAGATTGCGCCACAGCACTCCAGCCTGGGCGACAGAGCGAGACTCCATCTAAAAAAAAAAAAGAAAAGAAAAAGAAAATATAAAGAAGAACATTATTTTGACCTTTACATTTACAACTTGATTACTACAAGAATGCTCATATTCCAAATGAAATAATTTACATTAGAGAAACAAAACTATGGTGCTGCATTACTTTACAAGTGAAATAAATATTTCCTCAGTGTATTAAACAATACATTATAAGCTAACTTAATAACAATTTTAAAATTGCAATCAATTTATGCAAGCAATCAGGAAACGAAAGGCTCTCTTAATTAAAGAAATGTCCTTGAATTTTATTAGGCACAATAAGACAACTGACTAGGAGTGTAGAGTTATTTTATAAACATACAGACACACACAGAGCAAGTGCAAATTAGAGCCATGATGGTGCCACTAAACATGAGTGGAAGATTCGATGTGATGGTAAAATTTTAGAGGAAGAACTAAGTACTTGATTGTGTCAAATTTTAAGGTTTACCAGTAAGTTTGAGAAACTTAAAACTCTTCAGTGCCCCCCAATACTGACACTTCCTTGATAACACCCTCTCTGCATCTCTATATAGATTGCCAGTTTCTTTAAAACTTGTGTAAGAGACTCAAAGATATGAAATGCAGTAAGCTGTGTGGTGTGTCAGAAATATATTGGACTACTGGCCGGGTGCAGTGACTTGCTGCTGTAATCCTAGCACTCTGGGAGGCTGAGGCGCATGGATCACAAGGTCAGGAGTTCAAGACCAGCCTGGCCAAGATGGTGAAACCCTGTCTCTACTAAAAATACAAAAATTAACCGGGTGCGGTGGCAGGCTCCTGTAATCCCAGCTACTTGAGAGGCTGAAGCAGGAGAATCCCTTGAAACTGGGGGCGGCGGGGGGCTGCGGGGGGCGGCAGGGGGCGCGGAGGTTGCAGTGAGCCTAGATCGCCACTGCACTCCAGCCTGGGCGACAGAGTGAGACTCCGTCTCAAAAAAAAAAAAGAAAAGAAAAGAAAAGAAAGAAGTGTTTAGTTCACAGTGAAAGGAATGTTGACTTTGAAATTATGGATTTATATTAATGTCACTGTAAACCAGTGGGAATGGTAATTTTTAAACAAACTTGCTAAATATTGAGAGACTAAACTACTAAGTTAATAAATTACATATAGCAGTGTAGCTTTTCGCTCTAGATGGTGTCTCACAATGGATTTCTGTTGCTTGACTATTTTCTTAGTGAGTAGTTAAACTAAGGTAGTGACTGAGATTTAGTGATCTGGCTAAGTATTTTGAAAGACATTTTGAATAATATAGTTTAGTGTTAACAGGGAATTAAATATGATTTTTTTCTTAGTCATTTCACCTTCCCTGTACTGTATATTTGGAATTGATCATTAAAAAAACTCCAAAAGAAAAATTAATATATATAGGACTATTTGTTCCCTAACCTTATAGACTGTCATTCAGAGCTTCCAGAGATTACTGAGATGATCTTTTAAACATAAAGAGGGATAGTGAATTAATGATTGGCTGATACTGGTTTGCAAATTTGAATTTTTCTTTCTTTTTTCCTCTGAGGTTATTTTATTACATACAAGAATTCTTTGTAAAGGATGAAATGGAGAGATGTAGGTCAGAGGATACAAAGTAGTAGATATGTAGGATGAACAAGTCTAGAGATCTAAATACAACATGAGGACTATAGGTAATAAAATTGTACTGTATTTGGGATTGATACTACATAAGAATTTAACTGCTTTTGACATAAAAACAAAAGAAATCGATAACTATGTAGGATGATGGATATGTTAATTTACTATAGTAACCTTTTTGGTATCTGTATATATCCCATAATATCATGCTGTATACCTTAAATATACACAATAACATTTATTTTTTAGAAAAGAAATTTTTATAAAGAACTTCAAAGAAAATTTAAAGGCATATTTACTTGTTTTTTTAAAGTAAAAGATATAGTTTACTGCTTATTTAAAAAAACAAACACACACATATCTCAAAACTGTTTGGGCTGGGGTAATTATGCCAAAAAACAATCTCAAGGTTTCAAAGGGAAAAAAAAGTCCTTTTGGAGAGCAATAATCGATCATGGAAGTTGAAGTAGCGCATGCCGTACTGCTTCATCTGGAAAATGGTATAGAATCAATATATATATATATATTTTTTAACCAAAGGACATAAGTATTTGCTAAGTTTAAATTTACATTTTTGTGAGCAATTACAGCATAATGAAAATTTCAGGAGCTACTGTTTAAATGAAAGAAATAAATGGAGCAAAGTCAACTATGTGCAGTAATTTTACGGAATCAATGCAAATGTGATCCTAGAACTTTGATCCCAGAACAAAGTAACAGCAAATTCATCTATGATTACAGCCCCTTAGTTGATGGCTGTTTGTTTATTTGACATGGTCTATGTAATAATGCTTCCTGCCTCTCAGCACCTCTACCTACATACAGTTGTAGTTGTGGTTATGTCAGTCACCATAACAAACAGTGCAGAATACCTTTATTCTACTCTGCATTCCTGAGCTACTCTGCATTGCCCCAGGGCTTGCACAGTCTTGGAAGAGAAGGCCAGTGTCCTGGATGTGAATTTCTTACAGAAATAGTAACCAGATTACAGATCCTGAACAACTGACCTTACTTACCTTACCAGTTTAAGACATTAGTCAAGTGTGCTGTTAATAGTTTTCTAAGGCTGCCATAACAAAATACCACAAACTGGGTGGCCTGAAAGAACAGAAATGTATTCTTTCACAGTTCTGGAGGCTAGCAATCTGACACTGAGGTGTTGGCAGGGCATGCTTCTTAAGACTTTAAGGAAGAACCCTTCCTTGTCTCTTCCTAGCTGCTGGTGGCTCTTGGCAATCCTTGGGATTTTCTTGAATTGTAGCTGCATCACTCCAGTCTCTGCCTCCATTGTCACGTGGCCCTCTTCCCTCTATGTGTCTGTGTCTTCTCTTCTTTTAAAGACACCAGTCATTGAATTTAGAGCCCACTATAATCCAGTATGACCTCATCTTAACTGATTACATCTGCGAAGATCCTATTTCCAAATAAGGTTACATTCTGAAGTTCTAGGTGGACATGAATTTTGGAGGGACATAATGCAACCCACTACACCAAGCAACAGAAGTACAGTACATTTAATTTCCTCTAGAATAATGACATGTCATTTTGTTTATGTTTTAGGCTTTAATTTATAGATCCTGAAGATTACTCGGTGGTTTTTCGGTGAATATGATACTTACTCTAGTGTTAGGATAATCAATGAAAAATAGCATGTTATAAAATGTTAAATGTAAAACTTGAACCCTGAATTTCTCATAAGACTTCTTACTTGCTTAATTAACGTTGATTCATGGGGATAATTGCCCTGACTATGTCTCAGTAATCTACATGTATTTGAAGTCAGATTATGAAGGATTTTATACACTAAATTAAGGGTTTGGATTTGACTCTGTGAAAAAGGAAGAATTAGTGGAGATTCATTACTTTTAAATGATAGTTCAGGTAGTAGTATAAAATAAACTCTGAAAAAAGCTATTGAAACAGCACAGGTAAGATGATTGTGGTTTAGATTACATTGATGGAGATGGAGAAATGAAATTGTATTGAGAAATATTTCTGATGATTTAGTACTTGATTAGATGATGAAGATAGCTAATATTTATTAAGTATTTTCTATGTGCCAGGCACCAATCTAAACACTTTTTATGTATTAATTTAATTCTTGCAATTCTCCTATAAATCAGTACTATTAAAATTTTTATTTCAGGTGATGAAACTGAGGCAAAAATACTTGCCAAAGATCACATAGCTATAATTGGAGGAGGCAGGATTCGAACCATCAGAATCTGGTAAGGGAAAGGAAGGAGTTGGAGATGAATCTTAAGGTTAGGAGATTAGGTAGATGGTTGTATCATTAGCCAGAATTGAGAATACAGTGCAGAATAGGGGAGAGTTGACCTGAAGGTCATGAGTCAGTAGATTTAGTCTGGGATATAGTATTAAGTTTGAAGAGCTACTCATGAGAAGTAGGACAGGTGATAGTAAGTACTAAAAATAATATTTGATGTTAATTAATTTTTTAGATTAATTTCCTCAATAAAGATAACATCATTTTAAATGTATACATTATGCAGCTATGGTAAAACGTGAAGAATTGGTGATGCTGTCTACTAGTCCTGAAAAGCAAGAGTGCTTTAACGGTGCAATTCCTTGTGATAACTCATTCTCATATCATCCCTACATTAAGTTAGGTAGGCAAATAACTATCTTACTTGGAACTTTGTGAATGTTTTGGTCAGTCAGAGAAAGTAGAGGAATTCCTAAGTTTGTACCCAGCCGGTCATTAGTGAATTTACTTCATTACAAATTCCCTTTACACTCTTACTCTTTGATTCACGCATCCCACCAAATATACCCCTGCATTGCTCTAACCACGGGGAATTCTAGTTCAAACTGGGCAGTTTATGGGAACTGCTTTTGTTGAAATGATTAAATAAAGAAATGCCTGTGAATTCTCCTTCCGAAGCACCGCCTGTTTTCTGTGTCATTTTGGTCTCATTAATCAGTGTTGCAGCCAGGCAGACACTGTGCTGTGTATTTTACTGTCCTCAGCACAGCGGCTTCTACGTCTCTGCTCCCAGGCTGACACATTGGGGAAAAAGAGAGAGGGAAACCATCAATCTTCCCAGTTGCACATGTCAGCAGTGATTCCTTCCCCCTTCCTGTTGGCTGTCTCTCTCACCACCTGTGTTTAGAATTAGCACTGAAGCTGCTGCCCAGATGAATGAGAACCACTGTCCTTGTCACCTGCCCTGGTACGGGCCACCACTTCTCAATGAAACAAGTATATCAAGCAGTCAGTTATCTTTAGCGTGAGCAATGTAAGAGAATCACACACCCCTTAAAAGTTTATTATAACATAAAATTAAAATTTTAGGCCATACATTCTAGTGAATCAAAGGGACAAAAGCAAATAATTTCTTGAGTGTCTTGCTATCTTCACATAATCTCCCTCTGAAGTACATATGGCTGAAATTGATCGACCTGGGTTCAAGTCGTGGCTCCACTATTTACTAGCTATGGATGACTCATTTAACCCTTCTGTGCCTCAGTTCCTTCATTCTTGTGAAACAAGGATGATAGTACCTCAGAGTTTTTATGAGGATCAAATGAGATAATACATTTATAGCTCTTGCTATAATGCTTCCCATGTAGTAAGCACTCAATAGATGTTAGCTATTATTACCATTAACCCCATTGTCCAAATAATAAAACTGAGTTTCAGAGAGGTTACATAATATGCGAAAGGCACTAGGAGGCATAGAAGGAATCTGAACCTAGCACTGTCTGATCCTCAAAACTCATGTCCTTTAGATTACACTGCATTGTTTCCATTTTAGTTTCATTTTACAAATAACTTAATATCTGAACTTAATAAATCATTTAACATTGTCTGTGTCTTAATTTCTCATTACTTAAAATGAAAATGGTAATAACCAACATTCCTGTTAGTATGAGATTCTTTTAGTTACATATCAAGTAATTCGATCAGACCATATGCTGATAAACTAGGCCTATTTTTCTCTTGAGACAGGATCTTCCTCTGTTACCCAGGTTGGAGTATGGTAGCACAATCATGACTCACTGCAGCCTTGATATCCAGGCTCAAGCAATCCTCCCACCTCAGCCTCCTGAGTAGCTGGTACTACAGACCTGTGCCACCAGGCCTGGCTAATTTGCCTTTATTTATTTTGTTTTGTTTTGTTTTATTTTAATTTAATTTAATTTAATTTTATTTTATTTTATTTTATTTTATTTTATTTTTCTGGTAGAGACAGGGTCTCCCTATGTTGCCCAGGCTGGTTTCAAACTCCTGGTTCAAGTGATCCTACCACCTCGGCCTCCCAAAGTATTGGGATTACAGGTGTGAGCCACTGCATCTGGCCCAGGCTTATTTTTAAAATTTGGTGACAGAAAAATGACATGCATTTTTAAAAATGTTAAACAATACAAAAAAGTCAAAAAGGAAGTAATTACTCCCATTTCCTTGTATAACCACTAGTAAGTTAGGTATGTAGGCTGTCTTCCTTGTCAGCATTTATCTATTTAACAAATGTCTATATAGAACCTTCAGGGGAGTACTGTCATTCCTCCCATTTTACAGCTAAGGAAGTTCCCTGTTTTGCACAAGGAAGCACAGCTGGTGCACAAGAAGGCTGGCACTGGACTCACATGTCTGACTCTAGATTTGGGCTCCTCACCTCCACCCTGTGCCAATTCTCAGTACTGAACAGGACCTACCTTCTTATTTATTCCATAGTATTTCATTATATAAAAAGAAAACTATAACTTATTTACTATTTCCCCTACTGATGGACATTAGTTACTTATAATTCTTTTTTTTTTTTTTTCTTCAACTTTAAAGCTCAAGGCTACATGTGCAGGATGTGCAGATTTGTTACATAGGTAGATGTGTGCCATGGTGGTTTGCTACATAGATCATCCTGTCACCTAAGTATGAAGCCCAGCATCCATTAACTATTCTTCCTGATGCTCTCTCTCCCCAGCCTGACAGGCCTCAGTGTGTGGTGTTCCCCACTATGTGTGTCCTTGTGTTCTCATCAGTCAGCTCCCACTTATAAGTAAGAACATGTGGTATTTGGTTTTCTGTTCCTGGGTTAGTTTGCTGAGGATCATGTCTTCCAACTCCATCTGTGTCCCTGCAAAGGATATGATCTCATTCCTTTTTATGGCTGCATAGAATTCCATGGTGTATATGTACCAGTATAATTCTTTCATAATTAAATAATCAGGGGGAACACCAGATCTTCTTACATTCTTGTGTGAGTATTTCTATAGGAAAGATTTCCATACATTGAATGGTTGGGTCAAAATAAAACAAAATTTTGATCTCCAGAAATGGTCAGATTACTGAGAGCTTACTCTGTGCCAGGGTTATACTAATGAACTTGTCACAGTCCTCCTAACCACCCTACAAGATAGGTACTATTATTATCCCTATTTTGTATGTGTTCAATGCCACGTAAGTAATTGGGCAAGTCTTGAATCCCAACAGTGTGGCATTAGATTCTGCCTCTCAACCGTGGTTTATAACCAAGCTAGTTATCACAATCATATTTTAGTGCTTGGTTTTGTCATTCTTCTAACTTACTATAAGGTTGAGTTAACAATCTGAGCTGACAGAAGGGTCTGAACTGATGCAAATGTGGTCTGTCTACCTGTAGTCTTATATCAGTCTACAGGTTGGATGAGAAAGGGAGCCATGATTGGCTGGAACATGAGACTTACTTGCTCTTGGAAGAGGTGAAATAACAGTCAAAGAAATCCCCTTTTTTGTAAACTATTTTATGCCAGGCAAATAACTTTAGAAATGTTTTTTCCTGTTCGTATTGTGGGTACTTTGTAAGAAATTCACACTGTCTCTCAAAGGTTCAGAACACTTGAGATAGTCATGGAATTACATCATACATTATATATAAGAATTACTGGGCATCTCAGCTTCACTTACCCAAGGCCACCTGGTGTTAGTCCAGGACGTGGCCAACCAACTGAGCTAACCGTGAGACCCACTTACAGTGCTTGACTGTTGAATCCAGACTTTCTGGTAGGAAAGATCAGAAGGAAGTAGGGAGTTTGCCAAGCAGGGACATGGGTAGAAAAATATATCTATGCAGAGATAATTTTGTCTCCAATCCATTACAGTTCTGATACTGGACACTCCTCAGTGGTATTACTTCCTTGGTGATGTCCAGGCTGTATATGCTTTCTAAATCCCTAAGCCATAGAGATTTATGGACTTGGACTTTGCCGAGTAAGTCTCTCTAGGCGTCGAAGATGGCGTGCCTACTTGTTGTCACAGGTGTCTTCTCTCACCAGCATAGAGGCTATGACCACAGCTTCATAATCTTCTGTCCTTCATGGCTGCTGCATTAATATCCAAACTGCTGGGAGCCAAAGCGGCCTCTGCCCATATGTGATTAAATCACTGCCTTAGAGATTTCATTATCTTGAAATGTAAATTACTAGGAAGTGAACTTACTCCTCATATTTTTCATCCTTTTATTTGTGTGTGTGTGTGTGTGTGTGTGTGTGTGTGTGTGTGTGTGTGTGTTTCAGTGTTTCCTAGCAGGTTGGCAGCTTTGGAAGATAATTATGTAGTAGTTGGCTTAGAACAGTGGTGTCTCATTCATGGCCTCATGTTAGAATCACCTGGGGAGCTTTTAAAACTCCCATTGCTCACGCCAAATCCCAGACTGATTAAATCAGAATCTCTGGGGGTGGTGCCCAGGCATCAGTATTTTTTAAAGCTCCCAAGTGATTACAGTGCAGCCAAGATTGAGAACTGTTGGCTTAGAAGGGACCTTCTTTTTTTCATTCATAATGTTTTTATCTGTACCTCATTTTCTGCAGTTGAAGTGAATTTTAAGAATAGATTATTGGTGCCCAAAAACCTCGCTCAAACTTTAGCATACATCAGAATCACTGGAGAGGCTTGTTAAAGCAGGGTTGCATAAATGTTCTCATTTCTTCTTCTCTGATAAGCCCCACTCTTAGAATTCTTGATTTAGTAAGTCTGGGTTGGAACCCAAGACTGCATTTTTAACAAGTTCCCAAGCTGTGATGATACTGCTGGTCCTGGGAACACACTTTGAGAGCTTCTGCTCTAATCCCTTCTTCTCACCTTCTTTCTGCTCTTTTCTTTTCCACCAGCGGTGACCAGGGCTGCCACCTCTGGCAGTCCATACAATATCAGTGTTAGGAAAGGCAATGAATGCATAAGGATGTTTAACCTGTTACCCCACCTCAAAGTAATCATACAATTTAAAAAGAATTTACTGTATATACAAATACAATTTCCTCTGCATGCATAATTGCTCCCCTTAAGTCCTTTCTAATACAAAATCAAAGCCACCACTGAATAGATTTCTGGTGTCCAAAATGGACCTTGGATTCCGCCTTCCTACAGAAACAATTTTATGGATGCTGGTTAGGTACAGATGAAATCATGCTGTTAAAACCATTCTTCAAGAATATTATAGGCTCAAAGAGACTTTGATGGTCTGCTTCCCATTTAAAGAATTCAATTTCTGAGTTTCAAAGAACCCATTTTTAAACAAACTCTTAGAATGTAACTTAACAATTGCCTGCAACTGAAACATTTGGCTTATTTTGTTTATAGTTATTTTACCCTTTACATTTGGAGCTAAAGTATGGAAGAAAAGATTTGTCATGATTCAGTTAACATTTATTAGGGGACCACAATGTACCTGGCACTGTGCTATTTACTGAGTATATAAAGAGGGAAAACATAGCCCCTGCCCTAGAAGAGCTCATATTCTAGGCGGGAAAATAAATCTATGGAGCAAATTAAAAAAAAATTTACCAAGTTACCAATGTGATATGTTCAATAATGAAGAATTGATGAAGGAGGCATCTGTTCTTCTGAGCGAGAGAAAGAGAGACATTGATGGTGTGTGTGGTGGAGCATGGAGCATGTGTGGGTGTGTTTAGTAAGAGGAAGGAGCATGTTTAAGAGTCTTAGAATCAGGGAGAGATTGTTAGGGCCTAATAACCAAGGAGGGTTCCCCATGCAGAAAAGAGGGTAAAGGGCATTCTAGGATGATGGAAGAGTGTGAATGAAGAGGGTAATACTCTACAGAAGAAAGGCAAGTAGTCAGCTGCGTTCCCCAGGAGGTATGATTGGAGAATGACTGGGAAGGGCATTGACCACCCCACAAAGTCAGAGTCTTATCTCAGAGGAAGAAATGAGAAGAGTTATGCTAAGTCAGCATATGTGATATTTGTACCTCTAGCCCATATTTTACTATCTTTCTTCTCCTGTATATTCCCCAATATCGTGAGGAAGACAGTTTCAATTTCAACAAAATATTAATACTTTGAAAATGTCTGAAGGTGGTTTTCAGACTGTGCTCTGAGAAGCCCCCTTGTGCTTGTCTGGGGTGAGGTCAAAAGAGCAGTCGGGACCCACCAGAGCTCCCCCACTGACTCTGCTATTATCCATCTACCTCTCAAGCTTTTCTTTGGAAAATTCCACTTATTAGGCACATCTAAGAATATTATATTTGAAAAAGGGTATACAATTAGAAAAGTTTTAAAACCAATGTGATTTAATCCTCACATGTTTAGTAACAGTCTGCCAACTTGGTGTGGATAGCCACATCTCTCAGCTGCTGGCCAAAGGATAAATGTTCTCAGATAATTAGCTGAAGAGGGGAATCAGGCAGGTGTCAATATGGATGTGTGAGCAGTGATAATTGTTGGTATGATAAGCGTTTAGTTGGCCACAAGAGATAATGACAATATCATATACCCCCAGAATGAACACCTGAAAATCAATGTTAGAATTTTCTTATGAATGCCAGGTGCAATTGCTCACAGCTGTCATCCCAGCACTCTGGGAGGCCAAGGCAACAGGATCACTTAAGGCTAGGAGTTTGAGACCAACCTGGGCAAGACAGCAAGACCCCGCCTCTACAAGAAATTTAAAACATTAGCCAGAGTATGCACCAGGCTGCCTTGCCTGGGCACTGATACCTGAATGCTGAGCGCGAGCCTACGGAGGTGAACCCTTTTACTAAAGTGAAGCTGATCAACGAACTGAATGAGTGAGAGGTCCAGCTTGGGGTGGCCAATAAGATGTCCTAGCACTCCTAGTACAAGGACAGCACCTGGATCTTCCTGGGAGGGCTTCCTTATGAGCTGACTGAAGGGGACATCATCTGTGTGTTCTCACAATATGGAGAGATTGTTAACATTAATCTCATGTGGGACAAGAAGACTGGGAAATCCAAGGGATTCTATTTCCTCTGCTATGAAGACCAGAGGAGCACAATTCTGGCCATTGACAATTTTAATGGGATCAAGATCAAAGGAAGAACTATCTGAGTGGATCATGTGTCTAACTACAGGGTTCTAAGGACTTAGAAGAAATGGACGATGTGACCAAAGAGCTCCAGGAGAAGGGCTGTGGGGCTCGTACCTCCTCACCAAGTTTGTCTGAGAGCTCTGAAGATGAAAAACCAACAAAAAAGCGCAAAAAAAGACAAAAAGGAAAAAAAGAAAATAAAAAGAGAAAACTGACCGGGAGATACAGGCAGAGCAACCATCCTCTTCGTCACCCAGAAGCAAGACAGTAAAGGAAAAGGATGACCCTGGCCCTAAGAAGCACAGCAGCAAGAACTCGGAGAGTGCTCAAAAGTCAATGCCCAGGGAGGGGCGGAAGCTCCCCAAGGCCAGGACTGCCTGCTCTGGTGGGGCAGAGAACCTAGAGAGGGAGCTGAAGAAGGAGAAACCAAGCACCAGCGCAGGTCCTCAAGCAGGAGGGAGGCAAGAGAAGAAAAGACCAGGGATAAGGACAGAGGGAGGAGCTCAGACACACTTTCTAGCCCGTACAACGGGCGTTCTGAAGGGCGTAGTCATAGAAGTCGAAGCAGGAGCCGAGATAAATCCATAGGCATAAAAGGACCTGGCGCTGCCGGGAGCAGGAGTCTTCGAATCCCAGTGACTGTAGGCGTCACTGAAGACTGTTAAGCTGCTCAGTAGATTTGGAAATAATTATGTTTTCTAAATGCAGTCAAGTTCAGTTGGGTTGTTACTATTTTTGTATCTAAAGCTCCTGGGGCTAGATTCTTTTAACCTCTTGAGTATTAGAGTCATTGAGAGGGCTGCAGTTTCAACAGCTACATATCCTGGATAGTCTTCCTACCATTCATTGTCCCTGAACCAGAGTATGTGTCCTGAATTTTGGTTCATAAATATGGCTCTTGAACCCATAGACCCCAGTTAAAGATGGAATTTTCAGGAAAGGGAAAATACCAGATAATTCTAGAATTCTAGTTTTGTGTTTGATATTTAGAGCTCAGCATCATGGGACCTTTCCAGTTACTAGGTTTGGACAGCTTGATGTGAATGAATGGGATAGGATTTGTAACATCAACCAGCTCCATGCCCAAAACCACCTGTTTAAAAACATGTTTAATGTCTTTTCTTTTTCATTACAACTTTTTTGTTTGATAGGCCTCTTTCCAAATTTTTCCTTGCAATGTATTTATTATTTATTTGTATTGAGGTGAAATTCACATAACATAAAGTTAACCATTTTAAAAGGAACAATTCAGTGACATTTGGTACTGAAAATCCACAATGTTGTGTAACCATCGCCTCTGTTTAGTTCTAAAACATTTTTTATCATCCCAAAATGAAACCCTGTACCCATTAAACAAGAACTCTCCATTTCCTCCGTCCTCCCCGTCCCTAGCAACCACCAACTGACTTCCTGTTTATGGGTTCGCCTATTCTGAATATTTCATATAAATTGAATTATACACACACAAAAAATTAGCCAACGTAGTTGTGTATTCGTCTAGTACCAGCTACTTGGGAGGGTGGGCGAACTGCTTGAGCCTAGGGGTTTGAGGCTGCAGTGAGCTCTGATCATCCACAGTACTCCAGCCTGGGCAACAGAGAGACACCCTGTCTCAAAAAAAAAAAAAAAAAAAAAAAAAAAAAATTCTTATGAGGAAAAACTAACTTTTAAAAACATTTTATATCATTTTTTATACTTTTAAAACTGTAGTGCTTCTTGATGTATTACCTGTACTTACTGTCCTGTTCAAGATAAAAATATGCTGTGTTAGTTAGTATGTTATGGCAAGAATATGACACTTGCTGATTTGGTTTAGCAAGTAGTGTTATTAGGAATTAAAATATTTTGCACTGCATTTAATTTTCTAATTATTTATGTCATGTTTAGATAATTGTTAATTTAGTTTTAATCATCTTTCTAAGGAAAAAAAGGACTTGCCTCCTTATTCTTTACTTACGTATAAACTTTGCGTTTAAATATAGATTAACTGCCCTGAGGTGATGATGTAATCCTTCCTGGGAGCCAAAGCTTCATGACTTTATATTTCATCATTTCTGTCTGCTGGGGAGACAGAAAAAAAGACCTGAAGAAAATAGCCCAAAGAGATGTTTAGGTACAAAAGAAATAGCTACAGGAGAAAAGAACAGTGTAAAATTAAAAACCTGGCGTCTTAGTTCACTCGTACTGCTGTAACAAAATACTACAGACTGGGTAATTTATGTAGAACAGATATTTATTTCTTACAGTTCTGGAGGCTAGGACGGCCCCAAGAGCGAGGCACCAGCTTTGGTGTGTGGTAAGGGCCGCTCTCTGCTTTCAGGATGGCACCTTGTTGCTGCATCCTCCAGCAAGGAGGAATGCTGTGTCCTTACATGGAAGGGGTGGAAGGGCAAAACAGTGTATACTTTCTCTAAAGCTTTCTTTTTTTTTTTGGAGATGGAGTTGCGCTCTGTCACCCTGGCTGGAGAGCAATGGTGCTATCTCAGCTCACTGCAACCTCTGCCTCCCAGGTTCAAGTGATTCTCCTGCCTCAGCTTCCTGAGCAGCTGGACTATAGCCATCTGCCACTACGCCTGGCTAATTTTTGTATTTTTAGTAAAGATAGGGTTTCACCATTTTGGCCAGGTTGGTCTGGAACTCCTGACCTCACTTGATCCACCCGCCTTGGACTCCCAAAGTGCTGGAATTGCAGGTGTGAGCCACCACGCCCAGCCTGAAGCTTCTTTTATAAGGGCATTAATCCATCCATGAGACAGAACCCTCATGACTTAACCACTTCCTAAAAGGCCCCAGCTTTTAATACTACTACAGTGGGGATTTCCAATTTGAATTTTGAGGGGGTCACACCTTCAAAACATGGCATCTGGGGAAGAACATTATGTGGTGTGGTGGGCAGGGCACTGGAGTTCTGAATTCTGGCCCCAGCTGTGCCACTAGTTGTGTGCCCTTGGCCTTTTGATTAACATCTCCATGGTACACTTTCCCCTTCTGAGAAGTGTGTTGGGGAGAGGGGTTGGGTGGGAGTGGGAAGCTTGAAGCCAGGAAGTTCTAAATTGCATGCAGTTCAATGTGATGGAAGGAATGTAGAACTTGGAGTCCAGTGGCAAGAGCTCAGATCCAGATCTGACTCACCTGCCTGCGACTTTATGCAGGTTATTTAACTTTGCAATGTCCTTCCCTAGAAAATGATGCCTATGATTCCTACCTTCACTACATGAGATGAAGTACATGAAAGGGCCAGGGCATGTTTCTGATAGCTAAATTTCACCACGAGAAGGAAAATACATCTGCAAAAGCATTCCATTATATGATAGAAGGATGGTAGGTATAGTGCATGTAAGGAAAATAGATGCGTAACTCTTGAAATTTGAAAATGGCTTAAATAAGCCTGTGGGGAATATTTTTTAAGAATTAAGTTGATTCCTTTTAAACTGTTTTACTGAACTGACAATACATATTAAGTGCTTATCTTTATGCCCTTTAGGCGCTCACAGTCTAATTGATTAGTCACTCCTTTTTCTTTCTTTTAAAAAATAATACTCCTTTAGTTTTACTTGTTGGCCTACATATTTTTTCTGACTTGGAGGTGATATAGGACCTTCTTTCTCTTATACTGAATTAATATTTACTCTATTGATTCCCAGGTCTGAGCATCTGGTTTTAGTTCTAAGCAGAAATGAACCCATTTTTCTTGGTGCTGAGTGAGCATTTCTTGACAGACCAGTACTCTCCAGTGCTTTTTGGAGGAAAGAGCTGACTATAGCAGAACAATGCTGAGGCATTGCCAAACCTTCAGAGGAGCACCTGGCTCCTCCCAGCCAGTGTCACGCCTGGTCTTCTCTGTTTCAGCTCTTCAATCCTTAATTGCCAGTAGAGGCATTTTCAAGAAAATGTTGAAGATAATTTCAGGAACTTAGGATTGAAATAGTAGGGCGATGTAAAGGATAGAATTGAGAAGCACTAACAGAGCTAAGGAGTGAGAGCTTTAAACAGTATTTTTAAATTTATATACAATTAGAAGAATAAATAGACTTATAGAAATAAATAGACAATAGAAGAATAAATAGACTTTTCATCCCAATTAGCTGGGTAATGTTATTGAATACTTTTTTATTGTAATCTGTGATAAAATGCCATTTATGTAACCAATAAGACATAGTGTGGCCGTTGAGCCAAGTTTGTGGTTTACCTTTGACCGTAGTTAAAACAAATGTGATCAATGAACAATTGGTGTTACAGCTGGATACAAGCAGGACTTTGTAAGAAGAGTCTTGAAATCTTTAGCTGAAGTCTTTCTCACCACTGTACTGAAGCTGAAAGTGTTTCAAAGCTAGTAGGCAGCCTTCTTTAGATGTATCTTATTCACTTGAAATTAAAGACAGAAGCTCTCCTAATCACAAAAATTCTTTTGCCATAATTAATAACTTGGGATTTTTAAATTGCTTTTGAGTACTGTAAGAAAATTAAGGAAATTACACATTTTGGATGTGCTCAGTACCTTACAACAGGAATAGTTTCAGCTATGTCTGTCAAAATGATAGGTATGCTCTACCTTTGATTTGAATACCCACTGTCTCTTCTGGTATATATCAAATCCCAGAGCTGAAGCTCCTCAGGGATATGGTACTGCTGGTTCTGTTATAAAAATGAGTCAATAAATGTATAGGCTGGAAGTGGCATTTACCAAGGAAATATGCCTGAAATGAAATGAAGACCTACTTTCTAATGTGCTTCTTTTTTAATCCTCTGCATACTGTGATGGAATCATAGGTTGATGCTCCAGGCTTCCCCTTGAATGAATGCCTGTGGGCTAGGCTAGAAGCTGTTTTCTTTGAGGTTTGTCTCCTGTCCAAACCCATGGGAAGCCCAAGCTCCTTTCGTTTTCATTCTTTTCTAACTCTAGTGCTTTTGAACACAGAACCTCCATCCTCCCACCACCCAAACTCCACATTCCAACCCCGTGATTTCATGGTACCCGGCATGTCTCCCCTGCCATGCCGTCAGGCCGCCTGCTGACTCTTGCAGAGGGAACAGACGGGAACATAAACTCACTGCAGAAGAGCAGGACACTCTCTGTATATTTTTAAGACCAGGTATCCAGTTCCCATTTAGAGGCTGTATTTTTTTAATAGTGCCTTGAAAATTGAACAAAATACTTCTTGTTAGTCTCGTTGCTTGATAATATCATTCCCTCTGCGCTAATGTATAGAGGGAACTAGAGAATGAAAAAGATGTATTAGATCATTTCTAGCCCATTCCCACTGGTCACGATACTTTTTTCCCACAGTCTCTTCTCTGGTGCTTTTCTCTTCTAGTTTTCTCAAAGATTTGTTTTCTCCATTTCTCCTGGGGAATAATTTCTGAGTTTGAAGATGGAGAAATATATGTGAAAATATTCCTATTTTTTTCAGCTTAAAATTCTTAGTCTTTATAATCCTTTACATTACCATAAACAGTCCCTTATCTTCCTAGGTCAAGTGTTTCAGGATGGTATTTTTTTCCTTTCCATTTATTAACTTCAGAGTTTGTTTTTCTGCTTTGCTTTCTCCCTTCATCAATCAGTCCCTAAAGCCCATTAATCATTTCTTACTGCACTGAAAATTCCTTTGCTTATTCCCATATCAGGAATCCAAAGCTGGTTAAGGTCCCTAGGTCCTGGAGGAAGCCTCAATAATAGGTACTCATTCTATGCTAACTTCTCTCTCTGTCTCAATTCTCAAGTAGGAATTATTTTTAAAATACTGTTTCTAGATTATGATCTGGGGATTTCATCACTTGAAAGCCTTTTATGTGTGTGTTTGTGATTTTGAGTGTAAGATTATGTTTGTTCTCAATTACCTGAAGGATATTTTTCATATCCTCAAAGCCAGAAATCATTTGGGTCTCCTCCTGAGTTCTTGGATCAAGCACAATTCTGGACCATGGAACTATGATGTAGCATTCTGTTTTAGGGCTGCCATCTTAGGAGTTGAGAGGAAAATAGACTGTACTTGTAGGATTTGGAATACTTGGGGAAAAGGTAGTGCCAAATTTAAGTAGCCTTGGCACTCACATATCAAAAGTAGATTAGCTCTCAGGAGCTAGCGTTAGGTATAAAAAAGACTTCACATGGCTTGTGGCTTCCTGGATTGGAGGACTTAATATTATAAAGATATCAGTTCTCCCCGAAACAATCTTTAGATGCAGTGTGATCCCAGTCAGCAACGTCAACCAACACTTGCAGCTTCTAATCTGATCTAAAAAGAAGAAGAAAAAAATGAACAGGATTTTTTATTTTTTCCCTCTTGGGACTTGACAAGATGATTCTAAAATATATTGATACATATAAAGGGCCAAGGATGAATAAAGTACTCTTGAAGAAAAAGAAGGTGGAAAGCCTTGCTTTAGTAGGTCCCAAGATGTATTTTTAAAAAGCAATGTGATACTGACACAGTTACAGACAGATAGACTAATGAGTCAGAATTGAAAGACCAGACCCTTTCCAGATTCTTCTTACAGGGATCCTTGATTTATGATGGCGATGGCATTTCAAAGCAGTGGGAAGAGACAGTCTTTTCAATAAATGGTGCTAGAATAATCAGATATTCATATAGGAAAAAAAGAAGAAATTAGATGCTTACCTCACACCATATGCAAAAAACTCCAGATGGATACAGACCTAAATGTGAAGAGTAAAGATAAAACTTTAAGGCGCACACACACACACATTGTATATATGCATGTATGTGTGTCTAGCTGTATATAGCCGTATATGCACACACACCACACACACACACACACACACACGTGCACCTTCATAACTGTAGGGTATTGAAAGATTTCTTCTATGATACAATAACCTGTTATCAGAAGTTATGTATTTGATTCATAAAATTAAGTACTTGTCTTTATCAAAAGATAAGATAAAGAGAAGACAGCCATACAATAAGACAATATTTGCTCTACATGTAATTGAAGAATATTAGCATCTAGAATATGTACAGATTCTTAAATCAATAAAAGACAATCCAATCTGAGAAAAACAGGCAAAATAATTTAAATAGACTTTTCATAGAAGAGGAGGTAAAAATAGCTAGTAATCATAAAAAGAGTCCCCAACTTCTTTAATAATCAAAGAAAATTAAACCATAATGAGATTCTACCTCATTTCCATCAGATTAGCTAAAAATAAAAAGATTGCTAATACCAAGTGTTGATGAGGATATGGAACAACAGGAACTTGGTAGAAAGTGTATAATGTTACATACTTAGGAATAGTTCACCACATTGAAGTACTACAGTTGAAGATACATATACATACCTTATGACTCAGCAATTCTGCTCCTAGCTATATACACTAGAGAATCTTGGCTCACTAAGATACCTGTATAATAATGGTCTTTTTTGTCCCCGTAATTTTATTTTGCAGATTTTTAAACTGACTGAAAAATTGCAAAATTAATACAATGAATATGATAACGTCTTAATAGATGGTAGCTAAGCAAAGCATAGTAGCTAGTAGAGAGAACGTACATGGGCTTTGAAGTCAGTGATATATGGCTTGAAACTTCAACTCCACCACTTACTAGCTGTGTGACCATGGGCAAGCTAATGAAATCTGTGAGCCTCATGTCTCTCATCTATAAACTGGAGATAATAATATACCTACCATATTAGGTATTATAAGGATTAAATGCATTAATATATGTAAAGCACTGGGCATAAATGCTTGCAACATAGTAGTTCAGTAAATTATTGCTGCTTTTGTTGTTTTGTTTTCGTGGTGGTTAAAAATGATAATGATGCATTTTATTTTCTCAGGGCCTTTTAGTTACAGCATATTACTGATACATACTCATTTTTGGTTTTTCACAATGGAATGTATTACAAAATAATTCAGGGGAAAAATAGCAATTTTTTTTAGTTTGTATTGCATTTTTTTTCTTTTCATTTTCCTATTATAACTTCAGCATTAGGAAGTACAAACCAAAGGGAAAATATGACCAGGGTGCAAATGTTTTTTATAATTTAAATAATTATATAGAATTAAAATTTCCTTTTGAAGAATTGAAAACCCAAATATGATTTTATTAAAAGTAAAAGGAAACCAAGGCATAGAAAATTTAAATAACCTTATTAAGAAGTAATATTAGAAATAGAGTATATATTTTCTAATTTCTAGCCCAAGATCTCATACACTAAATTATGATATCAAAAATATAAACAAAAATCTTAAGGCAATAGCAGTAGCCTTTAGCACTAATGCTAAGGCCTTCATTTCCTTAGCTGCAAAAGAAATTAAATCACATGAAAAACTCTCGAGGCCCCTTTAATCTCCAGTGAAATTTGATTCTATGTCTGAAGGCCGCCTCATTGACCACCAAACCTCAGTTACCTTTTCCTCTTGGGAATTCCTCTCTGAACCCTATTCTGTATCATTCCAAACTGGTCATGATCATGTTACCATGTTATACCTTTACTTGCCTTTTCATAAACAATATCGTCTATCTCCTATTACATCACATTCTCTTGGGGATGCAGATCTTTTCCTTTTTTTTCTTTCTTTCCTTTTGTTTTTTGTTTTTTGTTTTTTGTTTTTTTTGAGACGGGGTCTCGCTCTGTTGCCTAGGCTAAAGTGCAATGGCATGATCTTGGTTCACTGCAGCCTCCACCTCCCGGGTTTAAAATTCTCCCACCTCAGCCTCCCAAGTAGCTGGGATTATAGGCGCACCACCACGCCCAGGTAAGTTTTGTATTTTTAGTAGAGACCGGGTTTCACCATGTTGGCCAGGCTGGTTCCAAACTCCTGACCTCAGGTGATCCACCCTCCTTGGCCTCCCAAAGTGCTGGGATTACAGGCATGAGCCACCACGCCCAGCTGCAGATCTTTTCTTATGTGTCTTTATATTTGTACACGTTTGAGTGCAAAAACATTTTTAATATCTATTTTTTTTTGTCCCTAGTAGCACCTAGCATAGTGATTTACAGAGTAGGCCCAAAATAGATGGATGATGATGACTGTCAGATTGTAGTTTACAAAAATATAACTAGCTCCCAGAGCTATGATAACATGGGCATAGGATTCATGGGATTCTGCCTCAAAAGCAAATATGTTTGTTTTCCTTTGTTCCAGAAAGACAGCAAGAAGCGAATATTTTCTGGCATTCAACCTACAGGAATCCTCCACCTGGGCAATTACCTGGGAGCCATTGAGAACTGGGTGAGGTTACAGGATGAATATGACTCTGTATTATACAGCATTGTTGACCTACACTCCATTACTGTCCCCCAAGACCCAGCTGTCCTTCGGCAGAGCATCCTGGACATGACTGCTGTTCTTCTTGCCTGTGGCATAAACCCGGAAAAAAGCATCCTTTTCCAACAATCTCAGGTCAGCTTCTCAGATTAGAACTGAGAAAACTTTTATTTGCAGATTATTTGAGGAAAAAATGTTGAATGCTTCACACAGCCCCTGCTTGTGATGTTTAAAAAGTGTTTGAAGGTGACTTTTTCAAATGTGATTTTTTTTTCAGCTTAATGTTTTACTTGTGTTTATATCATTAACTATCATTATATTGTAAGAGTATTTTTCAGCTTTTCCTCTACTGTATTTGGTAAGTTTATGATGCTTCATATACCAAAGAGTTGTGTTTCGTGAGTACTTCTAGCCCTGGAGTTGTTTTGCTATGCTGGGTTGCTTTCAAACTGATTACTTTGTATTGTTGACTAATCTCCTTGTGATCAGGGATAGAAATTAGTGACCAATAGTTTTATGTAATTCCAATGTTGCTTTATTAGATGTTGTATTTGGAAGGTCTGTTGGATAATTCCCACTGTTCATTCTTTGTGTAATAGTTTTTTGAGAAGATTTGATAGCACAAGTTGGGAAATTGGAAGACAAAGTTTCAGTGTCTTGTGTCTAAGCCAAGAAAGGCTTCATAGTAAAGCCAAAATATTTGACTCATATCTTCACTATGGATGAATCAGTTTATTCTTGGACAGGCAGATAGTCTGGTCTAGAGACAAGGCAATCAAGATACACCCTAGAAAAAGATAAAAATTCTAACTAGATCGTGCCTTCATTATGTATCTGCTTTAACCTTAGGACAAAGCCCAGCCAAGGAATGGTATGTTATACATGCTATGGTATATGTTAACATGCGTGCATATATGTAACCTTCTTTGATTGTACATTTCTATCATTATTTTTATATATGTTTTGTTATACATAAAACTTAATGTAACGATTCTTACAGAGCAGACTGTTAAAAAATATGTGATAAATGAAAAGAGTATAGTGATCCCTTGGCATCCAAAGAGTGTTGGTTCCAGGACCACCAAAGCTACCAAAATCTGCAGATGCTCAATTTCCTTATATAAAATGGAATCATATTTGCATATAACCTACACATATTCTCTCATATACTTTAAACCATCTCTACATTACTTGTAATAACCTAATACAATATAAATGCTCTGCAAATAGTTGTTATACTGTATTGTTTTTTAATTTGTATTACTTTTCTATTGTGGTGTTGTTATTTTTTGATGCCTAAATACACATTAATTTCATATATATATATAAATTTTTTAAATTTTTAGAGATTAGGAGGGTGTATGTGCAGTTTTGTCACATGAATATGTTGTGTAGTGGTGAAGTCTGAGCTTTTTAGTGTCCCTGTCACCCGAATAGTGAACATTGTACTCAATAGGTGATTTTTCAACCAACATCCTTTTCCCCACTTTTGGAGTCGCTCTGTATGTCCATGTGTACCTATTGTTTAGTTCCCACTTATAAGTGAGAGCATGCAGTATTTGTTTTTCTGTTTCTGAATGATTTCACTTAGGGTAATGGCCTCTATTTCATGTTGTCCTCCATGTTGCTGCAAAAGACATGATTTCATTCCTTGTTATGATTGTGTAGTATTCCATAGTGTATATATAGTGGTGGTGTTATTTTTTATTTGTTGTTTTTTCCTAATATTTTCAATCTGCTGTTTGGTTGAGTCCATGGATGCAGAACACACAAATTCAGAGGGCCAACTCTATGTTTAAAAAATAAATGCAGTTATCAACTTTGTTGCCAGCTTGGAGATAATTTGATAAAATAATAGAATCTGATCATTAAAAGGACCATAAAGGCAATTTACTGCAACTTCATTCCTTATAGTTGGTCAGGAAGGCTTTACTTGCACATGACTTTTCAAATTCAGTGTTGGACAAATCCAGTTACTATAAAATACTTGCTTTTATTGACTGAATATCTACCTCCATATAATTTCCATTCGTTCATTTAATTTCTGCTCGGTAAAAAACACAATAAATCAACTCTGCTTCCACACAACTGCTCTTCAAATACTTGGAAAGACATTTATTATGTACCATTTGTATCTTACTCTGTAGGTCCTTACCGTATAGGTCTTTCCTTCTACAGACTAGCTATCCCAAGGTCTCTCGCCTTCTTGGTCATCCTCTCTCAAAAGCACTCTCATCTTCTTTCTGAAAAGAACGTACCTCAAGCTTCACATCCATTGCCAGCATTGGAGAGCTGTTCATCATTAGAGCCACTTTTTGAGTCACCTAATGCATTTTGCAAAGCACATCATCTTCACTTCATCTAAGCTGTTTTTAATACAAGCTGGCTTTTGATCCTTATCACATACTATTTCTAAAAATTATATTCCCAGCCACAAGTACCTATTTCCATACTTCTTGTGGATGAATGTCTAATCTCCACAAAGTAACCACTTGCCAGATTGCTTTTTAAAATGGTCTTTAATATTAAAGACTTATTTACAACTACATCCTATACTTGCACTTTGAACTCAATCTCTCAGGAATGATTACCATATTATAATTTTTTTCTACTTTGTAAAGGATTTTAGCAGTGACCTTCATAAGCATCTAAAATTTGCAATAATTGAGATATTTTCTTCCATGTGGTACTTTGTTGTTCAAAATAGCAATTGAAAAAGTAACCCACTATATGGGAGACTTTGTAAAGACTTCCCCATAAAGGAGGGACAAAATTCACCTTCTCTTAAAATGGAACCTAATGAGCTCATTGGGTCTAGGTCGGAGAGTGGAAGGGGCAGAGTTGACTGGTGTGTGCCTGTCTTCTCCTTATAGCTTTAATGCAGTTGTAAAGCTGTTTAATAATTCGCCTCTTTGCCATCCCTCACTTCAGCTCCATTGTGGAGAATTTTCATAGTTTGCCAGCAAAATTTAAGGGAGGCACTCATCTTGCCTACATTATACAATTTGTCTCACAAAGGCAGTATGAAAAATTTCCTCAGGTGTCTTTGTAACCTAAGATAAACTTGGTTCTTAGCCATTTCATTCTTTGACTCAGGCAACCAACCTTATTACAACTCGATGGATGGATGGATGGATGGATGGATGGATGGGATATTTTATCAGGCTTTCTTTCCCCCTTTTTAAAAAAATGTAATTTAATTTAAAAATGTTTTTAACAATTTATAACAGTAGAGAGAATAGTATACTGTACCCCATCTCTTGTTAACATTTTGTTATTTATCTCACTGATGTTACTTTCTTTTCTTTTTTTTTTTTTTCTTTTTTGAAAGAGAGATAGGGTCTTGCTCTGTTGCCCAGCCTGGAGTGCAGTGGTGTGATCATAGCTCACTGCAGCTTCAAACTCCTGGGCTCAACATCCTCCTACATTAGCCTCCTGAGTAACAGCTGAGACTTCAGGTGTATTCCATCATACCTGGCTTTTTTTTTTTTTTTTCTTCGAGAAATGGGTCTCACAACGTTGCCCAGGCTGGAATCAAACTCCTGGGCTCAAGTGATCCTCCCAACTTGGCCTTCCAAAGTGTTGGGATTATAGGAATGAGCCACTGTGCCTAGTCGATGTTATTTTCTTTGTTGAAGTATTTCAAAGCAGATACTGCACATCATGGCATTCCAATTCCTAAATATTTTAGCGTGCCACTATAAATCCAGGAAATTTTCTTACATTACCATAATACTGTATGACACCTAACAATGATCATTCCATATTATCATCTAAAACCCAAATTACCCTGACTCTCCCAAAAATGTATTTTATAGTAGGCTTGTTTGAGTGAAGATCTACCAAGGTTCACATATTACATTTGGTTATGGATCTTAAGTCTCTTTTCTTTATGCCTTTTGATTTGTTCATCACACTTTATTTCCTGTAAAGTTAGTCCTGTGCTTAAAAATAATTAAAACTTTGATTTTTTATGCTTCTACTTTTTTTCTCACCTTTGATGTATTGATCAAGTTTTCTTTTGTTTTCTATAAAGTTAGTTCTTTTGAACTTCAAAATCTTAGTTTTTTAGTTGCTTTCTCTTTACACTAATCTGTGTTAGCTGATGGTTAGTGACTATAAACTACTGTCCCACATAGTTGCTCATCACCATTTTCATTAATTTGAGTAGAAGCTGTGCTTATCTACTGCCCATGGATTACCTAGAAATGACCATTAGACATCAGCTCCATTAGAGTGGCCATAATGCTTCAGTTTGTTCATGGATGCTGATGGAAAGGTCCTCCTCATGCCTTATCTTTACAGCCATGAAGGCATGTATTGGCTTTTGCTTCTTAGAACCATTTTTCAGGTAGAAGTATAAGTGAATAAACCAGTCTTCTGGAAACAGTTATTATCTTAGCCACATGACCCCATTATTTACAGAGTTCTAGTAGGTGAAAAATCATCATGGCGATGACTTAGGTTTTGTAATACAAAAATCAATAATCAGAATAATCAGTAACTGTCTTTTTTTCTTTTTCATTTTCTTCTTTTTAACAGGCAATGCTAGGAAGAATTTTTTCTTTTTTCTTTATTTTAAATTGACAAATAAAAATTGCATATATTTATGGTGTACAACATGATGCTTTGAAAGATGTATACATTGCAAAATGGCAAAATCAAGCTATATAACATATCTATTACCTCACATACCTATCTTTAAGTGATTTTCAGATATACAATACATTATTATTAACTATGGTCACCATGTTGTACCAGAGATCTCTTGAACTTATTCCTCTTGTCTAACTGAAATTTTGTGTCCTTTGACCAACATCTTCCCATTTCCTCTTGTCCCATTCTACTCTGCTTCTATGAGCTCGATTTTTTTAGATTTCACGTATCAGTGAGCTTATGCAGTGTTTGTCTTTCTGTGCCTGGCTTATTTCACTTAACAAAATGCCCTCTGGGTTCATCCATGTTGTCATAACTGACAGGATTTCCTTTTTTAAGGCTGAATAGTATTCCATTGTGTGTATATACTGTATTGTCTTTTTCGGTTCATCTGTTGATGGACACTTAGGTTGATTCCATATTTGGGCTATTATGAATAGTGCTGCAATAAACATGAGAGTACAGATGTCTCTTTGACATACTGCTTTTCTTTCCTTTGTATATATACCCATTAGAGGGATTGCTGATTTATATGGTAGTTCTGTTTTTAATTTTTTTGAGGAACCACCATACTGTTTTCCATAATGGCTGTACTAACTTTCTCACCAACAGTGTGCATGGGTTCCCTTTTTGCCACATCTTTGCCAACACTTGTTCTCTTGTTTTTTGTTTGTTTGTTTGTTTTTTTGAGACGGAATCTCGTTTTGTCAGTGGCACGATCTCGGCTCACTACAACCTCTGCCTCCTGGGTTCAAGCAGTTCTCCTGCCTCAGCCTCCCAAATAGTTGGGATTACAGGCACCTGCCACCAAGCTCGGCTAATTTTTGTATTTTTACTAGAGACAGGGTTTCACCATGTTGGCCAGGCTGGTCTCGAACTCCTGACCTCAAGTGATCTGCCCACCTTAGCCTCCCAAAGCACTGGGATTACAGGCATGAGCCACCACACCTGGCTTGTTATCTTTTTAATAATAGTCATTCTAACAAGTGTGAGGTGATCAATCTGTGTAGTCTCCAATAGAGGGGCTGCTGAAAAGAAAATAATCATATTTTCAGATCTATTTTTAAAAAACATGCTTATTAGGAGACTATTTATTTATTTACGATAGTGTCTCACTCTGTCACCTAGGTTGGAGTGCAGTGGTGGAGTGATAGCTCACTGCAGCCCCAAACTCCTGGGCTCCTCAAGCAGTCCTCTTGTCACAGCCTCCCAAAGTGCTGGGAGTACAGGTCTGAGCCACTGTGCTTGGCCAGAAAACTATTTTTAAATGTGTAAGGCTGGCTGGACGTGGTGGCTCACACCTGTAATACCAGCACTTTGGGAGGCTGAGGCAGGTAGATCACTTGAGGTCAGGAGCTCCAGATCAGCCTGGGTAACAAGGCGAAACCCTGTCTCTACAAAAAATACAAAAATTAACCAGGTGTGGCATCGCATGCCTGTGCTCCCAGCTACTCAGGAGGGAGGCAAAGGCAGGAGAATTGCCTGAACCCAGGAGGCAGAGGTGGAAGTTAGCGGAGATCACGCCACTGCCCTCCAGCCTGGGCGACAGAGCAAGAACTTGTCTCAAAAAAGAAAACCACAATGTGTTAGTTTACCAAGCCATTTCATGTATATGACTTCTCTCTTAATCATCAAAACAGTCACAGGAATTAATACACGTTATCTTCACCTAATGAATAAATTATGTGAAGAGATTACAAATCGCAAAATGCACTTTAAATGATCTTGAGGCCGGGCCGCGGCCCGCCTTTCCGTAATCCCAGCACTTTAGGGAAGCCGTAGACTGGCGGATCACGCAGGTCAGTAGATCACACTCATCCTGGTTATCATAGTGAAACCCCGCCTACTAAAAATACAAAAATCCAGCCGGCTAGGTGGCTGGGCGCTTCTGCAGTCCCAGCTACTCGGGAGGCTGAGGCAGGAGAATGGCGTAAACCCGGGAGGCGGAGCTTGCAGTGAGCTGAGATCCGGCCACTGCACTCCAGCCTGGGCGACAGAGCCAGACTCCGTCTCAAAAAAAAAAAAAAAGATCTTTGAGCAGTATCTGGTACTTAGTAAATACTCAGCATATAGAACTTTCTCATTAGCTGCCTAAGGTCACCCAGCTCGTAGGTGGCAAAGCCAGGGCTTTTACAGTTTTCCCCTAAGGCACCACTTATGGAAGATGTACTCATGAGGCGGGAATCGTGTTCTGCCCCCTGCCTACGCACTCTACTCCAGCCGTCATGTCTCTGCCTCTGGAGATGCTGGTAGAGGGGAAGCGGGGAGTTGGAGCTGACCTCAAGGCCCTCATTATTTCTTACCTGAACAATTAAATTACCCTTTCACTCCTGCCCTAGCTTTATGGTTTGGCAGTTCATTCCCCACAAGGCAGCCATAGTCACCTTTCTACTAAAAATACATCAGCATCTCTCTCCTGCCGTCAGGTAAAAATCTAAACCCAGCTTAGCTAGAAATCCCTTAAAAAATGAAGCCCCAGAGTACACCAGACCAGTGTTTCTTCTACTACACCACTAAGTTATGCAGACCTTTTATTAGCAGTTTATTTTGTGTTTGGATGATCTGATTAACTTCTACCAATGACCCTTTAAAGCTGAAGCCAAAATACTTTCTTCTGGTTTAATTTTGAGAAGATTTGATATAAATCAGTCCTTAACTTACAAAACAGATAAATTAGATATTATTTATCTACATTTTTAAAAGGCTTTTTGCTAGTTCCTTTATACTGGTAGGTTTATAGTGTACTTAAGCATTTAATTGATCATTAAATATGTAACAGAAAGGATAAGAATTTAGAAAACAATTTTATTTAATGTTTTGGGAGCCAATTCCAGTTACATTAGTTATACCCGCCTCCCCATCACACAATTATTTACAAGTAAAATTAAGAAGTTTTGAAATTATGAGTTAGAGAAAAGTATTATTTTATGATGTGCTTTCTTCAGCTATATTCATTGTGTTAAGCCAATTACTTACAGCTAAATTATAAAGGCTATTTTTCTGTGTGCTATTGTTGAACATCAGAAAAAGTTCTAATAATGGCTTGAAATAGGGAAAGGATTTAGCTATGTTACAATGTTGACTTTTACCAGTAATTTTCATCTCCAATCCTTTGCATTCTTTCCCAGCAGTCTGACTGGAACAATTCAGACTTACTGAAGATTTTTCTCATTATTTTCTTTTTCTTTCTCTCCCACTGGCCTCTAGTCATGTGCTTCCCCTAAAATATGTTCACCATATGTGCGGAATTTTATAGACCCTCTCCGCTCAAAGGTGTGTGTGTGTGTGTGTGACAGAGAGAGAGTGAGAGAGAGAGAACGTCCTGGGAAGGGGATCATGCCTACGTGTGTGTTTGGCAGAGGTTTCCATCCCCACGCCGGAGTCAATGGTCTTTTATTTCTAGCAAACCAGCAGGCCTGAGTGCAGATCCAATCTGAGTCCTACAGCTGCCTGGGGTACAGGCCTCTACATCTTTCATTGTTACTCTGCAGATGGAAGATAAAAAGTGGAGGACTTAGCTCTAGGCACTGGATTTCTGCCAAGGCAAGGAGAAAAGGACAGTTGGGGCCACCAGATAATGGTGTTATGAGGGTCCAAAGAGACGAAGGAAAAGCGAGGGAGGAGAGGGGGATTTGCATCTCTGGAATGTGGGCTCATTCTCTAATTAGAGTTATGTTGTTTCCCAGGAAACAAAAATCAATAATGATAAAAGAAGAGAGACGACAGAGGAATTGGTTTCTGTATGATGGCCAAAGTAACTGACTACATAAATCTTGGCTTACTGTACATAATTAAAAGTTATACCTCACCAATTGTCCCTTGTCTTAGAGGTATAAAACCAAGGCCTTAAACTGGACAGAGAGTCTCGTGCTTCCCTTTATTCTGGTAATTTAGGAAACATATTTGAGTGTATTTATATTTGTTAAACTCTCAAAGTTGTTTGCTGCCAACATCAGGTGCTCTTTTAGCTCACAATGGAAAGGGAGCAAGTGTCTGCATAGATTCGTGGACTTGGAGAATATATTTGTAAAATTGGCATCACCTCCAAAGTTCCTAGGGGGAGATAAGAATCTAGATGGCCCATGGTATAAATAATAAGTTTGGAAAACTATTATATAATCAGACTCTGCATGTATTTCCTTCTCCACAGTTTCCAATAATACCACTTCCTTGCCTGGATCTATACTCCTCTGTGACATGATGAACAAGTTGCAGTACTTGTGTTACTTCTATGCTGGACATAGGAACAGGTGATAGGTTAATTATACCTTCAAGAAGAGTTCTTTTCTTGCTGTCAAAACAATAGTGAAAAAAAAAAAATACAGGCTTTGAAGCCACATATACTCAGCTTGAATCTTACTGTCACTTCTTTTTGGTTGTGAGACTATGGGCAAGTGGCTCAAGCTCTCTGAACCCCATTTTTAATGTCTATAATAGCAATTTAAATAAGATAATTTATTTTGTCTAGCAAATGTTAACTTTCTATCACCCTCCTCCACTATACACAATGCTCCCACCCTAGGCTCTTTGATACTGAGAAGGATTTATATAAGGGTAGAGTGGGATTAGAAGATGGAGATAAAGTTAATGACAATGCCTCTTTTTATCTTCAGTAATAAAGTATTTTCAGAAGAGTTTGTTGTCTAAGGTTTTTTGAGGACTTTTTAAGAAATATTTCAAACATTCATAAAAGTATGAAGATGAATGGCTGCCTTTCGAATTGCTTACCTTTTGGCATACTTGCTTCATGTGGTTTTTGTTTTTTACACATTAAACATTACAAGTATAATAGAAACTTTTCTGCTTAGCTCTAATGCCATTTTCCTCTGTGCCTTCCCAGAGGTATTATATTGATTTGATATTCATGATTCCCACAAATGTGTTTCTATTTGTTGCATATAATATAGCCATTAACAATCTATATTATTTGTTTTGCATATTTTAAAACTATGTGAATGGCATCATGCTGCCCATATCCTCTTGCATCTATTTTTTGTGTACAGTGTTACATGCTTGGGATTTATTTAGTTTGACTGCTGTATAGTATACCATTGTCTGCCTCCTTCACAGTTTATCGATTTTCCTGGCAAAGGATATTTGAATTTCTTTCCAGCTTTTTGTTACTGCAAACGGTACTACAGAGGACATACTTTTATCTGCCTTTTGTGCACATGTGAAAGACTTTCTTTAGTTATATTAATATATGCCTAAGAGTATATTCAGGAGGATATATGATATATACATCATCAGCCTCAGTGGATGATGCCCGCTTGTTCTCCAAAATGGTATTCTAACTTACATTACCACCAATAGGAACTTCCTCGGCAAGGAAGTGTGATAAAGCTGTTCTTTTATATTATCTCTGGAATGTGGTAAGTTGTGCTTTTCGCATTTAAGACTGAGTTATGTAGATCTTACAAATTCTGTCACATTTTATTTACAATATTATTAAAAATCACATTGGTTAATACCACAGCTCTCTCTCATCAGGAATGTCTTGACATATTGGAAGCTGTCTAATGCATAATGATGGATATATGTTTTCTAAAATTCTAATCTATGCTGGAAAGCTGAAATGTTTATAACCAATACCTTCTGTGGGTTGTTTTCCTTGAAATACCTTTGTTCCTTTGTTTCCTCTTGATGAATTTTGTTAGACTACTCTGTTAATCATTTAGAGGATATACTTTTGATTTTGTGAGGCTCTTATTCTATCTTTGTTTATTATTTATTTCTTTTTTTTTTTTTTTTTTGAGACAGAGTCTCACACTGTTACCCAAGCTGGAGTGCAGTGGCATGATCTCAGCTCACTGCAACCTCTGCCTTCTGGGTTCCAGCTATTCTTGTGCCTCAGCCTCCCAAGTAGCTGGGATTACCGGCACCCACCACCATGCCAGCTAATTTTTGTATTATTTAGTAGAGACGGAGTTTCGCCATGTTGGCCAGGCTAATCTCAAACTCCTGACCTCAACTGATCCGCCTGCCTCCTTTGTTTTTTATTTCATTAGTTTCATCCCCTCCTCTATTTTATTTTGTTTGAAATTATGTGGTTGTGCTTTTACTAACTTCTTGAGTGGACCTCATTAATTTTCAGCCATTCTTCTTTCTAATATAAACATTTAAGAGTGCAGTATAAATTTCCTTCTAAGTTCTGTTTTATCAGCATCGACAAAGTTGTGATATGTTATAGTATTTTCACTATAAAGCAGTTCTGAATAATTTCTAATTTTCACCATTATTTCTTATTTGATCTATCATTTATTTAGAAGTATGTGTTTAAATTTCCAAGTACAGGGCTCTTTCTTTTAACTTAACTTTTTTAAAAAATTGATTTCTAATTTCATTACATATTAATCAAAGAATATAGTCTCAATGCTTTCAGATCTCTTGTATTTTTAGAGCTTGAATTTAGCAAATGGTGAATTTTTACAAATGTTCTATTTGTGCTTGAAAATACTTTCTATTTTCTCATTCAGTGAATTTCAAACTTTTTATTGTTTATGACTATCAGTAAAAAAATTTTGAGACTTTCCCTTAAGATAGGTATATACTGTACTTCATTGTATTAGTCTGTTTTCATGCTGCTTATAAAGACATACCCGAGACTGGGAAGAAAAAGAGTTTTAATTGAACTTACAGTTTTACATGGGGAGGCCTCAGAATCATGGCAGGAGGTTAAAGGCACTTCTTACACGCCAGCGGCAAGAGAAAAATGAGGAAGAAGCAAAAGTGGAAACCCCTGATAAACCTATCAGATCTGGTGAGACTTATTCACTGTCAATAGCATGGGAAAGACTGGCCCTCACAATTCAATTACCTCCCCCTGGGTCCCTCCCACAACATGTGGGAATTCTGGGAGATATAATTCAAGTTGAGATTATGTGGGGACACAGCCAAACCATATCATTCCAACCCTGGCCCCTCCAAATCTCATGTCCTCACATTTCAAAACCAATCATGCCTTCCCAACAGTCCCCCAAAGTCTTAACTCATTTCAGCATTGACCCAAAATCCCCAGTCCGAAGTCTCATCTGAGACAAGGCAAGTCCCTTCTGCCTATAAGCCTGTAAAATCAAAAGCAAGCTAGTTACTTCCTAGACACAATGGAGGTACAAGTCCTGGGTAAATACAGACATTCCAAATGGAAGAAATTGGCCAAAACAAAGGGGTTACAGGGCTCATGCAAGTCCGAAATCCAGCGGGGCAGTCAAATCTTAAAGCTCCAAAATGATCTCCTTTGACTCCAGGTCTCACACCCAGGTCACGCCGATGCAAGAGGTGGGTTCCCATGGTCTTGAGCAGCTCCACTCCTGTGGCTTTGCAAGGTACAGCCTCCCTCCTGGCTGCTTTCACAGGCTGGCATTGAGTGTCTGTGGCTTTTCCAGGCTCACGGTGCAAGCTGTCAGTGGATCTACCATTCTGGGATCTGGAGGATGGTAGCCCTCTTCTCACAGCTCCACTAGGCAGTGCCCCAGTAGGTACTCTGTGTGGGGGCTCCAACCCCACATTTCCTTTCCACAGTACCCTAGCAGAGGTTCTCCATAAGGGCCTCGCCCCTGCAGCAAACTTTTGCCTGGGCATCCAAGGCATTTCCATACATTTTCTGAAATCTAGGTGGAGGTTCCCAAACCTCAGTTCTTGACTTCTGTGCACCTGCAGGCTCAACACACATGGAAGCTGCCAAGGCTTGGGGCTTCCAGCCTCTAAAGCCACTGCCCGAGGTCTATCTTGGCCCCTTTCAGCCACAGCTGGAGTGGCTGGGACACAGGGTGCCAAGTCCCTAGGCTGCACACAGCACCAGTACCCTGAGCCTGGCCCACAAAACCACTTTTTCCTCCTGGGCCTCTGGACTTATGATGGGAGGGGCTGCCATGAAGGTCTCTGACATGGCCTGGAGACATTTTCCCCACAGTCTTGAGGATTAACATTAGGCTCCTTGCTACTTATGCACATTTCTGCAGCGGGCTTGAATTTCTCCCCAGAAAATTTGTTTTTCTTTTCTATCACATAGTCAGGCTGCAAATTTTCCAAACTTTTATGCTCTGCTTTCCTTATAAAACTGGATGCCTTTAACAGTACCCAAGTCACTTTTTGAATGCTTTGCTGCTTAGAAATTTCTTCTGCCAGATACCCTAAATCATCTTTCTCAAGTTCAAAGTTCCACAAATCTCTAGGGCAGGGGCAAAATGCTGCCAGTCTCTTTGCTAAAACATAACAACAGTCACCTTTACTCCAGGTCCCAACAAGTTCCTCATCTCCATCTGAGACCACCTCAGTCTGGACATTATTGTCCATATCACTATCAGCATTTTGGGCAAAGCCATTCAACAAGTCTCTAGGAAGTTTCAAATTCTCCCTCATCTTCCTGTCTTCTTCTGAGCCCTCCAAACTGTTCCAATCTCTGCCTGTTACCCAGTTCCAAAGTCACTTCCACATTTTCAGGTATCTTTTCAGCAATGCCCCACTCTACTGGTACCAATTTACTGTATTAGTCTGTTCTCAGGATGCTGATAAAGACATACCCGAGACTGGGAAGAAAAGAGGTTTAATTGGACTTACAGTTCCACATGGCTGGGGAGGCCTCAGAATCATGGCAGGAGGCAGAAGGCACTTCTTACATGGAGGTGGCAAGAGAAAAATGAGGAGGAAGCAAAAGTGGAAACCCCTGATAAACCCATCAGATCTTGTGAGACTTATTCACGATCATGGGAATAGCACGGGAAACACCGGTCCTCATGATTCGGTTACCTCCCTTTGGGTCCCTCCCACAGCACATGGGAATTCTGGGAGATACAATTGAAGTTGAGATTATATGGGGACACAGCCAAACCATATCAATCATACAACTTTTCTATAAAGCAAAAATTTAAAAGATGGGATTAAGAAATGAATATAAGTAAAAGTGCTTTTTTTTTTTTAAATTTGCTGTGCTTCAGGAGACAGTCTTGCACAGCTTCGGAGAATCAGAAATCTCATTTTGGAAACCACTGTTTTAATTGCTCATCTCCAGTGGCCACCATGCTATCTTTGTAAGTTCAAGTAAATATTCAGAATCAGGAGACTACCATAGGTTATGTTTGGTACTAGTCTACTTAAAAGGGCATAGAACAAGAACCTTAGCTTGCCAGCAAGGTAGCTTCTCTAAACAAGAGTCCTTACTAGAGCAGTCCCTGTAGCAGTATGCAGCTAGTTCCAGGAGGTATCTTGTCTCCAGGTATACACATAGGTCTAGGAACTATTTTTTCTCCAGCTCAAATGCAAGGAGATGAGATCTACATTAGTGGGTAGTACAATCTCCCTTACCAAAGAAGCCTCATTTTTCCACAAGAGCCAATATCTATTTTTACATTTCATGTATAGACTTTGTGGTCACTGAAAGAGATGTACCAGTTACCAGAGTCACTCTACTCAGGAAAGCCTAAACTATGACTTTCTCTCGGGTATTCATAGTTCTCTAAGCCTAAATGTACTTTACCAGCTGGGGATTATTTTTATCATAAGCAATGTTGCCTAGCAGTGTTGTTAACACGTACTGTTTTATTTGGTAAATACAGACCTAGGTTGTTGATCCAGAGTCAGAGTCTCATAGAGCAGGTGAAAGTGTTTTGTTAACCTGCTCACTCAGTTGGCTACTAGATTCCATTAATTAATAGAATCCATTAGATCAGTCATGTTGCTGCTCTTTTGATTCTCTGCTACCATTTCTGTACTTACAAACAGAGCAATAACCTGTGAACACTTTAATGCTGTAAAAACAACTATGAGGAATTAGTTTCTCCCTAAGGAAGAAGGTAGCATCCAACTTCCTGATCCTAAATATGTAGTTTCATGAGACTATGTTCCTTTATTTTTTCAATCTTCTATATCTATCTTCCTTAAGTGGGTCAATTTCTACTGATCTGTCTTTTCATTCAGTGACTCTTCTGTCCTCCCAATCTGTGTTTAAGACTTTATAATGATATTATTTCAGATATTGTATGTTTTTATTCTAGTATGTTTATTTGCTCTTTATTATTGGTTTAAAAAATTTATCTGCTGAGATTTTCTGCTTATTCATTTCAGGAATATTTTCATTTGTATCTTTAAGCATAGTTGTAATAATCACTTCAAAAGTTTTGGTCATTAAATACACCTGGAACATCTCATGTTTGGTCTCCATTGACTGCCTTTTTTCTTAAGAATGAATTACCTATTTTGTAATATGGCTAATAAATTTGGCTAGTATCTTGAATATTTTAAATGACAAATTGAAGAGATTCTAAATTCTTTTGTATTCCTCAGAAGAATATCTTTAAAAAGAAAAAAACTGTTTTGGTTTTTTTAGCAGGCTCAAACCCCAAATTGTTTTTCTAGTAGTAAGCAATAATTGAAATATTTTGCCAGTTGTTTTAGCCATTGTTGGACAGCTTGGAGGTGACCCCATGCATGTGGAATTCAGGGATTGGCCAGATATTTGGGTAGAGTTAATACATAGAATATAAGGCTATACCACTCTGACTCTTTATTTAGAAATCTCTCTGCTTATTTTCCAGGCATTATGGTCACCCAAACTTTGTCCTCTCATTCTTCAAGCCAGTAAGAATGCAGGTTTCTATCATATTTAGATGCTTTTTAGGTCTCCAACTGAAGCCTGCCCACAAACAGGACACTTATTCAGTGTTATCCTTTTTGTGAAAGAGTAAACTACACCCCTAGTTTCTGCCTGTTTTCGACGTTCTCCAATGCCTTCAGGCTGTTGATTTTTATATTTACTCAGAGTTTAAACTTGCTATGTGTGTTAGAATTTATCCAGTAGGAGCTTGCTATCAACTGAGTTGTGTCCCTCAAAATTCATACGTTGCTCCCTTAACTCCCAATGTAACTGTATCTAGAGATAGGGTCTTTAGGAAGTAATTAAGGTTAAATTATGTCCTAAGGATGGAGCTCTAATCTGATAGGCCTGTGACCTTATAAGAAGAGGGAAAGATCTCTCTTTTTCTGTCTCTTTCTGCCTGCCATGTAGCGTTATAGCATGAAGGCAGCCATCAGTAAGCCAGGAAGAGAGGAAAGGAGCACTCACTAGAACCCAACCATGCAGGCCCCTTCATCTCAGACTTCTAGTCATCAGAACTGTGAGAAAATTAATTCCTATTATTTCGGGAGTCCAGTCTATGGTACTTTATTATGGCAGCCCAAGAAGACTGATACCAAGCTAAGTAGCCATTACTAGAAGTGAAAACCTTGTTTTTAGATTGGAATGGAAAACTTAATATTGTTAATATGTTATATCTTTTAAACTTTTAAGTTCAAGAGTACAAGTGCAGGTTTATTACATAGGTAAACTTGTGTCTTGGAAGTTTGGTGTACAGATTATTTCATCACCCAGGTATTAAGCCTAGTACCCATTAGTTATTTTTCCTGATCCTCTTCCTCCTCCCACCCTCCACCCTTTGAAAGGCCCCACTGTGTGTGGTGCTCCTCAATGTGTCCATGTGCTCTTATCATTTAGCCCCCACTTATAAGTAAGAATATGCAGTATTTGGTTTTCTGTTCCTTTCCTAAGGATAATGGCCTCCAGTTCCATCCATCTTTCTGCAAAGGACATGATCTCTATTTTTTTTATATTGATCTATAGACTCCTCACAATCGCAATGAAAATTTCAACATATATTTTTATATAAACTGACACACTGAATCTGAAATGTATAAGACCATGCAAAGTACTTAGAATACTCAAAACAACTTTGAAAAAGAAAACACAACTAGAGGACTTATACTGCCTTTCGAAGCTTACTATACAGCTATAATAATTGAGAGTGTGGTATGGACATAAGAATAGACTTACAGGTCACTGAAAAGAAATAGGGAATCAAGAAGTAGACCCACATATATATGGTCAAATATTTTCAATGAAGGGTTCAAAGCAGTTCAGTGGGGAAAAGATAGTTTTTCAGCAAAGGACGTTAGGTCTCCAACTAGATGTCCATGTGAGGGAGAACATGAACCTTGACTCTCAGCTCATAGCATTCGCAAAAAAGATCAACTTAAAACTGCCATAGACTTAAATGTAAAATCTAAAGCTATGAAACTTCTGAAAGAAAATACGGGGAAATTTTCCAGGCCTTGAGAATAGGCCAAGATTTCTTAATAGTACACAAAATCACTTAATATAAGAGAAACTATTGATAACATTTGGTTTCATCAAAAGATAAAGCCTCTGTTCTTCAAAAACGCCATTAAGAAAATGAAAAGGTAACCCATAAAGTGGGAGCAAATATTCACAGTACATATATCTGGCAAGGCTTTTATCCAGCTGTATAAAAAACTCTTATCTCAGTAATAAGGAGAGAAACTAATTTTTTTTCTTTTTTCTTTTTTTTTCTGAGATGGAGTCTTGCTCTGCATCCAGGCTGGAGAACAGTGGCGGGATTTCGGCTCACTGAAACCTCCGCCTCCCGAGTTCAAACAATCCTCCTGCCTCGGCCTCCAGAGTAACTGGGGTTACAGGCGCCCACAACCATGCCTGGCTAATTTTTGTATTGTTAGTAGAGATGGGGTTTCACCATGTTGACCAGGCTGGTCTTGAACTTCTGACCTCAAGTGATCCTCCTGCCTCAGCCTTCCAAACTGCTGGGATTACAGGCATGAGCCACCGTGCCCAGCCATGCTAATATTTTAAATAGTCACTATATTTGAGTAGACATTTCACAAACAAAGATAACAAATGGGGCCAGGCACAGTGGCTCACGCCTGTAATCCCAGCACTTTGGGAGGCCGAGGCAGGTGGATCATGAGGTCAGGAGTTCAAGACCAGCCTGACCAATATGGTGAAATCGTGTCTCTACTAAAAACACAAAATTTAACCGGACTTGGTGGTGCACACTGTAGTCCCAGCTACTCGGGAGGCTGAGGCAGGAGAATCACTTGAACCCAGGAGGCGGAGGTTTCAGTTAGCCGAGATCGTGCCACTGACTCCAGCCTGGGTGACAGTGCAAGACTCCATCTCAAAAATAATAATAATAATAGTAACAAATGGCTAATAAGCACATGAAAAGTTCAACATCATAGTCATCAGAAAAAAAACCATAGTAAGATACCAGTTCACCCACTTGGATGACCAAACTTAAAAATACTGTTAATACTATGCTTTGATAAAGTATGCTGAGAAACTGGGATTTTACATTGCTAATAACATTGCTAGTAACACTATATTTTACATTGCTAGTAACACTATAAAATGATAAATCTACCTTAGAGAACAGTTTGTCAAAGTTAAACGTATACTTACCACATGACCCAGCAATTCTACTCCTAGGTATTTACCCAAAAGACTTTACCAATAATCTACAAAAAGACTTGTACAAAACATGCTGAGTATTAAAGCCAAGCATAAGGGTTTATGTTATATAATTTCATTTAAGTGATATAGAATAAGCCAAACCAATCCACAGTAACAAAACTGATCAGTGGTTTCCAAGAGCAAAGGGTACAAAGGGACATGAGAGATCTTTTTCGGGGGAATTGAAATTTTTCTGTATCTTGATTGGTGTGTTGGTTACACATGTGTATAGATTTGTCAGAATTCATTGAACTGAACAGCTAAAACGAGTGCATCTTATTGTTTATAAAGTATGCCTCACTAGGCTTGATTTACTATATATAAATATATATATTTAGTCTATATATAATATATATAGAGTCTATAGTCTAAGTCTACAAATATATAGACTATATATATGGACTAAATATATACTATAAAATATATAATGTTTAAATGAATAGGCTCGTAGGATGTTGTTATATGAACCAAAAGAAAGAAGGAAAGCCCATGGAACTGTGTAGTGTAGGGAACACTGCAGGTAGCTTAGTGCAGCTAAAAAATCGGTATGAGCGAGGCGTGGTGGCTCATGCCTGTAATCCCAGCACTTTGGGAGGCCAAGGCAGGCAGATCACTTGAGCTCAGGAGTTCAAGACCAGCCTGGGCTACATGGCAAAACCCTGTCTGTATTAAAATTACAAAAAAAAAAAAAAAACTTAACCAGGCATGGTGGCACTTGCCTATAATCCCAGCTACTTGGTGGGGCTGAGGCAGGAGAATCGCTTGAGCCTGGGAGGTCCAGGCTGCAGTGAGCCGAGGTCACACCACTGCACTCCAGCCTGGGCAACAGAGAAACAGAGAGAGAGAGACCCGTCTCAAAAAAAAAAAAAAAAAGTTACAGTATGAGATTTTCATCTGATCTTTGAATCATGGATTCACAATGCAGCCAAGAAACAGCCTGCTCAGAGGTTTATTCTGCAAACTAATTATTTGATTTGTTGATGTATCATGTTCCCTATACTGATAGTTCCTTTGTTTTAGTTATCAACTGCTTTTCTTTAATCCCCCAGAATTCTCCTCCAATCCATAACTGTCAGCTATTTCCTTTCAGATTTTCTTTCTCCTTTCAGATTTTCCTTCCTTCCTTCCTTCCTTCCTTCCTTCCTTCCTTCCTTCCTTCCTTCCTTCCTTCCTTCCTTCCTTCTTTCTTTCCTTTCTTCCTTCCTTCCTTCCTCCCTCCCTCCCTCCCCCGCCTCCTCCTCCTCCTCCTTCTTCTCCCTTTCTCCCTCTCTCCCCTTCTCCCTTTCTCCCTTTCTCCATTCCTCCCTTCCTCCCTTCCTTCCTTCCTGTCTTTCTTACCTTTCTTGCCTTTCTTCTCTGTTTTTTTTTGGGGGGGGAGGGGAACAGAATCTCCCTCTATTGCCGAGGCTGGACTACAGTGGCATGATCTCGACTCACTATGACCTCCGCCTCCTGGGTTCAAGTGACTCTTGTGCCTCAGCCTCCCAAGTAGCTGGGACTATAGGTGTGCGCCACCATGTCCAACTAACCTTTTTGTACCACCATGCCTGACTTATTTTGTATTTTCAGTAGAGACGGGGTTTTGCCATGCTGGCCAGGCTGGTCTTGAACTCCTGACCTCAAATAATCCACCTGCCTTGGTTTCCTGAAGTGCTGGGATTACAGGCGTGAGCCACCATGCCCGGCCACCTGTCAGATTTTTTTCAGCCATTTTGTTTCTCTCTAATTGTAGATTTGTATTTCCAGCTATCTTCTAGACATCTCTATGTGACTATCTTCAAAGTCTCAAGTTCAGCGTATCTGAAATCAGACCTTTCTTTTTTGCCTCAAACCAGCCCTTCCATCTGACTTTTAAAAACAATTTGTTGAAACAAAACTCACATAACATGAAATTTGCCATTTTTTCCAACTTGAGAAATATGTTTCATCTATATTTTTACATAGTTTTTAAAAAATTTTTGAAATTTATAAAACACACATTAAATTTATCATCTTAACCATTTATAAGTATACAGTTCTGTAATGTATATTCACATTGTTGAACAACCAATCTCCATAACTTTTTCATCTTGCAGAACTGAAAATTCTATACCCATTAAACAATAACTCATTCCCCTCTTTCCCCGCCCAGTTCCTGGCAATTCCCACTTTACCTTTTGTTTCTATAAGTTTGACTACTCAAATGTATACCTCATACAGATAAATCATACAATATTGGTCTTTTTGTGCATGGCTTTTATTTAGTATAAATAAATATATTTATTTCATTTAGTATATTTCATTTAGTATAATGTCCTCCAGGTTCACTCATATTGTAGCATGTGTCAGAATTTTCTTACTTTATAAGGCTGAATGATGTTACATCATATGTTTTTGTCACATTTCATTTATCTAGTCATCTTATAATGGACATTTGGGCTGCTTTCATCTTTCAGCTATTGTGAGTGATGCTGTTACGGGCATGAGTGTACAAATATTCTTTGAGACCCTGCTTTCAATTCTTATGTATATATACGAGAAACGGAACTGCTGAATCATATGGTAATTCTATTTTTAATTTTCTGAGGGATCACTATGCTATTTTCCATAGCAGCTGCACCATTTTACATTCCAATCAACAGTGTACAAGAGTTCTAGTTACTCCATATCGTCACCACACTTACTATTTTCTGGGAGCTTTGTATGTGTGTGTGTGTGTGTGTGTGTATGTGTATATATATATATATATCTCAACCATCCTAGTAGATATGAGGTAATATCACATTATGGTTTTGATTTGCATTTCCCTAATTATTAGTAAGATTGGGCATCTCTTTCATGTGTTTGTTGGCCATTTGTGTATGTTCTTTGGAGAAATGTCTATTCAAATCCTTTGCCCATTTTTCAGTTGAGTTTATGTTCTGTTTTGTTTTTGCTGTTGATTTGTAGGAGTCCTTTATTTTAAATTTTAAATTTAATAATAATTATTGTTTTATTTAATAATTTATAATTAAATAAATTATAAATTATTTAATATTATTATTAAATATTTAATCATTATTATTATTATTTGATATGGGGTATCTCTCTGTTGCTCAGGCTGGAGTGCAGTGGTGTTATCATAGCTCACTGCAGTCTTGACCACCCGGGCTCAAGCCATCCTTCTGCCTCAGCCTCCTGAGTAGCTGGGACTACAGGTACATGCCTCTATGCCTAGCTAATTAAAAAAAAAAAATTGGTGGGGGGTGATAGATATGGGGCCTTCTTGTGTTGCCTAGGCTAGTCTTAAATTCCTGGGCTGAAACAATCCTCCTGCCTTGGCCTCCCAAGTGCTGGCATTAGTGGGGTGAGCCACCAAGCCTGGCCTTAAGTGTTCTTTGTATAATCTGGATGTTAACTGCTTGTCAGACATATGATTTGCAAATATTTTTCTCCCATTTTATAGGTTGCCTTTTTACTCTGTTGATTGGGTCTCTTGATGGAGAGAAGTTTTAAATTTTGATGTAGCTCAAAAAACCTTTATTATTTTGTTGGACCTAAGTTCCTGGGGCTATCAAATATATCCACATAGAAGTTTTAAATAAAATCTTACTGAAAAGATAGGTTTGATAAAATATCAACTGTCTGCCATCAAGTTCTCTACAGGTCAGTTCTCTTATTTTTTGTCATGGTAGCTAATTTGGGGGATGTACTAGTGGTAGATTATTATTGTTCCCGATTATTCATTTTTATTTCTTGTAAGAGCAGAGATTATCAAACTTTCTGTGAAAGGATAGACAGTAAACATGTTAGACTTTGCAGGCAACACGTAGTCTCTATCGCCACTGCCATTGCTCCTATCTCTTCCCTGTTTTCTTTTTCTATTTCTTCCTCTCCTCTTTCTCCTCTTCCTCCTCCTCCATTTTTCCTCTTCTTTTTTTATAAAAAAAATTTTGATTACTCTTATGAAATGCAAACACCATTCTCAGCACGTGGGTGGAACAGAAACAGTCCACAGGCCAGATTTGGCCTGGGAGCAGTAGTTTGCTGACCCCTGCTTGGGAGGATTGTATGTCCTCGCCCACTGCCTTGTGAATTCTCCTGTGGGAGAGGCATCTCTTTCTACCCCACTGATGTTGGACTTGTCCATGTGGTTTACTTTAGCCAGTGGAAAGTGAGTGGGCATGATGTACACCATGTCCAGGAAGAATCTTTAAGAGCCATTGCCTGTTTGCTCTAGCTCTCTTGCTCTTTTTCCTTCTGACATGAGAACAGAATGTTCAGATAGGGGCTATTTGTTCAATTTGGATCCTGAAATGAAAAGATCTATAAAGCAGAATTAGAGCCAATCTATAGGTACCAATATGTCATGTGAAAGAGGAAAAAACAATTTCTGTAAGCCACTTAAATTTGGGGGCTGTCTGTTACACTGTATAGCCTAGCATAATCTGATGAATATATTGTTACAGGCAAACACACACGCAAGCACAATAGGCAATAGAATTTACATAGAGGTGAGTTTTAAGTCAAGAACAGCCTGACAGAAGCTGCTTATTTAACTTTGGAAGTATTAGACTAAGAAAAAGTATAGAGAACTCCAAATGTGTACGGACAGATTTATTGGCATAGTACTGAGAAGAGGAAGACCAGTTGAAGAGAGTGAGCTTATACAGAGATTCTTTAATTGAAATCAGAACTCCAAAGTTCCTCTTAAGGGGATTTGTCATGGGGATAAGAGTCTAATAAAAATAACTCAGCATAAATTGCTAGTTTCCAAGAGGAAGCAATAAATGAGAATTTCTGAGTCTAAATAGTCATCCAAGTGTCCTAAGTAAAACATACAGGACCCAATTCCTAGGAAGATAACATTTACATGTGAAAAAGTAAAATCTTAAGGGACACAGAGATTTGATCCAGGATTTACTGAGCCAGCTAATTGCTTGAATCAGTTGATTGATACCTAGCAGATATATCTTTCAGAATCATGCTGTCTATCCTGCACTCTTTCTGTTAAATATTTTTGAAATTTAAAAAATATTAAAAATTATCCCATCTCAAAAACTGTAAAAATACAGCGAGGGCCGGGTGCGGTGGCTCACGCCTGTAGTCCCAGCACTTTGGGAGGCTGAGGCGGGTGGATCATTTGAGGTCAGGAGTTTAAGACCAGCCTGGCCAACATGGTGAAACCCCATCTCTACTAAAAATACAAAAATTAGCTGGATGGTAGTGGCATCCGTCTGTAATCCCAGCTACTTAGGAGGGTGAGGCAGGAGAATGCTTGAGCCTGGGAAGCTGGAGGTTGCAAATTGCACCACTACATTCTAGCCTGGGTGACAGAGTGAGACCTTGTCTCAGAAAAAAAACAAAAACAAAATTACAGCGAGATACCATCTCTTATCAGTCTGAATAGCTATTGTTAAAATGTCAAAAAATAACAGATGTGGGCCAGGTTGTGGAGTAAAGGGAACACTTATACACTGTTGACAGGAGTATAAATTAGTTCAACCATTTTGGAAAGTAGTATGGCAATTCCTCAAAGAGCTAAAAACAGAACTACCATTCGACCCAGTAATCTCATTACTGGATATATACCCAAAGGAATGTAAATCATTCTACCATAAAGATACATGCACACGTATATTCATTGTAACACTATGCACAATAAGAAAGACAGAATCAACCTAAATGCCCATCAATGGCAGATTGAGTAAAGAAAATGTGGTATATATACTACATTTTACCATGGATTACTGTGCAGACATAAAAAAAAAATACGAAGATCATTTTCTTTGCAGGAACATGGATGGAGCTGGAGGCCATTATCCTTAGCAAACTAACACAGGAACAGACAACCAAATACCACATATTCTCACTTATAAGTGGGAGCTAAATGATGAGAACACATGGACACATAGAGGGGAACAACAGACACTGGGGCCTACTGGAAGGTGTAGAATGGGAGGAGGGAGGGGGCAGAAAAATAGCTAATAGGTACTAGGCTTAGTACCTGGGTGATAAAATAATCTGTACAACAAACCCCTGTGACATGAGTTTACCTCTATAACAAACCTGCACATATACCCCTGAACCTAAAATAAAGTTAAAAAAAAAAAAGCAAAATACAGAAAATGGTAAAACATCCATATTCCCAATACCAAAAATGAATATTAATTATTTTGTCATATTTGTTTCAACTTTTTTATATTAAAAACATTATTGATGAAGTTGAGAGTTCCTTCAATTCTTTCCCTTCCTATTCCCTTTACCCCTCCTGATTGCGTCCCTTTATTCTCAGGCAACCAAAATCTTGGATTTGGTGTCAGTCTAGCCCATTTTTTATACTTGCTTTCATGTGTAATTCGCTGAACAGTATATAGTATTTTTGTTTGTATGGTTTTTAAAAATTTTTTTCATAGTTGGTATAATAGTAGAGTACTTTTTTGCAGTTTTGTTTTTTTCACACACTAGTATGTTTTTGTTATCTATTCATGTTTATTCATTTAAATCTAGCTCACTTATTTGTTGTACAGTATGCAACTATATACATATGCCACATGTTTAGACATTTCTCTATAAATGTCTAATGTTTAATTTTATGCATACATTCATTAAATATTTATTGAGTACTTACCATGCCCTAGGTACTATAGCATGATATATTAGTGAATATATGAGAGAAAAATCTTTGCTACCATACTACTTATGTTCTATTGGAGTAATATAAAATAAATACATAAGCCAAACATAAAGTATATTAGAAGGTGATAAGTGATATGGAAAAAGATTAAGGAGAATTGGGAGTGGGATTGAGGGGAACAGACTCAATCAGTGTAGTTTGGGTAAGCCCCCTTGGTAAGATGATATTAGAGCAAAAACAAGGTGAGGGAGTTAGCCAGTGAATATCTAGGGAGTCAGTGATTATCTAAGGAAGACAATTCCTATCAGAGAAAAGCCAGTGCAAGCCCTTAATGTGAGAGTGTAATTTGGTGTTTTCTGGGAACACCAGAAGGCCAGCATGGCTGGAGAAGGAGGGACAAAGGAGATAGGAGTAGGATTTGAATCACAGAGGTTACAGAGTTGAAACGGAGGAGATGACTGTGCCTCATCTTATAGGCTGTTATGAGGACTCTGGCTTTTACTCTGAAAAAATGAAAAGTACATGAAAGATTTTGAGTAGAGGAACGATGTGATCTATGTTGTGGAGGGGTCACTTAGGCCGGTATGTTAAAAATAGACTGTCGGGAGCTAGAGTGGAAGCAGGGAGATGAGTTAGGAAGTTACCACAGTGCTCTGGGGAGGGTTGATGGTGTCTCACACTGGAGTGCTAGCAACAGATGTGGTGAAAAGTGGTGAGACTGAATACATGTTGAAGGTAGAGGCAACAAGATTTGCTGATGGATTACATACAGAGTGTGAGAGAGTACAAGGAGTGAAGAATGATGCCAAGGTTTTTGCCTAAGCAACTGCAAAGTTGTCCCATCCACAGAGATGGGACATCTGTGAATAGAGCAGATTTGGGATGGAGGATCAGGAGTTACATTTTGGATGTGTTGAGCTTGAGAACCTGTTAGATATCCAGATAGAGAAGCTGAATAGGTAGCTGGATATGAGTCTGGAGGTCATCAGCAAGGTCTGACTGGAGTTATAAATTCAGAAGGCATCAGCTATACAGATTTTACTTAAAGCAGTGAGATGAGATGATATTGCAAAGGGAATGGGTATAAAAAACAATAGAAGAAACAAAGACTGAAACCTGGGTGTCAGCAATTAAGAAGTCAGGTTAAACAGGAGGAACCAGCAAAAGGAGACTGAAAAGAGAAACTATTGAAATAGGGAGAAAACATACCAAAATGTAATATCTAGGGGAGCCAAAAAGAAAATGTATCAAGGTAGAGGAGGTAATTAGTTGTGGCAAGGACTGCTGAATATATCAAGTAAGATGATTACTTCACCTTAACCATTAGCATTGATGACAGTGGTGAGTAGTTTTAGTGGAGTGGTGGAGGTGAAACCTGTTGGAATGGGTTTAAGTGAGAATTGGGTTGGAGGATGTGGTCTCATCAAACACAGTGGCAGCTCTGATATCTTTACCTTTCTTCAATTACGGGAACCCATTCTCCCCCTTAACCATGTTGAAAGGAACTGGAGTTAGGGTTGATTTGGGGGCTACCTACTGCTGTGTGGAGTGATTTTTTTTTCATTCTATTTTCTAATTCTTTCTTCAGCTATATACACTCTAATATTAATCACATCTATTGAGTTTTCTGTTTCATGACTCCAACCTTTATATTCACATTTTCGATTTTTAATGTAAGCTTTATATTAGGTATAACAAACCTACAGAATAGTACAAAATCCTAAGCATATACAGATCAATCTGTTTTTATAAACTGAACACACCTGTGTAACTAGCACCCAGAATGCCCCTAATTCTTCTTCCTTATCACTATTATCCCTTACTCTCAAGATACCCCATTTATAGAGATTATATAAATGGGATTATGCAATATATACTCCTCTCATTCAGTATATGTCGTCTGTCTTCTTTTATATGATGTTTGTGAGATTGATTCATGCTGATGCATGTAATTGTTCATTCATTGTCATTGATGTAGTATTCCATTGTATGAATATACCACAATTTATCTGTTTTACTTTATGTGGACATTTGGATTGTTCAGAATTTGGGGTTGTTACAATATGTTCTTGCACATATATTTTATGGAACATATACCCACATTTCTCGTGGATATATACCTAAAAATGGAATACTTAGGTCATAGGATATGTGAATGTTGAGCATCAGTGGATACTGTCAGTTTTCCAAAGTTGGTGTAACAATTTACATTCCTACAGCTGTGTGTGAGAGTAAGTGTTCCATTTACTCAACATTCTTGCCATACTTGATGCTGTTGGGTTCTTCACTTTAATCGTTCTGATGAATCTGTATTGGTATTGTATTGTGGCTTTAATTTGCATTTAATGCATGTAATTTGCATTTTCTGATGATTTCTGAAGCTGAATATTTTCCGATATATTAATTTGTCATTTGGAGATCTTATTTTGTGTGAATTACTTATTCCTATTTTTGGCTAATTTTATAGGTTTATCTACTTACTTGTTATAAATTCATAGGAGTCCTTCACGTATTCTGTGTACCGATATATTCTGTGTAGGTATTGCAGGTATCTTCTCCCAGTCTGTGGCTTGCTTATTCACCCTATGGTGAATTTTGATAAGGAAAAGTCCTTAATTTTAATGTAGTTTAATCTACCAAGATTTTTTGCTTTATGTTTAGTGCTTTTTTGGATCCTATTAAAGTCCTTGCTGACCAAAGGAAATTTAAAATGCAGTCAACTGATTTAACTTTTTTCTACAAATCTTTTAAATATCCATTATTACTTAGGCAGAATATTTTAGGCTACTGTAAAGAATATCAGTTTCCCCAAGAGTATAATTTATGTATCACTTGTCTCCTTTCATTCACAAAAATATCCACAAAATATCAATTCAAGTCTCATGTAACTCCACTCCATAAGGCCTTTTTTGTTCCTTCTTATCACACCCAGAAAGTCTCTTGAGTATATTTCTTACCTCATTTATTTCTAATCACCCTGTCTTCTATTTTCGGAGATAACAGAGCCTGTTAGATGTGGATTCCTCTAAAGCTTTCTGTCCTCCACTCTGAACTCACATGATATGTCCTCATCTGTCTTCACTTCCCCCATCTCTCCTTTCAGTGGAAGATATGGAAGATATTTCATCATCCATTATTTTACCTCTGTTGGGTATCATTCCTTTTCCTCCTTCAGAAATATTGTTCTTTGAATTATCCCCTTTCCTGAATCTTTAGTGGCTCTCCCTCTGCTCAGTACATCGACAGTGTGTTATCCCAATTTAGAAAACAAAACAAAATGCTTATTTTCTAACTCCTATCAGTTATCCCATCTTAATCCTTCCTTGAAAAACAAATGTCTTACACATATGATTAACGTGCATAATACTAAACATACCCCACACAATTCGTACATATAAAACTAGGGAAATCTCAATAGGGTGGAGGGATGGCATCAAATTCAGAATTTTCTTGTTGTTGAAACAGGAAAGGTTCCCTTGTCCCCCTGGCAGGATGTGTGACAGGGGAAGTGGCTCAGAGTGGCTCGTAGTGCCTCGCTGCTCACACCTCTGGAGGAGCGTACAGATGGGCAGGCTGTGGGGCTCTGACCCCATGGCAGTGTCTAGGGGTGAATGTTTATTGCTGAAGCCCCAGTGGGCGTGTATTAAAGGGTACTCTTTTAGTTTAGCCATCTGTAAAGGGCTTGTGTTAGCTCAATTAGACCCCTGCCTTATTGCAAGGACAGAGGGCTTTCTGTATCCCTGAGTTCCTTGGTGTACCGGAAGAATTGGATCACATGTGGGCTTGGAGAATGAGTGCAGGGTTTTATCGAGTGGAAGTAGCTCTCGGCAGATGGGGAAGCCAGAAGGGAGATGGTTTTCCCCTGGAGTTGGGCCGCTTTCCCCTGGGTGGCCAGGGTTCTCCTCCGACTGCCCCAGACAAACTCCATGTCGTTCCGCCCGTCAGTGGCCTGCTGGTGTGCAGGTGCCTGTCGAGCCCCCTATGTTTCATGTGTTCCTCCACTGATGTGCTCCCCTTTGTCCAGCCGCCTGTGTGTCTGCCTGCTAAGGTCTCAGGGTTTTTTGTTTGTTTGTTGTGTGTTTGTTTGTTTTGAGACAGAGTCTCGCTCTGTTGTCCACACTGGAGTGCAATGGCGTGGTCTCCGTGATCTCTGCTCACTGCAGCCTTTGCCTCCCGGATTCAAGCGATTCTCCCGCTTCAGCCTCCCGAGTAGCTGGGATTACAGGCATCTGCCATCATGCCCAGCTAATATTTGTATTTTTAGTAGAGATAGGGTTTCGCCATGTTGGTCAGACTGGTCTTGAACTCCTGACGTCAGGTGATCTGCCCACCTCAGCCTCCCAAAGTGTTGGGATTACAGGCATGAGCCGTCGGTCCTGTCCAGGTCTTGGGGTTTTTATAGGCACAGGATGAGGGTGTGATTGACCAGGGTGGTCTTGGAAAATACAACATTTGGGCAGGAAAACAAAAATGTTTCTCCTCATCTAGGTCCATGGGCACAGGTCCGGGGGTGGAGCCCTAGCCATAGACCATGCCCTGCTCCTCTTTTGTATCATTTAAAGGGACCACGACCTTCCCTTCCCCACTTCTGTATCATTGTGATATTAAGCTGTAGTTATGCATGATGTTGCCATTGAGGGAAAGTGGGTTAAGGGCATATGGGATCACTCTGTATTATTTCTTACAACTGTATGTGAATGTACACTTATCTTAAAATTAAAAGTTAAAACAGAAGTATTTCTAAAAATTAGAATAATAAGAGCCACCATTTATTGAGTGGTTACTATGTGCTAGGTTCTGTTTACATACTATCAGGGGGATATTATTGTTAACCTCATCTTCTAGAGGAGAAAACTGAGACGCAAAGAGATTAAATCACTCACACAGAGTCACTCAGCAACTAAGTGGCAGAACTTGCATTCAGATCAGGCAACCTCACTCCAAAGACAGAACTCTTAACTACTTTGCAATCCTTATTGCATATCTGTCTTTATATCTTGTCTTCTAGTCTCACTCGTCAGCCCACTGCAATTTACCTTTCATCCCAATCACTCCCCTGAAACTGCTTTTGCCTCAATCACTAAGTCTGTTGCCAAACCTAATGGTCCCATTCTTTTTACAGCCTTTCCTATTGCCAACACATTCAACAAATATTTCCTGAGACATACAATATACCAAGTTATGTTCTACAGCTGTAAAAAAGATAGGCAAAACAGCTGCAACTGAAGAATGCACCTTTTAGAATTAGAGGTCTGAAATCTTCAGTTCTTTCTTATTGTTTATGCTGCTGACTTGTTTATGGATGGTCAATAGGCGACTTTATTGTCCATGCCTTTGTTTTTCTGTGGCCAATCAGGTTATATAGCTAGTTTGTTTGTGGTTTTACAACATAAATGATAAAATATATTTAGATACCATTTTCCCTTTTTCCCCCAAATGGAAATCTGAACCTTTCCAAGCAATTGTCATGAATATGTACAAAGTAAGACAACCAAATCTGAAGTATCCTACTCTTCTTATATCATTATTAAAAGTGAATTGTGAAAAATTAATTGCCATTGACCTTTTACCTACTTTTTCTGTGTGAGGATAATTTGAATTAATTTTATGCTCACTATTTTGGAAACACCAGGAAGATCTCTGCAGAATATTAAGTAAGTTTCATTCCGTATGTCCAAATAAAAAGTTACTCCAAGGAAAATACTCAGCTTCATGGAGACCTGGTAGTAGCTTTTTGCATATCACCAAAGCTAAGCATTTGAATCAGAGTTAAAGAGGCGTCATCTTGTCTCTTTCCACATATCCATGGTTATCTGTGTTTTCATTCCTTTCTCCCAATTCAGTAAAGAGAAGAAAAAAAAATTCTCTCCTACTTCTTCATGCCAAAAAAACAGCTCTTGTTTTATTACTTCCAATGGGAATGTATTTTCCTTGGTGATTGGAAGCAACTCTAGTCCTCTTGCCTACATCCAGGGTTAGTTACTATTTAACTATTTGTTTACAGCAGCAGTTAGCAATTTGCATGGACAGTGTATCAATGTCACTGCCCTCAATGAAACCCAAATGCCTCTTGGAAGAAAGATGACAGATTCAGCCCACGGACTTGCAAAACTTTAAAAGTGATTCCTTGTCAAACACGTGAAAAACAACTCTTCCCTCTCTATAACTTGAGGAAAGAAATGAGAAACCATCTTACAACAGATGGTGATTCCTTGCTAGTAAAACAGGCCTGGCTGATTCAGCTCCACTCCTTTACGTTCTTTTTGCAAAACCCACAAAGAACACATTTGGGGCCACTTTTCAGAGTTGGCAACAGTCTCTGTTTTTAAGGAAATCATGTGGACATTAAAAAAAAAAGCCACAGTTGATGAAGGGCTTGTAATCCCCAGAACACAGAAACAGGATGCATAGGCCTTAAATTGTAGGTCATCAGGTTTGGTAACTTGATTAAATTTGGTTGAAACAAAAACAAATTTGGGGCTGGAGTACATGATGGCTCATGCCTGCTGACACAGCACTTTAAGGTGAGGGTGGGGTGGATCGAGGTCAGGAGTTCAAGACAGCCCTGGCCCCAAGATGCCCCATCTCTCCTAAAAAGACAAAAAAAAAAAAAAAAAAAGCCAGGCATGGTGGGTGCCTGTAATCCCAGCTACTTGGGAGGCTGAGGCGGATAACTTTCTTGAACCCAGGAGGCAGAGGTTGCTGTAGTGAGCTGAGGGTCAGCCACTGCACCTCCAGCCTGGGCAACAGAGTAAGACCTCTGTCTCAAAGAAAAAAAAAGGAAAGTTGATATTTTCCTGATGAATTCCATTGATGATTTGGCAGGCATTTTTCTTAAGAACGCCTACAAGAAATATGGATGTTTCTTTGGTACATCATGCTTCCTTGCTGAGGCTGCTATAATCCATCTCTAGAGAGCATCTTTGGTCGCGTTCTTGATGCACATTGTAAGACTGCATAGTAATTAGAGTTCATTTTTAAATCAAGAGTTTTGATTTTCAGGTTTTAGATCTTTCACCTGTTCTGCATATGTGCCCGTTATGTGAAAGCTGTACCAAGAGGAATAAAATATTCCCTTTATGTACTGCAGACTAATGAGAAACAATTGACCATATTTATCAATATCATCCTTACAATCTTCCCTCTTTGCCACTTTACCAGCTTCCTTTGAATACAAATGGTGCATTGTAAAAAAAAAGAAAAGGAGGAAGAGAAAGATGAAAAAGAGGAGAAAGAGGAGGAACTAGAAACTATAAAAATACTCTTTGGGGTGATGGAATGATAAGGCGATCTCTAATTTTCAAATTACCCTAGATCTAAAGAATTCAATCTTTAATGTTAAGTCCAGTTCCTTTTTTCACCACTTGTATATAAAGTACTATAGCTGCTTTGATATATTTAGAAGTTATTTAGAGAAGCTTAGAACCTGTGTGTGAGTGTGTGTGAGTATGTGAGTGTGTGATAGAGAGAGAAAGAGAGAGAGAGAGTCTTCTTAATAAGCTTGGCTTTTTACAGATAGAACAGATGCCTCAGGACATCATGAAACTTTCTCATTGAAGATGTTGAAGCAGAATCTGGTGTATTGTGGAGTAGACTTAAACACTAGATTAATACTCAAATCAGTTAGCTTGTATGATTTTTTCTTCACTGAAGAGTCTATCCATCATGAATCAGAACTAAGCCCCCTTCACCTGTTCTTATAATAACCTTGATTTGGGGTATTTTCAGACATTTAGGGTAATACTTACTATTTAGTTCTTATATGCAAGAAAACACTGGCCACTTTTACTAATGTCCTGTTTTATTTCTTTAGGTGTCTGAACACACACAGTTAAGTTGGATCCTTTCCTGCATGGTCAGACTACCTCGATTACAACATTTACATCAGTGGAAGGTAAATGCCAGTAATCTGATTAATAAACAGACAATAAGCTATTTTTCCCTTCCTGTTTATTTTTCCGTTAGGTTCTGGGAATCCTGAGTTTACTCTCCTCCCTGGTCTGCTACTCACTAATGGTTGGAACATCATCTTTAACCTCCCTGCTTCAGAGTATTAAAAGGAAAATAAAAGGATTTTCCAAGATTCCTCCTGACTTAAAAATGATGTTAATCATTTTTATTTGTGTACAGTTGAATGAGCGTTACCTTTGGATAGACTTGGTAATGACTTTGAACAACCACATAGTTAATAAACAATCACAGATTCTTGATTACTGGACCCTGAAGTTGCCTCCCATTTCCACTGGAATTAACTGGCAGTAAGGAAAGAATGTTTTTATTGCGGAGAGAAGAGACAACATATTATATTTAACAGTTAAACAAGTTGAGTCCAGGCAACAGTTCAAACCCACAGAATAATTAGGGCTATACTTTTTCTAAGACGTTCAACCAAGAAAGATAAATTGAATAATTCATAGTACTTTACTTCCATTTATTTTTGCAATTGGATAACCCCAGGGTAGGTAGCCCCCAACTACGTCAACACTAATTTCAATTTCAAGCTTCTTTTGAGCGTATTTTCAGGGCCATTGGTTTCCTCAAAAGCTGGTCTTTAGAAGCCTTCACGCATGCTACAGAAAGAAAAAGACAAAGCTTTAAAGTGACAGTTTCTAAATGCTGTGGTCTGAATGTGTCCCCCCAAAATTTATATGTTGAAACCTAACTCCCAAGATGACGGTATTAGGAGGTAGGGCCTTAGTAAGGTGATTAAATCATGAGGGTGGTGCCCTCATCAGTGAGATTAGTGCTCTTGTTAAAGAGGCCCGAGAGACCGCCTGCTCCTGCCATCATCTGTGGACAGAGCTAGACGTCACTGTCCATGAACAAGGTTCCTCACCAGACACTGACTTTGCCTTCATCTTGGACTTCCCAGCCTCCAGAACTATGAGAAGTAAATTTCTGTTGTTTATAAGCCACCTAGTTGGGTATTTTGTTATAACAGCCTGAGTGGACTAAGACACTTAATACCTAAGACGGAACTGGTAATGCTGCAGATTCCTTATTTGCCACGAATTAGAAACAAAGTTTCATAATGTTATCTGCCGTATTTTGGTTTTAGGCAATACTTTCCCCATAATATTCTACCATTAAGTGTAATGTTGAAATCCTTTTTATAGGAACTGAATACTAATCTAATAGGAACTATTCCCACTTTAAAACAGCATCTAAAGATCTCCTGATAGCACATTACTAGTGCATGTACTGATATTCTGGAAAAACCTTTCCATTAGTATATAATTGCTTGTTTGTAGGAAAAACATGAATTTCAAATCCCAGTCTTATCCTCAGGTATGTCACTGTTTTCTGTGGTCATTCCTTCATTAATACTAATTAAATACTAGTGATATCTTCTGTGAGTCTTACGTCTTATTAGGTGCTAGAGATAATAGCAGTCAATAAGAAGTAGCCCCCTTCATGAGGCTTATAGTCTGTTTGGGAAGAGACAATTAAATAAGTAATAAGAAAGTGTAAGAAGCGCTCTGAGGGCTGGATTCCAGTGCCATGGAGGATCTGATAAGGGCATCTAGCTTGGTTTCCACTGGGACAGCAAAAGGTAGAATAGTGGCACAGAAGGGTGGGGTGAGGGTTGCTGAGGTCAGGGTTATTTAGAGGATTAATCAGTAACATATATGTAAAACATCTGGAGCGCATAATAGGCACTCAATAAATATTAATGCTCTCCACATTTTCCCTCTCCCTTGTAATTTCAAGGTCCATTACGCTAATATGAAAAGGCTATAAATTGGGATGGCAACTTTTAAAAATTGGGTTCTTTTCCAATTTGCACATTTCCAAATTAAACTTTCATTATCTTTACCTGGTGATAATTGTGAACTAGCCTTTATCATGAACTTTGTAATTAGGGGATGTAGTGAAGAGATTGTATGTTCAAACATTCAAATTTCGTTTGAATGGCCTAGAGCATTGGTTGCTATAAGCCAGAAACCACTTGAAGTATACTCAGAAAAGTTTGTAACTAAATTATGAAACACCAAAATTAAGACGACTAAGGAGAGAAGCTGTTGTGTTTTCAGATTGAGCCTTAAAAAGTGTGTCTGCACCTTGGTAGGGGTACCCCAAATTTGTAAGCTCATGAGCTTGGTCCCTGGAATAAAACAAGTTTATAAATTCAGTTGCCCAGTTCATTTTGAAATAATCAGACTTGAAGGAAATGATTCACATTAACTAAATGGGTAAGATTTGTCTACATACCAAAGCATCCATTTATTTTTACAAGAGATGCTATACCTTAGGCCTTGAAACTGCACAGAGTATTCCCATCTGATAAATAGCTCTACTCAGAGAACCAAACGACATGTCAGCAATGTGCAGCCACAGCAAGGGAGTTAGCATCATTAGGATCATGTTTACTGAGTACACAGTAGTAGTTTATAGTCGACATCTATTGCTACCCAGTTATTAAATGTTTCTAATATCATCTCAGGTGTTTCCATCAACTTCTCCATTAAGGAACTGTTTTGGTCTATACAACCTGTACTGTTCATTGGGTCACTTGACCCTCACTGCTTCAGCATGCTTAATCACCTAAGGATCAAGACAGGTCATTAGGATTGGTTAGATGAAAATTTCTCTCACTTAGTTTTATTTTAAATGCCATGATTTTTTGTATTTTGTTATTTAAATGTGATTTTAAGGGAACATTCCAGTTTTCTCAGTAGCATGCTGTGAGACTTTTTGGGAAGTTTCCATGTATGAACAATAGAGCTTTTGATATTAACTCAAGTTAATTTGTAGAGATTTAATTTCATGATAATTTGTGACCTTGTCTGTGAAATCTGGAATTTATCCGATTTGGAACCAATAAATGCCTGTATCCTTTCTTTAATAAAATAAATAAGAAATAGTAGCAGGGCAGGATCCTTTAAAGGGGCAGTGGTGAAATGCACTGTCCTTATTCCTGCCTCAGCCTGGAACGTGAAGACAAGCAAGCCAGAAGATGGCTAGAGTTGCTAAAAAGGAACCCACATATAATGTTATTACAGGTGGCTGCAGATCACAATTTGCTTGTTTTAAAATTTTCTTAATTTAGCAGTATAATTAGGTTCAAGTCAGATTTCAGATTTCTAACCCTCCACTCTTTTCACCTCTCACAGGCAAAGACTACCAAGCAGAAGCACGATGGCACGGGGGGCCTGCTCACATACCCAGTACTCCAGGCGGCCGACATTCTGTTGTACAAGTAAGAAGAGTTCACCCTGGTCTTGTACATACTCATGGTGACTAGAGAGTGTTTTAACCTATTCAATACAGACTTGGTTCATGGGCAGGGGGAAGTGCAGAAAGGGTCAGACATCTCAATCAGTTTATATCTATTCCCCAGAAATAGGTACTACATTATAGAAGTATGTTTCTGTGAGAAACTAATAATATTAAGAGCTAACATTTAAATAGCACTTACAACGTGTTGGAAACCATTGTAAGTGCTTTACATACATCAACCCTTACAACAACCTTCTAAAATTTGCACTCTTATTGTCCCAGTTTTACAGATGGAGAAATTGAGGGACAGAGTGGTTAATAGCATGCCCAAAGTCATATAATTAGCAAAGCTTGGAGCCAGGATTTGAGTCCACGAAGTTTGGATACAGAGTCTGTGCTCATAACCAGTATGCCATATATATTTCCCCAGTGATGATTAAACTTCAAACATTTTAAATGTTGATTTTTTTATATATTCTAGACTCTAAAGCAATGCTGTCCAATAGAACTCTCTGTGTTTATGGAAATATTCTATGTCTGTGCTAGATCCTGTAGCCAGTAGCCACATGTGTGGCTGTTGAGCATCTGAAGTGTTGCTAGTGCCACAGAGGAACTGAACTTTACCTTCTATTTAATTTTAATTAAATTTAAATAGCCACTGTATTAGACCTACAGGTTGAGAGTGAGTTTTTAAAATATGATATAGGGTACTTGTGCTTTTCCTGGACCCATAATCCATCCAGTCAGCTACTGCTGCCACTTAAAGTCCTAAAAAATATATACACCTGAGGATGCTGATCCCTGCACTTGCTGTACTACTGGCCAGGGCTTCTGATTTCATCCCCCTCTCAATTCTTCCATGCTAACCCCTCATCAGCCTCCTCTGACCCCCATTTGGCCCTCTAGAGATAAAGCCTCCCAATTGGCATGCACTTAGGGCCATGCTACTGTGAAAACTTCTGGGAAAAGAAGACACTTCCCCAATGTTTTTGCATCCCTTACCCCTAAAGCTGTGAACTACAGTTCTTTGCATGGAAGTCTGATAACAGCATGAAGACGACAGTATCTGTACCTCGTGGCATGACTCCAGAGCCCTTGTGCAATTATGACAGAAACAGCCAGAAGGGCAGCTGCTTAGCTCTACAAACAGGGAATGTCCATGAATACATGCAGCCTATCTTCAATTCTGATGAAAACTTGCAAGGATTATTTGTCTGTTTGTTGTATTAACTTGTATGCTGGACTCTTGATAACATTTATTATTTGTAATTAGTAGCTTTTGACTTATTTAAAAAGCTAGAACAATATTCTCCAATAAGTAACAAATGAAAGTATAATGAAAGTCTTAATAATACAATTTCTAGAGAGGTAGGATATTTGCTTGAAAAGGTTCTGTGAAGAAACTTGATTTTCTCACCTGTAAAATGGGAATAATTATTAAGCACAGGATTATTAGAGGATTAAAATGAAATATAGGCCAGGCAGTACTCTGACTAGGAGCTGTTACTTGGTTATGACTAATGATGACTATGTCTTTGATGATTACAATGTTGTCTAATTTTGTTTCAAGACCTACTTCTTTATAGAACCAAAGGCTAGCCAGGCATCGTGTTGCATGCCTGAAGTTCCAACTACTTGAAAGGCTGAGGCGGGAGGATCACTTGAGCCCAGCCGGGGCAAAATAGTGAAACCTTGGCTCCAGAAACGAAAACAAAAAACAAAAGCTGAGAATTGTCAGCACTAGAGTAAGAAAACACATGAGCATGGTAGGTTTCCTTAACAGTTGAAGAGCTATAATGGGAGAGTCCTCTGAGCTTAGGGCTATGGAAAAGCGTAAACTTTAACAAGAATGACTGTACTCTTAATGATACCGTGAAGCAAAGGATGGAAAGGAGCTTTAAGGAGCCTCTTCTTTAATTCCATTGCTTTACAAGTGCAGCCCAATGTGGTTTAACAACTTGCGGGAAGTTGTGTAGCCAGTTAGTCGACTTTGGAACATCTGTCTGAGGTGTCAACAGATAATCCAGTGTGCTCTCCAAAGAGCAACAGGAATCTATTTGTACATTTCAAGGATACAACGAATTTGATATGACTCATTCTTTTAAAAGAGAATTAAAATACAGAGAATGAATTTTAGGAAGACAAGAATATCTGGGGCAATCTGTTTAGAGGCTATTTCATAGTCTAATGTGGGCCATGATGGTGACAATGAAGAGGAAGAAAAGTAGACAAATATAAGAAACATTTAGGCGGTAAAATGGATAGGACTGGATGTGTATGAGAGGGAGGTGTCAGGGATGACCCAATGTTTCTGACTTACCCAACTGGATTGATAGCATTGCCATTCACTGAGGTAGGGGATGCTGAAGGAGGACTCGCCAGAAGAGTTCAGAGCTTCCTTGGGTATTATCTCTCCTCCTGGAGGTCTTAAATCTTTAGAAAGTAAACCTTTCATTATATATTTCACAGTGCCCAGCACCAGCTCTTTCACATCATGGGTCTTCAGTAAGTAATTGCTGAATTAGAGAGTCATTATTGCATATCCAACAAGCAACTAGTGATGAGAAATGAATCCTTTATGACAAGAAAACACCACCAAACTCCTGTCCCAGCTGGGCTGGTCAAAGGCAGCAGCACTGAAAAGTTACAAACACAGCCAAAAAAAGTAGAAAAAGAAAGAATAAGACAACAAATCTCTGTGAGCAGATATATGTAGGCAATGATTATTCATCTGGACACTAATTCTGCCAGAAGGGTGGGGTGATCTTAAGTAATCATAGATGCAAAAAGGAACTAAGCAAAAGAAAAATGGTTTAGTCACCAAAGGAGAAGATCAGAGGCCTTATTATGTGACAGAAGTTATAACAATCAAAATTATGAAAGGCTTTTGTTTTATGTTGTGTCTAAGAAAGCACAGTCAGTAACTTAAAAAAAAAAGGAAAATAGAAAAAAAGAGAAGACACATTAATATGGATGTCATTATGCAGGATATAAATTTTTAAAGAGCAGCACTAAATTATTTGAAGTGAAAGGAAGACTGAGGGGAAAGGCTGGAAATATGAAGAGAATAAGGCACATAAGTGAATAGAATCAAAGACAAGATGAATTAATGTAAAGTGTAAACTCACTGGATGAGAAGTAAAGGCCAAGATAAATTATAGGAGGTGAAAGAAGCAGCAGGAGCACAGGGAGGGAAGGCGAGAAACAAACACACTAAAATCAGATGAAAAAGCCAATTGGAGCAATAGGGGCAGGTGAAAAAGATTAAAATTTTTTAAATCCTTTTTTTAAAAAAAAGCCAACCCCCTCACCCCCCCACAGAATTGTTAGAAAAGAGGCAAGGAACCGACATCAGGCAAAGATGCATGCAGAGTCATTATGAAAACTAAATGTGTTTTCTGTTTAGTTTGGTTGCTTTGTGAATCTGGAACCATTTTGACATGTGGAAATATTCATTTTGATGTGCTTTAAGTGTATTGATTATGGTAATTGTTTTTTCTGTGTTAGTTGCAGTCCATTGCGATTTCCTATGGGCTACTGTAATTGTTTTTTAACCTGCTCTGTTGGCTAATTTGGCTTGGGGTGTCCAGGTGACCTCTGCATGTCAGCCTAACTACAATTACAAGACAGGTGTAGCAAAGTCCACTCAAAGAAGAGAAAGTTATAAAGGTGGGGTGTCTGCATGTACATCCCGGAAAGGAGTATCATGTAGGACTATGAGTGCTTACGAAAACATAAGAAGGAATATTTTTGCTTTTGCCACTCACTGATCCAGTGGCTTTCTACTCCAGGCTGTGTGGAAGACAGCAGTGGTTATGGCCCTAACAGTTATTCTGTAGAATTTCCCACATTCACTTATTTTTTTTTTTTTAACTTTTTTTTTATTTATTTATTTTTTGAGACGGCGTTTCACGCTTGTTGCCCAGGCTGGAGTGCAATGGTGCAATCTCGGCTCATTGCAACCTCCGCCTCCCGGATTCAAGCGATTCTCCTGCCTCAGCCTCCCAAGTAGCTGGGATTACAGGCATGCACCACTACCCCCAGCTAATTACGTATTTTTAATAGAGACAGGGTTTCACCATTGGTCAGGCTGGTCTCGAACTCCCGACCTCAGGTGACTCTCCCACCTTGGCCTCCCAAAGTGCTGGGATTACAAGCACGGGCCACTGTACCCGGTCAACATTCACTTATTAGCCTTAGAAGAAGAGAAACGCCTTCTGGGTCTGCTGTCATGGTCCTTACATTTTGCCTTTCCATTGATTGTTCTGTTCTTGTTTTCCTTAAATTAAAAGAGCTCTCAGAATTCCTGTAACATGCGATTTATATTTTGGGATTACCTGATCAGATATGTGAACTGTCAGTTTCAAGTAAGGTTTCTATGCATATCAGGATCACTGCCCAGGTCTGTGACTATCTCTGGGATTATGTGTTCTTATTTGTGGTATGTCAGCTCTGAAAAAGGAGAATGATCTGGTGTGAAAAAAGTCAGTGTACCCCTCATCAGGGTTCTTTATAGTATCTTTATTTTACCATTTTGTCCTTCATCATGTCAGATATTAATGAATGTATATATATAGAGAGAGAAATATCAATAGCAACCATTTATAGAGCTAATTACTATCAAGTAGTATACTTGTAATCCATGAAAGAGCCATATGAGGTAAGCTCCATCATGACCCTCACTTTACAGAGGAAACGAAGGCTTAGAAAGGTTAAGAAACTTGCCTATGATGTCTCACTACTTTTTTCACAGGGGCAATATTGTTTCTTTGATTAAAAAAACCTCAGAGCACTGTATTACTTGTATTATCAAGTATAAACTCCCAGCCAAGCATTACATATATAAAATCGCCTGTTTTTTATCCCTCCATAAGGCTTCAGTATAAAATTTTCCTCATCAAGACTTCTCTATAATGGTTCATTCTTCCCTTATTTGATGTAATAAAGTTTGCAGTGTCATGATCTGACACTGCCAACTTTACATATGGGATTAAAGTCATGATAAAGTCATTCCCTATATTCTGATATTTTTGGTTTCACATCTTCATTTCTTAATAAAATGAAATATTACAGATAAAATTCAAGTCTCCTTTGTTCTTCAGATCTATTTCCTTCCCACCTTCTCTAGAAGCAGCTACAATTATAAATTTGGGGAGGAGCTTCCAGTATGTTTTTATGCTTATTACTACAGATATATTTCCATATGCACTTATAAAATTTACATAAATGTCAATGTACTTCATGTTTTCTCCAACTTGCTTTTTGATAGCCATCTACACTGTACTTGTAGATTTTAAGTTCTCTGCAACATATTAATTGTCCTGTGATTGCAATGTACTTGAAAATGAAGCTTACTGCAAAAGAATATTGAATTACTCCCTATGTGACAGGGAGGAAAAACTCTTGCCTGAAGAACTTTCTGCCGCCTTTGATTTGAAGAGTGGGGTGGGGTGTCTTTCAAGTGTGAGCTGCAGTTCTGAGGTAAAAAGCATCTGGTCAGGCCTGGGATAATATGTGCTGGCTGGGTGAGGGAATGAGGAGTAGTTTTAAAACACAATTGTGCCTAGAGCATATGCTATTTAAAATCCCATTCCTCCCTCCCAGCAAGATCCTGTTATTCTGGTGTTGATGGCTGTATTCCTCTGCTATGGAAAAAACACAACTAGAGTAGAGAAACATCTCTTTGGCTTTTGTCTGATCCATAGATAAAGACTTAGGTCTAAACATTCCCTCTATAGTTGGTGAACATTTGTTGAACACCAACAGTGAAATATTCACAGGAAATGCAGCTGCTTGCAATATCATTTCTGTCTCTAAGAAAGAGCCTTGCTGTGTTTTTCTGTCTGTCTTTTATTAAAGGTCCACACACGTTCCTGTTGGGGAGGATCAAGTCCAGCACATGGAACTAGTTCAGGACCTAGCAGAAGGTTTCAACAAGAAGTATGGGGAGTTCTTTCCAGTGCCCAAGTCCATTCTAAGTAAGTAACAAACTTATAATTGTTACATCAGGGTATATTCTAAAGAGAGGATTGGACAATAGACAGGCTTGGAACTTTCTTGGGACTAACCTCAGCTTTCTTGTAGACAGGATTCAGGATCTGTAACTAGAGTCCTCATTGTTTTCTCTAGTGTAGGACTAGTAGGTAGACCACATTGGATTACTGAAAAAGATGTTGGGTTATTGGAAAGGGTAACTAAAAATATTTTAAAAGTATGGAAGAGACAAAAAATTTAAAATAATAATATTTAAAAAGTAGTACATAATTTACAAAGTATAAACGGATGCTTCTTGACTTATAATTGGGTTACATCCTGATAAAGCCATTGTAAGTTGAAAACACTGTTAATCAAAAATGCATTTAACCCACCTAACCTACTGAACATCACAGCTCAGCCTAGCCACCTTCAGCGTGCTCAAAACACTTATATTAGTCTATAATTGGGCAGAATCATCTAACACAAAGCCTATTTTACAACAAAGTATTGAATATCTCATGTAATTTATTGAATACTATACTGAAAGTGAAAAACAAAATCGTTGTGTGGGTATTTCAAGTACAGTTTCTACTGAATGGATATCACTTTTATACCACTGTAAAGTTGAAAAATCATAATTCAAACCATTGCAAGTTGGGAACTGTCAGTATATACATCTTGGTGATTTGTTTGTTTTGTTTTTGTTTTGGGTATGTGTGTGTTGGTGTTTTTAACCTAGCATCCATGAAGAAGGTAAAATCCCTCCGTGATCCTTCTGCCAAAATGTCGAAATCAGACCCTGACAAACTGGCCACCGTCCGAATAACAGACAGCCCAGAGGAGATAGTGCAGAAATTCCGCAAGGCTGTGACGGACTTCACCTCGGAGGTCACCTATGACCCGGCTGGCCGCGCTGGCGTGTCCAACATGGTGGCAGTGCACGCCGCGGTGACGGGGCTCTCGGTGGAGGAAGTGGTGCGCCGCAGCGCGGGCATGGACACTGCTCACTACAAGCTGGCCGTGGCAGATGCTGTGATTGAGAAGTTTGCCCCAATTAAGCGTGAAATTGAAAAACTGAAGCTGGACAAGGACCATTTAGAGAAAGTTTTACAAATTGGATCAGCAAAAGCCAAAGAATTAGCATACCCTGTGTGCCAGGAGGTGAAGAAATTGGTAGGTTTTCTATAGGAAGTTTCAACGAATCACAGTAAGGCTTTTGTGCCTTGCACTCCATGCATTCTGATAACGGCAGCTTTCCTCACAAGAAAAAGTTATGGTTTTGGGACATTTAATTTGGTATAGCTGATTATTGGCTTTATTTGATGAATATTGCTTTGTAGCTTTGAAATACGACAGTGTTCCAAACCCCATCAACAAAATGCTGTGAACAACAACAAAAATAAATAAATAAATAAATAAGGCATAGCTGTCTGAATCCCCAATTATTGAGGCACACTCCTTGGCCTACACAAATGTGATTGAGGTAAGGAGTAATTTGGGAAATGGAGTGTCATTTGTGCTTCTTTCTGGAGTACTTAGTGTAACAGATGCACACTTTATCTACTTCAACTCTTTTATAAAGCAATATATAGAGTTCTTAGATGTTTAATCCTTGAGATGCCATTTGATCAGATGCTAATTTGTATTCAGATCTCATAAAAACAATTCCATTCTTATAGTTTGTTTGTCACTGAGATGGTGCCTGATTTAATATATTTAAGTTGATTAACTTGTTTTCCAAGAGATGACACCAACTGTTCCAGCAATAATTTGTTTTTTAATTCAGAGATATGGGATATGATCTTCTAAGGAGGTTGCATTATTTTGACTTGATTTATTTACTGTACAAGAGCCCAAGTCCCTGAATTATATTCTTAATAAGTACTTTCTTGCATTCATTTCAGTTTAGTCTCACCAACCCCCTATGAATTAGGAGAATTAGTGTCATTTTACACATGAGGAAAGTGAGACTGAGAGAATCCAATTAGCTTGTACGATATCACTCCATAAGAGAGGCAAATCTGAGAGTAAAACTCTTACCCCTTATTCTTAAGAATAGTGCTTGTTTCATCAGTACCAAAAAATAAAAATGCTGAAAGGTAGCATTTTTTAGACTCTAAACATTCTGATTTTGAAGGTGGGTATTGGAACGACTGATGACGTTTATATCATCAATTCAGCCAATAGATGCGAACTTAAAATCTGGATTCAGACAACCGTGGTCACATTTCCCCATCACAATCCCCAAGGCAGGTCCCAAGTTCTCTCCTCTATGCTTTTTGCAGAAACACTTTGAAATAGGTTCTGCCAGTCTACAACAGCAGTGAAGACTGATAAATCAGATATTCCCAATGACTGACAGCTTCTCATCTTGCCTCTACCTCAGTTAAGTAATGTCACCCTAAAACCTAGCTTTTCTGCACTTCTATTTCTGACACTTGAAAATGAAAATGATAATCCTGACTTATACAACAAGACCTGTTAGGAAGATCGATTTTGTAACAGAAATTGCTTATAAGTTTTTTGTCAGTAAGGACCATGATCACCATTTGTACATACCTAACTAGGTTGTTGAGCAAAGCATTTTTGCTCATGTTTCTTAAGGAAGTAGAGTGGTCCTCGTGTCAGAACACATGTAAATCCACAAAACACCACATCTCAGAATCCGAATTAAAAGATCCTTTTTAGGATTCTTGGAGCTAGCCTGGATCATGGGAAAAGGAAACATTTTGCCTTTTGTATCTTATATTGGAATGGGATGTCTATAAATCCTAGAACCTCTTTGAGCATATTTCTTACTAGCCTCTTTTTTTCCCCTTTAAAGGAAATTTTGAAAGGATTATGAATACTGGAAAATGACAAAATTAAAGGTAGATCTATTTGCCTTTTGTATCTTATATTGGAATGGGATGTCTATAAATCCTAGAACCTCTTTGAGCTATTTCTTACAGGCCTCTTTTTTTCCCCTTTAAAGGAAACTTTGAAAGGATTATGAATACTGGAAAATGACAAAACTAAAGGTAGATCTATCAAGCCAATTATCTGTTTATCTGTTTGTGTGGTTTTTTACCCCCTTGCAATACCTTTCCTCCAAAAAACTAAGGCACTATGGAAAGAATCTCAGAGGAGAAAAACAAATAACTTGTGATAACTTCCAGGGACCAAAGTCTATGCATTGGTGAGGGTGGACTTGTTTGCAACCTGTTGTTTTTTTTTTTAAGTGACCGAACTGTTCAGGTCCAAACTTGGCCCATAATTATTAAGAGAATCTTGCCTGGTTAATCAGTATTAATCAGGATTCTTCAGAGAAACAGAACCAATAGGATATATATCTGTATATTAGAGGACTTATTATGGGGATTAGCTCACCCAATTATGAACGCTGAGAAGTTCCATGATAGGCTATGTGCAAGCTGGACCCATGAGAGATGATGGTGTGATGCAGTCCAAGTCCTCAGGCTGGAGAACCAGGGGAACCAATGACGTAACTGTCAGTCCAAGGCTGAAGGCTTGAGAACCTGGGGGCCACTGTAAGTCCCAGAGTCTGAAGGCCTGAGAACCAGGAGCTCTGATGTCCTAGGGCAGGAGAAGGTGAAGTCCCAGCTCTAGAAGACAGCAAATTAGCCCTTCCTCTGTCTTTTTGTTCTAGTCAGTCCCTCAGCTGATTGGATGTCAGCCCACATTGATGAGGGTGTATCTCCTTTATTGAGTCTACTGATTGAAAGGCCAATCTCTTCCAGAAACACCCTCACACACACACCCAGAGTAATGCTTTACCAGCTATCTGGATATCCCTTAACTCAGTCAGGTTGACATAAAATTATCCATCACGGCCGAGTGCAGTGCCTTACATCTGTAATCCCAGCACTTTGGGAGGCTGAGGCGGGCGGATCATTAGGTCAGGAGATCGAGACCATCCTGGCTAACACGGTGAAAACCTCGTCTCTACTAAAAATACAAAAAAAAAAAAAAATTAGCCGAGCGTGGTGGGGGGTGCCGAGATCGCGCCACTGCACTCCAGCCTGGGTGACAGAGCGAGACTCGTCTCAAAAAAAAAAAAAAAAAAAAAATTATCCATCACACCCAGTGATCTCAGGAAGTTGATTAAAGAGCCAAGCATAGAATCTAGATCTATTTTCACATCCCTTCCACCTATCGTTTACAGGACCTTCACAATCTTTCTAATGGACATGAAAAATTAGAGAGAAACTTAATTTTTATTTTTTCCTGTATGTTTTGTAGAAAGTTGAAATGGTAAAAAATATTTCAGATGGTAATAATCATGGTCATGTAACTTGGTGCTCTGAAACCCTGCTTCAAACCCACTTTGACACAACACAGTGGGGGTGTCTTGCCCTTTGTAGGTGACTCATAAACATTTATCAAAAGTACATGTCAGAAAATGGGCTAGAGATTTCTAATAAAGCTGAATTTTTTTTTTTTGCAAAAGCCCTCCTGATGTACACCATCAAGATGCTTATAATAACACTATTGAGTTCTCATTGTTTATCAGGCACCACACTAAATGGCTTATAACAGTGTTTTTCCAAGTGTGGTCCCCAGACTGGCAACATGAGCATCACCTGGGAACTCATTAGGAATGCAGATTATCTGACTCTACCTCAGACCTATTGAATAAAAAACCTGGAGGATGAACCCAGCAATTGGTGTCTTCGCCTTCCAGGTGATACTGATGCATGCTGAACTTTGAGAACCATCGCTTTATTTGCATTCTCTAATTTAATCTATAAGCCAATAAAGTAGATACTGTTATCAACCTCAGATTGCGAAAGTTGAAACTGAGGAGGCATGGGAGGCTGCGTTACTTGCTTAAAGTAGTTCTGCTTCTAAAGGGAAGATTGTGGTTTCAAATCCAGGTCACCTAATCCAGAGCCACACTAGGCCACAGTGACCTGTATAGGTCTTTTGGTATGTATGGGGGCAACAGTGTCCAATATAGTATGTGTCCATTTAAACTGAAATAATTAAATTTTAAAAATTCCTTCCTTAGCAGCACTTTCAAGTGCCCCATGGCTTCATGTGGTTTTTGCTTACCATAGTGAATAAATACAGATGGAGAACACTTCTGTCATAGAACCATCTATGGATACTGCTTCTTCAGTATTCCGTTTACTGGTTTTGCTTAATAATAGGTCAAATATTTAAAGTTCAGGACTCTTCCTAGAGAGTTATTCAACTGGGCAATTCACGAAGATAGTAAAAGGATTACTTGAGAATGACCATATAGTTTGCCAAAGAATATTAAATAATAAGAGCTATTCCAATATGTATTATATACTTGCCATATGCTGAGCACTTTATAAGTGTATTTATGTTCAATATCTTATTTCATGTTTATGTCAGCTCTATAAGATAGGAACTATTAATACCAGTTTTTAAAGTAACATTCAGCAACTTGCCAAAAGTAACATATTTATTATGAGTCTCTAGCTTCTCCTAATTAAGAATGAAGAAATATCCCTTAACTATTATGCCCAAGGGAGTAGTCTGCCGCTTTTCATTGAGTCTAGAATCTTCTCCAAGTACTTGTGATACTCTCTTGTGTGTCCCATGATATTCTTAGCCCTCACTTCTCCCTCCTTGCCTCCTTTCCCCCTCCCCTCTCCTTACTTTAATGCTGTTATAATTATTCCCCGAAAAGTTCTTCATTTGTACACAGAGCAGTCTTTAGTTTGCTTTCGAATGCAGCCTTTGATTTCTTTCAGTTCACCCTGTCAAGTGCTATGTGCCCCTGTTACAAGTTAAAGGAAATAATTGTGCATGTGAAATTCTTGGTCTCTTTCTCTTTAACACAAGGACTCTGTCTGTGTTCTCATTGACTGTGTGTCCTCCCTATGTGATCAACATTCTCTTTTCAGTCTGTCAACTGGGTGCATCTTTTGAAATGTTTTGGCTGGGAAGAGTCAATCCCTCCCTGAGACTGAGCTGAAAAGAAATTGCCTATCACTAGCACTTTCAAACCACCCCCTTTAAGAAGAACAACCTGGAGGCTTTACTGTTAGTCATTTTAAGTCCTCATATGTTAACTCTCAAGAATTCTGTTATATTGGCCAGGCAGGGATTCTCTTCTTTCTCTAGGAAGGAAACTGGGTTTCAGAGCTATAGTGACTTTATCCTTAGATAGGTAATTCAACATTATGACAAATTTTTGGGTAGGCACTGAGGAAATGCAATATGATTACAGTTTAGAGGAAGACACACAGAGATACCAGCTAGCAACTGCTGGGTGTGCCTGGGAATGAGTCATTCACAAGAATGTTCAAGGAAGGAATATGATTGATATAGGACAGGAGACAGGGCTTTTCAATAAAAAAGTAGGGCACAGAAACATGAGCGCATTTAGGGAAAAGCAAATTCATACAATATGTGGACAAAATTAGATGGAAATATTAAGTTGAGTCATATGAAATTATAATATTTGATTATTATTTTTTACCCAAAACACTGGCAGTTCCATGTGGATTCACCTAATATACTCAGTGAACAAGCATTTGTGGAGTGCCTGTTTTGCAGGTACAGTCCAAGCACCAAGAATTAGAAATGACACACAGTCTCTACCCTCAGGCTCCTTGTCTATGTGGAGATGGACATGGAAAGCCAGTGAGAGGTCGAATAGGAATTATAACCAAAGTCTTCTGAGTCTTGTCCCTCTCCTGTGCATTAGCTGTGGCATTTACTCTTAATTATTTGGAATGTGGCCTCTAGATGTCACAATCACTTAGTAGTCCTTGAATAAATAAAATATTTAATATTTGATATAACCATGTTGGCTCTATGGAATGCAAACTCATTTTATAATACGCCCTCCTCACTTCTACCCACCTATGCACATAGTAAAGCAGGCCTATAGTCATCCTTTTCTTCTAAGTGTTTCTGAAAATCAAATGATGTGACTTTATATGACTCTAAGATAAAATGGTCTGATTTTACAGATTTCCCTTTTTGTGAGTAATATAAAAATACAGGCTCTTCCTGGGAAGAAAGCCATGTCTCATTTCCTATCTGTAAATGTAGTGCTGAAGAAGTGCTACGTGCTTGGCCTTTACCACCAGATCTCCCCACACCAGCCTGTTCTGTAGGGAAACCCATTGAGAACAATTGTCAGTTCCAGTAAATAGGTTGTTCAGCGAGTTCCCTGAATTTGCAGTAGCCTCCCCCAAAAAGAGGCTTCTGTAACGATATTTTTGGTTTTAATGAGCGACTGTGTGGCTGATTCAGACATGACTGTGGGAACCAGCCCTGGGGAGAGAAGCGTTCCCGCCATGAACCAGACGGCTAGTGAGCAGGAAAGGTGGTGTTCCTCAGCAATATTCCAGAAGAAAGTTCCTGAACTGAAGGAGGAGGTGAGTACTCATGAGGATGAAGGCCACAAAATTATTTTATTATAGTTTCCTCTCTGGGGCCCCTTATAGAAAAATTAACAAATAGAATTTCTGAGGTTGCTGATTCCTCAGTAAATTATTATTATTTCATTTTTTCTGTGCCTTCCTTTTCTACTTGCTGTTTTCCAGTCATCTTTAAAGCTCCTCAAACTCAGCACAAAGACAAAGAATTCCCTGGTGATTAGTGTGCATCCACATTTATGCATAACGGTCATTTGCTTTTGCCTCTGGGGCATCCTGAATTCATCTCCTCCCCCTTCCCTGTATCTAGGTTGATGCCCAATTCAGCTACTGCTGCCGTTTCTCTTATCTATTGCTTTTTCTGCTTTTTGCTAAAGAAACAAACCCCTTCCTGAGCCCTTTTCAACTTTGGCACTCTTCTAGCTTGGTGCTTCAGAACTCCCGCCCATGCTGTTGTTGCTGTTTGTCACGTGTAAAATGTTCCTGTCAAGCTTTTCCCTGCCTCCCATGTAGGTTACATTTCTCTCTTCCATGGTCTCCCTTGATGTCTAACACCACACACTTATATTGTAAATGAGTGTCTCTTGTGCTCTTCCTCTCCTCCTGCTATTCTGCAAAACCTACCACCGTGTGTCTCACTCTTACCCACTGTCAGTCCCATTGTTCTTTCCACCCCAGCCACTATGGAGACTTCCATTCTGGACTTCCATGCATTTCTCACACCTACAACTTCATATATTCACCAAACCATGTGTTCCTCCATGCTCCTCTAGTGAGGACAGGACATTCTCATGCTCCTTTGATATGCTGGCATATTGACATGTTGAAATAAAGGAAAGGGTCTTGCATTTAGATCCATATTAATACCAAATTAACAACATTTGTATTAAGCGTAATTGCTTCCCTATCTCAATTTCCCCCCAAAATATGTACAAATACATAGAGAACCCTTATTGTATTTATTACTCAGATTTTTTCACTTTGCACATATATTTGCCATAAAGTTTTTGTGACAGAGACTGCCAACTATCCACCAGTATCCAGTCTCTTTTTCCTCCTTTTGAAGTGGAAGAGTTCCCTGATACCTCTCGCAGGATGTGTGACAGGGGTGTGGCTCACCTGTTCGGTCACCTTACTGCTCAAATCCCTAGCCAGAGTGGGAGCATACGGATGGGCACGTGCAGGGCCCAGGGAGAGCGCTTTTGGGTCTGGCCCCACATTAGTATCTAGGGGTGGGTACCTGCAACCCCAGTACTACAAAGCTCTTTCATCTTTGCCATTGCAGACAGCTTGAATGTTAATCAGCTCAGTGGACCTGCTGCCTTTTTGCAAGGGCAGAGGGCCAGTGTGACAGCCTTCTTTATCCCAAGCTCTTGCCCAGTGTCCTGGAAGAATCAGATCACACACAAACTTGAGGATGAATGCAAGATTTTATTGACTGGTGGAGGTGGCTCTCAGTGAGATAAATGGGGAGCTGGAAGAAGGGGATGGAATGGGAAGGTGATCTTCCTCTGGAGTTGGGCCGCCCAGCAGCTGGACTCCTTTCTGACTGCCCCCAGCTGAACTTCTCTTGGCATTCAGATGTTCCTCCTCTTCTCTTTTTCTCTGCCACGTTGTTCCACCGTCCATCATCTGGTCTACTGGCTTGCTGGTCTGTCCCTGGAGCCTGGGATTCAGGGCTTATATGGGTGTAGGACAGGGGGCATGGCGGACCAAAAGGCAACTTTTGGGGCATAAAAACAGGAATGCCTATTCTCATTTAGGGCTGCAGGATCCAGGCTTGAGGCTAGGGCCTTTGCAGGGAGATCATCCTCTTCTATCCAGTATTTCGCTGTGTCCTGTCCATATCACTTTTTAGTAATGGAACCCTCACTCTGAATTTTAGCAGAGCACATAGCCCAAGGTAGAGACTAAATTTCCCACCCTACCCCTACAGCAAAGTATGGGCCTATAAATTAGTTCTAGCCAATGGGATATGAGCAAAAGTGATGTGTGTAATTTCAAAGTCACATCTTTTTTAAAGCAAAGTGTTCTTCTTTGCCCACACATCCTGGAACAGCATGTTTGACCTATTGCTGGAAACCAGAAAGGAAAGGTAGACAGAGTCAACCCCTCAGCCTGGGTTTCTGGACTCAGCAAGCACAGCTACCTTTCTACCCCGGACTACTCACCTATCTCTGGACTGTTGTGTGATCAATCACTTTTATCATATTTAAGCTATTTTGTCTTGGGATCTCTGAGTTCTAGTACTTTAGGTACTACCCCAACTAATATACTAATCTTACTAGACTCTTTGTCTAATGTCTTCCTTTCAAGTAGGTTGCTTCAGTTCAATGCAACCAACATTTTGTGAAAGCCTTCTATATGCTGAGGCAGCAAGTGGTTCTCCAGATATGGTTCCCAGACAAGCAGCATCAGAGTCTCCTGGGAACTCATTAGACATGCATATCCGCAGACTCCGCCCCACACCTACTGAATGAGAAGCTCCAGGAGTAGGGCTCAGTAATCAATTTTAATAAACCCTTCAGGTGATCTAGATGTACAGATGTTTGAGAATCACTGTACTGGGGTGAAGTGAGTCGGGAGCAAGAGGTGGTTGGGGGCAGAGCTAAAAATGAATAAAAACTAGCTTCTATCCTGAAGGAGTTTACATTGGAGAGAGCTACAGATAGATAATGTTATGAAGACAAAATTATTGTCTTAACTTTCTATTTCCTGCTTCCCTTTTTCATCAGATTAACTCATGATAATTTAGCCTAGATTGTTTTAGTTTTTATATGTGATTATTTATAAACAGCCTAAAATTTTAGGCCATTTGGGTCTATGCAAATCCTAAAAGGGGAAATAATTGAAGTTACATTGGTAGATAGGGTGAATAGAGATTAGATCACCAATATTCAAATCTTAGAATCAATGAGGATTTACTGAAACTAAGAATGGGGTGTTATTTTTTACAGTGGGTAGTAAAATTACAGTACTTATTACCTTGTAAAGGGTTATATGGCCCAGAAATAAAAACAGTTGAGCATGGATTAGATTTATGAGGGAGAAAGTCATAAAATTCCAATAAGCATGAGTTAGGAATGTTCAAATTATTTCTGAAAATGTCTGACATCAATATCGTAGAAGGAAACTACCATCTTTGCTGTCACCACCTCTTATTATAATCTTCAGTGTTCAGAACACTAGTCTAGACCAGACTAAACCAATGTGGTATTGGTTGTGGGCTGGCAAGTAGACTGTGTGAGAATAAAAACTCTTGTACCTAATGTGTTTTGTATAAAACCTGTGCACACTTCAGATTTGAAAGGTAGAGAAAATAAGGGAGACAATGGATGCAACTCATAAAAGAAAATAATTATGATTTGAAATTAAAGCCAGTTTGCCATTATTCTTACTAACAAGAGACAACCAAGATAATTGAAATCTGTAGATAATCTAAAACCTAAATAAAATATTATTATTACTATACACAGCAAACTAACCTACTGTCTTTGGCATAGGAGCCAAATACTTTGGACAATGCTAACACGATGAAGAAGAATTAGCACATTCAAAATCTAGCCAAACTTGGAACTTCAGTGAATCTATAATAGGTTCTTTGTCATAATGAAGACATGGCAGTTAGCATTGCCCTACTTCCCCCAAATTATGTGACTCTTTAAAAAAAGGGTTGAATTTCCCCACCTGCTGTTAGAAACACAGAAGTCTTTCTGCATAGCTGCTAAAAAGTATTTTAGCTTTGGCTCATACATTTTTTAAAATCTTGTAGTGTCTTTAAACTACTATCAGTTTGGTAAGATACAGCCACTTTATCTCTTTTTCTCCCTTCTTTTTTCTTTTAAGAATTCTTCATCCGTCTTCTTTCCAAAAATACTGCAAGTCAGGATTTCAATTCCAAATAATTTGGAATCAAAAGTATTCAACAGTCTGGAGGCAAATGAGGTTTTTATTGCATTTTTATTGAGAGCAAATTGAACTGTGTGGGCAGGCTAGAGAGGGGCTCCTCTGTAAGGCTTCAGCATGCCCCACTGTTGCACCCAGCAAAGACTCATGTTACAAGAATTACATCTGTGATCTGCTTTTATTGACTGGCTGGGCCCAACAGGCCCCTGGGCATTGCCAGACAAGTTAATTCCTTCTTAAGCCTCAGGAACCTTCCGCAGGAGGGCTTACATGGCTCCCACAGGTCTCTGTCTTTCTTCTTATAACTTTCAAATATTTTCCTAATATGAAGAAGTGTTTGGTAAACTATAACCGTATTTCATCTTCACAAACCTCTATAATACATAAGAATTACTGTCCCCATTTTACAATCAAGTTTTCCCTGAGTACTTTGTTACCAACTTATATTTTTTTTGCAGTTGAAATTTGTACCATAAATTACTATCCTTTATAAAAACTCTTATGTGTTCTTATTTGTAAGTATCTTGGAATATATATTGTTGCAAAAAGATTGAGGGCTTTTATGCATGTTTTTGTTTTTGCAAATTACTCCAATATGAATCACAACACTGAGCACAGAGTAAATGCTACATTAGTGCTTACTGATGGAAAACAACCCTGATAAGAGAGAGGTTAGAGGCTGCACATTCAAATGGCTTCACAGGAGAGGTAAGTATGTAAATCCATTAGATCATTTTACAAATACTTATTCAGTGCTTATTATATGCCATGCACTGTTCTAGTCACTGGGTGTACAGCAGTGAACAAAAAAAGACAAAAATCCCTGCCCTCTTTGAATTGACATTGTAGTGGTGAGATACAGACCATAAACCAGCCAGGAAAGGCAGGTTACCAGGTGATGAGTGCTATGTAGAAATAGAAAAAAAATGGAGATGGAGCATTATGAACTGAATTGTGTTCTCCCCAAATTTACATATTGAGGTCCTCGTCCCCAGGATGTCAGAATGTGACTCTTTTGGAAGATGGGTGCCTTAAAGAGATAATTAAGTTAAAATGAGACCATTAGGGTATATCCTAACCCAATTGGATTTATAAGCAGAGGGGATTAGGACACACAGACAGACACCAGGAGAAAAGACCATGCGGGGACATGGCATGAGGGTGGCCATCCACAAAGTCAAGAAGAGCGGCCTCAGAAGAAGTGAAACCTACCAGACCTTAATCTCAGCATTCTAGCCTCCACAACTGTGAGAAAATAAATTTCTGTTTAAGACACGAGTCTGTGGTATTTCATTATGGCAGCCCTACCAAACGAATACAGGGTGCTTGTTTTAATAGAGTTTCAAAGGATGGTTTCATTTAAGCAGAAGACTGAATGAAGTGAGAAATAAAGCAATGTGATAAGTGAGGGAAAACCAGTCCAGGCAGAGGGAACATCAAATGCAAAGGTCTTGAAGCAGAAGCATGCTTGACGTGTTTAAAGAGCAGCAAGGAGACCAATGTGGCTAGAGTCAGGTAAATGAGAGGGAAAGTGGTAGAGAGGTCAGAATGTTGATGGGGTCAAAATGTTGATGGGGGTCAAGGCTTTCCAGGCCATGGTAAGGATTTTGGCTTTTACTCTAGGGAAGTGGGATTGGGAAGTCATTGTGGGTTTAAGTCATAAAAGGTTCATGTTCGCTTTATGTTAAGAAATAGACTACAGGGGTCAGAGATGGATGTGGGAAGACTAGTTAGGTGACTATTTTAATCGACCATGCAAAAGGGAAGGCTTGGAGTAGAATAATAGAGATGGAAGTGGTAAGGCATGGTAAGATTTGGGATACCTTTTAAGGTAGAGCTGACAAAATTTGCTGATTGGTTGTGATATTTGAGAGAAAAAAATAAGTCAATGATAATTTAAAGGTTTTTGACATGAGAAGTTAAAAGAATAGATTTTCCATTTACTGAGATGGGAAAGACTGTAGAAGGAACAGATATGGACAGGTTAGGAGTTTGGTTTTGGACATTTGGAGATATTAATTCATTAGTTGTCTGCTTGAAAGTAGAAGTTAGCCAGGCATGGTAGCTCACATCTGTAATCCCAGTGCTTTGTGAAGCCAAGGAAGGGAAGTTTCTTGAGCCCTGGAGTTTGAGACCAGCCTGAGCAGCATAGTGAGACCCCCATCTCTATAAAAAATAAAATAAAAAAATAAAGTAGCCAGGCATGGTGGCACATGCCTGTAGGCCCAGCTACTCAGGAGGCCTAAGTGGGAGGATCAATTGAGCCTGGGAGGTTGAGGCTGCAGTGAGCCATGATTGTGCCTGTGCACTCCAGCCTGGGCAAGAGTAAGAGCCTGTCTTAAAATATAATTAATATAAATAAAAGTAGAAGTCAGAGAGTGGTCCAGGCTAATTAATGAATGATTTTCAAAGTCATTAATATATAGCTAGAATTTAAAGTCAGGAGTCTTGATGAAATCTCTAAATGAGTGAGCATGGACCGGGAAAAGAGGAGGTCCAAAGATTGATCCTGTTTAGAGGTAGAGAAATGAGAAAACATGCAGCAAAGAGCCTGAGGAAAGAAGCACAATATGACAAAAGGAAAAGCAGGGTAGAGCTTTGATTGCCCTGAAAGCCATGTAGAAAAGCTGTCTTCAGGAAAAAGACTAGTCTATGTCAAGTACGGTGAGGACTGAAAAAGGATCACTGGATTTAGCAATGTGTGGGTCATTGGTGACCTTGATTAAAGGAGTTTGGGTGGATAGAGGGGTAAAAAGTCTACCTGAATATATTTAAAAGGAAATGGAAGGAGAAAAATTGGAGACAGTGTTCTTAACAACCCTTTCGAGGACTACTGCTGTAAAAGGAAGCAGAAAAATGCAATAGTATGACAGTGATATGGAATCAAAAGAGGGTTTTGTTACTGTCTTAGTTCATTTTTTGTTGCTATAACAGAATACCCAAGACAGGGTAATTCATAATAAAATAGGTTTATGTAGCTCATAGTTCTAGAGGCTGGGAAGTTCATGATGAGGTAGCCGCATTTGGCAGCTTTTGGTGAGGGCCTCATTCATGTCATGTCAAAACATGGTGGAGAAATGGAAAAGGAATTGGGCTTGTGGAAAAAAGGACAAAGCATTAGAGGCCACTTCACTTTATAACAACCCACTCTTCTCTCTCAGGAGCTAATCCATTCCTGCAAAAACTAATCCATTCCAAAAAACAAAACAAACAAACAAAAAAACAAAAACAGAAAACACTCTTGTCTGGCAAGAAAGACATTAATCTGCCTTAAATACTTAATCATGTCTTGAAGGCCCCAACTCCCAACACCATTACGTTGGCAATTAAATTTCATCATGAGTTTAGGAGGGAAGAAACCACATCAAAACCATAGCAGTTACTTTTTAGAATGAGAAAAATAATTGCATATTTGGATGGGAATGATCCAGTAGAGAGGGAGAATTTGATGACTGAGAAGTTAGAGAGGACAACTACTGAAGGAATGTCCTTGAGTAAGTATGAAGGAATGGGATCCAACCTGTTCACATGTAGACAGGATTTAGATGGGAGACCAAAGAAGAGAGAAGGAAGATATATAGACACAGAAGCAGATGGATTTTTACATGTGGTTAAAAAAAAAAAAAGCAAGAAGAAGTTCTCTTTGTTGCTTCAATTTTGTCAGTGAAATAGGAATCAAGGTCCTCAGCAGAGGATTGAGATGAGGGAGGATGTGTTGGAAGTTTAAGGAGAGAGGAGTAGGAGGTGTGAAATAGTCATCTAGGGAAGAGGGAAATGTAGTAGAACTGCCAGGCAACATTTAAGGGCTCTCTTGAGGCTAAGGGACATGAATTCACAATGAGAGCAGTCAGCACAGTTGATTGTTTTGTTCCAACCACATTCCACTGTGTGGGTGTAGGCGGAGACAGAACATAGATAGAAGTGGATTTAACCTAGAGCTGGGCTTCGCCAGGTGATCGCAACAATGGACAAAGAGGTAAAGGACCTGAGTACATATGCCGGATGCCAGGGTGTGAGTAAGGGTCATGGCATTCACACAGGGCAAGGCGGGAGGTGAGGATGTGAGGGGTGTGGAGATGTAGAACGATGATAAAAATCAGTTGATTGAAGGTCCTGGTGGTGTCAACAAATTGAGGGAGTGAACTGGAAAGACAGGCAATGTGGGTCAGAGCTTGAAATTAAGATTATGGGGGTTCAACTCTTGGTAGTGACAAAGATCAAGATATGGCCCAAGGAATGACTGTTGATATAGAGTGGAAAACATAATCCCTGGAAGAGAGAAGGTCAAGAGTCTAGGGTATTATAAAGATCATTTACTTCAATGTGAAACCACAAAAACTACGCTGGAAGAAGCACTAGAGACAATGATAATGATCCAGGAATAAAGTCTTCAAGAAATGAGGGGGAGTGGTCTTGGGAGTCTGTAGACTGATAGCATCATTTCCAAAACCTGGGGCAGCAGGGAAATTAGGGAGGAGAAAGGGATAATGACCTGGAAGTATCAATAAGGAGCAAAGAGGACAATTTCTTTAGCACCAGCTGCCAGTATTGTGTGTAGGCTGGAGCACAAGATTCCCCACAATTCCAGCACCAGCTAGGTAGCAGGCCTGAGCTGTGTCATGAGTGTGGAGTTTTTCTGTGGTCAGTACTTTGGAAGATTATGTTGGGGGCATTCAGAAACCTGTGGTTGGCCATGGGGCTGTAATTTCCTAAAGTACAAATGCTCTTTCATCATTGAAGTCATCAGTAAACTTTCATAATTCCACTGTTTAGCCCTACTAGTCTGATTTCTAGTCAAACACATTCATTTTTGTTGTTGTTGTTGTTGTTGTTGTTGTTGTTGTTGTATTTGAGAGGGAAGATGAGTAAGGAAGGGACTCACAGCTAATTTAATTATTCTTGAGAACTTCCTTAGAATATCTCAGAAACTTCCAGATAGGGCTGCTGTCCTAGAACAAGCTCTCTCTCAAATAAGGAGACCCAGAATATCTGGGAGTCCCCAGGCAGACAAAATGCCTCTAGGAATCTGCTCTGATTTCCTTTAGCAGCTTTGTTCCCAAGGTCTGCAACCACTGGATGTGGTTGGGACTGGCCCACAGTTGCTTTAGGCCACCATTTTGCTTGCTGTGTGTTCCACCTCAGTAATACCACTAAAATGACACCATTTCTCTAAGCAAAGATGCTATTCTGCTCTGGATACTCCCAGTTTTTAGAGTTAATTCCTCAGCATGAGCAGCTTTGATTTCCCAGAGCGCACCCACATTAGCCAGCAAGAAGAAGAGAGCATTGAAGTAAGTGATGATGCAGAATCCCTCAAGTCATTTCCAAAAGAGGCATTCCAGAAATGTTTTGAGCAATCATTTATATAAGATATAGAATCCCAAGGTAATTTCTTAGAGGAACAACTCTCGTTCATTATAAATTGTGGCATTTTAAAAGATACATCAGCCCCATTACTCTCTACACAATTTCAATCCTTTAATTCTTTAAAATTTCTTACCTTCTCAAAAGAAAGAGCCCTGCCTAGTGACAGCTGCTGTTCACCATTACAGGTAGCATGTATGGCTGAGACAGAAAATACTTCTGATTTTGTGGATTTTGGATCAAACCCAGCATTGTGTGCCTTCTAATTTAGTCAACATTCAATTCAGCTATAGGGGGGTTTTAACATGCTAAAGCAGAAATGTAATAAATAATCAAAAGGTGAACTAGTCATTGCTAAGAAGGCCAGCATTCCATATTACACTTTACATCCTAGGTGCAAGGTGCTATTGAGATGGCAATTCAAGAACGCAGAAGTCATTATAGTTGGAAAGCCATAACTTGATCTCCAGTGCCTATGTTTGTGATGGGGAAATTTTCAACAAAAAACAAAAAGGAGGGGAAAATAGAATGCTCCTTGAAAACATATTCTATGTCTTATTACACAGTCTGGCACAGGCACATAAGACCACATGATGCCTTGGCTCCTATGGGAAAATCCAATTGATTGGCATTCCTTTTCCAAAAACAAACTTCTGTGAAGATATATTAAGGCTGTCTCTTTCCTGATTCTCTCTGACCAAGTAGAATACATTTATAGGAAAGGGTATCATGGATGTGCTTGGAATAAGGCCAAACTAGTGCCCAAGTGGATAGAACCTCTTTGATGATCTCATTAGCATCCACACGAACTGACTGCTAACCAGTCATCATGGCTTACAACAGTGCAGCGCAACTCATCCCCTTTTCTATGCTCTCATATCCTAATAAGGTAAGATCAGGAGGGAAAAGTGGTAGTTCTGGAGAGAATGTGGGCAGGAAGAGATATGACCCAATCAAAGGAGAAGTCTGAACAGAAATTTTCCCACCCTTGGACCACTATTACCCATCTACAGGGATACTTGGCACTATCCAAGGGGATATCTGCACATTAACTTCCACTTAACATGTTCCATCGTAAGCTGAATCTTCCCCTTCACCATACTCTAAGATGATTAATCAATGTACCCAGCAATATGCAAGATGTTGTATATCATGAAAGTATTAACATTGAGTCTCTGATCTCATGTTACAGTTCAGTTGGGGAGACATAATTTAAACTGATTAAACATAGTCCCTCACAATTTAGCAGAAATGGTCTTGCTTTGCAGGACACACATTAGTGCAAAAAACTTGTCATTTTTTAACTAAATGGAGTTAAATTGCCAATTGTGTTTGTGCTCCTTTGCTTTACATTTCTCAAACATTCAACCAACAATTATTTGTTGCTTACTATGTGTTATAAGCAAGGCATTGTACTGAACTCAGGAAAAACCATGGTAAACACGGTAATATTCCAAGGATATTAGTACTGATTAGTAACCCCCCACACCAAATTCAGTGTGGCATTCTAAACAAATACTTTTTTAAAATATGATTGTGATTTTAATCTTCTCTTTCCCCTCCTGGTGTGCATTTTCAATCCTAGTACAAAAGCACTGAAAGTATTTTGGTGGAGTGACGTACCAAAAAAACAAACAAAAAGTTTGCAGTGTAAAAGAATAAATGGTATTAGCACTCTCTTCTGCCCCTGGAAACATGAGGACTCTCTGACTGCTCTGGGGGTTCCTGTTCTTTTGGAAGCCCTCAGCTGGTCTTCAGCAGCAATGATGACATTAAGGAAAATTGCATTCTGCTGCAGAATTCAGTCCCTTCATCTTTCTCCTTTCTCTAGAGCATGAAGCTAGGGGCCCATAAAGGATCTAATATCAAAAGGAAGAGGGTAATACCACTACATGGAGAAGAAAAAAAATAATTACCAAATTTCCTGAATAGTAAACAGCTTTAAAAAAGAAGAAAAAGCTGAACCCTTTGATAGCTTGGCCCTTGGTCTGCCCGTGAATGCCTTAAGGATTATATCATCAGACTGACTCCAGCAGCCCGCGCTATTGTTTCAGAAAGAGGAAACTAGAAAGAAGGGAAAAAAAGAAGAAAAGGGGATGGGTGGGAGCATGTCTGCCTTTTGGGGAGGAGAGCGTTTGATTTTGGAAGTGCAGTTATCAAATGTAAGGCTAGAAAGACAAATTGAACAAATTCTCAGTGTCTGTGGGCAGGAGGTTTCTGGGGCCATTTTTTCCTTTTTTGGGGATTAACATAGCCTTTGGATTCAATAACTTTTCTATCACAGATGACATTAGCTCCGAAGAGAAATAAAGCGACCTGAGATTGCTCAGAAATGTTATTCCTGAAAACCATCACCTGGGGGCAGTCTTGGGACTGTTAATTTCCTCTGCCTCACTGGTAGATAATTCACTACTTTTTTTCCACGATGTACTGTTTCTTTATCTGTGGTTGAGGAGTGAGAAAAACGGGCAAGGGAAGAGAAGGCTTAGGCACTAGACCTTTCAGTCTCCTCAACCAGCCAGGAGGCGACCCCATGTGAATGCGCAGGACGTTCTTGAAGTCACAGAAGTTTTCCTTTGGAGCTCTGAAACGGAGAGCCTCAAAAGCTGGAGGCGGAGGGGTGAGGCCATACACACTAACAGGTCCACCGACGCTAAAGATCTCCGCGCCGGATGAGATCGAGAAGCCGGGATTCCCTGGTCCGGAGAACTAAAGGAGGTCCCACCTCCACCCCCACCCCGCACCACTGCACACACACGCCCGGGAGTTCCGGGCCCGCCGCGCCGGGCCAGCCCCTCTGTTCTGAGACCCTTGTCTCCCGCCCACTACCCCGCGGAGCCTTGTCAGCAAAGGAAGGCAGGGCGTGGCCCCTACTAGGCAGCTCACGGATTCCGGTTGAGGAAACCGCGGCTTCGGCGCCCAGGCCTCCCGTAGGTCTAGCTGCGGCCACAGTTAAAAGCTCTGGTTCACAACCAAGAGCGCTCCGTGGTTCTCTCCGGGTGCGTTTCCCGGCCCGAATCTGGGCATCCCCGGGGACCTCTCCTGGGGGTGAACCAGAGCCCTCCCTGGGCTAGGTGGGGGCCGCCGGGCTGCCAGGCGCGTGGCAGCGAAGCTGGATCCGGGCTCACTGCCCGCACCCTGAGCAGTCAGGCCCACCAGGTTACCTGAACCCTTCGTGGTGGTTCCCGTTCAAAATTAACATAGAGAGCCCCTGTAACCTTCGCGTGCCAGCGGATAGAATCTGCGAGAGGGAAGCCGACGATGGCCCTTCCCGTTTCCCGGGCTGTGCGCGGGTGTGCTGGGCCCAAGCGCCCGCGGGGCGTCGGGGCTTCGCCTTGTCGCGTGTGCCTGCGCGGGGCCCGAGCAGCGGCCAGCCCCAGCGGTGAGGCATGCGGGCCGGAGTACAGGCACGACCCGACAGCAGGGAGGCCGAACAAAGCCAGGTCCCGCTCCGCAGAACAGCAGTGGAGGAACACTTCTCCTTCCTCCCCCACAGGGCCACCCCGCCAAAGAACGAGACACCCTCAAAAGTAGGGAAGGGACGCTTCCTGAGGGATGAAATGTCAGGCAGAGAACTCAGAGTTCTTCGAAGGGCTTGGCCTCGGCGTTAACCACGACCCGGTCCCGGGAGCCTCGGGCCCAGTCCCCACGCCCAGTGGGCGCCGCACCAGCCGTGCGACAGGAGCTCTGATGCCCAGGCGGCGGCTCCAGGGAACTCACGCGCCGCCCGTTTCTCCGGAGGTTGTGCCTACCGGGCAGGCCCTTCTAGGAAAGAAGAGAAGGGCCGTCGATTTTCAGAATCTAAATATGTTGAAACTCAAAATGGCATGGTTTTCGCCTTTCAGAGGACGGAGAAGAGGGCAATACCCGGGTTGGGGTGGACGGGGACCCTCAGCCGTTCTTCATCTCCGAACCCCTAGAAATAAGGCGAGGTTGCCTTTTTGCCCCATCGCTGGCTGCCGAACCCACCCATGAGTCCCGCTCACCTGCAGAGGTAGCGCGGCCAGGTTACAGGGGACGACCCCCAGTTCATAAACCTCGTCAAAGGTCCCCGCGCGTCCCGGAGCGCGTGAATTCACGGGCAGCGTCGGGTCCGAGGCGGCCCACGGACCGAGCGGCGCGTTTGGGCGCAGAGCGGGCTTTCTAGAGGACCCCGGCCAGGGATCTGCCCCGCGGCTCTCCCTCCCTGCAGCCCCACCTTGCTCCGCGCGGCGGCTGCCCGCGTGCTCCGGACAAAGGCAGGCGCAGCAGCGGGTCTGCGTCTTAACATCGCAGAGTCGCTGGAGAGGCGCAATACGCCCTCGTCTTCGCCAGGTGCGGACGGAGCTTCACACGGGGGCTCTACTCTCCTCCAGGACACGAAGAATGTGCAGAACTGCGAAGTGTGTGTTGGCACCGCCTGCTTCCTGCGCTACAACGGCGGGTAGCTGTAGTCCCTTTCCCGCCTGGCTCCGGCGCGCCAACAGCCTCCCTGCATCCCCACTGGCGGCAACACTGCGGGCCCGGCTGCTGAGCTCAAGCCTGGGTAAAAAAGCTCACGGCCAGGGCTTTCCTTGAGTCATACGCAGCCGCCAGGTTAGATAATTTAGAGATCAGACGCCACGGGGGGATGCGCCTGTCTCTCCAGCACAGGTGCAATGGAAACGATCATACGCGGTTAAGATTGAGGCTACATTCCCAAAGACTAGATGTGAAAACAAGAGCGATGTTCGAAAAGGGAAAACCCGTTTGCTTCACTAGTTTAAGGTGAAAGTGAAAATGTTTTCAACTTGATAGAGCTAGATGTTTTTTTCTGCTCTCTACTTCACTAGACAGAGCTAGGATAAACGGGCCATTAGGGAGGTCGTGTGCAGTTTTATAATGTCCTCTTCATCCGTAGAAGAAATTTGCAGTTCGCAGTGCCCTCTCCTCACTGCCTTCGCATTCAGAGAATTGTTATTTACTTCGGCCGCGGGTGCTGGGAGAGCTTGAACGCAGCGGCATCTGGATGAGTTCGGGTGGCATTCAACTGCTACCCCTTACCTTTGCCCCCGAGGCTTCTCATGCCATTATTTTCCACTGCATTCTATGGCTGGATTTTGTATTACTTAGGTTGTTTTGCCTTCCTCTCCACTCCTTTATTGTATACTCACCAATTAGACCCCAAAAATACAGAATCCCTGTATTGATGTACCTCTCTTTGCTTGGCCTGGATTCAAAGTCGCCAGTCCAGGAATGTGGTTGTACCTGCAGATTCCTATGCTAAGGCTGCTGAGCGTCTTCCACTTGCTCCGCTAGGGAGAGAGTCTGAGCATTTCATACCATGAACTATGGATTGGATTTTACCGACTATTCCATGAAACCACAGGCAACAGGGTCATTTGTTGCTACAAGGCTGGGGTAGTGTCTGCTGTCTTGGTTACACAGATATAGCAGATAAGTTGGTAAGGGCACAATGAAAATGACTGTTTAAAAGCTAACTGACTGGTCAGTTAGGAAGAATAAGTTCAAGAGACCTGTTGTACCACATGGTGACTATTAGCAATTTTCAAGAATGTATAGTATTCATGAAAATTGCTAATAGATTTTAGATGTTCTCACCACACACACAAAAATAAGTATATGAGGTAATGCATGTTAATTAGCTCAATTTAGCCATTCTACAACGTATATATATTTCAAAACAACATGTACATGATACACATATTCCATTTTTATTTGTCAAATAAAAATTTTAAAACTAAGTGATATTTTGAGTCTACTTGTGGAGTTACTGAATTTCAAAAATAAGGAAAACTGAATCCACCCTCCCCACTCTGTCCTACTTTTTTTCTAGGTATGATTACATTCTATGTAAGTAAATTTGTATAGTCACGTGTATATTGGTGTATACATGTGCCTGTGTGTGTACATACTGTTGAAGTGTACACTTATGGAAATTGCCCTAAGTCAGTCTCTTCAATGCCATAGTCATTGAAAAGAAATCCATTGGTTGCCTGGTTATTTCCAACCTCCTTAGAACGATTCTGGAAGAGGAACAGACTTTAGGAATAGAAAGCATTATTTTAAAATGATTTAACATATTTTGCTTCTCAGCATTATCCCCAAAGGGGATAGCTGGCTGAAAGCTGGAGCTCAAGGCTATCCCCCCTCCACTTCCACAACTGCACAAGAGGAAAAGTGTGAACTCCTAGGGCACTAGCAGAATTGTTACCACCTCTGGCAATGACCCAAAGTGTGTGGTGTGTATCCTGAAGTCTGAGTCCCATCACTCAAGAGTTCTGAGTTGTCTCACAAACCTGCTATGAAGCCAGATTGGAGTTTGCTGGTTGAATGTGTACTCAGACACACACACACACACACACACACACACACACTCTCTCTCTCTCTCTCTCTCTCATACACATATTTACAAAGGAGAGCCTAGCAAAATGCCCTGTTCATGGTAGACATTCAATGATTATTTGCTGAGGGAATGCATGAACTTATGTGCATATCTATTTTGTTCAAGGCAAGGGTTTTCTTTTTAAACTAAATAAGTTTGTATGTGCATATGTAATACATATGTGACAAAGAATTGTGTGCATGGAATATAGGAAGATTTTTTTATTTGTTCCTTTTTGTCTTCTAGTTCTCTTGAGTAGCCCCCTCCCCCATGTCTCTGCAGGGCCTTAGGTCTTTGCAACCAGTTGGTAAAATTATCCAACCCCCACTAAAGCCTGTCAGTCAGCCAGTAAAAGCAAATGCATTGCTTTAGTTACATCCTTGCTTTCCTCACAGATCACACTCATGTTTCTATAAAGTTTCCTGGGCTGATTTCATCCTGCACACCCGTACATTCCTTTGCAACTCTCTCTAGGAGGTATACTGATTGGGTTTCACAGGCCTGCAGACAGGCAGGTCGCCCCTGTTAGCCCACCTCAGCCTCAGTCAGCATTTTCACAGAGTGGCTGAACTTCTCAGAAAAGCTTAGAGTCTTAATTTGGGAGAGGCTTGTCAGCTCCAAAAAGGACAGAAGTTACTGTTCTCACTCTAGCTAAGACTAGTCGCACAGTCTCTGTGTGTTTTACAAAATCATGCATTTAATCACAATAGTGTGACTTCAGAAACTACAAACCTGGCACCTCGGAGAGAAGAGTTCAGTGCCAGGACTTTGGAGCTCAATGGGTCTCACTCTTGCCACCCAGAAGACCCCAGGTATTAATCCCTCTGAGGGAGTTGGAGGGTCTTCTTGACCCTAGCCAGGCCTGCTGCCACCTAGAGGTTACAGATACCCTCTTCTTTCCACCTTGCCCAGACCACACCCGCCCCCCCCTTTTTTTTAGAGGAAGTTTTGCTCTTGTAGGCTGGAGTGCAATGGCTCAATCTTGGCTCATTGCAACCTCCACCCCCTGGGTTCAAGTGATTCTCATGTCTCAGCCTCCCAAGTAGCTAGGATTACAGGCTCCTGCCACCACACTTGGCTAGTTTCTGTATTTTTAGTAGAGACGGCGTTTCCATGTTGGCCAGGCCGGTCACCAACTCCTGACCTCAGGTGATCCTTCCCCTCGGCCTCCCAAAATGCTAGGATTATAGACGTGAGCCACCCCTCCCGGTCCAGGCCCTTTTTGACCCTTTCTGAGCTTGGAAGGAGCAGCTAGCCATGCCCCAGTTGCTGCAGGGGAGGGAAGGAGCTAATTTCTCCCCATCAGAGCAGAATCAGTCTCCTGAATCCGGAAGACCCAAGCAAACAGGACAAATAAAGACACTTCCCTTTCTCTTTCTCCTCTGTCTCCTTTTTCTTTCCTCCACCTCTCCTCTTATACTCCTCCTTGTACTTTGGGAGTACCAGAAGTCCATGAAGGGAGTCATCTCTAAAGGCTTTGGCCCCAGAGCCACTGTCTGCTTAATCAGGAGGGTGATGGGGACAGAAAAGTATTTTAAAAGTTCCACTTAAAGCCCCACTTTGAAAAAAAAAAAAAAAAAAAAAACTGGTAGCAGCTGTTGAGGCAACCTGGAATGTTTCAGATCTCATGCCCAGCCCCTCAGGAGGGACAATGTTCCTTTTCTAAATGAAATAGAAGAATGATCAGGACTCAGCCTGTGTAGGGGAGAGGTGGGCAATGGAGAGGACTAACTTACTTCTAACCCAAACAACTACAAAAAAGTCAAACTAAGGTTGCCTCTGGAACAGTTCTGCTGTGAGTACCTTCTCCTTTTCCCAGTACACTCCCTGTTGGCTCCCAGGAAAATATACCCCGGGATCCACACAGGAAACAGGAAACCCAGAGCGCAGTTCTCCCAGTGAGACCTCTGATTTGAAGCAGGAAACCTTTGAGCCTCAGTTTTCTCACCTGCCTGCCCCACCCACATCAGAGGCTGCGGCCCAGAGGGGCTTTGCTAGTTGCTAGCACTTTACTATTTATAAAGAATGAAAGTGGTGACAACCCAAAGGCATCTTAGTGCAGGGACCTCCACAGCCTGCAGCCTGCTGCCTTCTTGAAGTTCTCCAGGGGCTACTTTCAGAGTCGCCTTAAAAAAAATGAAACCAAACCCCAACTCAACAGTGTTGAATCAGCTGCTCATTCTACCTGGTCCGCCCCATGTGATCTACAGCCACAATTGCTAACGGTCACCCAGGGACAAATTAAGGAATTGAAAATGCTGAGCTTGAGAAGTCGAATTCCTTACACTATTTGGGGTCGTTAATCACCCAGCAGAAACAGCAAGCAGGGAAAGTAGCCGGAGGGACAGAAAGACAGTGTAGGTCTGTGCGCTGGTGTTAGCAGGGCTCAGGTGGTCAGATTCAAATATAGATGTGCACACGTGTCAGATGTACTGGAAATGAGCACCCAAGCCCATAGTGAACCAGTCCCAGGAACCTTTAGGCTGCCCCAATCACCCCAGTTCCACAAAAGAGGAATGCGGTCTCTGCAATTAAGAGATTGGTGCATGGTTAGGTCTTGAGTCAATGTTCCAGCAAGTCCACTGGTCCACACCAACACGTGGGTGTTTCCTGAGAGGAGGTAGCGGTTTCTCACCCAAGGCAGTGAGAAAAATAAGAGATTCCCTGATCCTCTCGGGAATCTACCCCCAAGCGCGTGGGTTGAGGTTAAGGGTGGGGTGTGTGCGTGTTTGTGTGTGTGTGTGTGTGGTGTGTGTGTGTGTGTGTGAGAGAGAGAGAGAGAGAGAGAGAGAGAGAGAGAGAGAGAGAGAGAGAGACTGACTGACTTCTGTGCAGACCAGGAAGGGTGAAACTTCACTATGAGCCACCTTTTAGAGTGGAGAATCCTGACAAATTGAATCTCTCCTTGCAAGGCCAGGAAACCTGGCGCTTGGGTTGGGTACCCTGTAAGGGTGTTCCAAGGCAGACGCGCTTTCTACAAGCGCCCGCCGATGCTTGATTCTGCTCCCTTGCCCACTCGGAACCCATGAGTTTAGGCCTGGATCCCCCTGCTCCTGGGGCTTCGACACCTCTGGCTCAGCTTCCCGACCACGGCGCAGGGCGGCACTAAGGCGCCGCGCTCTCTCTCCTCCGTGGTCCTGACAGTGGGGGGGCTTCCGGTCACACTTTCTGGCAGGCAGGCTCTGGGGCACAGGGCCGCGCTAGAACCTGCCCTGATCTGCTCTTCGCAGCTCTATAGTTTTAGCGACAATTTGTTCAGTGAAGCTTCTCAGACAATAGAAAGTTCTGAGGTTTCCTGGACGTTGTGTTCGGGAGGCGGGGCCGGGACCCGCTGACGGCAGTTTCCCAGCCCTGTTCCCCCTCCCCTGCCCCCTCAGCCGCCGGGCAGCAGAAGGAGGCGGCCAGCCTACTCCTGCCCCTCGGCCGGACGAACTGCGGCTGCCGCGCCCGTCACCTCTGCACCTGCCTGGTTGAGGTGAGATGCCTGGCGCGCACGGTGAGGGCGGTGCGCGCAGGCCCGCGCAGAGCTGTTGGGGCTGCCCCGGGGTCGATGACTTCAAATGACGGGTGGGAGAAGGGCCTGCGAGCTAACAGAATCCCCCTCGGGGGAGTGGAAAGAACAAAAATGTTTCGGTGACCTAGGTAATAGTCCTAGCTTTGCGGCTCAGGAACCCAGGACCATTTAACGTCAAGTTGTAGGGACGTTAGTTTCTTTATCTGGAAAGGAGAATAACACTGTTGCTCCATCCTCCCAAGGGGATAGCTCCCAGATTGGAGATGCAGTCTGGTGGCAGGCTGGAGAGATGTAGAACCCAGGGTGGGAAAGAGCAGCCGCGCTCTCAGCTGTTTTAACCCATACTTCTTTAGTAGACAAATCTGAAATTTAAAACAGAAATGGCCACATAAGGACAATTCAGACGAAGCGCAGGCGGGCTGACATCGCGCACTTGGGTCTTTCCTGCAAAGACAGCCGCTCTCTGGGAGAAGCCTAGTCCTCCGGCTTGTCCCCGGGCCCGCCCCAAAGGCCGCTGGGAGCTGGGTGAGGACGTGGCGGTCCCCTTGCGCATCTTACTCCGGAGGCAGGTTCCGCAGAAAGAGCCTTCAATCTCGGACGCTTGGCTCCAAGATAATCTCCTGGCGAAAGCTGAGAGGCGGCTAGCTTATTCAGGGGACTCAGCCCCTAGACTGAGCTTCTTCCGCTGCAAAACACTCCCAAGCCCTGCGAACTCGCGGCTCGCGTCTCCCCAGGCTTCCGGCGTGAGCGTCCCAGCTACACTTTAGGGCACTTTACTTGGCCGGCATCTATCCGGTTTTCGATTAAGGAAAGCGCAATGGGGACAGAGGGAACCCCGGCCTCCAGTACCAGGCCTACGTAGTCGCCCAGGTGGCCGGGTCACAAATAAACAATTCCAGCATCAAGAACCCCGCTAACTTCTGTACTCCGCTAACCTCTGAAAACCTGATACTGATCCAGGTCTCCCAATATAATTTGAATCTCCCCAGTCCTTCCGGTGGAACAGCTCGCCTGAGCGCAAGGAAAATTGACAAGGAGCCTTCAGCTAGCCTTCTAGCTTTGAGCTTGAGTAGGGGCATGGAGACTTGGTGGCTTCTTCGCGGTTTATTGGTGTATTTGGTAACTCTACAGATCCAGATCACAGCCCCCCCCCCCCCACAAACATTCTCTTCCTCACCACGCCTCCCCACCTCCCCGCCCCGCCCCGCGCCCTGGGCAAGTTGGTATCTCTAGAAGAGCCTCAGGGTTCTGAGTCCCGTGGGGGGGCGCAGAGATGGTCAAAGCAAGGTTTCTCCAGGAGCCCTGAACTCTGAAGCTACAAGTTTCCCCGCTGCGCACCCTGCGAAATTCGTGGGGAAGAGAATTTAAAATACAATGGCAAAACGCACTGTTGAGAACCCTTTGAAGTTGGGCAACCACGACTGCTCCACTCTCCCCATCTCTTTCCTCCCCATCTCCCCACTCCTCCAGATGCACCAGAAATCGGCACTTTGATCTTGTAAAGCAGCAATTTATATTTATTTAATTTTTTTTTTCCTGTAAAACGATGATTGGACCGGGGAGAAAATAATGTAACTCCACGGGCGCAGGGCTGAGCAGTGGCTGTCTAGGCCATGCCGGGGCTGAGTGAGTGCACCATGCACATCTGTTCGCCCGGGTTTGCAGCGCATTCCTCTTCGCCAGGGTTCTCTTGCTCTCTCTCTCTCTATCTCCCACTCCCCCCCACAAACCCCCCCACAGGGAACCGGTCGACCCAGGCAGGAAGCTAGGCTTTATTTGTCTTTGACGAAGAGATGCTGGGCGCGGTGGTGGGGGCTTGGGGAGTGCAGGAGGAAAAGTCAAGGCTGAGGCTCCAGTTCGGGAAAGTGAATTGAAGAGAGAGGAGGAAGAACTCAGAGAGAAAACCACCTCCTGCCTTGGAGTAGAAAACTCAAAAGCCATTCACCTTCTTCTCTAATAGTGGAGGGGTGGGGGCAGCTGCGGACTCAGTGGGTGGAAGGCCAATATTAGCCAGTTCTCACGTGTCTTTCCCCATACCCAGAGCACAGAGATTTACTGGAATAAGTCTGATGTGCAACCTTTCTCGGCACTTTGCCTAATAACCTCAAATTGGATTAACATTTGGGAAAATATTAACTACTTAAAGCGACAAACACCACGGCTTCCCACTAATTTCTCCCACCCTCACGCTAAGCCCAACGTCCCTCCCTCCTCTGCCTGGGTCAACCTGGCCAAACTCCCACTGCTCTGGGTCCTGCTTCTGGGTCTTCCACTCCCTAGGGCCCTAAGTCTCTTAGCCCTTTCTCCCAATAACCACGTTTTCTTTCTGCACTCTGCGATCTCTTGTCTTTGCTCTCTGGCTGCCCAGGGCATGCTGTATCCAACACATCAGTGTTTGAGAAAGGAGTTCAGGAGACCCACCCCCACCTTACCTTCAATCTGCACAGCTGATTCCTCCAGGCCCTTGACCCCCCACCCGGCCCCCTTCTGCTTTGTGCTAGGAACCCTTTGCTGAGGCCTTTAAGCCCCAGGCAATGGGCCACCCTGGCTCTGCTATACATGATGTGATGGGCTTGCTCAGAAGACACTTTCTAGGATCCCTAGTCCTCTGCTAGTACCTCAGATTCTGATAGTCTCAAGCTGCTTGGGGAAAACGGGCCAGGGTGGGGGGCATTGACACATGCACCAGACAGAGGTGCAGCCAAGGTCTCAGTAACTGAGAGGCAGTGCTGACCACTTCCCTTCTATTTTTCTTACCCTTTGTTTCCTTTTTCCATTCCTTTTCTTTTTTCCATTCCTGTCTTTTTTTCTTAAATTCTGTCTTCTCCTTCCATTCCCTCTCATGTTTCCCTAGCTTTCATTAGCCTCTCTCTGTTCTAAATTGCTGCAACCCACATTCCTCAGGCCCACAGAGGCTGCTAGTATACTTGTTCCCTGGCATCTCCAGCCCTAGATAGAGCCCACAGGGGGTGCTGTGGGAAACTGGGAGCAAAACAGGAGCAGCTAGTGTTAGAGCCCTCAGGGGCCTCCCAGGGCCCAAGGCCCAGGTGAGGGACTCAGTGGCTCCTCCTTGCACATATCTTCCCTTTGAGCATCTAATGCTTCCACTTGCTCACCTCCCTCCCCACAGTCTTCTTCAGGAGACAGGTGCCAGCTGGGCTTCCAGTCATAGGTTAAAAAAATCAGGAAAAAATAGATGGAAAGAAAGCAAATGGTGGTCCCTGGATGATATAAGAGTCTGCTGCAGTCAGTTGGCTGGGTGAAAAATGCGTCTGTAGTACTGAAGGAAGCTCCCCCAGTGGGGTGGAGTTATTAGGGAGGACAGGAGGGAGATCCAGGAGCAGCACAGAGCAGATGCATGGGCAACACCACCTTACCTCAATAAGAGTTTTAATGCAGCATTTGCACAGAGCAAGACAGCCAGTGAGACTGGATTTGCCATCAAGGGGAGACAAAATGTAGCCCAGGAAAAGAGGCTGCCAACATTCCACTGAGAAGTCCAAAATGGGGAAAAGGCAAAACTAAAGAGGGGAGGTCTTCTTGCATTTCACCCTCTTCCCTTTCCTTTCTGGATCCCACAGGAAACAGTGGTTTGGGACCTGGTCCAGGGCATCCCAGGGACTGGCTTCGTCCCCTCCATCCCTAAAAACTTCCTTTACTCTGGCAGCCCAGGCCCTCCTGGCCAGCCTTTGCTGGGGGCGGGGGGGGGGGGGGGGGGGTTGGGGGGGGTGGGAAAGAGCTAGGCCTGTGATCTCTGCCAGGGGAGGAGGCTGCAGCCACCCTGGCACCCAAACAAGACCGAACTCACTCCCAGAACTGGAACTCCTCTGAGCGCAGAAGTCAAGAGGGACTTTGCAGCGTGGCTGCCAAGGTTTGTCCTTTGAGGGGTGGGGACTTTGATGACGAGGCTGTCTCTCCCTCCAGCTATGTTTCCTAAGGCTGATCTGCAGCTTGACAGGAGCCCTTCAAATTAAGCCAATAGCTTTTTCTCCCAAGCCGAGGTTTTTTCCTCTGAACTCTGGAGTTCTGCTCCCTTCCATTTGGCTCCAAGGACCTGTGAGGTTTCTCTGTCTGTCCCCTTTCTCACGAGGAATCTGATTTCCAAGTCCTCAGCTACTCTGATAAATAACTGACACCAATAAGTGCTCGGAACCTTAACACAGTTTCTTATTTGCATTTCAAGTGGATCTGAGCTGTAGGGATGACAATTAAAATAAACAGAGGACCCCCCGAGTTGAGTCCTGTGAGTGTAAGTGTGTGTGTGTGTTTGGGGGCGGATGAGAGGGGAACTCAGGTTGAAAATATTTGAGGGCCCACCATAGGCAGCTTTATCTCACTAGTGGCCATCATAGAGTGATGGAGAGAGCTCCCATGCTGGGTTAACACACCCTGTCCTCAAGAAGCTCCCAACTGGCAGGCAGAAATGGTCTGCTTGGCACTGGCTACAGACCACTACTGCGAGGACAAATTCTACTTGAGACATAATTGATGTTACCAGCCTACAAGTGGGTGGGGTTGAAGGTCCAGAAGCCTTCAGAGAACAGGTGGCTTTGGAGTTGAGCCAATAAAGGGTCAAAGCCATGTAAAGCGGATGTTTTCAGGTGAAGCTGCCCAAGCTGACTGGGCACCACGGGAGAAGGCTGACCAGGGCTGGTCTGAGGCTGGCAATGGAGATCCTGGTGAGCAGAATAAGAGCTTAGCCGCATGATCCCAGTTGACTGCCCATAGCCCTAGGTCACTGCTTCCAGGTTGCCTTCCTGGAAGCAGCCACTGTGGCTCCTGCAGTGATACATGTTCTGTTGGGCACTTGGCTGGGCCGTGCCTTGAGTAATGTCACAGTGGGAGACCCTGCCCCACTATCCTTTTGAAGACCTCTCATGTGTATGTTAGATCTGGGCAGGCAAGATTTTTTGGCCTGTGTAAGACAGTTCCATTGGTGCCCCATCTTTCCCTACTAAGTTACTTGAATCAGTTGCAACCAGAGAGAACTTAGGTGTGCACAGAGAAGGGCTGAGGGTGTGGGAGCAAAGAATTCCAGCTGCAGAATTCTTTTTAGAATTTTACCTGCACTAAAAGCTGTGAGACCTTTGCCAAGCTGCCTAACTCCTTGGTACCTCAGTTTTCTCATGTGTAAAATGGGACTGGTAATACTAGTTCTCAGCTTGTAGAGCTGGAAGCAGGTGACATAAGTCCATGTAAAGCACTTAGCACAGGGTGCTAAGGCATGGAGTAACAAGCTCAGTAAATGTTAGCTCTTCTTAATTTGTGCAGACTAGAAAGAGAGGAGATACAGAATGAAACTTGGTGGCAAGAGAGGAAGGCTGTGGAAATAAACACTTATCTTGTTTTCTTTGCCTCTCCTGGAAGGAGAGACCTCTGGATAGCAAACACCATCTACTGTTTTCCGAGCTGGCTCAGAAGTTCTCATTTCCTGTGGTAAAGGCAACCAAAGATAGTAATATTGGGTGTTGGAGCTTCCATCCACCATAGTGCCACTGACCCTTGCCCCTCAGAGTCATCACGCCTTGCAGGCCCCTAATGTCACAGACATCATTGATAATTAGGAGAAAATGGATTCATGAATGGTTCCATTTTAGAAATTCCTTTATTTGCCTAGATCTGTAGGCTGTCTTACGAAGTCCTTGTGAAAGTATGGAATTCAGTATTTTTCTTGGTTACAGATGGACCACTTTCCTCCTTGCTGGCTTTCCGGGGTACTTGGCAATGGGCCAGAGTGAGATGTCTCTTGTGACTGTTTGAATGGGACCAGCAGTGGGACTGTTCTGCCCCAACTCTTCCCCAGCAGCAGCTCAAAGGACTCCGGCAATGTTTGCCTCTCAGCAGACACCCACGTATGTGTCTCTGGTCTGAAAGTATGGTCAGGTTATAAAACAACATTTTAGAATTATATATATCAATCTATATCTACTGATTTACTTCAGCCTTCTGGAGGTCTCATTTGTCCAGGGCAACTGTGCACCTGATCTTGGTAATCTCCTTACCCTGACTAATTTGTGTCACAGGATGCTACACCTACCTCCCAAGAGTTCTGGAATCCTTCCTATCCCCTTTGATCTGGTTTCAGGTAGAAGAGGTAGCCCATGAGTTATGAGCCAAAGTCACATAAAAGCCTCCCATGGACTAGCTCACACCCTGCTCCTCCAGCCTCATCTGCGGCTGTGGGCAGAGGCAAGAACAGTTCCAGCTGCCCCAGCTACCCTGACCTTGGCAGTCTGGAGGATCTAATACCCCAGCCCCACCTGGGAGCTGCCCAGTTGTTCTAGTGTGGAGAGTTGTTTTCCACTCTCCTTGAATAATGGAGAACAGCTATTGAATAATGGAGAATAGCCACCCCGCTCTCCTTGATTAACTATTTCCACTGGTGGAGAGGGGAGATTGAGTGTAAGGAGGCTGTAAAAATCCACATTTGGGACTTTTTGGGTGATGGCTCAGGGCTGGGTAAGCTCTTGAATTTCCACCTTGAACATTTTGCTTGTAGGTGGCCATTTATTAGCAACAAATGAAATTCAACCACTTCTGGAAAAAATAAAGTCATCATCAAATTAAATCCCTAATGCCTCAATTCAGCTGCCTTTAGCTGCTGGTCCTTGTGCCCCAACAGATTTCAGAGCTAGAGACCCCTCTTCCCTGCCTTCTTTCTGCCAGCCTCAGCCTCCCCACCACCACCCCGCAGAAACCTCAGGTAACCCTTTTATGTCCCAAGGTTGCTACAGAGTTAGACCGCAGGGTCTGGTGATTCTTCCCGCATAAGCTTTAGATAATTCTTCCTCTCAGTGGAAAAACTAAAGGGAGAACTCTGCTTAGCCAAGCACCTGCAAACCCAGCATGATGCGGGAGATGGAGTCACATTTAGGGGGTGAACCTGGTAAAAGTGGGGCTCCTGAGACCAGAAAGAACAGGAAAGAATTCTCTGTGTAGGATTCATCTGGCTCCCAAGATTTGGCTTTTTGGCCTGAGGCCTGCCAACTAAAGGGCCAAGGGGCTGCACATGAAAGCAAGACAAAGCCCTGTTGCTCCCACTTGGCCCCACCATTTCTCACTGTCCTGTCTGTCAGTCCCTACTGAGGATCTTGGGGCTTTGGAAAAAGTCCTAGTCTCCCCCAAGAACTGGGTGGCTCTCCGGGGAGCGAGGGCTGGAAGCTGGGTACTCCTCATATTTCATTTCTTTTGTTGCTTCAGACACCTTGACCATTCAGGCAATCCCTTGCAGATAAAGGAGAGGAGGCTACAGGACAGCCACATGGATTAAGCTTCAAGAAGCCAGGGAGATCCCGGGAGAGTTATGGATTGGGGACAAGAGATGCAGCAGGAGGGATGCATGTTGATTTCTGCAGACCTTGGGGGCAACCGAGTGGGGCCAGGATGTTTCCTCACATGCCTGTGTGTGACGCTGTGTACCCACGTACGTATTGTTTCCACATTCATGTTCGATTCTAGAAAGGTACATGGATACAACGCGTCTGGGTATACGAAGTGTTTGCATGCTTATGTGTGCTGCTGGATAAACTTATGTCTTTCTGTAGTCACACATGATACGTGCATGATGCTTGCACTTAGCTTCCTATAAAACGTATATGGTAGTTGCTAATGTAGCCGTATTTTTTTCGGGGTGGGTGCACGTTGGGGCCTCAAAACTCGCTGACTTTGGATTGGGTTTTATGGTCCTGCCAAGCAATCCCGAGCTCCTGAGAGTGCAGAATGTTACCTTCCAGCACTGAAGCAAGGCCGAGGAGAGGGGCTGGAGGGCTTCCCACGAAGCCCCTTCACCTCGCACCCTAGGCCTGACTTTCCGCCTTGGTAACCTGAGGCAGGCTCCTCCCACATGCTCAGTGGGCCCAGCTCAGGCTCGAAGTTACGCATCCTGCATCCTACATCCTGCGAAGGCTGGGAGGGCCGGAGCTGGCGCCTGCCGCGGCGCACACTGCAGTCGAAGGTCGGGCTGCGGCGTTGCGCTAAACGCCGTGGGGAAAGAGAAGCTGGGCCTGGGGGAACAGGATTTCCTCACCTCTTGGGCGCGGCCGCTCGGGCCTGGCCACACAAGGCTCCCTTTGTGGAGGGGCCCTGCTTCTGCGCAGACCGAAGTCAGCGAACAATAGCGCAATTTTGCGGCCCGCCGGGCCCGGCTCTGCCGGCCACACCGCGGCGGCCGAAGGCGAGGAAACCGGGTGGCGCTTTTTTATAGTCACAAATATAAAATCGGGGCTTTCCCCCCCTTTTCGCTCGCCTCTTGCCCCAATGCCGATAGAAAGCAGATAAATTTATGAAGGGCAAGCTAAGAGAATAATTACAGGGTGAAGGCCGTTAAATTTTATTTCCAGTCCCAAAGGCAAAACCTGCGATTTTATTGCAAACATCTGGAAGGACCAAGGGATGGGCACGCTGCTGGTTTAAAATAAAAATAAAAGATTTTATTTCGTGAAAACAAAAAAACATCATTAAAGACCTTTCACCCCCACGGACTTTTATTTTTAAAAAGTGTGAGGGGGTGGTTGAATAGTTAACGACTTATGCGGGTCCCGCAGCTCTCTGCGACTTGAAGGAGCGACTGGAGGTGCGGTCTGCAAGAGTGGGCCCACGCCGCCTCCGCGGAACTGGCGTTGGGCGGGCGTTTCCAGAAATCCACTCCCTCTCCCCATCTCACCACGCCCGAGGGTTCCAGATCAGTTATGCTGTCCCATTTCATGCTCCTGTGTTTTTTGTTTTGTTTTGTTTTGTTTTGTGTTGTTTTGCTTTGTTTTGCTTTAGGGGCATGGATTTGGCAAAATACGTGAAAAGTGGAATCGTTGACCTCACATTCCCAGAAGATTCGATCACAGCAATAATAAAATATCAGGTCTGTCCGGCCCCAGGGTCGATGACCTTGCCTGCTCTTCTTAGTTGTAAAGTTTTAAGAACCCCTTCACTCTGAGGATAGGGAAACTGAGGCATGGGCCATTAATCGACTTGCCGAAGGTCACACAGTTTGGAGGTGAACCAGACCTGGTCACTAGGCTTCAAGTTCGCCTCGCAGTCTATATGGTTTCTTCCCACCCCATAGACGCCTCATAATGTTTTATACCTACGTTGATGGGCGAATTCATTGTAATTCTCTCACCCCCACAGGGTGTCCTACCCACGTGTTTAAGGGCAGCCTAATATGTCCCGCTGGCCAACTATTTTAAACTTTGTTTTCAATTACTCACTCAAAACTCCGAAATCAAAGCCGGCTGGTGGTTCACCTTGGTATTGAGGCATTAGCAGTGGTGTTATTTAAGGTGCTATTCAGTGTGGGGTAATGGGACGAAAAGACAGGTATGTGGAGGATGTGGGCGTATTTGTGTTTATGACTCTGATCTGTTGCCGCATGATTCTGCTCTTCCTTTGAAAAATCAAAATATCTGGACATGGTCAGTTGTAGGTGAACAGTTACTGTACTGCCTTTCTTTTTCTAACTTTTCCTCTTCCAAGACTAGGCCTGGACCTCCACTTCCCTGTAAGTCCCTGCAGGTAGCCTGTGAAACCCCAGGGCTCCTCAGACTTCCCAGGTACCCAATAACCTTCGCTTCCTTTTGGGGGGGCTGCAGGGAGTAAGTGGGAGGCAGACATCTTGCTTGGTCTTTGTCAACCAGTTTCAGGCCTAAAACAGCCCTGAAATTCAGTCATTTCAGGGTGGATCGCCTGTAGGATCCACTCAGGGCGAAAAGCTGGAGCCTGTAGCAGGGAAACATAGGTAGTGCCTAGGGAATTAGCCTCATAAACTGGGTACCCCACCCCACCCATAAAGGGTAAAAGAGAGAGAAACTGGAATAATGAGGAGAGATTTTAAAAGCCCGTTGATGTAATCAGTAGAAGAAAAATTTGTATCACACTTCCAGGTTCTTGCATGTAATCTCCCAAACCCTCCCTCAGCTGCACACCAGTGTACACCTAAGTACACATATTAAGCCATCCCACTTACTCTTTCTCCAGACTTTCCTCCCCATCAGCAGAGTCACCCACCAAGGAGTGCATGCTTCTGGTAAAAACCTTACATTAACTCCTACAGAGTCACGGGAGTTTTCACTGCTCCTCCCATTTACTTAGAGGAAACCCCTTATTTTCAAGACTGCTAAAACCCAGCCTGCTTTCATTTGGGTTCGATTGGTTTTAGTGGCCTAACCTACAATTCCAGGATATGTGTGTCTGTGGAATGGGGGTGGGAGCAGCCTATGTGCAATCTGAAGGAGGGGTGTGGGAACTCTACCCGCTGACTACTGACTCTGCTGAGAGCAGGCTTCGGGAGGATGCAGATGCATGCTGTTGAAGGCATTGCTTATTCCTCTTTGTATGCCTCTCAGATGCTGTGTCCTTGGACACACAGGAACAATAGAGCCTCTAGACCTGCAATTAGGTTCCTGGATAACCAAAAAGTCCTCCTTTTTTTTTTCTTTCTATTTTTGAGAGAGGTTCTCACTCTGTCATCCAGTCTGGAGTGTAGTGGCCGGATCTCGGCTCACTTCAGCCTGGACCTCCGGGCTCAGGTGATCCTCTCATGTCAGCCTCCTAAGTAGCTGGGGCTACAGGCCCACACCACCACACCTGGCTAATTTTTGTATTTTTTTGTAGAGATGGGGTTTCTCCATGTTGCCCAGGCTAAGTCCTCCTTTTTGATAAAATTTCATGGTCTCAGGGAGGGTGAGGCCTATGGTGTACCCGCTTCTCAGTCCAAACCAGGCCTGTGAGAGACTGTGAAAGGAAAAAGGCTGCCAGAGAGAGATGGGAAATACCGGCGATGGGGAGGAGAAAAGAGCTGGGAAAGTCTAGAGGCCGGCCCTATTGCTACCCCACCTAGCTTGGTAGCTGCAGGCTCCAGCCGCAGGCGGAAAACGCCGGGCGACACCAGAGTTGGGAGCTAAGAGAGAAGCCCCAGCCGCTGGGGAAGGAAACTGCGGGTTCCGGGCTGCCTTGTCTCCAGCTTCTCTGCTGAAGCCCGGTAGCAGTGAATGCGCGCTGACTTTCAGCGACGACTCCTGGAAGCAATGCCAAATGGTGACTGAAGTGGGAGATCCTGCGCCTCTCCATCCGGGCTCCCGAAGTCCTCTGGGCAGAGCGGCAGGAGACGGGGACCGGTACCCTGCTTCCAGCTCCCTAGAGTGCATGTTCGTGCTCCCTGGGGACCTCCAAGCCTGAGACACAGGCTCCGGGGAGGTCAGGTTTGGCTGAATCACACTCATCCGGTGACTTTTCCATTGTTCTTTTTGCATTCACTGGGATGCTAGCTTCCCGACATCCTGGTTGGATCCTAATTTGAGGCGGGGGCGAAGGTGGGGGGCAAAAATAGCCTCTTGTCCAAAGAGGCCCAAGATGCATTCACAACACTGTGGTTGCCTTCAGCACCAGAGCACTTCCAACTGTAATAATAAAGACTAGATTTCCCTGGGTCCCTCCGCAGTCCGGCAGAGAATTCGGCGTTTCAGAGGCCTGACAAGTCATCTTTTCTTGCCGCAAGGTGGGAGAGCTGATTCTCCCGGGCCTCGCGAAAACAACAACGAAAAATCTTAACAGGCTGTGGGCCCGCTAACCTAAACTTTCAGGTTTGGAGACTTCTCAGGGCCTGGCTGTCGTCACGACTGGACTGCTTGGCCCCGCAGTCTGTCCCCCGCCCCCGGGACCCAGCTCTTTCCGGCTTCTTTGCAAAAGGATAGAACTGTCTCGACCAGGGCGCTAGGACTTGAAGATCGGGCTGTGTCTAGGCCGCTGTCCGCGAAATCTGAGACGTTTTTCCAGCTTGGCTAGGACCGACTTCGCCGCGGGTTTGAGCTTTCTCTGCACTCGGGGGTCTCCTGCCGTCCTCGACCAGTGGCGTAACTTGGGAAGGGGTGTGGGAATTAAGAACGGCCAGGAGCGTTGGATTTTAAATTCCTTAGAAATCCATATTGAATGCAGTCCTTAGAGATTGAAAAAGGCGGGGGACGGCCAGCGGGGAGATCAGTTGGCCGGGAAAGCCAGGCTCTTGAGGTAACGGGATTTGCAGGGAATTTTGAAAAAGCTCCTTCTCTTATGTTAAAGTTCCTAGTTGCTCTCGCCTGGCACCTCTCCATAGGTTCTCCGGAACAAGAGCCCGGAATAGGCGAAGCTCAGCACAGCGTTCGGGCCATAGGGAAAGAGTATTTATTTGCAGCGTGCGGGGCCCAGCTGGAATACGCCTGAGGAGCTCTCCCTAAACGCTGCGCTCTGCCGCCCGCTCCTTGCTCTCAAGGCGCCTGTGTCTCCTTCTCCACCAGGTAGAGCTGCAAGGAGGAAGCGGTCTTTGAATTTTCAGTTACAAGACCCTGGTTAGTAACAGAGCTTTTTGTTTGTTTGTTTGTTTCCTTTTGCCTTACCCAGATTTGCTTAGAAAACGTTCAATAGGAACATTAAAAACCTGTGCGGCGAAATCCAGGAGGAACCAGCATATTCTAAAGCACCTGGGGCTGATGCGAGATTATCATAATCGTTTTCTGGCGTTTTGGACAGGTTAACATTTTGCCAGAGTCCCCAAATTCCAGATCTGCAACTAAAGTGACTCTGGGCTTGCAGCATCTATGAGACCCAGCAGATCTGGAAGAAAAACGTATGGATTTGGGATTTGCAGGAGTTTGTAAAGGCGCAGATCAGACCCGGACTTTCAACTGTCCTACCTCCCTCTTGGAGTAACCCATGGGGAAACCGGGAAGCCAGGGGTTAAAGTCGGCCCAGGAGCATCCAGGGGACGACTGGCGCGCCGCCTTGGCCCGGGCCTCAGTCTCTCCCTTCCTCTCATTGGTTCGCGCTCTCGGGGTTTCTCTTGTTCCCTCCTCGCTATTGGTTGGGGGCTGGCTTTTTTCCCCCTCAGTCTTTTTCTTCCTCCCCCTCCCTCTCCCTCACCCCTCGGACAGGAGCGCACCGCCTGCCCCCTGTTCCTCGGGAAGGGAGGAATTCAGCGGAAAAAAAAGTTTCCCAGAAGTTTGGATCAGAGGGAGGACGGGAAGGCAGAGGGGAAGAGAGAGAGAGGGAGGAGAGAAAAAGAGAGGGAGGGGAGAGAGAGAGAGAGGAGAGAGAGAGAATAATAATAATAACAAAAACAAGATGAAGTTCAGGGGACACAGCCTGTGAGCGCCTGCCCCGGTGGGTGGGAAGCAGGACTCGGGCGCTCATGCAGCGAGCGGGCGGCGCTCGGGGCGCTAGTTCCTAGCAGCTGGGCCAGCGTAGGGGCGCAGGTCCGATCCGGCAGCGGAGGGCGGAGGAGGACGCAGGGGGAGGGTGCAGAGACCCGGGAGCCGCCGCCTCAGCCTCGTCCGCCGCGCCTCTGCCTCTCCCGGGCCGGGCCCGGTGGGCGCTCCGAGCTTCAGGGCGCCGGCTGCTCCCTCGGTAACGGGGGCGAGCGGAGGCAGGGGTGTGGGCGGCTAAAATGAGTGAAAGGAGAAGATCTGCAGTCGCCCTGAGCTCGCGAGCACATGCCTTCTCCGTTGAAGCCTTGATCGGCTCAAATAAAAAACGGAAACTGCGAGACTGGGAGGAGAAGGGGCTGGACCTGTCCATGGAGGCGCTGAGCCCCGCGGGCCCACTCGGAGACACGGAGGACGCGGCGGCACACGGCCTGGAGCCTCACCCGGGTGAGTGCGTCGCAGCCGACCGCGGGAGGCGGGCGGAGAGGGGACGCCGAAGGGCCAGTCGCCAGTCGCCGGTGAGGAGCTAGGCCTTGCCGTTGACGCCCTGCCGTGACCCAACATAGGTTTCTTTTTCTTCGCGCAAATGCCCTGAGCCTCCCTAAATTTACCGGAACCAATTTTTGGGGCTGAACTGAGCCTTGCATTTTGGTGGGCAACCTAAGCAAGGAGTCCTCTTTGTTTGCGTTTCCTTCTTTTGGGAGCAGAGCGCAGCTTTCTGGGTGTCCGTGGGTGAAGGGGCTGCCGGTCCCTGGGATTGGGAGGGGCGCGGACCGAAGGCAACGACGGGAGTCGAGATCTGAGACTAGCTTCTGAGAACTCGGGAGGACTGGCGCGGCGTTCTTCAATCCAATACCTCAGTCTCGGGGGAATGACCAGTTTGTCTCATTTAGTTTTCAACCTCGTCCTTGCCCTTCTCCCACCAACTTTTCGATGGTGGAACATAATTATATTTCTACTCCTTTGGCGTTTACGGAAACAAGAATGGGTATTAGACCCCCTACTCCCTGGGCCACTCTTCAGGGCCCACATCTCTGTGTATTTAGGGTGTGGGTACGATTGATTTTTGTCTCAGGTCCTACAGTAACCCATGTATATTATGTGCACGGAACATGAAAAAAGCAGGGCGGATGTCGTGTCTGTATTTTAACAGAACCCTAGGAGGGGAGAAGCCAACTTTAACGTTTTGTATTAAGTGCCAAGATTTCAACTGTGCAAAAACAGCCCGGGGGAACAGCTGTTGTCGGAAGAATCTTGAGTGTGCGCGCGCACGCACACACACACACAACGCTCGAAACTTGGTTTAGCGGTTTCAGAAGCTTTCCAGCTCGGACTTCTAAAACCATACTGGAAGGTGCTCCTGCTGAACAGCCAGAGCTGGGGAGTAGACCCCGCTTCGCACGCTGGCAAGCCTGGGGAGGGGGCAGCGGCCTGCACTGGGATAGAGACGGCCTAGGGCTCAGGAACTTGGGGATCCCAACCGCAAAGCTGTCCAACTCAGAGGAGGGACAGCTGTCGCTTACATTTTCTCTTTAGGCAGTGACAGTTCAATTTCCATGCTCCCGAGGCTAATAATAATGCGATTAGCGGGTGACCTGCAGAGATAGAGTTTTATGAATTCTCCGTGTTTTTGTGGCCCGTTACGGTATTTGAGTTTAGTGCTGGGGAATTATTTTTATTAGTCGATGAAAAGAAAATTAAAAAGAGATTTATTTCGACCGTCCGAGCGTTTTCCTGTATTTGAATGCAAGTGCTTGTCCACGCGGACCCCTGCGTGGACATTCCAGAAAGGGACCCAGGGCTAATGTGTGTTTCCCTTCCCTGGCCAGACCCTATTTCCTCACCTCATTTATCTATTGTCAAAATCTCGCGTGGGCCTTCATACAGTTAGAAGTTCTTGCAGGGGTTATGACACCTTAGAATTTTTAAGTTTCTTTTATTTTCCCCACGGCGGAAAAAACAGAAGTTTTTTAGCTGCGCGTGGCAGACGTCCTGTCCCCGGGAAGCTTTCTCTTGGGAGGCCCCAGTTCGCACGGAGCCCGTCTAGGGCCTTATGTTCAAAAGGGGTAATACATGGGGTCATAATTAGAGACTCAGATCACAGTTTGCTCTTTCTGCGGTTCTCCTCAGCCTGAGCCCCATTCAGGAGGCGGAAGAGAGAAAAGTTAGGGAATGAGGCAAAAAGAGACCATTCCAGAGCGTAAACGTGGGGAGCTGAGCTCCCGAATTCTATTTACTCTCCCGCGGGATGGGGGTGGGGCGGAAGATCTAACAGAACTAACTTTATGTAACAGAGTTCGGGTGGTCATTTTCCATTACGTTATCTTTTTTTTTTTTTTTTAAAGAAAAAGATGGGTATTTGGATTACAGAAAACGAAATATATTTGTGGGGCAAGGGTCTAGGAGGAAGAAGCTGAAAGCCCAGCACTCTCTGGCTTCTTGCAGAGCTGGGCTGCAGGCCGGGGCCTAGCCTTTTAGTGGGCCGGGGGAATCCTTAAGTTGGAGCCCCCGCAATGGCTAAGACTTTTTTTTTAACGATTTGCTGATAGGATGAGAAAAGATCTTTTAGTAAAAAGGGCACCTTGGCGTGGAGACGCAGTGGTCCAGGGAGCAGAAGAGGTGGCGCTGTGGGCTCCAGACTCAGGCAGTAGCGAAAGGCGCGACCGCGGCTGGAGTTCTTTTTAGGCCTTTATTTTGCTGTAATGTAGCACCCTAACGAACACACACAGGGTCACATTTAAAGATCTGTGTATGGAGGAGTAGCGCAGACGACCCTATTGTGCCCAGGGCAGCGTCTCTTCCCAGGTGAGCGTCATTATGTTTCAACTCTCTTCTCCTTCTTAGGGCCAAGAAGCCGCTGTGTGGCTCTCCCGCCCTAGGCCGATAACAAACCTGGAATAGGAAAAGAACAAAAAATTGTTTTGGGGGAAGAATTAAACACTCACACACACGCACACGTTCATGCCTAGAGTATTCTCACCATCTCTCATGACACGGTTTTTTAGTCCGCTCTGCCTGAGCCTCAAAATTCTGCGATCTTTAGAAAACCTTAGGGTCAGATTTTAATGTTTAACTTTCATTCAAAACGTGGCCTTTTCATTCAAAATCGCGGCCTTTTGCTTTCTCACAGCCCATTTTTCTTTCCCCGTCTGGACAGAGCTGGCTTTAGTTGGCGCCCAAGCACCCGCAGCCTGGGGCACCAACCTGCAGCAACGCGGGATCTGTCCGGCCTGCGCATTGTAGGCACTCATTCCACAGAGGAAACTATGTATTTCGAAAGTGTTTCAAAAATTCCACCGAGCCAGGTGGCCCCGAAAAACCCCAAGGCCCGCCAGACTTTGGAGAAGGGTCTGTGAGGTACCCTCACTGTCATACCTACGCCGGCACTCGTCTTTTGGAGAAGCCGCTAGGAGTGCCTCAAGACCAGCCTCGGAGCGGCCTGGCTCTGGAGCCTGCTCGTCCCCTCCCTCTCCCAGAGCAACAGAGGAACTTTAGAGCTAGGATCGGCTGGAACAGCTGCTCTGGCTGCGGCCTTGCAAGTATATTTCAGGCGCTCGGCGGCGCCATCTGCGCTCGGACCTCAGCCCCGGCACCACCAGGAGTCCTCAGCTAGGGCTTGGGCCTTTCCCGCCAAAATCTGCTGAGTGCGGCCGAAGCCGGGTCTCCCGCGGAGCGAAATAATTCAAACCTTCTGTGGAAGGATTTCCTCCTCCAGAGACTTCGGGCCGGGCCAGGCAGCCGCTGCACTCCAGAGGCCTGGGGAGGTGGTGGCGCGTGCGGGTGGGCACCTAGACAGGCACACCCAAGAATACGCAGGCAGATTGACACTCCGCGTACACGTGCACACGTGGCAGGTCTCGCATTCTCGAACGCGCCCCGACAGCTCAACTCCTAGTGAAATGAGACAGGAAGAGCCCGTGCAGTAAGCGCGGCCGCCCCAGGGCACTCTTTTCTTTGGAGTTATCTAGATCAAGTGGTCATATGAATTAATCTGCCAGTTTATGGTTTGTTTGCTCAAAATAAAACTCGGAGATTTTAATTCTGACATCACCTCTCTACCCACCTCCAACCCCCAATAGGGAAACAGGGTGAACACGGAGGAAGTGACTCTTCACTGACGTTTAAGTAACAAATAAAAAGGGATGAGTTCAAGCCAGCGGGGGAGAATGTGTGTGTGTTTGCGCGGGGCAAGCGCCAGCCAGGGCACAGGCCGGAGCTCGGACCGCAGGGACAGGGTGTTCCGCGAACGCGTAGAGTGAGATGCCGGAGGGTCTGCTGGGGTAGAGTCCAGGGATAAGGAACCTTGGTTCGTCTCTGCTGTGCACGCCCCTGCACTGGTGCTGGCCTGGAGGTTCGTGGCTTCGAGGAGTCAAGGGTGAGGCCTGGTGGACCTACGCAAGGCACTCGCTTGTCAGGTTAAAACGGTCTTCCGCGGAGGTCACCCTTTTGGTAAGTGACCTTGTGTGAAGGGAAGCGAGAGGGAGATAAGGCCCGAATTTGTCATGGGCCAGTGAGTAGTATTGTTCGCTGAGAGGATGACCGCCAAGGGCCTTTTTCTGCGCACTGATCTGATCTTACCAAATTAGAAGCCCTTTGGGTGCGCGGGGCTGGGTTCCCGGGCAGCTGAGATGGTTATGAAGACATTCTAGGTAAAACTCCGGCTCCTGCGCGGTGGCACAATACAAACCAGTAGGCAAAGGGAAGTAATTGTAACCTGTTCCCACCCAAAGAAGTGACCACGGAAAATTGCACGAGGGCAATGGGAAGTTCAGTGAATGGGAAAACCCAGATGCAGAGTTTGGACTGTGATGGGGAGGAGGTAAAATGGTCTGTGGTTTGCATTTCCAAAGGTCCCTTCCCACCCTAGGTTCCCGCGCTTCAGAAGCCAGTAATGATAGACCCAGGGATCACAAGCGGGTGTGCAGGTCTCTCCCTTTGCTGCCACGAAGTGCAGGGCGACCCCTCACCCGCCTCTGGCGTCCACCTCTGCACCTCAGAGACCCGCTGGGGAAGCACAAACCTCATGGGCAGCGAAGGCTTTCCAGGCAACTTCACACACAGTCTACGGGCGCTGCAATTCTGAATTCAGATCTTCTACTCCCAACTCAACGTTATTTCTTACTGAGCACTATATTTGGGCTCTGAGCTTGCCACTTTGGGTATCTTGATTTGTATAGGTGAAATTCCTAGAAGGAAAGTTTCATGGGGGCAACCTTCATGCAGGGAGGAAGGGAGAATTAAATTTCTTAAGCAGGAATTCAGACTGCAATGATGGTGACACAAATTGTCTGACATTTTTCTGACACCTCCCATACCAATGACTTCAAATGGTATAAAAATCTTTTAATTATGAAAGAAAATTCGTTTAAAATAGCTTTTAATATAGACAGCATGTGAGGAGAGAGTGAAGAATGGCATGCAATGCCTAAACTGGGGACCAAAACTAAAAATACTGGGTATTGTGGTTTGTGTTCTCCATTGATCTGTATACTGTTCTTCATGAGTGTAAACATGGAAACGAGCCCCTCGTCATTAACGCTCATATTAGGCCACAAGGAGAAAGGGACAAATACATTTTGGCTTAGAAGGCCTAAACATTGTGTTCATCCAGTCCTCTCTTAGGTCACTCAATGCTATTATTGAGTGAAATATTTCAGGTCCATCGCAATCGTTCTATTGCCAAAAAAAATTACAAGATGAGAGGACTGCTTTGAGATCCTGATTATAGACTCTGGCAGAACTTTATTTCTCACACCCGGGAGAAAAACAATTACCTCTTAAATCTGTGAATTCCTTCTCAGGGTGTCTATAGTTTTTTGTTTTGTTTGTTTTTTGTTTTTTAAAGCAAGGCCAAACTGTGCAAATTCCACAGGGATAAAGGGCAGATTGCCATGCTATATACCTTTCTCCTTTCTGGAAACAGGATTCCATTCGATTATTATTCTGGGAGCATAGCTGGTTATTGCTTTCATATTCTCAAAAGATAAAGTTGTTCAATAGGAGAAAATATTTAAATGATTTTCCCATCTGAGATTTATGTTTTGACCTTTTGAGATACTTTTCACAAAAGGGAAAACTAAGGAACTGGTGGAATGTGGAATCTCTTTTCCTTATTCTTTCTCATCCGTGTAGTTTATTTTTGCTTCGCTGTTCCTGGTTTCTAGTAAGTCTGGAATTTTATATGTGCATGACTGAGATACTCAGGGGTCTGCACTGGGAACAGCAATTAGCAAATTTATAAATTAGGGTCCTGTTTACACTTCTTGGGGGAAGGATAATCATTAGTTAATTTAAGTGAGGCCCTTGCTCTAAGTGTCAGAGGTGGAAAATGTGATTTGGTAGGGAGGACCCGCTGTGAAATGGGAAAAGGGGAATTCAAGCAACTGGTGAGGACCAATCAACATTTCTTCAGTGCCATTAATGGCTTCACTTTTAGGCAAGATATCTTGCTGACTGCAAAACTGGTGATGAGCTTTTGATACCAGAAGTGAAAACAGGCCTTGCAAATGACTACTTTTCATTTTATACTTTAAATATTAGCTAGTGTTTTATATATTTTATGGATAAGTGTATAAAACATATGTTCACAAATGTATGTGTTTATACACAAACTTATGTGTGTGAACACCATAATATCACCAGAACACTATATTCACATCAAAATGTCAGTTCTGAATTGGATGTAGATAAAATTTGGGACAAGAAACTGCCATTGTGTGTGTGTGTGTGACCAGTTTAACAAATTGGGAATGTATAAAATTTGGGAGGCCAAAAGTTTTGTCACCCCTAGGTATCATGGGACGATTCTAGAGTATCCCAGTTTTGAAACTTCCAGGTAATGGGCATTGTCATTTAACTTGTAAATAAACTGATGACTGTGACCAAAGTCAGAAGTACCAGTCAAGGCCAGGCATAATCTCAGCATTTCGGGAGGCCAAGGCGGGTGGATCACGAGGTCAGGAGTTCAAGACCAGGCTGGCCAAGATGGTGAAACCCTGTTTCTACTAAAAACACAAATATTAGCTGGGTGTGGTGGTGGGGGCCTGTAATCCCAGCTATTCGGGAGGCTAAGGCAGGAGAATCGCTTCAACCAGGATACCGAGGTTGCAATGAGCCGAGATCCTGCCACTGCACTCCAGCCTGGGCGACAGAGCAAGACTCTGTCTCAAAAAAGAAGGGGGGGGAAAAAAAAAGTACCAGTCAAAATACCAGAAATTGAGACTGTACAGATGCTATTTAAAGGAACAGGGAGAGTGGAATTTTTGTAACTAAATTTAATTTTGTAATTTGTATTAATTTTGGATGGGCAGAATGGTGCTTTTTATTCTAAAAAGTGGTTTCTTGTTCTTCCATGTAGAAAGCAAACGGAATAACTAAGAAATCTTAATAATAAAAATGGCTTATAGAAATAACTAGAGAAACATCGTGATTTGGGGAAATTAATTTAAGAACATAAAGAATGTATGTAAAAGCGTCCTCTTACTTGTCGTCGTATATTTTCTACAATATAGTTGCCAAGGCTCAAATGAGCTGACAGTTTCCAAAATGTTGCCATACACTTTAGAGGATTAAAAAACAAAAACACAAACCACCCACTACAGATGGTGAGTAGAGTTCCCTTGGAAAGGGAACATTAGAGATTTAGGTATTTATTATAGACCTAGCTCGGAGCCTTGGAGTTTTTTTTAGCTCCTAGTTCTCAACTGGATGAACCGATTTTCCTAATCCCCTCACCGCTGCGTTCTCTTTTACTGTCCCACACCTGGGGAGGTGTAGTTTAAGCTCCGGATAGGGGTCCGGGAAGCAGTTAACCCCCTTACTTGCCACTCACTTCCCCTCCCCCAATTTTCCTCCACGCACGATGAAAACGTCCAGTTCTTCCCCCTCTCCAAGAATTTCAAATTCCGTTTCGCCCCAGAAGGAACTGGGATTGCATCTCTTTCCGTCAACCCATCTCTGGGAAAACAGAGCAGTTTCGGTGACCTTCACAAGTCAGAATTGGGCCGTGGCCGCGTCTGCCCGTCCTCGGCCCCTCGGCCGGGCCTTGGAGGCGCCGCGGGGCGGGAACGGCGACCGGGTCAGGCGCGGCTGGGCTGCACCGCCTCAGTGTGCCGGCCCGAGTTCCTGTTCTCGCGCCCGGGGCTCCGCGCTGGCCCAGCCGCCTCGCCTCGCCTCGCCTCGCCTGGCCTCGCCGCGCCGCGTGCGCCCGGGGTTATCGCGGGGCCTTGGAAACCCGGGACCCGAAACCCTGAGGGATGGCCGCTGTTTTGAGCTCTATTTACATTCTGGAGAAATGTGGGGACCCTGGGCTAACCAGGAAGGCCCTGGTGAAAGACACCCCCCCCCCAAATAAAACAAAACAAAACAAAAACAAATCAGGAACCCGCCAACAGCAAACCAGAAATGCAAATGAACCCAAGGGTCTTACACCTCACGCCCTGAGGGGAGTTCGAGCTTTTGCTTTCATCAGGCAGAACAAATTTCCGAGGAATCAAACTGACTTCAAACATTAGCAATTAGAAACCAAGAATCCCATGGCTTGAAGAACTTTTAATCCCTAACCATTTCCAAATGGGTAAATCTAGGGTCAGTATATATCGTAGCTCGTCTGTTAAAAAGGAAAGTCATCCTGTGAGATCGTGACATGGAGGATCCCTGGGTGTCTAAGAGACAGGGATGCTCACGCCCAGAAAGCGGGCATTGCCCACCGAGACAAAGAAAATCAAATGATTGTCCTTCACGCTGCTCTTGGGGGATTAAAAAACGATGAATTCATTCTTTTATTAAAAAAAAGAAAAAGAAAAAGAAACCAACCAAGTGTAAAAGCAGAGTGAGAAGTGACTACTAGTAGCTGAAGTAACTGCGTTCTTTTAAGAAGCCGGCGGGAATGGCTTCCCTTTGAAGCGAAGTCCTGTCCCGATGCATCCTTGCTCCAAAGCTTTAATCTCTCCAGGATACAGGGCTCAGAATTGTAAACCTAGGGGCTAGGTGCCTTGGGTGTTTTAGTGCTTCCACTCTTGCTCCTGAAAAATAAATAACTGAATTTCGTAGTGGGGAGGGGCAAACATTTGAGCCAACAAGTGATTGTGAACACAGCGGTGTCTTCCCTGGGTTCAGAAAAGTTTTCTCAATTTAGAAACTTAATTAATAATTTGATTTTTTTGGCATCAAAGGATGGGAGGGGCTATACCTATGCGCTATTTAGAAAGAAGGATTTAGTTAGAAAATTACAGGTATAAACAAACTTACAGAGAAATACTGAATTGTAAAATATATCAGAAACTTTGCTTACTTATGTGGATATGTATGTCTTCACTTTCCTGCAAAGCTTTCAACACAGACCCTCATGTTCTGTATTATATCCATATTTTTATGGTAGAAAGAGGGCTGGAGGAGCTTAAGTTAGGAGTCCTAGATTCTAGTGCTAGTTTTGCAATTGATGTTGGAACCAGGGATATTTGATTTAAAACCAGACATATTAATGTTGAAAAAAAGTTTCAAAATTGTTTTATAGCCACTGATGAGGCCTCAGTGCCTCATTTGTGAAATGAGGGAGATGAGGCTCAAATGACATGTGAGGCCCCTTTAGCTACAAGATTCTGTGATCCTAACTTTGGTTTTGTTTTTTGAAATATTAACATTTTCTCCTAAAGTACTTTGGCCATCACTTGACCCATCCTTACTTTGTTGGAACGAAGGAGTTTTACTGCAGTTGTAGAAATTAACAGCAATAGCAACACAAGGCCAAAAAATTTTAAAAAGAGAGATTTTTAGAGCTAGAATTGAAAGTTTTGGTAAAGTTCTTGAAAAAGTTTTTGTATTAATATCACATGTTCAGCAGTCCTGGATCAGTGATTTCCAGTCCTTGTGTATGATGTAACCTATTGTTGCTTGCGTGAACGCTGTTGAAAGGGTTCTACGGCATTAGCGAATTTAAAGGAAATGTAAGTTATTTATGCTTTGAACATTTTCTGTGCCATTCCTAGAAATAACTGGAAAAACTCTGGATTTGAAAAATGAGGGTTGAAAAAAGCAACTTCATCACTGGTGAGTTGAATTGGTGGGCTAATAAAAATCAGTTGCCCCCTCATTACTATTTGAGCCTGATGGAAAGCACTAGCAACTATTTTCCATGTCTAGTCTGCTAAGCCGAGATCTTGATCTGGCAGAGATGTGAGAATGCTAAAAGGATGACTTAGTAACAGGCAAAACGCTTGTCAACAAGATAGATCAGAAGACAGCTTAGCATTCAAGGCCTCTATTCATAGCTGCTGAACTTGAGGGCAGGGTCAGATGCAAAACTGTGCCCAGCACACACCTAGGAGGGTTTCTTGTGTTTCTATCTGTAGGGCTTTATTTCCTTACAGACTTCTGCAGGTGGGTTCAAACTCCAGTGATGGCTCCTCACCCTCATCTGATGTCTGCATTCTGCGCAGCCCCTGTAGGCCAACGACCTGTCCTCATTGTTTTTGTATCTCCAGAACCAAGGACAAATGGCTGTTACATAGGAAGCACTTAATAAATAATAAAACTGTAATAATGATAACATGATAAGAACCATGATAACAAACAGCAACATTTATTAAATAGGCACTCTGTGCCAGCCCCTATGCTATGTATATGTGCATATATATGTGTATATAACAATTATATGTATATCAAAACACTCACAAAATACTGTATCTTATTATCATTTCTACTTGGTGCAATGAATGAATGAATTGCACAGTGTAGTGGTTAAAAGATCAGATTTTTGGGGTCAGACTGCATGTGTCTGAGCCCTGGTTTTAACGCTTGCTAGTTGTATGACCTTGGGCAAGTTAGTTAATCACCCTCAACCCTAGTTTCTGCATCTATGAAATTGGAATAATAAATGTGTTCACTAAAGGATTACTTGAGAATTACATGAGATGGTTCACATACAGGAACACAAGATTTAGCATAGTGCCTATTATTCCTATCAATTGAATTGACAGCGATTACTCATCTTAGTGAGCAGCTTGGATAAGAAATTGTTGCAAATTGTAATCTATAGCAGCCATTGCGCCTCTCCCCCATTCTTTTGCTTTAAATGGAATGTTTGGGACTTGAAGTGGAATCCCCACTTTGTTTATAGCCTATGGCTAGAAACAGTACAGAATTTGAGTACCTGTGGCTAATAAAGACGAAAGGACTTTTGACAGCTGTTGCTATTGAAGGTTCCACTGAGGCAAAATGCTAACCTGAGTGAGCATCTGGGGAAGGGGTGGGGAGTAGCTAACTGGCCTACAGTAGGAAGAGGGGGTGAGCAGAAGCGGGGCTGAGGAGACTCAGCCTTACCAACTTCCCTAGGAACTCTGCTCTGAGAAGACAGGAAGGCCTTTCTGAATGCAGGGAGGTGGAATAACACAAGCATGTTTCTCTTTGGTTAGCTTTTGATATTTCTTCCCAGAGCTCAGAAATCCCTAAGAATCCAGACTTTACCTGATAGGAAATAGGAGGATTCATTCTTTGTTTGCAAAGCCATATTCCAATGTACTCCCCCCCCCCCCGATTCTGAGAAAAAATGAGCCAGTTGCACCAGTTAGTTGAAGCTGCCATAAAGGATTAGTAGGTGTTGCTTGGCTGAATTAAAACAACAACAACAACAACAACAACAACAACAACAACAAAAAGAATAAAAGAAGAAAGAGACTAAATGAAAAGAAAGCCTATAACTGAGCTGAATGTCAGGGAAGAGGAAATTGGGAAGTCTTTTTTTAGAGAAACAACAGAAACCTCAGCTCTGATTTGCCCGGTTTAGGACTGGACAACCTACATTTGGCAGCCCTGGTTTGCCTAGTTTTCTTCCTTCTGTAAAACAGAAGCCTGGATTTGATAATTTACTAATTTTAAAAAAATTTTTGTTTCACCCTAGACTTTGTTTATATTATTTCCTGGCAACAGAGGGAGAAGGTGGCTTCCCTAGGAAAGAGGAACAGAGAAGAGATCCTCTCCTCAGTCTCCTTCAAGAAGCAGCCCAGGGCCCTTAAGAAGAAGTGCTGAGGTCCTGACCATCCAGAGGAAAAGGGAGCTGCCCTTTCCTTCTGGAATCTAGGTCTCAGTGTTCAAATTAGACTCTGCCCTATGTTTTATCCCCAAGACAGATGTTCCTATACTTTTCCAATTTTCCAAGCATTATCTTTGCTCAGTGTCCACAACTCTAACCAGCAGTAGCTTTCATGAATTGAGAGCACACTCTGTACCAGGTACTGTGTGGATGGTTTTATTCACATTCTCTCATTGCATCTACCCAATAGGTCTCGAGGAAGGTAATTCTTTCCCCATTTTACAAATGAGGAAATGAAGGCTCAACGGATTAAATAGCTCACCCACCGTTGCACAGTTCCAGTATACTTTAAGTGACCCAGCCAGAATTTAAACTCAGCCGTGTGTGGCTCCAGAGTAATATCCTTAACCACTAGATTATATTGCCTGTCTTGTAGATGACTCTTAAGAGCTCTAGGGAGAATTTTGAACCTTTGTAGGTGGAAATTTATGTTTGCTGCTCACGTTGTCACCAAAACAGAAATTGTTAAATTGTGAATGAGAGAGAGGTTATTTATAGTTTCCAGGTCTTTTCCTTCCTTGCTTGTCATTATTAGTTCTTCTGCTCCTAAGGTGACTTTTCCATACCTGCTAGTAGAGGTCTCTTTGTGGCAGTGATACAGGGTTGATTTTCTAAACCGTGGTCTTTGGAATGGTGCACGTGCAGCCTTCCCAACTTGACCTGCGTTTCTTTGACTTTAATGCACAAAAATCTCAGTGTCTGAAGTATAGTGACTACATATTGAATTTTATCTAAAACCTCTCCATCCTAAATCTCCTCACGCAGTGAAATTTGGGGGAAACTTTAACTGTTCTGTTTTACCCATTCCCTTCTCCATTCACAACGGGATGGATGGAATCTTATTGGTAATTGATTCAAAATGGAACAGCTTAGAAACATATCAGTTGCAATGATGGGCAATTCGTGCATTTCTAAGTACTGTTGATTTTTTTCAAACTCAGTAATCACAGCTGAAATCCCTTTGCCATGGATTGAATTTACAAAGGAAGAGATTCTGATTTCCACAGTGGCTTCTTTTTAATGCCTTCGGATTAGGAAACTGCCTTGAGGACCCACGGCAAGTACACCCGCCTTAGGGTAGAGGTTTTAACTTTAACCTCTGAGTGACTGCTCTGATTCATTTATTTTGTAACAGCTCTATTTAGAGTAGCCTTATTTGGTATGGTACTCAGTTACTTGCAGAAGTCTCTCATCTCAACGAACACTTACACCCTGTGCTCTGTTACTCTTCCAATGCTATAAGTGGATGAGATGCCAGCAGTGAGTTTCAGAGAACTCAACAACAGGTTTCATGCTTTTCTGGCGCACCTGTTCACTGTCTTTCCATCACTTTTTCTCCACTCCGAGTAACCTTCCTCTCTTAGGAAGTCTGATGTCTCCAACAGGGATTTGAAGAAAATCCAGCCCCCTGCCCCTGTTTTGGTGCGTGGATTTTAGCATTAATGTGTTTCTTGGCTCTTTAGTTGTATAGTCTGTCATATTCCTGTCTGTTGTGGCCAGTGATGAAAAAAATGGCTTTTAGAAGCGAAAAAGAGAAAGATGTAAAATCCATCTCTGTTTTAAAGCTTTGCTTTCTCCTATTGCCAGCACCACTCTATGCAGGCAACTGATTGATGGGATTTGATACGCTCCTGCAGCAACAGAAGCATATGAATCTCTGGGTCCATTTCCTTTCCCAAGGAACCCATAGAGAGCCAAATTCTTGAAATATAGAGTGTGGCAGAGGATGAGATGAACACTGCAATCTTGGGTGATTTACTGGATCTCATCCATAAGATCTATCACATTAGAAATGTAGATTCTGCAAGGTATGCAACTAGCCAGGCCTTGGTCATTTCATTTTCCCCGCAGTGTTCAGAGCACTAGTTGCATGACCAACATTAATCCTGGGAACATTAGATCCCATCTGGTACAACTGTGCATTACCCAGATTAGACTGTGACAACACAGAGATTTAAGGCATCTCTGTGATATTCTGACTGGGTGGTAGGTACTGCAGGAGGTGCTTCCTAAAGACACAGGCCAATTTGGTGGCTGTAGGGGTGAGCAGAGAGTAAGCCAAGCCTCAGCCAGTGTGTATGAGAGTGTGTGTGTATATGTGTGTAGGGGAGTGTTGGGGGCGGTGCTGAGGGATGTTATGGAGAACTGGGTGTAACAATTCCCTAGCCTGCGTGGGTGAATTGGTTCCGGATGTTAACATTTTTTCTTTGGGGATTGACTACATTCTTCTTTTTCTTTGCCTGTCTGTTTTCCTGCCCAAATTGTTAGGCTTCCACAGCTGTGTGGCTCATTGCTGGTCAGTGCTGAGAAGGAAAAATCTGCTTTATTATAAGGGCAGTTTTTGGGCATGTATATAGGTTTAGACTTTTGAGGGATTTTTTATTCAGCACCTTTTCTGAATTCTGAGGGCTTTTTTTTTTGTCCATCATCTTGTCAGCTGACTACTAACCCTGCAGTGTAATCGATGGCCTCTGTTGGGAGATGAGAGTGAGTGTGAGTATGAAAGCATGAAAGCAGACAGCCTTCATGTACCAGAAGCGGAGAAAGCTGGTTGGTATGGGAAACTAAGACAGTAGATAGAGGCCAAAGAAGTAGCACTGAACTGCAGGGAAGAGTCAGGGAGACCTGATTTGAGCAACTCTTCTGGCTGTGAATTTGAACACATGACCTGGGCACACTGTACCTCAGCTGTGTACATGTCAAATGAGGGCAATAATATTGCTGCAGAGTTCTTGTGAGAATTAAGTGAGATAACAAATCTAAGGTGCTTGGCATAGTACCTGGTACATACATCATGTCAATTAACATTTGTATCAAATTACCCTTTTCCATCTTAGAATATTCCTCTCATATTTGGTGCAAAATTAGGGAATGCTCAATATTATCATCTGTCTACCTTGCTCATAATTACACTTTTCATACATTGAGACAACTCAGACACTCTTTAGTGTTTTTATGAGAAACCATTTGGCTGGGCGCGGTGGCTCATGCCTGTAATCCCAGCACTTTGGGAGGCTGAGGCAGGTGGATCACCTGAGGTCAGGAGTTCAAGACCAGCCTGGCCAACATGGTGAAACCCCGTCTCTACTAAAAATACAAAAATTAGCTGGGCACAGTGGTGGGCACCTGTAATCCCAGCTACTTGGAAGGCTGAGGGCAGGAGAATCACTTGAACCTGGGAGGCAGAGGTTGCAATGAGCCGAGATTGCGCCACTGCACTCTAGGCTGGGTGACAAGAGTGAGACTCCATCTACAAAAAACAAAGAAAGAAAAGAAAGGAAAAGAAACTATTTGGAGAGTGTTGGCACAAGACGGTCCCTGGTCCCAAACTACCAAACTACCTTCCTTGCCTACTTTCTACTGCTGCCCTAATCACAGCTCCTCTCCACACGGCTTTTTTTCCTCCTCCATGCCATTATTGCTGCTGTCTGGAGCACCGTTCCTCCTGCTTTTTCCCATAAATTTCTTTCTAAAGAAAGTTTATTCTACTTTCAAGATCTATCTTGACACCAAATATGACAGGAGTATTCTAAGATGGAAAAGGGCAATTTGATATAAGTGTTAATTGACATGATGTATAAATCCAAACATGTAATGGCTTCAGAACATTACGTATGTCCATGCAGAGCTCATATGTTTGGATATACTGTAATGGAGGAAAGTCTTTGGATTCACCAATTTTACCTTTAACTTGGAGTTGGCTAAAGGGAGCTCTTCTTTTAGGGATGTCTTTTTGGTTTCCTCTCAAAATGGCGCCAGGGTGCTTCTGTGGTTTTGTGGTCACAAAAGAGCTCCAGTTAGGTTTTCTGCAACTCTCAAAGGTGTAGCTAAGATTGTATAAATACAAGGGTCCCCCTTTGGCCATCATCATCAGCTTCTCTTGGGAGGAGGTCTTCACCAAGTAACCTGACTTGACCATTAATCAAGGCTCTTGTCCTGCCTTTATCATCATAGAATACCTGCCGGCTTTACACTATCAACAGGACAGTCATTTGGTTTTAACCTGTTATTTTCTTGGCAGGATGCACACCTGTTCGATTCCTTTTTCCCTATTAGATTGGCATTAACCTTTAGACTTTTGGGCAATTGATGCCTGTACCCAAAGGGTTGTTGGCTTTGGCTGTCCCTCTTATTCTGTGGCCATCTTTGTGCACATGTAAATGCATATACACACTCACACAATGGTTTTGGTTGATATTTTCTACATTTTAGAATTCGTCACAGATGAATGGATAAGTTACAAGCCTGTGAAAACTAGTATTTTGTACCTTTCTTATGACATCCAACATGTTTTTGCTTGAATTATAACTTTTTGGAAAAAATATTTATTTTACAAGCCCCAACTAGACTGGAAAACCCTGGAGAGCACTGTGTCTTACTCATCTTTGAATTCCTGTTGACACTCAGTTAACATTTGTAAAACTGAATTGGTGGTTGTCAAACTTTAGTGATGGGTTTTGTGACCACTACAGCCACTTTACAGATGACTTGGCTTCAAGATGATCCTTGAGCCCAGCGTGAGATGCCTGCCAGTCACCTGTAGGTGTGACCTTGAATGTGTCAGTTGATCTCTCTATATTCTGGAATCTCTATAATAGGAATAAGAATCCTGGACTTAGAGAAGAAAGAAAGGACATTTAACATTTTTGTAGATAGAAATTGTTGAATGCTCATGGAGTCTCTTTTGGAGCTTTTGCCTGATGAGGTGTTAGCATTTAGAAGCATAATTAGTTTGTGGGAACCTCTCTGCCTCCTCTTTTCCTATTTGTTTCAGGATTGTGACCACAGCAGCCTCTGTTTTCTGCCCAGCAAGGGAGGAAAAGAAATAGAATAAAAGGCAATCTGAAAATATCTAGTGTTAAACAGAAGTGCAAAAAAATCTCTAAATGAAAGACAGATTGTGTGTGTTTGCCTGAGAGAGCAGAATTGGGTTAAGCTGAAGCAGAATGACAGAAATTTTTCTGGCTTTCCCTTCCCAAGAGCAGTGGGGGATATGTGCATGAACTGACAGGAGATCCCAGCTTAGGGCTCAGCCCCATGGTACCAGGGAAGGAAGATTGTCAGGAGAAGGAAGGAGGAAAACCCTCTCCAACACAAGGTAATCACTGAGCAAAATGGAGGGTTGAGAAATGTAAGGCAACTCTGTAAGAATGCATTAAAAAACTGCACGGTCAAAAGAGTCAGCAGCAGAGATCCACAGAGTGCCAGGTGCTTTTTGGTCCTGTCGAATTACATGTAAAATCCTTAGTACTGTTTTGGTTCTGATGCAGTTGGTCAAGGAGGAAAACAGCCTCACTTTGCTATTTCCTTTCTTCTTTTATGCCTTATGACTTGCCTTCCTGCTGTTGCTTGGAAGGAGATATTCTGACTACTATGCCAGTTGCTTTTCATGACTTGCAAGAGGGTTTCTCTTTAACCCAGATCTTGTTAACAATCCATTGGTTTAGAAGATAAAGGTCTCCTTGATTCAGTGTGAACTCTCAGCTAGTGTGCCCACAGTGACACTGGACTGCTAACGCTGACCCAGTGTCATTGGGGGTTCTGCAGGGGTGGTGGTTTCCAAGCCATTGTTATATTCTAAATCCTGCAAAGTGGAGACAGGCGTGGAGGGCCAGACTTACAAAAGGAGGCCGTATTAGTCCATTCTCACACTGCTATAAAGAACTACCTGAGACTGGGTAATTGGTTAAGAAAAGATGTTTAATTGACTCACAGTTCCACAGGCTGTATAGTAGTCATGGCTGGGAAAGCCTCAGGAAACTCATAATCATGGCAGAGGTGAAGGGGAAGCCAGCATGTCTTCACATGCCAGCAGGAGACAGAGAACACACAGAGGAAAGTGCCACACACTTTTAAACAACCAGATATTGTGAGAACTCACTATCACAAGAACAGCAAGGGGAAAATCTGCCCCCATGATCCAATCACCTCCCACTAGGTCCCTCTCCCAACACTGAGTATTACAGTTCAACATGAGATTTGGGTGGGAACATAGAGCCAAACTATATCAAAGGCCAACAGACTTAAAGTGAACGGATGCCTTGAGCTCCAAGCATGGGAAAAGCGTTTCTCTGCACTTAATATGTAAATAATCAGAATAACTTAGTCTATCTTTCTCTAGTTGAGAAACCCTGATCCTGAACCTTGGAGGATACTTCTTCAAGATACATTTGTGGGTCTCTAAATGTTATTAGCCAACAGACTCTAGGAATTGTTGAATGAGCTGGTGTCTTTTGGGAGAACGCCACTCCAACGTGGTTCTTATTCTGTATCCTCTTTAGAAAGCGAATATGACCCAGGAACTCAACCCTAGAAGGGTTGTACAAGATGACTTACCAAGATCTGATTATAGGTCATGAAGCACCCAATTTGATGCCTCTGAAAACAACAAGTCCCTTCAGATGCTGAAGTGCTTTCTGAGGATATATATTGTCCATAAAGATTTGAAAGTTCATTATTCATTCATCTGTATGCTGATCCTTAAGGCTTATAGAGTTCTCTTATAGGCTACCCTTCAGGTCTTTCATGGTCCAGAGGCCAGAATCAACAACTCCAGAGAGTAACCCCAGAAGGTGACTGCTTTGACACCCCTATAATAATCACACAGTTTGAGCTCCCCTATTTTCTGTTTCACAGTGAAGTGGGTCCTATTGAGTGAAGGAGAAGATGGGATGAACCTGAACCATAGGCTACTGGGAGATGTCTAGCCTTTGAGCTGCACTAGGTACAGGGAGTAAGTCCATTTGTCCATGATGCTAAGAAACACGGTGCAGACACTCTGGGGCAAGGGATCTTCTGACTGCTGTGCCAGTTGCTTTTCATGACTTGCAAGAAGGATTTTCTAACCCAGATCTTGTTAACAATCCATGCTAGGTGACGTATTAATTATGCCATTTGGGCTGTTCTATCTTAGGAAAACCCCAAAACCTACTTTCTAATCCCAACGGTACTTATAGTTTTCAAAGAAGCTGAAGTGCCTGGTATTTACGATGGAGACAGAGGCCTGGTGTCTTTATCAAAAGGAGGGTCTGGGCAAACAGGGAAGCTCCCTGTGCCTGGCTCTGGGGCTCACTGTAGACTGTAATCCAAGTTTCACATCATATGGTTCTGTTTAGATGGGAAGTGGAGCACTAACACCCTCTTTTGGAGCCCAAATCAGAACAGACCCTCAAACTAGTTTCCATGCTGAGAACTTCTGGGTCTTTCCTTTCTTCACCCAACAGCATTGGCAAAACAGCTGGTTAACTCACAAATGCAATATGTATATATTTGCAATATATATGTGTGTGTGTATATATATATGCCATTGAGAGAAAGCATTTAAGTTTGTTTTTCAGAAAATTCTTCAGACGATGTAAGACTGGGCGTGGTGGCTCACACCTGTAATCCCAGAACTTTGGGAGGCCAAGGTGGTCAGATCACTTGAGGTCAGGAGTTTGAGACCAGCCTGGCCAACATAGTGAAACCCCATCTCTACTAAAAATACAAAAAATAGTGTGATGCATGCCTGTAATCCCAGCTACTCTGGAGGCTGAGGCAGGAGAATTGCTTGAAACTGGGAGATGGAGGTTGCAGTGAGCTGAGATCATGCCACTGCACTCCAGCCTGAGTGACAGAGGGAGACCCTTTCTCAAAAAAGAAAAAAAGAGAAAGTCCTCAGATGATTCTGATGGGCAGCCAGGTTTGGAAAACACTGTTCTGTACCACTGTCTTTTTCTTAGGAATTCCCAGGAGAAAAAGACTGAGAAGTGTACATTTGGCAAAAATGGTCACAGTGTTCTGGAACCTGTATTTGTAATGCTATTGTAATAGTTCTACCAGTATACAAATAAATGTCTTAACCGAGAACGTTCATTACTGTAGCTAAGTCAGAAAATTACTTTTTGTTTTAATAGGAGTGACTTGTAGCTATTGAAATAACGTGAGGGCGGTAAGTAATATCCGATTATAGGCTCCCTAAGCAAATGAGGCCTGGGATGTTTTTCTGGTTGTGGCAAATGCAGCTTGTTATTTTATAGAGGTCATGGAAAATGAAACTCCTTCAGGATTTTAACATTGACAACAGAATACCCTTCTGGAAATGAATTAAATTAGAATTAAATTTAATTTTATGCAGGTTAACTCTGGGAGCTATGCTCAACATTTGCAACTCTTAGCATGATATTTAGACCTGAATGAAACACCAAATCGAATAAAACACAAGTTTAAAAGTGAAACATTTGGGTAACCTCTTCTTTTGTCTACATGGCTTTAAACAACTGCTTTGACTGTTTTATCTTCTACTTGTCCTTTTCCTTCGCTTAACTGATGGATTTGATTTGTTGAGTTGGCAGATGAGGTGCAGTTTCTATGGAATATAGCTATCTTTTTCAGGCATAAAGAGAACACAAAATCTTAGCTCAGTGGTGGCAAACACATTGTTTTAAATCATTTCATTTGAAATATTGCCTAATTATGCTGCTACTTATAGGTCATTTTTATGATTTTTATATAGCATTTTGACCACTGTGAAATCTTGACAATTTTAGTCTTTCATTTTTGAAATTATTCACTTAGGTGCTCGACTAAGTGAAAACAATACAAAGCAATAAATAAAAAATAAAGATTTGGTGAGTCTGCTTGTGAAGGTCAATAATGTAGGTGTCATGAGGTCAACCCTTTTCTTTTTCTCTTTTGGCACTTTGCTTGTACCTCTAATAGTATACCGCAGTGATGGTATTGGAGTACAATTATTTGTTTACATCTGTCTTCTTCACTCGATCTGGTATTTCCTACAGGTCAGGAGTCTGTCTTTATCTCTGTATGTCTAGTCTTCACACCATCCTTGGCTTGCAATAAGTGCTCTATTAATTAACGTGTGGCAATTAATGAATAATCATAGTTTTGGGTTTTGTCTGTGCTGAGCTATCAGATTAACTGTTTTGACTGAACTAGCTGGCTAGAAAATTTAGTCAAATCACTGGCTTTTCTCCAAAAAGATCACTTGCATAATACTGCTAATATTTTGTATTTGTATATTAGTTTATTTTCTCAAAGTACTGTCTGTCCCAAGATGGAAAATCATGTTGACAATTTTATTTCATTCTCTCTAAAACATAGAAGATGAAACTACTAGTCTTATCTTAGAATTGGGAAAGGAAATGAAGACAGCTTAAGCAAGATCACAGCCAGGTATGAGCAGAGCTGTTGGGATAGATCTGTTGCTTTCCTGTTAAAATGCCCAGCCTCAGTATACCTTCCTTTCCTCAGTATACTCTCCTCCTTTCCGTACCTCCTTTTCTTACCCTGGGCAGTGTGGGTGGAACTTTAGAGGATGTGCTGGAGGCAGGCCGAATACCATTTTACATTCTAAGGGCCTCTGAATGTGCAATGGGTCTTCTCCTATTGGTCCTAGGAATTGGGTTGAGGGCCAGGCCTAGAGGTACATAGTAGTGATATGGAGGGGTTCCTTCACTTTTTTTTTGAGGATCGCGTGTTTCTAAGCCCAGAATGCCTACCTTTGTGTTTCCTTAGCTGCTGCCCAGCAGACCGAGGAGCACCTGCTCTTTACGATTTGTGAAATCGCTGCTGGGTGACAGCCCATTAGGTATCTTCTTCAGTGCATGGGCCTCCGGTTTTCCCTGAAAGACTGAATCAAAACCTTAGAGTCACAACATTGGTTCTATTCTTTTCATCTTAAAGTACCAGGTGCACCGCTGTGCCTGAGAAGATTGTGTTGGACCCAGTTTCTATTCTCTAATAGGCTGTGATACTTTTTACTTCTTCTCCTTTTTTACTTATAAATTAAATAACTCAGATAATTTGTATACTTTTAAAAATCCAAATAGCCCAAAATGAACAGTGAGAAGCATAAAGTAAAGAGGAATCTCCCATCCCTAGTTTCTGAGCTTCTCCCAGGATAACTACTGTTACCAGTTTCCTTTTGCATCATTCCAGATACATGTATGATATATATGAGTCCTTATGTACACATACACACATATGTATATGTACAAACCTTTAAAATGAAAAGAGAAATTGTGGCATAATACATATAGTACTTTAGACTTTATACTTCTAGTTTTGAACTTGTGTTGGAGACTGTCAAATAGTCATTCTTGCAGGTTCTCCACTTCCCCCTCTTTTAAAGTCTCATAGAATTCCGTCGTGTGGATCTATCGTAATGTTTATTGAACCTATTTTGATGAGCCTTCAGGTTGTTTCTGGTCATTTCCTTCTTTAAATAAGGTTCCATGATTATTTTTGGGCATTCTTGTGATAGCACTTATAGAATAAATTCTAGAAGTAGAGTTGTACAGTTGAAGTCATGGCATTTACAATTTTGATGGATATTCCAGATTACCCTCCTGAAAGGTTGTTCAATTTACACTTCCACCCACAGTGTATGACAGCCCATTTTCCTATCCATTTGCCAACAATATATTAGAAAATATTTTTGTCTTTGCTACCTAATACCCTTGTATTTGAAGGGTATAATGCTTGCAAATTGATTTCATCATAAATTCTCTTCTGTTCTCCCCGCCAACCTTCCCATTTTTTCCAGGTACAGAGCTTAAGTTTATAGATTTGTAGAGTAATTCCTTCTTCCCTTTAAACAGGCATAGGGTTTTGTTTAATATCTCAGGCTTCCCTGTTCCTCCATTTATTACTGATCATTATTTTAACTTATTCTTTTAGGATCCTGGAGTGCAAGTCTTCAGTGCCGGAGGCTTTCAAGGTGTTGAGTAAATAAGAAATGGCAGCAAGCATTTCTTGTTAGCGAGGGAGAGAATAAAAGGCATGTCACTCAGGGTTTCTGGGTGCAACTTTGGTTCAATTATCTTCAGATGTTTAAAATAAAGGCTGTTTCCAGACCATTTCAAAGAACGGCAGGGCAACCTGCTGAGACCTGTGTGAAATGAACACCCTGTTACAACTAATTAGTGTTACTGTTTTCCTTGCAGTTGGGGGTGAGAGGAAATATATGAAGGGTGTTTATCTCTTCCTGTAGTAGGAAAGAATTGGAACCACTGGAAAAGCCTGGAGGGGGACCCAAACCATGACTCCAGCTGGCTATTCCCACCTTTCTCCAAAGAGTGGCTGCAAGCAGCTATGAGCCATGTGGCTGATCTGACCCAGTGCATATGCCTTCTTTCACCATGCACAGCCTTCAGGTTGTTTTTACAAGAGGCCTGAGACAAATAGCCCATTCAATTAAATTTGACAACTATTTATTGAACACTTGCAATATGTAGATGAGTAAAGAATAGTCCCTGCCCTAAAAACTTTACAATCTAGGCAGAAAGGATAATTGAGTAGATGTTTGGAGCCCCTGGAATTTTTCAAGGAGGAGAGTGGTTATGAGCTTAGGCTGGGTTTGAATTGTGACTCTAATCCTTATTAGCTCTGAAAACATGGGTAAGTTTCTTAATTTCTCTTGACCTCCATTTACTTATCTATAAAGGTTTTGTTATAAGAATTAAAGTCATCAACAATTAGTGATCTATTAATGTCAGTAACTATTACATAATCAGGGCTATGCCTTAGGAAGATTCATGTCACAGTAGTAAATAGGATGCTAAAGCATGGAATGGGGAAAGATAAGAAATGGGGAGATATCAGTTTAGTCAGGATAGGTTAGGCCCCATGGCAGTGACAAACCCTGAAGTCTTAGTGGCTTAATATAGACAAGTTTATTTCTTGCTCACTGTTTCAGTTATCAGTTTCCGCACTTAGTGTCTTAAAACCCTTAGTGACACCATTTCGTTTGCTCCTGATTCTGTGGGTCAGGTATTCAGGGCACAGCAGGATGGTTCATCTTTGCTCCATGATACATGGGGCCTCAGCTGGGGTGGCTTAAATGGCTGGCAGAGATGACCTAATAGGGGATGTATGACTATAGTCTCCATTTTGGCTGTCAGACGGTCTCCTCTTTCTCCTCCATGTGGCTTCTGTATGTTGCTAGCTTGGATTTCGTCACTGCATGTAAGCTGGACTCTAAGAGGATGTATTCTAAGAGGACAGGCTCCAGTGTGCAAACATGTATCAACCCTTGCATCATGCTTACAAAAGTCCACTTGGCTGAAGCAAGTCATGTTACTAAACTCAGCGTCAGTGTGGAAGGTGATTGTACAACAGTACAAATACTGAGAAGAAGAGTTCATTAATTTAGACCCACTGATGTAATAGTCTGTAATACTGTGAGAAATCTGGACATCTTCCAGCATGGCTCTCTTCTGAGTGATGACTCAGGGACCCAGTTTGCTTTCATTTTATAGTTTCGCCATCTCAACACATGGCTTCCAATATCGCCATGGCTAGGGAAGAGGGTTACACTGGGGCCTTAGCCTGTAAGTTAAATATGTCGCAGTCCAAAGCTAATCATAGCTCTGTCTAAGTACAGAAGGCCTTAACGATGTATTCTGATGCTCAGGAGAGGGAAACAAGTAAGAATGAAACTAGAAATCTTTTCTATTGTCACTAGGGAAGATGCCTGTGGTGGTCCAGGTAAGCAGAAATGCAGGTCTGAAACAAAGCGTTTAGGAAGACATTATAAAGGAGAGGATCGATTCAATGAAAGAGCGCTTCAAATACCTGGTTAGTAATAGTTTAGATTAAATGATATCCTAAATCAACTTTCTGCTGTATTTTTTAACCTCATAAAAACACATGTTTTCTTTATTTCTGTGAGTTAATATTATAGCTGATTTTGCTCTAAGGATGTGAGGTCCTGTCATGGATTATTTTATTTACTTAGATGTATGTTCTCTACTTTTCTTTTTCAACAAGAATGTTAGGCTTTACAGCATAAAGGTTAGAAAGACTTTCAGAGATTAGACAATGTAATGATAAACCTGAAGGATAAACTTTTAAAAGTGACTTGTTTCTTATCTCCATTTTCCAAATATGCCATCTTCCTGAAAAGCAAATTCCTTAAAAGTTTAATTCTTCCCTTTTCTAGAAAGTTTTAGTTTTAATGGAACTGAGGGGTTGTCATGAACTATTTCTGCTTTTGAGATCTCTCCTACCAACTTGTAATTTAATTATGTAATAACCATTTCTAAATTAATTCAGTTACCTAAGTGGCAGTGTTCATGATGGATATTTTCCAAAGATCATCATTGCCATCAATTTTCTAGATTCCGACTGAAGGCTTCATTGTATAGCTAAATAAACCAATAGAGTGAGGAAACTGTGTAAAGGGGTAGAGAGAGTCCCTTAAATCCTAGAGGTTACACTTTTTGGGGACATGAAAACTTTAGTTTAGCACTTGGTTTGGCCATTTTTGAGAGCACTTTGATATAATGCACCAGTATTTCATTACTGATTAGAGGTAGCGAGGTGGCTCACTGAAGTTCATGAAGACTTATCAGTTTTCCACTTGTCCATCTAGGATATTTTGAGGTTTTGGGATGAGCATCACTGTCATTTAAATACAGAAGGGAATGTTGTTGGTTGCTTTTGGCCACAGAGACAAGAGTAAGTAGCCTGTTTTACTTTTGGGAGAAGTGATGATGGTTACCCTTATCATCAGCTGAATTGTCATTATGCATCGAGGAAATGTAGGCATGATTTGGGGTTATGTAGGCAACCATAAGTTGAAGGCTGTTTTTAGGGTTTGTCTAAAAAAGCTATAGTCAATTTTTTATTTATCTGATATTGGAACAAATTTTAACCTCACATAGCCAAACATTTTATCAGTGCTGGTCTGTAGTAATTGACCCTTACAGAGTTTTCCTTAGAGTTCTGCAAAAAATGAATGTGCCTTTTGTGTAACACTGTCCTCATAGAAAAAAGAAATTTTGTTCGCTAGGATTTGGCCCTGATGTACTAGAACTTTTGAAAAATTGGCATATCCTCATGATATAAATGTTAATCCTGGCTTCTTGTAGTTCTTCTGGAAAGTAGAAGTTGACTGTAACTTAAAAAGTTCTTCTGTAAACATCCATATATTGGGTTGTAGGAAGACCAAAGCCATTGTCATTTGCTTCAGCATGGGTACCATAGTCTGTCTTGATTATAGGAGAGGGTCTTATCTCAGCACTTATACTGTACATACCTTGAGGACAGGGATAGTGCCTTAATCATCTTTGCATACCCCTCAGAGCTCACCAGAGAGTCCCCCAGGTAGCAGGTACCAAGGAGATATTCATGGAAGTGATTCAGCTTGTAGTGGGAAAGAATGAGGTTACACAGATGATACTCCCAGATCTGCAAGTACTGGATGGGAAATTTTGGGCAAATCACTTTTCTTCCCTAGGCCTCAGGATTCACACTTAATATGGGGATCTAGTGAGATGAAACTTCTCGTCCTTATTTGACCTCCATCATCAAGCTTCTGCTTCAGAGAGTCAGAGGAAGGTTCTAGGAACCTGAATTTTACATAGTAATTGGGGCATTCTTCTGACATCTCCCTTCCCTCCATGCACTTTGAGTAATGCTCCTTCTCCCCAGGGAAGATGGCTTCCTTATTCCCAGCAGTATTTTGCAAACACTGAGACTGTACAAGAGTACATGCTCAATTTCATTGGAGAGAATGAATCACACTCTCATCATAGCAATAGTTGATTCACTTATTCAACAAACATGGTACTAGGTGCTGGGAGGTATAAAGATGAATAAGCACCATTCTCTGCTCTTAAGAAGACATACATAATCAGACAAATGAAACACAGGGTGATGAGTGTCTCGACAGAATATGCACAGAGTATGGAGCACAGAGCCTGAGTTAGGAAGGGGGAGCCAGGAAATCGTTTATAGTCTCTTGATTCCCAACAGGTTTCCTACAGCAGGGTCTGGATGAAGAAGGAACTTGCATGAATTCCCTGTCCTTGGGGGCCACCACTCTCCTGCGGTTCCTGTAGCTCAACACAACTGCCACCCCCTTCTTTTGCTCCCCAGCCTTTCCTGCTACTGCTGCTGCCTGCAGATCTCTATCCATGGCTACCCAGTGTTGATGACAGCAGCAATAACAAATTGCTTCTCCCTCACACCAAGAGGATGGGTTGAGCCAAGTCCAGGATGATTAAATTGCACTTTGAGCCACTGCTGTGTTGACCAGACCTCGGCTCTGCCCTCCCTCCTCCCTTCAAAGCAACAAGTAGCAAACACTGGGGATGATTGAGTCAGAGTGGCCGCTTGTCCCTATTTCCTCACACCAGCTGGACTTTGGAACATGAAGCCCTCATCCTGAGGGAGACTCTGCCGGCTCACTCAGTAGCCTGCTTGGGAGGCTGTGTCATCTTCTATAAATTAAACCTTGTGCTTTCTACCCTGGCAGGCCTTCCCTGCAGCCCTTCCTCTCATTGTCCAGTTTGGCCTCCTGGTTGCTTAATTTTGTTGTGTAAACTTTGGTACTTTTTAGAACTGACCTCCTCTTCTGGGTCCTGGGAAGCTGGCAGCTGTGGATGTCAAAGCTTGGAGAAGCTCAGTCACTGAGTCTGGCCACCCAAGCCATTCGCCTCAAAGGTTAGATGGAGGTGCAAGGGCAGTGAAGAGCTGTAGGTGTTCTCTAGGTCTGATTTGTATCCAGTTGTTTCCATTCAGCTGCAAAAAATGCATGGGGCTTTGGAAACTAGAGCTTCCTGGTGTGAATCAGATGAAACCTGAACTGAGCGGAAGGTGGCAAGTTTTCCAGTGCGAGCCTAGCGGGTGTACTTGGGTGGAAAGTCACGTCAGGCCCATAAACACAGCAAGATGGAGAGGCCGCCAAAAGCAGAGGCAGAAATAGCCAAGGGGTCCCCCATCCTGCCTCACTCAAACCACAGGCTCCTGCCAGACATTCTTCTCCCTTGCTCTGCCTTCCCTTTTTTTCTTCTTCTTCTTTTTTTTTTTTCTCTTTCTCTTCAAGTTTTGTTTTGCTCCAGTGATTCTTCAGCTAGTCCTGCAGTTGTCTTGCCAATCTCTAAGTTGCTGGGCCTTTTCTTGGAGTGCAGGAGAGTTTCAGAGAAGCTGGTCTCGGTCTAGGACTTTTCTCTGGGAAGCCACAGGAAACATGCCTCTCTGCTCCACCCCAAGGTACTATATTTCAGGTGTCTGTACAAGGAGAAGAAATTGCCTCCTAACTCTAGTTGCAATCAGAGCATCTTTGGGTGTACTGAATTTATTGCAGACATTTGTGCTTATTCTGATTTTGAAGTCAGATTTCATCTCTTTCTCATTTGGTCTATATGTAGCTCCCCTTGCTCACTGAACTGAGCTCATTCAGTATTTAACAATGATGAATTAGGGGGCTGGAGTACGACTGACACTGTTCTGGAGAACAAAGTTCTCTATTTTGCTGATGCTCAGAGTGTTAAGGTGGTTTTAGGGAAAACACAATAGCAGTGAAACAGGTGCTGCAGTGGCAGTAACTCCAGGGAAGGCTCAGCTCAGCTTGGCAGGGCTGTTGTGTTTTTTCCAGCTACAGAGACTGGAGCCCCTACAGTGCTGACAGAGGTTAGGTACTGGAAATATCAAGGACCATCATCTCTCAGGCCTGAAACACCTTGTACATTTCATGTTCAGATGCAGAAGCCTTGAACACCTGGCAGAACACAGCTGTCTGCCTTCCAAAGGAGAGCTGATGGTCTCTCTTGCAGATGTCTATAAATACATATTCTTATTCGCCTGAAGGCTTTCTGGCATGGATCAGAGTGTATCCTCCACAGCCCAGCATTCATAGTTGGGAGGATTCAGTGAGGTAATGTGGGAAGTATCTAGCACAGTTCCTGGTGCAGAGGAGGCCTTAATTGTTGACCTTTCCCACTCTATTCCACATTCCCTTTTCTCCTTTGTTCTTAATTTCTACCCTCTCCCACAAGGAATGTTAGCAGAGTATATGTTTAACTTCACACGCACATTCTCTCTCTCTCTCTTTCTATATATATATACATATATATATATATAGATAGATAGATATACTTTCTGATGACCACTAAGATATTTTCTTCCCAAATTAGAGAGCCTCCCTATTAATTAGTATTTATAACACTGAAACACTAAGAATGGTCTTCTACCCATCTTTTACCAATCTTCCTTCTTGTTTACTATTCCAGCCTCTGTTTTTGCTCCTTCTAGGGTGAGACAGCTGTTTAATATTTTTCTTCTTTTGAACTAGGCCATCAGAAAGCAGAGGAGGTAGTGGCCAGGTAGAGTTGGTATTAATTGGTGAGCATCTCAACATGCCTAATAAGGCAAGACATTGGTGAAATGCAGTCCCAGGAACCATGAGGATTTAGCTACTTCTCTGGGAGGTGGGAGGTGGGGCTCGTGGGAATATGGAAGGATATTGCAGTGGGAATGGAGTGCTAGACTGTGTTAGGGTAGGGCCAGGACTACGGTGAGGCAAAAATTATATCACTAATCAAGTTAAATAATATTTAGTGCAGTATTTTAAAAATTCAGAATTAATGTAAAAGAAACTATGTTGAACTAAACATCAAAATATCGAAGTGATATTGGAACCTGAAGCAAAAGGAAAAATCAGGAATACTGATCCTGTGTGTTTCAGTCTGCTCAGGTTGCCACAACAAAATACCATAGACTGGGAGACTTAAACAACAGAAATTTATTTCTCACTGCTCTGAAGGCTAAAAGTCCCAGGTCAAGGTACAGCAGGGCTGGGCTCTGGTGAGAGCTCTCTTCCTGATTTGCAGGTGTCCATCCACATGGTAGAGAGAAAGAACGAACTCTCTGCTGCCTCTTCTTATAGGGCCACTAATCCCACTGGACCAGCTCCTACCCTTACGACTTCATTTAATCCTAATTACCTCCCCAAAGCCCTGTCTCCAAAAACTGCCACATTGGAAGTCAGGGTTTTGACATAAGAATTTTGTGGGGACACAAACATTCAGTCCATAGCACTATCTTTATTTTATTAAATATTTTGTGATAACTTCATTCATGGCAAATTTTTGCATTAATTTTAATTTTTAAAAATATTGCATTGAAATATTATTTATCTTGATTGCTGAATTTTTTGGTGCCCCTCAGATTTTTCACTCTAGGGCAGTGCATTGCCCCCCTCACTCCAGTCCTGGTCCTGCCCTAGAGAAACCCACCTCTTAGATTTGGAGTAGAGCAAGGGGCTGAGGCATTACTCTAAGTCAAAGGGGCAAGGTCTGACCCTCATTGGATTGGTCTGACTCTGACCAAATTCTTCATTTCCTTTTTCTTCCTTGATTATTGTCAAGTGCATGGTTGTGTTTTCAATGCTCAGTTATTTTCATTGTTCCACAATAGTTTGAATTTTATTCAACATTACAGTAATTAGTTAAATATAACATTCAGTAGCCAAGTATAATTTTCTAAATTTCTCATAGGAATGGAGGTAGGCAGGAACTAGAGAACCCATTCAGAACCTTCAGCTTTGTTAGGTTGAATGTTCTTTTATTGTGACTTCTGCAATCTTGATATGTTAGTGGATTTAATCTATTTTTTAAAGGCTGTGAATATTTTTCAGCTCTCTGATGATGTGGTTATTTTTTCAAAATTTTTGGGATGATTTTCCAAAATGATTAAACATTCTTGAACTTCTAATCCTGATGTAATTTTAAGTTTACAGAAAATGTACAGTAACTATTAGAAGGAACTCCTGCATGTATACCCTTTACATAGTTTCACAAATTGTTTATATTTTGCTCCATTTGCCCTCTCTGTGAGTGTGTGTTTTTGTATAAACATTTATACATAAATACCAAATTTTTTTCTGAACTATTTGTTAGTAAATTGGAGACTCATGCATTGATACAATCTGTTATTTAACCCAGTTGGCATTCACATTTTACCATTTGTCCTAATATCCATTACTAGTATTCTTTTTTACCTAATCTAAGAGCTAATTCAAGATTATTGTCTTAGTCTGTTCAGACTGCTAGGAAAAAATACCATGAACTGAGTAGCTTATAAACAGAAATTTATTTCTGACAGTTCTGGAGGCTGGGAAGTCCAAGATCAAGGTGCTGGAAGATTTGGGATTTGGTGTCTGGTGAGTGCCTGCTTCCTGATTCATAGATAGCACCTTCTAGCTGTGTCTCCATGTGGTAGAAGGGGTAGGGCCACTTTCTGGGGTCTCTTTTATAAGGGGCACTAATCCTATTAATTAGAGATCTTCAAGGAGGTTATGGATGGAGAAGCCAGGCATGACCCACAGCTCATAACCGTTAAGATGAGAGGTCTTTGAAGACCTAGGATAAACTCTGTGCTCATTTACCTGGCCTGGAAGGATAACTATTTGGTAGATGATCTTTTATACTTGAACTATAAATCTCCATGAGGCACACATAGGGAAGAGTGGGCTGTTGTAACTAATCCTTGGGTTTTACTAAATTTCCATACACAAGCATTCCATAAAGTCTAGAATAGTGTCAGGGAATTGAAACAGAAGAGGATGACCTTATGTGATTCTCTGCCTTTTTTCACTTTCTAATGGCTCTAGAGCAGGGAGTTCTTACTCTTTGTAAAATGGCTCTGAGAGCTCTTTTTCTAGACTGTAGCAGAAAACGTCTTGCCTCGCAGAAAAGCAGGCCAAGGTTTTTTTCTGGCTGAATAGTTTTGTATTTCCACACTAACTACACACTAGATTGCAAGAGCCTTGGGAGCAGGGCCCTGAATCATTCTTATTTGCATCTCCCATTATTCATGGATTGATTGGTTTTCTGGAACAACCCCAACTGCTTTGGGATATGTGAGATGGGAGATATAGTGAGATGCTGACTTGTATATCAGTATAAAGTTTTTCTGTGTTAGCTTAATTTTATAACCCTGGGTGGTTCTGGAGTTTCCCTTGTACAGGCAAAATCACTATAGCAGTTCCAGACTTCACTTTTCCTAAACATCCCTTTTTTAAAAATCACATTGTTCATGTTTAAAGAGAAGATAGCCTTTTAAAAGAAGGGAGTTTCTACATATTTAAAAGCCCCTTTTAGATAAAAATAAACCTGTGGGCTAACTGATCTTCCATGGTGAGGTATAGGCAAACAGGGCAAGGGAGGCCTTCTTGGCAACCCTAAAGTGATGCCATGTAGGTGACTCCTATGCTGCCCATGAAGAGGGATTCTGGAAAGGTGGCTTACCTTCTTCACACTCCCTTTGTGGGTCTCACTCTTGGGCCTGATGAAGCCTGAAGCTTGATATATTGTAATTCTTCTAGCCAAGGTGGTGCTTGGGACTCTTCCCTCTTTATGATGGGGATAGGCTCTGAAGGAACTTGAGGGGTATGCTCAACAAAGGCCTATAAAATCATGCAGTGCTTCCAGCTGAGATGCCTGTGTGCATCAGTTGTGGAAACCAACAGTTGGATTGGGGAATTCCCCCAACCTGAAATGAATATTGGTTTGAGTTATTAATCCCAGAAATATTTCCTGTCTTTGAGATTTGCTGGAAGGCCATTCTTGCCTTAACTTAAAGGATCAGATTTTCCTGTAAACAGTTGAGTTCCCTTGCTATTTTGGGTAATCACCTCTCCACACACATATGGTTAATCAGGAGCTGGAGTATAGTGAACTTCATTGACTTTGTCCTGTGCCTGAATTAGGATCTCCTCCTTGGCCAAGTGAATGCTCTTGATGAGTTTGCCTCCTTCTGTGATCATGTTGTAGGGTTTCTGATTAGACATTGTTGTATGTAATCCACTCTCAAGTAGACAGGCATTCCTCCAAGTAAAGATAAGATCTGGCTCGTGGTAGATGATGACTCTTTTCCTGGGATCTCCTGGGGACAGGCTGGTGCTTTTAGAACTGCCTTGTGCCTTGATCTTAATTTATCTGTTGTATTCAATATCACTGGAAGCCAGGAAAAGGCCAAATACCTGACCTCTGTTCCAGGGCTGTGATATTCCAACCACTCCAAGCTTCCTTTGATCCTTGCTTTGCCTAGCCAAGCAGGGAAACTCCTTAGCTTTCCTTGGTCTCCAGAGGTCCATCTGACTGTTGGTTTGTGATATTTAGTCTTCCTATTAGAGTTTGATTTGATTACATGTTGGGGAAGAAGAAGGATTTGACAGCCTCTGGAAAATAGCTATTTAGAATGATGCTCTTCTAAGTGTCCACGTGAAGATTAATGTTTCTCCCATGATCACCTGGATGTCATGTGACAAATCTTGAGGGATAGAACCTTGGCTTTATTAGGTCTTGTCTGGTTATAAGAACTTAGAAGGGTAGGCAAAGGACACTATAGATAGCTTACAATATTCTCGTTCAGTTCACTCCCTCTGCAAATAAAGACAACTTGACTGTTCATTTCAGACTGTTTATTAAAACTAATTCAGATCTGCTGAAATAATATCTACCTTTGTAGGGGGAAAAAGAACATTCATCAAAAAATTTCACGTAGTGAAGAGAATTGTTGACTTTCTTGAGAGTGAAAACCAATAAGCTTAAAAAAAGAAAAAACCTGGAACAACCCTGTGTATAAACTGTTGGTGGTGGGTTAGGAAGACATGGGTTTCAGATAATTCCCATATGTGTAACATCAAACATATTATAGGCACATGGCCCTTCTCATCTCACTTCCATTCCCATCTGAAATATTATTGTATGAGTTGTGAAATAATGAAATTTCACTTCAAAATGTGTTTTATAATTGGAATTTTGAGGGTCATTCTTACCTTTCTTTCTAATTGGAATGAGGCTCTAAGGGTCCCAAGGCCCAGAGTGGGAGGTTGGGAATGAGTGAAACAGCGGAGACCAAATGTTTCTCTTGGGGATGTGGAGCAGTTGGAATTCGCCAAGATTCTATTTTATCTCTTCTCATATGTACATTCTATTTTGTATTTATTCTATATCTTGTATTTTATGTTTGGTTGGCTAAGTCAGGTGTTATAAGGGTTAAAATAAAAAGTAGCACTTAGAATGAGTTAAATTCCAGTGACTCATTTATGAGGGTTAGGTTCAGAGGACAACCAAAAAAATCACTAGTCTAAAAAAATACCAGTGGCCTTAATTAATTTAGTCACAAAAGCAAATCTTAAAGAGAATATGGTTAGTTGGCCACAGGTGTATTTTTTATTTTTTTCAGAAACTAGTCCTTGGCAGCATGGAAAAATGTCAGTATTGGGTTTATACATTTAAAAAACGTGAAGTGCCTCTCTTTCCTCAGGCCATATTTTCCTATTTCTATTCTGCTTTAAGAAGCCTGAGCTGTGGGTGGATCTAAATATGGGATGTACCATTCCTTCAAGTGCTAAAGACACTTGGCTGATGACAGTTTTTCCTGGTGGTTTCCTGTACTTGTTTTCCGAGATAGCAGAATTTCAAGTAAAGTAAATACTTGATTTCTGTCTCTTGTGGCTCCTAGTGTAGTTTCTTGGCCAAGGAAAAAGTCCTTATTACCTTTCTGAGCCAAAGAGTTACTATTATTTTATTGGTCAAAACTACTATGGCTAGCCCACTTGGGAAGTTTAGCCATACTTTATGCAGGTGCCTAGTCTGGGCATCTATAGGTATTTAGGGCTAGGTAAGGGCAGAGTGCCTAGGAGAAGGAGAGATTAGACATCAGAAACTGATGGTTGGCCCAGGATTGTAAAATGTCTTATAAAAAAAAGGGCATAAGACTGTTGACACTCAGTGAGGGCACTGAGAGAGATGGGAACCCACATTTAAAATAACTGAGAATTTAGAGTCTTGGTTTGAATCTAAAGACATGGTTGAATTTAAGGACAGAAAATTATTTTTTTCTAAATTTTTATTTCTATATTATTGACCCTTGTAAAATGTGAAGGTTGTGATGCCGACTCCCTGTGTAGCCAAAAATCTCGATATAACTTTCAATTTTCCCAAAACTTAGTTGCTATAGACTATTGTTGACTGGAAGCCTTACCAATAACATAAACAGCTGGTTAACACATATATTGTACATGTATTGTATACTATATTTTTACAATAGGGTAAGCTAGAGAGAAGAAAATGTTAAGAAAACCTCATGAAAGAGAAAATATATTTACTGTTCATTAAGTGGCAGTGGATTATCACAGGTCTTCATCCTTATTGTCTTCACATTAAGTAGTTGAAGAGGAGGAGAAAGAGGAGGGGTTGGTTTTGCTGTCTCAGGGGTGGCAAAGGCAAAAGAAGTTCTACATATAAGTGGACCTGCACAGTTCAAACCCTTGATGTTCAAGGGTCAACTGTACTTATATCAACTTCCACTGCAGCCCTACATTCCTGCAAGCTGAAGGCACGGATAGAGAGTCACATTCAGATTTTGAACACTGGCAGAAGCAGAGCCCTCCCACCCTTACCCAGGGATGGCACAGGGAAGAGACATAACCTTGTTAGGGCTGTAGCTGTGGAGAAGCAGTGAGGCCCAGATAGGGCTGGGACACTAACATCAAGTTGGTGACCTTTTGAGTGTGTGGTGCGAATTGGCAGATAATGGGAGCAGGAAGCAATTTTGGCTCAGGTTAATGGTGACCTTTAGGTTTTGCCACCTGGAATCAGGAACAATGAGATGTTGCAACCGAGGGCATGAAGCAAAGTAGAAAAAGGCACCTGTGGTTGCGGCAGGTGACCTTTAGTGATTGCCAAGAAGAGCTCAGGAACCATTTGGAGACCTTGCCAATAAGAGAGGAAGGACCAGGGTTCTGGGACTTCACAGATCTCCTGCCTCTCCTGCCCTGGGCTCACAGCCGATGAGTGTTATTATTGTTACTCAAAACCCCTCCACTGGACTTTCTCCAGCTGGCAGAGGTAGGGGTGGCACAGGTTACCTCTATTTCTTAGGAGAGAGTTGTCGTTGCTTCTTATTCTGGGAATTGCATGTTAGCTGCTACCTGTGTATTCCAAGAATTTAGAATGCCAAGCCAATTAGGGAAATGTCTTCTCCATTGGGAGGTAAACTCCTTTCTCATGATTTTGTTATCCTTATGACAGTTGGAGTTTGAACATTTCTGGTCTCTGGATAAAAGGAATCTTTTTTCTCCTGTCAAAGAAATTTATTTCAAGCCAGGTATTTTGTGACATTAAAGATGTAGTCATAGTTTGTAGTTTGTTTTCTGTAGTATCCTATTCTTTTTATAGCTAGCTACATGGCATCTGAATGGTGTAATGATTCTATCTTTTCTTAAAACTTTAAATTTGTTGCAGTATGAAAATTGTTCTTGTGCATTGCTCTTTGGGGGGCAGTAGATGCTAGTGTCTTTTCAGAGTGCACAGTGGCATGTTGGACTTTTTTCTTTTATCACCACTGCCTCATTTGGTAAGGAACCAAGACCACATGCTGATGTTTGGACTGACCCACCTGATCCTCCAATGAGAACTATGAGGCAAGCTTGAGAACTGAAGCTGTTTTTTTTTCTTCCTTTTTTTGTGATGGTCTTTGAAATATAGCTGACATTCTGAGTTAAGCTTTCCTATCAGAGAATAATAAAGGCCCATACTTATCAAGGTGTGAATATCAGATGTTCATTTAAGAAACAGAAGAACAACAACCAAACTACATGAGAGGTCAGGCAGCTCAGTCCACTACCACTTCAACAGGCTTTTCTGGGAAGGCCGCAGCTTGGCCCTGTGCTTGGAGTTTGCTCTCAGGGAAGGTGCTTATATATTTTCTTCAGCTGATATTAGGAGATATTTTAATGGTCCAACATGGCTCTTGTCCTCATTTAAACTATGTTTAAGGCCAAAGATGAGACCACATCATGTGGCCTCTGCCCCAAGGATACATGAAGAAAGAGCTCCTCTTTATGTCAGTGAGTCTTGGCTCAGCATGAGCTGGCTTCATCTTGGGTTCTGCATCCTCAATCCTGTCTTTGTCCACTCTCAGTGAAGCACAAGTCAGACAAGAGCCTGTGCCGATGAAGCCAGAGGCCTCAAAGCAGCAGAGAAATCTCTCCTCTACAAGCCACATATGCCTAGACCCCGAGAGTATATGACTATTAACATGAAGAGGGGATGCCTTCTGCCACTGAAAATCAGTCTTTTACAATTTCTTCCTTCACCCTCCCTATTTGCTTCTCTGAGCTGTGTCATGTAGCCAGAATTTTATCAAGTTAAAAGCAAGGTATTTATTGTGTGCCCATGGTTTTTCAAGCCAGATAGTGGGAGATTATTTTAAATGCAAATGTATCTCGAAGACCACAGAAGGGAAATAAGTACTGTCTTGGAGAATCTGGATCGGGGGATGGCTACAACTATGGATCATATAAAAGAACTTTAAGACTATTCTTTCTTCAAGGTTGTTTTGAGATTTTTGTGAAACTCACTGAGCGATCTGGAGACAACCTGAATAGTGGATCATGAGTTCAAGGTGTCTGTGTTTTTCTCCCATTTTCTCCCAGTTCTGGGGTCCTGGCAATCTGGACCATCTTAAGCCATTGAACTAGTGCTGACGGAAAAGCAGGAAAAGTAGCAGCTGCTTCTCTTATCCTCAGACTCAAGGGCCTCGGCTAAGAGGCCTCACAGCCAGGTCCCTGCCAAGGACATTGGGTTTCTTGAGTGACTTTATCACACACTGATGTTTCAAGGCTGGGTGCTCCCCAGCTGGAGCCTGAAAATGCTTGTGTGACATCTTTGGAGAAGGAAACAAACTTGAAAGAAACTCCCGCAAAGTAAATCACCAGGACTGGATGGTTTTCATCCAAGAGTTGGGGAGGAAATGAAGTGTGAAATAGCACAGATACTGATGAAGACATTAGTTCTCCATTAAAACCACAACTGTGTCAGAGCAGAGGAAGTTTGCTAACATGATGACCTTATTTCTAGAGGGGAGAGATTAGTGGCCTCTCAGATGCCTCTGGAAAATCTGGGCCACTTGGAAAGAATAACATAAAAGATGAACAATGACACAATAGCTTTTATTTCCTGAAGGCAGTTAAGAAGGATATTGTGACAATTCATGCACAGCAGCATCCCAGTAGAGACCTTAGAAATAATATGATAATAAATATGTAATGCATATGCTGCTATTCCCTACTCCTGTGTTCATGAAAGACATCACTAATCAATCTGGTACTCTTCCCTTTGAGCTTGGATTGGGCCTCATGCTTCTGAATTTCAAGCTCTCAAATGCCACATTCAAATGGCTAGAGTTGACGTGTGTTGAAACTCATTTGCTCTCCCTTACTAAGAGGTTGTATTTTATCCTGGTCCACACTGACTCATAGTTAAATTGTAAATAATGACAAGAAGGAGGTCTTTCACAGGTAGATTAGGAGCATGACAAGAAACATGTTACATTCTTTCTTCTAAGGACTGAGTTAGCAGAACATTTATCTCTAAATAGTAATATTTATCTTGTGTGAACTGAATTAAGATGTGTAATCACAACTCAAACCATGGTAGGGTCTTTGCAGAGGGAAGGAAAGTCACTTCCTCTGAGGCAACAAGCAGCATGTTTCAGAGGATCATTTTGAGAAATGAGAGTCAATAGTAAGATCTTTCATTAGGTGTTTCTTTGTGGAGTTGAAAAACAGTTGTAAACATTGAGTCCTGCCACCACAGTGACTCTGTGAGGTAAAGGCAAAGTGAGGTATGTTTTGAGAGAAGAACAGCACTGAGGCCCAGAGGGGAAAAGAGACAGGCAGGTTGGACCCTAGAGAAGTTGCGCAACTTTATGTGAAACCTGAGGTTTCTTTGGGACTAACTTTTGTTTTAGGAGGGAGCAGAAGGCCAGCTCTGTTGCTGGTCTCAGAATCCCATAGGGTCAGTCCCTGGAACATTTTGCCATTGGATTGAGCAAAGCCGCCTTTTGCTGAAAATAATTAGAGCAATTTGGCTATACTAATTATCCTGCAGCCTAGAGGCCTTGGTATAAGAGGATATATTATAGAGCTAATCTCTTGGTGTGGACTGTAAACTGACCTTTTAAAGATGTTATCTGCCTCCCCCCATTATAAAATGGGTTATTTTGCTTGATCAGTGAAAAGTTGCTACATATGTTTCTTAACAGAGAATCAGAATATAGGAAAAGGCACTTAGCATGATGGAGACCCTGACTGTATTGATTCTTCATTGAGTCACCACTGGGGAGATGGCCAGGTGCTATGCTTCAGAAACCGAAGGAAAAAATGGGGTCCATTGGTCAGCACACTTAGCTGCTAGTTCCCCCGCACCACAAGATAACTCATGACCTTGCTCACATCTTGCAGAATCACAGATCATGGAACAAGATGCTGGGGAGGTCATTTTGTTTAGATCTTTGTCTCATAGGAGCATGCAGTTAACATCACCATTTTAAAAATGAGGCAAAGGTTGCTCAGCAAGAGTAAGTGAAGTACTGCTGCTGGGGGAGATAGGGACAAGATTGAGGAGACAACCCAGGATCTCACCAAACAGGTCTTCTCACTTCACCACTTTGCTTCACCGAGTCTCAGTTTCCTCATCTCTAATGGGCACTGCATGGATTTAGCAAGTATAGATTAAGCATGGTATTTGGAGCACACTGAGAAATCTCTGCAGGGTAAATGATTAAATGTAGTAATGATAACTTACATTTTATAAGGCACTTTATAATTTACAAAGTGCTTTCCTCTGCACTATTTTATTTTGCTCGTGCCTCATTGAGTTGGGAAAGTAGTACGTTTCCTTCTCCACTTTTCACAGATGTGTCAACTGAGGTGCCACAGGGTTCAATGGCTCCTCAAGATCATATCTCTAGGTAGAGTCAAAATCAGGACTCACACTCCTGCTTTCTGATTCCAAGCCAGGACTAACACTCCTACCTTCTGATTCTGAACCCAGAGTTCCTTTCACCATAAAATGACAAACAATGCAGAGTTGACTGTGTTTACTATTCACTTTAATGACAGCAGAGAGTTTTCAGTGTCACAGTGCGGTAAAAATAGATGTTTAGCTGTGAGGACAAGGAGGTTCTTGGTAGCAAACAATCTGAGCTCACCAAAATGTTCTTCTCATGGGCAGGCTCTGTTGCCATGGCCTTTAGGAAAGCCTTGGCAGGCCTACCGGGGGCAGCCTCACTGACTCACTGTGTCCAGCTTCCTCTGGGGAGCTGCCTCTCAACCCCACTGCCAGATGCAGACATTGCCTTAGAGGACATGAGGTGGAGGAATTTCTTCTGAGATACAGGGACCATTGACTAAGAGCACATCCCCAGTGAGGAGATGGGAGTGCAAGTCCCACAACAGCAGACTTGCTGTGCAGACTTTTGGCACACATAAAGAGAAAGAACCTGGTGAGCTTGGGGTTCCTGTGCCGCTAATGTTTTCCTGGGAGACAGGGGAAAAGAGAACCAGAGTAAAAGCAGCAAGGCCAAAGGAAAAGCCATGTTTTCATTCACTCAAAAATAATTTACAACTCATCTGCTTTCCCCAAGTAAGTAGATGAATATGGATTATAATTTATCCAACTTATACATATGTGTATGTGTGGTTAAAATAAAGGTCAATGGAAAATAAGGAACCATACAGAGAAAGTAAGATGGTCTCAGGTGGTCATTTTAATACTCACTACTACATAGAGAAACACAACCCCTTCATCTTCATAATACAGATAAAAATATATTTTATTAAGATGCAGCATTAGTATTCTGTGCCATATTCTTTTGAAGCTTTCTTTCATTGTAAGTATCTGGCTGAGGGAAAATGCATTTTGTTACAGCAGAAGAGAGCTTGGAAAGTTGGATGTTTATTACACTTGAAGAAAACCTTTCAAACCAGTGTAGTCCTTAAGGCCTTTTAAAGTCATAGATTCCTTTGAGAATCTCATAAATCCCATACATCCTCACCCCAGAAAAGCACACAAGCTTTTGCAAATGGAACTTACCATTTTAGGTGACTTGTAAACCTCCAAAGCCTGTCCATTGACTTTAGGTTAATAACCTCTTCATTTAAATAATTAAAAGTCAGTGTTTTATATATATTTTTTCTTTATAAAAAGATTCATCTCTAACTATGGCTGTAGTTAAAATGGACATGTATAGCAAGTGTCATATAAAATATTCTGATATCTATGAAATTTCCTAGCCTATAGCATTTGCATTTCAAACTTGTACTCATTGCACATTCACTTATAGTTTTACTCTAGTCTTATTTTTTAAAAGATGCTATATATTGTATACTTTATTGTAATTTGCATTTGATAACACTCATGTAGTACTTGGTATAAAAAAGAAAATCTGCCTTTACTCATAAATCAATGTTGATTATATGTAGAATATGGTATATAAAGTAATACTTTAATATATACAACAGCTCATACACCGTCAATAAGATCTCATCCTCCAGACTTGTAAATTCTTGGAAAAAATTACTTCCACATGTTCCTAAAAGTACTTAAAGATTTTTGACTGGTTGGTGGTCCTTGACTCTGAATATCTGACCTGTCAAAATGCCATCTTTAAACTCCAGTGATGCATAGAGGCTTGGAATTAGCCAGGGTTGAATTTATTACAGAACAAAGAGAGGTGATGATTAACACACCCATCTGAACAGTAGGGGGGGAAAATAATCCTTGAATGGATTAGATGCCATGATCCTAAAACCACATTCTCTGAGTGTTGGGTTCTTGCCCAGGAATGGGAGAGGCCAAACACTGATGCCTTTTAAATGACAGGGTGTCTCCAGGGAACTCTGGTTAGGGAAAGTGGGGTAGAGAGTTTGGGGTGAATTGAGAAAAAGCCTTTCTTTCTCCTGTGATCTATCAGATTGAGGACCTAGACCTGCTCTGTGTGCAGTAACCCTCAAAACTTATAGCCCACCTGATTAGTGTTATACAATTATCAGTCTGCCTGTGTGGGTGGAGATTAATGTGAATATGTAAATAAGTGGACTTAATTTTTAACCACTAACCAGAATTAACTTACAATTTTGGGGGGACTCTAGTATGCTGCTTCAAAGACTGGTATAAATGCTGCTAAGAAGATGAAGTGAATTCTTGTACACTGTCCCACTTAGTTGTGAAATAGGCTCTCTCAATTCACTGGCAATATCTGGTAGGTTCTGAATACTCCCAGGCTATGTTTTCTGGGAAATTTATCTTTGTAAGAATAGTCCATGAACAGAGTACTAAACTCATTTTCAGATTGACTTTCCTATTCTCCTGTCTTTCCCCTGCTATGTGTTGCAAACTTTATAAAAAGTATGGATTTTTAAACAGCATTGTGTAATAGCATTGATGGAGATTGACTCTGAGAAGAGGCCTCCAACAGAAGGACGCCATCCTAAGAAGGAAACAGAACATCAGAGGAAAGTCATTTTGACCCCAATTCCCTGGGAGGAGGAGTGCTTGAATCGCAAGCCCAGGTGCCCAGGAAATCTCCTGTCACTCTGAGATGGGCTGGAACATGGTGCCATGTCCAAGCTTCTAAATACAGTTCAGGCTGGGTCATCATGACAGATGCTGAACTGGCACCACTGTGGGAATTGAAGTGGGAACTCTGACAGTGCTTAAATGCCATGGCCCCTGGGCTCAAAGTCTTCCTAGGCAGGGACAGGGAGAGGCAGGGCAAAGTCTTGTGGGGAGGAGGGTAGGAGCAACTTTGGCAAGGAAATCCTGCTGTCTCGGCGACACTGCCACTCTTTCAGAAGGCAACAGACACTCAACAACACACCAGCTATTTTGGAAGCTGTCTGTTTCTGAATTGCTGACACACTTGAAGGACACTGTCTCTTCAAGGGTCATTCTGACCCTTCAAGGTAGGTAGGCCTGGGGAAAAACAGAGGCTTGCTGAAGCCAGGGTGTTGACCATGGAATGAGTGGAATTAAGTGACATGGTCAGAATGACTCAAGGAGTCGGGAATGGAGTTAAGAATAACATGTTCACTTTGCGATTCCCAAATCAGCCTTCTACACAGAAGACAGTGTAAGGCAATTGCTTACCTCACCCCACCCTCCTTTTCTTGGCCATCATAAAAAATCCACCCTGGGGTTAGCATCCTTTGATGACTCATTCCCCTTTGGGAAGAACTTTAGAGGAAAAAGAAAGACAGGAGAGACTTGGGAGGAAGACTTTTCCTGGAGGGTCTGGGAACTTGGGATGTGAGGGTGAGATTCTAAGTTTTGCAAGCATCTTAATCTGGGTTTGTTGCGTTGTAAATATAAAGACACTCAGTGATTTCATTCTCAATGATTGCCTTGTGCCCCGAAAGTGAATTTCTTTCTGCCATCAAAACATTTGATTTTAGGGTTTCTGAAGGTGGTGTGGGATGGTGGATGAGGTGAAGTTTTGAAATGGGAGAGACTTGGGTCAATTTGTTCTCTCTGATACTTCTGGGTGGGTGACAGTGGGCGTATTCCCTTGTAGAAGTCTCAAAATAGGGTTAAAATGCCTACGTTTCAGGCCTCCTGCTCATGCTCCCTGGGAGCCTCACTTAGGTACTAGATTTTTTTTCTGCCTTCCCAGTGTGTTTTCCTTATCCTGAGCCAGGTGAGTGTTTCTGACAAGGCTGTCCATCTGGAGTCAGGGCTTCCTGCAGCTTCTAAGCTCTGCCCTGTCCTTTCCACCTCTCATGGAACAATGCCTTTGAGCAGCTTCTTCAGCCTCAATTGCTCTCTCTGCTTCTCTAGAAAAAGGTAGTGATCTTTTTCTCTTTTTTCTCTCTTCTTTTAGAAAAAGGTAGTGATCTACCTTTTTCTCTCTTCTTTTAGAAAAAGGTAGTGATCTACCTTTTTTTCTCTTTTCTCTCTTCTTTTAGACACTTTCCTTCTCAGATATTGTGCCAGCCATTGTGGACCAAGAGAGCATCACTCAAGCAGACCCACACAAAAGCAGGCTTCCTTACATGGCATTTTCATCGTTTCTTCTGCTTTTCCCTTTTTCTGCCTTTCCACCATTTCTCCTAACACCGTTCAATTTTGATAGTTTTGCTCTAGACCCTGAAATATTTTCTTCATCATGCGATCTTTTCCCACTCTATATTTTACATTTTCTTTAGTGAGGTTTGCATTTATTCATTTCAAAGTCGTCTTTCTGCCTCTCTGATAGGGACAGGAAAGTGACTGGGAAAAGACTTAACCCATATGATCATTTTCTGTTCCAAATGATGGAAAGCATTTATATTAAGTATATTCCTATTGTGCGCCAGGGGCTTCACTGAGACACATGGTAACCACTATCTCCATTTTAGATGAAGAAATTGGCTCAGAAAGGCTAAGTAGCTTGCCCAGTCATAATCTGGGTCTGTGGAATTCTAAAGGAGGTTTGTAATCTTTTCCCTTACTTCTCAGCCACTCTGGAAACCCCACTTCATTGCAGACAACAGAGACGCTGGATGTGTAGGGGACCTGGTGAGCACAGCAGTCATTCTGTTCCTGAAGGAGAAGGGTATCTCTGTCTCACTACCTCTCCCTTAGCATTACTAGCTCTAGCATTTGTAGAATAACTTGATCCTTTCCTTATTTTATCCTCATGACTGTAAGCGCCTTCTCTTCTTGGGTTAATGTGGAGGAGAGTTAGTATCTGAGTATTTTCTAGGTGTTTGACTGACTGCTACTCACAGAAGTGACTGAACTCTTTGAACTCAGTTGAAACCCCTGAAAGATTTCGGGTCAGACCTCGCCAATCAGTTTGACACAGCTCACAGTCATGCAAGGAAAAGCTGGTAGGATTCCAGTAGTTCAGGTTATAATGTCAGGAGGTGACCCTGGGATTTAATAGGGATTTCATTGGGAACATATCATGCAATTAAGACACCTCATTACTAGGGATATATTTATCTCCTGGAAGAAGATGAGAAGAATGGTATGCAAGATTCTTCATCTGGCTCCAGCCTACCCTCCCAGATCTTCTCTGGCTATATCTCTTCTCTTACTTTGCTAAACCTACAGCATTTCATTCATTAATTCATTCAACAAAAACACTTTATTGAGTGCATAATAGGTGCCAGACACTGTTCCAGGTGCTGAGGATATAAGAGGAATAACACTGATGTGGTCAGAATGACATAGATTGCTGCTCTCTAAATACGTTTGGTAGATTTTATTGCCATGCCTCTGCCAGAAAATTCCCTTTTCCTAGAAGACTCCTCTCTTTCTTCCCCATTTCTGCCTTTGCATCTCACAGACATATCTTCATTAGGCCCAGAAAAAAATCCCTGGACTGGGAGAGATTTCTCTCACCTCTAAATTCCCATAGGATTTTGTTGCTATTTCTCTTAGATAATAGTACCTGAAAATTAGCATTCATATGTCTGGATCTTTTTTGCTGATAAAGTATTAGTGCAAATACACATACATAGGCACCTTGTTAATAGTTCATAAAAGTTTCACAAAGTAGATACAAATGGTATCCTCATTTTACAAATGATAAAACAAAGGCTTAAGAGTTAAGTGACTTGCTTAAGGTTAGATGGCTGGAAAGAGGAGAGATGAGCTCAAGAACTCAGTCTTTTGGATCCTAAGCCCCAGCATGCTGTCTGCTATGGTGGATTTTGACTATTCTACTTTTATTAGACTTATTTATGGATGTATCCTCTCTCCCTAAATGATTGTATAAGCTCCTGAGGACATGGATCATCTCTTATTCAATTTTGTGCCCCTAATAGCACCAAGTACATTGCCAGGCCCAGCCCAGAAAATGAATATTAGTTGCTGAACAAATGAATGATTCATTGAATGGATGAATTTTGATTACTGAAGAGGTTGTTACATTGTTGTCAGCCATGTTATATTTACTAAAGAGGATGGTTTTCTGTGTTTGCAGGGTGAGTTGAGTAGATTTTAAACTTGGAGTAGTTGATGGTCTCCTGGGATCATCTGAAGGGCATTCCTGGCTGTACTCAAATGTTTATCCTACTTACGTCTTTGAAACTGCCACCACCAGGGGCACTCTCTCCAGAAGTCACAGTTAAATTATACTTGTTTAGAAACTGGCTGCTTAGTTCTTCCCCTTTAGCTCATCATCATGAATTTGTTTATTTATTGGTGCTCAGTGGGAACATTCTAACAAAGTATACAGCAAATGCTTGTAGGGCCTTTGGAGAAAGGCCCACTTTTCACATCACAGAAATTAAAAGATCGCTATGGCAGATATATAATGGTGCTATGACAGTGGCTGGTGTCGGAGGTGGTGGTGGGAGGTTGGAAGTAGTGGTTGCAAAGAGCAAATAAACATTGACTTGGGGATGAGACAATGTATTGCTTCACCCAGGAAAAATGCGAAGAGCCTTAGGAAGGGGCCTGTGTTGATAGCCGCTCACTTGAAATTGACTGGTAAATCTTGAAGACCACCCAGTTTATCAGAATGAACTTTTGAAGGACCTTTGGTGCAAGAGATACTTAGGTTGAACATTTCCATGTGACTTGTGGCCAATTTTTGATTATTCCATCAAAATAAGCAAACAGTGTGATGAACACACTGTCTGTGTGTTCATGAGGAATATTTTCTAAACCAAAAGTTGGTCTCATAAACATTAATTTTGTGGGAAGAATAAAATAAAATATTTGAAATTAGGACTGTTTTAGAAAATTCAGTACCCATATTTCTTTCTTTCTTTCTTTCTTTCTTTCTTTCTTTCTTTCTTTCTTTTTCTTTCTTTCTTTCCTTCCTTCCTTCCTTCCTTCCTTTCTTCTTTCTTTCTTTCTTTCTTTCTTTCTTTCTTTCTTTCTTTCTTTCTTTCTTTCTTTCTTTCTTTCTTTCTTTCTTTTTGTCTTTCTGATATGCTTGGTCATTGGCGTAGAATCTTATATGTTGATTTGACACTTTATTGTTTATGAAGTGCTTTCACATACATTATTATCAGCTGAATTCTCTTCAAGAGTAGATATCCACTTAGGACCATCAAAAACGTTTGGGTCCTACACTCTGACTTAAGTTAAGCCTAAATAAACCAAATTCTGCACAAGTAGGATCCACTTCAGTTGCCTTCTGTCTTTCAATGCTTCCATTAAAAATTTCTCAAAGTCCAAACATTTTCCAAGTACCTTGTTATGTTTTACTTATTGGTCTAGGCTAAAGCAAAAGGGTGATTTGACATTGAGAGTGATCTTCAGTGTCTATCACATTTGGATCTTTTACCTAGGTTGGATTGGGGATAGGAAGTGAAATACAGAAAAAGAGGCCTTTTATACTTGTACTTGCTTATTAATAATGTTAAGTTGATGAAGAGAGCTAAAATATTCCTGAATGTAACTGCCCTCTTACTGACAGGGGAAAATTCCCGTCAGACCTTCGTTTGAATTTTCCCTTCTCAAAAAACCGACAGTTTTAATTTCCATAGAGCTAACTTCTGATTGATCAGCCTGAGCATTAACTCTGCATTTCTGAGTTCAGAGTAGAATGTGCACAACTCTGCAGTTCTAGTTCTGAAAAATGGGCAACAGAGTATAGTGAAAAGAGCATCAACTCTAGTGTCAGACTAATTCAATTCCCACTCTGACACCCCCCATTTATATACTGTGAGAGAAGCCTTTTATTCATGTCATGCCTCAGTTTTCTTATATATAAAATGGCAGCAATAATGCCTACTTTAAAGGTTTCTGTGAAAATTATATGAGATAATAATGTATATAAAGTGCCTAATACAGTACTTGCTACTTCTCTTCCTTTTTGTTCATTTCCAGCTTCAAAGCATGCTGGATCACTAGAGGTTGAAACTTTTGCATATTGTTCTAGGCTAAAGCAAAGTTTTTTATAATTTCAACTTTTATTTAAAATTTCAACTTTAAACAATTTTAACTTTTGTTTTAGATCTAGAGGATATCTGTGCTATCCTCTAGATATCCTTGTTACATGGGAATATTGCTTGACGCTGAGGTTTAGGGTACGAATCCCATCATCCAGGCAGTGAGCACAGTATCCTATAGGTACTTTTTCAACCCATGCCTCCCTCTTCCACCATGTAGCAGTCTTCAGTGTCTGTTGTTCCCATATTTATGTCCATGTGTGCTAAATGTTTAGCTCTCACTTATAAAAGAACATGAGATAATTGGTTTTCTATTCCTGTTTTTATTTTATTTTATTTTATTTTTTTGAGGCTAGATCTCATTCTGTTGCCCAGGCTGGAGTACAGTGATGCTATCACAGCTGGCCGCAGCCTCGACCTTCCCAGGCTCAGGTGATCCTCCCATCTCAGTCTTCCAAGTAGCTGGGACTACAGGCACGTGCCATCATGCTTGGCTAATTGTTGAATTTTTAGTAGGGATAGGGCTTTGCCATGTTGCCCAGGCTGGTCTCAAACTCCTGGGCTCAAGCGATCTGCCTGCGTCAGCTTTCCAAAGTGCTAAGATTACAGGCATGAGCCTCTAGGCCTGGCCTGCTCCTGTGTTAATTCACTTAGGATTATGGCCTCCAGCTGCATCCATGTTGCTGCAAAGGACATAATTTCATTCTTTTTTATGGTCGCATAGTATGCCATGGTATATATGTACCACATTTTCTTTTTCCAATCTACTATTGGTAGGCACCTGGGTTGATATCATGTCTTTGCTATTTTTAATAGTACAGCAATGAACATACAAATGCATGTATCTTTTTGGTTAAATGCCTAATATACAGAATCTATGGGGAACTTAAATCAATAAGCAAAAAACAACCCCATTAAAAATGGGCAAAGGACATGAACAGACACTTCTCAAAAGAAGACATACAAGTGGACAATAAACATAGGAAAAAATCCTGAGCATCACTAATCAACAGAGAAATGCAACTCAAAATCACTATGAGGTACTATTTCACACCAGTCAGAATGGCTATTATTAAAAAGAGAAAAGAACAACAAATGCTAGCAAGGCTGTGGAGAAAAAGAAATACTTATACACTGTTTGTGGGAATGCAAATTAGTCCAGCCACTGTGGAGAGCAATCTGAAGCTTTTTCAAGTAACTTAAAACAGAGGTTGAACCTTTAATGGCATTGAGGCTTTGCCAGCTCACCAAGAAATAGATATAAAAAATTACTACTACCACTTCTTTGCAAAGACTCTCTCAAAGGCTTTGATCTCAGGGATGACTTTGAGTCCTTGCTATGGTTCTATGTATCGCTGAGAGAGGTGCTGCTTGTTAAGTGGAGAGTGCTGTAGGCAGCTGGTGAGATATGATGTGCCCTTAGTCTCCTTAATTGGCTTATTGGCATGGAAATTGCAGGCTTCAGGTTACTCCCTTTTCCCAAATAGAACTTGGAGGGCATGGAGAGCTCAGAGACACCATTCCATTACTAAAGCCATCTAACAGGCTCATTTGAGTGTTTGCTATCATCATAATTTTAGTTTAATCCAACCTGGGTTATAGTTCATTCCCTTGAAGCTCTGGACTGAGTATCAAATTTGGGCTCAGTTCGTACTCAGGTCAGTGCCAAATGCTCCGCTTCTGCCATATTTAGAGTTACTCTGTGAAAAGTTTCATCACCAGCATTCTCTAAGCTACCTGATAAAATCTGATAGCCCACAACCAATTTCCACTGCAGAAGTCCTCTGGAAATAGGAACTTACTTGCTTCTGGTACAGAGAGGGCTGCCTGGGTTTTAAGATTCTGGTATCTGCCCTTTTATGAATGGGAGCACTGAGATAGTCATGAGAGTTTTGGTTTTACAGGCTTTGGGATTTATAAACTAGATCAAGAAGTGGCTGTCCTACCAATATCAGATAGGAAACACCATTCAATGTGGTTGTGTACCAGTATTTGGCAGAAAAGAAAGTAAGATGAATTGTCTATCATCTGGGTTGGGTTTTTCTCCTTTAATTATTTCAAACTATTTTCTTCCTTGGGGAAAATATGACAGCTGAGCTGCAGTCTTACAGAAGTGACACTGTGCATCCAATCTCAGAGCATTCTACATCTCTTATCTGACTCTACGGCCAGCTTACACATTTCACATAGAAACCAGGCTATCTTACATCATTCACACAGGAGGTGTGGCAAAGCATTAAACTGAGCTTATGGAATTCATGGTCTGAATAGAAGACAGAACTATTACTACCTGCAAGTAAAAGAAAACATTAGTATGTAGATGATAAAGTCTAAACTCCATATCCTGACACCCAAGATCCTCGGCCATAAGTTTGTGTTTGTTCCCTGACGTCCCAAGAGTTTAGAAGAGTGACTGGCACATAGTAAATGTTCAATATGCAGTCATTTAGTTGAGTTGAACCTGACCTTCCACCTTCATCATTTATCTTACTTCCTCTCTCCCTTTACATAATCTAAACTCTGACATACCAGTTTGTTTGTAATTCTCTAAAACTCCAAATCCTTAATCATTGTTATTCCCACTATCTGAAATTCTTTCCCTATCATTTTGTTGCTTATTGGTTTCAAATTTCTATTTCAAGACCATATTCAAATGTTAGCTCATAAAGTCTTCTCAATCATCTTATCGTTGACTTGCTTCCACTTCGAAGCTCCTCACCACTTTTCCCCACCTTTGCTGGAGTACCTGTCACAGTCAGCCTTCTTTAACAGTTTCCATGTCCTTTCTACCAAATTGTGAGCTCCTTCAGAGCAAGAACCCATTTTATTTGTCTTGGTCCATTAATATGTAATCTAGTCAAGGCAAAGCAGAAATATTTGGTGACATAAAAATGAAATTAAATGTAGTCTTCTGTGCTGGAAATCCTTAGGCAATAGAATGGATGTAACCTGGACTCTGGCATCAATAATGTATAAAATGGAGATAATAATAATAACTCTTAGGCTTGCCTGTACTAAGTGACGTTATGCATGTACAGTCTTGGCAGAATGCCTGACAAATAGTAAGAGCTCAATAATGTTGGCCATTAACTCTTTGTGTTAGTTCTTGTGAGCTTATATTCATCTCCCTGTCCAAAGTCAATAATATTATTATCAATAGAACCATTACACTATGCTTTATCATAAATATATAACTATTTTTTTAGCAGAAAGGTATCTTATACCCCTACCCCCATGGTAAAGATAAGGAAACTGAGGCCAAGTGAACCAAAGAAACTTTAAAGATCCCACTGCTGATCAGTAGCAGAGCCACAGGAGTATATGTGCTTTGTTCACTGTAGTAACGAATAATTCCTCAAAATTAACTGTTAAGTGGAGATGCCAGGACTGTAAAATATGCTTTTAAAATGTCTAATTTTGATATTAAGTTTTTATTAGAATAAAAGTGTATGCAATTTAGGCATTTTCTATATATGGTAAACAAATAAACCTATTGTAGTTGGTTTGCTTTTGTTAGACTTGGTGGTCTCTAAGCTGTACTACTAATCCACTCATTAAACATTCAAGTTAAAAGGGACTTTATAGCACTTCTAATTAAATGTGCATGTGCTGTGCCATAAAGATTAATGAAATTGGGGACCAGAATAGTCATGTGACTTGGCCAAAATCAAACATATTTAAGCCACCTTAGTTGTGAGGATGGTTAAAATAGTTAAGGGGTGTTACAGAATTTCCAGCTGTTTTGGCTGGGTTGAACCTAGTATGCTTTTGGGGAGATCTGACCGTTGGATCAGGATGGAGAAGACCTACATTCTAGTACATGTTAGTTTTCAATTTCTCTTGTTTCAATGTCCTTGTCCACAAAATAGACGTAAAAATACATGCTATGTCTACCTTATCAATGGGAATACAATATTAGGTAACGTGTAAAATATAAATTAAAAGTTATTTCATTATTATTGCTAGAGTGAGAATTGAACTTACTCTAAGCTAAACTCAACTTTCTGTGGGAACTTAGTGTTACAGTATGCATTTTATCAAAGTGAAATAGGTCAGAGATAGAAAGTAAAATGATGGTTAAAATCTCTTTTTAAAGGATTTTTTTGGGGGATGAAAATAGATATGTTGCTTTGGCCCTGTGAGTCGCAAAATGTTCTCTAGTGATTTGTAACTGGCTCAGCGCAGGTTACTTAAGTTTTCTTCTTTAGCTGCCTTGGTTATGTGTAACATTTTATGCTCCTGATTTACTTAAACTTCTGTTGAAATATTATTCTGACAGTATCTGATAGCCAAGAAATTCTGCATCATTCATATGAGTTCCTAATAGTTATTTTTTGTGGACAGGAAGTCATAAATTGCCAAGAATAAATGAACTTGAAAATACAGAGGTGTTTTTTGATCTTTAAGGGACTGACTGATTATATTTCTAAATGGATGATTTAATTTGATTAAAATAACCAGCCGTGTGTTTCTTCATGACTTAGATAACTTGATTATACATCCTAATTAACAGTTAAAAATTTTGATCTGGTTAGCCAAAATATTTTCTGTAACTATGATTTAGAAATGTATTTTACAAAAGATTAAATTTTATTTTTGCCTAGCCTGTTAATCTTGACTCTGAGGTTACTATTTTAAGGGTTTTGTAGGGTTGCTTACCCCTAACTCTTCAAGAAGCTTTTTAAACAAAGCCTCTATAAAAGTAACAGTAACTTTATTTCAAGATTATAATATTTAAGAAACTATTACGAATAGAAGATTGCATGTACATTCACGTTATTGCACATGTGTGCTGTTGCTTACATTCTTGATATAAAAGTCACTGGATCCTATTTTGTGAGAGAGTGAAAATTCAGAAGTTCAGGGTATTTCCAATTAAATAAATGTCTTTGAAAATCCTCTCCATGGACAAATACTGCCTATGCCTTCACAGACTTACCCATTTCCTTTCTATGAACCCTGGGTTCCCCAGGAGTGTTCTTGCCCTCTTGGATCTCTTTCTCTTCTGGACTCCTAAGAGACGTCTGGGACAGGAAAACTGTGTGGCAGTTATTTGTGTTGCTCTCTGATTATTTTTGAATGCTCCTAGTCTCCACTGTACTGTACTTGAAGAGGGGTCCCATTGTGTACTTCGTTATTTCCCAGAATCTAGCACAGAGCTGGGCACATAGTAAGCACTCAATAAACACATAATTAATCAACACTAACTGGGAAATTTCTTAAGGTCTTGGATTCTGTTTCTAATTATCTGCATGGTACTTCATCTAAGGCCATATGCTGATAGGTGCTTATTGATTGATTTGATTGAAGCTATAAACCCTTATAGAATACCCAATCAATTATTTAACTCCTATGGTAATGTGAATCTGAGCCCCCAGTCTTTTTGCTTATTTAAACTCGTCTTGTTCAAAGAATTTTAAATTTGATGTTTCTAATTGAGGTTACCTGGGTTAGCACTTGCACTGGGGAGGATTCTTACATACCGGTCATTAGAGGTGGAATCCTTAAGTTCATTCTTTCTCATTGCACATTGAGGACCTAGGCCCCCCTGTGGTTAAATGGCGTGTCTAAGGTTATTCATTAATTCATCTGATGTTACATTTTGAGTCCCTGTTTTGTTCCAGATGACATACTGAGTTAAGGGTAAAGTCTCTTATTTCATACTTCTCTAGCCGTAGTCCCAATTCCAATCTCAACCTCAATTTAGCTACCATTAAATACTTATCTCTTAGTGTAGTGATACCTTTCCTTCCCTTTCCCACTTCCTAAACATACATTGGAGAAATCGTATGTCCAAAATTTCTGCTGGGTCCTACTTAAGGTGTATGTTTTCATTTTTTTTTTGTAATTGTGGCACTTTATGGTGGATTTCATAGCTCTTCACTTCCAAAGCTAGGACAATAATATATTTTAAAAATCTTGTTTTGAGGAATTTTTTGAAAAATGTACACTATTCATGATAAGTGAGGAGCTCTTAAAATATCCCGGAAACAAAATAGGATTTGGGAATCTATGTCTCAGGGGACATGAATTAGTGTGTTTGGCTGAATGTGTGATGATATAATGGCTCTGCCACTGAAAGGCGTATAGAATCAGGCTAGGATATAGATTTGTCACTCAGCAACAGCTGTCATCTTAGATAAGTAGTTCTACTTTTCAGTGCTTGGAGAAGACCAAAAAATAGCTGCTGTTTAGTCCTAGGTATAAAATTATGTGCTTAGACATATAAAACCTAGTTATAAAACTTTATAGTTGTTTTTTGTTGGGGGGAGCAGAGGAGGAGGGAGAATGAAGTGACTACAGTAGTGATTATGGGTAAACTGAAGTTTTTGGTCAGAAACTTCCCCTTTATTTAGAAGTTTGGTTTGGTTCTTTAACAACCTGAATATCTTCACAAGTGACAGGTGAGGAATTGGGGAGATAGAGAGAAATGACATTTTTTTCCCCTGTGGACACTTTATTCTCTGTGGGCTTTGACACAGCTGTTAGATATTCTTGCCAGAAATGCTGCCTGGGGTTGCAAGAGAAAAAAGTCAGTGACAAAAGGAAAGAAAAGTAAAGGAACCATGGGATGTATTTTTCACAGGGCTGTAAACCTGCTGCAGGTAAGTGAGGTTGGCAGCAACATGATTTGGCATTCTGTCCCGTTCTTTTTCCATCTTACTAGTGCCAAGGACTGATGCTCAAGAAGCTCTGACCCTTGACACCATTGAAAAGTCACTTGTCAGAGTACAGCACTTGATTCCAGCCTTTACTCATGTATATATTTAAATCCAAGGAAAGCAATCAGAATTCTAGATTTAAGGGTGGGTTAAAGAAATGAATTCTTAGGCTTGACTTGCAGCATCATTTGACCTAAGAAAATTATACTAGATAGTCTGAATTTGAAAAATTTTAGGACATACAATTCTTGGCATTAAGCTCCTAAAGGTAAATATTTTAAATTCTAGAAAATCTTCCCTGGTAAATCTGGCTCTAGCCTTCTCCATCAGTCAACTTCCCCTGCCCCCCAGCCCCACTTGTCTTCAGGAGTACAGAAGACACAGGAAAGGACCATCTGGCCCAGCATGCCAACTTTTTATTTGGTTGCTCTCAATCCCACCTTCCTGTTTGGATCACCCCTCCCCTCTGCCCATACTTCAGAAACCAATCAAGGTGTCTCCTGAACTCATTTATTCCCTTTGTTTCAACTGCCTTTTTGGGTAACTTTTTCCATATGCTTACATCCTTGACTCACAACAGAGGTTTTTTTCCCATCCAAAATGGCCTGATTAGACTCTTAGGAAAAACCATTTACTCAAATATATGACAAAGTACTTCTAAAGATCCCAAGCAGCTTTTCATTACTTTTGATGGCCATAGCTTATGTAAGTAGAGGGAAAATTTCTGTGTTTAAAATAGCTGACAGGCAGCGACGCTGAGTGGTATGGAATTGAAGAACATATTGTTAGCACTGAATCTTTACTCGCACAAATGAAGTAGTCTAATCTAGGTTTGGACCTATAATTTATAATTATTTTAGTTTAATTTGGCATTTATTTTGTTGACCCAGTTTGGCCTCATTCCCTTCAACATGGTGACATTAGTACTATTTATATTGCCTGTTGTGGACCAATTTTCTTCAGCTGTTGCTAAAACTTACTAAAATGCCAGATGTCATGTTGGAAACACGAAACCTGAAAGAAGGTCATAAATCACAAAAACAAACCATAAAAAATAATAAAATACCCTGAGTGCTGTGCTCTGGAGCTTCCCAGCTTTAAGTCTCCTTTTGTTTACCCCTCTCCCCACTTCACTGCGTTTCCCACCCCCATCTTTTAGGGCCAGGGGTGAGGGGATCTCAGCAGTTTCTCACCTAAGGCTTGATTGTTTATTTTGCAGATTCTGAGCAGAGCACTGGTTCAGATTCTGAGGTACTCACTGAGCGGACTTCCTGCTCCTTCAGCACTCACACTGACCTGGCCTCTGGCACTGCAGGCCCTGTGCCTGCTGCCATGTCTTCCATGGAGGAGATTCAGGTGGAGCTGCAATGTGCTGACCTCTGGAAGCGGTTCCATGATATTGGAACTGAAATGATCATCACCAAAGCAGGCAGGTAAGGACAAATTCCTTTGAGTGGCCAGATTCAAAGAATTTGCAGAAGTAGGAGCCATTACATTCTTCCATTCTTATTTATTTGTGATGGCATCAATAAAACCAAAGCAGCTTGCGCTCACTTTTCTGCATTTGGACATCTTGGTAAAGTGGTTCTGTTGTGTTTGCTGTGATTGTATTATGTTCCTCCAAGGGCCATTCAAATGTAAGTCATGTAAATCACAAACATTTTCCACCTACAAATGTATTTCAGCTAATACTGAAAGTCCATGGTATCTTAACAGCCAAAATATAAACAATTATGCTACTTTTGTGTTTTCAAAGCCAGTGTACATAATCTTACATGTCATGGGGAACAAAAATCCCATCTTACTGATTATGAGCTGTTTTCATGAACATAGCCATTTAAAGTAAAATAATATTTTGATTGGGTCCAGTTTATCTACAAGTATATAAGGAAACCTCCCAATATAATAAGATATTTCCAAAGCAAGTGTTTACTTCACCATTAAATACTTTCAAGAAGTTTGCTTCCCAAATAACAACTTGCATCTTTTAAAGTATTTAAAGAAACAATGCTTTTGTAATAATTTTTTAAAAAAGAATTGGCTTGGCCGGGCGCGGTGGCTCAAGCCTGTAATCCCAGCACTTTGGGAGGCCGAGACGGGCGGATCACGAGGTCAGGAGATCGAGACCATCCTGGCTAACACAATGAAACCCCGTCTCTACTAAAAAATACAAAAAACTAGCCGGGTGAGGTGGCGGGCGCCTGTAGTCCCAGCTACTCGGGAGGCTGAGGCAGGAGAATGGCGTAAACCCGGGAGGCGGAGCTTGCAGTGCGCTGAGATCCGGCCACTGCACTCCAGCCTGGGTGACAGAGCGAGACTCGGCCTCAAAAAAAAAAAAAAAAAAAGAATTGGCTTGATGCATGTTCTGAGCCCTGTTGATGGTCCATTGTGTTTTATCATTGACTTGAAATTATCACACAACTTTATTGGTGACCTATGGAATTTCTTGCAAAACTGGTTTTCTAGGATTACAAAGTTTTAAAAACACAGCTTCTCTTGATATAGACACTTTTAGTTAAGTGTGTTTACTCCTTTATTGGTGTGTTTCAGCTTTCCATAGTTAAGTATCTATTTTGTGCTGGACACTCAACACACATCTTTGAAACTTACAGGAATCCTATGAGGTTGGACATAATCATCCCATATATGGATTAGGATGCAGAGGATGAAAGACATTAATTAGCTTGTCTGAGGCACATGGGTACTAAGAGGCAGTTCCAGAATTCTGCATAAACCTGTGTGGCTCTAAAACAGTGGTCTCAACTCTGAACTGTTAAGAAATGGTTGTAGTTCTTGCCCCTTGGATTCAAAATGAAACTGTTTAGATAAAATTAAATTTGGGCCAGGCATGGTGGCTCACGCCTGTGATCCCAGCACTTTGGGAGGCCAAGGCGGGTGGATCACCTAAGGTCAGGAGTTCGAGACCAGCCTGGCCAACATGGCAAAACCCCGTCTCTTTTAAAATTACAGAAATTACCTGGACGTGGTGATGGGTGCCTGTAATCCTAGCCACTTGGGAGGCTGAGGCAGGAGAATTGCTTGAAGCCAGGAGGCAGAGGTTGCAGTGAGCCGAGATCATGCCATTGCACTCCAGCCTGGGTGACAGAGCAAGACTCTGTCTCAAAAATAAAAAAATAAATAAATTTTGGACTAAGCTTTTCAGCATATAGGAATAGTTCATTGAAATTAAGCAAAACAATTATGCTACTTTTGTGTTTTCAAAGCCAGTGTATATAATCTTACATGTCATGGGGAACAAAAATCCCATCTTACTGATTATGAGCTGTTTTCATGAACATAGCCATTTAAAGTAAAATAATATTTTGATTGGGTCCAGTTTATCTACAAGTATATAAGGAAACCTCCCAATACAATAAGATATGACAAAAACATGAAGTTAAAATAAAGCTGAAATTTTGTTTATCTTCTTTCTCTTCTGGAACTCTCTTCCTCCTCTCAGTAGTGAATAAAACCATTAAAGGCTTCCTAGGGGGAGCAGCTGGGCTGGATAATTGTGTTCAATACCATCTCTTTTTTGTTGCTTGGGTCTCAGTGTACTTCTGTTCCACATTTTGGGGTGTAAAGCCTTGGAAGAAACAAAGTAACTCAAGGAAAATTTTTTTAAGGTTTTGGTAGAAGAGTTGGTTTGGAGAGAGGAGAAATATTACATTTTTTTTTTTTTGTCTGTAAGATTTTCCAGTTTTCTTTTTGGGTTTTTACTTTATTACTCTTGGGTCTGTGCATTCCAGTCATGTTTGTTCCTGGCATCACTCCTTTATTCCCTGTCCTTCAGTGAATTGAGTTCATTTGAGCATCTCTTTGACAACCCTCTTGTGACTCATTTTGTAATTTCTTCTGCAGTATTTTCATTTCAGTATCTCTGATTTCACAAATTCACCTTAATATCTGGATACTCTACATATTCCCCAAGACAGACACATAGTTTGTTCTTTAGTAATAATTGAAATCATGTGTTTAAGTTTAGAAACTACATCAATGCATTCAGTTGTCTCAACTGTTGTTACTACATCTAATTCTTTTCAGGTAATTCTGAAACAACTCAGAATCATACAAATAAGGCTTTCTCTTCTGTGAATTTTCTTAATTCCTTCTCATTCCCCTGGTTGATTTCTTGCTTCTCACTCATTTTTCTTCCTGTACAGTATTGTCAGTATTATTTTCCATTTTAATTCCAAACTCCATCTTCTTAGTTATGTTAGTTATATATGGCTTTCTCTCCTTTTTCTCACTTAGATGATCTTAGTCAACATCTACCTCCTCCCACACCCCGAACTGTGATCCTATTGATTCAGAGCTACTGAAGTCTATAGAGCCCTTAGTCTTTGAGTGTACCAACCCAACCTGCATAATCAGCACCATGGACAGAGGTGCTTGCAAGGATTAATGGGTTTAGAAGACAAAAGAACTGTCCTAAATTTAGCCATAAAATTAAAACCAAACACATCTCTTTTTATAAAACATGAAAGATTAACTTTCCTTTAGAATGTTGTGACTTCACTTGATATTCTATGCTAAAATGTGACAAAAAGAAAAAAAAGACTTGCAAAGATTTTAAGAAGAGAATTCAAAGGTAGTCACAGAATTTTAAAGCAGGGGGGGCACCATGGAGATTATCTAGTTGATTTCCTTTGTTTTATAGGTGATGGGGTTAAATGACTTATCCAAAGTCACATAGTTCATTCATTTTAGAAGCTGGATACTGGAAAGAGATGGGTAGCTTCTCCATTGAAGGTCATATAACTGTTCCAGACAAAACAGATACTGAATTTAAAAATCTAACATTTTTCTTTGTAAAGTTATGAAGAAAAGAAGTCTCTCTTTTTCATGTAATACAGCCTCTCTAGGTGACTGGGGGAAACCATATTTTCTTATCTCAGGTAATAAGTGAGAGGACTTTTGCCCTATCTCTGGCAAGATGCCCTCCAAACATTTACATATAGAGGGAAGCTATAAATCAGTGTTATTAAGAAGGGAATTACTTATCTGTATTTAAATGTATAGATTAAGGTTGCCAAATTTTTGGAATTAATTAATGCAAATTAAAGTGCCTAACCTATAGTGAATGTTAGATTTAGTCAATATGAGTATCCCATCATCAAATTTCATTAGCCCACCATAAGACAAAAGTATGAGGCTTTTAAATAAAAATTGTGAGGGTAGGGGGAGAAATGATATTTTTAAAATGATATACCCATAGAAGCTTCTGAAGAGTAATAAGGTGAGAAAGATGAAATAGTTACATATTAATTTTGTAACTATATAACAATTAGCCACCATCTCTATTACAGGACTGTGATCCTTCTTGTGCTTTCCCTCAGATATGATTATGATGTCACTGACCTACTGCCAGGGGATATTAGCCTTTTGGGTTGCTTTTCCTGGATGAGTAGTGAGTGTTTAACTAGCACAGAGAGCCTCTCCTGTGACCAACCAGTACCTATTTGCAAGATGGCTGTCTGAGGTCAGGGTATGGTCTATGGCCATGAAATGGAGCAAAGCCAATTAGGCCATATGTGGATCAAGCCTGTGACCTTGACCTCATTAGCACTGTGCTCTGCCCAGCTTGACTAACTAGCCCCAGATGGTTAAGCTTAATGCAACATTTTGCATACAAGTAGCCTCGAGCACATTCAGGTCAATCCAAATTTTTGAACTGAGGACTTTTTATGTCCGGCTTGATACAAAAGAGCTTGAGCTTGATGTTTTTCTTCTTTCTTATGGTTAAAGAAGAATGGTGAACTTTATTCTAGACTTATTGAAACTCAATACCTCTTTTGGGCTGCTCTGTCTCCTCCTCTCTTCAATTATGAGAGAAGTTGTAAAGTGCTATATCCTGACCTCACTTGCTTTGGCAAGTTTAACAAGCCATTGTGGTAGAAACAAGGTATTGCCCAGAGGCCACGAGAATTCATTTGGTATTTGCTTCCAATTCCACAGGGTCCTTCTTCTGACACACACGTTGACAGCCTGAGAACTTGCAGAAAATTTTCTACAGTTTTACGCATTAAAAAATCTTGGTGGCTCTTTGTTTGGAGACTGGTCACACCTTCCTTTTTTCTTTTTTACTTGAGAGACTATTTTTAGAGTGGTCATTTTCAAATAAACTCAGCTGAAAATATTTTATGGCAACTTGCAATAAACTGAAAAGCTCTTTGGATTATAAGAAGAGTGTAAGTTGCTGTACTAACCTTTAAAAAGATTATAGCTATACCTGATGCAAATGATGAGTTGATGGGTGCTGACGAGTTGATGGGTGTAGCACACCAACATGGCACAAGTATACATATGTAACAAACCTGCACGTTGTGCACATGTACCCTAGAACTTAAAGTATACAAAAAAAAGAAAAGATTATAGCTAATAGGAAATGTATGCCTGGCTACACACATCCACACACATGCCTATGTATACATATATATCACAACAAAGATTAACTAAAAATACAAAGCAGGGTTGAACCCTTGGAGAGTATGAATCATCAAATAGGTCAATTTAAGTTAAGAAGAGATACTAGTTCAGTAGTATAAGTCTCCAGTATATTTCGTAGTGATAATTTCCAAAGTGAAAAAAATTGGCCAACTTTGAGAATTAGAGGACATTAGAATTTGATGTGCTTAGAGTATCTAATAAGAATACATTGTTTAGGCCGGGCACATTGGCTCACACCTGTAATCTCAGCACTATGGGAGGCCGAGGCGGGCAGATCACGAGGTCAGGAGTTTGAGACCAGCCTGACCAATATGGTGAAACCCCGTCTCTACTAAACATACACATACACACACACAAATTAGTTGAGCGTGGTGGCTCATGCCTGTAGTCCCAGCTACTCGGGAAGCTAAGGCAGAAGAATCCCTTGAACCCGGGAGGTGGAGGTTGCAGTGAGCCAAGATTGTGCCACTGCACTCCAGCCTGGGTGACAGAGCGAGACTCCATATCAAAAAACAGCAACAACAACAACAACAAAAACAAAAAACATTGTTTTAGCTTTTACCCCTGCTACTTCTCCCATTCTGATTTCTGAGCTTTCTGTTTTATTCATCTATATAGGAGGATGTTTCCTGCCATGAGAGTGAAAATCACTGGCCTAGATCCACATCAGCAGTACTACATAGCAATGGACATTGTGCCTGTGGACAATAAGAGATACAGGTAACAATAACTGGGATGTGGAAATGTGGGTATCACCAGCATTCCAAGACAATTCTTCAAACTCCTTAGAGGAAATATTTTAACAATGCATACTGTACAGGGAACAAGGAATGGAGACTATGTCAATGGCCTGTGGCAGAGCACCAGGTGGAAAAAGTGTTAGCTTTGACCTGGGATTCCCTGCCATGTCTCTGGATAGAATGGGACTGTATAGTGTCTCCCAAGGTAGCAAAAATCAAGTGGATCTTAAGTCTAAATTTAATTTAATTAATATTGGAAGTGATTAACATATTGAATAATTTGGTTTGTGAAATGCTAAATAAATTGGGGTGATTTATTTTGGAAAGAGGAAGGAGAGGTGGAACAATAAAGCATATTAAAATGTATATTTGATGGATTACCCCATAGATGATGGAGAGGAAGAACAGGAGAACTGGGTAAAATTTCAGGAAGAATATCTACTTAGGGAGAATTATTATTCATTGATATGGATTGTGAGTGAGATTGTTAAGTAATTTTCCCTCAAACTGATTAAAAGCCAATGTAATCTCCATGTCTCTTGGATGGCTTATACATAGTTCTTGCCAGAAAAAAAAGTTGTGGCTTATTTGTTCTCTTGAGGTCTCACTCAAATCAGTAAATCATTACTCATTTTTGAAATATCTAAAGTCTAAGAACTTGGCCCTAAACCCATGAATAGGGAGGCAAGTGTTGATGAAAAAGGCCAGGACTAGTATGGCAAGCAGGGAGAGAGCTGGCTGAGAGAGACACGGTCTGACTTTCAGCACTTAGGAGAAAAGATGCTTCCAGCTTGTGTTAGGGAATCTTGGGAGCTGTGATTTGGACTGGGTGCCTCTATTTCTCAGGGTCCAGGTCCCATGTGGTCCTTTAGAACTGAGAAGCAGGAAAGTGCCAGATCCATGAAGATGTTTCTTCTGAACTACGAGAAAATTGGCAAAGTTGGGAAAACTGACTTCCTTTGCTACCAAACGTCTTGTTTCCAGTGACTTTGTGGGAAAATAGTGTAGAAGATGATGTTCAAAACAGGTTCATCAAAGACAATGTGAACTGCGAGTATTTCGTGGTGTTTCTGAAAAGGTTGCAGTGAGGCAAAGGCCCGTCGTAGAAATTCCTCAAAGTCCAGATTCTTAGCAAGGAAATGGTTAACCAGTGAGAGACTTGGAAGGGCTCTGCACATGGCTGCATTTTATAGGACAATATGGAAGATGTTTTTAATAAGGAACAAAATCCTGAACAAATGGCCAAGGGATTATATGGTTTGCATTTGAAAGGTGAAAGGTTGCAGTAAAATGCCTTTTCTATAGCTAGACATGTGAGTTCAGGATGCCTGTGTGCACACAGGGGTGCATGGCATGGAGAGAGGGAAGAAAGGAAGGGGGCTGTGAGAATGTTTTCCTTGCGAGGGCTGTAGATTTGATCATTAACCACAACACTTCTCTGCCCTCCCCACTCCATCTTTTTGTCCATTTCTATCTCTATTTCGTTTCCCTGCTTATCTGCCCTTCTCTTTTCCTCCTTTGATTCTCTGTTTCTTTCCCATTACTTCTCCATTCCTGTAATCTCTTTGTTTTTCTCTCCTTTCCCCTGTCTCAACTTGTTTCCTGGACCTCTGTCCCTTCTCTGCCTCTGTCTCTGAATTTCCTCTTTTTCTCTTTATCTCAGATATGTGTATCATAGCTCCAAGTGGATGGTGGCTGGCAATGCTGATTCCCCTGTGCCCCCAAGAGTTTATATACACCCCGATTCTCTGGCTTCTGGAGACACCTGGATGAGACAGGTGGTCAGTTTTGACAAACTCAAGCTCACCAACAATGAATTGGATGATCAAGGACATGTGAGTCAAAGAATCCTGTCTCCCCTTTCTTTCTCTCTTCCCCTGTTTGTTTTAGAGCTGGCTAGCCCCTGTCTTTTTCAAATAGGTAAAATAAGGAATCTCTGTGCCACTTTAAGTCATTTTAAGTAAGTAAGCATAAAAGTGTTTTTTTTTTCCAGTTAAATTCCATTTATTACAAATCTAACATTTAGCAAACATCTGTTATACATCAAGTTGTGTTTACCAGACAAAGTCCTTGTGCTCCAGAGGCTTACAGTCTAGTCGAGGAGGCAAGACAGAAAAACAAGACAAATTAACCAGTGGTAAAAGAAATCACAACATTCAGTAGAATAACCCAAAGGCCATAAAACAAGAGAAACAAGTGAATGACAGTTTCAACTAATTTGTCAAGAATTTTTTTTTTTATAGGGAAGACTAAATCTTAAGGTTTTCCAGGTATAACTGGAGCATGTGATGCTATTAATATATCTTTGGCAGTGAAACACATATTGAATTTTCACTGAATGGCAGGACCCATACTGGGTGCTATGGGAAGATTGAATAAGTTAAAACCATTGCTTCCATCTTCAAGGAAATAACAATTTTCTGAAAGAGTGAAAACCCATATCTACCATTCGCTCTCACATAACAAAATAATGTTCACATATTCAATAATGAATGCAAATAATAGAATGTAGAAATTTAAAGACAGCATGAATACATGCTGAAAATTTGAAGCTGGAGGGAATAACTAGTCACATGGCAGAGGTTCTGAGACCTTTTAGTGATATGTTGTCCATTGATACTAGAGAAGTCATTCGGCATTATCCAATTGAAGCAAACATATTACTTTTACCATCCATGATAAGGATGTCCTGCTATTTGGTTCCATGTAATGCTATTTAATCGCTTAGTTCTTCCTGGCAAGTATACTGATTTCTAGTTTTCTGTACATCTCACCTCCAATCTGTCCTTTTCCTAGTGCTTCTACTTAGTGATGTATTTTGCATGAGAGCAAAATGTGGGTTCCTTAAAGTCAAGCCTGGTACAAGTCCCCTTTTTATTTCAGATCATTCTGCACTCTATGCACAAATACCAGCCTCGAGTTCATGTGATTCGCAAAGACTTCAGCAGCGACCTTTCACCCACTAAGCCTGTTCCTGTTGGGGATGGAGTGAAAACGTTCAACTTTCCTGAGACTGTGTTCACCACAGTTACGGCCTATCAGAACCAGCAGGTAAGAGGTGGCCCTTGAGAGTCTTCTGCAACATCTCTTTTTAAGGCAAGAAATGCTTAGTCCTGCATGGCACTGAAGAGTTAGTATGAGAGAAAAGAGTTTTTCAGTACACACAAGGCATTGGTGATAACAATATGGTAGTGCCTAGTAACAGCTTACACCATCTAGGTTTAGATCAGAGACAAGATCTTGACTGAGAAGACCAAACCTATTAAATTATTTTTATGTCTCTCTGTACTTGCACCTGTGTTCATGATCTCTACTACATCCTGGCAAATGATCCTCATAGTTTGGAATTCCTTTACAAGTACTGAGGTTTGAGTCATGCCTTCTCTCTTATACACAATTTTCTGTGTATCCTTCCACCAGGCTACATCAAAGTCATCAGGCTATTGTGGGTCTATTTAAGACTCACCACTTCCACTTACACTTTCAGATTAAATTTACTTCTGTGTGACCACCAGCCACATCGTAACATCTGTAAGTTTATATCTGTAATACATTCATTCATTCCATAAATATTTATTGAGAACATACTATGTTCCAAGTTTAACAGAGAAATAGAGCTGATTAAGATGTATTTTTTGTTCAAGAAAAGAAGAATTTTTGTTGAATGAAAGACGTGTAAATACATAATGATAGGAAAATGAATTAACTCAATAACAGAGATGTAGGCAGAATGTTTCTTGGTTTGTGGAATAAGGTAAGTTTTCCTGGAAGAGTTGACACTTTTCTGATGTACACACACACACACACACACACACACACACACTAGCCAGAAGAATGCAGAAGAAATATGTGTAGGAGAGGGGGAAGGAGAAGTCAAGTCTGGAATTACTGTGGTTATTCTAAACATGTTTTTTGTTTTTGTTTTTGTTTTTATATTTTTTTTTGGAGGAAGGTGGCTAGGTGGACTTACAAGTGGTCTCACTTTACACAACTCCCTAAAAGTTGCATAAGAATGCCATTTTTATTAATTGGATGATATTTAATTATTTGTCAAAATATGTAATTACAAAGACTCTGCAGTGAACCTTTCCAAAACAAAGAAATTTTTTGTTTATCTTGCTTGAAACTGTGCTTACTTTTATTTGGGGCCTATGGAAGCAAAGTGAATGTACACTGTTATACTCAATACCTTTTGTGTTGGATACTCTGCTTTGTGCTCTAACAGTGAAAGCAATATATAGAAAAGCATTCATTTACTAATTCTTTATCAAGTGATTATTATGTGCCAGGCAGCTGAAGGTGAATTATGTAAGTATTGACTCAGATAAAAAGGGTATTTCTATCTTTCATGGTCCTTCTGCATAAGGTTCCTTAGGTATTATTTACTTTCAGAGGAATTTGACATACAACAACCTTTAGTCCACTAAATGTTAAGTACTATACAGTGTTAGACTTCTCAGCAGCTGTAAAGTGTTTCCAACTTCAGATTTTCCTAGTGAATGCTACATTTCATCAAAAATAGAAGAAGAGCTTTAGTTTGGTTTGGGTGCTATTTAAGAAACTATTAAACTGTCTCAAATTCCTTAGATAGTAAAAATGCAGAAGCCATGGAGGATCCATACAGAAAACTGTAATAATTAAGATTTTTCAAGCTCTGATACAAGATATAGCATCAATATAGACATGGACTTTGGAGCAACCGGAACTTTGGGATTAGTTCTGGCTCAGAAGAAGGGGAGTAAGAGTCTGAGTTCTCTGGATAACTGATTAGACTTTTCTAAGAGTACTCCAGCCACCATTTAAAATAGTTAGTTTCTGATGAAGGCAGTGATGTGACAATAAATATTTCAACATCAGCATTTACTTTGTAGAACACTGAAGAACAAACATTCTACTGCCTGATTGAGATCAGTTATAGAGACCAGGAGAGCCAGTATTGTAACCCAAGTTGAAACTAGAAAGCTACAACTCACTTTGACAATGAAAGAGGACCAAGCATGGATTTCTGACAGCCTCTTCACATCCTTTACCTTCTTTCACAGATAGTGTTCTAGTACATGAGTACATTTTATCATAGAAATATTTTGTTTACATCTGGGCTGAAGTGGGAGCAGGATACCATGGTTAAGATCATGAAATTTGGCAGCAGATAAACTAGGTTTGATTTCTGATCCTTTCATTGACACTGTGTGGCATTAATTCCTTTCAACTTGCGTTTCCGGTCTTGAAAATGTGCCTGCCTCTTAGAGCTATGAGGACTACATAAGGGAACGTGTGTAAATTCACAGATACAAACCTGACATCTAATTAATAGTAGTCAGCCTACGTTGCTCTGTGGCTGGGTCTGAACAGGCATGAAAAGTGGGGCATAGAAGCAATTTTAAAGAATAAATTGCTTATTAAGGAAAAAGTGCATTGTTGGAAATTGGAGGAGCTGCAATGGCTCTCAAAGGAATTATAATCCATAGGTAACTACTTTGATCTCTCTGTCGTCATGTCATATTGTTGAATTCATGATGTGCTGACATTCAAAATAGATGAGTCATACTCAATTCTGCCCATTTGGGATCAAGATGACAGCTTTTGCCTGTTTAACAAGCCTCTAATCCCTGGATAAATCAACAAGCATGCTTATTTAACATTCCCTTTGGCTGTGCAGATATGATTTAATATAATACAGTAACTTCTAGTAATACAAAATAACCTTGAGTCTTTCCCCCAGGGATCCTGAAGTTTGCATCCTGTAGGTCAGAGCTGTTACCTAACTATACTTTTCAGACTTGTTCTGAAGATGCCAGGTAGCATAAATTGTTCTCTTTTGTGAGCTATTTTCACCTATTACTGTGTTTTTATTCTTCATAACCTTCTGGAATGAGAACAACCAATACGGCAAAATTATTTACTTCATCTATTTCTTTTTAAGGAAATGGTTAGTAGGCCTGTGAAACAGTAAAGAGAAAAAAATTTAGTGGTAGGTCCTTAGTGTTCTCAGGAACTTGTTTGGGGAAACACTGAAGAAAAGACAATAGAGGGAATGTAATGGAAATGGAACATTACCCTGACTTTCTAATGAAAAGCAGTGTTCTGCTTCACAGACAGCAATGAACTAGACATTCGGAGACCTGGGTTTTAGTCTTAAATTTTCTACTAGCTACACACGTTGCTCTGAGCAAGTTGTGTTTTTTTTTACAATCATCACACTTCAGTTTCTTCTCTTAGAAAATGAGGAATTGGCCTGTGCTTTACAAGGTCCCTGCTAGCTCAGGAATTCTAATTTATCCCTCTTTTTTTCTGCATGATTTTTAATGAGGATTGGGAGCAATTGTTCTCAAACCAATACAATCAACACGATTTTCAGCTACTGAAAATTATTACAATGTTTATGTCTGAAAATTGTTTTTATTCACCAGATAATCTATACCAATACATTTTTAATACGTCTACACTTGAAAGGTATGAACATGGTGTTTTGTAAATAAGATATTCCCCAATATACTGTTTATTTGTGACTCTTTTCAGTTCTCTTGCTGTTTTTATTTTTTGTTTGTTTGTTTTTTGGGATAGGGTCTCGCTCTGTCAACCCAGGCTGGAGTGCAGTGGTGTGAACATGGCTCACTGCAGCCCTGGCCTCCTGGGATCAAGCCGTCCTCCTGCGTCAGCTTTCTGTGTAGCTGGGACCACAGGCGGGTATCACCATGCACATCTAATTATTTTGATTTTTTTTTTTAGAGATGGGATCTCATTTTGTTGCCCAGGCTAGTCTTGAACTCCTGGGCTCAAGCGATTCTCCCACCTCGGCCTCCCAAAATGTTGGGATTACGAGTGTGAGCCTTCCGTTGTTAAACACCGTGTTCCTGCTAACTTCCATCTTGTCACCCAGGTTGAACACCTGGCTGTCACAACATCCAGTCTGCCACTAATGTATTTTGCTTCTACTGATAGAATATTTTCTTCTTTCTAATCTAATTGATTTTGCCCTTGTTCTGTTCCTGCCTTGCCCCCGACCTTGGGTTCTTATGATAGCTTCCAGTTAGGTCACCTGGACTGCAAGCTTAATGTCTCACAAGACATCCTATACATCATTGTAAAGCACAGCGATAATTGCACCATTTCTATGCCAAAAATTGTCAATGACTCCTCAGTGCCTAGGGAGTCAAGTCCTGGACCCCGAGTCTTTCCGATAGTGTCCTCTGTAGCTAAAAACCAACTACATTTCTAGGCTCAATTTCTGTTATTCCTCCTCACACATCTACAAGAGAGTTGCAATCTGGTCAGATTTTTACTGTTGCCTGAACTTTGTTGCATCCTTGCCTTTGTATGTCCCTTTTTCTTTTCTGGGAATGCCCTTCACTTTCATTTTTATCTGTCTTGATTCCTTCTACTCTTCAAAAATTCAGTGAAAATACCATCCCCTACCACTTCCTTCCTTTTTTTCAGCTGCAAATGAGCTCTCCCCAGTTAGAACTGTTAGGGGGCTGCACTCTCTCACGACCTCATCACATTGTAACTTTGGCGTGCATCCCCACTCTTCCTCTTGATATTTTGAGCTTTTTAAGAACAAAAGTTGTACCTTTTACAAATAAAGAGTATGATGTAGAAAACCTGAAGTTGGGAGTTAGGAGACTTGAGTTCTAGACCCAACTCTGCAGTTGACAGATGGTACTACTTTTGACAAATCACTCTACCTTAGTATTCTCATTTACAAATTGATGATTTGGTCTGAATCAGTACTAGTCTATGGAGAAGGTTTTATGGTCCACTGAAAAATGAGAAAAATATACAAATATAGAGACTTTTATGAATGTAGACTCTCAATTTAATAGACTTTATTTTATTTTGTCTTTCCTACTTTTTAGATATAAAAATGTCACTATTTTATGAAATTATGAGACAGGAGAGAGTAGATAGGTGTTAACTGTCTCCATTTGGTAGAATGAAAAATTGGGATGTAATGTTGATTCCTCAAATGATGGGAGGGGGATTAGAATTGGCCTAAAAAATTCTGAAGCACATCTCCATGATTCTAAGATATTTGTGTCTGACCTATATTGCATAGCACTGAATATATGTGGTTGGCAAATGACTGAAAGGAAACTGAATGAATGATTAGCCAACACGACTCTACCACTGGTTCCTTTATATATCTGGGGTTCTTTTTCTTTGGATGTAAGTAGTAGTGAAGAGAGCTTTTCTATTTTCATGGAATATGTTATGCTTTTCTTTCCCCATTTTCCATTCCTTCCTTTCATCCTTGCTTACTGACCGATAGACTCTTAGGGCTGCTAGCATACTGAAGTTATTATTACTATTATTTGCTCTCTATGTGCCAATTTGGCAGACCTGTGGCAGAGAGAAAGGTGCAGCATGCCCAGAATCTCTTCATGGGGAATAAAGTGGTAGATGTGGGAATAAAGGTGACTCAACACTTCATGCTTTTTCGGAGAAGAATCTGACGCCAACACATCCTCACAGAATTAGCAAGAAATTTCCATTGCAAAGCCTTTGTCTTCTCTAAGGGAAAAAGAATGCTGAACGTTGATTTTTGTTTTCAAACAGGAAACTAGATTTCAAAAAGACATGGCCTTGTTCTCCCCAGGTAACACAGTCTTATTTCTTGATGAGAATTGGCTACATGAACCAGATAGGAAGTCGGAAACCACATCCAGGTTTGTGCGAGCAAATCCAATAGGATTTCTGAGCCCCTCATTATGGTCTAAACTAGAGAGCCGTTTTGCTGGCTCAAATCAGTGTGGAATTTTTTTCATATGGGCTAAGGTTTTTTGTTTTGTTTTGTTTTCCCCCTTGTGGAAAACCTTTCAAGCAATATAGTATGAAATAAAAATAATGTAGAGTGTTAATAAGAGAAGGCCCTTTCAGCCTTGGTACTGTAAAACCATACTCAGGATATTCAAGTTTCATTTCCTTTTCAGGTTGTGCTATTTATGTCTGCCTGGTGCACTGTGAAGTATACCTCATTTATTAACTGCCTCCATGTTACTAGGCAAGAAGTCTGTGACAATGATTAACATTAATGGTGGCAAGTCAGCAACCACCCCCTTATGTGCCTCAGTGTTCTATAATTCAAACTATACAAATTAGTATAAGGTTATGGAAATAAAATCTGTAAAGTAAAATGCTTTTACAACCTCTGTATTTTCCTTGTCTTCTCATTATCATTGGGCAAAGTTTGGACATGTAGATTAGTAGGCTTGTTTTAGTCACACAGGAGGTAGTACTAATAGACCTTGTTCTCTTAGTATAGGATTTTTGTCTCTAATGCCTCTAGTGAAAGCAAATAGAATCAAGAGCATTGTTTGGTCTACATTCTCTAAAACTTATCATGGTTTTGGGATTCTTGATCCCTAGCTGTCAAATCATCATTTACTCATTCACTCGCTCATTGAATAAATATTCATTGAGCATGTCACCCTAGATTCTGCTTAATTAAATGGTATACAAAATAGACATGGTTCCTACCTGTGGTCCAGGGGGAGTTACATTTAATCAACATATAAATACAAAAATGCATGTGTAATTACCAATTGGGCTAAGAGCAAAGATGGAATTTAAAAGGGTGCAGTTAAGAAGAGTAGCAGAATTATCCTATTTTGGAGAGATGATCAGAGATCTCTCTCAGGAGATAACATTTTGACTGAGACTTAGGACGAGGAGTCAGGTATGTGCAAAGTAGAGAAATGCGCATTTCAAATCTGGTTGTAGTGCAAATGTGAGTAGTCTGAACACAGAAAGGGCTGGGCACAGTCCAGCACTGGGAGCATCTCAGTCTGGCTGAGTTGCTCAGTCTGCCCTGAGCCTGTGGATCAAGGCAAGGGAGTGTGAATGGGTTGGAGAGGCAGGCCAGAGTAAGGGCCTGCTGGCTCTGCAAGGCTGGGCAAGGAATTTGAATTAAATTCTGAGTGGCAGTGGCCACTAAACAGAATGACATGGTCCAGTTACATGTTAACAAAGACCAATTGGGGTGCTGGGTAGGGAAGAGGTTGTACAGGGACGAGAATGGAAGAAAGATGTTCAGTTCTAATGCCGCATAGAATAGTTCAGTCAAGAGATGATGACATGGGCTAAAGTTTCTGGAATATGTGTCATTCTTTCCCACTTTGATATTCATGCTTCCATAGGGCCTTTCTTTAAAAAAAATTTAAATTAAATTTGATTTTAAGTTCCAGGATACATATGCAGGATGTGCAGGTTTGTTTCATAGCTAAACGTATGCCATGGTAGTTTGCTGCACCTATCAACCCATCACCTAGGTAGTAAGCACCACATGTATTAGCTATTTATCCTGATGCTCTTCCTCTTCCACTCCCTGACAGGCCTCAGTGTGTATTGTTCCCTTCCCTGTGTCTATGTGTTCTCATCATTCGGCTCCCACTTATAAGAGAGAACATGTGGTGTTTGGTTTTCTGTTCCTGTGTTCATTTGCTTAGGATATTGACTTCCAGCTCCATCCATGTTCCTTCCAAGGACATGATCTCATTCCTTTTTATGGCTATGTAGTATTCCAGGATGTATATGTATTACATTTTCTTTATCCGGTCTATTATTGATGGACATTTTGATTGATTCCACGTCTTTGTTATTGTGAATAGTGCTACAGTGAACATACGCATGCATATATCTTTATAATAGAATGATTTCTATTTATTTGGGTATATACCCGGTAATGAGATTGCTGGGTTAAATGCTATTTCTGGTTCTAGGTAGTTGAGGAATCGCCACACTGTCTTCCACAATGATTGAACTAATTTGTATTTCCACTGACAGTGAAAAGTGTTCCTATTTCTCCACAGCCTTGCCAGCATCTGTTGTTTCTTGATTTTTATTTATTTTTATTGTTTATTTCTTTATTCTTTTTTTTTGGAGACAGAGTCTCATGCTGTCATCCAGGCTGCAGTGCAGTGGTGCAATCTCAGCTCACTATAGCCCCTACCTCCTGGGTTCAAGCAATTCTCCCGCCCCAGCCTCCCAAGTAGCTGGGACTACAGGTGCACGCCACCATGCCTAGCTAATTTTTTGTATTTTAAAGTAGAGATGGGGTTTCAGTATGTTTCCCAGGCTGGTCTCAAACTCCTGAGCTCAGGCAATCCACCTGCCTCAGCCTCCCAAAGTACGAGGATTACAGGCGTGAGCCACCATGCTTGGCCTCTTGACTTTTTAATAATCACCATTTCTGACTGGCGTGAGATGGCATCTCATTGTGTTGACTTGCATTTCTCTAATGATCAGTGATGCTGAATTTTTTTTCATGTGTTTGTTGGCCACATACATGTCTTCTTTTGAGAAGTGTCTGATCATATCCTGTGTTACAGAGTACCTTTCTTAAGAAATGCTTCCTTTGTTCCTTTTTCTTCTCTTGTGTTTTCATTAAAATCCTACACATCTTTCAAGGCCTGACTCACATGCTGTCTCTAACATGAAACCCCAGAGCCCTTCAACATGGAGTAATTCCTACTTCGTCTAAGCTCTCAGGCTACTTTGCCTTTATTGTGAACTTTATGACCTTCTTTTTTATATTGTAATTGTTAGTGCACGTCTGCTTCTTTCTTCTAGATTATAAGCTCCTTGAGGAAGAATGGATGACACATAGCTATACACTGGCTGTACACCCCTCTGTCACCTGTGTTGCTTGTCACACTGCTTTGCACACAGAAGGCACTTGATGATAAATGATAAGTGGCACAACCATGCTCTTCATAAAGCTCTCTAATTCTCACATTAAAAGCTTTAAAACAAGTGCACAGATACTGTTTTTTCTAACATTCGAGGCATTTGCTATTAAATTTCCATGCATACCCATTGACCTGGGATCCAATGAGCTGTGGGAAATATATTTTCAACCATTTCTCCCAGGCCCATGAAGTTGAGTGCTGTTATATTTACAGGGGTCTGTGGAGACCCCCAAAACATGGCATCACAGTCATGTGTCAGAAATCCCTATCATAAATGAGTTGGACAGGATAAACCAACTTGAAAGAGAAAATAAAATATTATAACCCAAACTTGAAAAGAAAATATGGTGCATGGTTTATTGCTGTGGATTATGGAGGAAGAAAGAACTGATTTTAAGTCAACACAGAAAAGCAGTGACACTCTTTAAACTCAATACAGTATTCATATGGCAGACACTCAACTTTAGAAAGTCAAACCTTTAGGGTCCTGCTCTGGTCTATAAAATACATGCAAAATTGCTTTGCTACATTATTAGTGCTGCATAATTAGTGTGCAATTTTAAAGGCAAGGAATATTTAGGGAGAAAAATAACTTTGAAGCCTTGAAGACTCTTTCAAGTCAGAGTCTGTTCGTCAGAATCTCACATTGCTTTAAAAGACCTTTAAAGACTGCGGTCTTGGGAAATTCCACTCGGATAAAATGAGGTGAAAGAGAACTAGGAAAGATTTGCAATGTAGGAAACAACTTGAACTGTCTTAGTGATGAGTTCTGCAATTATCAAAAATATGAAGATGATCTTAAATAATGAGATTCCCTTATTTTTAGAATCACCTTGCACTGAGAGTGCCTTCCTTCTTTCCTGAGCTCCCTAGCACCTATCCCTAAGTCTCCATTGCTCGAATGTAGTGAGTCATTAACAATTGGTGCAGACACAAAGGTACCAAGACTGAAAGTGGAAACACTAGAGTGCATATGGAATATGTTGTTCAGGCTTGTTCTAGTCTACAGGCATGAGGGCAATGTATACAACCATGGCAGGGGTTGCCAGAACTAAGATAGGATGCAATGGATGGGGACTTATGTGTTAAGTGGAGGTTGAACCACATGTCCCCTGAGGACCAAGCTGGTGACACAATTGGATGTGCTAGGTTGGTCAGCCTTATGAAACTGGCTCTTTATTTCTGATTTGCTTGTGATTCTTGGAGACTGGATGACATGCACTGCATCCTGCCCCGTTCAGTCTCACATTGTGGATTTTCCTTTGGCTAAGACCCGGAAAAAATCTGCTTTTTCTGTCCTTTACATGAACATTTCAGGTCATTAAATGAATAATTTCTAGTGGTAGGAAAGGCATGCCTTCAGTGAAATGGCAAATGCAGTCAAGTTTTGGAGTCTTTCAGGCTGAGGCAGATTGTCTGGTGGTCTGATTGCACCTAACTGAATTGACTGAGTCCATTATTAATTATTAACTCACTTGCACATAATTTGTTTACTAATTCATTCAACGAGCATTTTTTAAGTGCCTCCTGTGTGTCATGTACTATGGATATGACCATTGACCAGTTTTCCATTTCAATATCTGTCTAGGCAAGTGATTTATCACCACTCTGGGGCAAGGAAGGTGAGTAGAAGAGAGTTTATAGAGTCACATACTGGGCAAACTTTAGTTTTTATAGAGAAGTGAGTCAGGTGGGTCAGACATCTGTGTGCCAGGCCAAGTTCTATATCCAGCTTCAAATTAAATCTCAAGCTGAAAGGAAATTAAGTAAAAGCAACAGCTGTTATTAAAAAAGTGATTTTTGTAATTTTCTAGGAGTACTAAAAAAGAAATCAGTTAATATAAAAGCAATTCATACTTATTTGTTTGTTTCTAGATTACCAGATTAAAAATTGACCGAAACCCTTTTGCTAAAGGATTCAGAGATTCTGGGAGAAACAGGTAAGAATCACCGGGGAAGAGGCACTTCTTTTCTATGTGACATTACTTCCTTCACATCCTGCTGATGGCTGATGATTCCTGCCTTTTAGAAAACACCTGTATGCTCCGCCACTGTGTACACTTCAGCAAAGAGAAATGGATAGCTAACATAAGAATCAAATTCTTTGTTGCATAGCCTAAATCACCACATCAGATCCCTCATGCTGTTTTCTTCCCTGTATCATATTTAGTAACTGAGTCACTTAAAACAAGTTTTATGGTAATTTATTATCATTAAAAGATTGCCATTTTTTCTCTGATATGTATTTGTAGGTGGCTTCAGCACCTGCAGTGATATCTCATCTATTTCACATTACCAGGAAACAAGGAGTTGTAGACAAATAACATTTTTTTCAGAAAATTACTCCCTTAAGAGCTAAAACTGTGTGAAAAAAAATGTAGCTGCTTTTCTCCTGGGAAATAGTTCCAAAATATATCAGATGCTTCCTGCTTTAGAAAAGAGAGTTTATAGAACCCCCCTTTCTTGATGACTTAGTCTCAGTCATTATAACTAGGTTATTATATAGTGAATCTCTTAAGAATTGCTGAAGTTTATAGGACTATTTGCTCCTGCTATAAATGTCCTTACAGACTGTGTCATTTCTCTGGATGATACTTCTTTCTGTTCTCTAAATTCTTTCTCACTCCTCCTATGTAAAATTAAAAGCTGTTACCTATGGAAAGTTAGGAGAGAATCAAAATGGGTAGGGAAACCAGCTGTATCTAAGATTATTCAATCAGAAAATTTCATCTTATATATACAATATTGAATTCACAAGTGTGACACATCTGTCCCATAAAGTGCGTAGACTTTGCAATGACTGTTTATTTTAATAGATTTTTTCCCATAATTTGAGGGCATTTATTTACATTCAAATGACAGATTACCAGGAGTTATCTTCAGTATTCTCTCTGTAAGAGTTTTCAAATCAACCAAAAACTTTTATTTAAAAACATTTTGTGAAATGTGCAGTGCATTATATTAGAATCCAGATTTATGCTAAAAATCTGTTATGGCAATCATTTTCTTTACAAAATGATTTATGAATCACTTCTCTACTACACGTATGTATGTTTAAAATATATTTAGATTTGAATAAAATTGTATTTACCTCAGAATTTTAAAAAATTATATGTACTGAGAAAAGTAAAAATCACTTAAACTTCCAGCTTGTGGACGACAAAATTGAGCAATATATTTTTGGTCAAGCAACTACCAATTAGTGGCAGAGCACAGTAGAACTCAGGCATGTGGACTACATGCCAAATGCTTTTTCCTTTCGATCATTCGTTGTTTATAACAAGACAGAGGCCCTCATTTTCAAAATTTAGCCAGTGAGGAATGAATACCTATTACTTTCATTTCAGATGGCCCGTCCTCTTCCATCCCATTAGCTTATTTTACATGTCCAGGTCAGCAGAATGTGCTTGCAAGCCATTTCCTGTTGCCTTTTTTCCAAGGTGTTCTGCACTGTGGGCTAACTGAAGACCTTGTTAGTGATAAGGAGATCAGAAATAGAAGCTGGCCTTTTGTAGAGAAGCCCCTAGACCTGTCTTGGTGGTGATTCTTTGGGGCAGGACTTTCATGACAGGCTATTTCTGGAGGCAGGCCATGGTATGCAAGGGCTTTTAAGACCTTAGCTTGGAGTACATGGATAGATTTTTCAGGAGTTTCAGATATTGTAGGTAAGGTTGTGTTTGGATGAATAGATGTACATTTTTCCCGGAGAGAGGTCTATACCTTTCTTCAGATTTTCAAAAAAGTCTTAAAGTTAAGAATTTCTGCTCTAGATACAACTTTCTCTCTCTCTTAAGGGTTCCAGCCTGGTGTTAGTTATTAAACTACTTCTTTCTTTTTCCTTCCTTCTGTATCTCCAATAGCATTTAGTATTTGCTTATTTTATTCTTGGCACTTGAAATATTTTATTTTCTTTGCTTTTTTTCTCCCATTTGAGTCCGTGTTTTTCAGAGTTTTTGTTCATTTTTCTAAAGTTGAATTTGATTTCTAAATAAGTACTTTCCTATGAACAGTCACCCATTCCTTGGAAATTGCCATCTGAATGTACTTGGACCATTTGTTGTCTGCACTGCAAAGGCATCGAGAAATATGTAGGTCAATTGTTGATAAATGCGAAGAAGAAAAATAAATCAGATTAAGAGGTAGAGTGAGAGGTGGAGACATTTTTACAGGGTGAATAGGGATGGTGTCTCTGATAAGATGCCATGAATGTTGCAAAAGAAACTGCCAGCTATGTACTCTGGGGCAGTGGAAACAGCGAGTGCAAAGACAGATGTGTGCCAGGCATGTCTATGATACATCAAGGAGGCCCTGTGACTACAAAGCATGACCCCTGCACAGGAACATGACTGAGCATCATGAGAATGAAGGTGCTGAGGCATGATTTATAGCAGAAAAGTAGGCTAGATAAGCGAGTGTTGACCAGCATTAGATCTATGTTGTAGGAAATAGAGCCACTCTTTAACTTTGAGAATTAGACTGTTGTATCTTGAAGAATTTGCTGTTGGCTAGGAATTGTGATGACATCTCAGTTCAAGTACTGAGGCCCTCATTCTTCTACTGGCCTGAAGGCTGGTGACTGTCTTACTGTTCAGGGTGGACAGTTATGTGTGTGTCCTTCCTAATGAGCTCTATTCTCTCTAAGGGCTCCAGGAAAGCAGAACTATGGATCCTCATTAGCTCATTTCCCTGCTTTATTTATTTATTCTTTTCTGATAGCATGGGAATTCTTCATTATGTTCCATCAAAATCTGAGGGCTACTTTAAGTACTATCAGAAATCTTATCAGTTAATTTACTGTGTTCCAGACCTTTAATTATGTTTTCTCTAATCTTGAAAACAACTCGTATTTTACAAATGAAGCAATTGAGGCTCAGAGAGGTTGGGCAGTTTTCCTACTGTCACATAGTAAAGCTGGAGCAGGTATTAAAGCCGACTCTGCCTGACTTCAAAGCCTGAATGCTTTGTGCTTTATCATGCTAACAGTTTACACTTGGCTTATCTTCAACAGATATTGAGAACAGAATCCCAACTCTAAAAGGCAGAATCCTACCTTTTAATCTGTGTAAAAACACTATTCAAGTCACCTAGAACATTTGCTTTTCCAAGTAACACAAACTGTATATTCTTAGTTTGTCTTCGTAGTCTACTCCCCGTGACTTCATTATCAACTTTCTATCCCCGTGTAAATAAGTGTTTTCCTAGTAGACAATGGGAAGCCAGCCTGACCTTCCCTAGCAGATGAAACTATAACATTGAAGTCATGTGTCTCATGATGGGGCAAGGATGAATTACTAAAGATAGAAGCCATTTTTGTCCTTTAGCATTCTGGAAAACTGTATTAAAATAAATTGTTAAGGCAAGTAAGGGGGTCCTTGTATTTTTCTCTTTAAATATCTCAAAATTACCTGATAATCACACTTTAATTCTCACTGGCTACCCACAGGATCTGATGAGGGCAACAATTATTAATGCCACTTTGTAGGTGGGAAATATTGATAGATGAGGATATAGAGAATTATTTGCAAATCTTCTGGGAACTTGTGGTTCTGCGCCAGAATCAGGACCCAGTTCACCACCTTCCATCCAGCACCTCATCTATTGCCCTTCCGTGGTAAAAAAAAAAAAAATTCTAATTTTTAAATTTTAAATCTAAGATCTCCCCCATGCATTTTAGACATCAAGTGACTCATGCAGAGGAGCACGGTTGATGAGTTGCATATAAATGTACCCAAAACATACGGATTGTATTTCCTATAAAAACACATGGGCTTAAAAATTAGGGGGGAAAGTGCTTGTCCAATGTTTTTTGGTTTTGCAGAACACAAAACATTTGTGGAAGACTTTGGAGTTACAGAGTTTGCCAAACCTCAAACCAAAACATGTTCAGGTTTGTCAATCTCAATACATCCTAGTACAATCCAGAGGCTCAAGAAAGAGGAATGAGAAGAAAGATGGGGAGGACGCAGCTACCCACAACACTCTCCTCAAATGCCTGTGAGAGTCTCTCTCAGCCCATAAGCCTCTCACACTCAGAACCATCCGAGTGTGGCCCCCTGGCTGACAGCTATGTCCTCTGAAGTATAGAAAAGAGTGCTTGAGGGACCTGTGGCTGAGCATACTAGCTTCCCATTTTTCATATGTTGATGTAAAGAGACATCCGGCCGGGTGAGGTGGCTCATATCTGTAATCCCAGCACTTTGGGAGGCCGAGGCGGGTGGATCACCTGAGGTCAGGAGTTTGAGACCAGCCTGGCCAACCTGGTGAAACCTCGTCTCTAGTAAAAATACAAAAATTAGACGGGCATGATGGCGTGTGCCTGTGATCCCAGCTACTAGGAGTGCTGAGACAGGAGGATCGCTTGAACCTGAGAGGTGGAGGTTACAGTGAGCCGAGATCATGCCACTGCACTTCAGCCTGGGCAACAGAGCGAGACTCTATCTCAAAGAAGAAAACAACAACAACAACCACAACAACAAAAACAAACCAGGGATATCCATGAAGAAGTCCTCCTGGCTTCTAGCCCCATCACTTTCTCATTCCTCTAAATGGGAACCAGATCTGATTGGTGAGTCTGGAAGAAGGAACTTCCCAGATTCTTGCCTGCTTACCTGCAGAACATACATTCCCAGCTGTCTTTCCACTATGTGGAAAGTCTAGCAGAGGAGGCCTACATTTCTGGGGCATCGGCTTATTTCAGGGGAGTTCTAGCCAGGTCATTCAGCCTTCTCACCTATGCCACAACCCCCAAACACCTTTATCTATAGTGAAAATGGTATTCTGGTCTCCATGGCATTAGGCTCCTGTGCCTTCCACAGAATAGATTCTGAGCTTGGGTGAAATAAGAGGTGATATTCATTGGACTGTGTAAGACCCCAGTGGGAGCCCCAGTGAGTTCACGTTTCAGCCCTGTGGTGCCACCGTCATTAGAGCCTGTTGTAGTTCTCCCTGCTCCTTTAGGAAGTGTCAGGTGAGAAGCATGGGAAGGGCTCCACCCTTCAGACTTGACTTATGGAACTGCTACTTTCCATTACCAAGTAATTAAGCCTCTGATGAGAAGTCTTCACTGGGAGCATGCATGCATGTGTATGTGTGTGAATGTTGAGTGTGCATGTGTGTAAGTAAACCTGTATATGTGTGAGTGTGTGTCTATGTGTGTTTGTATAAGTATTGTAAGTATTCATATATGTGTGAATATGTGTGTGAATGTGTGCATGTATAAGTATAACTGTATATGACTGTGTGTGTGTGTGTGTGTGTGAGAGAGAGAGAGAGAGAGAAGAGTGGGTGTATGTGTGTGTTCACATTGTGGGGAAGAATAGCAGATGGCCATTTCTTCTGGAGTGAAATCACTGACAGATTTTGCTTCCAGGCATTGTGTCTGCAATGGGAGGGAAATTGTTTTTTTTTTATTTTTTTCTAAGTCGTTTCTACTTCTAGATTTCTTAGAAATTGTGTGGCCTGAATCTGGCTTTGGGTGTGTGTGTGGGAGGGGGCAGTGTTCACCTGTTATCAGGCCTATAGCTCTCAGACACAATATCCAGGGTTGCCTCTGGGAGACTTCTCCTACTGGGGGAGACAGTAACACTTGACCATTTTCAGGAAAAAATAGCTTTTCTCAGCTTGAGTTTTGTTTGTTTGTTTTTGTTTTTTGTTTTTGTTTTTTTTGATCTTGTGCTCTGTGTTCCTGGGCTCTCCCCTCTACTACACTATAAGCTCCTGGAAGACTGGGACTGTACCTATTCCAGGTTTCTGTTCTTATATTTTTGTTTTTCATGGTGCCAGGAATACAGAATAAAATAATAATTTTTCAATTAGCCACAAAACAGTAAAAAGGTGTTGATGAGTGGCACAGAATATAAAAACCAGAAGCATTAGAGAGAGAAAGCCCTATCCCAACCAGGGGGAAATCAGGTAGAGCAGCAGTGAGGAGCTAGTTTTGAATACCACATAAGGAGGGAAGAAAGAGCAAATCTCTAAATAGGCTTAGCTTTAAAATGAATGACAATTTTGATGAAAGTCAGAGACTGATTGCTGCTGTAAGACATTGATTTAGCCTAACTGCAGATTAGACACACATACCCTTGAGGCCCTCTGATCTGGCTCTGGATAGCTGGAGCATGTCTGTGTGTTCTGGCTCCCTGGAGAAGGATACCTAGCAATTTTCAGTGCCTGCGAGCTTCAGAAAAGAAGTGGTTCCCAGAGACTGAGTTAAAGCAAAATGAAGTTTGGTTGAGAAAGGCCATGCAGTAGTGAACCAAGAGGTAAAATTATGTCTTTGAGGATGGCCACCCCAATGGGGAACCTGCACCAAGGAGAAGACAAAGATCCTGAAGCTGAAGAGGGGCAAGAGTCTTTGCGCTGGGTCTAATTTTCGAGAAGCACCCCTGGGAAGTGCATGTGCACGCATACCTGGAGAGTCCACCGTGCTCAGCTAGAGGGAGCATGACAACTGCCAAGACCCTGCACATGAAAGAGATAACCAAAGAAGTGGAAGGAAAGAGACTACTTTGCATCTTTCATCCCACATCTGATGTGAAAGCTTTGTCCTTGATGGGGCGGCTGCCAAGATTTTACAGAAAGCACAAGTCAGCTTGGGAAATTTTATATAATTCTCAGGGACTTCCTTCAAAGCAAACACATACATAAAAATAAGATGATTAAGATTGTGGTCTGTCTGGTTAGTGAAAGGTTCTATGAACTTGTCTTAAACGTGCTATGGAGTGAAAGACTCTGGGATTTCCTCTGACAGAGCCTTCATCCTGTCTGTGACCTTGGGTTTTACCCTTACTCCTAGCCTCCATTGCATCTAGTAGGGCTGCAGGCAGGACTGTCCCATCTGACACAGTTTCCTCCAGATATTTCCAGCTGGCATGATACCCCAAAGCCACTGCTGTTGGTCCCACAATAGGGCCCAAGTGGAATGGCCCTTCTCTAGCCCAGGGAATTGGTACAACTTCTTAGGAGGGTATGTTTTTCTCTTTGAAATCCACCATTGGAGGCCTGAGCCAGAACACTCAAATTCTATAACTTAGAACCTATCACAAAGGAGTCAGTGGCAGGCTCTGTATCACAAGGAAGTTTTTTTTTGTTTGTTTGTTTTTTTTAATGGGTAAGTAGTTTTAATGCATTGCCCCTCACTGAAGAAACAATAGGGCTTGCAGGATGAGGCGCAAGAAGACATCTGAGTCTGAGCTTATATTCTTAGAGTGTTTGCAGCCAGCAGTGCTGTTTGCTGGGAATGTGGCTGGTGGCAGTTCTTCTTGGTGCCTAGTGTCCTTTTACATAACGTGTCAGAGGATGCTGATCTAAAAATGGAGCCACTCATTGCATTACGGGAATGGATATATTTGCTCACTGAAAAAGGATGTTTAATGAGGTTGATACTTAACCTGCGAGAAATAATTTCTCTCTAATGGTGGTGGAGAAAATATCTGGGAGCAAAGAACTTTCCCATGATCACCTCTTCAGCAGCTGCTGTCCCATGGCTATGTTTATAAAGAACCACTTCTCTTGGGCACAAATAGGAGTCCCCTGTTGGAGGGCCAGCCCCTCCTCACAACATCCAATAATAGAAGGTGGAAGGTAAGGTGAGGAATCAAAGTGCCTAATATTAACAGGAGGAAAAGAAGGGACAAGGAAAAGTCAGCTAGAAATTAATCCCAGGGCCAGTTTATTTTTGCTGAAATCTGAAACAACTTGTCTTTGAGGGTGGGAGGAGAAAGGGTATACAGAGGATCTCAGTTAAAATTTGCTGATAGAGTTCTCTATTATACCAAGTAACTCAAATCTTATCTATACCTTTATCAGTTAAGTTAAACATAAAAAATACTGTATTTATAGGTCTAAAATGGCAAAATGCTAGCAATTTCATACAGTTTAACCTCATATATTTATTTTTAGCCATTCAAATAATAAGTATACAAACAATAGTAATAATTATTTCATAGAGTATCTGTGGTCCAAATTGTCCATTTTAATCTCCAAGTTGATGATGTCAATGCACCATTTCCCATTTTACTGATGGTAAGACTGAACACGATGAGGTATTAGCTTTAAGAATTTGTAAATCCAGCTAATGACAACCTACAGAGAATGATTTAACTCTCTTCTGCTAGACATAGCTTGCTCATCAACAGAAATTGTATCTTTGTCCACCTCTGGCTCCCTGTCACTCCTGAAGGCTCATATAGTGAGCTTAGAGTCAGTAAACTGACCACTTGTCTTTAATTTAACCAGCATGACATCTCAAGTGTCTATCTCACTTTCAATTTCTATATTTTCATTTGGTTTCCTTAAAGCCATTGGGTATATTTTTCCAGCCAATCTCTTTCTGCTCTTTCCTGGCAATCTTACCAGCCCCCACAAATTTTGCATACCCTTTTGTTATCCCTGGCATGGGTGCCTTCTTCCATTTAGCAGATCTAAGGAAGCAATACGTGCTGGACGCTACATCAGGTTCTACCACATCTACAGTTCAAGATAGCTGGCCCTGTGCTGGATTCTGGCAGATGATCCAGCTGGACTCCTGCTTTTCATGCAGGCCATAGCTGTTTATCATATTCCTTGGCCTGTGGTCTTTTAGCCAGTACTTAACATTTTTTTCTGCCTTATTTGTTCTCCCTCCCTTGTCATGAGCCTTTTCCACCATTGTCCTCCTGGCTGTGTGAACTTGCCAGAGAAAATTGGCAATCATTTTGTTATATGTGGCTTTTGCCCAGGGATGGTGTCATCGAACAGAGGGACGTCTTTTTAATGGCCAACATATTGGAGTCTGAAATCTCTGCAAGATAATGAGGCCTACAGGGACTTGAGGGACACGTTTTTGTTTCTTTGAGAAGACAATGAAAAATGGAATTAGGTACCGTATAGCTCCCTCCACATTTAATCCAGAGCCAGACGGCTGACAGAACTTTGGATTTCAGTGAAGTAAGAATATATTCTTCTATTATAGGTCACAATCTGAGCAGAATGGTTGGAATTCTTTCACTTGAGTTAGACCAATGGTCCTCAAACTTTCATTATGTTTTCTCTCTTGTTTTGATACATTTTGTCTTTAATCAGTCTGCATTTATTAAATCACAGTTAGGAGGAAGTATTATGACTATCTCCGTTTTATAGATAGGCAGACTTAGAAATGAAGAGGTTATATAACTTGGCCAAGTTTGCATTAATAGTCAGCAGGGTTGCAGTTTGAAGCCAGGTAATCTAGCCCCAGAGCCTGTGCTCTTAACCGTGATGCTAATTTGTCCCTTATGTGATTTTAGCATTACTGAATTAAAGTTAGACAATTTCAGTCAAATGCAAAGAAACTTAATATTCTAGTTAACCAACTTTGTGCGATCATGGGTTATTACTACACTTCTTGAGTCAGTGAAAACTGTTTATGGACTGCCATTGCTACTGATTCATATGCCAAGGGAGGACAGGGTTCTCAAGTTGGGAATCACTTGGTAAGGAACAATTTTAACTCAACTCCAAGCATCTGTCCATTGGACACTTGTTCTCCCAAGCCATTGCAAGGCACGTTAATGACAGCTACTTCCTCATGTAGATGTACTTATGGTACTATTTAATGCCAAGTTTTGAATGATTGTTAGGTTTTTAGTCAATTTGCACACTTCTGCTGGGAGGTCTTTTAGAATATCCCTGGACAATAAAATTCCTGAGTAATCTGGATATTTTGATCTGAGTAATTCTATTTCAGATCCAGTGAAGGAGAAGGAAGTATGGAAGGTTTGGTCTTACCTCAACCAAGCAAGAAAATCTATGAATGTTGAGATGTGATAATTATATCTGAAGGAACAGTATATTCTAGTTATATGTCCTTTCAAATACTAGAAGGGAAAATAAAGGGGATCAGAGGCACAGCACCACCCATGGGATAAAATGTAAGCACCTAACATGGAATAAATGTTCATGATGTCTACTGCTCCTCTCCCATTCTGTACCCTAGGCTCCAGTCACCCTGAACTATGTCCTGAAAACATACTTTCTCTTGCATACCTCCAAGTCTTTGCACATACTGTTAAGTCTACTAGAAAAACTTTTCCTGCCTCTTTTCTAGATGGAAAATGGCTGAGTACTCTTTAATAGTAAGCTTAAATAACTGACCTTTTGTGGAATCTTCCTTGAGTTTTTCAGGTGTATTAAGTGATTATTGCTCAATACTCCATGGCATCTTGGCATACGTATCTTCAGTGTAACATTTACTGCATAGTTCAGAAACTAGTCATTTATATCTTGTTCCTTTTTTAAAAAAACAAGACAGTTGTAAAGAGTAGAGACCCTGTGTCTTTTCTGTCTTTACATTTCCTGAACTTAGCATATAAGTATTTTTTTCTGGTTGGATAACTCTTTTATTACTTCAAGACCTCTGTCTCAGTAGGCTTCCCTTAGTCTTTTTCTATCTTCCACTGAGAGACGACCAATGACCTTATCAACCCATAGCATATGTTCCCTTTGTTACCAGTGTCACCAGCAAATAGTATGGGGAAGAGTAAAAATTAAGGAAGTCAGAACTAAAGAGAAAATAAACAAAGGAAAAATTAAAAAGCAACTCCCTATCTCAAGACAAATGAAAAGCAGAAATATGTATTGGAGTGCTACCAAGTAGGGTCATGAAAGTTATTATAATTATTGTTGTACTTATCAAATATTTGTTGAACTTTGAAGGAATGATCCTGCCATCTTTTTTGAACTGAAAATGTTGGAAGGATTTTTTTTTTCTGTAGTCTGACTATTTTTCCAAATAAATTGATTTCAAGGCATCATCAATTTGCAAAAGAGGTCCTTGGCTTGCTTTCTTTTCTTCCTCTTTCCCCTTCTCTTCAGCACATTCTGTTGGCTTGGCCAGTGAGCAGCCTGAAAAGCCTAAAGAGAAGAGGTCTGGAAACCAGAGAGGTTATTATAGCCAAAGCACTGAACAAAGGTGGTTTTGATACGGCCTGTGTTGTCACTGGAGCTAACAGGGAGAAATGAGCAAGAGGGGGACACTTGCCAATTTGACTCTCTCTGATTGGAAATCTCAGAGATGACATCAGGTCTCTGGTGTTCAGCAGACCTGAGAGGCTCACCATGTGGAACACGTTAATGGCATACCATTACCTAAGACTGCTTTTTTCACCTGTGAGACAATGAATTCACTTTTAAAAACTTGGAGTAAAATTTTACAAAACTAGGGTAAAATGATGACAAATGGATAAACAATATGTAGCACAGGGTAAATTTTGACTAGACATCCAACTGACTGAAGATGTTAGTAGGTGGTTGGCAAGAACTCTTATAAGAAAAGATGCCCCTGCAAGGGAACTCAGACTCTGCTGAAGCTCAGAAGTTCTATGACTGGAATGGAAAAAATACAATGAAAATGCAAACCTCTCTGAGCCTGAAGTTAATAAAGGCACAATCACAATAAGCTATAGAAACAATTCTCAAATCTCTAATACTGGAGGATCTTTTCTGTCTTCAGAGACTTTATTTTACACCAAGTTGTGTTCCTAAGTTTTAGACTTAGAACAGTGAATGCTTGTTAAAGTGTAAGAATGACTCAGCAATAAAGCATTAATTCCTCTACTTATTAATTCAATGCATATCATTTGAGATCTTACCCTGTAACCAGCACTGTGCTAGAAAACTGGGCATAGAAGAACATGGGACCCAAGCCCTTGAGATGCGAACATACTAGTGGTGGAGAGAGGTGAATTGTTTAATCTTGGCATGGCACTACACCAAATATTGATTTATAGAACTAGTACCTTCTAATAATTAGATCTATCCAATGAAGCATAATAGGGTTGAGGACAAATAAAAGAGGTGGAATATGGTAAATGAATAGGATTAATTTTTCTAAAAAGCAATACACACTGAATACATAAATAAAATCAATAATATAAATCTATGAGACCAATATTATTCTCCGTAGGATAATATATATTATAGGATCATTTCTATTATAGAATAATTTATATATATATGCTATGTAGGATATATTTATGAGACATACATCCACTGTGGATTAATAAGATGGTTAGGCATGTGTGGTCTTAGCCATTACTTTTTTGGGAGCCATAACCCTCCCCACACAATTCCACTACCAAATTGATCCTTGTTGTGACAGACCCCTGGATGGATTACATATGTGTCCATATGTGGCATGTTGTACATTACGTTCTTTAGCTAAGGAAGGTCTCCCTGCTGAGGATGTGGCAGGTGGACTCCTTGTGGGAAATGCCTGTCCTCTTACTATTTACTTATTGGTAATGGAACCAGAGGGTGAAAGTTATATCAGATCTATCAAAAAACTGAAAATTTTCCTGGGGATATGTATACCAACAGAGGTGGATAACCATTCAAGATGATATCATAAGAGGTATAGTAGATGGCATCCAAGATTCTTCCCAGATTTAAAATCTGTGCTTTTACAACTCAGTTCTTTTAGTTGGATTTTAGATTTGAATTAATGAATAAATGGTCACTATTCTATATAGAGTTAACCGCTTAAATAAAATAAAACTGTTAACACTTTTGTCACAGTCTTCTTGCCTATTATGAAAATGAAACTGCTGTGGTTTGAACATGTTTCCCCAAGTTTATATGTTCCAAACTTAATCTGCAATACAACAGTGTTGAGAGCTGGTGAGAGGTGATTAGGTTCTGAGAGCTGTGCCCCATGAATGGCTAATTAACATAGGAGTGTGTTCCTGATGAAAGAATGAGTTTGGACCCTTTCTCTTTTGCTCTTGCCCTCTCTTGACCTTCCATCTTTCACCATGTATGACTCAGCACAAAGGCCCCTACCAAGTGCCAGCACTATGCTCTTGGACTTCTCAGCCTCCAGAACTGTGAGCCAAATAAACTTTATTGTTTATAAATTACCTAGCATATGGTAGGTTATAGCAGCACAAAATGAACTAGGATAGAAAATGAAGTTCATTTTCTATTTACTCAACAAATAAAACATTGGCAGTGTATCAGTATATTATTGCAATTTCATAGTCTTCTAGTACTTTATTATGAACTGAGAAGGGACTGTTCTTTGTCCTTGAGCTAATACTTTTTCCTCATCATCAGTACATGTTCCTGGGAAGAATGAACTAGGAGGTGGAACAATAAAGACCCTGCCATTTTCAGTGAGCCTCCTGTGCCATTAAAGGGAATCCTAAGATATTCTGGTGGGTGGCCAACATTCCAAAACAAAGCAGTAAGACCTAAGCCTGGCCTATCTATTTCTTCTATCCATCCAGGCTCAGTGTGGCTTTATCTGCCTATCCCCTTATTATTCTGAACTCCCTAATTGCCTGGGCTCTTTCTCTCCACAAATAGTTTCATGTACTGTATTCAACATTAACGTAGAGTGACTATGTGGAGATGTCTCCTATTCCTACTTCTAACAGATTAACAGCTAATAAACACCATGCAACACTCTCTTGTCTGAACCTCTTCTTAAAATACAGAGTTTGGTTTGCCAACATTGGTGTATTTAAAGCCTCCAAGATTCCAGGGAAGACTTTAGAAAGTTAACTGTGCAAGTGAGGCCTATTCAGAGAGGAAATTTTCCAACACAAAGAGTCAATCAGCGTATCAACAGTTCATCTGAGAAGAACCTCAGGGTTTCCCATAGTTGTTGTTAAGTAAAGGATATTTGTTCTCACCTAAAATAAAATGTCTTTATTCTTGTTATGTAAGGCTGAAGAGAACTCTGGAAATACATTACCAAGAAAGAAGCACAGGCAGCAGAAGTTTCATCTCAAAAGGGAAAGCTAATCCATTTCAGGAAGGGACGCCATACCACCCACCTTCCAGTGACTTTGCAATGAAAAGATTTATGCCATCTGCTCTTTCCCATTCTCCTCCCACCTTTCTCACAAGTCCCACACTTCTCCTCCCTCTATTTAGTTAAGTGAAGCAGTTTTTTTAAAAAGAAAAATCAGTAATTAGAAGCTGTGTTCAAAGCTTCAAACAAAGCCCCAGCTGATATTTTGTTTTGAGGGTATGGATATCAGCAAGAATATATCTGAGATAACCTCAATAATCATGTGAAAATGATGTATATCAACACTTGCATATGTATTAGAGGTATAGTTAATTGAAGGGTAAAAAGACAGTATATACATGGTCCAATTTATGGAATTTCCAATATAAATGAACCAGGAGCCTTAAAAGAATGTACTTGTAAAATACTATATACTTCCTGAACTCTGACAGTTTGTGATGACCAAAGACTAGGTTGATTATTAGGTTACTAAAATGCAGATGAATGTTTAGAGAAATGTATTAGTCTTTTTGCCTGAGCCATAATTTCTGAGACCAAGCCCTTTCTTTATCTTCAGGTAGGTGTTTCTTACTACAGCAGAAACCCAACTCTATTTCATTGCTTACCTCTCCTTTTATTTCTGTTGCTCTACTCATCTCTGTTGATTTAAGAAGACATTAAAACCACAGCAGTTTGACAGTTCCATTCATTCTGTACATACCCAAGGTGAGCAGCTGACGCTCAGTCAGGCTGTGTCAGTGCACGGTGGTAATGATGACGACATTGTTCTGTGCTAGAGAAACAGTCAATGTTACTTTCTCCACAACTGTACTCATGATTTTAGTGGCCTTAACCTTTAACACTTACCATGCTTTTTTTTCCCCTGCAGACCAAGCCTCCTTTAAAGGAGGGTCAGAATAAAATTCCATCATAGTTGTAGATTTGCTTGCAAATTATCTGAATTGGGTTAATTTGTTATTCCCCCTGCAGTCCAGTATCATCGTACCTTGAGTTTTTTTCACCCTAATTTACCCTGATGGTGGTAGATCTTAGTACCTATGTTTTTATTACCTGTTTAACAGTCTACCTCTGGATCTTTGAAAAGTCATTGCATTTCTTGAGATTATTTATGACTTCCCTTGCTGGCTTTTCTCTCGTCAGAACTGGACTTGAAGCCATCATGGAGACTTATGCATTCTGGAGACCTCCTGTGCGCACACTCACCTTTGAAGACTTCACCACCATGCAGAAGCAGCAAGGTAAAGCCCTGGAGCAAGGCCTCTGCTTAGTGACAGGGCCAGGGACAGAGTGGGGAGCTCAACTGAATATAGCACATCTGGCCTCAGGCCAAGATATGGGTTATACCAATTCTCCTGGAATGAAGAGAACTCAGGAGCTCTGTAAATAACCAAAGCATCACCACTTGGGTAAACAAGCTGGGTCCAAAGGCAGCATTTCATCTGGCACTCAAAATGCTCTCACCCTTCCTGACAGTGCGGTTATGTATTTATAATATCATCATTACATGATATATTATTATGATAATGATGATATTATTATTAATATTGCTAAGCATTCACATATGCCTTGGTATTTGAAGAGATTTTCTTAATAACTTCATTTATTCCTCATGGTAGCCTTCTCAGTTTTCCCTAGAATAAGAAAAGTTTTGTGATGAGCAAAATCTTCGCTCTGGGCAATGGGAATAAATTGTATCAGGTCTCAAGGTGAGGAGTGGGCTGCTGCAAGCCTATCTGAATCTTGCAACTTGTGTTCTTTCCTTTTTTGCTTATATAAAACAACACCCCCCTCAGCTGGTGGACTAAATAGACGTCCCCCTCTACTGCTTTGAACTTTGTGCTTTTTATCCAATTTATAGTTTTTCTTTCCTTGCAGCTCAGGTTGGGAAACCTGTGGCCAGATGGGTCGTGACTTATTTCAGATTTTCTTAGTTTAGTCTGTAGCTTCCCCAGGCATAGCACCCATGTATTATATTACATTCTCTTTTCAGAGGAGCTTCTAACATTTTGCACACTGAATTAGATTTGTAACCTAAATTGCTGAAATCTGTCAGGTTTTAAGATGAGCATAGTGATTAAAAGCATAGACTCTGGAGTCAGACTAGGTCTAGGCTAGGCTCTTATCACTGATCCTTTCTAGCTTTGTGACCTTGGTCAAGTCCCTCAACTTTTCTGACACCCAGTTTTATCTTCTGCATTATATGGAAAAGTAGAAACAAATAGAAGTCTTGAATTAAATGAGATCGTCCATTTAAAATCATAGTAAGCATTTAATACTACTTGTTATCGTCTTCATCATCCTCATTATCTTCACCTTCAAGGCCCTTATGTCCCTGTATGTAGACACTTAAGCAAAGTTGTGTCAGGACCAGGGAATATTGCCTTTCTGATAATTAATTATTTAAAACATGATTAGACTGTTCATTTTCACAGGGATCTGGTGAAGTAAGTGATCCAGAATTTCCATCTCTTTTATGTATTCCTCCCTACAAACCTGTGATTAGAAGCAGAGTCAATAGTTGTTCAAGGTGTCGTCACGGGTTTGAAGCCCTCATGGATGGCCATTAAGAGGCAGGGGCTTAAAGGGACTCAGGAAAATCTAGGCCCTTATCTTTGATGGTCACAAATTCTCTAAATTTGAAGCAATTTAATTCTATTCCTGCATTCCAGCTTTCTCACCTACAAAAGAGGGATAATTTTTGTGTGTGTGTGAGGAAATTTATATAAACATGCTGTGTAGACAAAAATGTGTCATTGATTTGATTTAGTTCTGAGATGGCTTCTTTGCTTATCTGCCCTTGCTTTACTCATTGCCTTTCCAAGCTCTAGCTAAGCAGGAGTTTGTATCATGGAGGTTGGTCGGAGAAGGTTGGCAGTGATATTGCCGGTTTCAGAGGGCAGGCATTAATGGCAACAATTGTGTTCAATGCTGTATCCCCAAGATCTACCACAGGGCCTGGCACCCAGTACGTACCCAGTGAATATTGAATGGGATCACTTGGTGGCACTGTGACTCAGGTGTGCAGAGCCACTCTCAGCCTTCATCTTGGAGCACAATCACCTAATGTGTATATATACATGGATATGGAGTAATCATTGAGGGTGATCGTTGGGCAGGCACAGACACAGGAAGCCTGCATGGGTTACTTAGATGTGCAGCATAGTAGGTTTTTTGGTACTTATACTAAAAATTTGCCAGTATGAAAGGTTATTATTGACATTTTGAAAACAATGGTTTCAGATAAACTGAACTTTCAAAACACTTCAGTGACCCTCATTTTTATCGGAAGAGAAGAAAGAACTTGAATTATTGGATACATATGGTGATGGGATGGGGCTAGAGAAAAAGCCAGGACTCTATTAAATAGTTTAATTGGAATATATTTTTGAAATATCCATTGAAGTTGATCCAGATTCTCATTATTAAAAAATATGTGGCTTGGTTTCTTGACGTTAACAAAGGATGTAAACCCAACAACACCATCCGCTCTTCCCTTAAGAACTAAGAGTTTCAGTGACTCTGGACAGTATCACTCATAAAATGAAGAGAAGAGACACAACCGTGCGTGCTGAACTGCTTTGCATCTTAGAAGGAATAGAGAGGAATGAACTTCTAGTGGAAACTGCAGTGGTAGTCTATTTTTTACAGTAATTCCCTTTTAATGAGGTGAGTATTGGCAGTGTTTGCACCAAACCTAAGATTGGTGCCAAATATTAACTGACTTATCCAACTGTCCATATCACCTCATTGTTTCAAGCACATGAATATCTGTCATGTCACATAGCAGTCCTAGACAGTTTTGTGCTGCTACTGGTGAGGGTGGATCTGTCTTTCTGCATACATGAGGTTAAGGATGCTTTTTTCGTCCTGGCTTTGCTGCCATCTTTTATTTCTCTTGTCATTAAGACTCATCTGCTGATAAAACTTCGAGGAAAGCACTTGGTAAATTCTCCACAGTTTTGCAAAAATTCAAATCTTTTTATTTTTAAAATCACATTGAATAGAGTATTTTAAATAGTTGTTTTAGAGAGAAGAATGCATGAGATTAATTATCTTCTGCCTTTGACACAAAAAAGAAACTGAAGCATGATGCAGTCTAATACAGGGGTGTCCAATGTTTTGGCTTCCTTGCACCACATTGGAAGATGAAAAATCATCTTGGGCCACACATGAAATATACTAAAACTAATGATAGCTGAGGAGCTTAAAAAAACTACAAAAAATATCATAATGTTTTAAGAAAGTTTACAAATTTGTTTTGAGCTGCATTCAAAGCTATTCTTGGCTGCATGCAGCCCTTGGGCCATGGGTTGGATGAGTCTGGTCTAGTATCATATCGATAGTTAAGCGGTGGCAGAACTAAGTTGAGAGTATCAACACAGATCTCTTATTTGACAGGACAGTTTCCTTTCCACCAGATTACGTTATTTTTCTTTTTCTTTGTTACTACAGCTTTAATTTTCCACAAAGATTTTAGTTTGCTCTTCCTATTAATGGTTTTTATTGTTCAACAACTTGAGCATTAACTCTCAATAGGTCAATATTTTATTTTTTTATAAGTTAAGTATATGGTCTTCAGATGTCTTCAGTTAGACTCAAGGACGTTTATGTGTTTGGAGAGTCTAGAGAGGCTGGAGGTTCTGGAGATGAAGATTCTAACTCAGGAATGGCTTTTGCCTGAACACTGCTAGTGACAAGGGGAAAGGAACTAACCAGGCAAGTTATGCTTGGAGAAAGTGACTGAGGCAATATAAACATAGAAGGAAAAGGAAATAAAAGTCCAGGTCAGTTATAGCTAAGTGCAATGCTGTTGTTGTTCTGATGGATATCCTTGAATAAAATATGTGCCTCAACTTCCTCATGTATATAATGGAGCTATTTGAGTAGGCAAAACTGAGAGCTTTGTCAGCAGTGACTTCAAGCTGTTTAATAACTGTTGTTCTAAAAGGAATCATTCCGGACCAATGACACCAGAACTGCCAACTTTCCATCTGTGGACATGAGGGGACCTGCCATTTACAAAAGCTCTCCATTCTCCAAGAGAGTTGGCAGACATCACTACAGAGCTCAGTACCATTGGGTGTTTCAGTGTTTGTCAGGCAGTTAAAGGGTCAGGATTATGAGTATCTCTGTTGGTGAGTGAATTTTCATCAGTTTGACTTGTATTAGTTGAGGTTGGTTAGTGAGAGGGATCAGCTACTGATCAAGTCATACAAGTAAGATACTGGGAAAGAAGGACAATTAGGTGGACGTGAGCCATTGAACTGTGACGTCACTGTAATGATCACAACATAGCCGATTTACACAGATCTTATTTATCGCTGAGGTGAGGAATAATGGCCATATGTACAGCTTACCAGTGAATAATCACATAGAATTTTTTTAAAGCACTCCATTTTTAGCTATAGAAGAGCAATATCCTAATTCTGCACTATAATCATGAAGAGTTCCTGATAGGGGGTAGAGAGTATCTCAATTCAATCCATTAAAACAAACAGTAATTGATTTCATATTTTATTTTGTCTCCAAAGTTCCTTATGCTCAGCATGTCCAAAACTGAGTCAGCATCTACCTCACAGCCTGGTGCCCTCTCCACGGGGAAGGAGAACACTCGATATCCTGGAATTTTCCCTCCCTGCCTTACCCCCATGCCCAACCATTACTAAGTTCTTAAATCTGTCCACATCTCTAACCTTCCTTGCTACCATACCACTCTGCACTGATGTCGCCTCTCACTGCATGACCGTAATGTCCTCCATAGTCTCTACATTTTCTTCCAAGCCATTCCTCATGTAGAAATGAGAGTCATTTTTTCAAAACACACATCTTTGTGCCTCAACCTTCTATCTCCAGTCTGCTTAAAGCTGCTCAATGGCCACAGTTTACTTGCACCTATGAAAGACATATTCCTTAACATTGTCTCTAGACCTTGCATGTTCTGGCTTTTGCTGCCTCACCTCTAAAATAGAGATAACAACAATGAGAATTAATGAATGTAAAGTGCTTAGGAAAGAGCCTAGGATTTACTGAGTGTTCAAAAATGTTCTCTATGATCATCCTTATTATTGCTATTATTACTACTCTAGTTTCAGCCTATATCACCTCCCCTCATTCTCTCTGTTGTTTCAGCATCACTCATCTTACTTCCCTTTCTCAAACATGGTGTGCTCTTTCCTGCCACGTTGTTTTCTTTCCCTGGAAGTCTCTTTGCTACCCACTTGCCTTCTTAGTGCTATCTGTCTTTGAGATCACAGCTTAAATAGGATTTCCTTGGGGAAATTCCCTGCCATCTAGAGTAGGCCACGTCTCCTTAAGGTAAACTCTTGTTTATTTGTGTCATTCTTTCATTAATGTCTCTTATCCACATTTTTCTCACTATTTTTTCCCCACATGATTAAATCCCTGAGTCCAGACGCTCCCAGTTGGTTGAGTGTATATTCAGTACTCAAATAGTTATTGAATAAGTGAATAAACTCTGCTAGGTTTTATATCATAGGGACTAATGTCAATGTGTTCGGCAAAACTTAACCAGAGACAACTTTGGGATAAAATTTGAAGGGCATGATGATTAGAAAAGAAAAAAGAAGAAAATAAATGAAGAAATTACTCTAAATTCTTTTCTTTTCTTTTTTTTTTGAGACGAGAGTTTTGCCCTGTCACCCAGGCTGGAGTGCAGTGGTACCATCTCGGCTCACTGCAACCTCTGCCTCCTGGGTTCAAGCGATTCTCCTGCCTTAGCCTCCCGAGTAACTGGGACTACAGGTGCACACACCACCATGCCTGGCTAATTTTTGTATTTTTTGTAGAGATGGGGTTTCACCATGCTGGCCATGCTGGTCTCAAACTCCTGACCTGAAATGATTTGCTCACTTTGGCCTCCCAAAGTGCTGGGATTACAGGCATGAGTCACCACACCTGGCCCCCAAAATTCTTAAGTGAAAATAACAAGATAGTAAGTTGGGAAAAATTATTGATGGTCTCAGGAATCCGTCTGTCAGTATGTATAATATGGGGAGTGAGTAAAATGACCTTGAAGCTTTAGTACTAAGAAGTAAGAGTCACTTGTTCACTCATGCAGTCGATTAACATTAGTGTTTCTTATGCTGTTGTGGGTAATGTTAAGTCTTCTCGGGATAGAAATAATGACAAGAATAGTTAATTAAAGTGATATACTTTGAAAGAAAGAAACCCAGTGCAAGAAAAAATATGAGTATTACTGTTAGGGAAGACTACAAACTTCACTTAATTTTAGGCATCCTAATGTTATTCCCACAAGATCACACCATTGTTTTTCCTGCTTTTATTTATATATTCTTCCTTTTATGTCTTATCTAACTGCATTTCACAAACCTATCAGAGAATGGTCACTTTGATGTCTTTAGACGCTCCTCTTTTATCTTCTCACCATTTGTGGGGTTATAATTGGTTTTTGAAATTGCCTTTTTGTTTAGATTTGTGCATTTCTTTCTACTGAACTTTTAGAAAAATTAAAAAAAAACAGCAGCTGTTGTTTTTCTATTCTGTACATTATATTCCTTATTTGTCATGAACACTAATATGAAAAAATCATCTTGAAAAGTTGCCAGCATTTTCACTTCATTGTTTAGCCTGTTCTTATTGATCAGAATGAGGCCAGCAACCATTTAAGAGATTATATATATTTTTAAAGTAAAGGCACTATCTTATTAGATATTTTTTACAGAGCTAGATATCTATTTACATAGCTAAAATACCTTGTTTCTACTCATAGGTGATTTATCATGTCTTAGGAAGGAATCATCCATAGCCTCCATTTGACAAAGTGGTTCACAGTCTAGTCCTACCGTTGTCATTTTTATTTCTGTCTCTTCCAACTTTATCTTAATATTCCTACCCCTTCAGTTTCATAGTGGAATTACCTATAGAATTATGGAGGTATATCAATGAGGATTCTTACTGTTGTAAATAATATAAAACCCAAATGGCAAAGCAAAAAAGAAACTCATTGGGTCATGAAACTGAAATGACTCAAATAGCCAGTTTTAGGCAAAGCTTAATGTAGGCACCCATAAAAGATCATCAACTCCATTTCTCAACTTTGCTATCATCCTGACTTTGTTCTCAGGTTCCCCATGATATGAACATGCTTACCAGAACCCCTGGACCTACATATTTTGAGGTTTAAATCTGATGAGAAAAGGCATGTACCTTTCTCCTAAGATTTCTACCAAAATCTCATTGAGTCTAATTGCCTTTAATCGAGTCATCTCAATTTTAATTACTATGGTGGGGGTGAAAATGATGCTTTGATTGTCCAGGCCTGAGTCACGTGCCTTCCCTGAAGGTAAGGGTGAAGCAGTGAGAGTGGGAGAAAGTGTGCAGTGGTGGGAAAACTAGATACTGTTGCCAGAAAGAAGCAGATTAATTCTAAATGAAGATAACAGATGCATGCTGCGGCAAGGAAGGCAGTAAAACAAGTAGCGGAGAAAACAATTAAGTTAATGGAAAATGAAGAAATGCTGCAGTCCACCTAAGGAATGTGGTAGGTATAAAATAGGACCATCTAAGAAGCAGAACACAGAGGACCAATGTGCAAAATGAGGATTGGATGAATATATTCAAAGCTATTTTAAAGAGAAGGAGTTTAGGTCTGTGCATTCCTTTGACTTTTATGGAGAACGATTCATTAGGAATCTTTCTAAGATTGAAACCACACGCTTCCTATTAGCACTCTAATGTTCACATTTGCATTATGAGGATGGTACTCATCTCAACTAAGTAATTCTTTTGTTGAGATGAACAGTGCTGTGCTCATTAAACTTTATGATCTCTAGGTTTATTCTCTGGGATCAGTCTATAGGGTGCTGATATTTTACCTCTTACCTGTTTGAAAGCCTCAAAGAAGACTTCTCAGGGATACACAGTGAATCAGCACTCCTCAGAGACAGATGCCATTGAATTATACGAGAGAAGAGTCTGGCTCATGGAACCAAGTAATTACATGGAAATTTATTCTTTACTAGCCCAGATGGAGTTTCGCCTTACTGTTTTTCAATTTGGGGGGAGGAGGAAGAAAAGCACAACAAAATAAATTGAAAAAGAAACTGTATGTGAAAGCCCTCATATTACAATCTGGAAATGATCAATTTAGAGATGCAAAAGTCAGCAGGTTTAGTATTCAGGATTTTCATGGTCACATTTAACTTGTCTTTATGGTAAAATGAAGTGTATTCTACATTATTGTCCTCATACAGAATTACTGCTAAACGTATCCTTTTTGGTTGTTTTGGCCATTAGCCTTGGATATTGGAGCAAGTTAATGTCATATATGAATTTTCATGTGTGCCGCCTCATGTTGGCCCATGGGTAAAATAGGATGAAGGGAGCTGGGGCTGTAGGAGATTGATCCTACAGACCCTACAGATCCTACAGGACCTACAGATCCTACAGATGCTACCGAACTCCTGAAAGTTTTAAACTACTTAGGGCATTATATTTTAATCACTGCTCAGAAGTGAATTAAGACCTCTAAGGATAGTGGGAATGACAACAGTCCAGCTATTTGTGTTCTCTCAATTCCACTTTGCTTCATTTGAGGAAAGATGGAGACACGGGCAGCCATTCTTGTCCTGAACTGGAAGTGAGGGAGGATGGACAGATAATTCAGAGAGAAACCAGAGTTAGGTTAGCCTTTGGAAATGTGGCACAGGTAGGGCCATAGCTGCTACCTGGCCTAGTGTTCCATCATTCACAGCAATGGAGGTTCCTGTAGCATGTTACAACAAACATGTAGCTGTTGGGACATAATGCTCATCAGGGTGGGGAGAGGCCAAGATGCTTAGCTCCACAGACAGAGTCCAACACTGCAGAGCCATTCACATTAGAACCGAAGTTCCTTTCTCTTTCCTTCACTCTTCTCTCATAGAAGAGAATAGTTAATGCTTATGTGCTGAGCTAGGTGCAGTGGCTCACGCCTGTAATCCCAATGCTTTGAGGCTGAGATAGGAGGATTGCTTGAGCCCAGGAGTTTAAGACCAGCCTGAGCAACATAGTGAGGCCCCATCTCTACTAAAAATTATTTTTAAAAAAATTAATGCCTATGTGCTAAATACAGTTATGAGCACTTTGTAACATATGTTATTATATCTTATCTATTTCTCAAAACATCTCTACAAAGTAGATATCAGCAATTCCTTAATAGTGTAAAAGGCTTGGAGATGCTAACTTGCTACGGTTCTGTCCTTAATCAGTAAGACAGCTTGGATTGGAACTGGGTTTGTTTGACCCTATAGACCACACTCACCCATTAAATAAAATTTCTGTCAAGATGCTCAGAGCACTTAGGACCTGGCAGGTACAGAGGCGAGGAGGGCACAGGGAAGAAAGGCATGCTTTGCTCTGAGCGGCAGCTCTTACCCTCCTATATCAGTGTGGCCTGGCCTGGCCTCCCGCCCTGCCCTAGCTTTTCTGTGATGAGAATCTCTAGTCAGCCAAGTGTTGAAAATGAACAAGGAGGATGGGCTTCCTCTTTGTGCTCATTTTGCTCTTGGCTGGAAATTCCAGTCTTATTTAACAGTTAACAAGCTGTTAGATCATAGGAGGAGAAAGACTTGTCAGTATCTTGGTTTGCTTCTCTGTAAAATGAATACCATAGTCTTCTCTTTCTATGGGGACTTTGAAAAATAGCTGTTATCTGTATTGAGTACTTTATGTGCACAAGAGCATTTTTTGTTTTTTTGTTTTTTTTTGAGACGGAGTCTTGCTCTGTCACCCAGGCTGTCATCCGGAGTGCAGTGGCCGGATCTCAGCTCACTGCAAGCTCCGCCTCCCGGTTTACGCCATTCTCCTGCCTCAGCCTCCCGAGTAGCTGTGACTACAGACGCCCGCCACCTCGCCCGGCTAGTTTTTTGTATTATTTTAGAGATGGGGTTTCACTGGGTTAGCCAGGATGGTCTCAATCTCCTGACCTTGTGATCCGCCCGTCTCGGCCTCCCAAAGTGCTGGGATTACAGACTTGAGCCACCGCGCCCGGCCAAAAGCATTTCTTCAAAGTGCATGGAAGCAAGGTGACCTTCTCTTGGACAGGCTTGCCCCTGCCTCCTTCAAACAATAGTTCACATGGAGGCTTCACCCACTCAAGCTCAGCAGGCCACCAAGTCTCAATTCCAGTGAATGTCATTTAAAAGCCCAAGCAAGCTGACTACAAACTTTTTAACATGTGTCTTTCATCTGCTCAGCAGAAATCCCTGTAACTTGTTAATAGTTCCACCCTCCCCCCACCTTTTTTTTTTTTTTTTTTTTGTAGTGAAACCAATTGAGGCCTCAAATCAGTACCACTCGTTCCATCTTGGGCCATCAGAGAAAACCATTTAGAGTTGTAGGAAGTCGTCTGTTCCACCTTATGCTTCCTGCTGCAGGGCTAGAACCAGGTGCTTGATGGAATATACCTATAACAGGACAGTACGGCATGCTGAACAGGTGGTCTCCTCAGGGACCACATAAACACCAGATCAGGGAGAGCAAGGATGAACTTTCAAAGAGAAGTGATCAGATACTTATCGCATAAAACACATATCTCTTTACAGCTGGAGTCAGGTTTCTCCATTTGTGCCATAGCATTTATTTCAGAGAAGCTCATGGCATTTAGAGTGGAAAATAAGGAAAATGTGTAGGATGCCTCAAAGAAGAACTACACACTTGAAATAAATCTTTGAGATTTCTGCAAGGCACAGAAGGTCTGGCCATTCAGCTGTATAGAAACAAGACAGATGAGATGTTCTTCCCCCTCCTTCTAGAATCTTCTCCTGCCAGACATCCTTCATTATATTAAAATAATTCCATGGAAAGTACTTGTTGGTAATTCACGCTTTATATTACTTGAAACCTCAGTTACAGATATGCTGAGAAGGACAGAAACTGAGGCCCACTGGTTCAAGTCCCTGATTTCACAGCTAATGAGAATGAAGAGGTGGCCTGCACTGGACAGAGGTTAATAAGCCTAGAATCAGACTCAGGGCTCTTTCCAACAAGGCCAGCTGCTGGCTTCCTTCTCCCAGTGGTATTTACAATGTTGGCTTTGTCTCAAATTGTGGAATAAAAATCGTTTTACTTTTTTTTTTAAGGGATTTTTTATTTTTTATTTTATTATTATACTTTGAGTTCTAGGGTGCATGTGCATAACGTGCAGGTTTGTTACATTAAGTTGAGTATTAGAAATGAGGAAGGAGAAGTTTCTGAAATGACTCTATTAAATACAATTCTTCCTTGAAAGTTCATTGGGGGAAATTCTTTTGAAATTCTTTTGTTGTTAGTTAGGCTTTGTCAAAATTTACCTCTGAATAAACTATTATAACAACAAGAGCCAAATTTGTACTTCTATAGCCAGCACTACTACCTATGTCCATGGCTGTAAGCTGAATGCTTTTTTTTTTTTCCTGCTAAAAATTAACCTTAGGTTCCTCTTTGAGAGCATCTGTCTCTTAATTGACACATCTGGGACCCCTGAGTCCTTAGCACACTGTGGATGGTTTCTTTGTATTTCAATGTCTCTGGAATCCTGCTTTTTTTTTTTTTTTTTTGAGACAGAGTTTTGCTCTTTTGCCCAGACCAGAGTGCAATGGCGCTATCTTGGCTTACTGCAACATCTGCCTCCTGGGCTCAAGAGGTTCTCCTGCCTCAACCTCCCAAGTAGCTGGTATTACATGCGCCCACCACCACACCTGGCTGATTTTTGTGTTTTTAGTAGAGACAGGGTTTCACCATGTTGGCCAGGCTGGTTTTGAACTCCTGACCTCAAGAGATCCACCTGCCTCGGCCTCCCACAGTGCTAGGATTACAGGCATGAGCCAGTGCGCCGAGCCCCTGCTAGTTTTTATAACATTCTCTTCACTGAGAAAAACCTTATTCCTGCTCTTTTCTACCTAAAATGCTCCTTACCCTTTTATAATGCTCATCTTCTAAGAGTCCCAACATGAGTCCGTAGGTGATCTAAAGGATATTACATTCCTTGGGGGAATCACAGCTCTTGACAATGCTGGGAAACTCCTAACCTTGCTGTGAAGGAGGAAGTTACATCATGGAAGATTCTCTATGGAAGACAAAGCAACTGCTCTTTCCAGAATTCAAATAAAGGGCCCTGCAGCCCTAGCACTCACCCATGTCTTTAACTTCCATTGGATGAGACAGGAGGCGGATGCTACACTGCTCCTTCCTGACTTTGGGAAAGAGGAGGCTCGTAAAGGTCATTTTTGGCCTTCTTAAACTATCTGAGAACACACTGAAGTAGCTTGGATTGAACTGGTCCTCAGTCTGTTGGTGTGTCATCCACCTGTCTAGCTCTAACATTCACACGTCGTAAGATCAACTCGTTCAAACACAGATTCAGGAACTTTTGGAAATGAAAGGAATCTGGAGTTCCTCTAACCCAAAGTGTGGTCTCTGGACCATCACCTGAAAACTTGTTGGAAATGCAGATTCGTAGGCCCCACCCCAGACCTACAGAATCAGACTCTAGGGATGGAGTCAGCAATCTATGCTTTAACAAGCCATCTAGCTGATTCTCATACACACTCAAGTTTAGGAAGGACTATTCTGAGTACTTAGAAATGAGGAATTCGGGTTGTATGATTGGTTCTTAAGCCACACTACACATCTGGGGGAGCTTTTAAAACAATACTGATATGGAGGTCCCATGCCCAGAAACTCTCCTTTGGTTCATCCGAGGCAGGATCCTGGAACACCAGCATTTTTAAAAGCTGCCAGGTCCTCTATGCCTGAGAACCACTGATCTAAGTTAATTCCTCATCTCTAGATGAAGAAACTGTAACCTGCAGAGGGTAAGTGATGTGCCCAGGGTTACCTGGGCAGTTAGTGTAGCAGAGTTGTGAGCAGACCCAGATCTCCTGACTTTCAGGTCAGTTTAAAGCCTGTTTAGCTTCTTGTTCTCATAAATATCAAAACTCCAAAGACTCCATTTACAGTCTTTCTTCCAGTCTCTGAGAATGGGCATGATCTCATAAAAGGAGATCAGCAGAGCCTCTGGTTCATAATGATTTTGTTTTGGGTTGGCCTTGCTTTATTCTAATCTAGCCCTTATAATTGTGTTCCCAAATGTCTTTCATGTGATGCAACTTCAATCTCATACCCCAGGCTCCACTGCTGTGCACCCCCAGGCCTCAATTTTGACTTGGCACTCTCTTCCATTACCCCATTTCCTCTGAGATTAGGGTCCTGCTTTGGTGTCCTGCATGTTTGGCTAGAAGAATAAAAATGGCAAAGCAGGCAACAGCCCTTGAATAAAATACATATTTAATGCATTTCCATTAAGAATGGGAAGAGCTGAGCTAGTGGATTTTAATGCTGACATCAGAGGTCTCTTAGAAAGTGAATTTGATGGTGAGAAATGGCAACGTGAATCTTGGAAGGTTTATTGTTATTTTTATACAAAGGACTTACTAAGGCTCTTACAAAGAGAAACAAACAAAAGAATTTAGTGTTGTTTTTGATCACGGTCTTCTGGAATGTGTATGTATGTGTGTGTGAGTGTGTGTGTGTGTATGACTGTATGACTGTGTATGGGTCCACAGGTGGAATCACTTAGCATAGGTCTGCTGAGTTAAGAGGAAAAATGGTTCTGTAAAAATCAGGCTTATCTTGGACATTTCAAGGCACCTCCAGTATGGCTTGCATATGACTTAGGCAGACTCATCTTAAAAGACTCTGTCTCAATAGTATTCACATTTTATTTTTCAGGAGGCAGCACAGGCACTTCCCCAACCACCTCCAGCACTGGGACACCATCCCCTTCGGCTTCTTCTCATCTTTTATCTCCATCCTGTTCTCCTCCAACTTTTCATCTGGCCCCCAACACTTTCAATGTGGGCTGCCGAGAGAGCCAGCTGTGTAATCTAAACCTCTCTGATTATCCACCATGTGCCCGAAGCAACATGGCTGCCTTGCAGAGCTACCCAGGGCTGAGTGACAGTGGCTACAACAGGCTTCAGAGTGGCACCACTTCAGCCACTCAGCCCTCTGAAACCTTCATGCCTCAGAGGACTCCATCCCTGATATCCGGAATACCAACTCCTCCCTCATTGCCTGGCAACAGCAAGATGGAAGCCTATGGTGGCCAGCTGGGGTCCTTCCCCACTTCCCAGTTTCAGTATGTCATGCAGGCAGGCAATGCTGCCTCCAGCTCCTCATCACCACACATGTTCGGGGGCAGCCACATGCAGCAGAGCTCCTACAATGCCTTCTCCCTTCACAACCCTTACAACCTGTATGGATACAATTTCCCCACTTCCCCTAGACTAGCTGCAAGCCCAGAAAAACTGAGCGCCTCTCAAAGCACTTTACTCTGTTCTTCTCCTTCCAACGGGGCCTTTGGAGAGAGGCAGTACCTGCCGTCAGGGATGGAGCACAGCATGCACATGATTAGCCCTTCACCCAATAACCAACAGGCAACCAACACTTGTGATGGCCGGCAATATGGGGCAGTTCCAGGCTCCTCCTCCCAGATGTCCGTGCACATGGTTTAAAGGCCAGTCCAAACACCACGGAGCATTTGGCAATCAAGGCCCCAGAGTCTCCGTGGTCAGATCCTCCTCTTTGGGAGTCCAGTGCCTTCAGAAAACAGGAACTGTGTTTTTTTTTTTTTTTTTTTTTTCCTGGAGGATGACATATCCCCAAGAACTAGAGACACCTTTAAGCCAGTGAGGGATACTTGTGGTAGAATCATCCACAACTCAGTGGCCATTCTCCTGCCTTCCCAGACCTTAGTTTTATAAAGCATTGTCTGTTCCAGCGTGTCCTTTGAAGAGACTGAATAATCACTTCGTCATAATGTTAAGGGAGATGTTAGTGTGTGGCAGCCATGAAAAGTTACACATACACACCCACATACAGACAGACCTACCAATACATACATGCGCACACACATATATATTCATACACAGTTCATACACATGCAGTCATACATGCACACGGACTCTGAACTGGGTGAACTCTGTGGAGGGAGGCCCAGAATGGGTGCTTTCACCAAGAATTTGTCTATGTACAACTCTAGATGGAGTGGGCCAGCAGTAGCTGCCAGTCTCTCTTCCCTGCAGCTTCCTCTGCTTCTGGAATGAACCATGTATTCTGGAGACCCTCCCCATGGATGAGAGTGGAAAGACGTCAGTACAACTGGACTTGGCTTCCGGAAAAAGATTGCTTTTGAACTTTGGCTCTCTTCACTTGTGTGCTATCATTGATATTCCCAGTGGTGCCCGTGGAAAGAGGGAAAAAGAACAGCTGAACAGGAGAAAGACAAACAGGAAGAACAGAGAACAGGAGAGAGGTGGAGAGCAAGAGTGACAAAGAAAGTGTGAGCAATGATGAGAGTTTTAATTCACCAAGGAGATGTGTTTTTGGTTTGTCCCCCCAAATGCCGCCTGCCCCACTACAGGCTATAGAAAGAATCATGGCATTACTGAGGAGTAAACATCTCTGGCACATTGAGCATGGTCAGGGCATTGGTCAGAGGGACAGAGCAAGGAATGCATCCTGAGCCTACAGCTCTGACCACTGTGATCCAGAAGAGAGGTGCACTACGTGGGAAGTGCTGATTCCACAGCATGCAGCCTGGTAGGGGAAGGGAAATAGAAGGGAGTGAAGAAGGAAGAGTTTTACAATCTCGGAAGATGATACCAAGAGCAGAGGCAACAAATAGAGGCCTGACCTCCAAGTGCCGGATCCAGACACCTAACCTAGAATGCCTGCCCGCTACCCCTGTGGCAGGAAAAATCCCCTCATGTCCCAGGCAATTGCAGATGGGTCTTCTATACCTTCTACCTGCCCTTAGATCTCCATTTTTATCAAATAGTTCATTGCATTTTGAAGTTTTGGGTTTTTTCCTTCATCTTTCCCTTTCCCTTCAAATCTTTTAATGGTAAGAAAGCAAGTGAAGCTTGGTGCAAGCTAAAATTTTTAAATGGTGTGGAAATGCAAATAATACCAAGTAAAATAATACAGATATTATTAAGATTTCTGGTTTTGAGGTGTTGTAGATAAATGTATTTATGTGCCTAGTGGGGAATCCAATATTATGAATATGAAAAAGGGGGCAATAAAAGGGTATGTAAAATATGTATGAAGAAAAGGTGTATAAAAATTTGCCCTTATGCACGGAACTCTGTTTCTAAGTGCCAAGCACAGAAAGCCGCTAAATAAAATCTTTGCAATTGTTTTCTGCATGTTTGTTCATACAGAAAAATCAAATAACAGCCTTGTGCATCTTCATCGTGCGTTACAGTGAGTATAGAAGTTTTATATATGTTACTCTATGTGATCTTTATATAGACCCCATGAAGTGAATATTAGCATCCTTTTATATGTAGTAACTGCATTCCAGAGAGATTGAATGAATTTGGCAGCATTATCCAGCCTGTCACAGAGGGAATGAGGACATGAAACCAGATCTTTTGACTCTAATGGGATTTTTGCCTTCGTGTTAGCTGCAGAAACCTGTGTGAGGCTAATAGTAATTGTCATCATTACTGTGTGTCACCTGATACTATACCATGTATTTTACATGATTATCTTATCCTCCCACAATTCTGTGAGATAAGTAATATTTGAATCATCATTTTATAGATCCAGAAACGAGCTTATAGAATGTTAAATATTTGACCAAGTGGTGGAGCTGGCAATCTGACCCTATGGTCAATTAGCACTGTCATTCAGCAGTACCACGAGGCACTTGGACAGTCAGGAAATAAGACACATCTTAAGGCACTGAGGTGAGAGTGCCTCTGAGGCTGGATTTTGTTTGGTGTATTGAACAATAAGCATACACTATCCTCCTTGAATGCATCACTGCAGCATGAGGAGAGTGGTTTGGAGTTGTCATGCACCAACTGACAAGTTAGACTAATAAAGAGGCTAGGACTATGCCATTTACAAGAACTTCTGTATATTATTTCATTGGAGCCTCACAATAACCATGAAAGGTGGACAGGCCAGGAAGTATTGTTTTGCAAATGGAGAAGTAAAAGATAAACTCTGTGACCTGCCCATTCTTAAGTGGCTGGGAAGTAGCAGAGCCAGGACTTGAAACCTCCTCCTCTTGCCCTTACTCCAGACTGTTTCCTGGTGGACTGTTACACTGGTTGCTCACTGACCCATTTCACCAGGGTTTGATTTGGTGGGCTCAGGTTGCCAACCACCACAGCCATTCACTGGAAATGGAGGTTGGTTTGGGAGAGCAAAAACCTCATACATTGCTCTGGTTTTATAAATAACTGCAGAGGGTGGCATGCTAGTTAATTCCATTAGCCATCAGATCATTGCCAAAATAGCTGGACAATGACTGACTGAGTACCTCTACAGATTGTAGGCTCTCTGGGCATGACATGCCTCAAAACTTAGAAAACCACTCCTATTTGGAAACCTTGCATCACCCCTTGGTTTCATAATGGTATAACAAAAACAACTACATGTGAAGCTTATGGTTATTATTATTATTTTTTAATTTAGCAGCATACCAAACATTGTTCACTGATCTAACACCCTTTGAGGTTTGGGGTGGTAGATAATCATAGTATGCCAATCAGAAAACTTGACATAGAAATCTCCATATTTTCATCCAATAGTAAGAATCATAATTTCAGTAATCATTTAGAATATTAAATACAGAACATTTTTGTAATTTGGGTTAATTAGAATAATCCAAGTTAGTTACATTGAATTATGGCATATGTTTCTATGTGTACCTGAAGAAGTAATAAAAATGTTTTTTAAAAAACAAACTGGATAAAGAATTGTGAAGAATATGCTCTATGCAATTCTCTTTCATGAAATAGTGAGCATTTATTGGAATTGGCATAGTGATTACACAAAGGGGTGTTTACTGGAAGGATTCTTCTTCTATAGGCTAAGGTGCTCTACAATTGCTCATTTTTCTAGGGGAAAGGCTATCTTGTTCATCTTTGCATCCTCAATAGCTAGGACAGTTCCTGATCTATTATAGAATCTCAATACATACTTACTGTTTAATTTGTTGACCAAAGCCTTTTTTTTAAGGATGGTAAAAAATGGTTGCATGGCTAAATAATATTATTTACTCCAAGTTAAAGCTACCTAAGTTAACAAAGGTTTATTGTTTTTCATATAGTATTCTGTGGTAGATTAGTATAAATTTAAATAGTAGCTAGCAAGCATCCATTATACAGAATGAAGAGAATGAAGAGTAAAAAACACACCATGGTTTCTTTCTTGAAAGGGCTTGCTTTTTAGGCAGCCATTCACAATGAGGTTAATGATATAAAAGGCTCTGGAAATTCAAAGACGACGTTTAGGGTAAGAAGGAGAGGTTAATGGTTTTCATTGGTGAGGCAGAACTTCTATTGAACTTTTAAGGATGCTCAGAATTTTTATAGAAATAAGAAATGGTGAGCTGAGAACAAAATAAGATTTTAAAAGACAGTACAATGAATAAACATTGGAGGAAAAATAATAGCATTACAATTCAAGGAGCAATTTAATAAAGATAGAGATATCCAGAACTTTCTTACAGCCAATAGATTAGTATCTTTTTCTATGGAATATTTTTTCATTAGTGAGAGTTTTGAGAGCTGAGATCCAAGAGCAGAGCTGTTTGGTTGATGCCAAGTGTTTAATTCATTGCTTAGTACTTTGAGGATTTCAGAGAAGCTCTGTTGTACCAATTTGCATTCAGTAAGCTAACGGAGAGTTGTCTTCCCAAGGAAACCCAGCCGCAAAGATGCATTTCACAAAAGCTTTTTTGCTTATGATCATCAACTGGAGATTTGTTCCCCACAACTATGTCAAGGTTCATCAGGTTCAGTTCAATAAATATATAATGCTCTTTGTTAAGCGCTGCTCTAGGCACTGAGAATGTAGCAATGAACAACCAGATATGTTCTTGCCTTTAAGGAACTCATGGTCTGGTGGGAGACTGATATTGAATACACTAGCAAGTAAATGAATAATTTCAGATTGCAATGATGACTTTGAGGAAATTAAAAATAATAAAATGATGGAGAATGACTGGGCAATGAAAATGAAGGTTTATTTAGATAGGAGTTTCTAAGAGGGCTGCTCTCAGAGGGTGATGTTTGAGCTAGTATAAATATAGCCATTTTCTTAGAATTGGCTTACTGTAAGTTGTGCTGAGGGCAGCCATGCCTCACTGGAAGATGTGCTCAGCTGGTCTTGTATCAGCGGAGGCCAGGCATTTTTGTCTTTACAATAGCTTTGTAGTATTGATACTAATTTTTTGAAGTCTTCTTGGGACTGGAGTAATTTAGAGACTCTTCAAAATGTGAATCTATCTTCTACACAGCCCGAGTAAAATAATATTTTATGACGTTCTTAGAGGATGAGAGACACCTTTCTATCTAACGTTGTGCAAGGTTAAAACTAGTGATCAACCAACCAATTCATATCAATCAGATTAATGATGAACAGTAATTAATAAGCAAAAATATTAAATATGACTTGGTAGTCTATAATGATCTGAGACATTCTGTTCTAGAAGGAGATTTTACCCTGGTTGAGGAGTCAAGCTACATGCATACAAAACAATAAAAGTATTAAATTGGTGGTAAAGACCATATATGCTGCAAAATTTCAGAAGAAAACTAATTTTTTATTGAGTGTTTATTACGTCTTACACATTATGCAAGGTAATATCCTGTAATCCTTGCAGCCACCCTATAGGATTTATATTTCAATCCCTATTTTATAGATAGGGAAACTGAAACTTACAGAGGTTAGCAATGTGCACAAAATCATATAGCTTGCAAGTAACAAAGGCGGGGCTCCAACCCAGACCTTTCCACTACTATATTTCTCCAAAAATGAGATTTATAGGGACTATAATAAAAAGTGGTAGGCTTATGGAGAAAGTTGAACTTGAATCGTACTTCGAAGAATTCATGGAAACTGCCTAAACTGAGGAGGAGGATGGTGTCCTAGTGTGAGGGTGGGGCCAGCACAGTAAAGATGCATGTTCTCTGTGTGGTATAATGAGCTATGGTAGTGGGATTGAAACAGAGGATATTCATTTTCTTAAGTCAAATCTCATGAAGTTCTCCCTGCTGTTCCTGGCACCATGACCTCTGGGTTCCCTTTCCCTGTGTGAGATGTCCTTGCTCTGGAACTTGGGCAATTCAGGATTTCCTCCAGTGTCTCAATGGGAACCTTCAACCTGGAAAGCATCAGTAGGGCCTGGGAGGTGACGAAGAAATCAAGCTGCACCCCCCCAAACCCCCCAAAACCTCCACCCCACTCCACTCCCCCAGCTGGGGCCCCAGGGATAAGCTCAGCTGCCACACTCCCTGAGTCAGGCTCTGCACAGAGGCCCTTGCTTTTTCCAGTCAGGCACACAGTGCCACGTGGGATGGTGAAATGGGATCTTGCTGCTTAAAGCCGAGAAAACATTCATCATGTTTTCCTTCTTAGCTCATTTTACTGCTCATAGCACTCATCTTTTATGGGCCAGCCTAACGGCATTTCCCACTTCAGATGCTTCCTACTAACAGTTTCTGCTTTTATTACACTTTACTGCAGGCCCTGCAGAGGCACAGAAAACCAAAGGGGTTTTGAGTCATTTTTAGTATTTTCACCTAGTGAAGCCAAAGTGGACAAAGGGGGCTGCCAAAGGATTGCCAAGTCAACCTCTGGTAGCTCTCGTTCTCAGGGAAGCTTTTGAACTCCATGAAGAAGATTCTTGGAGTTCTCTTCATCTTGCCCACACCATGCATCCTTCTACACGTGGGCAGGTAGAGCCCCTTCTTAGGCTGTGTCTAGATGAGGTAACAGATAAACTTCCAAATCTTAACATAATAATGTTCATTTCTCACTCATCTCACAACCCAATATGGAGTTTCTCATTGAGCGGCTCTTCTCCAAGCAATGATTTAGGAAAACAATCATCTTCCATTTAATGGCTTCAATATCTTCAGCCCTTAGCTCAGTACCTCTCCATTCAGCTAGCAGATGAGGAGAAAGAATAAAAACTTGTACATGGGAGATACTCATAAGCCGAGTCTGGTGTTGGTGCATGACTTCCTCTCTATTCTAACGGTTAGAACTCCAATGACCACACCTAACTGCAAGGGAAACTGGGCAATATAGTCTAGCTGAATTCATAGGAAGAAGAGGAAACAGATTTGTTAGGCATCAGGGAGTTTCTGCCAGCCCCTGAGCCAACCTAGCCTGAGCCAATCTCAATCTACTTTTCCTTTATATAAACCCAGCAGGCAAAGATAAGGCTAATTTCTAGTCCCAGCTTCTCAGATGCTTTGCAAAGCAATCTGGAACAGTTAACTTTGCCCCACTGGGGTTCAGTTCATCTGTGAGATATATCTTTTAGTAGGATTCCTTCCCATTCTCCTAAAACATCTCGAGGATTTATAAAATGCAGAGTGAGCTTTTCTCAAGTGGTAAGTATAAAACAAGAAACATTTTTCAAGTGCTTATTCATGCCAGCTTAAGTGCCTTAGATAGTACAGTGTCTTATTTAATTTCCAACAACTTTATGAAGCTGTAGTATTATTATTATACCCACATTATAGGTGAGAGAAAAATGCAGAAAGACTAAGAATCTTGCCAAAGGTCACACTCAGGCAATCTGACATTAGCGTCATTAATATTTGATAAGGCAGGCTTTTAGAAAATATTTCTTTTCTTGGGCAAAATTCTGAGAATGCCACACAAGCCATGTTCCCTGGCTTAAATAAGCTTACAGTATAATAGGAATCACCTCTTGTTTGGTTTCATTCAGAAAGAGCTCAAGTATGACTTGCATATGGAAGTCATCTCTAGAGTGTCAGGATCACACTCCGCTCAGCCTGTAGTTTTTGCAGGTCGTTGCCTAACACTTCCTACTTCAAGGCAGGAGTGTGGAAGGCCCGATCATGTGACGTTATTTGCAGTCCCCAAAGATTCAGTTTGTTTGGAAACTATATTCATACATAGCTTCTATACTAAGCTTCTGGAATTAGGCTTTGTCTAACCCTGTGGCAATGCTCAGGCCTTTGACCTAAGGATGTTGCTGGTAGTGTTCCTCAGAAAGGAAGCTCACAGGGTGAGGTACCCTCTACAACAACAACAACTATCTTGGGTCCTGTCACTGATTAATCTTTACAGAGAAAAATTAGCTATCCATTCATCCAGAATGATGCCCAGAACAAATAAGCAAAATGCCACTGGTTCCATTTTCCATTACCAGAGTCTGCTGGTCTCAGGAAGGTTTTTGCTTCATCAACAGAGCCTTGTTTCTATACTCTGGTTTTGTCTCTTTGCAACGTGTGCTTACACACATCTTCTCATTAAAGCTCTCCAAATCTCATCCTAACAAGGGCTCATTCTTCTCAACCATGGCAAGGGAAATACTTTTTTAAACTGTTAAGAATTAGAGAAGATTAAGGCCCTAGTAAAATAATCAGGGCCAAAGCCAAAGGATCCAGAGTTGGAAAATCTCAGTTTTCTGCTCAAACCTCTGGGATAGAAAATCCCCCTCAGGGACGTCTTTATCATGTTCCTGAACAGAGAAAACTGGAGATATCGAGGTTGGTAAAGATTATCTCTGGGGCTCCCCGTCTATATCTGAGACAAAGGCATGCTTGTGTGTCAGTGGAGGGTGGGAAGACCATAGATAAAAAGTTGAAACAGAGGTTGAGGGGTCCATATGTCTTATCAGGCAGTTTAGTTTGGTGATGCCCATGAAACCTTACACAGACTTTTGGGAAGATTTAAGGAAGATAACACTGAAGGATACTGAGGTATAGACAAAACCGAAGGCCAACCCAGGTGGCTGCTAAATTCCTTGTCTCCTACAAGGTGAAATCATGGGGAAGTCAGTCATCCTTTCAACACCTCCCCTCCAACAAAGGCATGGTAAATAAAGTTACTCTTTGAGAGTTAAACTAATTAGCCTTTTTGCAGTGATAACTCGAGTGGGCTGTATGTCCTTCTGTCTGAGTGTCAAAACAAGTCATACTTAATATTTCATGACAGTAATATTGGCAACAGAAAGAGTCACTGGAATAGAATTAATTCACAGACCTGGAAACAATTTTTACCTTAAGCCATTCAACTAAACCTTCAACAGTGGCTCACCAGTATGTACTGAATGTGTATTTTGTGCAGGACATAGTCCTAAGCATTGATAATATGCAGATAAATGACAACTAGTCCATACAACTTAGGAGCTCTAATGTGTCTAGTGTCGTGACAGACTGAAAACAGAAACAATTACTGTAGTGAGGAAATGCTATGATAGAGGTAAACATGGATACTATGGGAGCAGTTGGGTCAGTCCAAAGTTCAGGGGAGGCTTTCTGGAGATGACGATGAGTAGTTGAAAGTGAGACTGCTTAACACAGACTGACGGTAAGCTGAGAACCAGTGATTATAATTAGGGTGGCCTGTCGTAAGGCTCCAAGGAAATGCAGAAGCCCACTGCCACATGAGGCAGTATGCCTATGGATTTCTGGAAATTTTATATAAGAGGAAAGAGCTCTGGGGTGGTATGAAATAACAACACATGGTCTAAGATTTAGAGTCTAAGGGACTAGGCACCATTAGGTATGTGGAAGCTCACTTTCATAAAAAGAGCTGTGCAGCACAAGGGGCTACACAAATCAGAACAATAGGTATACGTAGGGCATTCATCATCTTGCCATATCCTTATATCCATACTTATCCCAGAAAAGACTGCAGGAGCCTGAGCAGAGCTTCAATGTCCTTTGCGTATTTGGAGATCAATAGCACGTATATGACCACGTCATCTTCACACCAGGAACATGATGATGTGAATGTGTGCAGGCACTTAACCCACCACAGAAAAGCCAAGTACAGAGTGAAAAGGTCACTTGTGGGAAGGTGTGAGATGTGTTGGGAAAGCCAAATCACAGAAGAGTTACCCATGAAGGGGCCAAGTCAAGCAAGATTCAACAGGGGCCGTCTTGCCTGTTCAGGAATTTTATAAGCCCACACTCAAGGGTGCTAGCGGGACCGAGAGATCCAAAATTATGAGTTATTTAACTTGGCCTTCAGCATGACTAGCTCTTTTGTGACTTGGCTGTTCTTGGGGATGTCACACCTTGATTCTATTGGGCTTCACTGAAGAATATTTTTTTAGGTGCATTTTATGCTTTCAATGACACAGTCCTTTCTGTTTAGAGAAAAAATTAAAAGAAGAATCAACAGTAGGGGATATATATTAATTTCAGCTCACTATATGTTGCTTTGAAAAGAGTTGCACTACAAGAACACAGTCACAATGGGACCTCCTATTGTAAACAAAACTTCATCTTTCTCCTACTGCATTAAGCAGTAGACCCTGATTAGAACTAGGTGACATTAAGATGGAGGTGGGAGGATGGGAGAGTAACCCTTAGATTTAAATGAGTATCCATTTTTGGCTTTAGCACTCCTAATTGCCCACCACAAAAAACTCAGTGGCTTAAAGTCCAAGTTCTGTCATGTATTCAATACAGCACAGATTTCCTATGCTTGGACAGGATGGAGTGCTACTGTGATGAGAAGAGATAAAGAAACTGGCCTGAAGACAAGATTAAAAAATCTGGAACAATGAGAAGTGAGCACGGCCTCCTGTAAGGCCTAATGGCAGCAACTCTCCAGCAGTCTGGTCTTCTAACTCTGTTTTATAGGTCAGGAGATGACAGAATGAAATACATTCTTATTTGATTTCCTTTGACTCCCCCCTGGAAACCGAGATTTTACTGGCATGTTTTGCTTCTAAAGAAGCTACAATCCTTGGGATAAATTCAGTGGTTTTTCTGCTATACTCTGGAAGGCGAAACACATAGAAAGAGCTCTAGACCTAGTTTTTTTTGTTTGTTTGTTTTTAAGGCCTGGGTTTTAGCCTTGGTTGCATTATTTATTAGCTATAAGATAGACATCAATGCCTCCTAGACTATTAAAGATAATGTTAAAATAATGCAACCAAAAACGCTAATCTCATTGAGGGCTGTATACTAGATACTTGATAAATGCTAGTTGTGCTGGTGTTTGCCCATCTATCTTCTGGACAGAAAACAACATGTCAGCCCAAGCTATTTAAAGAAAGACATGATTAGATTAGCAAGACTGCCTATTCCATTAATGCCAATCTGCAGAACCATTAAACCAGTGAGACTTTTACTTAGGTCAGATTGCAATTGATGAGAGCACCTTCCTGGTAAACTGGGGCACCCAGGAATGCTAGCTGGGTGTTTCACTGGGTCATTCATAACGATAAGCATGGCATGGATGGGCTGAAAGAGTAGTAGATTCACGTCCCAGCTCTGCCACTAATCACCGGTTATGACAGCCTTCAGGCTTTTCTGGGCTTCGGTTTCCTGTCTTTAAAATAGAGGTGTCAAACAAGGTGATTTCTAAGGTCTTTGCCATCTCTAATGTTCCATGAAAGATAGCTGGGTCTTGTCCATGATTTTTGGTCAATCTTTGGAGTAGATTCTGTTTAAAGAAATAAATAAGAAGAAAGATGAGTAATAATAAGCTGACAAATCTCATTTGAAAATTACACTAGAAAACTTCGGTATGTCATCTCTGCCCAGGCACTTGTAAGTGCTTCTTAATACTTAGTTATTATTGAAATATATTTTCTTTTCCTAGCGATGGCACTCTGAGAAACAGAAAACCTGAAAGAAGACACTTACCCATCAGCATTTGGTAGAGAAACTCCTGGATTTGGAATCGCAATCCAGTTCTCTCACTTGCTGACATCACTTTCTCTGCATGTCACCTTCCTTCATCTATAACATAAGAATAATGACAGTTCTTTTTGACTTATGAAAAAGAAAGGACTTGACTACTTGAGTTTGAAAAATATTTGTAAACTATCCGTATATATAGGCTCCTCTACTGGATTATGATGCTTAAGACAGAAGTTTTTTCTTCTTTATTTTTGATGGCATATAGCACAGTTGTGGAATCACAGTAGGTGCTAAGTTAATGAGTTAATGAATTAATGAGTTGATCTGATAAGGACTAAATATTTTCTTTATATATTCACTTTTAAAATTTACAAAATGACTTCTTGCTTATTGTAACAAAATGAAATGCCAAAGTATATTCAACAAAAATAAAAACTATCCCCAGATGTACTATTGTTAATGGTTTGGTATGTAGCTTTCCAGATTTTTTTCTCTAAACCTATTCGACATACATACTCACACATATGTTTACTCTGACAAATATATTCACATAAGTTTTTATTTCCTTCCTTCTTTTCTTTATTTGCTTTAACCAAAAAAGGAACAATACCATACATATTATTCTATACATAACCTTTGAAAAACTCAAGTATCCCATAGCTGTTGGTTGCATACTATTCCATAATATTGATGTGCCATTTTTTTTTCTTTTCTTTTCCTTTTTTTTTTTTTTTTTTAAGACAGAGTCTCTCTCTGTCACCCAGGCTGGAGTGCAGTGGTGCGATCTCGGGTCACTGCAAGTTCCGCCTCCTGGGTTCACAACATTCTACTGTCTCAGCCTCCCAAATAGCTGGAACTACAGGCACTTGCCACCATGCCTGGCTAATTTTTTGTATTTTTAGTAGAGACGGGTTTCACCATGTTAGCCAGGATGGTCTCGATCTCCTGACCTCATGATCCACCCGCCTCAACCTCCCAAAGTGCTGGGATTACAGGCGTGAACCACCTCGCCCGGACTATGTGCCATAATTTTTATGCAGTTCACTGTAGATATTTAGGTTTTTCTTATTTATTTATTTAACTCTTTATTTACTTATTTCCAGTATAAATAATGATGAAATAGGTCCTGGTGGTGGCTCATGCCTGTAATCCCAGCACTTAGGGAAGTAGAGGGGAGAGGATAGCTTGAGCCCAGGAGTTTGAGACCTGCCTGGGCAACATAGCGACGGCTTGTTCTCCACAAAAAGAAAAAAAAGCCAAAAAATGATGAAATAAAATTTTAAAATATATTTTGACTACCTATAGGCATTAAATTTTAACTAACCCTAGCTCTAGCTCCCCATGGATCAAGTCTGCAGGAAAATTATGCAGGATTCCAAAGATAGACTTTGCTCTTAGCGGCTTATCAAGGCTTCCTCAGCTCTCTCATAATCCTAAAATGAGCAAGGCTTACTCAACAGCTGCTACCAGCCCTGGTTTCCCCAAATGGATCATCTTGTGGGCTTCAGCAGACTTGAGTGCGAACACGTTGGATGCTGGCCTCAATAACCTCCCCCTCTTTTCCACAAATGTCCAGGGCAGGGGCGGGGTTCTCCTTGCCTCTAACCATACATAGACAATTTTAGCAACAGCTTCTCTGGCATCTGTTTTACCGGGTTCTTAATCTCAGGAGCATTAGTAATTGATACCATAAATAATATCACCGGTGAGTGGCTGGAATCTTGGGATGGGCTGAGAATTTGACCTGGAGGTTCTGGGGGATCTGACAAGAGTAGTCTTGTGGTAAACTAATATCTGTGGCAAAAAAAAGGGTGACTCTAGCACATAGCTGAGTGGACACGCAGGTTTCCCAGCCTGGAGGTGCTCCATAAATAAGATAAAGTTTCCTGACCTATCTCTGGGATTATTTGTAGTCATGGTAACAGCATGTGGTAGCTACAAGTCTGTTCTGTGACTAGGGGAGTGGGGCTTCAGACTTCAGGCTGCAAGCCAGAGGTTGCCAACAGGTGGTATGTTGTTAGTAAGCATGTAAGTGCTAGATATTGAAAAAATAACTTGCTGAAATTTAAAAATTGAGAAATTTTGCATAGAAGTCTGGATTTCTGGTATCTCTTGGGGCAAATGCAAAAGAAGATTTGGTAATTTTGAGGTCACAGTTTTATGTGGGTACCAAGTAGGGCTGCCCTCTTGAAAGGGTCGTCAATTATCCAATTCAACAGTCTTCATGCAACCTGCTCCACTGGCATTTGAGTTTGCAACTTTTGGCTTGGCTGTAATGATATTTCCAACTCAAAAAATATGTTGCTGCTTATTGCTAAGCGGAAGAAGTAATCACTCACATGATGTAAATTTAGCGGCAAACTTCAGAACTCTTAATCCTCAATTATTTCTTCTTTTATTTACCAGAAGATAAAAATATCAACATTAAAATTGATTTGACAATAAGTAATAGCCGACATCTGTCCTAGCAGAATTGTTATCCCCATGCTACAGATAAATAAACTGAGGGGCAGAGAGGTTAAGTACATTGCCCAAGTTCACCGAGGTGTAAGAGGTAGAGTCAGTACCAGACAGCATCTGTCCAGAAATTGTATACTTGGAATCAATGGATCTCATTTCTTCAGTCCCTTCCAAAGATAACAAATGCCTCCAGGTAGAGGGAAACTTGGAGTGTTTGTCAGCTGAGACCAAAGGATAGTTAGTTGACAGCTATGCCTTCAGCTTACAGGTATGCTAGGGTATGCCCTGACGGAGGGTGGACAGGGCACTGAGAAGAATCTTCTAGTTAAAGATCAGGACTGCACAGACGGCATGGGAAGGACCCTGATATTCAGGAGAATGGAGTTCAAAGAATAGTGCTGTTAGAAAAAAGATAATCTTAGGATAAAGAGCAAAATGTGCATCCTGAGGACTCAGGGAAACCAAGGCTCACCAACATGACTAAGGGGATTTTGGGATACGTGTGGAGGGTGAGGTTGGAGTCAAAATAAAAATGTAAAATAAGTTGAAGCTTATGAAAAAAATAAGAAAGCTCCTTTTGCTAGAATATGCTCAGTCACATAAGGGAGTGCCTATAACGTATGACAGGCAGGAGAGGGGAGAAGCAAAGTGGCCTCAATTTCTAACAAATCCCTGTTTCCTTCACCAAGAAGTGTCTAAATACTGGCAAGTGTGGAACAGGCATAAACCAACAGGAATTGAAACCCCTAATAGGCGAGAAGAGAGTATAAGAGCCCTAGAAAAAAGGGAGGTGTGACTCAGTGGGGGCAATCTGCATTTGGGATTTAGAAAGACCTGGTTGACTCCAGACTCAGCCTGACTCTAGCTGTATAACCTTGGTCAACTTTTCTTCTGTGAACCTCAGTTTTCCCAGGATTGCGGTTAGGATTAAATGTGCTATGTGTATTAAATGCCTGGCACGTAGCAGACCCTCAGCACAAAGCTGGGTGGACATGCAGGCTTTCCAGATTGGAGATGCTCCATAAAGGAGATAAAGTTTCCCGACCTGTTGCTGGGATGATTTGCAGTCATGGTTACAGTATTTGGTAGCTGCAAGTGCTTTCTGTGCCTCAGGGAGTGGGGCTCAAGATTTCATTAAGCTCAATTCTTCAGCCCAGATGAATCTAAATATATGGGCACTAGAGAAATGTATAGATGAGATGAGGAAATGGTTGGTAATTATTAAGAACATGGATATTGAGAGAGGTCCTGGAAAAATTGGAGAAGGGCAAACATCATTATTTGGAAAGAGAAGTTGGGAGGAAGAAATTTTAAATGCTATAGACTTGAGGTGAAACCCAGGAAATATTCTGAAATGTGTTAGTAAGCGGATGACTTGAGAGTACTTGGAAAACACAGCAGTGATGTCAAGGAGTCAGCTCAAGATCATTAAGAAACAATTATTTCAGGCAAATACCATTTTATCTTTATGTCAGAATTACTGAGCTAATTGGTTAGGAGAATGTTATCACACAGCAAATCACACAATGAATGGGACATTTGACAAAGATTTTAAGATATTTTGGGGACAAAATGGTGAGTCATGGATTGAATGACAATACTGCCCACGCTTGTAGAACTGAAATACTGTTAATGAGTTGACCACTCTAAATTCTTGAGGGAGCCCCCAGAGCTACACTACAGTGGGTTTTGTACTTAGCCTTATCTTCACCAAAATATTTGTTAGCAATTTAGAAGAAAATAGATTGTATATCAGAAAAATTTGTAATATATTATCACCGAGAGAAGAAAATAAGGCACTGAACAGGAGAATCAAGATTAAAAAGTATATTAACGGTCTTCAAAATGGGTCAGTAATTAAAATTAGCGAACTTAACAGAGGTGTGTATTTATTCTTACTTTTAAATTCCGAAATGTTTAGAATGTACAGAAAAAGGGGAGAACTATGTTGAAAATCATATGTGAAAATAGATCTGTTTTTCTCTTTCTTTGTAGAGTTGTTGACTAGAATTTCAGTACAAGTCAAAGTATGTTGTGATTCTTAAAATAGCAGGTTCAATTCTAAGCTGAAGTGACTAGATTAAGTAAGAGAATACACTAGACTCCCATCAGACTATGTGTATAGTAGTGGCAATAGTAGCAGTGGTGATAGAGGTGCTGTTAGTGGTCATGGCAGCTAATATTTATTGAGCATTTCTCTACCTTACATAGTTTTTCCATGGAAGTATTAGCTTAATATACATAGCAGCATTAGACTAAGGACTGAAAGAACTTTAAAATCTCAGTGACTTAATAGAGTAAAATTTTATTCTTGCCTCTGTTGTATACCATGGGTCAAGGGAGAGATGCGGGTGAAGAAATACAGTCATGCAGAGACTCAGGTTTTTTTAATTTTGTAGCTCCACCCTCCTGTAGGTTCTTGGAGCTGTTTCCATTCAGTAGGCAGATGGAGAAAGAGAGGGAGGATCACACACAAAAAAGATGGACTAAACCAATTAGTGGGGGAAAATAAGAATATGTGGAAATTTGCTTTTAACCTTCTTGAATGAAAAACAACAACCATTTACTCCATTTAAAAGCACTGATTTATTTGCCAGAAAAGCACACACACAATGTCAGGCTTAGTCTGAAAGTGGTATATATCCTTAGGCCCACCTTCCCTTTCTAGAGGTCAGTCACATGGTCTCTCCTAACTACAACGGAGGTTGGAACATGGACTCCAGTGTGCCCAAGAGGATAAGCAGAGCACAGATGCTGATAAAAACGAACTGTAGGTACTATTTCTTTTAATGTTCAACATGTATCTGTGAGGTAGACAATCCTACCAACCCCATTTTGAAGAAGAAAATAAACAGATTCAATGGTGGCACAGTCCAGAGCTGTGTATTACACTTAAAGAAAAATAATGGCAAGAAACAGGTTTCAAAGCAATGGGAATTTTTTTTTTTTCAATGGGATCTTTATAGTTATTCCATGGGATCTCTATACATGAAATAGGATCTTCATAGTAAAAGTTTGACAGAACTGTTTCTATATAACCTGGAAAGGATAAGGTGACATGAATACTGTGATAAATATCTTTCAAATGGTTGATGAGTTGATTTCAACTTGACTTGAAATTATTTTCTAGAAACTAGCAGCATTCTATTTACAGCCATGGTTCCTGGCATTGGTAAGAACTCTTTGAATCAACCTAGATGCCCATCAATAGTGGACTGGATAAAATCCAGAAATGTGGTACATATACACTATGGAATACTATGCAACTATAAAAAATGAGATCATGTCCTTTGAAGCAATGTGGATGGAACTGGAGGCCATTATCCTATGTGAATTAATGCAGGAACAGAAAACCAAATACGGTATATTCTCACTTATAAGTGGGGACTAAACATTGAGTACACATGGACACTGGGACACATTTGAGGGTGTAGGGTTAGGGGAGCAAGAGAATTGAAAAACTACCTATTGGGTATTATGCTGATTCCCTGGGTGACAAAATTATCTGTACACCAAACCCTCATGTAACACACATGCACATAAACCCCTTGATGTTAAATAAAAAATGGAAAGAAAAAAATGTTCCTATGCAGGCAAAAGGAGTACCTCTTATGGATATTGTTGAAGGAACGCTCAAATTGGGTAGAAGCATCTGTTCTATGATTTTGTGGAATAAAAAAGACGCTATCTGTACTTTAAACTTTTGCCATGGGGCTCTACTTTCTTACTTGGCATTATGGCTGGAAACAGTCTTCTACAAATTTACCACATGAACACAGTAAAATTTCTTTAATTTAGATGAACTGGGCAGGGTGTGTAAGTGTGAAGTTGTGGGAGTGGTGGTAAAGAGGAAGTAGGATATAAACAAACTGGTCTGAATTAGGTATTACGAATGAATAAAATACTATTAAAAATAAATTTAGTTTTATTCTATTATTTTCAACTAGATTACTATCATCTCCTTTTTGGATCTATTTTTAGTGACTAATCCTGACATCGTTTATGTGCTTTTCTGGCAAATAAGTCAGTGCTTTCAAATGGGGTAAAAGGTTGTCGTTTTTCATTCAAGAAGATTAAAAGCAAATTTCCATATATTCTTATCTCCCCCTACTAATTGGTTTAGTCGATTTTTCTTAATATTGTATTACAAATGCAAACTAAATTTCAGACCCTGTTCTAAGGATTAAAAACTACATTAGGGACATTTGAATGAATGAGAAACATATATTATAAATCATTTTGTTCCTTAAGGTAAATCTTTGAGGAGTTTCTACTAATACCTCACTTACATGAAAACGACATAGTAAAATTTAATTTAGTTTTAAAACATTCCTTTATTTAGATAAATTTTTATTAGTCTGAAGTTCTTATTCCCTTCTTCCTTCCCCTTCTTCTCTGCCCACCATCTGCTTACTCTTAAGTTTGTGTTTTTTTGTACTTGATTAAGTTTGTTGTTTTTTCTTCATTCTTGATTAAGTCTGTGTGATTTTTTTAAAAGAAGCTCTCACCCACAAATGTTGGCAGTGGTTAGGTGTCTTGGACTCTAGAGCCCTAAGAGATCTTGAGAGGAAGTGGATGGAGCTGGGAGGAGGGGCGGGGCATGGAGCTGCTAGAATAACAATTTGCTGAACTGACTAACAGTTTCTATGATTCAAATGAAGGACTTTACTGGTGTTGTGTAGACTCAGTCCTACCGGAGGAGGGCGGAAGGCGTGGGCAGGAGTTCCAGCTCTCCCTTCCGTGAGCTATGGAACCTTAGGCGAGTGGTTTGAATCTTCCAAACCTCTGTTTCCACATTTAAAACATGAGAATAATAAGATGACCTGCCCTATCTTCATCCACTTTTCAGAGTAATGTGTCAATATTGCAATGGATGTGAAAGTGCTTTCTTTTTCCCTCACTTCCACCTCTCTTTTTCTTTTTCTTTTTTGGAATTTAAAAATTATTTCATGGACCACAACAACCAAAAGATACCTAACTTTTGGGCAATTTTCTCAGAATCACCCTTAACGTTTTACAGGGTAGGGTTGTGGAAAGGGCTGATTGAATGAGTCTCCTCTCCGGGGCTCCAAAAACCTAGTAGAGGAGATTTGTGCCGCGAAAGAAGCATTCTGGGGGAAACGCTTCACTTCCTCAAAGAGACAGGACAGAGGCATCTTCAGCAGAGAACATTGTTCTGCTTTTGGGGAAAACAATGGCTGAAGAACAACTTCCGTCACACAGGAAGAGGCTGGGATAATTGAATTCCTTGAGGGTAAGAGTCAAGGGTGAATCTGGTTTTGTCATTAACTCAGTGCGCAGTTCGATGTGGTGGCCATGAAAATGCACCCTAAGGACTTGCGAATACGGGGGAAATGATTGACCAAGGGCCTAGATGCTGCCCCTGAAATCCACTGCCCCCTTCACGCCGAGGCCACGCCTCCCATGAGTGCTGCAGCCAGAGTGAGCGCAGCTGGGATTCTGAGGCAAGACCATTCCTGGGAGATGTAGGGGCTGGGAGCTGACTCTGGCTGGCCCAAAGAAGCCCCAACGGCCTCCTGGAATCTTTTTCTTAGATGGCACAGTGGTCTAGGGCTCTTCCACCCAACCGTCTCTCATTCTCTTCTTTACTCCAGGTCAGACTTGCTTCCTGGTCTGAGTCTCCCATCTTTCTCCCTTTTCTCTCATACAGCCGTTTCCTCTAATAAAATGTTTGTACATTTAATCCCACCTTGACTTCTGCTTTTTGTAGGATCCAGAATAACACAATTGGCATATCGTATAAATCGCTCAGCTTCATCTTTTATATCTTGCAAATTGGGAGAAATGGGGGACAGAAAGAGAAGCTAGAAGAGCAAAAGGGGACCGAGGTTTATTCACTTACATGTCCATGACAGAAGGAAACATACACAATTTCACATAATTATTTCACCAATTTAAATATGCTAGGTAGTTGTGCTGTCTTACAGAAGAGGAAGCCCATGTTCAGAGAAATTAAATAACTAGCTCAAGTTCACATAACTAATAATTGCAGAGCCTGGATTGGAACCCAGGTTTCTTCTAACTTCATGGTTTTGTCTTTTCTTCCACTTGCTGTCCTTTTCTGGATGCTTTATTGGGACGATCAAATGAGATAAGAAGTGTGAATGCCCTTTGAAAACGTAAAAAAGAAAAAGTGTTACTCCAAAGCCAGAGGTATATTTTTATTCGTTGCAGTCAGGATCACTACATCTTATGCAGGATAGTGCAAAGTGAAAATGTGGGTCTCCTTGTTCAAATTTATTAAGCATTTCAAGACGGCAATGGCAGAGCATGAAACGATGGGACTTCCTGAGTGTGAAACTCATGATTCTAGCCCTGGTAACAGAATGTCAATATGGGGCAATCAAATTGAGCTTGTGGGACATTTTCTAGAAGAATAAATTCTAAAACTTGATAGTTCAGAGAGATAATGTAGAAAAGAAAGCCCTAGCTTTCAGAGGCTCTCAATGCAGTAGAAATGACCTCTGGCTATCTTTAGAAGTCACCACGCATGTTAAACAAAAACAGAGACTTCTGGGCCCAAGAGATCCAATAATGTTTATGGGAAAGCAAGGGGCAAAGGGCAGGATGTGCCTGTAGCAGTTCCCTCCCAGGTCCTGTGTTTCTGGTGCTGGATGCCTAGACTTCATCTAAAGACATTAAGGGGTTTAATGACTCCAAACCTTACCTCATGGAAAAGCACAGGCCCTGCTGCCTTTTCTGTCCAGCTGTATAAAGCCATGCTTACTAAATTAGTTCTGGGCTCAGTTTTTGGGGCAGCCTGCTCTCTTGAGGGCAGTGCTGCTGTCTTCAAGTATGGGGCAAACGTTCATCATGGGCCACCAGAAACCCATACTCACTTCAGTTAACCAGATGAGTGGCAGCGTGGTCCTGCGGAGGCTTCAGATCCAAATTGCCTCATTAAGGGTGCCAGGCAAAAAACCAATATGATTCCTCCTGTGGCTGGGGACATCTTGTGTCAGGTCAAATATCTATTTGTCTACAGAAACCCAGATGAGCCTCTTTGTAAGCAGTGTGAGGCATACATGCACATTATCCTGGTCCTTGGTGCAGCTAGTTTCCAGTGAGCATACGCATCCTTTTAAACTAGGCAGGGAAATCCATCAGCATTGTCCTCATTCCTGCTTGGATTTGACCTTCCACTTTGAGGTTTTGACATGGTTAATAAGAGCTACTCTATCATTTCATGGCACATAAGCTGGTGACAGCCCGAGGAAAATGATCATGAATCTTAGAGTTATTGAGTGATAGGGACCTCAGTTGTCCACCCTTATGTCTTTGGGCAATCTAGCACCAGCCTCATTTCTTACCACTTCCTCATTTGTTCTTTGTGCTAACTAATGCCATACTGTTTTATACATATTCACTTTTTCAGAGTCCTTCAACTGGCCTGGAATACCCTATGTAGAAAGTAAAAAGTTTCCTCTTCAGAGTTTCCCTTCTTGTTAAAGAATAAATCATAAGTGTTCGAAATAATAGTTTCTTTTAAAGACTAACTTACTTCAAGCCTCCTTGCTTTGTGCTAATAACTCTTTGTTAAGCCCTATCCTATGTAACTGTTGGACATGCTCACAGACATGTTCCAGCTCACAGCCAATGCCCCTTCCTTATTTGGAAATGTTATTGCTTCCTTAAACCTTTCATAAGCAACTTCCTCTCCTTCTTTGTTCTTCCTTGCACTTACCTATTTAGGAAAGTTTTAGGTTATTAGCAAATCGGGTATTAGTTTAAGATTGTGAGGTCCAGCCCCAGCCAATGGATGCAGGACATAGTAGTAAGGACAACCCAAATGTGTAAGGGATAAACATGTCTTCTTTTCCTTTGTTCAGTGCTCTCACCATTGTTCCATCTGCAATTGAACACCCTTTCTGCAGAAAGTAAAGATTGCCTTGCTGAGAGAGAGATCTTTTGTCTCCGTGCTGACATTTCTTCATGGCACAGATTATCTATTTCTAACACCTGTCTATTTTGTTCATGTGGGAAACTCTTACTTTTAAAAACTGTTGCTGAGAAATGTCAATAGCTTGCTCAGGGCCTCATTCCTCTCTCTCAGTATTAACTGACACTTAGTCATGTTCTACTGTATGTTGTCTTTCCTATTAGTTGTTGTGAGCTTAAAGGTCTGGAATTGTCCTTGCTGGTCTCCATAAGCCTGGGTACTGTGGTATGTAAACCATAGTAGATTTTCATTAATGATTGGTGAACAGAAGTGAATGAACGAGTCATCCCATACCCAGAATATCTCTCCCAGGGTCTTTCTACAGAACCAGATAGTTTCCTAGTCTGCATTCTCTTAGTCTGGTCTCAGTGGAAATGTAAACATTGTCTTTATATAACAAAATGTGGACCATACTCAGTCTTTACCTTTCACAGAGAAATAATACTTGCTTCTTTCACAAAGTTATACAGGCAATTTTGTTTTGTTTTGTTTTGTTTTTGTTTTTGTTTTTTGAGATGGAGTTTTGCTCTTGTTGCTCAGGCTGGAGTGCAGTGGCACAATCTTGGCTGACCAAAACCTCCACCTCCTGGGTTCAAGCAATTCTCCTGCCTCAGCCTCCTGAGTAGCTGGGATTACAGGCATGCACCACCATGCCCAGCTAATTTTTATATTTTTTAGTAGAGACCAGGTATCTCCATGTTGGTCGGGCTGGTCACCTGACCTCAGGTGATCCATCCACCTTGGTCTCCCAAAGTGCTGGGATTACAGGTGTGAGCCACCACACCGGGCTAGGGAATTCTTTTTTTTTAAATTTTAATTTTTGTGTGTGTGTAAACTTTCAGCTACATGCAATGCTCTTTCCAGAAATTTCTACAGGAATGAGTCATAGCAATAAGGGGGTTTATTCTACCAGTTTATTCCTTGATAATATTCAGAAGGCCAGGATACAGTCAGCATGGCTTAATGGACTGTCCAGCTCTAATAAAGTCACTCCTCGGTGGTGGTTGATTGAGTCTTCAGTTTGGGAGAGAAGAAAAATTTTCCCCAAAGATCAAAGGGGACCCATGTCTTGGAACTAAGGATGAGGTAAATCAACACGTCATCAAATAATTCCACAGACTGGAATAGTTTAAGGATTGTCAGAGGCCCACTCCTGGATTATAGTATTTATATCATCCACTGTTTATACCTGGAAGTGTTTAGAATCAATTCTATTTCACCTTTCCTGCTGAGAGTCATGGGACAGTTATTTTATAAGAGGAAGATACCGGCACATTAACTAAGTATCATTTCAGATTTTGGAGAAACATTAAAGATGATTTGTAAGACCATGACCAAGCCGGTAACAAATTGGAAACATTTTTCAAAACCAAAAACATTTTGTTAGCATAGATCTTTTGAGTGGAGAAATAAAAGACATGACAGAAAAAATCCTAGGTTTATGGTAAAGAAAACACAGATGTCCATTTCTGTAGGCTGTAAGAGTTTTCAGCCTGTGATGTTTGCAGATGCCTCCTATGTGCTGCACGACAGGATACTGCACGACAGGATAAGGCTTTAACTCGATGGGATAAGGCTTTAACTCTGTTAGAAATTCAGATTTGTCAGAAGTACACACAAGCTGTGGTTTGTTTTCATGGCGAAGATTAGAGGATGAGTGGATGAGATCCAGTCAGTCATATCTTTACCCCATGAACCAGAGAGGAGGCTGCCATGACCCCATGGAAGGTGGTCTCTACCTGATGACCACATGGAAGGTGGCCTGCCTTTGTGCCTGAGCACTCAGCCTTTTAGTGACTGACTGCTGCATGGTAGAGCAGGCAAGGCTAGTGGAGTAACAGTACCACGTTACTGCCCCAGGAGGATTTCAGAGATAAGCCTGGACATATTAGTGGTAAGAGCTCCCTCTGAGGGGTTGAAAAAAATCTGTCCTGAGGTCGGCCATGAAAAAAATGTAGGCAGGACCACATATAGATGTCTCAGATTTGTTTAGGTCTGTCCTGATTTCAAAGATCTTGTCTCATTTTTAGACCATGTCAGATCAATGGATCAGATCATGTTGTCTGATTTTTAATTCAAAAACTATGGTTATGACCAACATGGATAATTTGCAGAGGGTATCATCCACCCTTCAGACGATTATATGCTTCTCCCGGAAGGATTTCTTTGAAATTCTGAGAGGAGAAGCACATTGAGTCTCTTACACTTCAGGGAAGTGTTTTCCAAACTGTTTTCCAAGGAACTGTTGATATGTGTTTATCAAAAATCAAGGGCTGTGGTTTAATAAATATTGGGAACATTGGGCTTAACAAAGTTAAGCAGACATATTTATGGAGGAACTTCTCAGAGTTCTTAATTTGCTAATATAAGTTGTGATTCTCTAAGACAAAATGAGAGATGTTTTCCAAACTTATTGCCTAAGAAAACATATTGCTCTGACATCTTCTAATGGTATCATTCAAAAAGAACTCTCTTTAGAAAATATAGTTTGAAAATAGGGTGTCTTTATAGTTTGTCATCCAAGCCAGGATAATTTTGAGAGAAAGAAGGGCACTGTTAGTATCAGTACAAGTGAAGCTAGGCCTGTGCAAGAGAAACTGAAGACATCTGATCACCTTACTTAGAAGGCATAGGCTTAGCTTCTTTCAGAGCTAACTGGATGGGAGACTTGGAGCACTGGGATTTTTAAGGAGAAGGTGGCATTGATAGAGACTGTTGTTGGGAATGCAGGAGGCATCAATAACAAATTCACAGTTGACTTAGGGATCCTTGTGCACCGCAAAGGAGGAGGACTTTGGAAGACTCCTTGGCAGAGCTACAAACAGTAGCCATCAGTAATAGAGGCGGGAAATGCATTGCCATCCTCAAGCAGAGCCTATCTGTCATGCAGCTGACCTTACCCAAGTGCTGTATTTTAGCAGAATAACGTGCTCACAGGTGGCATCAGGTCTCAGTATGAGTGCTCATGACCCCTACTTGTAAAACGGCCAATTGCAAAAACAAACAAGCAGCTTCAAGCACCTTGGGAAAAGAGAATGCCATTTCACTCAAGATGTGCCAAATAAAACAGTCTAGAAAAAACAAAATAAATAACTTTCTTGGGCCTAATGAGAAACGGCAAATGTTTCTAATTCAGGCTTCCTCTGAGCCTCGTCCCTTGATGGATCATTGGAACACAGTCTTGCCAAAGTTGCTGTTATTTGCCCAGCTGATAACCTGCCTCACAGTTGGCTTAGATGTCCTGGGCTTCCTCTGAATGGCTGCATGTATTCCACATAGCATAGTGTCCAATTCCTGCTCTGTACATCATACAATTTCACAAATCTTCCATCAACTAAGATCTTCTTTTTCTTTTGCCTGACTCCTAATCCTGGGGCCTCAACCAGAGGAAGACTACTGGAAGATCACCCCAACATTCTTCTGTCCCCAGATCAGAAGAAGCAAGGTCTGCATCATTTATTATTTCAATACATATTTTTTGATAAGTATTTTTAAGCAGAAAGTAAACGGCATGATTAGATTTCAAAAATTTGGAAATAATCCCCCGGCCACAGTGAGAAGACTGGATTGAAAGGGACAAATTTGGGAGCAGGTAGTTCCGCAGGGAGGATTTTGTAGGAGTCCATCTCCATTTGTGCTAGAAGCTGAGAGATCTCAGATCCTCCAGCCTTCAAAGTGATTCTCCTGTTTGTCTTGTGTAGCAAAAGGATAGGAGTTGGCAGCAGACTGTAACAAAGATTTATATTGTATATAGATTATTAGTAGACATTTACAATGATCCCATGTAATCCTCACGGCTATTTTGTGAATTTGGAAGTGCAGGGGTTTGTATTTCCATTGCTGAGACAGGGAACTCTGGAGTTCAGAGTGGTTTAGTATTTCTGCTGAAGGCCACTGTGGTGGTTAATGAGGGAGCCAGGACTAGAACCTGTCTCCTAACTCCAGTCCTGAATGTGTTCTACCTTAGCAAACTCCTCACTAGACAGCAGTTCTTTTGGAGTTCAGAGCATCTGTGGTGCAGTGTGTGAGGGGACATGGCGGGCATATCTCACCACTCAAGGCTGAGAAAATGTGTCTTCTCCATGGAGGCGAGGCTTGGACTCCTGTTTCCTGAAAAGGACAGGTTTAGCCACTGTACTGGCTTGAATACTGTTGTATAAATTTATATCTTTCCTAGAACCTTAAAATGTGACCTTCGTTGAAAGTAGGGTCTTTGCAGATGTAATTAGTTAAGATGAGATCATATTGGAGACGGGTGGGTCTTGAATCTGACGTGACTGGTGCCCTTAAACAAAGAGAAGAGACAGAAACAGAGACACACTGGGAAGAATATCATTTAACAATGGAGGCAGAGACTGGATTGATGCATTTACAAATAAAAAACTCCAAGGATTGCCAACAACCACCAAGAGCTAGGAGAGAGGCCTGAAGCAGATTCTTCTTCAGAGCTCTCCAGAGGGACCACTTTGTTGACATCTTTATTTCAGACCTGTGGCCTCCAGAACTGTGAGAGAATACATTTCTGTTGTTTTAGGGCATCTAGCTTACGATACTTTGTCAGGGTAGCCCTAGGAAAGTAACATAGCCATGCTTTGGAATAGGGCTGTCCAATAGAAATATACTGTGACTCACATACGTGATCTTGAATATTTTAATAGCTGCATTAAAAAAGTAAAAAAAGAGCAAATCAATTTAGTAATACATTTAATTTTGCCCAATATGAAAATATATTACAATGTAATGATAAGTGTGTGAGGTGAAGGTTATGTTAATTAGCCTAATGTAATCATTCCACATTGTATACATGTATCATAACATTGCATTCTACCTCACAAATATATACAATTATTATTTGTCAACTAAAAATTAAAAAATTATTATAACACATAATCCATATAAAATTATTAATGGTATATTTTACATTTTTTTTTTCACACCAAGCCTTTGAATCTGATGTATTTCCTCTCCTTATTCCCACATCCCCCCTCAACTGTCCACCTTCTTTCATGCTGGGTTGGATTTTCTCTTTCTTTCTCTTTCTTTCTTTCTTTCTTTCTTTCTTTCTTTCTTTCTTTCTTTCTTTTCTTCTTTCTTTCTTTCTTTCTTCCTTCCTTCCTTCCTTCCTTCTTCTTTCCTTTCCTCCACTCCCCTCTTTCTTTCTTTCTTTCTTTCCTTCTTTCTTTCTTTCTTTCTTTTCTTTCTTTCTTTCTTTCTTTCTTTCTTTCTTTCTTTTCTTTCTTTCTCTCTCTCTTTCTCTCTCCCTTCCTTCCTTCCTTCCTTCTTTCCTTTCTCTTTTCTTTCTTTCTTCCTTTCTTTCTTCCTTCCATTCCCCCTCCCTCCTTTCTTTCTTTCTTTCTTTCTTTTTCTTTCTTTCTTTCTTTCTTTCTTCTTTCTTAACCTTTCTTTCCTTCCTTCCTTCCTTCCTTCCTTCCTTCTGCCTTCCTTCTTCTTCTTTCTTTCTTTCTTTCTTTCTTTCTTTCTTTCTTTCTTTCTTTCTTTCTTTCTTTCTTTCTTTCTTTCTTTCTTTCTTCTTTTCTTTGTTTCTTTTTCTTCTTCTTTTTTTTTTTTTTCAGACAGAGTTTTCCTCTGTTGCCCAGGCTGGAGGGAAATGGCATGATCTTGGCTCACTGCAACCTCAGCCTCCCGGGTTCAAGTGATTCTCCTGCCTCAGCCTCCTGAGTAGCTGGGATTACAGATGCGTGCCACCGTGCCTGGCTTTTTTTTTTTTTTTTTTTTGAGACAGAGTCTTGCTCTGTCACCCAGGCTGCAGTGCAGTGGTGCAATCTCAGCTCACTGCAGGCTCCGCCTCCCGGGTTTATGCCATCCTCCTGCCTCAGCCTCCCAAGTAGCTGGGACTACAGGTGCCTGCCACTGCGCCCAGCTAATTTTTTGTATTTTTAGTAGAGACGGGGTTTCACCGTGTTAGCCAGGATGGTCTTGATCTCCTGACCTCGTGATCCGCCCGCCTTGGCCTCCCAAAGTTCTGGGATTACAGGTGTGAGCCACTGCACCCGGCCACCTGGCTAATTTTTATATTTTTAATAGAGACAGGGTTTCACCATGTTGATCAGGCTGGTCTCGAACTCCTAACCTAGTGATCCAGCGGCCTCAGCCTCCTAAAGTGCTGGGATTACAGGCAAGAGCCACTGCGCCCAGCCAAGCCTGGATTTTCTTCTCCCTGCCTTGCTAGTGTGCATTGCATTGCTTCACTGAAGGCAGGAGAGGGAACAAGAAGGAAGGCCTTTTCCCTTACAATCCTGCCTCCTGGTGCTCTCTCAGTTCCTATTGATTTGTTCTACATACACAGTCCCTCAGATACCCACTGCCTCTCCACTGGGGGACATCAGGGTCAGCCCTGCCCCTGGTGCCACCAGAATATCTTGCAAGCAGGAGCTGGGGCAGAATTTCTTTCCAGACTTGCTGCTTCCTCACTATGGTTCCAGGACCTGTCCTAGGACGTTCTTATTGACTTGGGTCAATCTTGTTTTAGCCCTCTGCTTTCTCCTGGGGGCAAGTATTGTCAGTCCTCTGGCTCCATAGCTGAACCCCAAATCTCCATTGTCCCAAAGCACATATTTAAGCACATGTTCTTCCTTTCCTCCCTTACACTACTGCCAGGAGTGAGGAAGCAGGCGAAGGTCTGAATCTGACACTGACAGATTCTCATGCCGATTCTAAAGAGATGCCCAAGACCAAATGTTATAAAGACAAACCATATGGGAACCCCAGCACTCTGGGCCATTAATAGGAATTTTTAAACGACTGTGATTGATGGCACGGCTCTTACAAGTCCAAGATCAATGAAAATGCATCTTGATCTTTTGAACTTGCTCGTTTTATCTTGGATCCTTTTTCTGTACAATGAGACCCACTTCTGTGATGCCTGGAGGCATCTGGAGCCCCTGCAATGGATTTGCCATCTATGCCCTTGCCAGCCAGCTGGAATGGCGTAGGAATGGTGGAGGGTGAGAGCCTTGGAAACTAGAATTCTCATTGCAATGCTAGATGCCAAACCGGTCCTTACAAAGTGAAAATTTCACAGTCTTCCCAGGGAAAGACTCCGGACCAAATTAGGAACATCATCCACATCGTTACTGATCCGGGGATGTTTAATTAATAAATGTTCATTAGATAAACATTTGTGTTCTTGAGTTTGTTTATGTGCCCCCATTTACCTGGGCATGAAAATAATTCCCTTTCTCCTTCCCCCACATTGTTCCACAGTAATGAAGAAGGATTTGGTAGAGAATTTGCCTTAGTTTGGAGTCTTGAATTCCTCTCCAGATCTGAAGGCCCATCTCCCAAGAATATGTAGGTGAATATAATTTTGCATGCAATTTCAGGGCATTCACAAGCCTTCTGGGACTTATCCATGGCCCTCTCACATTAAGGACAATTGGTGCAAGAAAACTATTATGGGCTCCAAGTGAGACCATAAGATTGAGGTGGGACACTATGCCGTTTGTTTAAAAAGAGGCAGAAAACCGTATCTTTTTCTTGCTTTCTGTGTTTCTCAGAAAGTCACAATGCTGCTTTATGAAGATAGGTTCTTTGGTCAAATGAGTTTGGGAACCACTGAACCAGTTACTTTCTCTTCACTTCCGCTTTGGAAGTTAATGATACAAAGCAACATATTGCATGCTTTTAAGACATTCAGAAGAAATTCCAAATTAATTTGACCAGATAATCTTATTTTTGTCCAACACCTCAAACAATCCGCCGAATACGCTTTGGGAAACATTAAATCTGGACCATATAGATCATTGCATGTTTTGGTATCTCCCATAAAAACCACAGGATTCTACTTTCCTCTCCACTGCAAACTATAGTGTATGTGTCTGCCTTTGCAGTGTCCTGGGTAGCACGGCCATTAGCACACATTGTTAAGTGTGGGGAGGCAGGGCCACAGATGAGTGCAGCAGGGCTGCCTTTTTTCCCATCCCCAGAAGTCATTATTGTGCACATTGTTTTTTGCTAGGGAGGATGACATTCTCATTGAATACAAAATTAACAATGTCCCCTGGAGTTGTGCAGTGGTGTGGTATTGGAGTGCAGACTTAGTTCTCAAAGGTGCTAACTGGTTTTGCTCATTCTTTGGGTTGTGGACAACTAGGGCTTTGCTTTGGTCCAGCTGTCTGGAGTCACCCAATAGGAAGGGCAGTTGTCAGGTTGTGTGGAGGACCTGGCTGAGAGAGGGACAAAGAAAATGTCTCCAAGAAGTTGGCATTGGAGGTAAGCCTTGAGGGACATGAGGGGTTAATTCAGCAGAGATTCTTCTTGGCAGAGAGATGGCCTGAACAATGGTATGGGGGCTTACACATCATAGAACAAGTGATCTGTGGAGCATATACTGGGAAACAGATCTGCATAACTGAGGGGTGTCTGGCTGCCTTTCCAGTGGTTCATATTCTAGAGAAGGCTGCAGCAGTATACAAACCTAACTTCATTTAAAGCTCGTAGTTTTGGTATGGTAGATAATAAAGGACCCCATAGAGTTAGGTGTCCGGAAGAACATTCCAAACCCTCATTCAAGGGCTCAAACTTGGACAATGGCCATACATGGTTTCCCTTTTTAAAACTTGTTTTTGTTGTTGTTAATTGTTAAGCCCTGGGTATTCTGTGAGAAACTTAATCCATCTGTTTCTGATTCTTTCACACTTAACTTATTGAAACCTTTGTAAGAGCTTTTGGATAGTGAACCATCCCTCAGAACCATTTCCATAAGCCTTTTAAGCCTGTTTACTCTGAAGTAGGAAGTTGCTGTTTTGCCAAAAGAACATGAATCTTGGGCCTGAGGACTCTACCACTGGACATTCTGCCAATCTCATGGGCTTCCAACAAGGCCAAAGTGTCTCCCCATTCCGAATTGGAGGCTGCGGAGCTTCCCTCAGTTTATTGATAGAACAGACTCAGTTTTCTCCACCCTCGTAGCATCTATGAAATTGATCAGCTTCTTGGTACCTTCAACTTACATAAAGTATGGAAGTAGGTGAGCTCAGCATGCAATTTTCAAAATGGTCATTTCCAAATAAGATTTTTCAAACAAGGTAACTCATAAGAACACGTGGCTACTCATTCAGAGGGCAGCTGCATTTCCAATTTCCTTTGGCCCGTGATGTCAGGAACCACTTTTTACTTATCTTTGAATCTGCAGTATTTATTTCAGGGTTCAGTATAAGATAAATGCACAGAAAATGTGTGTTGATTGACTAACTACTGTCTAAGGGGTCAGTGTGTGAAAACAAAAACCACAGAAGTTCTCCTTAACCAAACTAAACTAAATTTAAAAATATTCTTAAGGAATTATTATCAGTATAGATATTAAAACATGTATTAGTTCTTGGAGGCAAGTTTTCCCTCTACTGTATAAAGACAAATTTAGTGCTTTAATAAAAAGAATATCAAGCTTACCAGAATCCAAGGTGGCTTAATTTCCATGCGCGAGACTGGCTTGACTTGGAAAATATAACTGTTTTTCATATGGAAAGTGAAAAACTGGTGACTGTATTGGTTCATGGCCACCAGTCTTAAGGCTTTTGTCATAATAGTTTTGATGAGCGTAGTCAGAATTTCCAGTGGAATTTGAGAGTTTGAAATATTAATGCCTCTGATCTGAGGGAGGAAAAACCCTGAGCAAAGTGGAATCAGGCAGGAGTTATGGACACAGGCAGCAGATAGAGGCTTTGGCACCAGAAGACTTAGTTTGATGATAATGGTGAAGGCTTATTAAGCACTCACCAGCTGCCAGACACTGTTCTAAGTGTCTAATTGGCATTATTTTATTTAATTCTCATAACAATAACAACCCAATGAGGTAGGAACTATTATTCTTTCTGTTTACTAATGAGGAAACTAAGGCACAGAGATGTTATCACTTGCCTAAGGTCACACAGCAGAGGACGGACTTGATCCCAAGTAGTAGAACTCCAGTCTCGGTGCTCTTAATCTCTGCCTAGTAACAACACTGCTCATCAGCTATGCAATTTTGAGAAGGGCATTTTGGACCCTTGACTCTGGGTACTCAGGACCATGATTGGAATAATAATAATAATAGCTTTGCCTTGTCTTCAGCACAGGATAATTCTGTGGACCATTTCACGTAATGAATATGAAAACATTTGTATTAAAGCCCGAGACATACAATACTTACCTATTTATCTGAACAAGTGCCTGACTCAGAGTAATGGTTTAACAAATATTTTTTGAATAATGGAATGAAGAAGAATAGATTTATAATAAAGCAAAACTCACTTTTTCTCCAAATCTGCTACACATTTATTCACACAGGCTCTTTTAACATGCCATAATTCTTGCAGGTAAATGTAAATCTTATACTTGATATAAACATGGTATAGACCAAACACCTCCCAATGATCACCTGCAATTTAGGTGCTGCATTTCAGGGTCTTTCTTCCTTGGAATCATCTTATTTAATAATGAATATCAGGTAAGGTGGCAAGCCTTATCGTTCAAAAATTTAGATACATATCTATTATCTATCCTGTTCCATTCTTGAAAATTATGATAACTCAAGAGGTAGGTATCTCAGGGAGGAGCACTGTGAGGTGTGGCTGGAGCAGGAAATGTGTATCTCTTGTTCAGTGTTGAGTCTTGGCTCATAGAATAGAGCCTGGTTCATAATAGGTACTCAGATTTCTGTTGAAAGAACCCAGGAAGAGGTGTGGTGGTGGGATTAGCAGCAGCTAGTCACAAACTGCCTGAGCACTATGTGGGAAAGTGTTGGCCCAGGAGATAGTTGGGTATCTGGGAGACTTTTCATCCCAGGAGGCTGTTCCTGGGGGCCTTCCCACTCAGCCATGGGAAGCTGCTTCTCTCTCTATGGAGTTTAGACTTTCCTGTGCACCCAGAGGTCTCTTTCTACAATCAGGAGCTGAGTGTGCTTAGACAAAGGGTGAGGTGAGCTTGGACAAAACTCAAGATGGATATCTCTGCCTATACCCATACTTGGTACAGACACGTCCATGTATGCAACGGACACAAATACATGGAGATTGATCTGAACTAAATCAGGAGTCCCTGGGTGATCTGCTGAACTCAAACAGAAACCACTTACGAATATTTTTCTGAACCTTTAATTGAAATCTCTCCTACAATAATAATGATAATAAAAACCCCAAACACACATGTGCACCAGAGAAATGAAAATACTCGTATGAATCAGTTTGAACTAAACTGACTTCCACATTTAAAAAAAAACTAATGAGCTCCTGGATTAAAATATTATCCAAACAGACCATTAACCAAACTCCTATTTCCTATATTTAAATTCATTTAAATAGAATTATTTAATTATTTAAACTAAATTCATTTAAATAGAGCTACACTGTATTTTATGCAAATAGTATGTTCAATGAAAGGTGAATGAACCTAGTTTTGAGAACCAAGCATATTTTAACGGTAGCAGAGAATGGAATACATAAAATAACCTTACTCTGAATAGTTTTATGAAGAAAGATCCCGCTTTGTGATGAGAACAATTGGATCCTGGTTTATCTTTTAAATCAATTTAGGTTTCCATATCTTGGCTTTTCCTAAAGAGTGGCCCCACCAGTATTATGCTAAGTTAAATAAGCCAGGCACAGAAAGACAAATACTGCATGATCTCACTCATATATAAAATCTAAGAAAGTTAAATTCGTGAAAGCAGAAAGTAGACGGTTGGTTCCCAGGACTGTGGGGGTTGGGGAAAATGAAGAGATGGTGGTTAAAAGGTATAAAGTTTCTGTCATGGAGGGTAAATAAGTTCTGGAGACCTTATGTACAACATGATGACTATAGTTACTAATATTGTATTGTATACTTGAAATTTGCTAAAAGAGTTTGTCTTAAATGTTCTTACCATACCAAAAAGGGTAACTATTTGAGGTGATAGATACATTAATTAGCTTGATTGTGATAATCATTTCACAATGGGTACGTATATTAAAACATTGTATTATACCTGTTGTATATAAATACATATAACTATTATTTGTTAAGTGTATCTCAATAAAGCTGGGGAAAAAGTAGCTGATATGGTTCGGCTATGTCCCCATCCAAATATCATCTTGAATTACCACATGTTGTGGGAGGGACCTGGTGGGAGGGAGTAAAGCCAGTCCTTTACCGTGCTTTTCTTTTCTTTTCTTTTTGAGATGGAGTTTTGCTCTTGTTGCCCAGCCTGGAGTGTGATGGCGTGATCTCTGCTCATTGCAACCTCTGCCTCCCAGGTTCAAGTGATTCTCCAGCCTCAGCCTCCCAAGTAGCTGGGATTATAGGCATGCACCACCACACCCAGCTATTTTTTTGTATTTTTAGTAGAGATGGGGTTTCTCCATGTTGGTCAGGCTGGTCTTGAACTCCCGACCTCAGGTGATCCACTGGCCTCAGCCTCCCAAAGTGCTTGGATTACAGGCATGAGCCACCACACCCAGTTTTTCCTGTGCTTTTCTAGTGATAGTGAATGAGTCTCATGAGAGCCAATGGTTTTAAAAAGGGAGTTTCCCTGCACAGCTCTCTCTTTGCCTGCTGCCATCCATGTAAGACGTGACTTGCTCCTCTTTGCCTTCTGCCATGATTGTGAGACCTCCCCAGCCATGTGGAACTGTAAGTCCATTAAAATTTTTTCTTTTGCAAATTGCCCAGTCTCAGGTATGTCTTTATCAGCAGCATGAAAATGGACTAACACAGTAGTCTACAAAAAAGGTGGCCCCACCAGCATACATGTGTAGACGTAGTTCAGCACCCTGGATCAGGCTGAGTGTTGGTTCTTATTGTTCCTTGCAGGCTCTTTTGTCATTAAACCTCTGCTTTGAAGTAATTTACTGAGCCTGGTCCAAAGAGTTTCTGCTATGGCCTCCTGCCCAGGTTTCTGGTCAGGGTCTTGGGAGCTGCACAGACACCTGAGGCTTGGTCAGTGATGTCACTGTTCTCAGATGCAGGTGAGCCAAAAAGTGTCCAAACACTTAGTGGTGATGGTGTCTCCAGTCTTGATCCAAAAGGAGCTGCCGGTAACTCAGGAATTGATGGAGGAACTACATGATGATGGCGCTCGGGCTCATCCAGTCTCAGGACACTCCAGAGATTTTACACAGTACCACATCACACATGGCATGGATGTGGTCTCCGCCAACCTTTAGAGGTTCACATGCAAGTAAGGATGATCTGACTTCCCCACTGGGAAATGTCTGTTCATAGATTCTGGGGCCAATGAAATTGTGAAATATAAGTGGTTTTAGCTACATTGCTCAGTCACCCACCATAATCCACCTTCTTGATTCCTTCACTATGCAACACTATACAAACACTACAACAATTTTCTAAACTTCATGAGTTATTGTTATATAAACCTGATACCTGTCAACAGGTAGGAAGGTTATTGTATTTCACTCAGCACTATCTTGATACTTTTTCTACCATGAGTAATTTTCAAGCTTAATTTTGTTTTAATTTGTTTTGTGTTAATTACTCTTTTATTTTTGCTTTTATTCTTATTATTTTTTACAATTTCCATTAAAGTGCATATCCTCAATTCATTTGTAAAAATTAACTTTAGGAATCCTCTGAATCTACCTCTTTGCTTTATCTCACCGTTTCCAATAAGATTTTCCCACGAGTTTTATCTAGGTCTATATTAGAGTGTCATAGCAAGAGTTTTAAATAATTTTCAATTTTTGGCTAATTTTAAAGCTCAATGCTTATTTCTACTACTCTGAAAGCCTTGCTTCTGGATTGTCTCTCCATAGCTTTTCTTAAAAACTAAAAATTATCACACATTTAAAACATAAAAAAAATTTTGTTATAAAAATCTGAAGTATATTTCTAGAGAGAAGTTATAGTTTTTTTCTTTCTCTAATTTCTTCTCAAGAAGGATGCACAGAATTGTGGCCCTTGCACCTAAACAGTTAAGTTTGCTGGAGTTTCCATGAGTCTTCCTGACACAGGAATTCTCAGATATTCATCAATTCCCTGCAATAATTATGGATAGTTTAGCTGAAGTTAATCATCATTAGTAATCTCCATCTTCTACAATTTGGTGAGCACCTACCATGTGCTGGGCACTGTTTTCTTTAAACCTATGTTTTTAACTAATAGGTGTTTATTCTGTATGATCCCTATTTAAAAGATGTGAAATATAACGCTCAGAGAGGTTAAGTAACTTGTCCAAGGTCACATAGCTACTAAGAGGTAGGACCGGATTGGAGATGAATATGTTTGACCCCCAGAATCCATGCTCTCATCTGCGGGATGCTGGAGCCAGCTATACCAGGTCACCACCATGATTCTGCACATCTCTTTGCAACTCTGCCTTCCCTGACGTCGCAATGGTAGTTTGAAATCCTGTATTTAGACCGTGGAAATCTGAAGATTGTATAAGTCAGAGCTTTTTGTGACCTTCGGAGACCTGCTTTTACTACTTTGCGTGTTCTCCTTTGCCAAAGTACTTCTCTGAAGAGGAAGGACACAGAGTAAACCTATGGGAGTGGTGAAGGGAAATGGTTTCCAGAAACCTTTGCCCAAATATGTCATACTAGTTTTTGTGGCTGAATGAGCTATAAAAACTTCCTCAGCCAGAGAGCTCTTATTGACCGGCACTCAATACCCATCCTCATTCCCCCACAAAGCACTTTTTATGGAAATTGCGTCAATATTTGCACACCCTTAACAAGGCCATGTCTCAATTCCTGGTACTTCAGCATCTCTTCTGAGTTTCTCACACACTCTTGGGTAGAAAGGGGATTCTGCAAATCTAGTTAAACCAAATCTTCAGGGACTGATTACACAGGTCATGGATAATCCAAGCCCTCTTTTCCCCTCCTTCTTTTCACCTTCTGGCCTTTTTACTGCTCATTAGCACCTCGGCCAGAGACCTGGGCTTGGGAAGGAGTGAGTGGGTGTGGAAGTCCCATCGGCCCCTCTGGCTTCTGGCCAGCAACCCTTGTGTAGCTTTTGTTGGGAGGAGTAACCTAGAGACGAGGTAAATGGATCCCTGGCATATGTGGGGGTTTATTCAGCCGAGTTACCGACATCAGCCTCACCCACTCCCAGCACTGCTTACACTGATGCCACAAATCATTAAGTATTGGTTGCATTAACTGTCGTCCTACTCCATGGTTATTTAATTTGCTTCAAAATATTTCACTGGTGGCCAATTTAGTTAACACCATTTGTGAATCTGGCTGAGCATTTTGCAGTGAGGAGAAAGGAAGACAGAGAAAATTCAAATTAAATAATGCTCATAGGATAGGACTTGAGAGAAGTAAAAGGCTACTTTCTATGCCAAGATTTCAGGGCTATCTCATGAGCTGCTGCCCCTTAGTCCTTCCTGAAACTCTACTAGGAAGATGAAATATTTTATTCCATATCACTCCTTCCTGAAAAAAAACCTTACATATATTGAATCATTATTAAACAAAAACATAAACTTTAGTAAAATATTTGGGTATGGTTGTTTACTTGGCTGTGCACTTACCTGCTGATTAATACATTCATTTATACAATACTTGAGCATTCACCATAAGCTGGATACAGTGCTTGGAATGTATTGCTGAGTAAAACAGACAAGGTCTCTGTTCTTGTGCTGCTTGAAGTTTTGTTGGCAGTACAAAGCTAATAAATAGAGCACAGCTATATAGAATAATGAGGGATCACATTTTAGATATGGCAGGGCTGGTCAGAGAAGGTTTCTCTGTGAAGAGACATTTAAACTGAGATGCAAGCAATGGGAAGAGACCCATCATGTAAAAAGCTGGGAAGAGCAATCTTTTCTCCAGATTGATCAAACAGTAAGCTCAGAGGCCGCGGGGTGAGTCTTACATGCCGAAGAACTGAAAGAAGGCCAGTGTGGTTGGTGTGCATGAGGAAGGGGGAGTGGCAGGAAACTGGATTGGAGAAGTCGCTGGGGACTGGGGTGAATGGGGGCACATTATGCAGGACTTGAATAAGGAATTTAGACTTAGTATTTCAAGTGTAATGGGAAGGTATATCATTCAGAGTTCTCCAGAGGACCAGAGCCAATAGGGTGTGTGTGTGTGTGTGTGTGTGTGTGTGTGTGTGTATATCTATGGGTGGGGAGGATTTTTAAATAAGGAATTGACTCACAGGATTATCGAGGATGAGAAGTCCAGATCCAGGAGAGATGGTGGTACAGTTTCACCACAAATTCCAAGGTCTGAGCAGTAGGAAAGCCAATGATGTATGTGAGAGTGTGCATCTGAATCTAAGAACCAGTAGGGCCAATGATGTAAGTTCCAGTCTAATTCTGAGTCTCAGGGCAGGAGAAGGTCAATATTCCAGCCCAAAGACAGCCATCCAGAGCAAAGGAGTTCTTTCTTACTCAGCTTGTTATTCTACTCAGGCCTTTAATATATTGAATGAGCTCCCCACTCCATATTGTCTACTTTAGTCAGTGCCATGGTCTGAATGCTTGTGTCCCCCCAAAATTCACATATTGACATCTAATCCCCAGTGAGATAATATTAAGAGGTGGGAAGTTTTTTTGGTCATGAGAACTTTGTCCTTATGAATGGAATTAGTGCCCTTATAAAGGGATCCAGGGAAGCTTGTTATCCCCTTCTGCCATGTGAGGATGCAGCAAGAAGGCACCATCTACGAGGAAGGGGCCCTCACCAGACACTGAATCTGCTGACTTCTTGATCTTGGACTACCTGGCCTCCAGAACTGTGAGCAATATATTTCTTTTTAAAAAAGATTATCAACTTTTATTTTAGATATAGGGGTATACGTGCAGATTTGCTACATGGTAATATTGTGTGATGCTGTGCTACAGAATATACATTTCTATTGTTCATTAATTACCCGTTCTGAGGTATTTTGTTATACCAGCCCAAATGGATACTCAGTCTATTCATTCAAATGTTAACCTTATCCGGAAACACCGCCCTTGCCTCAGATACACCAATAAATAATGTTTAACCAAAAATCTGAGTACTCAATGGCCCAGTCAGGTCAACGCATCAAATTAACTGTCACAGAAGGCACAGAAGGGTTTTAGGCAGGGAAATAGCATGAAATATATTTTAAAAGTTCCACTCTGGCTTCTGCATGGAGAATGCCTTGTAGGGACTGGGAGTGGAAATGAGGAGGTCAGTTAGGTGACTATTGTGAGATTCTAGATGAGAGAGAGTCACGGGATGTACCAAGGTGGTAGCAGTCAAGATGAAGACAAGTAGATAAATTCAAGATATATTTTGGAGGGAGAATTTATGAGACTGATTTGATGATTTGCACATGTGTCTGTGTGGGAATTAGGGATCAAGATGATTCCCAGGTGATATGGTTTGATTGTGTCCCCACCCAAATCTCATTTTGAATTCACACATGTTGTGAGAGGGACTCAGTGGGAGATAATTGAACATGGGGGTGGGTATTTCCCGTGCTGTTCTCGTGATGTGAGTCTCATGAGATCTGACGGTTTTAAAAAATGGGAGTTTCCCTGCACAAACTCTCTTTTGTCTGCTGCCATGTGAGATGTGCCTTTCACCTTCCACCAAGATTGTGAAGCCTTCCCAGTCATGTGGAACTGTTCTTTAAGCCTCTTTCTTTTGTAAGAGTATCTCTTTATCAGAAGCATGAAAACAGGCTAATATACCAGGTTTCTGTATTGATGATGGTTCCATTTCTGAGATGAGGGAGACTGGGATAGAGTTAGGTTAGGTGGTAGTGCGGAGAATTAAGAGTTCTGTTTTGAACATGTTCATCTTGAATACCACTCCCTTAAGCTTCAACTTGTTATGTACATAAAGATGTTAGGAAAAGCTTCCTGAAATAAAAAAAAAAAAGCTATTAAAGGAAACTTAAATGTTTGAAATGAAGTTTACACATTATGCATTATTCACTTTCTTGTAGCGATTTATTTCCCTGAGTACTTACAATCAGCAGTGCACACATCTGCTTGAAAACTTTCTTAGAAGTCAGTGAAGTTTCTGGAAAACGTTGTTTTGCTCTTTCTTGCAGATTAGTTGGTATAGTTATCTTTAGCCTTCTGCCACTTTTTTCATATGCTAAATTATATAGAATCATTGATGGTGGTTATGAGCTCTCTTCTGTTTCTTCTTTTCATATTAATAAGAACTATTCATATGTACTGAGCACTTACTATATGGCATGCACTTTTCTAAGAGTGTGATATGTATTTATATATAAATAAATAAATTCCAGAAGGTTACTATTAGTATTTCCATTATAAAAGGGAGAAATGAAGGAGAAAGTGTATTTACTTGTCCGAGATCATATAGCTAGCAAGTAACAGAGCCAAGATTATATTCTAGTTGTTATATCCTAAGAGAATTTGATCTTTTGACCATCGAGTCTTATTGCTCCTTGACAAGAGGTTGGAGAACAATCCATGTGAACTTGCCAACTTAAACCATTTTAATTGTCTAAGTCACTGTTTCCAAAATCAGCTGCTCATCAAAATCACCTAGAAAGCTTGTTAAAATAAGACTCCCTGCTCTATGCAGACCTAAATCAGTGTCTGTTAGAACTGGGGCTGGAAATCTGTGTCCTTTATAAGTTTTCTAAGTAACTCTGATGTAGCCAATCTACAGAGCAACACTTTTTAAGAATAAGAGATACAAATTATCTTTTATCGCTTTCATCCTTCTGAGACAAAATTTACTTTTAAATAGAACTTGTTCTATTCTTCCCTGTATGCAGACTGTTTTCTTTGATTATGAGCTGAAAACTCCATAGAATCTGGGAGTTTTGCTGTCTGCATTCAGTTAGGATCATTCTTTCACATTTCCCCATTAATTCAAAGTAAAATTTACAGTTGAGAAATTATATTTTAACTTTTAAACTTTTTTTTTAGCAGAAGATCAACATTTCCCTAAGACATTTTCCATAGCTTCAATATTTCATGACAAAGGCTAGTTGTTTTCAATTTGAAACAACTAAAATGAAAAAAATTTGGCTTTTATTTTAGATTTTTTTAGTTGAAGCATCCTAATTTATCCAGAATAAATGAATTTGGGGGACTATTATACCCATTTTCGAATTTGCATATTTTTTAGTCTCAAAAAAGTGGGTTAAAGCTCTTCAGTCAAGACCTGGGTCTCTACAAAACTATGAGGGAGGTAGTTAGTCTATTGTGTTGTTCCGGTTACCACTTCCATGACACTCCCCCGTCCTGCTGTGTGTGCTCAGTGGCAACTCAGGACTTCACGTGGTGTGTTCAGATATGGTGACCAACCTTCTTGCTTTACCTGAAACTAACGGCTTTCTTGGGATGTGGGATTCTCAGCGCTAAGACTTGGTCAGTCCAAGGGCCAGGAAAGTTTGTTGTGCTACCTGTATTATAGAAAGAGAATCAGCAGGGGGAAAGATTATTATTCTTTTCTGTTTCCCTGAGATGCTATTAGCAGGTACCCTAGAGTAAGAATAGACTTATATTCTAAATGTGAAAGGAAGCAGTTGTTAATACCATGCTTGGGCACCACTGTGTTGGTGAGTCTGCTTGGGCAAAGAAAAGTCAAGAACTGGAGAAATTATGCTGAAGGGACTCTTTTTTCTTCTTCCACTGAAGAATAAAATACAATTTCTCAATGTGACTCTATATGAAAGTTATGGTCAAACATTTTCTGTGTTAAATTTGGGGCTTTCCCATAGTTCAGCGTGCATTTTAACTGTCAGATCTTTCACATCAGACAGGTAAATTCTTCATACTAGACCTGAATCGGGTAAGAAACGGTGCTGGAAACTGATTTGAGAAACCAAATGTGGCATTTGAGGTAAATTTCTACTTCTTCCATGCAGAGGGGTGGAAACTCTTTCTTATGTTCCCCGTCCCCCTTCCTCACTGCACCATGATCTCATTACTTTCTGCAGAGTGTGTATCATATATTGTAAGTATGTAATTATGTGTGCATTGATATGTTTAATGTTCACTCCTCATTTAGCTCTTTGTCTGCCTATGCACTTTACAACGTTGGCTTTTCTTCTCCAGTTTGCAAGTTACATAGCATGCTTCTTCTTGCTTGTGGCACCAAATTTTAAGCCTCACAGACATGGGAGTGTACTATGTGAGTGTGTTGCAGTGTGGAGTGGTTGTGCATGGTATTAACTCCTTTCAGGCAAGAGTTACATATAAAATAAATCAAGGGAGATTTGGAGCAAGGGGGGATGGGAGATGTTATCTTCTTCAACCTCCGTTCTTCTATTATTTGATAGACACGTAACTTTTTTGGTATTTACCTCTTTCTTATTTTTGCCTTAAATTTTCTACTATTTCCTCTCCCTGCATCCACCAAGTAGGGTGGGTTGGAAGGAATCGTTGGGCCCAGCAGTAGAACAGGATTTGGGCCCCATTATATTGCATATCAATCCTAGTTCAGTCTTTCTGCTCCAGGGCCTATATTCCCTCTCAATGGCCCAATTCTAACTGATTTTTACTGCTCAAATTCTACTCCTTCTTCAGTGTGCATCTCAAATGCTTACATTTTCCTTGGATCCTTCAGACAGAAGGTATAGCTCTCTCTCCTTTTCTTTTTTGTAGCACTTCATTGTTGTAGGTTCCTGTGGCCATTTGTGGGCACGTCTCTTCTCTCTTGCTTTTTAAGATCCTTCAGGTCTGGGGTCTTTTCTTTAATTCTTTGCTTCTCCATCTGCACTTAGCACAACTCTTGGCACAGAGAGACTTTAGTAAATGCTTGTTGATGGTTGCTACTGCACTTCAACTATTCTAATTTCCTTTAATGAATCCTGTGATAGGTTCATCTTCCATGGGTTTTTCTCACTCATTTGTGTAGCCATTTATAGTTTCAGCTTGTTTTACATCTTGGGAGTAAAGGGTTCCATAATCATGAAATCTATCATGACAAATGACTCACTTATTTATTCCCTTTCAGTTTGCCTCTTTCTAGCTTCAAGCAGTTGTCTCCTAATGAAAGTGTGTGTTCCCCAGAAGGACTTATGATTCATTAGATTTCTAGCATGTCCCCTTTCAGTCTATATTGAGTCTTCACAACTCATCCAGTTCCCCCATCCCCTTCTTCCATTATTTTTATTACTCTTCTCTATTTCTCCAGCTCCATGTTATGCTTCCTCCTGTGAGTGAAGTCTCATACCAGGAATGGTGTAGAAATGGAGTAGGAGGAAGTGAAGATACAGAAGAGGAGGAAGTAGAGATTCATGTTCTTAAGGAGCTTGCAGTTTAGTAGAGATGCTTATTACATTTGAGGTGTAGATACCTCTTGTATTACCCGGATGTAAAGTGGTAGAAACGGCATAAAAGTGGAACCCTAAGCATTTTGTGGTATAAGCCATAGATATCCATTGGCATGTGAAAGCAAGTCTATCTGTATAATTTGCAATCTGACCACATGTATGATTGGACCATTATAGATACCAGTAGATAATGACTGAAACTATAATAGTTATCATTCAACAAAGCATCAATTTTGTATCAGGTAGGCACCATGCAAATTCCCTCACTTTGGTTTATCTTCTACAACACTGCAAAGTTGGTATTTTCCATTCCATTTTACAATTAAGGATACTGAGCCTTAGAAAAGTTAATTAACAAGCTGGGTGCAGTGACTCATGCCTGTAATCTCAGCACTTTGGGAGGCTGAGGCAGGCAGATCACAAGGTCAGGAGTTTGGGACCAGCCTGGCCAATATGATGAAACCTTGTCTCTACTAAAAATACAAAAATTAGCGGGGCATGGTGGCGCATGCCTGTAGTCCCAGCTAGTCAGGAGACTGAGGCAGGAGAATCGCTTGAACCTGGGAACCCAGCTCTCAGTGAGCTGAGATCACACCCCTGCACTCCAGCCTGAGCAAAACAGTGAGACTCTGTCAAAAAAAAAAAAAAAAAAAAAAAAAAGTTAATTAACTAGGATAAGTTCTTGAGACAGATTGTAGTTTAAACCCAAAGTCCATGATCTTTCTACTCTAAAATAAAACATTTGTCCTTAGGGACTTAAACAGTAAATCTGTAATTTTAGGACTTTCTCAGGACAAATAAATTTCTGAATGAACAGCTTTTCCTGGAAAATCTGTCCTATGTGGTTAGGAGATCCAGTGAGTTGTTAAGATGGACAAGAAAATTCACCTAGACTGGCTTATGGCAACTATTTTGCTTGAGGAGTGCCTAACCTGCATAGTCTCTAAAAATAAGTTAGACTCTTTGATTAAAATACATGTGCTCTTTAGGCCACTAGAGTACCATTTACATAATATGAGAAACCAACTATTATTATCAAATCAATATTTGGATCAAAATATATTGAGTAATGTAACCTGGAGGACACAATGAGGTTTAATAGGGCTGACATCCAACTGAGACACTCTAGAATGGCTGAGCTCGACTCTCACTGGTTGGTGCCTCTGATGTACTAGCTATTAAATATTTTGATAATTACTCCAAGGTATTAGGCATAATTCCCATCCTCAAGGAAATAACAGACCAATTGAAAAAATGGAACATCAATAAGCAAAATTTTAAATAATAACAGAATTAATGAAAATGCAACGAACACTCTATCCACCTTAACTTGCTTTATTTTTCTTCTTCGTGTGTATCTGCCTCTAAACATACTTTATATTTGTTCGTTTTCTTATTGTTCACTGCGCTACCTCAAATACTTATAACACTGCTTGATCCTGTTGAATAAATGAATACATACGGTAGGCATTTAAAGCAGTAAGTTTGTGCTGGAGTGGTTAGGGATAATGTCATGGGGGAGAGAAGAAGAGCAGAATCTGGAAAGAATAGATAGTTTTGGAAAAAAAGAGGTTCAGGAAGGGAGAACCCATTCCATGAACAACAGCATGGAATTTAGATAATACCCTTCAAGCAAAGGATTTGTGAGTAAACTACTCTGGTTGGAAAAAAGGGAGACCTTGAAGTGGCTGGTTTATACCAAAAGGTGTAATGTGCAATCTGTAAGAACTCTTTGGGGCATTTAAGTTGACTACTGACTGTCTAAAGCACTGAGGAGGTGAAATCTGTAATGACTGAGACTTTCAATCGTCAACAACGAAACATTTATTCCTTTGCATCTTTATTCCTTTGCATGAGTAATATGGGTTGAAACTTCATTTATGAGAAACAATAAATGGAGGTTACAAATATTTCTTAGTTTATGCTTCAAAAAGGAATGCCACTAATGAGAAATGTGCAAGTGGGTGCTGCTGGCTGAGATTTTAAGGCTGTTGCATGCAATTCTAATTTTTTAGATTGTGGTTCTATTTTCTTTTGGTGTTCCCCTTGCTGTATTGCAACTTTCTCATTTAAAACAATAATTTAAAACCAATTTAAAGACAAACACATGCACATATAATTGTGCACTTGTGTGGCTCATGCAGGCACACACACACCCACACACTCTCTCTCTGTCTCTCTCTCTCTCTCTGTCTCTCTCACGTTCTCAGGCACACAGCTTCTTTCAGCTCAGCTTCTATTTCCTCTCATCTGGCAGCTTTCAGAATAATCTCACCCACCTGTTAAATCAGAGAATGTCAAGTTTAATTTATAACAATGAGTAGAAACAGGATGCTACAGAAAGCATTTTAATTAAAATCCTTTAATTGGATACATGCTTCTTGTGAAAAGGGAGCTGTGGAGAGGGCCTCTTTGTCGGCACCTTTCACTCCAGTTGCCAGAAATTGTTGCAGGAATGGCCTTGCAATTGGAACCAGCTCTCCAGGGTGGAGGAGGTGGGGAAAGAGGTAGAAGCTGAGAGAGGGAAATTGGGAGCAATAGAGGAAGGACAAAGCGGGTGAGTGGCTATGGATTTTGTGTAGAAATAGCCTTGTTGTTTACCGGAGGCAGTTATGCCAACACCTGTTTGTGTCCTTTCACGTTGATGTCTTCTTAATCCTTTCATCATTCTTAGGATGGCATAGTCTTTAGGGGGAATCCACAAATACCCCTGACTTCAGGTACTAGTTTAGGAAACCTTGGCAGTGTAGGCCAATTGGTGAGTGTGGGCAGTGGGCAGATGACAGCATGGGGTTTGGAAAGCCCAGCTCTTGCACCTGTAGTTCCTTAAATGACAGCACTTAGCACTGTCCAGCCTACACTGCAGAAAGAAAGTGTTGGACTCAATTAGAGCCCTGTTTAAGGAGGGAACTGTGTGCTAAAGCCGGGGGCTTCGTCTGGAAACTATCCCAAGTGCTCATGTAGGGTGACAGCAATAGAATGTGCCAACAGAACAGACAGGCATGGAAGTGTTTTACTGGATACACTCAAAGTAGCTGGGAGAAGTGGGAAGTGGAAGTAGTTCCAGTGTCAGGTATGTTGTCAAAGAAACAAGATCCTAAACTGAGTTGATGAGAGAGGGGAGGATAAATAGACTTTTGCCTCCTTGATTTGGCTTCAACTTGCAGTGCCAGAGGATGACGCAAGAGAGTCTAAAGGATATTGGTTCTTTCCTCTGAGTGAAGAAATCAGCACCATATCCTTTTGGGTGTAGAAAAGAGACACACCTTGAAGGATTTTTAAGTGCTGTTCATCCATTGCTACTGCTTGACTCTCAGAGGTTGTTTGCCAAGAAAACAATAGTAGCCAGTTTTATTTGTTTACACTTATTGGTTCCCTCTAGTGGTGTGCTGGTAACTGTTGAACAACCACCCTTGGGGAAGTGAGGAGAGGGCAGAGAAGTTCGATTTGTAGCATTTTCCATCTTCCATGATATGAAAATTTCCATCAAGGTCCAGTTGAAGATGTTAATGGATTAACAATTAGCTGGTCAAACCCCTGAAATTAAAAAAATGACTGTTGGCTATAATCCTAGCACTTTGGGAGGCCGAGGCGGGTGGATCACAAGGTCAGGAGTTCGAGACCAGCCTTGCCAATATGGTGAAACCTGTCTCTACTAAAAACACAAAAATTAGCCAGGAGTGGTGGCGGGCACCTGTAGTCCCAGCTACTCGGGAGGCTGAGGCAGGAGAATTGCTTGAACCCGGGAGGCGGAGGTTGCAGTGAGCCAAGATCGCACCACTGCACTCTAGCCTGGTGACAGAGTGAGACTCCATCTCAAAAAAAAAAAAAAAAAAAAAAAAAAATTCTGTTAGAAGCCAGTATGAGCTGGTTCTGCTATACCACTGGCTCTTTCCTGCCCTAGTTAAGCTTTCCTGTAGGAGGTATCTACTTTCCTGTCCCACTGGCTTTGGGATTGGCTATACAACTTGCTTTGGGCATTGAAATATGAGCAGATGACATAAACCACCTTCAAAGGTTTAAATGTGCTTGCTTGTATGGTTTGGCTGTGCTCTCCCCACCCACTTTGGGCTTCTGTCCTCTACTTTGAAAACAACTTGCTCCGGTTAGTGGCTCATCCTTCAGCCTGAGTCTCAGAATGAGAGGGCACAGGGAGCTGCCTAAACTGAGTTATTCTCAGAATAGCCCGACAAAACCACAGCCAAGCTGCAACCCTCATGTAATGTGAGCAAACAAACAAACGTTTGTTGTTATAAGACACTGAGGTTTTGAGATCTGAACAGTACAGAAATTTTAACCTAATCAATAAACACTAAACAATTGTTGGCACATAGCCAATGCTATAGAGTTGTATCTAGGTGATGCAAAGGAACTGGAAATTCCAAGTTCTAGAAGAAACTTAAAAACCCAATTATTTCAACAATCTGTGCTACTTAAACCTCTTCTATAACACCTGTGCCAAATGTTTGTCTACTTTAGTTGTTCTCTTTAAACTTGAAAACCTCCCTACTGTGGACATCTTAGTACCTCTTGAGAGTGTCCATGCTATCTTTGGCAGTTCCGAATGTTGGAAAATTCTCTGTGTGAGCCAGAAGTCATTCCTTGTAGCAGACACTTAGTAGCCCTAGTTTCATTCTGCCAGGTAACACAGAAATTTTATTTAGTCTTCTACAGGAAAACACTTCAGAGTTTTGGAGATAAGCCTATATTTTCTACATTAAATTGTCTCTCCATGTGAAACTCCTTAAAATTCTGAGGCGGAAAATGTAAACCTAGAATTTTTTACCCAGTAAAAGTGTTATTATTCAAGAGTAAGAACAAAATAAAGATTTGTTTTTGGATAAACAAACCCTCCACTTGACACGATTTTGAGGCTTGTCACTATCCTGTCCCATCCTGTCCTGTATCTCTACTTTGTTTATATTGACGTGCATCAACCTATTGACAGTGCAGCAGAATACTGGACTAAGATGTAGGCCCAAGAAACTAGAAGCCAAAGTTTGAATACTTTTAAGGCAACAGGAGACATAGGTGTGGAAACATAAATGGGAGAAGCTAGAATGCAAATCCCTGTGTAAGGCTAGTACCCGGAAGAGTAGAGATGAAGAAAATGCCCAGAATGCAACCTCTGTATATAACAGGATAGAAAATATGAATGAGAAATTAAGAATCATGGAGGTTAGAATTAAAAGGATAATATATATCTAATAGGAGTTACAAACAGAGAAAATGGAGAGACTAAGAAAAAGGTAATATTGAAAGATTATATCATAGCTATTTTCAGAATAAAAATTCCAGATGTGAACTCCTGTTTGAAGAAGCACAATGAGACTTGAACAAGACCAAAAAAAAAAAAAATCATACCTTTTAGTATAACATATTCATAACTTTTAGTATAACAAAGAATAAAACAAAAATTAAATGTAGCCAGAGACCAAAGAAGAAATATTGACAACCTAGAATTCTAGTCTTATTCAAGAGTATTGACCATTCACAGATCTCGCTAAAAGAATCTTTGAAGACATTTCTTCAGAAACAAAGGGAACCAGAGGGAAGGCAAAAGTGTTCAAAGAACAGAATGCAAAAACATTAGTATGTATGTAGTCTTTTTTTTTTTTTTTTTAGTAGGTAAGACAGCAGTGGATGTGTGCTGGGCCCATAAAAAAAGTGGATAAATCTAAGCAAGCATGAATTGAAAAAAAAAAAATCCAAAATATGGGAGGAAGATATCATAGTTAAGGTACTTTGGAGTCCTGCATCTTTCTGGGGGACAGAGATAGTGATTTTCAATTTTGTTATGTCAAATATACAAGTTAAAAGTGCAAGGTAACTACTAAAGGAATAGTGATAGAAGGTGTAATTCCCAGACCAGCAGAGTGATAAAAAAGTATGCAAACACTGAAAAGAAGAACACATATCAACTCCAAGTTATTGATTATGTCCTATAAAGAATAAAAATGCATTGGATATAGTAAGATTGGTAGGAGAGGGGGAATTGTCAGCCATATTTGCAATGTTTTATTTATTTGAAGACTCTAAGACAAATGAAACAAAATGTTAAAGTATTAAATCTAAAGGATGGGTACATTGGTGTCTCTTACATTAACTTTTGTAATTTTTATATACTTCAACTTTTCACCCTTAAAAATTCTGACAATTAAGAGTAAATCCAAATTTCTACAAGCCTATGAAAGGATGCCAAAATTTACTAGTAGTCAGAGAAACACAAATTCAAATAATGATGAGATATTACATTTAGACCACTGGATAGGCACAATTTTAAAAGAATTATAATGAGAATTGCTGAACAAGATGTATGAAAAAAGACAGTCTTTTCTGGTAGAAGCATTATGGCTTTTTTTGAGAAATTAAAATAAAAATACGTAAACTCTTTTACCTAAAAATTTCAGTTCCAGGAATCTATCCATCAAGATAGATTGTATTTATGACAGTGATGTTAGTATGAGCAAAATATGGAAACAAAACAAATGGCCACCCTTATAGGTATGATTAAATGAGTCATGTATTCACAAATGGGTAAATTGTATAATAAAAAGGAAAAAATTAAAGATATGCCAGTTTACTTGAAGGCTTTCTTTTTAAAATAAAGAATTGTGTGATAAAAAACAAGATGTAGGAAAAAATATAGATGGTATTATTCCATTTTTGTTAAAACAATGTTCAAAAGATTTTCTTATATGTGTGTATATATATATTTGCCTCATAAGATTATATGATGCTAGAAAAAAACACAAATGAATACAAATTAGTTATAAACGTGGGCTTCTTTGGTGGGTATGAAGATAATTTGTGCAGAAATGGTAAAGAAGAGTGATGAGAAGCCAACCAAAAAGTGTTTGTGGGGGAGACTTACAAATATTCAGTGTGTTCAGATAACAATCACATTCATGTGCTTATGTAAAAACGTATGAACATGTAAACATAATTAAAATTCAAAGCACAGAATTCAATGATAGAAAGATTAGAACAGTTTGGCCTACATTTCTCAGCTTCAATAATCACTATGATTTGCACCCTCCCCCCGCCGCTTGTTTTTATAACTTTTTACTCTGCCACTGTCATGCGTGGTCACTCTGGAATATTTTCCTTACCAACATTAATCTATGTATAGTGGAGTGAATTGAATGAAATTCACAAAATTTGCAAAACAGTTAAGAAACTGAGTTAAGGGAGACAATTGAGGCAGAAGTGAAAAATGAGGCCTCTGTGTCTGAGAAGGAATAGGGCATTTTGCCCAGAAGTGACTTCTTACTACTGGAGAGAGTATGTTGGCAGCTATTGGGAAGTACTATTGGATGAATTGGGTAAGACGGGTCACCGCATGTTCTCACTCAGAGGTGGGAACTGAACAATGAGATCACTTGGACTCAGGAAGGGGAACATCACACACCGGGGCCTATCATGGGGAGGGAAGAGGGGGGAGGGATTGCATTGGGAGTTATACCTGATGTAAATGACGAGTTGATGTGTGCCGACGAGTTGATGGGTGCAGCACACCAACATCGCACAAGTATACATTTGTAACAAACCTGCACGTTATGCACATGTACCCTAGAACTTAAAGTATTATAATAATAATAATAATAATAATAATAATAAGGAATCCAGAAAGGCTAGCAGAGAAGGCTGGGCTTGAGTAAGTATTTACCAGAGAGCTCCTGTATGTTTTCAAGCAGTGCAATTACAGCCTTTAAGGAAGATTTGTTTTCAGTGGTATTCAAGATAGGAAAGAGTGTTGGGTAATTCAGATACTGACTGATGAAAAACTGATATACAGGAAGGAGAAGAAAGATAATGCAAGTGGCAGTAAAGGGATATCTGGAAAAACCTATGATTGTCTGGATATTATGGAGGGAGGTTAGTAATGAGTCCAACATGACTTCATTTGAATTTAGTAATTAGGAAGAAGTTTGGTATCACTGGAAAATGGTTTAGAATGATTAATTATGAATAATTCAGTTATCATTGCAGTGTGGTTTTGATATTAGTTATTCAATTCATCCTCACAGCACTATCTTTGATTTCGTTAACCAGAAGTGGAGAGTGTGGAATGTCCAATAGATCCTCCACTTTCAGATGCTGGTTTTGCATAATCTAGTGATCTGCTTTCATGCTTTGTTCTCGTTAATGCTGATCGCTGCCCTATGCAAACCTAATTTTTCTATACAGTTGATTTACTAGTTGAGACCATTTAAAAATCCTCTTTTTCTTCCAGATTGTACAAAGATCACCTTTAAAATAGTCTCTATCAAAACATCATGGGTTCCACGAATTGCATTTGCACATTTCCAGTTACGTATTTTCCAATTAGCTGTTGTACAAACTTACACATATTCAGAAATGCTGAAAGGTTTATCTTTCAATGCAGAGCCGTTTTGTTAATTCAAATGTTATTTTCTAAAGAAATGGGAGGATTTTATACATATTTGCATGGCCAAATGTTGTGAAGAACATTCTGTGCTCGTAGTTAGAAATGTTTCCCCTTGTGATTCAATCCTTTCAGATGTCCTCCTGGCTATAGCATCAGAAGGAAAGGTTATCCAGTTAGTGTTTTGTTGAAACTCTCTGTCAATGATTTCATTTCCACCTAAGTGTGGTTTATGTCTATCCTGTGGGAGTCTATACAATTTGTATAAGAATCTGAGCAATGCTAATGGCCAGCCTATCAGTGTAGACCGGAAATCCATCTAGAGTCAAAATTAACTCTAGTTGCTCTTGCTGCTAGCATCTCTCTTTTTACCATGAAGACATGGCTTTCAATTGAAAAAAAGTTGAGGCAAATTCTCTGTATAAATTTCTTTTTAAAAAATCTTTTTTATTAATTTTTATTGGTTGCTCTAAGAAGTACAGTATGCCTCTTTTAAAATATCAACTTTCAAATGACAACTGCAGAATTGTCACATGGAAATATTGCATGATGCTGAAGTTTGGAGTACAGATCCCATCACCCAGGTGGTGAGCATAGTACCTGATAGGTAGTTTTTTTAAACCCTCCCACCCAGTAGTCCATGGTGTCTATTGTTCTCATATTTCTGTTCATGTGTGCTCAGTGTTTAGCTCCCACTTATAACTAAGAACTTGTGATTCTTGGTTTTTTATTCCTGTGTTAAGTTGTTTAGGATTATGGCCTCCAGCTCCATCCATGTTACTGCAAAGGACGTGATTTCATTGTTTTATGGCTGCATAGTATTCCATGGTATACATGTACCATATTTTCTTTATCCAGTCTACTATTGATAGGCACCTGGGTTAACTCTATGTCTTTACTATTGCGAATAGTGCAGCAGTGAACATATGACTGCATGTGTCTTTTTGGTAGAACAATTTGTTTTCTTTTGGGTGTATACCCAGTAATGGGATTGTTGGGTTGAATGGTAGCTCTGTTTCAAGTTCTTTGAGAAATCTTCAGATTGCTTTCCATGGTGGCTGGACTAAGTTACATTCCCATCAACAATGTATAAGTGCTTCCTTTTTTTCTGCAGGCTTGCCAAAGTCTGTTATTTTTTGACTTCTTAATAATGCCATTTTGACTGGTGGGAGATGGTATCTCATTGTGGTTTTGATTTGCATTTCCCTCATGATTAATGATGCCAAGCATTTTTTTCATATGTTTGCTGGCCACATGTATGTTTTCTTTTGAGAAGTGTCTGTTCATATCTTTTGCCGTTTTTTTTAATTTCTTTTTATTTTTTAGATGGAGTCTCACTCTGTTGCCCAGGCTGGAGTGCAGTGGCGTGATCTTGGCTCACTGCAAGCTCCACCTCCCGGGTTCACACCATTCTCCTGCCTCAGCCTCCCGAGTAGCTAGGGCTACAGGTGCCTGCCACCATATCTGGCAATTTTTATTTATTTATTTATTTATTTTTTAGTAGAGATGAGATTTCGCTGTGTTAGCCAGGATGGTCTTGATCTCCTGTCCTCGTGATCCACCCACCTTAGCCTCCCAAAGTGCTGGGATTACAGGTGTGAGCCACCATGCCTGGCCTGTTTTGCCCATATTTTAATTGGGTTATTTGTCTTTTGCTTGTTGATTTGTTTAAGTTCTCTATACATTCTGGGTATTAGGCCTTTGTTGGATGCATAGTTTGCAAATATCTTCTCCCATTCTGTCTGTTTGCTCTGTTCATAGTTTCTTTTGCTGTGCAGAAACTCTTTAGTTTAATTAGGCCCCACTTGTCTATTTTTGTTTTGTTGCAATTGCTTTTGGGGACTTAGGCAAAAATTCTTTGCCAAGGCTGATGTTGAGAAGAGTATTTCCTAGGTTGCCTTCCAGGATTTTTATAGTTTGAGGTCTTACATTTAAATATTTAATATAGTTTGAGTTAGTTTTTATATATTGTAAGAGGTGGGGTCTGGTTTCAGTCTTCCGGATATGCCTAGCTATTAATAGTTATCTGAGCACCATTTATTGATAAGGAGTCCTTTCCCCATTGCTTGTTTTTGTCAGCCTTACGGATGATCAGATGGGTGTAGGTATGTGGCTTTACTTATGATTTTTCTATTCTGTTCCATTGGTCTATTTGTCTGTTTTTGTACCAGTACCAAGCTGTTTTGGTTACTGTGGGTCTATAGTATAGTTTGAATTCAGGTAGTGTGATGCTTAGGATTTCTTTGGCTATTCAGACTCCCTTTTGGTCCCATATGAATTTTTGAATTGTTTTTTCTAATTCTGTAAAGAATGATATTGGTAGTTTGATAGGAACAGCATTAAATCTGTAATTTTTTGCATAAATTTCTAAATCTCAGATAATCTTTGCAGAAGTAGGTGCCTCATCCTCTAGAAATTTCACAGTTTCCAGAGACGTCTTTCCTTATTTTCCTTTATGGGAAAAGAGTAATTCTTTCTATTGACAGATGTCTGTGTGATCTAATAAACACTTGAAGCTGGAACCATTAGGAAAAGATTTGTTTTTAAAAAAGGCAAAAATTGCAGAGCTTAATCTTAAGATAAACTTCAAAACATAAGATGTCGATATGTACTCCAACCTTAAACAATCATAAAGCAGCTATCTTTATACCATTCTGGGTGTTGAATTGTGTTATTCTCTTAAAATGTGAGAAAGGATGTCCACACAATCAATCAGAGGGCATTTTTTGCCAAATCACCTGTTATAGGAAGAATACTCATACTTAATATAAAAACATTTAGACCTCGATGTTCATGCACAGATAATTTGATTTAAGTGAAGTGATCCACATGAGGTTATAAACAAGGTAAGGTCCAGAGCAGATCCTTTTTTTCTGTTTTTTATTCTGTGTGCTCTCCTTTAGACCCATGACTCCTGTAGTATTGTTTTGAGAGGCCTCCAGGTAACCTAAAGGTTGGTCTTAGGTAGCATTTATGTGTTTTTATAATATAACATTTGATGCTACTATTCTGAATATCTAAATAGAGATTCATTTCTAATGATTAATAAAACTTAAGCATTTTATTTGAGTTACACTGGAGAAAAGACTCTACATTTTCTTGTGTTTTTTTTTTTTTTTATTGTTGTTGTTGTTGTTGTTTTGGCAGTGCAGTGTAGCCAGCAGGTCTTATTAGGCTAATGATCAGAATTCTTGAGGCAGACCAAAGTGTCCTTTTTATGGCATCTAAACTTAAAAGTGAATTTTGTTTTTCATAGGTTTACTGAATAATGTCTCATTGTAATTCCTAAGATATGTAAGTATTCCGAGATATTTAAAAAATCATATTGGGTGCATTAGACAAACAGTGGGAAGCATTATGGAGAAGATATCTCACCTATTCTTATTTATTTCATGATGTCCAACATGGACATCTTACAAAGGTAAGACAATTTTACTTCCAAGCATTCTCTCTTTGAAGATTATTTATCAATTGTCCCTTTGGGTGAGACACTGCTGTCTCACCCCCATTACCTTGTCAACTCCTAAAGGATGTTAGCAGACCTCAGAGAAGGTGAATTTCCCCTTTCTTCTAGAATGTCTAGGCAACATCAAAGCAAGCTGACTAAAAAAAAGCTTTAATCATCTGAACATGTCTTTTGGGTATCTAATGCTTTGTTGAATCTGTTTCTGTCTTTTTTCTTCTCTCCATTTCGTTTAGCTGATAGGTATGGCCATTTAGAAGAATGTTTAAGCTTCAAATTCAACAAAACCCATCTCTTTTAATTAGGAACTATGTATGTTTCTATCCCCAAAGATCTCAAAGCACTTTAAAATTTTCTCTGTGCTCAAGCACAAACTCACTTTTGGGACCATTTAACCTTCCACTACATGTGTCTATATTACGGGTGGAATGTGGCAGCTGTTTAACCCTGAGAGGCTTCCCAGAACTTGAAGACAGGGAATGAAGAATTATGTCTTCTATTCCTTCTATGGTTCCAAGAGGCAGAACTAGAATCTAGTGTGACCAGATTAGAATCTGCCAAGCCTTCTCAATTACTCAATCAGTAGGAGTTGCATAAATGCAGATGGTTAAGGTCTTATGTTCAGGGCCTTGTTTCATACATTGGTAGGGAATGGTAGCTTCTTACATTGATTCTCACTGAAGAAGTATGTGGGTTGAGAAACAATTTAGAGGAAAATTCCATTTTGTCAGGATGCAGAAAAAGGTTAATTGGTGAAAGGTGGCAGAAAGAGTTCAGGGTTGTGAATACAAAAACTTGGGAGTCCTTCATCATGCATGAAGATAAAGTGCTGTAGATGAACTCCAGGTAATTGAGTGTCATCCATCTATATGGAAAAACCCTAATTAAATGAGAACTGGGCCCTAGAACCTTTCTTCAAACAAACTTTATGGTCTTTTCCCTCCTTATTTGAAAAGTACATTATTCTAGTTGAAAATTTTGAAAATATTAAAAACTTATAACTCTTTATCCCACTATCTATAGTTAATTATTATTAATATTTGTGTGAATTTCCTTGTAGGGTTTTATCTGCATATCAAAAAAATAAGAAAAGGAGGAAGTCCTCAGTATTCATGACCTATCCAGGCACAAAGAAACAGAATGTGACTGGGGTTGTGAGACTCATCATCATCATCCAAATATAATATTTTCTTCAGAAGAAGAGAAGTTTAGGAGCTAGAACATATTATTGATGATAATAATTTACAGTGAATTATCTGGAGAATGTTCTCAGTTCTTCAATTTCCTGAAATAGATCTGCCTTATGATTGTGTAAATATTGTAGAACAGGGCTTGGTGGAGACAAAAATAAGACAGGAATATTTTGAAACTCTGAAACATTGGGGAAATTATAATTTTATTTAGTGTAAATAAACATTCATATATTTATAAAACCTTCTGACACATCACTCTCTTATCCTCATTTCCTTTTTGACTTTTTGTGCTTTTGGAAGGGAGGGTAGTGAACTTTTACATAATTATGAAACCTCTGACACATCACTCTTTTATCCTCATTTCCTTTTGGCTTTGTAATTTTGGAAAGGAAGGTGGTGAGGAATCAAAGGTTTTGTGAAATAGCACCAGTTTAGAAGGTGCTCCAAGTTAAAGTTAAGTCTTTTCTGTTGCTTTATTCAGACTTGATCTGCCCTGTTGGTTCTGTTCGTCTACAGAATACATAGTGGATGGCCTACGGACATTTCCACCATTGTTCTTACAGTGGATTTACCTTTAACGATTGTAATGAATCAGGAAGACAACAGATATAATGTACTGATGACAGCTCATGGTAATTATAAAACCTCAGAGATGCCCCTAAGGATCCCATTTTATCAGATGCTTTCTATGCTAAACTAAATCAAGATGTTCACTCATCATTTCAGGTGCTGTTAATGTGCTAAATGGTGTGGAATTTTATGACTATAAAAGGTCAAGTTTCAAGAGTTTTATTTTTAATGAAAATTTCCTGGCACCTAAAATGTGAGGTCCAATCATACTGAATTCATTGGCAACCAGACCTGCTTAAAAGTGAAACCCCACTTCCCCAGGGCTTTCAAGTCAGAGAGGAGAAAGTCCCCTCAGGTTGCTCCTACTCTTGCCAGGTTCCAGTTATAACAGAGAATCTTTTCACAAAATGTAGTCAATTTATATTTCAAGCATTTAAAAGCATACTTCATTGGCTCATCTAGACACTGGAAAATCTTAGGTCTCTTCCCGAGTGATTTGGCGCATTACTTTGGCACACAGTAAGAACTCACACACCTGGCAAATCATCTCAACTTTCTTGATGCTCAGAAGGAGGCCTTCAAACCTAGAAGCATTTTGGATGGTGGGCTGTACTCATTGTGCCCAAATCCAAAGAATGTGAAAACAATCATTTACATTCAGAGATGGGAAGGGGAAACAGAGAACAAGGGCAGGGGGTGGGAAAGAAGACACAGTTTCAAATGAGAAAAGAAAAGGATATGGATAGGATATGGATGCATTCTTTGATCAACATTTATTTATTGAACTTAAATATTATATATATATTTATATATTTATATATATATGTGTGTGTATCTATATTTGAGACAGGGTCTCACTCTGTTGCTGAGGCTGGATGGCAGTGGTGTGATCATAGCTCACTGCAGCCTCAACCTCCCCAGGCTCAGGTGATCTTCCCACCTTAGCCTCCCGAGTAGCTGCAATTGTAGGCATGTGTCACCACACCTGGCTAATTTTTGTATTTTTAGTAGAGACAGGGTTTCACCCTGTTGGTCAGGCTGAGCTCAAACTCCTGACCTCAAGCAGCCTGCCTGTCTCAGCCTCCTAAAGTTCTGGAATTATAAGCATGAGCCACTATACCCATCCTGATCAAAATTTAATACAGCCATAAACATATTACAGTGAGTGTATTCTTGATTTTACTAATATTCTGTCTCAGATACTCAGTCATCCTCTTTGTGACTAACTGGAAGTTAGGTTTTTTGTAAAGCTGGAGAGTAATGCAATTGTAATCTAACATCGAACAAAGGGTTCTTTTGGCGGGCTTACAATTCTGTAAACACAGGCAAGGGAACCAGTGTTTCCTTTGGTGGGATCACAATTCTGTAAACACAAGCAAGATCTGTGTCTTGATAGTTACAGTTGCATCTGTTACCTGTGACTCAGTTGTTTTACAAGAGCCAGAGGACTTGAAGTGTAGGGAGCTGGAGGCCTGTCTTGGACACACAGGCTCAATGTACTAAAACAGTATCCAACGACATCATTCAAGTTCCATGGTAATGATTCTTCATGATATATGAAAAGTGTGCAGTATAGTGCCTGGCACATAGTAGAGACTCAGTAATATTTGTTTCCCTATACTCATCACTGAAATGGGATTCAGCACTAGGAGTAACTTGGCACTTCAGCACTAGGAATAAATTCTTTCTTTGCCAGATCTTGATGATGATAATGATGATGATGATTTTTGAAATGGAGTCTCACTCTTGTTGTTTAGGCTGGAGTGCAATGGCATGATCTTGGCTCACTGCAACCTCTGTCTCCTGAGTTCAAGCGATTCTACTGCCTCAGCCTCCCAAGTAACTGGGATTACAGGCGCCCACCACCACGCCCAGCTAATTCTTGTATTTTTAGTAGACACGGGGTTTCACCATGTCGATCAGACTGGTCTCAAACTCCTGACCTCAGGTGTTCCACCCTGCTCGGCCTCCCAAAGTGTTGGGATTACAGGCATGAGCCACCGCGCCCAGCCCAGATCTTGATTATTGAACTGCAACTACTGGAGGTTCCATATTGGATATATCTATGTATCAATATGAATAACAGAATTCAGAAGTCACTCTATTATTTGTTGAAAGAATGAATGCACTAATACATAAATGCACAAATGATTAAAATCAGGGTTTGAATGGGGCATAGTAAGGCTAGTAGGCGTTTTTTCTTGAGCTCTCATTTCTCTTGCACACGTTTTAATTTTGTTCTGTACTTGGAGACAGAAGAACACCGGTCTCAACTGCAGGGGTCAGTAAGGGCTAGAGGGAGTTTGGGAAAGGAGGAGGGGGTAAATAGGTGTCTGATGCAAATTTAGATCAGTATGTTACATTTCTTTTCTTCCACTTTAAGATTTTCCTGTAGCTATGTAATAACATTTTTTTTTTCCTGTTTCTAGAGGAATGTAAGCTTTATTGCCCCAGGAGTAGGACTGATACTTTACTGGGTAAGAGCCTTCCCTTATGTCCCTATTATTCCACCAGGCCACTCTTAGGTTAAAGGCTGGCTCCTCCCATAAACTGTACTTCAATTGTCCATCTTGGATGCAACCTGAAAGTCTCAATTCACTTTGACTTAGGCTCTATAGAAGCCAAGGAGAGGCCAGTATTTATCTCTGTAATAAGACAAAGGGTCTTTGAGAGGAGGATTTGTAAAAAACTGACTGGTTGTGGCCCATCTCCTTTGTTTGTATGATAGCTAGCCTCCAAGATGACCCCCAATGATTCATATCTCCTAGAATTCGCACTCTTGTATAGTGCTCCTTCTCTTTGAATCAGGGCTGGTTCTGTGTGACCAATAAAATATGGTGGGAATCACAGTATGTGGCCCTTCAGGCTGAGTCATTAAAGGCATTGCAGCTTCCGCCTTTGTGTCTTAGATCCTCTACTCTGGGGGATGCTAGCTGCCATGCCATAACACATACTCAAGGAGCTCCATGGAGGTGCTACGGCAGAGGTTTCCACCAATATCCAGAACCACCAGGACAACCATGTGATTGTGCCACTTACGAAGTGGCCCAACGCTTGTCAATCTTCAGTTGATTGCAGCTACAGCTGACATCTGACTGCATTCTTCTTTCATAAGAAATCCCAAGTGAGAATATCCAGTTAGTTATCCTCAAATTCTTGACCCACAGAAAACATGAGACATGATAAATTATTACTGTTATTTTAAACCACTAAGTTTTGGAGTAATTTGTTACTTGGCACCATCTCTCAGCTTTCCAGCACTAATCGCCGACTCTGGAAATCTTTACATAAAATGCTGGCAACAAATTTGCTCCAAAGTGAATTGTAATTTTTTCTAACAAGATAGGGTGATTCAACTGAGGGCAATTTAACCAAATAAAATTTCATATGAAGCAAGCTGACCAGTATAATCATGTGCTGGAGTATGAATAGCCTGTCTCTAGTTTCATGACATTTTTTATTTTGGTACATCATGGAAAGTTGTTTTGTAACCCCTATGAATCTTCAGGAATTTTTTTCTGCCTTTTAGGACTTGGGAAGTTTCTACTTTTATTTTGCTTTTATATATCCGTTTCTCCAGTGACTAGGATGTATTTTGACCAAATTGTTGTTGGACCACTCTATTTCCACAAAATTGCTTTCAGTCAGATTGTTTATGGCTAAATCATCCATCATGTTGCAATACGTTTTATACGTTACCTCTAACTTAATCAATAAAACTTTAAGAAACAAATTCTATAAATTCACACAAAACAAACCCTTACATTAAAGTACTATGATAAAGAATGTAATAGATGGCCTCTAAGATCGTCTTAATGATCCCAAGTATTCATGCTTTTGAATAATCCTCCCTCCTTAAATGTCACTTGGACTAATTGATCCACTTCTGCTCAACAGAATATGGCAGAAGTGTTCAGATATAACTTCTACATTACATGCTTTTTAAAAAAATAACCTTCTAAGATTAGGTTATAAAAATAATGTGACTTTTATTTTGGGAATATTCTGTTGTTCTCTTTTGGATTGCCCACTCTTGGGAAAGCCATCTGCAATGTTACCAGACAGCCCTGTGGAAGCCTCACTATAAAGATCATATAGAAATTAAGTTGAGACTACAGAGAAGACTCAGTAATTGGACTAGTAATCGTTTTTCTGTTTTAATAACAACAGACTCCCAACACAATGAGGCCAGGTCTCTCTGAGGGTTGTTGGGCAGCCTCAGCATTTGCTGGGATTCTAAACTGCCCAAGTGTTTTCACTGAGTTAGCAGACAGTGGTCCTAGCAGCATCCCTGGTATGAGGAATTGCATGTTGCCAATGACCACATGAATGTGTTTTGAAATAGATCTCCCTCAGTCAAGTGTTCAGATAAGACTATAGCCCCGGCCCATAGCATGACTGCAGTTTTATGAGACAACTTGAGCCACACATACCCATCTAAGTTGTGTCTGGATTTCTGATTCAGAGAAACTATAAAATGATAAATGTTAGTTATTTTAAGCCTCTGTTTTTGGAGTAAGTTGTTACACAGTAATATAAAACTAATAGAGGGGACAAGAGCATTGAATTCAAAATGTGTTCTAAAAGATGGATTTAGATTATTTGATTTATATCTTTTGTAAAATCAAGTCTTACTCCTGACCTTGCTTGGTAATTCAGGAAAGCAGCTTACTGGGTTTAATTACCAGCTCTTCTGTCTTCCCTTCTACCTTTGCCTTGACCCAAACATAGGCACAGGGTCAGTCTCTGTTTCCTGCTACAAACCTGTCCTCTCTTCCTCCACCTCCTCCTACTTCCTTTCTTGTTTATTTCAGGACAATAAAGGGATAAAGTGATTTGAATTAAAGTGCGACATTAATGCCTCTGAACAGATGCGCTTTGGAGAGAATGTGACAGACTGTCCAGGGAAGTGGGCTGGGGCCCTCAGAATTTGGACAAAGATGTGACTGATAATCACTCAAGATGGCAAGCAGAAACTGGGTGTTGAGAATGGGGGCTCGGGTGACAGCTGTGGTTTTTATAGTTTAGCTCTGATGACAATTTGGGAGGGATCTGTTCTGCTTCTGGGGCAGGATTTGTGTTTGTCCTTAGAATCTGGAATCTTCCTGGTTACCAGTAAAAGCTGAGCTTGGACTGACCATCTTTCTCTAGAATCACCTCTGCTTCTCATGTCGTGGGTCAATGGTAGGAGTGGTTGCTAAGTGAATGACCTTTGTGTTTCCACTGAACAAATCTTCAAAGAGAAAAAAATACCTATTCAGGTAATACACCATGATTTCCTTCATAAGCTTCAGAACATATGTCCTGAGAAAAACACCCCCATTGGAAGTTATTGCAAAAATAATAGAGACATTCAACAGTAGATGATGGAGACATTTGAAAGACACCAACAATGCAGAAACTCAGACGGGCAGAGTTTGCTAATGACATTGCTACTCCTTGGTGGCAACAAAACCTCTAATCCATGACCTTGCCACAGGCAAACTCCTATTAAGGTTTAACAACAAGGATCAATGAGATAGAAATTAATAAAAATAAAAAGACTAAACACCGATCAGGTATCTCTGACTGGGCTTGAGCTCCAAGGACACTGTGTACAGAAGCAGTCTCCTTAAGAGCATTATAAAGATTTGAAGTAAATATAAAACGTTAAGACTTTGGGGAAGCAGAAGTACATCTGTGTGTGTTATATTCATCTCTATGGTTATTTGTGTGATTGAAAAAAAAAGAAGTAATCTCCTTAAGATGGCCTTTTCACTTTCTCTGAATGCAGGAATGGGTAGAACACTTTGGAAAATGTCACAGGGCATTATGTCGCAGGGCTGGCCCTATGTGGTTCATTTCTTTCTCCTGCAGCACACTGCACAGTGTCAGATCTTTGGCATATAGTAGGCTATCAGATTCTGCCTGATTGAAAGGCTGTTCTATTCTACCACCAGGCCTTTAGTGACAAGCATTCAGAGAAAAATAGGAGGGGAGGATAAGACCAGAATAAAAGAGAGCAATAAACCAAAAAAAAAAAAAAAAAAAAAAAAAAAAAAGGAATAGAAGGCAATACAACAATAGCAGAAGATTGTATTTTCTCCAACTCTTCTCTTCCTCTTCCATCTAAAGGAAATTTTTATTTTTGATTTCTCTCCAAGTCCACAATGGAATAAAAAGCACTGGTCCTGAGCCCTATGAACTCCTTCCTATTTTAATTCCTTTATCAAGAAGAACTTGATAACAAGTAGATGATCTAAAAAGCAGATTGTGACTGGAGGGAAGACTGAGTAGCTGAACTAGTAACAGTTTTTCTGTTTCAATAAAGCAAACTCCCCAAACCATGAGGCCAGGCCTTTCTACAGATAGCTGGACTGCCTGGGCATTTGCTGAAGTCGTAACCTGCAAAAGAGTTCCACTGAATTCGCAGACACTGAGCCTGCAGTATCCTTGGTGTGTGTGAAAGATTCAAGTATGGAGCTGATGCTCTAAGGCCACCTACATCTCAGTGAGGCAAAACCAGAGTGACATAAAGGGTACATATGAATAATTGTCTCTGCATAGAAAACCATGTTCACATTTGGAGGAAGGCAGAAGGATTAGATATTTTTACTTACATTTCTTTTGATTTAAGGTTGACAAAAGTGATAAGGTCTTGATTGGGTTATGATTGGTGCTTAAGAAAGTAATCAAGCCAACAAACAAATGGACAAACTAACAAACAAAGCAAATAAAAGTAGTATTGTGGCAAGGGAAAGAACTCTCATAGAAACAAAAGGTCTGTATCCTAGTTTAGCACTGTGCAATAGAAATATATTTTGAGTGACAAATATGCTTTAAAATTTTCTGGTAGCCCCATTAAAAATAAATAATTGGGTTAATTTTAATAATATATTTTATTTAATCCAATATAGAAATATCATAATTTTGGAAAGTAATTGGAACAAAAAATTATTGAAATACTTTATGTCCTTTTTACCAAGTCTTTGAAACCCAATGTGTATTGTACACCATGGCACATCTCAATTTGGACTAACCACATTTTTAATTCTCAAGAGCAATGGGTGCTTGGTGGCTGTCATACTGGGCAGTGCAATTGTAGCCCTCCCTCTGTCTTTCCCTCAGTCACTCATCGTATGACTTTGGCCAAGACATTCTCTTCTATGGCTCATTTCTCTCTTTCATAAGATAAGAATACCGATCCTCATCACTCTTTTTCATATTTTTTGGCACAGAATCTTACACAGAATATCAATAGCTAAAAGAAATAATACTAATGGAGTTTAAATCATAATTGACGGGCAGGAAATTGCTACTTGTACCACTTGTTTGTGAAATCCACAATTTTTACAGTCCCTTTTAAACCTAGCATTCTCTTTAATGACTGATCACACTTTGTTTTGCTCACATTTGTCCACCATTAACCACATGTCAAATCTTGACCACATCTGCTCCAACCCTCATGCTACTTGGTATTAGGAGAGGGAAAGAAAATCAAGGAGGGGGATTTGAAGGAGAAAACCATCTGGAGAGCAAAGCACGAGAGACAAGGAAAGAAAAAGAGTTGAAAATTGAGGAATGGAGTGAAGAAGGTAGTTTATGCCTGCTTAGATATTGTGGAACCAAATTAAAGCCAGGAAAAGAGGAGGATCACTGCTCTGCCTCCTGCCATCCTTAAACCTCATTAACCGTATCATAATTAAAGACTGCTGAGAACCATACAACTTAAGCCTACGTTTGCTGAAAGAGGCATCTTCTTTAGATATTTGCTGTCACCTATTATTCTTTTGTTTTGTTATGGAACAGATGCACACGCTCATGTTTTAGGGTGGTACACCAGCATCTGTATAGTGCACAGACACAGTGCAGGTGCTAGCGGTATACAGATGCTTGTAAGGAGCCAGTCTACTCATCCTGTCTCCTCTCTTCCCATTGCATGCTATTGCATCTCATCTGATTTTATCTTAATAAAGACATGACCAAATGTTTCTATGTGAGTGGATTGTGCTACGGTTATGTGTGTAGGACCAGAAAGTGGTTTGCTGAACTGGGACTAAGGCGTATGGAGTCCTGTGGAGACCATTACTGCCCACCACTGTCCTTTGTGTTCCTCTGCATTGTCCAGCCTGTCTCACAGTTAGTTGGCCATGTGACCAGCATAGCCTAAGGATTGTGAGAAGTTAAGGCTGCAACAGCTGAGATGGTAAGTATCTGACACGCCTTCCTCATGCTCCCATTATTCTCTCATCTAACAGTTAAATAATGTCGAAGTCACAAAAAGGAGGCAGCCTGAAGAAGAGCCACCTAACATACATTAGACTGTGACATAAGTAAGATAATAGCCTTAGTTGTGTTAAGCCACTGGAAATTGGGAGTTTGTTACAGTTGCTGGTATTATTACTGTGATGAATACAGTGGCCCCGAACTGGTGAATTTGCTCCTTTCCAAGGAAGACATTGTGCTTGGGTGGTGATCTGACAATGACCATGGGCCAGGGCTATCACTTTATTCAATTTTTTTTTTTTCATGGAGTCTCCCTCTGTCGCCCAGGCTGGAGTGCAGTGGTGCAATCTCGGCTCACTGCAAGCTCCACCTCCCGGGTTTACGCCATTCTCCTGCCTCAGCCTCCCGAGTAGCTGGGACTACAGGCGCCCGCCACCACGCCCGGCTAATTTTTTTGTATTTTTATAGAGACGAGGTGTCACCGTGTTAGCCAGGATGGTCTCGATCTCCTGACCTTGTGATCCGCCCACCTCGGCCTCCAAAGTGCTGGGATTACAGGCGTGAGCCACCGCGCCTGGACTACTTTATTCATTTTTACTGCATTAAGCATATTGAAAAAAATCCTGACCGGTACCTATAAGTCTTTCTAAGTGAACAGGAGAGCTGTACTCAGAGGCAGACAGTTCCTAAGACGCTAACATCAACAGAGGAAATGTGGTTCCTTCATTGGACAATACCCAGTGAAGCTTCCACAATTTTTTTTTTTTTGAAAAACACAAAATATGCCTTACACTTTTATTGTTATTAACACTTTTCAAGGGATATTCCCATCAATAATCTTAATTGACTCTCGCTAGTATCTGTAATATAAACAGGATGGGTATTATCATTTTTTAAATTGCTTTTGAAAAATTTCCGTTTTTATTTTAGAATCTGGGGGTACATGTGCAGGATTGTTACAGAGGTATATTGCATGATGCTGAGGTTTGTACTTCTATTGATCCCATTACCCAGATAGGAAATATAGTATCCAATAGGAAGTTTTTCAGCCCTTGCCTCCCTCCTTTTCTACCTCCCTCTTTCCTTTTGGAGGCCCCAGTGTGTATGTCCTTGTGAACCCAAGATTTAGCTCCCTCTTATCAGTGAAAACATGCAATATTTGGTTTTCCACTTCTATGTTAGTTCACTTAGAATAACAGCCTCTAGCTGCATCCATGTTGCTGCAAAGGACATAATTTTTAAAAAATTTTTAAATGGCTGCATAGTATTCCATGATGTATATGTACCACATTTTCTTTATCCAATCCACCATTGATGGGCACCTAGGTTGATTCCATGTCTTTGCTATTGTGAATAGTGGTGCAATGAATATATGAGTGCATGTGCTTTTTGGTAGAACAATTTATTTTCCTTTGGGTATATACCCAGTAATGGGATTGCTGGGTGGAATGGTAGTTCTGTTTTTATTTCTTTGAGAAAACTCCAAACTGCTTTCCACAAGGGCTAAACTAATGTACATTTCCCTCAGCAGTGTATGAACATTTCCTTTCCTCTGCAACCTTGCCAACATATGTTATGTTTTGCCTTTTTGATAATAGCCATTCTGATTGGTAAGAGATGCTATCTCATTGTGGTTTTAATCTCTCTGATGTGATTTGCATCTCTCTGGTGATTAGTGATGTTGAGCATTTTTAAATATACTTCTTGGCCACTTGTATGTCTTTTTCTGAGAAGTGTTAATGTCCTTTGCCCACTTTGTAATGGGGTTGTTTGGGTTTTGCTTGTGTATTAGTCCGTTTTCACACTGTTGATTAAGACATACCAAGACTGGGAAGAAAAAGAGGTTTAATTGGACTCACAGTTCCACACGACTGGGGAGGCCTCAGAATCATGGCAGGAGGTGAAAGGCACCTCCTACATGGCGGCGGCAAGGGAAAATGAGGAAGATGCAAAAGTGGAAACTCCTGATAAAACTATCAGATCTCGTGAGACTACCACGAGAACAGTATGGGGGAAACTGCTTCCATGATTCAAATGATCTCCCATCAGGTCCCTCCCACAACAGGTGGGAATTATGGGAGTACAATTCAAGATAAGATGTAAGTGGGGACAAAGAGCCAAACCATATTGGTTTGTTAATTTGTTTAAGTTCCTTATAGATTCTAGATATTACTCCTTTGTTAGATGCATAGTTTGCAAATATTTGCTCTCATTCTGTAGGTTGTCTATTTGCTCTATTGAGAATTTCTTTTGCCATGCAGAAGTGCTTCAGTTTAATTAAGTCCCATTTGTCTACATTTGATTTTGCTGCATTTGCTTTTGGGGTTTTCTTCACAAATTCTTTGCCTAGGTCAATGTCTAGAAGAATATTTCTTAGATTTTCTTCTAGAATTTTTGTAATTTGAAGACTTACATTTAAGTTTTTATTCCATCTTGAGTTATTTTTGTATATGGTGAGAGGTAGGGGTCTAGTTTCATTCTTTTGCATGTGATTAGCCAGTTTTTCCAGCACTATTTAGTGAATAGGGTGAACTTTCCCATTTATTTTTGTCAACTTTGTTGAAGATGAGTTTGTTGTAGGTGTATTTTAGGGGTCCCTATCCTGTTCCATTGGTCTATGTGCTTATCTTTGTACCAGTAATTTAAAAATTGTTTTTATAAACATGTAATTTAAGGTAGAAACTATACCACAAGTAGAAGCTAAAAGTATAGTAACAACGTTATAGGAGCTCAATTTTCTTTCTTCTATTTCTTCAATGATATTTCAAGACAATTTCTTAAAATCTATCAGTTTCATTTTTCTTAATGGTAAAATTAGAAAAAAACCCCACTAGTTTTCAGAGCTATTATGAAGATTAGAAATAATGTAGGTACAAAGTAAAAATAATGGTTGTTGCTTTTAATATATCCCTTATGCAAGTACCATTTAAAAAATAAATTTCTTAGAGTTGTTTGTTATTTATGCTTTAATAAGTAGTAGTCCATCTGTTGAGAAAACACTGGCCTTGGTGATGTGTGTGTGTGTGTGTGTGTGTGTATGTATCTTAAACCCACGGTCTGGAGATGAGTTGCTCTTCTCCAGTTTAAGAATTTAAAAACTATCGAATCGTAGGAGGGACCATAAATTTGAGAGAATGGCAGAATAAATATCAGAGGCTTATCCTCTCCTTTTATTTTTTCCCATATTCAAACATTTTAATGCCATCTACATGATATTTTGCTATCTATACCTGACAATTATATTATGGTGATGATATAATATTTCTTTAAATTGATCTTAATTAAACTCATCATTTTACATCACATTGTCTTAATAAAAAATACTCTTAAAATTATAAAACTATATTAGGCATATCAGGTCTATAAGTAACATTTATATTTTTTCAAGAATCAGATTAAATGAGATAAGGCCACATTTCAAAAGACAATAAAATTATATCAAAAGATAAATATTACTGAAATTATTATTGAAATTCTATGTCTCTAAACTCTTACTGTCTCAATCTCATGACATTAGTTGGAAAAAGGTAAGCTTTCTTTCTTTGCTATGTGTTTTTTGACTATTGATGTGACTGACTCTTTCTTGTGAAATGAAATTTTCTTAATATGTTCACATACTTCTAGTTACCTATTTATAGTACATAGTGCCTTAGTCACTCAGAGATTGTCACAAAATATTTCTGTCTAGCTCTATAATTATTCCATTTCTTAACTGTTTCATAATTTTCATGGCAAAATTTTAGTTATATTAACAACTTCTCTACTCCTGCCAAGTGAAGACTTCTGTAATAAAGATTTCCCAGAATCTGTAGATTTTACTTTTAAAGGCTGTACATGCTTGGAAACAATTAATAATGAAAGTGCTAAACAATTTGAAACACCTGAGTTTAAATACTGATTTTTGTACCTGATTAGCTCTTTAACATTTCTCAACTGCAATGCTCTTATTTTACAAGCAGATTGCTAAGGTACTGAGAACTTCTTTAATGTAGAAAAGAGTCCATATAATTTTGATGTTGTATTTATTTTTAAAACCATTTATTGAGGTACAATTGACATATAAAATTTAATCCTTGTTTACATATATATAAATTTAGTGTATACAATTTAATAAGTATGTTTACAACTTAGTATGAAAATAGGTATACACCCTTGAAATCATCACTACAATCTATGCCCTAAACCTCTCCATCACTTCCAAATATTTCTCCTGCCCTCTTTGTTTATTACTATTATTATTGTGATAAGAACACTTAACATAAGATCTACCCTTTTAATAAAAGTTTATATAATGCACTACTTTTCATTATAGGCACTATGCTGATCTCTAAGAGTTATTTACCTTCTATAACAGATACTTTTTACCCTTTGACTACTTCTTAGTCTTTTCCCATTTCTCATATTCCCTTTCACCACCATTCCACTGTCTGCTTCTGAGTCTGACTATCCTATATTATTCATATAAGTGATATCATGTAATATTTTTCCTTCTTGGTCTGGCTTATTTCACTTAACATAATGTCCCACCGTCTCATCCACTATTGTAGCAAATAGTAGGATTTCTTTTTATAAGGCTCAATAGCATTCCATTTTATGCATATACCATATTTTCTTAATTATACATCCGCTGATGGACATTTAGGTTGCTTCCATGTGTTGACTATTGTAAATAATGTTACAATGAACATATGAATGCAGGTATCTTTTTGAGATTCTGATTTCAATTCTTTTGAATAAACACCCAGAAGTTGTGTTGCTGGAATTTTTTTTGTTTTTTTTGAGACGGAGTCTCGCTATCGCCCAGGCTGGAGTGCAGTGGCGCAATCTTGGCTCACTGCAAGCTCCGCCTCCTGGGTTCACGCCATTCTCCTGCCTCAGCCTTCCGAGTAGCCGGGGCTACAAGCGCCCGACACCGCGACCGGCTAGTTTTTTGTATTTTTTTAGTAGAGACGAAATTTCACCATGTTAGCCAGGATGGTCTCGATTTCCTGACCTCGTGATCCACCCACCTTGGCATCCCAAAGTGCTGGGATTACAGTCGTGAGTCACCGTGCCCGGCTGGATTACTGGATTTTATGGTAGTTCTATTTTTAATATTTTGAGGAATCTCCATATTGTTTTCAGTAATGGCTATACCAACTGACATTCCCACCGCAGTATACAAGTGTCCCTTTTCTCTATAAAATTTACCAACACTTGTTATCTTAAAAAATATGTAATAGCAATTTTAATGGGTGTGAAATCATTGTCATAGGACATTGTGGTTTTAATTTGCATTTCTCTGATGATTAGTGATGTTGGCATTGTCTCAAACTCCTGCTGATCATTTGTGTATCTTTTTGGAGAAATGTGTATTCAGGTTTGCCCATTTTTAAGTTGGGTTATTTTCTTTCTTGCTGTTGTAGGAGTTTCTTATCTATTTTGAATATTAACCCCTTAAGAGATATATGGTTTACAAATATTTTCTCCTATTCTGTAGGTTGTCTAGTCACTCTCTTGATTGTTTCCTTTGCTGTGCAGAAGCTTTTTAGTTTGATTCAATAATATTTGTCTATTTTTGCTTTGGTTGCCTGCGTTTTTGGGGTCACATCTAAAAAATTATTATCCAGAGCAATGTCAAGAAGCTTTTCCCAATTAATTAGGAAGTTCTAACAATTGTAACCTATTAATATTTGCTTTATATATTTAGGCGTTCTGATGTTGGGTGCATAACAATATAACAATATATGCACCCAACATCAGAGCACCTAAATATATAAAGCAAATATTAATAGCTCTGAGTGGAGAGAAAGAGTGCAATACAATAATAGTAGGAGGCTTCAGTATCCCACTTTCAACACTGGACAGATTGTCTAGATAGAATATCAATAAGGGAACATTGGACTTGAACTACACTTTAGACCAAATTGACCTAACAGATATTTACAGAACATTCCATTCAACAGCAACACAATACACATTCTTCTCAAGTTCACATGAAATATTCTACAGAATAGATGATATGTTAGGCTACAAAACAAGTTTTAACAAATTTGAGAAGATTTAAATCATATCAAGTATCTTTTCTGACTACAACGGCATGAAACTAAAAGTCAATAACAGGAGGAAACTTGAAAAAGTCACAAATATGTGGATATTAAACAACATACTTCCAAACAACTAACGGGTCAAAAACAAATTAAAAGAGAAATTAAAGAATATTTAGAGACAAACACAAATGGAAACACAACATACCAAAACTTTCAAGATGTAGTCAATGCAGTCCTAAGAGGTAAGCTTATAGCGATAAACACCCACATAAAAAAAGAACAAAGACCTTAAACCACCTGATGTTACATCTTAAGGAACTAGGAAATAAAAAAACAAGCCCAAACTTAGCAGAAGAAAGGAAATAACAAAGATCAGAGCAGAAATAAATGAAATAGAAACTAGAAAACAATAAAGTCAACAAAACTAAAAGTTGGTTTCTTGAAAAAAGATGAACAAAATTGACAAAACTTTAGCTAGGCTAACAAAGGAAAAAAGAGATAAGTCTCAAATAATCAAAATCATATATGAAAGATGAGACATTAGAACTGATAACACAGAAATACAAAGGATCATAAGAGACTACTATGAACAACTATACATCAACAAATTGGAAAACCTAGAAGAAATGAATGAATTCTTAGAAACATGCTACCTGTCAAGACTTAGTCAGGAGGAAATAGAAAATCTGAACAGAGTAATAATGAGTAAAGAGATTGAATGAGTAATAGAAAGCAACCAATCAAAGAAAAACCCTTACTGCTGAATTCTACTGTACATAGAAAGAAATAATACCGATTCTTCTCAAACTCTTTCAAAAATTTAAGGAAAGAAGCACTTCCAAACTCATTTTATAAAGCCAGTATTGCTCTGATACTAAAACCGGATAATGACCCTACAAGACAAGCAAACTGCATGCCAATATCCCTGATAAACATAGAAGCAAAAATCTCAACAAAATACTAGCAAACTGAATTCAACAGCACATTAAAAAGATCATTTATCATGATCAGATGGGATTTATCCCAGAGATGCAAGTATGGTTCAACATACATAAATCAATAAACGTAATACACCATGTTAACAAAATGAAGGACTAAATCTGTATGATCATTTCAATAACAGAAAAAACATTTAACAAAATTCAATATCCATTTAGTATTTAAAAAACTGGACAAAATAGATATAAAAGGAATGTACCTCAATGGAGGCCTACAGCTAATATCATACTAAATGGTGAAAAGTTGAAAGCTTTTTCTTTAAGACCAATGACAAAACAAGGATATCTACTCTCACTAATTTATTCAACATAGTACTGGAAGTCCTAGCCAGAACAATTAAACAAGAGAAAAAAAGAGAAGCATCCATATCAGAAAGGAAAAAGTAAAACTGTCTCTGTTTGTAGATGGGATAATCTTACATATAGGAAACTCTAAAGACTCCATCACAGTCTGGGCATGGTGGTTCACAACTGTAATGCCAGCACTTTGGGATGCTTAATGCTGGGAGTTTGAGACCATCCTAGGCAACAAAGCTGAGACCTCATCTCTACAAAAATATTAAATTAGCTGGGCATGGTGGCACGCCCCTGGGGTCCCAGCTACTTGGGAGGCTGAGGTGCGAAGATCACTTGAGCCTGGGAGATCAAGGCTGCAGTGAGCTACAATTGTGCCACTGCATTCCAGCTGGAGTGACAGAGCAAGACTCCGTCTTCAAAAATAAATAAAATAAAATAATAAAAATAAAGACTCCACCAAAAAAACTGTTAGAACTAATAAGTGAATTCAGTAAAGTTGGAGAATACAAAATCAACATATGAAGATCAGTAGCATTTCTTTTTTTTTTCTTTTTCTTGTCAAACTTTATTCATGGCCATCAGTATGACAGTTCCATAATTTCTTTTTCAGATCTAAACAGAAAAAAATATAATTTAAAATTTTCTAACCTTAAGCTTAAATATGTTGTGAAGAAAAATGCCAAATTATCTGCTACATGTAAGTTTTCTTAAATTTACTTTTTTTGGTAACAACAGTGTTGAATGGGTTTTGTTGTAAGTAACAGAAAGCCTAGCAAATACAATCAGTAGCATTTCTGTACACTAACAATGAAGTATCTGAAAAAGAAATCACGTAAACAGTCCCATTTACAATAGCATAAAAACAGTTACAGATAAATTTAACCAAGGAGATGAAAAATCTGTACACTGAAAACTATAAAACATTGATGTAAGAAATTAAAGAATACACAAATAAATGGATATCAGTGTTAATAGATTGCAAGGATTAATATTGTTAAAATGTTCATATTACCTAATGTAATCTGCAGATTCAATTTCTACCAAAATCCAAGTATCAGTTTTCACAGAAATGAAAAAAAATCCTAAAATTTATGTGGCAACAGAAAAGATCTTGAATAGTCAAAGCAATGTTGAGCAAACAGAGCAAAGATGGAAGCATCACACTGGTTGGTTTTCAAATATAAAGTGATTATAATCAAACAACATGGTACTGGTATAAAAATAGATACATCAACCAATGAAACAGAATAAAAAGCCCATTAATAAACCCAAGTATTTATGCTCAATTGATTTTCAGCAAAGGTGCTAAGAACACACAATGGGAAGTAGACAGTCTCTTCAATAAAAGTGTTGGATAAACTGGATAGCCACATGTAGAGGATGAAATTGAACTCTGTGTCATACCATATAGAAAATCAACAGAAATGAATTAAAGATTTACATGTAAGACCTAAAACCATAAAGCTACTAGAGGAAAGCAAGGAAGAAGCTCCACTGCTTTAGTCTGGGCAGTGACTTCTTGGACAGAATTTGACAGCACATGCAACAAAAGCAAAAATAAACACATGGGAATGCATCAAACTAAAAAGCTTCTGCACAGTGAAAGAAACAATTAACAAAGTGAAGAGACAGCCCAGGGATTGAGAGGAGATATTTGCCAACTATAACTCAGATAAGGAGCTGATATCCAAAAGACATAAAGAACTAAAACAATGCAACAGCAGAAAAAACATATAACCCAATGAAAAAATAGGCAAATGATCTGAACAGACATTTCTAAAAGGAAGAAATGTAAATGGCCAATAGCCATATGAAAAAAAGTTCAACTTCTCAAATCATCAGGGAAATGCAAATTAAAACCACAATAAAACATTATCTCACATCTGTTAGAATGGCCATTATCAGTAAGATGAATAATAGTAAGTGCTGGTGAGGATGTGGAGAAAAATGAGCCCTTATACATTGTTGGTGGAAATGTAAATTAATACAACCATTTTGGAAAACAGTATGGAGCTTCCTAAAAATGGAATTGCCATATGGCCCAGCAATTCCACTTCTGGGTATATATTCAAAGGAATTGAATTTGCTATGTTGAAGAAATACCTTTGCCAAGATATGGAAGCAGTCTAAGTTTTCATCAATAGATAAATAGATAAAGAAAATATGGCATGCATACAAAAGAATACCACATAGCTGTAAAAAAGAAAACATGGATGGAACTTGAAGACATTATGCTAAGTCAAATAAGTGAGGTCTGGAAGACAAATTCTGTATGATCTCACTTGTATGTGGAATCTAACAAAAGCCAATCCCATAGAAACAGAGAGTAGAATGGTTGTTGCCAGAGGCTTTGGGATAGGGGAAAGGCAGGCATGGGGAAAGCAGAGATGCTGATCAAATGGTACAAAATTCCAGTTAGATTCAAAGTATAAGTTTTAGTGATCTATTGCACTGCATGGTGACTACAGTTAGTAATAATGTATTGTGCATACATTGCTAAATTTATTGTGTATAAATTGCTAAAATGAAAACTTTTTAATATCTCCACCACCAAATAATGAATGACAATTTGGTGGTCATGGATATGTTAATTAGCCTGATTGGGTCTCTCTACAAGGTATACATGGATCAAAATGTCATACTGTACCCTATAAATATACACAATTATTTGTCAATTAAAAATACAAAAAAAATAAATGAACAAAAAGCTTTACTTCTGGTAATTTAACAGTTTCAAGTCTTATGTGTAAGTGTTAAATTCATCTTGAGCTAATTTTTGTATATTTTGTGAGACAAGGATTCAATTTCATTCTTCTGCATGTGGATATCCAGTCTTCCGAATGTTTATTAAAGAGACTGTCCTTTCTCCATTGTGTGTTCTTGGCACTTTTGTCAAAGATCAATGAGCCATAAACCTATACATTTAATTCTGTAATCTATATTCTGTTCCATTGGTCTATATGTCTATTTCTGTGCCAGTACTGAGCTGCTTTAATTCCGATAGCTTTATAGTAAAATTTGAAATTAGGTGGTGTAATGCCTTCAGCATTGTTCCTTTTACTCAGGATTGCTTTGGCGCTTTGGAATATTTTGTGGTTTTATATGATTTTAGGATGGTATTTTTTATTTCTGTGAAAAAATTCTTTGAAATTTTAATAGGTATTGCATTGAATTTGTACATCACTTTGGGTAGTATGGGCATTTTAATATTAACTCTTGCAATTCATCAACACTGATATCTTTCTATTTTTGTCTTCTACAATTTCTTTTATCAATGTTTTATAGTTTTCAGAGTACAAGTCTTTCACCTCCTTGGTTAAATTCATGCCTAATTATTTTATATTTTTGATGCTATTCTAAATGAGATTACTTTTTGGCTTCTTTTATTGATAGTTCATTGTTTGATAGTATATAGAAATGCTACTAATTTTTGTATGTTGGTTTATATTCTGCAACTTTACTGAGTTCATGTATTGTAAAATTTTCTTGGTGGAGTTCTTAGGGCTTTATATACAAGATCAGTCATCTGCAAGCAGAGGCAGTTTTACTTCTTTATTTCCAGTTTGAATGTCTTTTATTTTTTACTTTTGCTTAATTGCTCTAGCAAGGACTGCTAGTTCTATGTGGAGTATAAGTGTCAAGAGTGGGAATCCTTGTCTTGTTACTGACCTTTGAGAAAAAGCATTTAGTTTTTCACCATTGAGTATGATATTCATTGTAGGCTGGCCTTGTAGGATCTTTATTATGTTCAGATAGGTTCCTTCTATACCTAATATGTAGAGAATTAAAATCGTGTTAAAATTTTCAAGTGCTTTTTCTGCATCTACTGAGATGACTATATAAATTTTATCCCTCATCTGTTAAAGTGGTATATCACATTAATTGATTTTTGCATATTGGCTTATTTATGAATTTCAGGGATAGATCCCACTTGGTCATGTTGTATGATTCTATTAATGTGATGTTGAATTTCTTTTGCTAATATTTTGTTAATTATTTCTGTATCTGTGTTCATCAGAGATACTAGCCTGTAGTTTTCTTTTCTTATGGTGTCTTTTTTCTGGCTTTGGTATCAAGTAATGCTGGCCTCATTAAAGAGTGTGAAAGTGTTCCCTCTTTGATTTTTTGAAATAGTTTACAAAGGATTGATATTAATTCTTCTTTAAATGTTTGATAGACTTTGCCCGCGAAGCTATCTAGTCCTGGGCTTTTCTATGATGCAAGGTTTTCGATTACTGATTAAATCTCCTTATTTCTTACTGGCCTTTCTATTTTTTTTCTTGTTTCAGTCTTTGTAGGTAGATTGTGTGTTTCTAAAAATTTATTCCTTTTTTATAAGTTGCCCAATTTGTTGCCATGTAATTGTTCACAGTAGTCCCTTATGATCTTTTTTTATTTTTGTGTTATGAGTTTTAATGTCTCCTCTTTCTTTCTATTTATTGAGTTTTAATGTCTCCTCTTTCTTTTTATTTATTTGAGTCTTCTCTCTCATTTTTTTGGTTAGTATAGCTAAGGATTTGTCAATTTTGCTTATCCTTTAAAAAACCCCTAACACTTAAGTTAATCAAGTTTTTCTATTTATCTCTGCATTAACCCTTATTATTTTTTTCTTTATTTTATTTTATTTACTTTTTTTTATTATTATACTTTAAGTTCTAGGGTACATGTGCACAACTTGCAGGTTTGTTACATATGTATACTTGTGCCATGTTGGTGCGCTGCAACCATCAACTCGTCAGCACCCATCAACTCGTCATTTACATCAGGTATAAATCCCAATGCATTCCCTCCTCCCTCCCCACTCTGCATAATAGGCCCCGGTGTGTGATGTTCCCCTTCCTGAGTCCAAGTGATCTCATTGTTCAGTTCCCACCTATGAGTGAGAACATGCGGTGTTTGTTTTTCTGTTCTTGCGACAGTTTGCTGAGAATGATGGTTTCCAGCTGCATCCATGTCCCTACAAAGGACACAAACTCATCCTTTTTTATGGTTGCATAGTATTCCATGGTGTATATGTACCACATTTTCTTAATCCAGTCTGTCACCGATGGACATTTGGGTTGATTCCAAGTCTTTGCTATTGTGAATAGTGCTGCAATAAACATACGTGTGCATGTGTCTTTATAGCAGCATGATTTATAATCCTCTGGGTATATACCCAGTAATGGGATAGCTGGGTCATATGGTACTTCTATACAGATCCTTGAGGAATCGCCATACTGTTTTCCATAATGGTTGAACTAGTGTACAATCCCACCAACAGTGTAAAAGTGTTCCTATTTCTCCACATCCTCTCCAGCACCTGTTGTTTCCTGACTTTTTAATGATTGCCATTCCAACTGGTGTGAGATGGTATCTCATTGTGGTTTTGATTTGCATTTCTCTGATGGCCAGTGATGATGAGCATTTTTTCATGTGTCTGTTGGCTGTATGCATGTCTTCTTTTGAGAAATGTCTGTTCGTATCCTTTGCCCACTTTTTGATGGAGTTGTTTGTTTTTTTCTTGTAAATTTGTTTGAGTTCTTTGTAGGTTCTGGATATTAGCCCTTTGTCAGATGAGTAGATTGCAAAAATTTTCTCCTGTTCTGTAAGTTGCCTGTTCATTCTGATGGTAGTTTCTTTTGCTGTGCAGAAGCTCTTTAGTTTAATTAGATCCCATTTGTCAATTTTGGCTTTTGTTGCCGTTGCTTTTGGTGTTTTAGACATGAAGTCCTTGCCCATTCCTATGTCCTGAATGGTATTACCTAGGTTTTCTTCTAGGGTTTTTATGGTATTAGGTCTAACATTGAAGTCTCTAATCCATCTTGAATTAATTTTTGTATAAGGAGTAAGGAAAGGATCCAGTTTCAGCTTTCTACGTATGGCTAGTCAATTTTCCCAGCACCATTTATTAAACAGGGAATCCTTTCCCCATTTCTTGTTTTTCTCAGGTTTATCAAAGATCAGATGGCTGTAGATGTGTGGTATTATATCTGAGGACTCTGTTCTGTTCCATTGGTCTATATCTCTGTTTTGGTACCAGTACCATGCTGTTTTGGTTACTGTAGCCTTGTAGTATAGTTTGAAGTCAGGTAGCGTGATGCCTCCAACTTTATTATATTGGCTTGGGATTGTCTTGGCAATGTGGGCTCTTTTTTGGTTCCATATGAACTTTAAAGCGTTTTTTCCAATTCTGTGAAGAAAATCATTGGTAGTTTGATGGGGATGGCATTGAATCTATAAATTACCTTGGGCAGTATGGCCATTTTCACGATATTGATGCTTCCTATCCATGAGCATGGTATGTTCTTCCATTTGTTTGTGTATCCTCTTTTATTTCACTGAGCAGTGGTTTGTAGTTCTCCTTGAAGAGGTCCTTTACATCCCTTGTAAGTTGGATTCCTAGGTATTTTATTCTCTTTGAAGCAATTATGAATGGAAGTTCATTCATGATTTGGCTCTCTGTTTGTCTGTTACTGGTGTATAAGAATGCTTGTGATTTTTGCACATTGATTTTGTATCCTGAGACTTTGCTGAAGTTGCTTATCAGCTTAAGGAGATTTTGGGCTGAGAGGATGGGGTTTTCTAAATATACAATCATGTCATCTGCAAACAGGGACAATATGACTTCTTCTTTTCCTAACTGAATACCCTTGATTTCTTTCTCTTGCCTGATTGCCCTAGCCAGAACTTCCAACACTATGTTGAATAGGAGTAGTGAGAGAGGGCATCCCTGTCTTGTGCCAGTTTTCAAAGGGAATTTTTCCAGTTTTTGCCCATTTAGTATGATATTGGCTGTGGGTTTGTCATAAATAGCTCTTATTATTTTGAGATACGTTCCATCAATACCGAATTTATTGAGAGTTTTTAGCATGAAGGGTTGTTGAATTTTGTCAAAGGCCTTTTCTGCATCTATTGAGATAATCATGTGGTTTTTGTCTGTGGTTCTGTTTATATGCTGGATTACGTATATTGATTTCCATATGTTGAACCAGCCTTGCATCCCAGGGATGAAGCCCACTTGATCATGGTGGATAAGCTTTTTGATGTGCTGCTGGATTTGGTTTGCCAGTATTTTATTGAGGATTTTTGCATCGATGTTCATCAGGGATATTGGTCTAAAATTCTCTTTTTTTGTTGTGTCTCTGCCAGGCTTTTGTATCGGGATGATGTTGGCCTCATAAAATGAGTTAGGGAGGATTCCCTCTTTTTCTATTGATTGGAATAGTTTCAGAAGGAATGGTATCAGCTCCTCATTGTACCTCTGGTAGACTTCAGCTGTGAATCCATCTGGTCCGGGGTTTTTTTGGTTGGTAGGTGATTAATTATTGCCTCAGTTTCAGAGCCTGCTATTGGTCTATTCAGGGATTCAACTTCTTCCTGGTTTAGTCTTGGGAGAGTGTAAGTGTCCAGGAAATTATCCATTTCTTCTAGATTTTCTAGTTTATTTGCATAGAGGTGTTTATAGTATTCTCTGATAGTAGTTTGTATTTCTGTGGGGTTGGTGGTGATATTCCATTTATCATTTTTTATTGCATCTATTTGATTCTTCTCCCTTCTTCTTTATTAGTCTTGCTAGTGGTCTATCAATTTTGTTGATCTTTTCAAAAAACCAACTCCTGGATTCATTGAGTTTTTGGAGGGTTTTTTGTCTCTCTATCTCCTTCAGTTCTGCTCTGATCTTAGTTATTTCTTGCCTTCTGCTAGCTTTTGAATGTGTTTGCTCTTGCTTCTCTAGTTCTTTTAATTGTGATGTTAGAGTGTCAATTTTAGATTTTTCATGCTTTCTCTTGTGGACATTTAGTGCTATAAATTTCCCTCTACACACTGCTTTAAATGTGTCCCAGAGATTCTGGTATGTTGTATCTTTGTTCTCATTGGTTTCAAAGAACATCTTTATTTCTGCCTTCATTTCGTGATGTACCCAGTAGTCATTCAAGAGCAGGTTGTTCAGTTTCCATGTAGTTGAGCGGTTTTGATTGATTTTCTTAGTCCTGAGTTCTAGTCTGATTGCACTGTTGTCTGAGAGACAGTTTGTTATAATTTCTGTTCTTGTACATTTGCTGAGGAGTGCTTTACTTCCAATTATGTGGTCAATTTTGGAATAAGTGCAATGTGGTGCTGAGAAGAGTGTATATTATGTCGATTTGGGGTGGAGAGTTCTGTAGATGTCTATTAGGTCCGCTTGGTGCAAAGTTGAGTTCAATTCCTGGACATCCTTGTTAACTTTCTGTCTCATTGATCTGTCTAATGTTGACAGTGGGGTGTTGAAGTCTCCCATTATTATTGTATGGGACTAAGTCTCTTTGTAAGTCTCTAAGGACTTGCTTTATGAATCTGGGTGCTCCTGTATTGGGTACATATATATTTAGGATAGTTAGCTCTTTCTGTTGAATTGATACCTTTACCATTATGTAATGGCCTTCTTTGTCTCTTTTGATCTTTGATGGTTTAAAGTCTGTTTTATCAGAGACTAGTATTGCAACCCCTGCTTTTTTTTGTTCTCCATTTGCTTGGTAGATCTTCCTCCATCCCTTCATTTTGAGCCTATGTGTGTCTCTGCATGTGAGATGGGTCTCCTGAATACAGCAAACTGATGGGTCTTGACTCTTTATCCAATTTGCCAGTCTGTGTCTTTTAATTGGGGGATTTAGTCCATTTACATTTAAGGTTAATGTTGTTATGTGTGAACTTGGTCCTGTCATTATGATATTAGCTGGTTATTTTGCTCGTTAGTTGATGCAGTTTCTTCCTCACATCGATGGCCTTTACATTCTGGCATATTTTTGCAATGGCTGGTACCGGTTGTTCCTTTCCATGTTTAGTGCTTCCTTCAGGGTTTTTTGTAGGGCAGGCCTAGTGGTGACAAAATCTCTAAGCATTTGCTTGTCTGTAAAGGATTTTATTACTCCTTCACTTATGAAACTTAGTTTGGCTGGATATGAAATTCTGGGTTTAAAATTCTTTTCTTTAGGAATGTTGAATATTGGTTCCCACTCTCTTCTGGCTTGTAGAATTTCTGCCGAGAGATCTGCTGTTAGTCTGATGGGCTTCTCTTTGTGGGTAACCCGACCTTTCTCTCTGGCTGCCCTTAACAGTTTTTCCTTCATTTCAACTTTAGTGAATCTGACAATTATGTGTCTTGGAGTTGCTCTTCTTGAGGAATATCTTTGTGGCATTCTCTGTATTTCCTGAATTTGAATGTTGGCCTGCCTTACTAGGTTGGGGAAGTTCTCCTGGATGATATCCTGAAGAGTGTTTTCCAACTTGATTCCATTTTCCCCCTCACTTTCAGGCACCCCAATCAGATGTGGATTTGGTCTTTTCACATAATCCCATACTTCTTGAAGGCTTTGTTCATTTCTTTTTCTTCTTTTTTCTTTAGACTTCTCTTCTCACTTCGTTTCATTCATTTGATCCTCAATCGCTGATACTCTTTCTTCCAGTTGATCTAGTTGGTTACTGAAGCTTGTGCATTTGTCACGGATTTCTCGTTGTCATGGTTTTTATCTCTGTCAGTTCGTTTATGGCCTTCTCTGCATTGATTAATCTAGTTATCCGTTCTTCCATTCTTTTTTCAAGATTTTTAGTTTCTTTGCATTGGGTACCTAATTCCTCCTTTAGCTCTGAGAAGTTTGATGGACTGAAGCCTTCGTCTCTCAACTCGTCAAAGTCATTCTCCATCCAGCTTTGATCCGTTGATGGCGATGAGCTGCATTCCTTAGTTGAAAATGCAGAAATTACCCGTCTTCTGTGTCACTCGCGCTGGGAGCTGGAGACTGGAGCTGTTCCCATTTGGCCATCTTGCTCTACCCTATTATTTTTTTCTTCTACTAACTTTAAGTTTAGTTCATTTCTTATCCAGTTCCTTGAGGTGTAGTGTTAGTTTGTTCATTTAAAATCATTCTTATTTTTAAATACAGGTATTTATAGCTGTAAACTTTCCTCTTAGTAGTGCTTTAACTGCCTCCTATAAGTTTCAGTGTGTTACCTTTTATTTTTGTTTGCCTGAGATATTTTATAATTTCCCCTTTGATTTCTGCATTGACTCAATGATTGTTCAAGAGTGCATGGTTTAATTTTTATGTATTCATAGATTTTTCCATTTTCCTTTTTTATTGCTTTTAACTTAATTTTATTGTGGTCAGAAAAGATATTTGGAATTATTTGAATCTTCTTAAATTTACTAATACTTGTTTTGTGACCTAGCATGTGATCTACCCTGGAGAATGTTTCATGTGCACTTTAGAAAAATGTATATTCTGCTACTGTTGGGTGGAATGTTCTATGTATGTCTGTTAGGTTGATTGTCAAGTCTGCTGATTCCTTGTTGATTTTCTGCCTGGAAGATATTAATGCAAGTGGGTTATTAAATTCTTCTACTTTTTTATGGTTATCTATTTTTCCCTTCATATCTGTCAATGTTTCCTTTATATATTAGGTTCTCTTATGATGCGTGCATATGTATTTATAATTGTTATATCTCCCTGTTGATTTGACCCCTTATTATTATATAGTGATCTTGTCTCTAGTGACACATTTTTGACTTTAAGTTTATGACCTAAAGTCTATTTTATATGATATAATTATAGCTATAGCCACCCCTGCTCTCTTTTGGTTACAATTTCCATCCCTGTGCTTTCAGCTTATGTGTATCCTTAAATGTAAAGTAAGTCCCTTGTAGACAGCATATAGCTGGGTCTTTTTTTTTAATCAGCTATTTTATATCTTTTGATTGAAAAGTTTATTTACATTTAAATAGTTATTCTTCAGAAGTACTTAGTACTGTCATTTTAAATATTGTTTTCTGTCTATAGTTCTTTTGTTCTTCTCTTCATTTCTTGCTAATTTTCTTCATGTTGTGATGACTTTTTGTAATGATATGTTTTCATACTTCTCTTTTTATCTTCTGTGTGTCTACTACAGGTTTTTCTCTCTAGTTAATATGAGGCTTGCATTGAAACTCTCATAGTATAACATTCAATTTTAAGCTGATAATAACAACTTTAATGACATAAAAACTCCATACTTTTACTGTTCATTTTATGTTACTGATGTCAGAGTTTATTTCTTTTTATATTGTGTATTTAGCAGCAATTTTTTTGTGGTTACAGTTATCCTCAGTTTTTCTGTTTTGACTTTTATGCTAGGGTTAAAAGTGATTTACACATCATTATTACAGTATTATGTTTTTCTGTGATTGTTTATATATTTACTTTCACGAGTGAGATTTATACTTTTTATTTAGTGCTGTTCTCCATTGGTAGGCAGACCTGGTGCTGCAGTCTGGGGTTCATGGGCAGCCCTAGTGCCCACATCTATATGCAAGTGAGTCTGTTGCTGTGGCCTAGGGTCCACAGGGTAACCTGGTGCTATAATTTCTTCCTTAACACTGCCTTAGCTGTGTCCCAGAGATTCTGGTACATTTTATCCTTGTTCTCATTAGTTTAAAAGAATTTCTTGATTTCTGCCTTGATTTTATTATTTACTAAGAAGTCATACAGGAGCAAGTTATTCAATTTCCATGTAATTGTATGGCTTTGAGTGAATTTCTTAGTTTTGAGTTTTAATTTGATTGCACTGTGGTCTGAGAGACCATTTGTTATTATTTCAGTTATTTTGCATTTGCTGAGGAGCGCTTTTTACTTCAGATTATGTGGTCAGTTTTAGAGTAAATGCCATGTGGCAATGAGAAAAATGTGTATTATGTTGTTTTTTGGGTGGAGAGTTTTGTCGCTGTCCATTAGATCCATTTGATTCAGAGCTGAATTCAGGTCCTGAATATCTTTGTTAATTTTCTGTCTTGATGATGTGTTCTAGTACTGTCAGTGGGGTGTTAAAGTCTCCCACTATTATTATGTGGAAGTCTAAGTCCCTTTGAAGGTTTCCAAGAACTTGCTTTAAGAATGTGGGAGCTCCAGTGTTGGGTTCATATATATTTAGGATAGTTAGATCTTCATGTTGAATCAAACCCTTTACCATTATGTAATGCCCTTTGTCTTTTTTTTGCCTTTGTTGGTTTAAAGTCTGTTTTGTCAGAAACTAGATTTGCAACTCCTACTTTTATCTGTTTTTCATTTACTTTGTAAATTTTCCTCCATCCCTCCGTTTTAAGCCTATGTGTGACACTGCATGTGAGACAGGTCTCTTGAAGACAGCATGCCAATGGGTCTTGGGTCTTCATCCAGCTTGCCATACTGTGTTTTTTAATTGGGGCATTTCCATTTATATTTAAGGTTACTATTGGTTGTGTGGATTTGATACTTTTATTCTGATGCTAGCTAGTTATTTTGCAGACTTGTTTATGTGGTTGCTTTATAGTGTCACTGGTCTGTGTACTTCAGTGTGTTTTTGTAGTGACTGGTAATGGTTTTTCTTTCCATATTTAGTGCTTCCTTCAGGAACTCTTCTAAAGCAGATCTGGTGGTTAAAAATTCCCTCAGCATTTGATTGTCTGAAAAGAATCTTATTTCTCCTTCATTTATGAAGCTTAGTTTGGAGAGATATTAAATTCTGGGATGGAAATTCTTTTCTTTAAGAATGTTGAGGGGCCAGGTGTGGTGGCTCATGTCTGTAATCCCAGGACTTTGGGAGTCTGAGGCAAGCAGATCACGAGGTCAAAAGATCAAGACCATCCTGGCCAACATGGTAAAACTCCATCTCTACTAAAACTACAAAAATTAGCTGGGCATAGTGGTCTGCACCATAGTTCCCCAGCTACTTGGGAGGCTGAGGCAGGAGAATTGCTTGAACTCAGGAGGCAGAGGTTGCAGTGAGCCAAGATCACCCCACTGCACTCCAGCCTGACGACACAGTGAGACTCCGTCTTGAAAGAAAAAAATGTTGAATGTTGGACCCCATTCTCTTCTGGCTTGTAGGGTTTCTGCTGAGAGGCCTACTGTTAGTCTGATGGGCTTTCCTTTGTAGGTGACCTGGCCTTTCTCTCTGGCTGTTCTTAACAGTTTTGTTTGTTTGTTTGTTTCTACATTTTGACCTTGGAGAATCTGATGATTATGTGTCTTGAGGATGATCTTCTCATGGAGTATTGGGTTTCTCTGCATTTCCTGTATTTGAATGTTGTCCTGTCTAGCCAGATTGGGGAAGTTCTCATGCATTATATCCTGAAATATGTTTCCCTAATTAGTTTCATTCTTCCCATCTCTTTCAGGTACACCATGTAGTTATAGATTTGGTCTCTTTACATAATCCCATATTGCTCAGAGGTTTCTTTAATTTTTTTAATTCTTTTTTCTCTATTCTTATCCACTTGTCTTATTTCAGAAAGACAGTCTTCAAGTTCTGAGATTCTTTCTTTGCTTGGTCTGTTCTGCTATTAATACTTGTGATTGAATTATGAAATTCTCGTACTGTGCTTTTCAGCTGTATCAGGTTGGTTATGTTCCTCTCTTTACTGGCTATTTTGACTGTCAGCTCATGCAATGTTTTATCATGATTTTTAGCTTCCTTGCATTGAGTTAGAATGTTCTCTTTTAGCTTAGTGAATGTCATTTTAATCCACATTCTGAAGTCTACTTCTGCTATTTCAGTCATCTCAGCTTCAGCCTCATTCTGAACCCTTGCTGGAGGGTTGATGTGGTCATTTGGAGGACAGAGGGTACTCTGGCTTTTTGAGTTTTCAGTGTTCTTTCACTGATTCCTTCTCATCTTTGTGGACTTATCTACTTTCAGTCTTCAAGGTTGCTGACTTTTGGATGAGGTTTTTTGTCTGTTTGTTTTTCTTTTAACAGCATGGCTTGTGCGGTTTTTTGGGTATCTACTCCAGTCCCTAGTCACTTTGGATGTTCTGGTACCTAGAGGTATCACCACTGCAGTCTGTGAAATAGCAGAGATGGCAGTCTTCCCTTTCCTCTGGGAGCTCTGTTCCAGGAGGTATGGACCTGCTGCCAGTCCAAATGCAGCTGTAGGAGGTGGTTGGAGATCCCAGTTGGGAGTCTCACCCAGTCAGGAGGAATAGGATCAGGGACCCACTTAAAGAATCAGCCTAGCCATGCTTTTGTAGAGCAGCTGTGCTGTGCTGGAGTGCCACTTCCACCTCCAGTTGGCTTGGGCTTTCCAAAGCCTGGAGGCTGGAATGGCTAAGTTGCCAAAGCAGCAAAGATGGTGGCCTGCCCCTCCCTCTAGGAGCTCTGTCCCAGGAAGTTTTCAGACCTCTGTTGGCCAGAGAACATTGGCAGGAGTGGCTGGCAGCTCTGGTTCAAAGTTCTGCCCAGCGAGGAGAAAGATAATGGGGACCCACTTAAGGAAGCAGCCTGGCCACACTTTCATAGAGCAGCTGTGCCATGCTGGGATACCACTTCTGTTCCAGTTGACTTGGGCTCTCCAAAGCCCACAGGCTGGATCAACTGAGTTGCCCAAACAGCAAATATGGTGGCCCACCCCTCCCCTGAGAACTCTGTCCCAGGAAGAAATAAAAACTCTGTCAGTCAGAAAATACAGGCTCTGGTTGGGAGGTCCCACCCAGAAATGAGGAACTGATCAGGGTCCCAATTAAAGAGGCAGTCTGGCAACGTTTTGGTAGAGCAGCTGTGCCATGCTGGGGGATCCTTTCTGTCGCCTGTTGGTTTGGGCTCTCCTAAACCCCCAGGCTGGAATGGTTGAGCCATCTAAACAGACGGTGGCCTTCCCCTCTCCTCAAGAACTCCCTCTTCTCCCAGGACAGTGCAACACTGTTGCTTGAGGCTGGCTGAAATTCCAAGCCTGTGGGTCTTATTCTGTGAAGCTCCATGGCAGTGGGGCCCACAGATTGACACTGCTCAGCCCCTTGGATCCAGCCCTCTTCTTAGGGTTATATGTGGACTTCCTGCCTTGCCTGAGTTGCAATCACCTTTGGCAGGGATCCCAGAACCAGAACATACAAAACTCTTGGGTCTTTCTGCATGCCTGGCAGCTGCTCTGCCAAGACTTCATGCAGCTGTGTGTGTCAGACCAAAGACCCTGGTTGGAACGGGTTCATGAGGGGATCTCCTAACCCGAGGGCAGCAAAAATCCATGGGAGAAGTGTGGTTTCTGGGGTCACACAATCACTCACCATTTCCTTGGGCTGGGAGACTTACCAATTTTAAAAACGGTGAAATTGATACTTGAGGAAGCTGAGTGACTTGTTGAAGGTCATACTGAGAATAGAATGGTCTGAATTTCTACTTTTCTTTAAGATGAGCATCCCTCATCTATAAAAAACTCAATGTTAATTAGAGGTTTTCAACAATATATGTAAAATTATGTACCAACACATACCATGTAATAAATATGAATTATTTGTATTGTCAAGCTATATCTTGTATATACTAATGAAAGCTTGCATTTTATTTGTGCAGTAAATTACAGTTTCCTACGAGCTTTCATATTTATCATCTTATTTAATTCCTATAAAAACTATAAGGGGGGGCAGCAAAGCTATCATACCCACTTTATAGCTGAGGAAACAGGCCACAAAAAATAAGAAAATGTCCAAGATGGGTGTATACAAGATTGAAATCTATGTCTTTTAATTCTGAACCACCACTTTAAGAAATAATATGAAAACATTTGTTTTACAAATGTCTTAGGTTATTTGTCCTGCTATAACAAAATATAATAAACTGAGTGACTTATAAACAACATAAATTTATTTTTCACATTTCTGGAGGCTGAAATGTGCAAGGTTAAGGCATCAGCAGATTCAGTGTGTGGTGAGGGACCCTTTACTGGTTCATAAACAGCAGTCTCCTTGCTGTAACCTCACATGGTGTAAGAAATGGGAGTCTACCTCACATCTCTTTTGTAAGAGCACTGATCCCATTCATGAGGGCTCCACCTTCGTGACCTAATGACCTCCCAAAGCCCTCACCTGCTAATGCTATCACCTTGGGTGCTGTTGCCCCACCTCCTAATGCCGTGCTTTCTAAGTTTATCACTTTGGGGATAAGGATTTCAACGTATGAATTTAGGTGTGGGGACACATTCTGAACACAGGAAAAAAGCAACATGTTAAAAAATAAAATAAAATTTAATTTGTACTAGATGCTCTTGAGTTTCAAGTATGATATAACTGAGACTGGCCTATCTTGCACAATCTGCCAGTTTCTGGTGAATTGATTCTGTCTCAGGAAGGTCCTGGCTTTTCTTGAAGAGTTAATTCAAAGCCCATTTAGTTCAGGCCCCACAGATCTTCTCCCTCTTAAGGATTGAAAGGTCTGTCTCCTCATGAAGACACAGAATAACCGGTGCATTTAGGCAGGGAGGAAAAGGAGACATGCTTAAGGGACACTCTTATTAACAATCTTTCAAGTCATAGTGATATGGTTTGGTTCTGTGACCCCACCCAGATCTCATGTCGAATTGTAATCTCCCCACGTTCAAAGAGGGGCCTGGTTGGGAGGTGATTGATTCATGGGAGTGGATCTCCCCCATGCTGTTCTTGTCATAGAGTTATCATGAGATCTGGTTGGTTGAATGTGTGTAGCACCTCCCACTTCACTCTCTCTCTCTCTGTCTCCTGCTTTGCATGATTGTAAGTTTCCTGAGACCTTGCATCCATGTTTCCTGTACAGTCTGCAGAACTGTGAATCAATTAAGCCTGTTCTCTTCATAAATTACCCAGTCTCAGGTAGTTCTTTATAGCGGTGTGAAAATGAAATAATACACATGGGTAATAGGTAGGGGTTACTTGTGTGATTATTAGGCTCTCAGTTGCTCTGGTAGCGGGGATAGCACAATACTCCCTGAGGAATGCTACAGTTGGGTGACTCTCTGCTTCTTGCTGATCACAATTGTGTCTCTAGGAATACACATTCAGAAGTGCTTTAAGACTGCTCCCTCACCTGAAAATTTGCTTGTCACTTCACATTCCAAATTGACTGAATAAGCAAAGTTCAGTCACTTGGAAATATTGAATATATGCTATGCCATGCTCACACATACAGGTGTGCCAATAAGTCAGTATTTATGTTTGTTAATGGGAGCTTTCTAGAACCACTTCTAGTGGTAACACTCACCACCAAAAGTATTCCAATATTAGGAATATGACAGTTGAATTATTCATTCATGCACTCAACATTTTTTTTTTAAATGAATGCTAAACATGTAGCAGACATTGAGCTGACCACTGGGCATAGAGTTGGGAACAAATGTAGACATTATTTCTGTTGGTATAGTTCACGTTTTTGGAGAAGTAAGCCTTTTTGTTTCTTGCGAATCATATAAATTCAGAAAATTATTCAAACTGACTTGTTGCAGGACAGCTTTGCACTATAAGGGTGGGGTTTAGTGTCTTAAAATCTTGTTCTGCCTGCAGAGTGCTTCTAAGAACCCAATACTGCCTGTTGGTTCACTGACCAAAGTCTCACAATTAATTATACAAATCCACACTTATCAAGTGCTTTATTTTTCTTTCCATCTCTAGCCAATTCTAGGTAAATAAAGATGAAGCTAGTAAGTGAAGGAAGTTTGAGACAAGGCATGGTTATGAAGGACACCTTGAGTGAGCAGTCTCATCCAACTTTGTTCCCTTTTCCTAAATCAACTAGATTTCCTTAACTCTCCCAAAAACCCAGATTCTGAGCTAATGAGATTAAAGCCGGGCCTGCTCTTCATAGACTCTTATTGGTTATGTTCTGTAGGGACGGGGGCAATCCTCTGCCAGCAGCAATTTCTCATAATTTCTTCCTTGCATGCAGGTTTGAGGCCCACAGAAAGCTGTGTGTGACCCAGGCCTTTCTGTAAGTCAGCTAACGATCACCCAATCCACTGGAGAAAATTGATTGTGTCAAAACTCATGAAGAGATTCGTGTTGATCAATGTCTCGCTGAAGTCAAGTTTCACACAAAACTGCCCCAAGCTGGAATTCAATGTCAAGTACAATTTAGCACTGATGCTCTAGCAGTGCTTTTGGAAAGGGAGGCTTGTTCCTGATTCTGCATGTCAGACTCCCTCCCCCACGGCAGGCTCTCTTGGCTAAGTGATCAGGGCCTGGCAAGCTGCCACACCACAAATCTCTTGGTAAGATCTCCAAAAGTGAGAACTTGGTGCTCAGGGCTGCTCTGAGACTGTGGATCCTGTCAAGGCTAGAAGGGAAATGTCCTGGGGAAGAAAACAGAGAGGTGCAGGGTGTCAGGTCTGATTTACATAAGCCTGTGGCATTGACTGGGGAGCCTGAAATGGTAACTTTCTGGAATGTATCCTATTAGGAACAGAGGATGACTCACAGGGAGTTGGAGCGGAAGGCTGCTGTGTGCCATACATGACCAGGTCTCAAAGCCTCCATGACTGAGTTCTGCCTAACTTCTTGCACTAAGCCCAGTAATGGTCTTCACATGCCTTCTAATCTAGTCAAAGAGCTAGTTTGCTCTGTAAAAGCCATGTCTTCCTTGTGCCTGTTTTTCCTTTTGCTGTATCTTCCCTTCTGCATATATTAAGTTCTATCATTCTTCAATGCCCAGATCAAATGTCACTTCATAAATCTTCCATTGATTCCTGCAGCTTTAAGGAATTTCTCATCCCCTGAACTGCTGTAGAACCTAACCATATCATTTTTATGTAATTTTTACTTCCGTTTTGCACTATAGTCATTTATTTTTGTGTTTAATCTTCCCCATTGTAAAGATAGTTTCCGAATCTGTTTTTTTCTAACCTCTTAGAAGTGGTTAGAAAACCTCTCAGATTTTCTTTTTCTAACCTCAAAGCCTGATCTCTAATAAAAGAAATTCAATTTTTTTGCTCTGTAAGTTTGTAATTAAGACTTCTTATATTTGTACAGTGCTTAACAGTTTAAAAAGTAATTTCATATAACTCTTATTTGGTTCTTCCAGCAACCAAAGAGAGTTAATCAACTCTTAAAGATCAGTAATCTTAAGAACTAGAAAAGCTAAGACCCCTGTTCAGGATAACACAGCTGGGGAGTGGCAGACCTGAACTCAGAACCTCTTCTATTTCTTATTTTTAGTTTTAGTTTTTTTTCTCTATATATATTTCTTTATATTTTTATGTTTATATGTTCTTTATATTCTTTTTTTTCTCTCTCTCTATATAATATAAGTTATCTAGGAATAACTTGTAATTCCAACTTTGGGGCTCTTTTTTTTAACTCATAGCTGTTCACAAGCTTTAGTAAATGCACCTAAATTGCAATTGCTTTTGATGCCTGAGGCACAATCTTGAAATATCCTAAATGGAACAACATATTCTTCTCTGGGAAGCATTGCTATTCTAAGCAAGCACCTGAGAACCTAGTGCTGATCCAAATGAGCAAATCTATTTAGTAAAATTGAAGATGTGGCTCTAAAGTCAAGAGACTGGTTCTGTACATTTGTTTGTGCGTGTGGTGAGTGTTACTTACAAAAAGAGGTTTCCAAAGTGCCTTGAACCACAGCAGCATTTTGGGGTTGACCAAGGCAGCTGACTGGGAAATAAACATGTCCCAAGCTAGCTATTCAGAGGGCACTATATATATATATATATATATAAAGAAATCTATCCCATCGTTAGACAGACATCAAATGTCTTTACTCAAAAGCTCACTGGGTAGGAAAGAGAAGTTACAAAGAGAAGAAAGTAGAAGACAGATTTTGCCCTTGAGTGGTTTATGAGCAAGGTGGAAAGACATGACTGGCAAGAAGCAAGTATACCTCGAGTTCTCTAGGATGGTACTTTTGCTCATTTTCTCCATGATCACATCATGGGTTCAGACTGTTGGTCATCAAAGTACTAAACTCTGGTTCCTTGCTTGCTGTCTTAGGTTTCGGATTGCAGTAGACAGGTGTGGAGAGATTTTCAGTGCTGGGAGCAGCCCTTTTCAACGGCATCCTAATCACCATGGACAATTGCCATGAATGCTCTCTGCTTTTCCCGCTAGCACCTGCAGGAGAGCCTGTTTCCTGATACTCACTCATGCCAGACCACATGCTGGCAAAGAGTCTATCTGCAGGAATTCTTTGGGAAAATGTGTAGTTGTTACATTTTAAGTTTAAGCTTATTGTTGTTTAACAGTTTTTATTGTGTTATAATATGTATTGTGGTTATAACAGTTTTAATGTGTTATAATATGAAAATTTATAAAATATATAAACCTTTTAGAAAATGATGACAAAGCAAACATTTTGCATTCACCACTCAATTTAAAAACTGGAACATTATTAGTAACTGAAAAGTCCTCTTTGTGCCCTGCCAGATCACACCCCAGAAATAGTTACTATTCTGAAATTTGTTTTTACTATTTTCTTGCTTTTTAAACAATTTCTCACTGATATATACATTCATAAGAAACAAGTTTTTGGTTTTACTTGTCTTCAAATTTCATATGAACTTTATCATAGCATGTGTATCCATCTGTGACTTGCTTCTCCTGCTCTAAAATTTTGCTTTTGAAATTTATCCATGTTAATGCTATAGGTAATTTATTAACATCATTTCTCTTTTAGAAATGTGCCATAGTTTAGTTTTCCATGTTATTGTCTATAGACTTTTTCTCTTTACTATCATGAACAGTTTTGCTTTGGATATTTGCATGTGTGTCTTGTTACACACACACAAAATTTATTCTAGAGTGTGTAAATATGCAGGAGTAAAATTTCTAGTCATAAAGCACAAACATGTTTAGATTCACTAGGTAATGTTGAATTTATTCAATGTGATTGCACCAACTATACTCCTATTATTAATGAATGAAATTTCTTTCTGCTTTATATCCTTGCCACCTTTTGGTGTTTTCAACTTTTCAAATTTTTGCCAATCTAATGGGTATAAAATTACATACCACTGTGGTGTTTTTTTATTTTTTCTATCTGAATTTGAAAGGAAGAAGAAAAAATTGCCTCACTTTGCAGATGACATAATTTTATGTATAGAATAGAAACCTCTAAAGAACACACACACACACACACACACACACACACTCACACACAGAGTTAGACCTTGTAAATGAATTCAGCAAAGCTGCTGGATAAAAAATCAACATACAAAAATTAGTTGCACTTCCATACTAATAATGAATAATCAAAATGAAAATTAAGAAAACAATTCTATTGACAATAGCATCAAAAAGAGTAAATTATTCAGAAATAAATGTAACCAAGGAGGTGAAAGACTTGTACACTGAAAACTATAAAACATTGCTGGAAAAAATTAAAGAAGACATGAATAAATGAAAACATATCCTGTGTTCAAGGATTTGAAGGCGTAACACTGTTGAACTGTAAATAGTACCCAAGGCCGTCCCCAGGTTCGATGCACTCTCTGTCAAAACCCAATGGAGTTTTTTGCAGCAGTAGAAAAATCCATTCTAAACTTCATATAGAATGCAAGGCACCCTTAGTAGTCAAAATAATCTTTAAAAAGAAGAATAAAATTGTACATCTCATACTTGCTACAAAGCTATAATAATCAAAACAATTGTGGTACTGGCATAAAGGTGGACATATATACCAACGGCATAGAATAGAGAACCCAGAAACACACATTCTTTTGTGTATAGTCAAATGATTTTTTACAAGGTTGCCAAGACCATGCAATGGGAAAAGATAGATTTTCAACAAATAGTTCTGGGAAAATTTGATGTCTACATGCAAAAAAATGGAGTTGGACCTTTAGCTTATGCAATATTCAAAAATTGAGTCTACAAAAACGTTTCCTGGGCAAGATGGTTGACTAGAAACAGCTCTGGTCTGCAGCTCCCAGTGAGACCAATGCAGAAGGCAGGTTATTTCTGCATTTCCAACTGAGGTACCTGGTTCATCTCATTGGGACTGGTTAGATAGTGAGTGAAGCCCACGGAGAAAAGAAGCAGGGTGGGGCATTACCTCACCTGGGAAGGGCAAGGGATAAGGGAACTCCCTGCCAGTTAAGGGAAGCCATGAGAGACCGTGCTGCGAAGCATGGTGCTATCTGGCCAAGATACTATGCTTTCCCCATGGTTTTTGCAACCCACAGAGCAGCAGAGTTCCTCGGGTGCCTACACCACAAGGGCTCTGGGTTTCAAGCACAAAACTGGGCGGCCTTTTGGGCAGACACCGAGCTAACTGCAGGAATTTTATTTTTTGTACCCCAGTGACACCTGGAATGCCAGTGAGACAGAACCGTTCACTTGCCTGGAAAAAGGGCTGAAGTCAGGGAGAAAAGTGGTCTTGTTTAGGAAATTCCACCCACACGAAGCACAGCAAGCTGAGATCCACTGGCTTGAAATCCTGGCTGCCAGCACAGCAGTGTGAAGTCGACCTGGGATGTTCCAGCTTAGTGGGGTGAGGGGCGCCTGCCATTACTGAGGGTTGACTAGGCAATTTTCCCCTCACAGTGTAAACAAAGCCACCGGGGAAGTTAGGACTGGGCGGAGCCCAGTGCAACTTGGAAAAGCTGCTATAGTCAGACTGCGTCTCTAGATTCCTCCTCTCTGGTCAGGGCATCTCTGAAAGAAAGGCAGCAGCCCCAGTCAGGGGCTTATAGATAAAACTCCCATCTCCCTGGGACAGAGCACCTGGGGAAAGGGGCAGCTATGGATGCAGCTTCAGCAGACTTAAACATTCCTGCCTGCCAACTTTGAAGAGAGCAACAGATCTCCCAGCACTGTGCTTGAGCTCTGCTAAGGAACAGACTGCCTCCTCCCGTGCCTCCTGACTGGGAGACACATCTCAGCAGGGGTTGATAGACCCCTCATAGAGGAGAGCTCCAGCTGGCATCTGACAGGTGCCCCTCTGGGGAAATTAAGGCAGAAATAAATAAGTTATTTGAAACCAATGAGAACAAAAACACAATGTACCAGAATCTCTGGCACACAGCTAAAGCAGTGTTTAGAGGGAAATTTATAGCACTAAATGCCCACATGAGAAAGCAGGAAAAGATCTAAAATCGACACCCTAACATCACAATTAAAAGAACTAGAGAAGCAAGAGCAAACAAATTTAAAAGCTAGCAGAAGACAAGAAATAACTAAGATTAGAGCAGAACTGGAGGAGATAGAGACACGAAAAGCCCTTCAAAAAATCAATGAACCCAGGAGATGTTTTTTTGAAAAGATTAACAAAATAGATAGACCACTAGCCAGACTAACGAAGAAAAAGAGGGAAGAACCAAATAGACACTATAAAAAATGATAAAGGGGATATTACCACTGATCCCACAGAAATACAAACTACCATCAGAGAATACTATAAACACCTCTATGCAAACAAACTAGAAAACATAGAAGAAATAGAAGAAATGGATAAATTCCTGGACACATACAGCATCCCAACACTAAACCAGGGAGAAGTCGAATCCCTGAATAGACCAATAACAAGTTCTGAAATTGAGGCAGTAATTAAAAGTTTACCAACCAAAAAAAAGCCCAGGACCAGAAAGATTCACAGCTGAATTCTACCAGAGGTACAAAGAGGAGCTGGTACCATTCCTTCTGAAACTCTTCCAAACCATAGCAAAAGGACTCTTGCCTAACTCATTTTATGAGGCCAACATCATCCTGATACCAAAACCTGGCAGAGACACAACAACAACAACAAAGAAAATTTCAGGCCAATATCCCTGATGAATATCAATGTGAAAATCCTCAATAAAATACTGGCAAACCAAATCCAGCAGCACATTAAAAAACTTATCCACCATGATCAAGTTGGCTTCATGCCTGGGATGCAAGGCTGGTTCAACATATGCAAATAAATAAATGTAATCCATCACATAAACAGAACCAATGACACCAATGACAAAAACCACATGATTATCTCAATAGATACAGAAAAAGCCTTCAATAAAATTTAACACCTCTTCATATTAAAAACACTAAATTAACTAGGTATTGATGAACTATATCTCAAAATAATAAGAGCTACTTATGACAAACCCACAGCGAATATCATACTAAATGGGCAAAAGTTGGAAGTATTCCCTTTGAGAACTGGCACAAAACAAGGATGCCCTCTCTCACCACTCCTATTCAGCATAGTATTGGAAGTTCTGGCCAGGTCAATCAACCAAGGGAAAGAAATAAAGCATATTCAGATAGGAAGAGAGGAAGTCAAATCATCTCTGTTTGCAGATGACATGATTGTATATTTAGAAAACCCCATCATCTCAGCCCCAAAACTCCTTAAGCTGATAAGCAACTTCAGCAAAGTCTCAGGATACAAAATCAAAAAATGTGCAAAAATCTCAAGCATTCCTATACACCAATAATAGATAAACAGAGAGCCAAATCATGAGTGAACTCCCAGTCACAGTTGCTACAAAGAGAATAAATTCCTAGGAATACAACTTACAAGGAATGTCAAGGACCTCTTCAAGGAAAACTACAAACCACTGCTCAAGGAAATAAGAGAGAACACAAACAAACCGGAAAACAATTCATGCTCATGGATGGGAAGAATCAGTATCATGAAAATGGCCATACTGCCCAAAGTAATGTATAGATTCAATGCTATTCCCTTCAAGCTACCATTGATTTTCTTTCTTTCTTTTTTTTTATTATACTTTAAATTCTAGGGTACGTGTGCACAACGTGCAGGTTCGTTACATATGTATACATGTGCCATGTTGGTGTGCTGCACCCATTAACTCATCATTTACATTAGGTATATCTCCTAATGCCATCCCTCCTCCTTCCCCCAACCCCACAACAGGCCCCAGTGTGTGATGTTTCCCTTCCTGTGTCCAAGTGTTCTCATTGTTCAATTCCCACCTATGAGTGAGAACATGAGGTGTTTGGTTTTCTGTTCTTGCGATAGTTTGCTGAGAATGATGATTTCCGGCTGCATCCATGTCCCTACAAAGGACACGAACTCATCCTTTTTTATGGCTGCATACTATTCCATGGTGTATATGTGCCACATTTTCTTCATTCAATCTGTCATTGATGGACATTTGAGTTGCTTCCAAGTCCTTGCTATTGTGAATAGTGCCACAATATACATACATGTGCATGTGTCTTTATAGCAACATGATTTATAATCCTTTGGGTATATACCCAGTAATGGGATGGCTGGGTCAAATGGCATTTCTAGTTCTAGATTCTTGAGGAATCACCACACTGTCTTCCACAATGGTTGAACTAGTTTACGGTCCCACCAACAGTGTAAAAGTGTTCCTATTTCTCCACATCCTCTCCAGCACTTGTTGTTTCCTGACTTTTTATGATCACCATTCTAACTGGTGTGAGATGGTATCTCATTGTGGTTTTGATTTGCATTTCTCTGATGACCATTTTTTCATGTGTCTGTTGGCTGCATAAATGTCTTCTTTTGAGAAGTGTCTGTTTATATCCTTTGTCCACTTTTTTATGTGGTTTTTTTTTTTCTTATAAATTTATTTAAGTTCCTTGTAGATTCTGGATATTAGTTCTTTGTCGTATGGATAGATTGCAAAAATTTTCTCCCATTCTGTAGGTTGCCTGTTCACTCTGATGGTTTTTCTTTTGCTATCCAGAAGTCTTTAGTTTAATTAGATCCCATTTGTCAACTTTGGCTTTTATTGCCATTGCTTTTGGTGGTTGAGTCATGAAGTCCTTGCCCATGCCTATGTCCTGAATGGTATTGCCTAGGTTTTCTTCTAGGGTTTTTATGGTTTTAGGTCTAACATTTAAGTCTCTAATCTATCTTGAATTAATTTTTGTATAAGGTGTAAGGAAGGGATCCAATTTCAGCTTTCTACATATGACTAGCCAGTTTTCCCAGCACCATTTATTAAATAGGGAATCCTTCCCCCATTTCTTGTTTTTGTCAGGTTTGTCAAAGATCAGATGGTTGTAGATGTGTGGTATTATTTCTGAGGACTCTGTTCTGTTCCATTGGTCTGTATATCTGTTTTGGCATCAGTACTATGCTGTTTTGGTTACTGTAGCCTTGTAGTATAGTTTGAAGTCAGGTAGCGTGATGCCTCCAGCTTTGTTCTTTTGGCTTAGAATTGTCTTGGCAACACGGGCTCTTTTTTTGTTCCATATGAACTTTAAAGTAGTTTTTTCCAATTCTGTGAAGAAAGTCATTAAGCTACCACTGATTTTATTCACAGAACTAGAAAAAACTACTTTAAATTTCATATGGAACCAAAAAATAGCTCATATAGCCAAGACAATCCTAAGCAGAAAGAACAAAGCTGCAGGCATCACACTACCTGACTTCAAACTATACTACAAGTCTACAGTAACCAAAACAGCATAGTACTGCTTCCAAAACAGGTATATAGATGAATGGAACAGAACTGAGGCCTCAGAAATAATACCACACATCTACAACCATCTGATCTTCGACAAACCTGACAAAAACAAGCAATTGGGAAAGCATTCCTTATTTAATAAATGGTATTGGGAAAACTGGACAGCCATATGCAAAAAACTGAAACTGGACCCCTTCCTCATAACGTATACAAAAATCAACTCAAGATGGATTAAGGATTTAAACATAAGACTTAAAACCATAAAAACCCTAGAAGAAAACCTCGGCAATGCCATCCAGGATATAGGCATGGGCAAAGACTTCATGACTAAAACACCAAAAACAATTGCTATAAAAGCCAAAATTGACAAATGGGATGTAATTAAACTAAAGAGCTTCTGCACAGCAAAAGAAGCTATCATCAGAGTGAAGAGGCAACCTACAGAATGGAAGAAAATTTTTGTGATCTATCCATATGACAAAAGACTAATATCCAGAATCTACAAGGAACTTAAACACATTTATAAGAAAAATTAAAAAAAAATCCCATCAAAAAGTGAGTGAAGGATATGAACAGAGAGTTTTCAAAAGAAGACATTTATGTGGCCAAGAAATATGAAAAAAAAAGCTCATCATCACTGGTCATTAGAGAAATCCAAATCAAAACCACAATGAGATACCATCTCACACCAGTTAGAATGACGATTATTAAAAAGTTAGGAAACAACAGATGCTGGAGAGGATATGGAAAAATAAGAATGCTTTTATACTGTTGGTGGGAGTGTAAATTAGTTCAACCATTGTGGAAGACAGTGTGGCAATTCCTCAAGGATCTAGGACTAGAAATACCGTTTGACGTTGCAATCCCATTACTGGGTATATTCCCAAAGGATTATAAATCATGGTACTATAAAGACACATGCACACGTATGTTTGTTGCGACACTATTCACAATAACAAAGGCTTGGAACCAAACCAAATGCCCATCAATGATAGACTCTATGAAGAAAATGTGGCATATATATACCACAGAATACTATGCAGCCATAAGAAAGAAAGATTTCATGCCCTTTACAGGGACATGAATGAAACTGGAAACCGTCATTCTCAGCAAACTAACACAGGAACAGAAAACCAAACACCGCATGTTCTCACTCATATGTGGGGGTTGAATGATGAGCACATATGGGCACAGGGAGGGGAACATGACACATTGGTGCCTATTGGGGAGATGGGGGCAAGGGGAAGGATAGCATTAGAAGAAATACCTAATACAGATGACAGGTTGGTGGGTGCAGCAAACCACCATGCACATGTTTAGCTACGTAACAAACTTGCATGTTCTGCACATGTATCCCAGAACCTAAAGTATAATAAATAAATAAATAAATAAATAAATATAAAAACTAAAAAAAAAAAAAAACAAACGGTGGTGACAGCCATATAAGCTTTGCCTTCACAAGACATGGAAGACTCCCACAAAGACTTCCCTGAATGTTGAGCTGAGTATTGAGGGGTGAGCAGACAATCACTGGAGAAGCGGGAGCCTTTGAGACAGGGGAAATCAAATGTGCAAAGGCAGCAATGTACAGGTTACCAAGTTGTATCAATTTTACACCAAATGTGCCTGTCTGCCCTCCCCTCCTTTCCACACATATGGCCATTCTCCTAATTCCCTAATTTGGGCCTTATGTGTGAATCAACTGAACTACTGCAGAATGTTCCCTCCTGCTTGAGCAATTCCTCCTCCCTACTGCTGCCTACAGTACAGGCTGATAACCCTGTTTCTTCTGGTATAAATACATACCTAATACATGCTCTGACACCACCCCTCCGTCACCCATGAATAATCATGTCTCCAGTTTATACCAAGGTACCCTAGCTTTCTAGCCTCATCTGTACTTCATACTAACCCGACTCTACCTACGAATCTACTTGTCCCCACCCCACTGGACTACTTACAGTTGTCCAGTTCTATCTCTCATTTCCATGTTTCCATGTTTTTGGTCACAGTATTAGCTACCTGCTCCATAATAATGCTATGAGATAAATAACCACACGCTTCAGTGGCAAACAACACTAGGCATTTACTGTTCATGTATCTGCAGTCAGAAACTAGGTAGCACTGCCGATCTTAGCTAGACATACTGATAACTCTGGGGCATAAGTTCCAACCAGAGGCTGTTTTGACCCTTGGGCACATTTGACAATGTCTGGAGATATTTTTGGTTGTCACACCTTTGGTGGTGGGGTGGGGGGCACTACTGGGATCTGGTGAGTAGAGGCCAGGGATGATGCTAACCATCCATAAATGAACAGCTCCCCACAACAAATAATGATTCAACCCCTAACTTCAAAGTGCTTCTGCCGAGAAACTTCACAGTAGGTACTGGCTGGCTATTAGCTGATCCAGGATAGCCTTCTCTGGGGCAAGTGGGGCAACTTGGCTTTGTCCAAGTCTCTTCTCCTCCAGCAGACTATCTGGGGCATCTTGTCATAGTGATGGCAGAGGAACAATAACCCAAGGCGTCTTACAGCCTAAGCTTGGAATGGGCACCTCATTACTTCTGCTGCATTCCACTGGCCAAAGCAAGTCAGAGGACCAGCCCAGATTCAAGGAGTCAGGGAACAAACTCCACCTCTTCAGGGAGAAGAACTGCAGTCACTTGGCAAAGGGTGTGTATACGGGACAGGATGGAAAATTGGTATGGCTAACTCCACCAATTCAGCTCCCTCACATGAATTTGGAATTATAAAAGTGGTCCCCTCTCTCTGCTCCCTCTTGTTTACTTTCCTGTTTGGGTGTTGAAAATATGACACTTGGTATTACCTGTACTCGGGCTGACAGATAGCTGGTATTCACCATGGCGGGTGCTATTGTGACTGGGTCTGCTTGGATTGGTTGGTGCTGTGCTGTACAGTTATTAAAGTTTTGTTACCTTTACCTCCACTTATTTATGCACTTGTTTGTCTCCTCTACCGGGACAGAGAATCACTCACTGGATGCTAGAATCTATATTAAGATATTAGCTTGAGAATAAGGTTAAGATCTTCCTTGGGCATTCAGTGCCTGGCATTCAGTGCCTGGGACATTAAATATACATACCTGGCACACAGTAAGTGTTCAAGATCTGTTTATTGAATAAATGAATAAATGAGGACATTTATACAAAGGAAAAATGACTCTAAATGGATCAAAGATCTAAATATAAAAGCTAAGCTAATACTATAAAACCATTAGAAGAAAACATATAGAAAAGCTTCATGACACTGAATTTGTCAATGATTTCTTGGCTATGATGCCAAAAGCATGGGTAACAAAAGTTAAAATAAATGAACTGGCCTACATCAAAATAAAAATAAAATTCTGTGTATCAAAGGGTATAATCAACAGGGTGAAAATGTAACCTATGAAATGAGAGAAAATATCTGAAAATCATACATCTGATAAGGGGTTAGTAACCAGAATATATAAAGAACTACAATTCAATAACAAAAAAACAAATAATTCAAAAATGGCAAAACTTGAATATGCATTTCTTCAAGGAAGATATACAAATGACCAACAGGCACGTAAAAAAAGATGCCGGCCATTGCTAATCATTAGGGGAATGCAAATCAATCATACTGAGACACCATGTCAATCCCATTAGGGTGGCTATTTAAAAAACACACAGAAAATAACAGTTGGTGAGGATGAAGAGAACTTAGAATCTTTGTGCACTTTTCTTGGGAATATAAAAAGGTGTCACCACTATGGAAAGCAGTATGAAAGTTACTAAAAATAGTAAAGATAGAATTACCATATGATCCAGAGGTATCACTACTGTGTATATATAAAAAATTGGGAGCAGCATCAAAAGAGATATTTCTACACCTATTCATAGCAGCATTATTCACAATAACTAAAACGTCAAGGCAACCCAAGTTTTTGTTGATGGATGAATAGATAAATGAAATGTGGTATATACGAACAATGGAATTTAGTCAGCCTAAAAAGGAAGGAAATTCTGATAAATGTAACAACATAGATGGATCTTGAGGACATTATGCTAAGTAAAATGAGCAAGTCACAAAAAGAAAATTACTGTATGAGGTACCTAGCATAGTCAAATTTGTAGAGACAGGAAGTAGAATGGTTGCTGCTGGGGCTGGAGGGAGGGGAGAATGGAGAGTTATTTAACGGATATAGAGTTTCAGTTTTGGAATATGAAAAGAGTTCTGAAATTGATTGAACAACAATTTGAACATACTTAAAACTTCTGAACTGTACACTTAAAAATAATTAAGATGATACATTTTGTTTGTGCATTTTACCACTTTTTTTTTTGCAAAAGAGGTAATGAGGACCAAACTTTATTTCTTTGCATCTGGCACAGGACTTAAAAGTTCCTTGCTTATAGTAAATGTTAATGAAATGTTTTGATTAACTAAAACAATGAAAGCTGAATCACAGCAATGTTAATAGGGTTGATGTTTGGATGTAAGACAATACAATAATGTTCTTATTTTTCTCCTTCACCTGGTAAGGAGAGAGATCTATTCTATGGGCCAACCAGGGTGTGCTGTGGAAAAGCTAGATAATAAAAGCCTACCTTTCTTGTTGCTAAGTCTGATCCCATGAAATTGTAATGTTGGCATTTCCTGTTTCTACATAGTTAGTTCAACTACAAAGATGCATTGGGTCAGGCAGGAGGCATAAACTAACTTTATTTTGTGACTCATGGAGTAAAAACCAGTATTAGCAATTACAGATCACATCATTTGGCAGGCAGTTTTATCCATTTTAATGTATTATCTAATTTAATCCAAAATTACTATGAGAAATATCATTTTCCCCTCATTTAATAGATGAAGAAACTGAGACACATAAGGGTTTAATATCTTAAGGTCACAGAGTTAATATTTGAAGTAGGTAGTCTGATTTTGGAGTCTCTAATGTGATTCCTTTAGATTTGTTCTTTTTGCTTAGTATTGTTGTGGTTATGCAGGCTCTTTTTTGGTTCCATATGAATTTTAGGAATTTTTTTCTAGTTCTGTGAAGAATGATAGTAGTATTTTTATGGGAATTGCAATGAATTTATAAATTGCTTTTGGCAGTATGGTCATTTTCACAATATTGATTCTATCCATCCCTGAGCATAGAACGTGTTTCCATTTGTTTGTGTCATCTATGATTTCTCTCAGCAGTGTTTTTTTGTTGTTGTTGTTGTTTTTCTTGTAGAGATCATTCACCCCCTTAGTTACATATATTCCTAAGGATATAGTTTGGTTTTTTTGGCAGCTGTTGTAGAAGGGATTGGGTTCTTGATTTGAGTCTCATCTTGGTTGCTGTTGGTGTATAGCAGTGCTACTACTTCGTGTACTTAGATTTTGTGTCCTGAAACTTTATTGAATTCATTTATCAGATCTAGGAGCTTTTTGGATGAGTCTTTAGGGTTTACAATCATATCATCAGTGAGCAGCAACAGTTTGACTTCCTCTTTGCTGATTAGGATGCTCTTTATTTCTTTCTTAAAAGCAAAGAACTTTTAAGTTCTGTGCCAGATGCAAATTTTAGTAATTTGGATTGTTCTGGCTCGCACTTCCAGAACTATATTGTATATAAGTGGTGAGAGTGGGCAATCTTGTCTTGTTCCAGTTCTCAGGGAGAATGCTTTCAACTTTTCCCCATTTGGTACAATGTTGGCTGTGGGTTTGTCATAGATTGCTTTTATTACCTTAAGATATACCTTTTCTATGCAGATTTTGCTAAGGATTTTAATCACAAAGCGATACTGAATTTTGTCAAATGGTTTTTCTGTGTTTATTGAGGTAATCATATTTTTGTTTTTAATTTTATGTGGTGTAATATGTATGGTCTTTTTAACTTGCTGTTAGATTTAGTTGGCGGTTATCTTGTTGAGAATTTTGGATATGTTTATCAGGGGTATTGGTCTGTAGTTTTTTGTGTTTTTTTCTTGTTGTTATGTCCTTTCCTGGGTTTGGTATTAGGGTAACATTGGCTCCACAGAATAATTTAGAGACGATGCCCTCTTTCCCTATCTTATGGAATCGTGCCAGTAGGATTGGTACCAATTCTCCTTGGAATGTCTGATAGAATTCAGTTGTGACTCCATCTGGTCCTGGACTTTATTTTTTGTTGGTAATATTTTTATCACCGTTTCAATCTCACTGCTTGTTTTTGGTCTGTTCAGAGTTTCTATTTCTTCCTGGTTTAATATAGGAAGGTTGTATATTTCCAGGAATTTATCCATCTCCTCTAGGTTTTCTAGTTTATGTGCATAAAGATCTTCACAGTAGCCATGAATGATCTTTTATATTTCTGTGACATCAGTTGTAATATCTTTCATTTCATTTCTAATTGAGGTTATTTGGATCTTCTTTTTTCTTTTCTTGGTTATTTTCACTAATGATCTATCAATTTTACTTATCTTTTCAAAGAACCAAGCTTTTGTTTCATTTATCTTTTGTATTGTTTTTTGTTGTTGTTTCAATTTTATTTAGTTCTGCTCTGATCTTTGTTATTTCTTTTCTTCTACTGGGTTTGGGTTTGGATTGTTCTTGTTTCACTAGTTTCTTGGGGTATGACTTTACATTGTCTATATTTGCTCTTTCAGACTTTTTGGTGTAGGTGTTTAAGGCTATGAATGATCCTCTTAGCACCGCTTTTGCTGTATCCCAGAGGTTTCGATAGGTTGTGTCATTATTATTGTGCAGTTCAAAGAATTTCTTAATTTCCATCTTGATTTCTTTGTTGACTCAAAGATCATTCAGGAGCAGATTATTTAATTCCCATGTGTTTGTATAGTTTTGAGGGTTACTTTTGGAATTAGTTTCTAATTTTATTCCACTGTGGTCTGAGAGAGTACTTTATATAATTTTGATTTTCTTAAATTTATTGAGACTTGTTTTGTGGCCTATTATATGGTCCATCTTGAAGAATGTTCGATATGTCAATGAAAAGAATGTATACTCTTTGGTTGTTGGGTAGAATGTTCTGTAAATACCTGTTAAGTCCATTTGTTCTAGGGTATAGTTTAAGTTCATTTTATTGTTGTTGTTGTTGACATTCTGTTTTGATGACATGTCTAGTGCTATCAGTAGAGTATTGAAGTCCCACATGATTATTGTGTTACTGCCTATGTCATTTCTTAGATCTAGTAGTAATTGATTTATAAATTTGGGAGCTCCAGGGTTATATATGTAACACATCACATCATATCAGTGCATACACTCTCAGGTTGAGTTATCACTGAGGATGTTAAATTTTTTTTAATCATATAAATTTTTATTATAATTTGTCTGAAATATTTTTGCAAAAGGTGGCATTTAAATATGCATCTGAATTAAGGCAAAATACAACTTACCTTAATTTTTAAGGTAATCTTTAAGAGGGAAAAATAGTCACTTTACAGAGACTAAGCAGACACCACCTTAACCAGAGTGATCCAAATTGATGTCACCAGGAATAAGACATATGAACACCATGTACCCCCCAATATGATGCACTGAGAGGAGCACAATGCTACATCTGGGGTATTCTTGCTAAAAATGCATAACCTTGGATGGGCACGGTAGCTCCTTCCTATAATCCTAGCACTTTGGGATTCTAAATCCTTCTGTATTTTTAGTAAAGATGGGGTTTCACCATGTTGGCCAGGCTCATCTTGAACTCTGGTGATGTTAATTTTGATCACCTGGCCAAAGTAATGTCAACAGTATTTTCTAGTGTAAAGTCAATTTTCCCCATCTCTATATTTTTTACAAGTAAATCACAAAGTTCAGTTAATAGTCAAGGAGGAAGGAAATTAAACTTCATCTCTTGGAAGCTAGGGGGTTAGCTGTGTAAATTATTTGGAAATTTTTTTGTAGAGAAAATTTGTCTTTTTTCCCTTATGAATTTATTCATGTCAGCATGAAATCATATATATTTGTTTTATGCTTTGTGTAATAACTCAATACTATGTTATTTATTTTGTTTCTCAAATTGCTCCAGCTTTGATCATTGGAGTTCCTCCAGGTTGATTCCTGTATCCATTTGAAATATCCCCATCCCCATGTTTTTTGAGCACTTACTTACTTTCTGTCATTATTAGATGCTTCAGTCTCACCTTCTGTTTTCTTTCTTGGTTCTAGAATCAGTCATTTCTCCCAGGGTTTTGATTCCTTTTACTGGGGAATAGCATTCAGAAATCAGGATCTGATTGTGGCTGCTTTATTTTTTATCTATTTTCTTTTCTATCTATCACTAATTTTTCTCAGATGTTCCAATAGATCCAATAGATCTGCTGTCTTTTAATTTTATTTCCAAAATCTCAAACAAGTATATATGCTGTCAGTTCTATTTTCCTTTAGACACCTGTCTCCTGGAGTCATCTGTCCTCTTGATTCCATCGAGTAGATTATCTTTGGTGTCTCCCTTTTATGAAACATTTATTTCCCTTGTAAATAATCCTTTTGCACACTTCCCAGCTCCAGACCTGCTTCTCTGCTGTCTTTCCATGCTTTTCTTTTTTGTCATAATAGAATGTTTCCTTGTTGCTAAATTATAATAGAGTTTCTCTCTCCTGGATCCCCAGTATGATTGCTTTGTGGTTTTACTGGAGCATATAGTCATTTGCTGGTTAACATACTTGGTATATATATCTAAAAAGGAACATAGGAAATAAAATTTCATATTGTAAGTCTTAAAATGTATTTATTCTACCCTCACACTAAGTGGATAGACTGCTTGTGCATCTGAATATATATTTTTCTCAACTTTATTTTAGTTTCAGGGGTTATATGTGCAGGTTTGTTACCTGGGTAAATTGCATGTTGCTGGGTTTGTTGTACAAATGATCTCATCACCCAGGTAGTGAGCATAGCACCTTATAGGTAGTTTTTCAACCCTCACTCCCTCCTATTCACTCTGCTTCAAGTAGTTCCCAGTGTCCAGTGTCTGTTATTTCCATCTTTATGCTCATGTGTGCACAATATTTAGCTCCTACTTATAGCATCTGAATGTTTAAGACATTATTCCACTATATATGTATTCAATTTTCCTTTGTCTACAGAGTGGACCATTCTAACCTGGAGACTCATGTCTTTCAGTTCTGAGGAATTATTATTATTTAGTTTTTGTTTAACAGTTTTATCTTCCTCCTTTTCTGCCTCCTCTGTATTTGGAGCTACAATTAGTTAAATGTTCCTGACTTAATTTTCTTTCATCTTTTAACGTCTTTTACTGTCTTTTACTTTGACTTATTATTTTCTTTATTTTCTGAGGTATTTCCTTGACTATATTGCACAATGCTTCTACTTAAATTATTATATTAACTTTCCTAAAATAATGTTTTGATAATTCTTTTTATCTGTCATTATGTCTCTCTCTCTGTTCCCTCAGTTCCTTCTTCATGCTATACCATTTGTTTTATAGATGCATTGTCTTATCTTTGGTTTATGATGATATCAATGGTAATATTCTCCCAATCACTAGTAAACTTGTTTCCACACAGAAATTTTGGTTGAAAGTCATTCTTTCAGAATTTTAAGGCATTATTCTTTTTCTAGCTTTAGTGGTTATTGGTGAGAAGTCTGATATTACTCTGATTTACAGTTGTTTGTACATAATCTGGATTTTCCCTATCTACTAGAAATCCTTCCTTATTTTTGGCTTTCTGAAATTTCATATTATATGTCTCTTTCCTTTATAGTATACGGCATATAGTGGTGCCTCAATCTGAATACATATTTTATCTATAGATATAAATAATAACAATAACTCCTAACTTTTACTGAGTAACTGCTAAGTGAGCCCTCTATAGTAAGCAGTATGTCATGGCAACTCAGCTCTAAGTTGTGCCAGCTAACAACAGCCAATTAATTGGAGAAAGACTCAAATTTTTACTGAGACTTTTTTGGGGAGTTGCTATATCTGAGTGAATTAATCTTTGGGGAGACAATTTTGTTGGATGTTAAATATACTGCAAAATGAGAAACTGGGAAAAAGAATGGAAAGCACTCCAGTTCAGTCATGTGTAACATATTTTTAATAAATTGTCATTCAACTGAAGTGACTGGTCTTTCTGAGTAAAGCTTTTTGATCATAAGTCAAAATTACTAGGGAGTTAACGGTACTTCTCTAGAATAACCTTCTGAATTATCCAAAATAAGCATTTACACACAGGCACTTAATGCTGAGTAATTAATGTCTGTCTGGATAACCCAGCAGCTAATGAGGTGGGGTGTAGCAGGGGCATACTGAGTCACTGGAGAACCCCAGAGGGCTGGCTGTGAAAATAGCCCTGAGCTTGCCAGGGTTTTTGGTAATAGCTGGAAAATTTTTATAGGTGCATCATTATTGACTTCCTGCCTAAAGATATATTGGCTGTAGGCAAGGTTTCATGTGCCCTATTATATTGCAGATACAAATGCATCTTTAGATTAATTGTGACAATCAACTTACATATCCTCTATGGGCAAAACATTTGAAAATATAAAGCTCTGTAGTAAATCAGACTTGAGCTGAGATATAAATTTGGCCTGAAACCCCAAATCATCTAGTAGATAATCTTTGGTGTCTCCCTTTTATGAAACATTTATTTCCCTTTTAAATAATTATTTTGCACACTTCCCAGCCCCTGATATTTTTAATCCTCAGATGGATCTCTGCAAGAGGAGTACTATAGTTTACCAATAATAATTACTGAATTAGCATTACAACATAATGTTCTTCCCAAGAATATTTGCATTTAAGAAGTTTTGTGGTAAATGAATTTAAAGGAATGATGTATGATCAAATCTCAGGTCTTGCATCAATTCATAGAAAATTAATTGATATTCTGCTATGTGTCAGATGCGGAAGAAGCAAAGATTCATAAGATGTGGTGCTAATCTTTGAGACTTTCGCTTTCTAGCAGGGGAGGGAGAAACATATAAAGCTAATTGTAAAATAGAATATGACCGGTTTTATAGAAACAAATGAAGGGGTGATTTGTTACATCTGGAGCAGAAGGCTGAAATTATGAGAGGCTTCGCGGAGAAACTCACATTTGAGTATTCCATGGGGTTAATAACAATGGGAGACTTTAAGCACCCAATACATTTAAAGGAGGGAAAAGATTTTCAGGACTCAGGACTCCCTTGGAATCTGTTGAATCATATCAGTTAGATGAACTCTTACTCTGCTTGTCCTGAAGCAGCACCAAGAGCAGCAAAACCAGAAACTGAAGCAAAGCCAGAAACGACAAAGCACAGGAGGTGTTACACTTAGCTTTCTTTAAGGGAAACAGCAATGTCCATAACATTAAAAACAAGCTGGGAAAGCTACTCTGCACCCTCCTAAGTCCAAATGTATTAAGTGCACTAAAATGATGCTGCCAAAAGGAAATAACTGGAGAATTTTCCGGAGCCAAGGCGGGCAGAATATGCAGTGATGAGAAGTTGGAAAGCAGCATTATCATTTTCCAGACTGGATTTCACTTTGTTCCACTTAAACCAATGACCATCTTGGTCCAAGACGAAATTTTAAAAAGACCATAGCAAGCCTTTGTTCCAAATGAGAAGATGGAAAATAACAAATACAATAGAAGTCAGGAAATCCTTCTGCAAGCCTCCTTGGCAGAAAAGGGTGCCAGGGCAAGGCAAGGAAAAGGTGGAGGAGCAGGGGAGGGAGAAGTCTGGAATCAGTGACTGTTAACATTTTACAACAAGGCTTTGTATAATGGTTGAGTACATTGTTGAAGTGCACAATGATCAACTATTCGTTACTTCAAAATTGACTGCTTAATTGGCTAATTATCTTATTGATCTGGAGCCTTCCTCCTGTGTCTGAGTCAGCCCTCAGTAGGCATGAAGTGGTGATAGTCGGTGCCCAGAGAAAGGTATGGCACTGTTAATTTGTGCTTTTTTGTTTGTGACATGTAGGAAGCAAATGTAAAATCTAACATTCTTTGTCAATTGTTTTTGCTGTCATAACTTCTAAATATAGAGGCTGCACAGATGACTTTTTATACTGAATATTGTTGACAGTTAAAGAACTTTCTTAGGAAAAATGTATTGCTCATAAACATGGTTTATATACGTATCTATGCTATCCCAATCCAAGCACAAGTTATTTTCCATTAGCAATTACTTTATTCAACACATTCCTTATGTTTGGTTCTGCAGGATAGTGTCACTCGTTTTAAAAAATGTCCTTTTGAGTACCCACTGTGTTTAAGAACTATTTTTTTTGCCACTTAGTATGATACAAATTTGAGTTGAATTTTGAGAGTTGAATTTTGTTTTTAAGGAGCTTAGTGTCTAATAGGGCAAATAGGTATAGCACAAGGTAGAGAGTGACTAATGCCTGTGGTATAGCTACTGTGCTCACAACATTTGAATAAAGAAAACTTACTTCATTTGTGGCACTCAGAAAAGATTTGTGGAGAAAGTAGTGCTTGATTTGTCTTTGAAGGAGTCTAAATAGAAAGGAGTCTAAATAGAAGGAGTCTAAGTAGAAAGGTCATCTTAGTGGAGCATAAACTTGTATGAGTTAAAACAGACACAGGAAATGTCAAGGTTAGACAGAGACTATGAGTAGGCAATGACTTCAGGGAAGGAGTCATCCAGGGGAGTGGTGGAAGCTAAGGATGTTAGCTAAGAATAATAGTATGGCAAGGAAAGATAGCAACAGACTGTAGAGAGCCTTGAAGACTGAGCCAAATAATTTGAAATTTTGTTAAAATAAGTAGGATCAAGTCAATAGTTTTTTTAAGAAGATATATCTTTTCTTATTTTTATCTTATTGTGGTAAGAACACTTAACGTGAGATTTATCCTCTTAAATTTTTAAGTGTTAACTATAGACACATTTTGTACAGCAAATCTCTAGAATGTATCCATCTTGTATATCTGGAACTTTATACTGCTTGATTAGCAACTTCCCATTTCCCATTCCCCTAGGCCATCAACCAATATTTTACTCTTGGCTTCAGTGAGTTAGACTGTTTTAGATACCTCACATAACTGGAATCACATGGTATTTATCCTTTTGTGACTGACTTATTTCACTTAGCAAAATGTCCTCTAGGTTCATTCGTTTTGCTGCAAATGACAGGATTTCCTTATTTTTTAAGACTGAGTAATATCCCATTGTATATATTTATAACATTTTATTTTTTCATGTATCCATCCATGGACATTTAGATTTTTTCTAGTTCTTGGCTATTATGAATAGTGATGCAGTGAACTCAGGAGTGCTAATATATATACATTTGAGATCCTGATTTCAAATTTTGAATAAATACCCCAGAAGTGAGATTGCTGGATCTGATGGTAGTCTATTTACAATCTTTTGAGGAATGTCCATACTTTTTTCCATAATAGCTTTATCAATTTATATTCCCACCAATGGTGTACATGGGTTCCATTTTCTCTAAATCCTTGCCAACACTTGTCTTAAAAACGATACTAGGCATCCTAGTAGGTGTAAAACAGTATCTCCTTGTGGTTTTGATTATCATTTCTCTGACAATTAGTGACACTCAGCAATATTGACAATTACTGATACCTGTTGGCCATCTGTTTGTGTACTTTGTAGAAATGTGTATTCGTATTCTTAGACTGTTTTAAACTTAGATTATTCATTTTTTTGATGTTAAATTATAGATGTTCCTTATATATTTTGGAAATTAACCCTTATCCAGTATATGGTTTGCAAATATTTTCTCCTGTCTCTTGGGCTGGCTTTCACTCTGTTGATTTTTTCCTTTGTTGTGCAGAAGCTTTTTAGTTGTAGTCCCATTTGTCTACTTTTTGCTTTTATTACCTGTGCTTTGGTGTCATTCCAATGAAATCATTGCTAGGACCAATGCCATGAAGTTTTCCCTATGTTTTCTCTAGAATTTTTACTGTTTCAGGTCTTATGTTTAAGTCTTTAATCTGTTTTGTAATTTTTTTGTGTAGTCTAATATAGGCATCCAATTTCATTCCCTTGCATGTGTATATTCAATTCTCGCAATATCTCCCAGGATATTGAAGAGACTATCCTTTCCCTGTGGTGTACCCTTGGCACCCTTGGCACAGATCAGTTGGCCTTTTATGTGTAGATTTATTTCTGGGCTTCGTATTCTGTTCCATTAATCTCTATGTCTGTCTTCACATGAGTGCCATACTGTTTTGATTACTGTAGCTTTGTAATATATTTTGAAATAATATAATGTGATGCCTCCACCATTGTTCTGCTTTCTCAAGATAGTTTTGGCTATTAGTGGGCCCCTTGTGGTTCCATGTATTATAGAATTGCTTTCTTTATTTCTGTAAAAAATGCCATTGGAATTTTGATAGGGATTGCATTGAATCCAAACATTGTTTTAGCTAGTATGGACATTTTAACAACATTGAGTCTTCTAGTCCAGGAATGTGGGATGTCATTCATTTATTTTTTATCTGCTTTAATGTCTTCCAGCAATATTTCGTAATTTTAAGGTACAAGTCTTTCATTCCCTTGGTTAACTTTAATCCTAAATATTTTATTTTCTATGATTATATTGAAAAGTGATTGTTTTCTTAATTCCTTTTACAAATAGTTCATTTTAATGTATAGAAATGTAACTAATTTTTGTATGCTGAATTTGTATCCTAAAGCTTTACTGAAGACATTTATTAGATCTTTTCTTCTGACTTTATTAAGACATGATTGACAAATAAAAATTATATATAGTTGCAGTGTACAATGTAATATTTTTGAAATATGTGTATATTATGAAATGACTAATCAACCTAATTAATATATTCATCACTTCACTTACTTATTTTTTGTAGTGAAAACATTTAATATCTATTGCCTTAGCAATATTCAAATATACAATATTTATTTGTTTCATTTTGTTTTGAGACAGAGTCTTGCTCTGTCTCCCAGGCTGGAGTGCAGTGGCATGATCTCAGCTCACTGCAACCTCCTCCTCCTGAGTTCAAGCCATTCTCCTGCCTCAGTCTCCCCAGTAGCTGGGATTACAGGTATTCACCACCATGCCCAGCTAATTTTTGTATTTTTAGTAGAGACAGGGTTTCACCATCTTGGCCAGGCTGATCTTGAACTCCTGACCTCATGATCCGCCTTCCTCAGCCTCCCAAAGTGCTGGAATTACAGGCTTGAGCCACCGTGCCCAGCCACAATATTTTGTTTTTAAGTGTAGTCATCATGCTGGGTAACAGATCTTCATAAATTATTCATCTTCTCTAAAACTTTTTGCCCATTACAATCACCATTCTACTCTCTGCTTCTGTTAGTTCAACTTTCTTAGTGTCCACCTATAAGTGAGATCATGCAGAATTTGTCTGTCTGTGCCTGGCCTATTTCACTTAGGACAATGTCCTCCAGGTTCATTCATGTTGTTAAAAATGACAGGGTTTCTTTCTGAAAGGCTGAGTAGTATTTCATTATATATATTGATATATATTATATCAGTTATAATTTATTTATGTTTATGTCACATTTCCTTCAGACATTCTTCAATCAATAGACACTTAGGTTCGTTCCATAGCTTGACAATTCTGAATAATGCCACAGCAAACATGGAAGTGCAGCTATTTCCTTGACATATTACTTTCATTCACTATGGATATATACCCAGAAGTGAGACTGAAGGATTATATAGCGGTTCTATTTTTAGTATTTTGAGGAGCCTCTATATGTTTTTAATAATTGTTGTACTAATTTACACTCCCACCAACAATATACAAAGGTTCTTTTTCCTTCATATTCTCACTGACTCGTTTTTTTTTTTTCTTTTTGATCATACTCTTTTTTACAGATGTTAGGTGACAGCTCATTGAGGTTTTAATTTGTGTTTACTTGATGATCAGTGATGTTGAGCATTTTTCATATACCTTTTGGCCATTTATATGTCTTCTTTTATGAAATGTCTGTTCAGGTCCTTTGTCCATGTTTAAATCATTTTCAAATCATTGAGTTGTATGAATTTCTTATTTTTTTTTAAAATTACACTTCTGGGATACATGTGCCGAACATGAAGGTTTGTTACATAGGTATACATGCGCCATGGTGGTTTGCTGCACCCATCAACCTGTCATCTACATGAGGCATTTCTCCTAATTCTATCCCTTCCCTTGCCCCCCACTGCCCAACAGGCTTCAGTGTGTGATGTTCCCCTCCCTGTGTCCATGTATTCTCACTGTTCAACTTCCATTTATCAGTGAGAACATGTGGTATTTGGTTTTCTGTTCCTGTGTTAGTTTGCTGAGAATGAGGGTTTCCAGCTTCATCCATGTCCCTGCAAAGCATATGAACTCATTCTTATTTTTATGGCTGCATATTATTCCATGGTGTATATGTGCCACATTTTCTTTATCCAGTCTGTCATTCATGGGCATTTGGGTTGGTTCCGAGTCTTTATTATTGTGAATAATGTGGCAATAAACATACATGTGCACCTGCCTTTACAGTAGAATGATTTATAATCCTTTGGGTATATACCCAGTAATGGTATTGCTGGGTCCAATGGTATTTCTGGTTCTAGATCCTTGAGGAATTGCACACTGTCTTCTATAATGGTTGAACTAGTTTACACTCCCATGAACGGTGTAAAAGTGTTCCTATTTCTCCACAGCCTCACCAGCATGTGTTGTTTCCTGACTTTTTAATGATTACCATTCTAACTGACATGAGATGGTATCTGATGGTGGTTTTGATTTGCATTTCTCTAATGACCAGTGATGATGGACTTTTTTTCATATGTTTGTTGGCCACATAAATGTCTTCATTTGAGAAGTGCCTCTTTATATCCTTCACCCATTTTTGATGGGATTGTTTTCTTCTTGCAAATTTATTTAAGTTCCTTGCAGATTCTGGTTATTAGTCTTTGGCAGATGGATAGATTGCAAAAATTATTTTGCCCACATAGAATAGCTACGGCTTTTTATCTAATTAGTATAATGAGGGAAAAGCATAGTAGCTTGGCCAGATAGCACCGTCCCTCAGGGCACAATCCCTCATGGCTTCCCTTGGTTAATGGAGGGAGTTCTTTGACCCCTTGAGTGAGGCGACGCCCCACCCTGCTTCTGCTCCTTCTCTGTGGGCTCCACCCACTGTCTAACCACTCCTAACGAGATGAGCTGGGTACCTCAGTTGGAAATGCAGAAATCACCCGCCTTCTGCATTGGTCTCACTGGGAGCTGCAGACCAGAGCTGTTTCTATTCAGCCATCTTGCCAGACCCTCCCTGAATTTCATATTTTTACATATTTTGAAAATTAACTATTTGTAAGATATGCTGTTTGTGAATATTTTCTCCCATTCTGTAGGTTGTCTCTTCACTCTGTTGATTCTTTTCTTGGCAACATAGAAGCTTTTTAGCTTGATGTAATCACATTTGTCAATGTCTGCTTTATATATTTCAGCGCTCTTTTGTTGGGTACATACATATTTATAATAATAATAAATATATATTCCTGGTGAATTGCCCCTTTTACCATTTCATTGTAACTTTTAAAAATTCCTGTTACAGTTTTTGACTTAAAGTCTACTTTGTCTTGTATAAATATAGCCATCCCTGCTCTCTCCCGGCTACTGTTTGCATGGAATATTTCTTTTTATCCCTTCACTTTCAGTCTAACAGTGTCTTTAAATCTAAAGTGAGTCTTTTGTATACAGCATATAGTTGGATCTTCTTTCTTTCTCCATTCAGCTACTGTACGTCTTTTTCTTCTTTTCTTTTGTTGCCCAGGCTGGGGTGCAATAGTGCAATCTTGGTTCACTGCAGCCTCTGCCTCCTGAGTTCAAGTGTTTCTCCTGCCTCAGCCTCCTGAGTAGCTGGGGCTACAGGCACGTGCCACCATGCCTGCCTAATTTTTGTATTTCAGTATTAACTGGATTTCACCATGTTGGCCAAGCTGGTCTTGAACTCCTGACCTCAAGTGATATGCCCACCTCAGCTTTTCAAGTGTTGGGATTACAAGTGTAAGTCACTGTGCCCAACCTATTCTATGTCTTCTGATTGGGGTGTTTAATCAAATTATGTTTCAAGTAATTATTAATAGAAAAGAATTTGCTATTGGTAAATCAGTTTTACCAACTTACTATTGTTAAGTTAATTTACTATCCGTAAGCTAGTTAACAAAATTAACATTTCTGTTAATTGTTTTCTGTTTGTCTTATATTGTGTTGGTTCCTCTTTTTCTTCTTGCAGCTTTCCTTTTATAAAATTGATAGCTTTGAATCTCTCTTTTCTTTTGTGAAATTTCTATGGCTTTTTGTTTTTGGTGGTTGCTAGGGGCTTTTATGAAATATCTTATAGTTATTACAGTACTCACAGTTGATAATGATTTAATTTGAATCACATATAAAACCAATACATTTTTACTTCTCATTTCTTCACACTTCATGTTATTAAGGTAACAATTTACATTTATCTATATTTTGTATCCATCAATGTATTTTTTAGTTATAGTTATTTTTAATACTTTTGTCTTTTAATTTGTACTAGATTTAAAGTGTTTTACCCACCACCATTATGGTAATATAATATTCTCTATTTATCTATATATTTGGCTTTACCAATGAGTTACATGTACTCAGTTTGTTTCAACCTACTGATATTTTCATCTTACAATGGATTTATCAGGACACACACCATCATAAGTCAAGGAGCATCTTAATTGTTTGATTCTACTTCTATGAAGCACTTAGAGTAGTCAAATCATAGAGACAGAAAGTAGAATGGTGGTTTCCAGTGGGTGGGGGAAGGGGAAAATAAGGAGTTATTATTTAATGGGTATTGAATTTAAGTTTTATGGGACTAACAGAATTATGGAGATAAAAGGTGGTGATGGCTGTATAACATTATGCATACTTAAAAATGATTAAGATGATAAATTTTATGTTATACATATTTCACACACATACAAATAAAAGAAAAGCCGAGGGAATTCATCACCCCTAGACCTGCCTCTCAAGAAATGCTAAAGGAAGTTCTTCAACATGAAACAAAAGGATACTAAATAACAACACAGTAGTAGAAGAAAGTATAAATTCATTGGTGAAGGTAAATATATAGACACATGGAGAATATTGTATTACTGTAATAATGGCATATTCTCCTGAGCTTATTGAGCACTGCCATAAACTGGCATATTGTAAATGCTTAGGGCCATTAAGTATAAAGTAGGTGGTTTCAACTAGCATATAAGCACTTACCACAGCCTCTACCCCTAGCCCAACACAGAGTAAGTGGGAAAAAGAGAGTTCCCATATTCTCTCTGGGGAGAGAAAGAGTTGGACCACACAGTGCTCAAATGTATAATACTTATTTTAAATTATCTTTCAGGTAATTTATGTATCTCTGTTTCATTAGAATCAGTATTTGCAGTTTATCTTGTTTTTTGTTTGTTTGGTTGGTTTATGTTTCTTGATTCTTTCATTTGTCTTGACTCTTTGTGTTGGTATCTATGCATTAGAAAAACTACCATTTCTGCCAGTCTTCATGTACTGACCTCATACAGAAGACTTTCACCAGTCAAGCTGGCTAGAGTTTCTGTTGCTTTCTCAAATCTTCGTGTGACTCCAAATTTTTCTTAGCAGCCCTCAGGTGTCTAGAGTGTGCTGGGTCCTGTCAGCACATGACAGGTGAGATGGAAACCAATTCTTCAGGTATTACCCAGAGGAGTAGACTTGTGGTCCAACTCTTTCTCTCCCCATAGAGAATATGGGAACTGGAGGGTTTTTGGCCACTTACTTTGTGCTGGACTAGGGGTAGAGGCTATGGTAAGCGCTTATATGGTAGTTGAAACCACCTTCTTTATACTCAATGGCCCTAAGCATTTACAGTATGCCAGTTTGTGGCAGTGCTCAAAACCAGGCAAGACAAAAACCTGTCCCTGGGGAAGTACCTAGAAAAGGTGAGATTTTGAATTTATGATGCAACCCTTTCTTTCCTTAGTGAGAAGTTGGGAGCTGGATATCTTTTTCCTTATCATATGGCTCCGTGCCAAGGGTGGGTATCATGGTGACAAGGTATCTCCAATTTTCTTACAAGTTTTGACATGCCTGGTTTTGCATTTGTCAGGGATGCAGGAGCCTCTCCGCTGGACTTCTCACAAAAGGAATTGATCCATTCATTGCTGTTGAATAGGTGTATCTGTGGAGGGAAGGAGAGTCCAAGACTTCCCATGATTTCTTCTTGCTGATGTCATTCTCAATTGGGTTTTTAATTAAGGTAGTGATATAATCAAAGAGGTGATTGCTGAATAGTTCTCTCACATAAATGTTATGGGCTTGCTAACAAGTATATTGATGCAGATGAGCCACATCTAGGTATGTGCTCCGGAAAGTTCAGTTTTTTTTTCATTTAGACAAGGTCATAGGAATTATCTCAGCTTTATTAGTCTTACCACATATCAATCATTAGGGAAGGTTTGTGCAACGTATTTTTATTTCCACCTTCCTCCCTTCCTTCATCCATCCACACAAACAACATTATTTTTTAAAAAATAATATTTTTCTATGCATCTAAGCCATACATTCTGTGTACTCCCAACTCTCAAATCATGTAAATTGGATATATGACTTCTAGGAATTTGCATCCATAGGAAAATTCTACTTGATTCATATGATCAAACTTGAAGACAAAATCAAGTGTCCTAGTTAAAAGTCTTTTGGCTTGAACTAGTCAAATTGACCATATAATGAACAGACAACACTTTCATTTTGTCTATGGGGAGTCTAAGTCTATATCAAGCAAAATGAAGTGGAGAATTAAGCCAATTTGGTCCCTACACCTTCTTTTTTCCCTGAAGAAAGGTAGGATTAAAAAACATTTGCAGTGGTAGGGATTACAGATTGACTAGAATTAGCCAAATTAGTAATATCTAATAATTATTCACTAAATAAACATTTGATTTTCACTCAATTTTCTTCACATAGACATTGTAAATAATAAAATCCTATTTAGTAGAAGAGCCCTTAATCTGTCTGATTTTATATCCATGGAAATAGTAATGTCCTATAATGATCACTTGGTCCTTTATGGTTTAATGGTCCTCGAATGTCTCCTCATAACCATCCTGTTTCCTCATAACTATCCTTTAGCAAACTCCATCGATATGGCCAAGATTTGCACCTAAAGTGTCCCAGAGTCAAAACTTGAATCTCTTGCATTTTTTAAACCGTTCACCTCCTAAGTAATATCCTCTAGTTTCATTTAAAACACCTTCTGTTTACTGATAACTCCAAAATTTACATCTCCCATTTGAACCTCTCTGCAGAAATCTAGAGTTGTAAATCCATTTCTCTGCTGGACATTCCCACTTGGATAAAAGTGATTTCAAATATGGTAAGTTCAGCTGATTTTCTTCTCGAACCTTGCATTTCCACCCAATAAATATCACCTTTATTCATCCAATTGGCTGGGACAAAAATGCTGTCATCCTTGTTTTCTCTATTTCTACCTCAGTTTAAATCTATTAGCTGATTCTTTCGGCATTACCTTTGGACTCTGTCCAGAATTCTTACCACTTTCACTGCTACTATCCTAGTTTAAGCCATCATCATATCTTGTCTAGATTATTGCAATACTATCCCTAACTGGTCTCCATGCCCTGGACCCCCTATAGTCTTTTTCAATTCAGTAGGCAGGGTAATTTGCCCACATAGAATAGCTACAGGCTTTTCATCTCGTTAGTATAACTTTCTTGCTCTTTGGAGGCTACCTATCATGCTCAGTTCTGGTTCACACATTAGGCCTGGATTGGTGTGGCTCTGTGCCCAGAGCAATCTGGTTTTCTTCACTAACAGCAGGTTACAGTTTCACTTGTACCATTAAAGAAAAATGTATAGAACTTCCCAAAGAGCATAATGCTATGGTATATGTAAGGACTCCAGCATTCCTTTCAGAGCCTTCCATACGTGACCAGCTAGGATTTAATGACTCTTGGCCCATTTCATTAAGGGTGGGCTGTGGAATGGGTAGAAAATTTCAAGAGTCTAAGCTTTACTGCTTATTGACTAGTTTCACTTAGGTGCATTTGAATACTGAAGTTCTCTATTTGCTGGTATCTTTATCTGTGATATAGGATTATTAAACCTGTTTTTCTAACAACAAACACCTATACTGAGAAGTTCTCTTGATAGTTATTCCCAGGAGAAATAAGATTGCACTTGCCTCTCTTCTATTTTAATGAACTATGTGAATGCCAACTATGGCATGCTGTCTCACTATAAGCACCTAGTTGTGAGGCTGCACACCTGATGGTATTCTCTAGGAATATATTCATCTCCTTTACACTTAACACATGCATTTTTTTTAACTCAATGCTTCTTTATTTTATGCTTTGTATTCTATTAGCTGTTGAGGTTTTGTGATGATCAAGGCTGACATGGTTCTTATTCTTTTTTTTATTATTATACTTTAAGATCTAGGGTACATATGCACAATGTGCAGGTTTGTTACATATGTATACATGTGCCATGTTGGTGTGCTGCACCCATTAACTCATCATTTACATTAGGTATATCTCCTAATGCTATCCCTCCCCACTACCCCCTCTCCACATTAGGCCCCGATGTGTGATGTTCCCCTTCCCATGTCTAAGTGATCTTATCATTCAATTCCCACCTATGAGTGAGAACATGCGGTGTTTGGTTTTCTGTTCTTGTGATAGTTTGCTGAGAATGATGGTTTCCAGCTGCATCCATGTCCCTACAAAGGACACGAACTCATCCTTTTTTATGGCTGCAGAGTATTCCATGGTGTATATGTGCCACATTTTCTTAATCCAGTCTGTCATTGATGGACATTTGGGTTGATTCCAAGTCTTTGCTATTGTGAATAGTGCTGCAATAAACATACATGTACACATGCTTTTTCTTTTTCTTTTTCTTCTTTC